>NC_086287.1:88639967-90055386 GCF_963924245.1 Chroicocephalus ridibundus
CGCTTATGGGGTTTGAGAAATGCATATTTGCATAGAAATAATCTTTAGTGAGCTAAATTTTAGAGTATGTCAAATTTATAAATATCACTACTGTAAAGACATATTTTTAGAAATAGATTTCTGGCACAGTTTATTTCAATTCCATTTTTCACATTTGTGTCACCAACATAGCTTTGGCTTGGTATTTTCTAATGCATTTGTTTTCAGCGTTCATGTTTTAGAGATTAAACTTTTCCGTTGTCTTGTTCAGACGTTGCAGTTTGAAAATGAAACGAAGCGAGAGAGGTGCTTTTGTTTAAAAGGCATCCATTTGGTTTGAGACATGTGGCCAGTAAAACTTACTTAGCTCCTTTTTCTTCTTCCAGTTTCAAGCACAAACGTATTACTCTCTTTTTGGGTTACTTTGTCCCTTTACTGAAAAAGGAAGTTCTCTATTTTTAAATCTCTATACATCTTTAAGGCGGATTACGTTTCCTGTGTCTGTTGTTTCGTGTCACAGTAACTGCTGTGTCTCTGCTGTTCGCTTATGGCATTTTAAAAATACAGATGCTGGGTGCCCAATCACAAACAAGTAATAAATTGAACTTGTTTGTTTATAGAGACTCCAGTGTTCTGTCTACACAATAGCAATATATGTTTTAAACACATGTAGTAATATATATATATAGAACAGCAATATATGCTCTAAACTGTTCAGGTTGGGATTACGTTGCCACAGATACTGAAAGGATGTTGCAAATTTATTCTCCAGCTAAAGAAATTCCCGTTCTAGAAATGGACTGTATGTTCACAAAGGAAACGGGCTGAGGAAGGAAAATACAATGCATCCCCTCAGTTTTGGAGGGTCCTCTGCATAAAGGCGACAGTATCGTCCTTATCTGATTGGTGTCAGGGGACACGTAAGTCATGCTTCCTATTGCCTGAAGTAAGGAATTAGGCTCAAGAAATAATAAACTAACCTGGTTTCCGTGGAGTTGAATGGAAAGGTATACTTATCCCAGAGATAAATTTCAACTAAGGCCTCAAAATGACTGCAGTCTTTAGACTTGTTGACGTAACAGCTTGACTTGGTTTTGAGTAGGTGTGTGCCAGGGAAAAGCCTGACTCCAAGCTCTGGCTGCTCGTTATTGCAGAGTTCCTAAATTGTGCCATCAGGATCATTAGGCCACCTGCAGGCTTTTGTCTCTGCAACATGAATGTATTTAACTGTGGTACCTTGACAGAATTTCTGCAGCTGCTTCCTCTCCCAAACTCTGTGCGCAATCTTTGTCTATACCCAAGGTGGGCAGAACGACTTGGGGCCGGTTTTCAAATCCCTCTGGACATGAGCCACCGGTGTAGAATTCATGAGGCTCCTGCTAATCAAGTGCCTCTGTGTACTCGCAAAATTTTATTCTGCATTTAGTGTTAAGTTTCCGCGTGCACTTTAAGATGCTGCTCGTCTTCTCATGTCCTAATAAGTGAGCTGAGATCAGGGAGGAGGTTTGGCTTGGCCCAGGGCACTCTCACCATAAAAAAGAAGCTACCGCAGAGGGGCATTTCTCAGCGGGAGAGTCATTTAGCTTTGGACTGGTTCTTCTTCACTGGTCAAATGTGTTGGCCCTTAAGGAATGGGATATGTGGTCTTTGGGTGTGTGGGCGAAGTGGGTTACTGCAGAGAAAATATGCACACCTTTTATTTGTAGAGAGAGATATATATGTGTATATATGAAATATATGTACAATATAGTCGTCTGCTCCTTTACATTAGAAGTTTTAAGGCATTGCAGCCATTTAAGAATTAGTTAGGTTTGTTAATATGTGGAAAAGTGAGGGAGAAGGAGGTCAGGGCATCCGGAGTGTCTGTGGCTGTGTTCAGGAATGAATGCTCAGTGTCACACACAGGACAGGCAAATTTCCCTGTGCTGGCTCTTTAAAAAGCCAGTAAAATCCACTATGAAATATTGCCACTGCTCTAATTAAAAATAAAATAAAATAAAATAAAATAAAATAAAATAAAATAAAATAAAATAAAATAAAATAAAATAAAATAAAATAAAATAAAATAAAATAAAATAAAATAAAATAAAATAAAATAAAATAAAATAAAAGTGGTTGTATTTTTGATTAGACTGTGTCAAAAGTGAAAAGAATTTAGGAAATCCATTGCAAAATGGTCAAGGCAAAGGAACTTTTCTATGAAATTCTCTTTGACCAGTTCAAATAGCTTAAACACTATTGACCATTCTTCCACCAGCTCAGCGATGCATGGCGTTTTGAATCATCCATTTTCTTTGAGGACTACCTGGGGTTAGCATATCATTACTTGATAACAGAGTTTCAATTCTCACCCACTGGCAGCGCCGCGCTTTAAGCTGGATACACTTACTTGCAGGCTCATCCAACCCTACATAATTGTCTGTACATTTATTTTATTGTCAACTCGGAGACAAGCTGAAGAAACTAACTGTTTGCTTTAGAACACATTAACTTCTTTATCACATTAATACTGACTCATATCTTATTTCCCAGTTGCAGTAACAAAACCATTCAAATATTTCCCTCACAGGACAATATCTTTAATAGCTTCTGTGTGTTTCCTATTTTTGGCTGTTTCTGTATAAACAGACTAATCTAATAGCATGCTGAGCCATCTATACTTGGCAGAAATTCAGCAACTCACTCATTTCTATGGCAAGCTGGGATGCCAAGGGAAAAAAAAGCCTCACTTTTATTGCAGTAAGATCTTTCTTAAAGTTGTCTTTTATAAGTGTAATATGACTATCATTTGGGTTACTGCAGCACCTTGACTGAAAAAAACCCCACGTTTATTGCAGAACAGGATAAACCAAATAGGAGGGCATTGTTCCCTTCACAATGTCCACAGGAATTCCTTTACCTAATGTATTCAGTCTCTCTCATGTGCACTGCCTTAAATGGTGGCAAAGCACACGCTTAAAAATATTGTTGAGAGCCAATTAGGAAGGCTGGCTGATAGGGCTGGAGAAACAATCTGGACGGCGCTGGAAGACGCTTACACGTTGAGTCCTCTTGCTTGGGATATTTAGCCATCCTTGGCAAATTCAATGGTGGTGTCCCTCCACGGCGGTCAGAAGCTGTGCTGTGCAGCTGCTCAGGAAACGTCCCCCATCCATTTTGTGGCTCGCATCCCAGTACACCCCCATGGCTTACGTGGATAAATTGGTGACATCCATGGTTCTGCTTCTGGCTGCTGCTCCGAGCCTCGGGATGTGTGGTTTGATGTACATTTATTTTGGGGCAATGCTATCTTAAGCAGTCTCAGGCTCCTGCTTCCCTGAGCTGCCCTCTTCATTGAAGTCAGCACTTTTCGATGGTTTATATTTCAGCGAGATTAGTTTCCTGATCCAGTTCATTGCATGCTCATATAAATTCTGGCACCAGCAAAAACAAGGCAGAAGGAAGTAGCTGAAGACAACGACTGTTTAAACCAGTTTAAGAAGCTTTGGTTGTAGCCAAGTGTCCAGCCATGGTTCAGTGTCTTTATAGTCAAAGGAGGGCTATACCATCATACAGTTCCTGCCTGTAGTGGGTTGCTGTTTGTGATAAATATTTGAGCTATTGATGAATGTAGCTATAAAAATGCAAATTATGATGGTTTTCTTATTGTTTTACAACTGTATCAGCTGCAAAGCCTCTTAGAGTGAAGTGGGTTTATTTAATTTTGGGCATTTATCAATACTTACAGATTTATTTATGTAATTGACGGTTTTATGTCCCTGTCCTTGTAACATTTAGGTGTAAGAAGCTTATTGAAACCATCTAGATCTGAAATCAATGCATCTCTAATACAATAGGCTCCTTACCTGAATTGGCCTAACTGTACAAAAATAACCCACTATTGGACTGTACTCAAATGCACACTAGTAATGCCTTACTTTAAGACAGAGAAATATTGAAGTCTCTTAGGCTTTTGATTTCCTTGCTTGTTTTTTGTACTGTATTTTTAACATTATTTTTGCTATAGTAGGCCAAGTTCATCCCTAATATAACTGTATTGAAATCAGTGGGGAGACTTGTAATTTTAAGAATAAGACGCAGTAAAGTGCTTTGCTGGATCAGGGCCTAAAAGGATTAGTACTGTGGAATGCTTAGGGTGGACGTAGAGGTAACTGTATGAATAAAAGTCATTTTAATTGCACTGGAGCAGTTTGGGAATTTTATTCTACCTCTCAATAAAAGAAATAAAAAATAGAATAGACTCTCACTGCCAAGCAGAGAATCCTATATAGCATTTCGCATTGTTTTGCAAATATTAAAACTGTAGAAAACATTTAAAAGCCTGAGATATAAACCGCCTAGCTTTTATTTTGAGGCTTGTGCACATTTTAAAGCAGATATTTGGTACACAAATTATAAGACCAATAGGGAGTATTGATTTTTAAGTATAACTGTAGTGGCTTTGCGCCTATTCTATGTTTTTCATTAAGGCAACAGTCTGAGACTTTTTCCCAGAGAACTGAAGCTAGCTGATGGTTTCTTATTGTATTCGGTGAAGTAAAATGATGAACAAAGATGATTTCTGTGCTCAGTCTGTCCCTGATTCCTCAGGAAAACTTGGCATCGGGTGAAACGTCGGGGAGAATACAAGCTGTTCTCTTCCAGGTGACCAAAGGTGGGTTTGGGACTGTCGCTTTTTCCACTAGAAGGGATTTGAACGTGGGTCTCCAGGGTGAGATGTGTAAGGTTTTACTCTCCAGTGTTTACTACAGATACCTTGTACCTTGAGGGAAGGGAGGGGAAAACCAAAGACATCTCAATTCATCACAGAGGCCCAGGCCATTTTAGAGAGGCCCAGGTCCAGGAAGGACTTCACTGCTCCTGGCCTGGAGAACAGCAATCTGAAGCAGAATTGCACATAATGGCACACTCCTTCCCTCAGTCTGTGGCATCATTGAGTTTTTAGGACTCAGCATTTGAAATGGAAGAATACTTGTTGTTTTGTTGTTTTCTTTTGTTTTTTTCCCCATTTAATTGCGAAGTATTTCAGTTACGTGCTTGAACTGAAGTAGTGACTCTACAGATCTTGCAATATACTCCAGGGTGTGAACTTGTCAGGTTAAGTAGTACTTGTGTGGGTTACTCAGTACTTGGTTGGGGAATATAAGTGACATAATCATTGGCTGATTCAGGAAGACTTGCTCTGGTTTTGGATTCTGCTAGAAGCCAGTGTCCCCGGGCACGTGGCATGGAGGAACCCTCTGAGACAAGGTATAAAAATCAGGAGGGTGATGGTGGGCTGGAGCTGTTCCTGATTCTACAATGCATCCTTTGTGTGAAAAGGTTTTAGCTCAGGTGCTTTAGTTAAATTCAAGCTAGCTAATTGAGTTTTGCTATCTAAAATTCCCCCTGTGGTTTCAAGCAGATAGACTAAACTGTAATCAACTATTGTACCGGTTTGTAGTTAACGCTGAGATTCACTGGCGCAGGAAAACATTCTCCGTTTCCAAAGTAGAGAGTTGTTTGTTAATCCTCTCCTTTTGGATCCATTCAGTAACTCATTAGAAGAAAGATGTGTCTGCGCGCATTTCTAGGAAAAACATTCATGAAAATGGATGTTCGGTGCTAGTACTAGAAGTGAAGCTGATGCTGTAGGTGCAGGGGCGCTTGCCTGTGGGCGTGTGCTGCAAAGAGCTGGGAATTGACACACGCGGAGGTTTTCTGATGTGTCAGCAACGCTAAGATGTTGCGTTTTGCCTGCAATAACAGCTTTGAAGGTGATCATCAGGCATTCAGTCGAATTTGTACTCTTCTTTCTAACATCATTTTGCTTGATGGTAAAAATCAGAGCT
Organism: Chroicocephalus ridibundus; assembly: GCF_963924245.1. Classification (NCBI taxonomy): domain Eukaryota; kingdom Metazoa; phylum Chordata; class Aves; order Charadriiformes; family Laridae; genus Chroicocephalus; species Chroicocephalus ridibundus. Next base: position 88,645,778 of record NC_086287.1, read on the forward strand.
TATTTTCATACAGAGATTTGGCCTTCTTCAAGCTGTTTCTGAGCCTCGCACATGGCTGTGTGCTCTGTGGTCCTGAGGTCAGGCAGTACTTCCCCCCCCCCCCCCTTTTTTCTTTTTTTCTTCTTTTTTGCCTGTGAGTTGCGGGCTGAACATTGCTGATTTTTGAGCCTCAGATAAGATCAATTTTTCAATTGTGTAATACAGTACCTGGCTTTTCTGAATGGCACTGTTAATTGTCATTGACTATAATAGAATATGAATAGCACAGCCACTTGACACCAACTTAATGGTTCTGACTTTTCAATGGTGCCAGGAGTGTAAGGCTAGAGGGGAAAAAGGGTCAGAGGAGAGATAAGAGCTCTTCCGATTCCATTGAAAAAGATTAAAGCTTCTGTGTCTTTCAAGTGGTACTTGTGCGGGTCACCGTTTCTATGAAGTCACCTTAAAACTGGAAGTGATTGAGAAATTTCTATCACAAAAGGTCTGTTAGAACAACTCCAGCCCCCTCTGCCACAAGGGTTTTCAGGTTAATAGGCAAAGAGAAGGAGGCCTGTCTGGGATAACTCAAGGAGAAATGTGGACAGCCCTGTTGGGGACGACTGAGAGCAACATCGCTATCCCTGTTAGCCCCAAGGAAGAATCACGCTTGTTTATTGCTGTTTTGTCTAGCTGGGAGCTCTGGGAAATTTTGTGATTCACTTTAATGCCTCTTTTAAGAAAAGCTTACTGTCCTTAAATACGCAGCTATCTCTGCCTGTTGGGAATCCGATACTACATGAGATTACCTACCTAATCTGATCACAGCAGTTCTCACCAGTCTCCGCTATGAGGGACAGAGGCCAGGAGGAGGAAGAGGTTTTACTGCGCTTCCCCTCTTGAACAGCAGTGCAGGGAACATTTTCAACGCGTTAAATACCTGCCATTACTTGTATGGGATGCTCAGTTATAACTCGTATATTGTACCTATTTTTTAATATAATTTCCCAGGGATTTCTAAACATCTGGTAACGAGAGGAGCACGTTGCTGTGCAGAAATCTGGGAGAGGTACCTGGTGTGCAGATGGAAATGTTCTGTGAGTTGTGTGTAAGATGTTTTGAATGTGGGGAGGCAGGATGGTCTTTGTGTTGAGCCCACAGCACTTACTCTGCAGGTGCGGTAGAGTCAGTCTCTGGACGCATTCAAAGTTTTTGATTTAGCCAGAACATGTTAGACTTCTGTTGCACGGTTCAGATGAACTGCACACCACAGAACAAAAGTCCTAGATAGCAACAGGAGTCATTTATTTATCTGTTTGTGAACTACAAACCACGACAAGTTCTGATGTTGAAGGTATTGTCAGTGATGCACAAGGGATTGACTCAGCAGAGTAATAAAATATTGGCAATGTTACGGCTTCAGCTATTTCTGAAGGAGGAGTTGCAAAAATCAAACTACGTAAGAAACAGAAAGAAACTCTATGAGATTGTTCATATAAATACCTGTCGTGAAAAAATGAATCTACAATTTAGATACTAAGTAAGAAAGTATTAGGAGGAGGGAAGGGTCTAGTTATCTTTATATGTCCAAAAGAATTTGTATCAAAAATCTTCCGTTTTCTTGCAACTGCTGTTGGACAAACTCTAGTAATGCACACAAGGAAGAAATAACACAGAGTTGCCCTCAGAGTGGTATTTATCAGTGGATGTTTCATTATTGTAAGGATTTTTTGGGGGGGGGGGGGGGTGGCGCGGGGAGAGAGCAGGGTTGTTTGTATTGTTATCATTAAGACTGTTGTTTGGGAACAAAGCTTCCAGAAATGGTTGTCAGGGAAAGTTTCTTTATTCTGCCTGATCTAAGTTTTCCCAGTAGATTTCTGTTTAAAAAGAATAAACAAAGAAAAAAAGCAAAACAGCAGAAGTGAGAATTAGATATAAATATGACACTAAACTATATCTTTTAATACAAAAGAACTCTTTTTTAATTAGAAGCTTGGAAGGACATACCCTTTAATTGCTGCACTTGTAGTTTCTGGGCCATCAATATCCTTGCTTCTTTCATTAATAAACTGGCAAGTCAAGTAGGAAAGCTGCAGGAGTATAATTTTTTCCCTTAAGCTCTACTTAATCAACAGCAGACTTGATCAAACAGAAAAAAGAAAATGTAAATCAGTTGCATTAATTCTGCTGGCAGTAAATAGTAGGAAGAAAGCTAAACATGAAAGAATGCTCATTTTGCAGCTGATATCTGGGGTAGGATTGAATGGGAGAAATAGGTAGTTAAAGAGCTCTTTAGATTGTGAGTGACTAGGGGAATACTGGGGTTTATGTATGGATTAGCACGGTGATAGACCCTGAGTAGCAAAAGACGATGACTAATTACCTGACAGAGCAGCACTCCATTCGACTTGGTCATTGAAATTAATTTCTGTTTTCAGGACTGGCAGAAAGCAGCTGCAGAATTTCAGTTCAATACTCAAATTAACTAGGAGTCTAAATTATTTCTTTGCACATACGGTATTAGAGGAGTGGGTTACTAAATTGATCTTGATTTTACACACTGAGGCAAGAATTATTCCGCCTTTTTCATCAGAAGTCCATGTCCCCTGAAATCGGGGAATAAAACCTATGCTATAATAAACTACTTGGCACTGATTTGAACTCTGTCAGATAGTTAACATCTTAACATTTCCTGGAATCCCAGATGAAAGAATTATAAAATAAAGTCTTCTGGGATGAAAGAAAATTTTACTACCTACTCCACTGAGTAAAATACACTGAGCTGAACTTAGTCTGATGATTTACTTCATTCTTTGAATAGGGTTATGCCCAGGAATTAATTTGTCTGATGATGTATATGTGCTTGACAATCTGGTATATTTGAAAACTTCAGTGACTTTGATAAAAGAGGTGGGGAAGATGTCAGCTGGTTATTGCTGACGAACTCGTAATAGTTGGAGTGAGACATGAAGATAGAAGAAACTAAAACCAACTGCAAAAAACTCCACAAAGTCAACTCTGTAAGAAAAACCAGTACACGCTAAAATGAAGTCATATGTCCCGTGATTCTGAAGTGCAGGATTTCTGCCAGTTTGCCACGTTGGTAGTCGGCTCATTACATTCATGAGCAGCAATTTCTCCTTTTGCCAGTAGCAAAACTCCCAGAGCCTTTTGCCTGTTTAGAGATTCCTCATCTTTTAATTTATTTATTCAGCAAAAGTAAAATCTAAATGTTTATAAAGAAATTAAGTAAATAAATATGAGAAGGAAGAAAAGGCAAGAGTATGAGAAATGGAATAAATATTTAATATTCACGGGTACGTTTTAGCTCAATGGAAAATGAGGCAGGAGGGGTATGCGTAAGCCTTTTTTCAGCACTTGTGCCCCATAGTGTTCTTGCTGAATAAATTATGTTACTTCCTGCTCTTTCCTGCATGCTGTCTCTCAATAGACACTTCTAGGCAGAAGGATTACCACATAAAACCGGCAGCTTTTATCTTACTGTATCTTAGGCCTGTGTGGAATCACTGTTGTAACTGGTCACCTTAGTAACTAAAATGCGGTTTATTTCCTTTGGTGATGCTAAGCCAACATAGCTATGGAAGAATAGATTGGATTTTATTCTAGTTCCATAATGAATTTGTAGAGCAAGCAGTTATTCAGAAAAGCAAAAACAAAACCAAAGGACATTCTTTTAGTCAGACACTGAGCAAACTTGAGCTGGAGGTCAGCGAGAGACAATACGTTGAGAAATTTGCTCTGGCACTTTAGAGGGTCACATTTCACAGTATAGACATTGGTAATGATTATGAGCTTATATACAATTATTTATTTGTATTGTCAAATAAATAACCAAGGGAACTAATCAGAAATCCATGAAAACAATTTTGTTAAACTGAAAGTGAAAACTTATTTTACTCTCCAGTACAGATATTAATAAGATTAGAATGTCAAATGTCATAATCATATTAAATGGTTTTATTGCCTCCCTTTTAATTTATTTCATTATCCTTTTACTCTTAAGCTCTATTGTCCAGGTATTATATTATCATTTTGCATATGCTTTCTGTTCTATTTTTGCATTCATTAAGAACCCTAATATTTTCTTGCATACCAAAACAACCAAAAGAATCACTAGACAATGACACGTTGTCTTAGAAACAGAGCCTTCCTGTTCATCTTGTTGATCATCCAGAGTTCTGTCTCTATGTTGGTATACCAAGAATCTTGAATTAAATGGCATTTAGGCAATTGATTTGCGTCGGCTTTGCATAGAGATGTAGGTGTCATTTATGCTTTTATGTTCTGGAAAATTAATATTCCACATCTTAATGCCCAGAGTCTACCATGATTACTCTTAAGCTACCATTAATATGAATTCCCTTGCATTGCCATTACAGAGAATGATGTTAATGATGTGCTTTTTGTCTTTGATGTGGATAACAGGTAGTCCTGAGAGTCTGCTAGACTGAGAAATACACTGTTTTGGATGTGCCTTGGTGCTCTAAGTTATTTTTTCTTATTTCAGCCTATGGTAGAGGATATCAATAATGGTAGAGCAGATATTGGTCTGTGGTCTACAAGTCGCTTGTCTACGAACGCCAAAATGGGACCAACTCTCACAAAGACAATGTCTTTGTGAGAACAAACACAACTGCAGTGAACATCTCTCAAGTGGGAACTCATTTTGGTCAGTCTGGTTTGGGAATGATTTCTACCCAAAACAGGACTTGAAAGGCTTGATATATCATTGGTGTTCACATAAACCATCCATTCTTCAAGTGTTTATAGCTTCTTATTAAAATAGTGATATGTCATTTCTTACATAAAACTTCTGTGTTGCAGAGGATAACCTAAGATGTATAGATTTGGGATATAAATTTGCTTACAGGAATTTTGAAAAAAAAAAAAAAGTTTATGGAAAATGGGAAAATTGCAAGAAACTGTGAGAAAATAAAAAAGATAATGAAATATTAATTTGTTGGCTTCTAAGAAAAAATGATTAAAAGCCACCCAGTACTTCTGGATGCTTGTCCAGCATGGAGTCTCTTCATTTTACTCTCTGCTAACTCAGCACCTCAAGAATGTTATGGAAATTTTTTTGCTCATGAAGTATTTTATTCTCAGCGTGAGACCGTTGCCAGAGTCAGTAACCGCTGGCAGGTTTGCTAGCCTGGTAAAGCTGAACCGCTGCTGCTCGTTGTGGCAGCTGACACAACAAGTACCGCTGGTGAGCAATTATAGTCTCATGACCATATACTGTAAGTTGTTTAATTGTCTTTTGCTTGGAGTTAAACAAACTGAAAACTTCAGATGGCAGGGCACTGCCATTTTTCAAGTGAAATTGCAGAAACAGGAAATCTATAAAGAGGGCATATATTTCACACATTTTCTCCACTTGCTGCTGAGACCATTATTAATGCCACAATTTAAAAATAAAAGATACAGAACATTAGAGTTTTGAAGGAAGTCTCGTTTCCACAAGTTAGATTAATTCTTCTCATTGATAAAGTCTTGAATACTGTAGAAAATTAAAAGAGAAATTTACAGTCTCGAAAACCGCACCTGCTTTGCTCTTTGCCCCAGCAGTAGTGTTTGGGGAAGAGAAGCTGGGATGGCTGGCGTGTCTCTAACTTAAATCTGCAACTTAAATAACATCTTAAACCTGCTAAATAAGAATATTTACTTTAGGCCCAACAGCCAGATCCTGTCCTGGCCACTTGAGCGAGTGTTGTGGTAGAGCTTGCTCATGGATAAGTTGTTTAAGCTCCCCCTAGGACGCAAGTAATTAGCATATCGCGTCACGGTGAGGTATTTATTAGAATGGAAGTGTTCTTGGGAGGCTGGGTTTTGGAGGTTTAAATCAGAGCTGAGCATAGAGTTTTAGGGCCTTATTCACAGTAAATTTTATGTTGGTGAAAGGTTATGGAATGGGTTTCCGTACCATGTCTACTCCCTCTCACAAATTTCAGAAGAGATATGGACTCTGAACTTTGGTGTGGGTTTTGCTTTCCTTTTTTTTGGGGGTGTGTGTGTGTGAAGTGAGGGGGGGTGGTCCGTACCAAGGCAAACAAGGGGAAAGTACCTTACATAGCAATTTTAATTCTGCAGTGCTCCTTTATGCCAAGTGTGCATCAGCAGTGTAGTATCCTGTAAGAACTGGGACTCGGGGATGAACAGCTATTCACTACGTCTCAGTTAGAAGCTTCTTTCTCAATACCTGCATCTGATGACATTTGAGTTATTAACACCACTGGCCATTTAATAAACTCACTGTTCACAAATTAGTGATGTCGTTGCCAGGCGATCCTGGTTTTAGATAGGAACTTCTTCACTGCCCTCCTGAGCAATCTCTTAGGCTGTAAATCCCTTCCTTGTGACAGCACCGAAGTGTTACTGCCACAGACCTGTCCCAGCTCTTTATCTCCTCTACAGCAGGGAGAAAGGAGAAAGAATGGAAGGCGTCTTCAGCCAAACAGTGAACGTGCTCCTAACGAAATGTTTGAAAGAGACAAAGAAACAATATCTGTCCTTGATACGATGTGAAAGGATTATGTACCGTGCTATTTGTGTCATGATTTAGTGTGTTATTTCATTGGGTATATGCAGGGTAAGGGTTTCCTGCAGAAAAAAAAAATACGGATACAGAGTACTATAATGTTCTTATGCTGTAAATTGTCCTGAGATTTTGGAGAATTGGATAGTATTGCTGAATGGGCAAGGAAGGGAACGCATGTAGACAAGAACACAAATATTTCCCCCTTGGCTTTTATATTTCGTCCATGTGTAGATTTCTGCTTATGCAGAAAAGAGAGTAGAATCAAATGAATGAGGCTGTGTAGAGTAATGTGAGTGTAAGCCTAAAATAACTGCCACGGTTATTGCCAGCTCGGAATCTGATGGTTTCATCACAAAAGACCCAAGATACAGATGCATGTCTATAACTTTATGCAGATGTATAACCTTTTGAAGCACATAAAATTCAGCCAACGCTTGCCGCCTATTCAAACAGTAAACTGTTAAGAGTCCCTCCCCAGGTCCCTCAGCCCTCACGCCCAGTTCTGCGGAGTCCTAGTCACTGTGTTCATGCAAAAAAGTACTTTTATCAGTTTGGTTGGCAATACCTTATGAGAAAAAAAAATCATTTTAAGAAAACAAAGCAATTTCTAAACTAAGAGGTTTCTCTGTATAACGCATTTGCATAACTACTTTTCTAAGAAGTGGAGAAAAGTCACCATTTTCCAGCAGGTAAAAAGAAGTTCTGTAATTAATGAAGTTTCACTGGTATTGAAGTGATTGTTTCAAGTGTTTTTACAAGGACCAAATCTTGTATGTAAATACATAGTGCCAGTAGTTATGGAGGATAAACCAAGCAGAATATGACACAAAAAAGTCCTGAGAGTGATCTGTTTCCCCTTGTATTTTAGTACAGTCTATTGCTTTTTCAAGTCTGTTGTTGTTAGAATTGTGTTTATGGTAAGCTTGACTGCTTTTTGCAAAGTTAAAGGGAATATTTTGATTTCTGTGAAGCAGATATAATGAAGTTGGCGTGATAAACCCCCATTGGTATCTTCAGGGAACAAGTAGATTAAACAAGTAATTATACCATAAGGTTTTTAGAAGTTAGTAGATTTAAATACATTGTATGAATCTCATCTTAATGTAGCCTTTTGTCTATAGTGCTTCCTGCCAAAAAAACCTCCTGACAGGAAATAAACATTAAAATAATCTTTAATCCCTTGTCTGGTCTATTACCATTAACAATTGATGCACTTTAATTTTGTGGGATTTTAACTACAAAATGGAATGGCTAAGTAGTGATAATTGGGTTTGGAATTATACGGTCATTTATATCAACAGAAATGCAAGTGGCTGGGAGGGTGATTAATTATTTAACATTTCCTGGCTGTGGCTCCTATTATAGAATTTTCTGATATATTCTGCTGTGAACAATTATCACCAAATGAGGATAAACAAATCTGTGATGTGAAGTCTTATTTATAAATGAAACTATATTTAGAAAATGTCTATTTCATTTGCATTTTTACTTTCTTCGTGACAGGACTGTCATAATCAGCTTGTTTTCAAGCTTTTCTTGCCCTTTTGCTGATTTTTCAGGTTCACACCCCAGATTTCATGCAAGAAAAACAGAGCTTCAGATGTCCTTAAAGTAATTCCTATTCCAAATAAAGATACAGTTTATACAGTCATGGTAATGTGTTTGCATGTTCTGTTCCCCTTTCATTCCCTAATAATAGAATTAGTGCATGGCAATGTATTAAAATTTAATCCGAGTGCTGGCATCAGACTAGATAATTTAATTCCCCCAATTCATGAAGATTTGGGAGAAGAATACTGGTGCTGCCATTCTTAAATGGGGTCCTCTGGCATTTGAACTCTCTCATCTTTGGTAGATTTGTCTCTGAGAGTTTGCGTTTCACGTTCTCTCTCTTATGTGGAGACTGGCTGTCTCTCTGGTGTGTTATCCTCTTGTGTCCTTGTTGATCCACATACAAGCAGAATTTGCAATTCATTCTTCTTTTCTTACAATATGTTTCCTAAAAAAATTTATGTGTATGCTGCTTATCTGACAACGTAACACAAAATCATTCGAATTAGTACTTTCCAAACCATTTTCCCTTACTCCAAAAATTTTCCCATCCTTAATTTCCATTAAAAAACCAAAAAACCACAGCCCTTCGTTAGCAAATGATTACTAAAAGCGCCTGAGTTTCTTCTTCAAGTAGAACTCCTAACAATCATCCCTGGCAGTCCTGCCCAGAAAACAACATCCAGTTTACATGCTTATATATCAACAAAGAAGGAACAACAAGATGATGATAATTATCGTTAGTGCAGTGCCTGGATTGTTAGTCACAGATGAGGACCCAGCCATATTAATAAATATGCAAAATTAACCAAAAAGATTGTTCCAAGTTCATATTGCTTAAAATTTAAGTGTTAATCAAAAGTCAGGGATACAGATAGATAAAAAGAACAAGCATATAATGAGATAATATTAATCAATATGGTAGGCCCTGTTTTAGGCATGATTTTTTTTGATGCCAAAGAAAAGATTAGATACCAAAGAAAGGGAGAATTTTAATGTGGGTTATGAAGAAAGATAACGAGATAATATTGCAAATGCTTGTGGGCAGATCTGTAAGCAGAATAAAAGAAAGCATGAAAATGCTTGTTTGAAAATTTAGGAAGTCATCAATGAAAATGACTATCTTGAAGTTGATCTAGGGTGAGCATTGACATGTTGATAGAGAATCAGGATAAACTGGATTAAACTGAAGGTTTCTATAGAGACAGACTACGGTACTAGAGGAAGAAAGGATGAATTTGTTGTGAAAAAGTAAGTTTTCTACCAAAGATGCTCAGCATAATGAGTGCAGGAGCAGAGAGAAAAGGGGTGAAATATTTGTGGGTTGGACCTTCATGTGGGTGCGTAGGATAAAAGTCTTACAGTTAAAAGAAAGAACTGGCAACAAACCAGACAGAAACAGATAGAGAACAGAAATCTGAGCACGAATGAGCAGTAAATTCTGGTGAGCTGGTGGTTCTGGCAAGTCAGAGGACTGATGGGTGACACTGAAAGAGGCTACAGAAGGGGAGGTGACCAGCCACATCCTTAGAGAGGCAGAACTCAGCAAGTACAAGTCAAAAAACTTAATTTCAAGATGAAAGAAACTGACAAGAATATCTTCAAAACCAAGAGGCAGGAATCTTATCCTTGTTTTTTGCACAGCATCTGTGCAGACTGTGTTAGTGCTCCCCATCTAATAGTGTTGAGTGGCCTTAAAAGGGGGAGAAAGCAATTTGGAAGAGGCTGTCCCGGCTGGGTCAGCTACTAGTGCAGTGTTGGAGACGATGTTCTCGGTAGTGTTGAGTGGCAAGGGACCTGATGCGGGATAGAAGGGCCCACCGAGTGCCTTGAGAATGAATCATTAACTATCAAAATTCTCAATGAGTTCAGCACTCGCTACCCCAGCTGCAGTGCGGTGCCAGAGCAGAACACAGTTGTGCATGTGAGCTTGTCTCCTGCCTCTAATTAGAGCAAGATTTGCGCATTAGCCCAGTAAGTCTCCAGTAGCCTGACACGTGAGCGACAGAGTGGAGAAGAAGCAGAGTGAGGTAGCTAGCAGAGGTTTAGGTGTGTCTGCAGGAGACCAGCGTAGTTTGGTGGAGATGTGTAGTAGTTCTGGGCAGGAGCCCAGTGTAGATGGAGCAATCTGCCCAGTTCAGGTGAAGGATGAAGGATGGGACTCAGTGAGGCTGGTGAAGCTGGTGACTGGGGGAGATTTAGATTAGATATTAGGAAGAAATTCTTTACTCTGAGGGTGGTGAGACACTGGCCCAGGCTGCCCAGAGAAGCTGTGGCTGCCCCATCCCTGGAGGGGTTCAAGGCCAGGCTGGATGGGGCTTTGAGCAGCCTGGTCTGGTGGGAGGTGTCCCTGCCCAGGGCAGGGGGATTGGAACTAGATGATCTTTAAGGTCCCTTCCAACCCAAACCATTCTATGATTCTGTGATTCTATGATCTTCAGTATTGGGCTATGAGGGCGCCACAGTATTAACACTTTGTTCCTGCCAGAAGTACATGTGCTCATCAACCTTTATAAATTGAATCTAACTCAATAGCAAAGTGTTAAGCATTCACAAACATTGAATTTTAATTGATTTTAAGGTTTCACAGTCATGTTTCCTATATTTTATATTAGAATGTGGGCCTTGAGATACATTCTAAGTTTTTCTTGTAAAATAAAGAAGGAAGATTTATCAGAAAACTGTACTGAATCATATACTTCTTTTTTCTTTTGACACACAGCACAAGACTAGTGCAATACTACAATGGCACTGCTGGTTTTGTGTCATTGCCAAAATCTTGGTCTGAGTCAGTAGAGACAATTTGAGACTTCATTCATCTGCACACATCCAGTATTTCTCAGGTGATGGTCCATTAGTTAATGTGTCAAACTCAGCAGTATTTGAGGAAGTGGCAGTGTGTATAGCACATTAACATGTTTTTGACTTCACACTGATCTAAACGACCCGAAATCTAATTGTGTGGATTGCTTATATCTTTTAGCACTTACTGCCATTTATAGCAACTGCTATACTTGCTGGAGTTATATCCAGGTATACCTAGGTACAGCACACGTGAAACTTTTAATTCAAAAGATTAAAGTATGTTAACACTGTGTGTAACTAATTAGTACATATAGCCAGAAAAGTGTATTTTACATTTTCCAATGAGATTTCTTTCAGCAGATGCTAATACATATTAGGACATCTGTTTATATTTTCCTTCAGTCTTTTTTTTTTAACTGCATCTTATTTAAAATACTGTTGTCAGCTGAAATAGTATTGCCTTAAACAATATTACTTGTATGTGTAGTTGTGAGCTCATATGTCTGCTTTTGAGATGTCTTTCTGCATAAGCAGATTTTTGTTTTGTTTTGTGTAAGTGAAAGATGTATAAAAAGTTGTTTTGCTTCATTTAAATTGGAGCAGGGATGAAAAAGGCAGAAAGAAGTCAGTAGGATAAAATGTAATGCTATCCCCACTAGGTAAAGTTGTCCAATTACTCCTGGTGTCAGAACTTTTTAACATTTGAATGGCTGGGAGGGGATACTAATTTCAACCTTAATGATCGCTGCTTTAGGAGTCAACATCACAACACTTCACTTATAATTTTAGCACATCTGTCAGCCTGTGCTAAAAAGGAGCCCTGGGCTAGTGGGTGACTGAAGATCCTTTTATCCCTAGAGAGGATTATGTATTCCCTTCAAGAGTGGGAAAATAAAAAGGTTATAAATACTCACCTACTTCACTGCTGCCCACATTTGCCCTGTTGACAAATAGTGATTTTCACATCCTGCTTTTACATTCATAAACACAAAAATAAATAAAAACTATGCAACTTCTCATTGTATAGCACTTATGGAAGCAGACCATTTATAATGTCACATATTCTATAATACCGTACAGTCCCTAAGCTGGACTTTTTTTCATTTCAATAGATCACATTGATTTCCTGTGTGACTTTATCTGCCTAATACAAAGTGGGATTGAACAGTTATTTGTCTGGATTTAGCCATTCCTTATCAAACATTTATGATTTAGCTATTGCTACAACATCTTCTTGTAAGGTCTTTCTTATTTTTATCTTTTCAGGAAGGGTATGAACATGATAACAGGGTTGTAATAAATCTATCTCTTGAAAATGAAACATATTTTGGGAAACCTTGTGCTATTGGCTGACAGGGCAGGGGAAGTTTAAGGGGCAGGACAGCCGCGCGAGTGAATTGTTTCTAGGACGCTGTGGGCATCTATTAATAAGAATGATTGACTCTTCTGGTGGAGGTTTTCAGTGTATTCAGATGGCCGTTTCCCAGCTGCACGGGAGGCTGGTGCTCTTGAGATGAAAGACCCGAGAGAAAGGAGAGGTTTGCCCAACCGGCCCACATTTGTACAGCCACCGCCAGGCTGTAGGTTGAAGAGAAATAACACAAGTCACAGAAAGGGCAGCGGGTTTGTGTCTTCTCTGTGTTCTTTCTGTTTATAAAAGTAAAAAAGTAAGATCTCAGTCTTTTCCTTTCTATTTCTCTTTCAATTTCTTTATTCTTTATCTAGAAGGGAAAACAGAAAACGTGTGTAATACTGTCTAATAATACTGACTGTGATTTAATTAAATTGGAGTAGAAAGTACATGTGAATAGGACCTTTTCTGTGTTACAGCTTATTTTAAAATGTTGTTAGAAAGAAAAAAGCGTATTACAGCTATCCACTGTGTATCCCAGGTGTTTTAATATTCCTAACCGGAGCATTTTAACTGAACAGTTTCCAAACAACCTCATCATACTGAAGTAATTTATTTTTCCTTACATAATGCTTTTCATTCAATGATTTCAAAACGCTCTACTAAGTGTGCTTTTTGAAGTGCCAAACTAAGTGTCATATAACCCCGGGGAGATGCCTGGTGGTTTTATTGTACCTATTTTGCAGACAGGTAAATTCAAACAAAGAGAGATGAACAGACTCCCTGTGAATGAGTAAAGGAGGGAAGACCAGAACCCAAATCCCCGCCTGCCCAGTGCCAGCCCTGAGCACGTGTCCCTTTGTTCAGACACCCCAGAGTGCTCATGCTGTGTATAGAAGAGAAAAAAACTTTGCAGAAACTATAAAAGTTAATAATTAGATTGTAAAGGCTACTCAACTGATAATGAGCATTTAATGCAGAACCATAAATTTGTATGGCACTTACAAAGAAAACGTTCTTTTGGTTTTGTCCTCACTTCCCCGATCTGTTTATCGTTAAATTTTTAACCTGCTTAACCGACGCTATATTCTGTAGAACTGACGCTCTATCTCCTTTTTTATGTCTCTTCACTAGTGCTTTCAATGACCTCTCTGTAAGTTTCTTTATATAGAAACCTGCTATGCTGTCTTGAATGCACAAGGTCAATAATGATTACCCTCTAACTTTGAAGGGCATCCCCCTTCTCCGCTTGCGAAGTATATCAAGCCACAAAGTCCCTGCATCCCGTAACTGTAATTTCTCTTATAAAATACAGTATTAAGAAAGATATTCTTATTTCCCAAACAGTAGAGCTTTAGTCCACAAGCATGTTAAGCCTGGTAAAGTCAAGATATAATAGTTTTATTCTTTTTAATGTAGAAAAGTAGGCTTGATAGTTTAATTTAAAACATATCCGTATAAATGGAAACATTTTTGCAATATATTTCAAAAGAAGTAAACAGCCTGTTCTTTTTGAATACATGGATGGAAAGCTAAATTCCCGTTGTTCAATATCCAAATGATGCAATTAGAGACCTTATTTATTTTTTATTTCTAAAGAACTGTGTCATGATCTATGCACACTGTAAATGCTTCAAGGACTTCAGCATGATCTATACGGCAATACTGGTACTACTGTGGGCTGTGGAGGATATGTATAATGAAAATATGCCTATCTTTTGGAACCAATGGTCCTCTAATAATTATCAATAAACAAAGTCAGTTAAAAGAAAGTACAGAAAGGCTAGCAATAACAAAAAGATGCTTAAATTGAATTGATACTATAGCAGGCATTGACTGTGTCATTGCACGGCTTAATAGCAGGAGTCCTGGTTCAATACGATGAACTTGGGAAGGTTTTCTTAATGAAAGAACTGATGCTTTCTGTTCAGTAGCAGCAATAGCTTAACTTTTTTAATTACCTACTTCAAAAGTTTATATGCCACTAATTGTAGTACTATAAACAAGGAGGTACTATTACTGGGTCCGCAGAAATAAATGTGAAATGATAATAGTCATTTTTTCAAGAAATTCATGCAGATATTTTATTTAACATTAATAAATGCATACGCTGCAATTTATTTTACCTACAAGTAATTCAGAGTTCTATGCAAGTATATTCTCAGAAAGCTGCTGATTTGGTTTTCAGTGTCTTTTCCATCAGCTGTGCATTTTCAGGATGTGTTGGGAAATATGATCCCCTCTCTCTCCCTCCCCATTACTATAAAACCAGAAAGCTCTAAAAAAGGCATATAAGAAGTTGGAAGAAATGTGCATGCATGTAAATATCTAAACGTATATAAATTAGCTTTAAAAATTGAATTCACTGAACATGAATAGTCACTTAAAGTGTAACTGGAATTGACTGTGTCATGTATCAGCCTAATAGCTGGAGCGCTGGTTCAATACAATGAACTTGGGAAGGTTTTCTTAATGAAAGAACTGACGTTTTCTGTGCAGTGGTTGCATTCATCAGACCACATAGTGTTCATTACGCTACAAAGGACTGCCAATGTGAATTGTTGGGATCATCTATTAGGTAAACCGGATAGGGACAAAGGATAGTGGGGGAATGAAAGACTTCAGTACCTCGACAGGATATTCCAAGTCAGCCTGCTTTGATGACCTTTCACCGCTACATTAGCATCTAGTCGCTGACAGATCCCTAGTTCATGCCCCAATTCTGCTAACCAAAACTGGCAAGGAGCACTGCTGGGTGCGCGCATCTTAGTATCCGACATTACAAACTAACCCGATACTTCACAGGGCCCCAATCTTTAATTTGCTTTGCTTAAGTACTGTGGGGGTTATTGAAAAATGGACACTCTTCCAGTAATGCTAATTAGACTCTAAACCCCACCCTGGTTTTGTGGTGCTAATTTGGAGACGTGCCACATGCTGGGGTTGATTTCTTCAGAGAGAAGATGAGCCCTGTGCCAGTGGGAAATGGGGAAAACCAGACGTGCTGATTGGCAAGGTCGCTGCTGGAAGGCCCCGCGCTGACTCAGGAGCAGGCACGGCAATTCAGCGGGGATTTGCATCCATGCTGTCCCTTGCTTACCTAATAGCAGCATTGTTGTGCTGTTTCACAGGGAGCTTAGGGATTGAAAAGAGAGATTTAACATTAAAGATAAAAGTTTTGCTTCAGTTCTCCTACCATCCAGTTATTAAGAAGCTTGTCTGCTCTGGGAGGCGGCGCACTACAAAAGCATTCCCAGCTCACAGACAGGGGCTGTGTTAAAGCACTGAACAGGTTTAATTCTTTCCTGTGGATGTTTATAGTAGATGTATCGGTATCGTGCACTGTTTTTCCTCCCACTTGCAGTGTTCGGGTTAAAGCTGTGTGAGGGTTACTAGCCTAAAAGTCCCTACCTCAAGGTCACTCCCCTAACCTTATTTCCGACACGTTTAAATGTATTTATATAGATAGGTAAAATATGGTAGCTGCTGCCACATAACCTTGTTTCCCTTGCTGACATCTCCAGTGGATGGAATTGATTATAAAGCTGTTATTAGGGATGGGGACGTGTAGTGTCAGGCCTGCTTTGACTGCGAGTGGCTGCCGTGCTGCTGGTGGCACTCCAGCGTGCTCCCTGGCCACGCAGGGCTTTCTTCTCTTTTACATCACCTGCTGCAGCCGCCATCCATACCTGAAAGATTTATAAGCCATAGAAAAGGAAAAGCACCTCTTAGTTACTGGAAGTTGCAGTGAATTTTGTGTCCAGCAAAAATTCTTTAAGAGGGACATTTTTGTTGTTTCGTTTTTTGAAGCGTGTTGAAGGCGCTGTGTGTATTTTCATTCCACAATCCATGCTCTGTCTTTTATTTCTGTTTCTCTATGGACTGTATTTAGTGAATCAATGACAAGCGTTACATATTTCTATGGTAACTTCAATACCATATCAGGATTTCAGAGCACTTTACAGACATCAGCCAATTAAGATTCACAACCTGCAAGAGCAGCATGACGAAAACATCTTTGTTGATATAAAATAGAAGCTAAAGGCTTTCCGTTTGTTTTGCTTGCTTTTTTTTTTCTTTCCTTCTTTTTAAATTAGCTAATTAGAGAGAGTTTTCAATTGTACTCAAAGTGAATTGTCAGGATTTGGGCCCATATGCTATTTGCCGGAAAGATTCAGGCTTTTACAGCTGCATTCTTGAAAAGTTTGACTTTGTGGGAAAAAGAAAGAAAACCTGGATAGGCCCTTGTGCTTTGGGAAACAGTGTGACATTTAAACTTGGAGAAGCCAGGCCTTGCTGTGCTACAGTGGGATCTATGAAGCACATGCCCTGAACTGAGCATATCCATTTCTTGGCTCCCTACAGCAGGAGATGGAAATGTTCAAAGGAGTTAAAGGCCCGTGTGAAATAGTGCCTCCCACTGCCGCTCGCACTCCCAAAACGCCAGCAGAAGACACCAGGGTTGCTGGAAATGGTGAAGATATTTCCCTTTTGTGGGAGGAAAAAGCTGCGTTACAAGTTTGAGGCAAGTTAGGAAGCAAGAGGCTTAAAGAATAAAAATACAAGTGCGTGATTTGTACATCTCTTTTGCAAATAGCGTGGTACCTAGGTAGTTGACAAAAAAAGGCAGAGAAGAGCTAGAATCTTGTTTGCAAAAACAGGTGACATCAGAAATTTTGTTAAGGACAAATTAGTCCTTACTGGTATAATTGAACAACACTACTTTTCAGACGTCCCCTGGGCGATAACAGAGTTCAAGTGAAGGAAATAAAGAAGATACTATTCTGCTTAACGGCGATCATGTGCAGAGTCCCCTGGCTCAGCCCGTGCTCTGTCATTGCCCCGGCCCCAAATATGGGAGCAAAGAGTCAAGACGGCACTAGCGCACCCAGCCTAGCTTTTCAAACAAATGTATCATTTTGAAAATAATAATTGGATATTTTAGATCAATCTCGCAAATCAGTGAGCAATAAAAAGTTTCTCGCATTTTAAGCATATTTTTAGCAGTTACATCTTTTTGGATATCCCCTATAATATAGGAGGAAATCAGTTATTTGCCCAAGACATTTCACTGCTGCTCAAAATAGATCATAGCACAGCTCTTACTATGTTGTATGCTCTCCCCTGAGCGTGTAGTTTATGCACAGGTGACTACAGCTAAAAGTCTGTGAATTGTTACTTGGTACATTTAAAATATCCACAAAAATTATCATCATTTTTTATGAGACGGAAGGTTAAGATGTGGTTTTCTCACTAAAGAAAAATATACTATTTTAAACGTAGGGCTTCCCAAAATTGTATTTGGTTTAATGTTTATAAAAAAAGATTTGAAGACATAATAGCAGCCTTTTTCAGATTTTCTGCTTCTTGAAGCACAGAGCCCAGGTGTTGATCCTCCATTACAGGAGGATCCTGCCGCTCTGCAGGAGTTTTGAAGGGGCTCTTGAAGAGTTTGTGCATGGTCTTCACTGTGGCCTGCTCCAGATTCCTGGAAGCATTGATGGCGGAAAACAGAGAGAAACTACAGGCCCGTGTTCCCTGTGGCTTTGCTGGGAAATTTTGTTCAGGAAAAATATGAAATGTGTCTTTATATTAGATGTACAGATGCACAGAGATCTTCACTGTGTGATCCCCACTCCACTCCGGTGACTCTTGACATGTTTTGGAGACAGCAAAGTCCCTGCTCGACACTACAAAATGTGCAAGCACATTTTGCACAGCAGACTGCCTGCTCTAGGAAGAAGGCAGGTGAGAAGCATGGCTTAAGTCTGTTTTGCACTGGGTTTATTTCCCTTTTCAATTTTGCACTTCACTAGAAGTAGAAACTGTACTAGAACAGCCTTGAAGCTGCCGTAAGTGACTGGAGAGGCCACACGGGCCTCATGAATATGGCAGTGGCAGGGGACTTAAATCTGCCAAGTTAACTAGCAGACTTTGACTCTTCTCGTTATAAGGTGCTATGTGTGCTTAATAATAATAGTAATAATAAATACCTACTGGTCTTCATCGTTCAGTGGAAATGGTCGTGTCCTTTGTCCCTTTGCTCCCTCCTGAAATCTTGTATGGTTTGAGATGCTTCTCGTTCAAAACGTGGTGGTGTAGCTCTATGGGAGCAGGTCAAACCTAAGATCTAAACATAGTGTTAAACAATAAAGAGTTCCAGGTAGCTTGGGACATTCCTACATAACAATCATGTCTTTCCACTACCATATTCTGTAGGTGTGGTGGAGGAGGGGATGTTGAAGGCAAAGATTTGCTAGTACGTGTGAAGCTGACTATGTTTATTTTGAATAAGTACTGTAAATCATCTGTCTGGGGAATGGGTTTGTGTGGGAAGCTAAGAGGGTTGGGTTGTTGTTTTTTTACTTTCAAAAATTGGATGGCAATTATTTTATTATGGGATTTCAGTAGGAAAGTAACAATTTTGTGGAATGGCTTGTTTTTCTCTGGAGCAAAGTTGTTGTCTGTTGCTATTTTTCTCTTAATTAGAGAGGCATTTTTAATTATCTGTCAAGGTCCCCTAGAACCTGGGATAGCTGGTCTTTCTTATATGTGATGAAATCAAAACAAGTAAGTAGAGGGTGAGTCTGTCACAACTGATAGGAAGTAGAATGAAGCCTAAATATGAGAATAATCAGCATGCCTGGACGGCAGGGAAGAACGAACTCTGTCAAGTAGGATGGCGATACCCTGTGTCTCTGCACTCCACCGTGCTGTGTTTCTGATGCAATGCAAATATACTTGTAATTATACTGAATAATATCCATTAATTCCATATCTCTGCAGTGAAAGTTTTCTGGTGCCTTTACGTATGGTCAAGAGACTCAGTTTTTTATTAAAATGTAACAGTCACTAAACTATTTGTGATTTGAGAAAAAGAAAGAGAAATGAAGTTTGACTTGTTTTCCCCTTTCTCTTCGCTCCAGAACAGGGAAGCTTTACCGAAGCTCATTCACAAAATAAAAAGCAATATTGCTGCAGAAGTTCCTGTTAATATTGCGTGGTGTCATTGTCTATTAAAAGTGGAAAGTGTATCACAGAAGATGACCAGAATCAGAATAGCTTTGAAGCAAATAATTGTGATTATTGTATGGGTGGCCTACATGCCTGTGCTGGGGTGTGCATGGGGGAGAGGGCGCACTGGTAGGAAACATTTAATCGCACAATAGCTGTCAGATCATCTGTAATTGAATCAACTCTGCTTGCATAACAAAATCTCAGCATTCTCAAATTGAAATCACTTAAGTAAAGTGATTTTGTGGTGTTTAAAAAGCAACAGAAAAAAATTCACTAAAGACCATTAAGCGGCCTCAAGCCCCACGTTTCAGTGTTCATCATTTGTACCGATTATGGTGTGACAGCTCTTGAGTTTCCAATGATAACAGCCATCTGACTTGATCTGAGTTCAATGGATTTTCACTAAAATAGAATCATCGCCTTTGTGATGGATAGAAAAAGTAAAGCAATACATCCTGATAAATGCTCTGGCTTTTTTTCCCCTTCCCTTACTGTGACCTTGTACAATCTATAAGTGAGCAAAGCTGAGCCCTGGCCACTGCTGCAACGCATCAGGACTTTGAAATTTAAGTAGCTCTGAAACCCATCAATGGGGTGAAGGGAGAATGGCCTGAGAAAGCGATGGATCATGCTTAGAGGGCTCACAGGGAAACAGGGTAAGCTGAAGGTCAATACGCAGACATGTCCTGAAGGAACGGCTCAGACACTCATTCACATTCACATCTCAAAGCCACTGCTGCTGTAGCACTGCGAGGAGAGATCAGTAGGAGAGTAAAATAAAACAAGAATTTCAGAGCGTATAATTTCTTCGCAGAAGCAAATGGCACAAGGGTACAGTATAAAATAGCTATAACCTATAGCGTTGGTGCGGTGCCCCAATCATCCCACCCGAGTAGCACCATGGAAACACATTCTGCCCATTACACTCCACTTGTTTTCAAAGTTTTTCAGTCCTGGTAATTGCGAAGAGCATTTAACATTTTTCATATGTCATTGGTTGTTTGTAACACATTATTCAGCATGACATGAAAGTGAGCTAAACTAGAAGGGCTGCAATCTGAATCCATACACATGCAGTCAAGTAATTAAAGGCCTTTACACTTTGTGCTTTGTATGCATGCGTGGGTATGAATGCGTACAAAACTTTTACACAAGTTTATGTTCAGATGCTGATTTCATTGGGGTTTTGTTGGGAAAAAGGTTTGATGCCAGGTAGAGACTGGCCTGGCTATAGAGCACTTAAAAAATAGGGGGAGAAAAGGGAAGAAATAGAAAATACTAAAATAAAATTAGTACACAAATTTGAACCCGCAGTTACGATGCCTAAAGCAGAAATTGCCGAACAAGTCAAGAGGCTTATTAGCATTTTATGTAAATCAGTTATTACTGTTCTCCACTTCCTTAATTATCCATGTTATTTCAATACAACCCTTTCTTTGATGTCCCAATTCTATATTTAAATAGTGCAAGATTTCTATCATATCCTCCCGCTGAGGTTTGTTCCATGCAAAAAACATGCCAAGAGCAGCTATTTTAGAGACTACTGGGAAATGTTTAATTGGTTAATCCCATTTGAGTTATGAGGGAGTATTGCCACGCACAGAAAACAGAAACATGTAAAGTACTGGCTAGGAGAAGTTTACTAAAACCTGCAAGACTTCCCCTGAAATTTAGCCCTGAAGATGTTTTGTTTCCTAGGTACCCAGCGGGAAACGATTCAAAGGAAAATCCTTCAGACTTCTTTGAAATACGCTAAATGATTGATTCATAGTAGAAATATTTTTGAATTAAAACGCAAAGTCATAATTTTTTTTGTTCTCGCGGTGCACAAGAGGTCTCTTTATATTTGACCTAGCACTACAGTGGCAAAAGAACAGCGTATTTCAGCCAAAAAAAAAGCCCACCAGACTTTAACAAGTTGTTAATTGTTACCTACTGTTGCAACCAAATCAATGCCCCTCAGGTTTCCAGGTTGTAAAGTGATCGACATAGTCTGGGTAAGTATTAATTCCAACGTAGAAATGGACATTCTGTGTCGCCCATTAGGATCAATTCTGCACAAAGGGATGCTTTAAAAAATGTAACGTCTCTGTACAGCTTCCAATTTCCAGCTCTGGACTGGAAAGACTTCAGAGCAAAGTATTGGCAAATATTCCGTTCCCTATTTCAAACAGTTGATAGTTTTAACCTTT
Organism: Chroicocephalus ridibundus; assembly: GCF_963924245.1. Classification (NCBI taxonomy): domain Eukaryota; kingdom Metazoa; phylum Chordata; class Aves; order Charadriiformes; family Laridae; genus Chroicocephalus; species Chroicocephalus ridibundus. The sequence goes on from NC_086287.1 coordinate 88,667,229, forward strand.
TTTAAAACTTCTTTGGAAATAGTCTTAAGAGTTTTAGCACAAGCAGTGAAGAAAAAAGCATGTGTACTTACTTAATTTGGCTGTTAACAGAAGAAGTGGAATGCTACAGCATGATCAAATATAGGAGCTCATCATCATAAATTTTAAGGGAAAGAAGTAAAATTGCAGACTTTTTTTTTTTTTGCTTTAATTAATTTTAAGGGATAGCATCAATTTCCACATTTGCTGAAAATGTATCAGATTGTATAGTGGCTGATAAGAAATACAGGTAAAGGGAATTTTTTTAGTATGTGAAGCTTGGTAAATAAGAGAGGAATTAGTTGATTAAAAAAAGAAATCAACTCTTGTTTCTTCTGTAAACAACAGGGTTCTTTTTGTACTGATTCCCAAACTAAGGTTTAGCTTGTCCAGTTGAGAGGGCTTGGTGACAAGCTTTTCCGCGTTTGCAATTCTTGTAAACAGATGTCTCTCTCTTACAGAAATAGGTTAACTTATTAAAAAATCTACGCTAGAACTGCGGATTGCTGAGTTTCCATCACTGGGAAGTGCATTGTTCCAACTCTGAAATTATACAGTCTAAAATCATCATCATGTATTTTCATCAGGATGAAATATCGGGAGCTCTGCTTAGTGCAAGGTTTTATTAATGATGTGCTGTCAGAAGCTGGATGCTCTGCATATTTGCATATTAAACAGCTGAGTGAAGAAACATTCCTTTTATTGCTGCAGGGAATAAATCAGTTTAAAGCAAGTTCTCATCATTTATACTCCTTTCAGCTAAGTCTTCTTTTATTGAAATAAATTGTTGAAGTGCTTTGCTCATTCTTTGAATACTGATGAAATTTACCTTGATAGGGCCTCAGGAAAAATAACATTTTCTTAAAGGTGCAGTGTTGTTCTTTATCTACATACAGACTAACTTTTAGAAATTGTCTGTAGGAAAATTTGTGTGTCTCCAGCCTCACAAAATCTTCTTTTAGTTATAGGCTTTCTATAGGTATTTCGAGATGTTTGTGTAATTTTTCTAGTGCTGTCTACCCAGACATCTTCTGCACAGGAACTTTACACAACATCTAGAAGTTACATGGGTTTTGCTTTGTATAGATTGATTAGTTGCTGTTTGGTGAAGGAGGCCTTCCTGCTGCCTCACGTCTGTGCGCTGCAGATGAACATCACCTTCTCTTGTCGGTGTGCTGTCTGTTGGTGGCAGCCTGAGTTTAGAAGTGCGATGTCTGGAAGAACTAGAACAAAGTCAGTAACAAAGGAAAAAAAGTTTGTATTTTATTTGCTGTTCTTTCATCACGCTTGAAATGAAGCACACAAACCCTGGTTTTCCCAAAGTTACGTAAATAAACCACTTTGAAACCATAGTTGGTTAAAAGATGATAAAGAAAAGTTTTATCGTCTGTCATTTTTCCAGGCATGAGCAAGAAGAGACCAATAGAAGGAAAGTAATTTAAAATTAAGTGAACATATTGTCAGAAGTCAGATGGAGTTTGGACATTTTATTTAATAGTACTGTATTACATTGGCTAGCACTGAATTATCTGTCTGTCGCAATAAGCAGCAAAATAGTCAAAGAAATTATCAAAGAAAAAATATATTGTCTGTATTCCTATATTTTATTTTAAAAGGTTACAGCAGCAAGCCATTATATGCCTTTCTTATGTCATATAAAGTATTCTAAAATATAAATCATTTGTGACAGGAGCTTCTTGTTTTTAAGTGGAAAATGTGCATTTAATAACATGAAAATAATGTCAAAACATCCTCTCCTAGATGGTTGCCAAGTGAACTGTTGCTTTTCATTTATGTTTTATTTTTGGAGGTTGGGCTTTGCAGGAATATTTTCAGATACTTAGAAAAACAGTGATACATTGCAGCTGTAGTTTATTTTAATTGGACAGCACTAAGTGAGCTGACTTTATGATAAACAGTGCAGCCAGCGGCTAGTGACTGCACTTCTACTTTAAAGATTATACAGAAAATAAAATCCTTCAAGCTAAAGTCATAAAGGACCAAGCTGGAGTTACTTTTGGAACATATGTCTACGTTTGTCTCGGTGTGTGTTATTAGGGATACCTGATCCTAAGGCGTCATATCCTATAAAGTACATTTTGCCTTACCGCCTGACCCATCCAACTATCAAAATCTTGATATTAATGAGATTTTGGCTTATTTTAATTATTTAGGTTGTCATGATGAATTAATAGTTACAATATTTTATGTATAGTCCCAGAGAATTCTCAAGTACAGTGTCCGGTTCTGCAACTGGAAATCCTGATAATACTTCTTACCTCTTCAAAGATTTATCTGCTAATGTTCTGAGGTGTTATCCCTGTAAAAGGCTGTCAAACCTTTGATTTCTTTATTACTATTCAAAAATATAAGAGAGCTTTACTTAATGTAAAGTGCTTTTTTTGAAGCTATATGTGATTTTTTTCCCCCCCGCGATTGAATAGTAAATCTGACATAAATTCACTTGCTGACATTTGGATGTTTATAGGGATGATTTGGTTTAGTGGTTAGCCCTATTGTATTTCACAGGGGTGTTGTCAGGCTTAATTAATTATGCCGCAGCAATATGCAGTGCAGATTTTTGTGCCAGTATCTTCACGGCTCTTCGCAGGGAACTTGCAGTACAGGACAGCTATTACCAGCCTGGCTGATTTTGCCTCTGTCGCCCTGTACACATCTTTAACCAATATCTCATCTTCTCTGTTTGCAGGAGGATATTTATCTTTTTGTAGCTGAGAGGAAGGGGAACTGAACAACCCCTATTGACTCAATCGCTGTAAAAAATCACTGCAAGAAAAATCCCTTCCCAGTTTGCCTGCCATCTGCTGCTCCTGCTTTTAAGCATGTTTCAGATGGAAACCACACGATGACTGGCCATATTTTCTATTTTCTTCCTGTTGTCATAGGCATCATAGGTGGAAACTTCATACTAGAGCATTCTGCCTACCTGCCCCTTGTGAGGTTAAGATAACTTCCTAGAGTATATCCTTACATATTTTTTGTTTGTTTGTTCCTGGAGAAGTTATAAATGACTCATGCTCTGGGGCATTTACTACCACCATAGGAAAACTGTTTGACAGTGTAAGAGGCTTCAGTGCTTGAATTTTTTTTCCAGATCTTCAGCCTGAGGCAGGATGTAAAATATAGGAAAAGAGAGAGTTGAGCTCTTTTTAGTGATGAATCCGCACTGAGATGTTTTTGTAGTATTGAACCACGAACTATAAATCATCCGTTTGCGGGTGAGTTAAATGTAGGGAAAACAGTGCAACACATATTCATGATTTCCAGCGACTAAAGAAAGATGAACAATAACAAGGTGCAAACTCTTAAAAATGGGTTTAAATCAACATCTTTAAAAGTTGTTCTTATTTTTGTGAGACAGGAAAAATACCTAGTTTTAGAAAGTATTTCTAGAAAGATTATTAAAAATTACTTTGAGAATCAGGTTGCTTTATAGAGAATGCCAGCATCTTTATTCTCCTAGCCACCAGGAAAGTTTCCGTAATCTTCTCTCCTTGGGGACTTCTTCTTCAGGAATAACAGGAATGTTTGGGATCACGCATACCAATTAATCTTCTGTCTTAAATATTATTCTGGACTTTGCTCTTTGGACCCCTTTGTTGCTTTTTTATGAGCTATCAGGTTGTTTCGCGAATTTTTGTGCACTGAGGATAGATGGCGTCTTTGTGCCAGCCGTGTATTTCCCTGCCGCAGTTCCAGGCGCGCAGCTTCACTGCAAATCGTAGGGCTCAGAGGAATGGCAAACTAATCCCTCCTGCAAAGAGGTTTAGTTCTATCTGTGTGAAAATTCAGCACTGTAATTATTCTTTTTTGTTATTGTTTTTAACCTAGTCTGGTTTACCCATCCCTCTAAACGACTTTGAGAAGAAAAACGCTCTTAGGGATGTAGATCTAGTAACTAGAGTAAATTGCTTTGCTGCTGAGAACTCTGTAGGAAAGGGTGTGGGAGGGGAGGAATTTGGGCTGCAAAAAATATGTATCTCTTGAGAAGCCCTGCCTATCTGACTTGCAGTTTTTAAATGGTGCGTTTTGGTCAGGGTTCATGCCAAGATGCCTTTACATATTAGCTTTGGTGAGTTGTTACTGTGTTTTTTGGATTACACATGAAAAGTATGTCATGCCTGCTGGTATGATGAAGACAACAGTTGAATTCTTTCATGTATCTTTGCTCTATGATAATACTTGAAACATCTTGTAATCTTGAAAAGGTGTGTCAAGAGGATCTAAACAGGAAAATTCTGGAACGCTTCACCACTCATAGGTTTCATTTGTTCTAACCGATGCATACTATTCTTTAACTAAAAATAAGCAAAAAGCTGCCTCTAAATCTGCTGTCAAAACTTGGTATCTTTGTCTACCACCCGGGTGGATGCAAATAGGACTCTGGGTGACACATGTTGCTTGTGCTAATCCATGCTGCAACCTGCCATGTACCACAGACACAGGTACTGTAGTGGGGTTTCCCTTCTGAAACAGGGAATGCGAGGCAGTCTCTGCCTGCAGGAGCAGGACGACTGCTCTCCGCGCATGGGCCTGTTGTGCTGAACAACGAAACCTGATCCTGGCTCAGCTCTGGGAGTGCTAATGCCATAGAAAATAATACTCTCCCCACCACACATAACAAAACCAAACCAATATGAGAATGATTGGCTGCAGGTTTATAATGCAGAAACATCAGTCTGATGCTGGTACACAAACTAGTGCTCTGGAAATCATTAGAGGCCTCTGGATCTCTCTATAGTACCCTTGTTAGTAGATGCCCAGGGATTTGTTGTTATTTTAGGATTTTTTGATTTCAGCACTATAAAATAGGGCACATTTAACTGAAGGTGAAAATAACCATTATATATATTTTATTAATATCTACTTTGTTCTTCAGTTGTTTATACTGCGTGTAAGAAGATCTCTTCCAAAAGGGTATGTTTTACTTTGGTTTCTCTTGAAGAAGCACAACCATGTAGGTATTGATTCTATACGAGAAAAGAGAAGTCGTGACTGCCATGAGTTACTTGTAACGTAAGTGTATATATCTCAATTTACCTTATGGTTCCCTGGTCGATACATCATTTAAACTGACTGTTTTTATTTTGCTTGTTGGCCTTTGATTTCTTATTTAAGTTCTTGAAGGCAGTAATTGAAATTTCTAACTACAAAACACGTGGATGATGAAGGAGACTTCCACCAAAAAGCTAAAACTAACTAAGGTTCTTAATTTTTGCAATCATTTCACTACATGAATTATTAAAATTCTTATCATGCCAAAGGTTTAAGCAGAATCCCTCATACTAGAATTTTATTTATTTTAAAAAGAGTCACAATGATACCTACCTAATGGTAGGTAACTGTTATGTTCATTTCATCTTGGGTTTTTTGTTAGTTTAAACTTCTCATGGTAGTATCCAGGGGAAAGGGTGAAGGAGATAATTTGTTGGATGTGTGAAGAAATTGGGGGGATACAGGGATGGGTAGAAAGAACAGAAAATGGTTGAGTAGGAGCGATAGGAAAGAGCGTGAGTAGCAGAGGAAACATGAAACATTGGGACAAATTGCCAATTAGCAGAGAAGGCAGTTCTCAGATGTAAAAGAGAAAAATCTGCTATAATTTTAAAGTCAAGGGAGCTTTCATGACAATTTATAATCCTCTCCTTCACTTCTGCTGAGAAAAATTCAGCATAGCTTTCTTTTTATTTTTACTTCTTTCAGTATGGTTTGGAATGACACAGATGGGGGAGGGCCAAACTATCGGTAGCACTAAACCGCTCTCCCAAACCAGACCAATCTTCGTCTTCCCAGTGGAAAGAACACGCACAAAAAGGAGACCCTCTTCCTTTCTTTTCAGGTGTCGCAGAACTGGACTAATGCCATAAAGACAGCTAAAAGATAGTAGTTGGGTTGAATGTATAGCTACCATATTCATGATATTTTCACAGAAACTGTGTTTCTGTTCAACGTTGTCAATGCTTGGTTGAGGAAATGCAAATAGTCTTTAGTCTGAACAGCTGAAATATGTGTATTTGTAAAGTTTATTAGAATTTTTTGAAGAAAAGAAAAGGTTTTGCATTTCATTTGGGTTTCTGGTTTGTTGCTGTGCTCAGAAATTGCAGAAGAGATCAGATTGGAAATCTGAGCTATTGTAGCCTTCGACTCTTAAATATGTTAAAGCGCTTGTTCAGTTGAGGTATTATAAACAATTAATGTAGTTGGAATTCAATTCAGAGGTAGGTACGTTTTTATGCTTTTGGGATTCTCTAATTGTAATTGTATTTTTGTTTCTACATTTTATTAGGAAGTTCATATTTGACCTTTATGGGGTTGGATGATGGGAGAGAATCCAATAAATACCTTCTGGATGGGTAACTGTTATCTGTGGATCAACGCTCCTGGTTTATGTGGTCTTCGTGGGTGGCAGAGGAAAGTGATTTAGAGTTCTATGAGAGTACTATGTCTTGATTTATGGTATAGCATACTAAATATGATAATTCAGGCTCTCTTCCTTGTTTTTTATAAATGTAGTTCTTAAGTGAGAGCAGAATTTTTGTTTAGAAAAAGAAAAGCCTGTAATATAATCCCAGGTCAGCTATGGCTCAGAGCACTGGGGTGAAGGGGAGTGGGAATATCCAACTGAACCCTTGGCAAACTGTGGGCTTAAAATACACAGAGGATTCATGCAAGCAAAGTCATATGCATTACAGAAATAAGGATCTATTTGATATCATTGTAAAACTACTTCTTGACTTCCTTCACTTGTTCACTCTTGTCTGTGTCATACATTGAAGAAGACTCTCCTTTTGTTCTATATATTTGAGATTAGGTATCCTGAGTTTTATCAGATCTTCTCACGCCTTTCTCTCCTTAAAGCGTACATTACAGATCTCTTACTTATTGCAGATACAGTGTGGACTGGATGTTATCTTATTTAGGAAATACACCTTCGAAGCTACTGCTCTGATGCTAAATTTGCTGAGTTTGATTCAGCTAATTTGAGTGTGGAGAAAATATGGGGAAAATTAACAAAATTACTTGGACTTGGCTTTGTAATTTAATGTAGCTTTATTTTTGAACTTGTGTATATCTAAGTATTAGTAAAAACATGATGTTGTGAAAATTATAAAAATGCCATCTGGAACAATGATACTTCAAAATCATGACAGCTTCTTTCTCAGTGTTGCTCTTGTGGAACTCCCCTAAGAGCCACTGAACACTGTTTACTTGCTAAAAGTTTTTGTTTGTTTCTTGGGGTAATACCAAGTTTAAGCAGCTGGAAAAAAATGGTTCAGAGCAGGCCCAGGTTAAGCACACTCAATCCCCTGGCATTACCAGTTTATTTACAGTTCTTTTGTTTAATTGAAAATACACAAACTAGCAAACTTTCTGGCTTCAGTCCATTTCCTTAGCTCAAAAAGCTTTAAGCAAACAGGAAACTAAACTTAAACAGGAGAGTCCATCTGTCTTCAAGGTGTGTTTTGCCCTGTGCGTGGTCAGAGTAACAGACTGCTGGTGGTGCCGGGGTGCAGGGCAGCGCCTTGGGAGGAGCCACCAAGAGGTTTTGATGGCTCAATCTCAGCCCAGGGACTGGCTCCCAGGTCAGGTCGATTCCACGGAATTGCCTCTGCCATTCCTTTATCCAGAAGTACACACACGTGTGCGCGCGTGTGTATATATATACATATACACACACACACTTCTGTGTGTATATATATACACACACACTCTTCTGGATATATACACACTTCTATATATACATAGAAATAGTGTATATAGCATGTGTATATACACTTCTGGATACTATATATATACTTCTATCCTTCTATATATATGTACACTTCTATATATACATACTTATATATGCTATCTATATACTCTCTCTATATATACACACACTCTATAAATAATGTGTTTGGCAGGGCTTGTCCACATGGTGCAGGATGTGACTACATGTTCATTTTTTCACATTGCTCAGATTCTGAAGTGATGTGCTCAGTCCTCCTTGGGTGTAGGAGGGTGAGGCGGTTACCTCTTACTTAGCAAACCCATTCGCTTTCCCTGTAGGCAACAATCCACCCTACTTGGAGCAAGTTTTTATTCCGCACTGTTCTCGTGTCTTATTCTATTCTTAGGTAATTATACTGTTGCGTGAGCTGTGCTTATTTGTGGGGTAATAGTTACAGGAGGCGTTCTGTCATGGAATTACTATGTAAGTACAAATCATGGAGTTGGGTTTTAGGCTTTGTATAGGTGCATAGCTGCCCAATAATTGGATAGTTTCTGGTATCATAAGCAATATGATATGGTACAGTGTGTGCTTCATTAAGCAATATCTGATTTTCAGGCCAAACCTTGGTGTCGATGTTTAAAGCTGGTTCTTGGACTTAGCTGGCTCCCAATGCAGGACACAGAAACAAAGCCAACATTTTCTGATTGGGTCTCACTTCATAAAATATATTCATGTTAAAATATGTTAATGTTTTGGTCCTATTTTGGAAAGGAAGAAAACTCCTATCTTTAATTTATTGCTCTGGAGCATCCAAAAAGTGAACTCAGAGGAACAATTACTTCCTGGACCTTTCTCTTTAGAAAGCAAAAAAAAATCCCCTAAACCTCCCTTTGCCCTGCTCTCCTTCAAGACGCCCCCTTCTCCTCCAAATTAGCAGTTAAACCACAAAGCTGATCAGTAAAACTTATTTTATTGTGCATTAGAAGGAGCAGAAGTTATTAGCCGATTATACCTATATCAGTTTTTATAAATATGGAAATTTAGATGGTGGTATAACTACTGTATAGTTACTCTTTTATGAGACTGAATGGTATTTAAGCAGATCATTTTCTCACTAGACTCAGCTTTCTTCAAGTATCAGTTCATTCTTTCAGACGTAAGAACTTCAAGAAACCATAAAATCTGTGTAAATTAATAAAACTGTGAACCTGATGCAAGTATATAATGCTTCTATAAAAGTTTTATAGTAAATTGGTTAGACTTATTGAATCCGCTCAGCACAGATGCTGATGGAAGGCTTCCTTTGGTTGCTAATATATTTGACAATCCAAAGTGTATTTATGAGGAAAGAACTCAAACAGTATAACTCATATTCTGGCTTTGGTGGCAAATATTAATTGCAATATATTAGTGAACACACGGAGCTGTAAGTTTGGTGGGTTTTTTTCTTTTCTTCAATGAACCACTAAATCACCTTTCCTAAAATGACCTGCTTTTTGAAAGGCAGACATCAGTGTGATGGTCTACCGTGCAGCGTCTGCCCATGGTGGGAGGTCTGCACCAAGAAGGGCTTCCCCAGAAGGTGCACAGTGCGCTAATGGGCTGAATGAATGCCTTTCAGGTTTGGATTAAGCAGCTGACTGAAACAGGCATTTTAAATTAATGGAAGGCTGAAAATTTAGCTTTGAGACACTCAGATGCCATAATAGTTGATGCTTGTAGTCTCCTTTCTGGTGATCTGATCTTCCTCTACCCAGTAGCAGAAGCTGGTGTTACTGGATACCCACATAAACATGCTGAAAGTGCGTTATTTTGTGAAGAAAACACTATTTCCAACAAAGAGGTTGTGGTCTTGATTTAAATGAAAAAGAAATCTATTAAGCTTAACTGCAGTCTGTATTTCCATAATAAAAGAGAAAACATGTAGTATTATGAAAGTTAAATATTTTAAAGCCTTAGATGTGTGTTCTCCAATGTGTCATATTGAACATGGTATTCTTTAGATTCTCAAAGGAAAAGAAAAAAAAATCTAATAGTTGATGGGTCAGCAATTGAAGAAGAGAGGAATACATCACCATTTCTTTATGTAGGGGTGAGAGCATTTTTTTTTCCTATTCCACCCACCTTTTCTTAGAAAGGAAGATACTATAGGAAGGAAGATATATAAAGGAAGAGATTTTTCATGTAGTGGACGGTGAGTCCATGAAGTTGTATGTCAAAAGTAGTCATGGAAGATGACTCCAAAAATGATGATTCTTAAATAAATAAAAGAAAGAAAGAAGGTTTTAAAGCACTCTCGCATATATCAAACTATAACTCAACTCTGAATTAAAGAGAAGCTTTTTGTTACATGTTCATTTGACCACTGCCTGAATGTTGACGTGTGGTTTGCTCCAGATGGCAAGTCTTGGACCTGTAGGTTGAGGATATATTTCTGGAAACACTTTCAGTCAAAGAAATTATTTGTGCGTCACAGATAACAAGATATATTTTTTTTATTTTCATATATTTGGGACTCTAATAGCATATCTCAATTCCTTTGTAATTTCATTTTTTAGTAGTTTGGAAATATTAGAGTCACTTAGTGACACCGCAGCTGTAATAACATTGTTCTCAGGCACCTCCCATCACCTTTGTGTATCTTCTGTGTGGTTTTCCCAGAGTCGTCTCATGCCCTGTTTTACAGTTTTACTGTGGTAAACCAGTTTGCCTAGACTCTGTTTTTAACTTTGGTATTATATCACTCTTTCTTCATTCTGTCATTCACTTTTCCCCAGTTGTGTCTGCTTCACCCAACATTTCCCCAGTCTTTCTCCCAACAGTCAACAATGTTTTTGACCTAAATGCTTGTTTCCTTAGCAAGTACTTGCTTTACTGCAATATCGTAGAGACCAAGTACCTGCGAATTTTTGTGTATCTTACTTCATGGCAAATTCAGTATTTCTTTTTCAGAGATACTGTTTTTCAAAGGCAAAAGTGTTAAGTTTTGACATAAAATTCAGAAAGTGAAAAGCCACAGAACTACTTGAAATTAAGAATAGCTAACAAAAGCTTTATTTGTCATGAAAGGGGGACAAAGGGACTGTTTTAAATACCTGTTTAAAAAAAATGTACCCCAATACCTGTTTGAAATAAGTTACTTTTTTTTTTTTTCTCTCTCTCTTACATTTCATGTGGCTTATGCTTCGGAAAAAAACCAAGAAATCAGACTGTGGTCTTACCTACCTCATATACCTTATGCATGTGAGATACGTCCACATGAGAGTTCAAAAAAGGTATAACAATTTTAATAAAAATAAATACCTACTTTCTAGGCACATAATTGGCCCACATCATATTTGCCATGATAGCTTGCACTAAGAGACTACTTTAAAAAAGGTAAAAAACCCCAACACTTTGTGTTGGGTATGCTTGAAGATAAATAGAGCTGTTGAAAACGACACTTATACACTTAGATATTTAAGTGCAAGAAGCCACACTTGAGCTTTTAGCATACATGTATGTCTAAACTGTGAAAATGTGAAAGCAAAGGTTATGATTCATAGGGCAACTGTTTTTTTTCATACCAATTTTTTATTAGAATATGAAGTACAGGAGCTTACTCCAGGTATTCCCCTTGAACTTGATTTAAACCACTGGTAGCTCTCTAACGCTAGGAGCTGTGGTATTTTGCCATGTATCATGCCCCTCTACTTGTTATTCCTAAATTGCTTGCTTATACCTTGTGATGGGTCCTTCAGTTTCTCATAAATTAATAAGGCATCTGTGAATATTTGCAAGCAGGTTTTAGAGCTCTGAATCTGTTCTAGTACAGAGACTGAAAAAAAAAAAAAAGTGGGAGAGCAGATAAAGCAAGATTTCTTCTCCTTAGAATGCTCTTCCAGTATGAAGCAAAATATTATTAATCTAGACTGCCTGCTACTTTCATTTACCATGTAGCTGCTCATGGGATTACAGGCACAAAGGTTTCATAAATTTCAAATGAAATATGAACATTTGTTGTCAAAATACTGTTAAGCTATAAAAGCTCTGCTAGTAGTCGTCCTGCTCTTTTATTGTAACATTTATATCCATGGGCGTTAGTGTGTTCTTGGGTCTGAAGGGGAATTTTTTTCCCCTCTTTATTTTTTTTCACATGATTTTCATCCAGGTGACAGATAACAAGGCAGGGGATTGCAAAAGACATACTTCTTATTTTTCAGACTATGGCAGATCCGTTCTGTAATTACGTGGCATTGGAGGGACCTTATCTAAGTAAGCATAGCACCTTAGATGCAATTTAGCATCTAGATAGCTTGGAGAGGCAGGTATAGCCTTTTTTTTAAAAAAAAAAAAAAAAAAAGAAAAAGGAAAGTGTAGCAATGTGGCTGTCCTGTCTGCTTCCTTTCTTTCTTTGTGTAGTATTCAGCCTAGTGGTGCTATTTGCCATAGCACTTGTACAGGCACGGGAGAAATAAAAGATAGAAAGATAGGGGACAGTTGTATCTCTCGGCTGCTTAATGTATAGGTGGTTAGAGTCCTATCACTGTGCCACTAAGGCTTTTACCTATGTGAGCAAAACCTGCCCAACTTAATAGTCAAAAGGATTCTTTATGGGAATAATAATACTGTGCATAAATTGTGGGGTTTGTCCCTACCTGAAATTACAGGGAGCTCTTTCAATGTACAGATACTTACAGAAATGTTAAATGGAAATGTTAAATGACTCTGTTTAGAAATCCAAATACAGAAGTCTCTGCTTTTAGATATCCAAATTAGAAATTTTTGTTCATAATGTAGCATTAAAAATAGGCTAAAGGATTCCGATTCTACTTTAATAACACATACCACTTACAATGCTATAATCAATACAGTTTGCTTGGAATTTCTATTAGAAGATATGTATAAGGTGCTAAAATAGTCATTCATCCTTTGTCCGAGGTATGAGGAGGGTTTCTATACTGTGAAAAACGATTATGACATGTTAAAACTGTGTAATAGTAAGCAGACACTTTTCAGTGCTGATGGGTGAATTCTGGAAATGCTCTATTTATTTTCCCTCTATTGACTAGTTGCATTCAGGCAAGACTGCCAGTGCATTGACTTGGAAAACAACTGAGACTGAACAATTTCAAACCATTGACATTATACTGCTTCATTTGTGAACTGCATTGCTTCTGCATGCACCAGTTACTTTTTTATGGAGTGCTTGCATGTTTAGGAAGCTTTCAAAAAAGGCGAGACGTAAGCTAGCTTAGAAAGAAAGCTGTCCATTTTATCAATTTTATGTTTCTAAGACCACCGAATAGAAAAGACTGTCAATTTAAAAAATAAAACCATGTAGCAATTCATAGATCTGCACTGCATGCCTTCTGATGCACTATTTTTAAACAGGAAGAAAAGGAAAAGTTTATGGGTTTAAAATTTCCCCACAGAAAGTATTTTCAGCTCTTGAAACAATACCATTTCCAGCTGCTACCTTCAATGCAACTTTTGCAAAGTGTTTTGTAGCACCGGTGTACAGAAAAATGAATGAGAAATTAGTTTGCGCCTGAGATTTAATTTGTGTCTGTGACTGTCTGTCTCCATCACGCTGATCAAGCTTCTTTGTTACCAATTCACATCACTTCTTACTAGCATCATTTCTGCTATACCAGTGGTGGCTTTGTCTGGGAAAAGGCTGTTATTGTGGGGAGGACCAGTGTTCGCTTCCACTGAGATCTGCAATAGGACTATTCACCGGGAACTCTGAATTTCCGTATAACAAGCAGGATGTCAGGGCTGTGCCCTGCACAAAAAAAGGGAGCCAGGATGTGAGCAGTCCTGGTTACAGCTGTGCTGGGAGCTTAATCCCTTGTGTGGCTATGTATAGACTCATCACGGGTTAGTCAAAGTGACCAGTCTCTAAATGACACTACCTGATATTTATTCATAATTATTCCCACATCTCATCTGTTAATTAAACAAGAAAAAGGGGGGAAAAAACCCCTCCTACTGAGGATATACCTCAGGGAAACTATGGCCTCTGAGATGTCTACTGATGCCTACCCTTTCGTAGACTAAGTGGAGAGAAGCAAAGCAATCAACACACTTGTAAAAAAGGACAGAAAAATACCCCTCCTTCTTTCTTCAGACAAAGACAAGGCAAAGTCACGCCAGCGTCCTGCTCCTCCGGCAGCAGCGTTGATGAGAGCCGCTAAAAGCCCACGTCTCTGTGCCCATCCTGCGCCCACAGCGTCCCCTGCTCCTCTCACTGATTTGTTGTAGGTGTAGATGTTTGTAATTCAGGAAATAATTCTGCTTATCTTGTTTATGATGATGCATAGGAGCACTTCACACTCTCCTAGCTGCATCACTTGTCTCCCGCTAAGCAGAATAAAATGCAGTGCTGGGTGGAGAAGACGACTGGAATACGTCTTTTTGTAGCCCAGCAAACAACGCGATTCCTTGTATATACCTGAGGGAGACTCCTACTGTGTGAAAACCATCTTTTCTATTCATCTTCTTGAGCGAAGACATGTTTTTACTAGAGCATCGGTTTTATACCCTAAGTACTTGATTGACTGTTTGCTTACGCTGTATAGACATTCTGCATTCTGTTGTATGTAATGCATAATCCCAAAGCTTGTTTTTCATAAGAGAATGTGAACCATTAGGTTATCATCTACCCATTTTGAAAAATACCAGGGGTCTTTAAATGATAGATTATGAACTTAGTTCCCAGTGCGGAGGTTGAACTTACTGCCTCTGGCCGGAAATGACAATACTGCCAACTTGATCAAAATGGAAGTTAGCGATATGATGACTGCGGTTCCAGCTGCACAGACTTTTCACTTCATTATGAGATACAGAAATATCTAAACTCTGTAATATAGAAACTCCAAAACGTGTTATCTTTTCATTAATTTACCTGGCTACCTATGACTGATTTTCCTATCTGCTGATGTCAGTTGCTCTTTCCATAAGAAAGACAGAGCCCAAACATTTGTGTAGAGACTGATACTCCTCAGATTTGCTTTTCCCTTCAGTCGCAGCCTCTCCTTTCCTGCGGCAGGAGCTGTGGCTACAGGAGCTGGGATGTACGTCGCTGGGTCCCCACTCTGCAGAGCTGGGGGCCAGGACCTGCAGGGTCTGCTCTGCTACAGACCTGTCCCGCAGACGGGCACACGGCACATCGTGCACCAATGTTCATTCACATTTTGCTGAAGACATTGGCCTTTTGCAGCCCAAAGTTGTGGCTTTCTGTCAGGAACCTTTAAGAAGCTTGTCGGCTGCATTTTGCGGGCAGCTTTTGATGCCTTGCCAGCGATCGTATGTTGCATCCTGTTTCCAAATTGTTGACATAACCCACCTCAGGAGTAACTTGGGTCGACATACTGGGAGAGCCGCTGGAGAAATCGTCTGCATTCACAGATCAAATTTTATTTACCTTTCGCACTAGATACTAAACTAACATAATAGTTTCATGGTTTTTTTCTATATGGATGAAAATGGGTAAAACACAGACTTGACGTAAGCGGGTACGGTTCTGCTACTGTTTGTGGGTTGGAATTTGCCTGGATGGGGTCTACGTTCCCGTCGTTCTTCATCCTGAAGGAATTTTCCTGGTGGTCAAGGCACAACTGGTTATTCATGTCTGTGCTTCTCCTGCCTTATCCCCCCAAAGGTGTAGTTTTTAAGAATTAACTTTAGAGTGGGGCTCGTTCTTTTTAACATTTTATCAAGAAAAGGAATTGAAGAATCTCACTGCTGTCATTGAGAAAATACATTATCTCAGAAGAATGTGCTGTAGACTAGAACTCTCACCATATGGCTCTTGCTTCACCAGTTTAAGAGAACTGTTTGTGAAATCACGGGCTTGTTTGCTTCTTCCTGTTTTCTGATACTGCCCAGATATATTTCAGTGCTTCCAAATATTTATATTCTGATAGCCTCCCTTGTGAACTTCTCAAACACATTATAATGGCTTAAGAAACAAAGGCCATTAGAGAAAGAAAGGGCAGGCATGAACTGAAAGGCAAATAACATCTTAAAATATGTAGAGGTAGGCTGTAGCGGTGATTGGCTCACCGGGACGCTCTTTTGAAATATGAAGATAAACGGCCCCTTTGACCTCTTACGGAGTTACGTAATTATTTGGGAAGGTTTATCTCTGTGTCATTTCACAGTTTTCTCCTGTTAGTGCCACTCTCTTACTTCACATTAGGAAAAAAGAAAGAAAAAAAAAAAAGCAAGCAAGAAAAAGCCCTCTCCGGCTGGTTATCTGAATGTGGAATCCGCTGCTGAAAAGACCCTGGCCCTCCTGTTAACACAATACTTTTATCCGGTAATCACAGCCTGCGGGAGACAAAATAACAATTCATCTGGAAAACGAGATTAACTCATTTAAGTTAGGCAGTGATCACAGAGAGAAACACGTTGGTGTTATCTGTCTGAACGAAAGCATACAGATTGGAGGGCCATTCCGGTTCAGAGGGTCCATGTAGCAGGCCCGGCTTGTTGAAAGTAATTGGACCCTGTCAGAGTATGCCTTTGTGAGATATGGATATTACAATGGAATTCTATTAATCTCTGACAAATCCCCTCTCATCTGATAAAGGCTGTATACCTCTGCTCTTCATTACACCAACTCGCTCGTCACTTTTATGTGCGTACTGGTGGGCACGGAGCCTCCCTGGCTGGGGCACAGGTGAAAGGCGGTGTTGCCCCTTTTTTGGGCCTTTTAATCTGCGGACTGAAATGACTGCGGTGCTGCCGCTTATTGACCTGGTCACATCTTTTATGACATTTTTGTTTAGGTTATTTTCAGGAAAAAAAACAGACTTTTTTTTTTTTTTTTTCTGCTTAGATGTCCACAATACTTTAGTTTTCTTGTGTTATCAGAGGTATTGTTGATATACCGAGACTGAATTAACACGTTTTTTACAGTCTCTGTTATCTAATCTTTTCTGATGTGAAAAGGTAGGAGATACTATAACTCTTACAAATACCTTTGTGTTTTAAATCTGTCTATATTCAAATGATAGGAAGAACAGAAAATACACTGGTAGCAACTGCATTTGGGGATGTTCTGGAGCACTCAGCATTTTTTGTCACTGTTTGTTGAGCCGCTAGCACCCTGGGGCAGCACCCTGCGGCCCTGCTTCATCAGTTAGCCTTCTAAAGTCTTCAGCACTAGCAGGAAATATAAGACCTGGAGCAAAATATATAGGTAAGATGTGGCAAGTTAGTGTGAGAATGAGAGGAAAGAGAAGTTACGTTAGTCAGGGTCACTTTATTCCTAGACTGAGGCCTCATTCCTGTTTGTAAATGCCTATATCTGACCACACTGAGCAAAAAAGATACTTTCTTTGTAGAAATTGTATCCCTTTCCTTTCTTTTCCTTCCCTAAAAAGGGTTACACAGCCACGGTCCAGCTGCACATGCCTTGGGAGGAGTCAATTATAGTAATGCTGGTAGGAAATTTTTGACAATATTATCTTCAAAAATCAAGCTAAATGTTAACTGGAAGTTGTTCCATTAGCAAGTAGAACTGCATGTTTACCACCAGAAGAAGTGAAATACACACGAGCATATAGAAGAGTGATTGAAAATATTGAAAGTGCTTTTAGAATTTGTGTCTCTTGTCATTAGATATATCATTTTACTCAGGAGAGAAAAATATTAATTTTTTAGATATAAGCATGAAAAGATTTCTGGTGGGTTATATTTCCTGCAATGTTATGCGGTATTGCTTTTAATAAATGTTCAAAAATTCATAAGCCGTTTTTCATGCTAAAAATATCCATCTGCTTTCACCAAAAGATGCGGTGCAGTAAAACCACACAGATTTCTGATCCCTTTGCTGAAGTAGAGTGAGAAAGATTTAAAAAGTCAAATGCATCCATCCCGTATCATCTTAAAATATAACCTTTGCAATATACCTAAGTCTCCTTCATGGTCTTGTACATGCATTTAGCAATAGAGAGGAAGAGACGGTGCAAAAGCATTCAGATAAGTTAGATGGAGTTCAGCATTAATAGTTGAAATATCAGTTAGCAAGGGGTATAATAACATTTCAGTTTCTGGCTTATAATAATACCATCTTTCAAAATTCTACTCATTCATTCACCTCAGGTGAATCATTTTCTTTGATAACTGAGGAAATATCGCCAGGTTGTTTTTTGGTGTGGGCTTTTCGTTATCATCAATCTTTGTGGCAAATGCAGGTGAGTAGATCTTGCACTTCAGCCACTAAATTTTCCTGATGATTTGGGCTAATACTGAATCCGAAAGACACCGAGTCATCATATGAACTCTGTATTAAGCAGCGGAGGCCTTAAAGATACCTCTGAAGTTTGGGGAGTAAGCATAAAGAAATAAAATACTGGGTTCTATTTTTCCAATAAAGCTAATTGGGCTAAACACAAGGAAGACAAGCAGAGCTCAAATGAATTATGTCACATAACATTTTTTTTTCCAAAAATGTATGCTGTCTGGTACAAGGGCAAGGGCTGAATTTTAATATAGTCCAAAGTGATGGCTATCCTGTGTGAGCCTGGAGGATGGTGAGACCTTTAAAGCCATTATACATGGTCTGAAAGGAAAAAATGGGCATCATTTTCACTGGGTTGGTTGGGAAATTCTGGAGAGAAGATGGACGGGGCTGTACCACGTTGCTGCGTGAACAGACACGCTCAAGAATCACATGGTGGCACTCAGTCTGCCATACCCATCTTGGTCACAAGAAATGGAAATTAAAAAGAAGATGATCAAATTTAAAACAACCCCCTTTTTTAAATCTCGAGTTAGCTTTTGGTAAAGGTCTTGGGCACCATTCAGTAAGTCCTTTTAAAGTTAAAAAGAACTTCATAGAGTAATGTTAAAGTGTAATGCATCAGCATGGCACAGGTGTCAGTGCTGAGAGAAACCTGGCACAGGTGGAACCAGACTCCCATCTCAGTTAACAGGATCGTTTAACAAAAAAAATATTCAAATGTAACCCGTTTTCATCATTTGCTTATTATTTCATTGTTGAATTCTTTTGGGTACAATATGTCATCTGTAGAAATTAAACCTCTTGCTATCATCTGTATTGTATCCTCAGCTAATGCCTAATAAGAGAGTTATATCGTACATTTGAGCCTACATGCTCCATAATTTGAGTGAACTACACTCTTTATTCTTCAGTCACACTAAGTTGCCTTATGTTAACATAAAAATACTATACATTTTAGCTACACTTTCACTGCAGGTGCTTTAATGGCAAGGAGATTATAAATGTTAATATAATGGCACTTTTTCTTGTGAAGGCACAATGATATAAAACTGCGAGACTGCAAACATTTTTCACTTTACGGAAGGTGATTTGAAATACAGCTTTTAGTTTGTCTCCACATATATTTGCAGCAAAAATATGAACTATTCAATTTAGTTTGTCTTTTCTATGAATGCCCTGGATATTATTGGCTTTGGTACTTGTGTTTCCAATTTGTAAACAATTATGTCATTATGCAGATGTTGTTCAGTATGCCATATTCATTTGTGTTTTACAAGTACGCTTTGAGAGGGATAAACAGGGAGTAATATTGGTATTCTTCTTTATATTCTCACATACATGGACTTATATGAGTAGACTAACCAGCTGAAAGCTTCTCAGACTTTAAACCAAGGGAATTATGCATTGCACTTACAGTTTACTTGGCCCCGCATTTTTTTTAATGTTTGATTTGTTAATCTTTTTAGTTAGAGTTGTTTTTTCAAGCCTTATAATTAGTTGATGTGAGGGAGACCACTATTTAGCTTTAAAAGTCCATCACTTTATTGTTTATTACTTAAATTTGCCTGCTTTCCTCACAAACTGATAAGTTAAGGACCAAGTTTTCCCCTAGGACGAATGTCTCCCTGGCTCTTACTCAAGTAGTTGGTAGCCATGTTCAAATCCGAAAGGAGAATGAACCTAAAAGCATGAAACAAAATCAGATTTCCATATTCATCCAGGAGGAAGTATACAACGACTAAGCAAATTCAAAATAATTTTACTAAGGGCTTGGCCTTACAAAGAGATTATCCCTTCCCTACTATATATAGGTTACTTTCTGATAAGGGCTCTATCCTCTCCTTGAGGTTGGCCTTTCTTTTCCTTCACGTTTGCCCTAGGATTAGCATGGTCAGGTACCTCAATGTGCCACCTCACATAGTCATCGCCATAGTTGATGGGCGTACCACAAGACAGTTTTATTTGTGCAAGGCCCTGATACAGTCAAGTTGAGTCAAACGGAGTCACAGAGAATCAAAGAAAAATCTGGATTACAGCTAGTTTTGTCAAAGTTTTTATATTAACAGGAATTTATACCAGAAATAAAAATATGGGGCTGGCATTCCGATAACGTGGTCTGCGTCAATTGTCATTTCTGGCCAGTACATCATTAGAGGTGCCAGGCTTGCTAGAAAACCTCAAGATAAATACATTTGTAAAACTGATGAAAACAGCAGATACTGCAATTGTTTCATACCTAACTTCTTTTAAAATCCACGTGAGCTCTGTAAGCGCGGTTTCCAGCCCACAGTCCCTTCATGGAGTATCCGGCATGATGGCTTGGTACAGACCAGTTGTTCAAGTTTGACCATCGTACGTGATTGGATTATTTTAAGGGATGTTGGTGAGTTAAAAATACAATGATGGAATCGTATGAATTTTAGCTCAAAAGCTGAGGGGAAATTGCATCCTTGTAGTATGTTAGCAAAGGGAGCTTTTAAATTTGATAATGTGATTATTTGTATAATGTACTTCCATTGTAGTAGTTGTAATCTTTCATGTAACATAGTTACATATTTGTTGGCAATAGACATACTTTAAAAATTATAATCAGTACCTATGAAAAAGGAAAAAATAAATGCACATATTAAGAGGCTATCTAAATATATTTGAAGCCAATTTTTTATCCTTTTTTTTGTTAGCAGTACCTCAATCAAATACGTATTTACAGGAATTTTTTTTCCAGCCAAACAGTGTGTGTGCGCCTCAGTTGTTCTTGATTTTGTTCATTTTAAGCACGTTTTCACTAAAGTGTTCTACTTCAAGCTATTCTCAATTCAATTTGAAGTGAAAGGTTTCTGAGTTTGGGTAATTTACATATAAAAGCTTTACTGTACAATTTATAAAATGACTGTGTTCAGAAAACAACCATTTCTATTTAACAATATTGTTATTCCACAAGCTGAGTTGCTTTCCCCACTGTCTTCTGCTTTTACTAACAATATTTGTTCTTGTCTTAATTTTAAATTGTTAGTGCCTGAAAATGTATAACTTCCCCCTTTTCTCTCCTACTCTACTGAAGTAACTGGAGACCTCCTGTGATTTGTGATGTAAGAAGATTAAAAATATGTTTCTTTTGTCAAGGTAGGAGTGACATGCATACAATTCTTTTGAGACTCTCCTCTTTTGTTTTATTTAAATAAGTGATAATTGTTGATGGCAATTTTGAACTAAAAATCGTTGCACTCTGTACTGAATTTTAAAATGAGTCTTTGCGGTTTATTGTTATCTGTAAGTAAATCCCTAGCAACCTGTTCCTGAGCCTCTGAATAGTTTATCGTATCTTGTTTTAGAGGGATATATGAACATATGCAATATTTACAAATAACATGCTGATAAAGAGGGGCGGTTGAGGCTGGTTCAGGTTGGGCCTTGGCTAAAAATGAGGTCTGACCATATAAAGCCACACAGAGAAGTTTAATGGTATTAAAAGGTGATGCTCTACTAGAAATCTGTGCATTTTAATTCTTAATTTTAATTCAGGAATTAGTGCATAAAGTTTCTGCAGTTGCATTACAAACCAGTTTGTAATGGTTTCCTCTTCAATTACTGTAATTAATTCCTTTTGGGGACAAGAAGCATCTATTTTAAAGATCCATAAACTGACTTTAGATCTAATACTCTGTTCTTAGAAAATATTGAGTATAAAGCTTTATTTCTTACATTAAGACTACTCATTGCTGGATCTTTCTCCTTGAGCAATAAGCAAATGCCAAATAACGTTTGCTGACAAATGAAGGATTTTGTACTTTGCGAAGTTGTGCTTATCAGCACTGCATTTATGCATAATCTTATGAAAAATTTGAGATGAAGGTTACTAGTGCTCGGATAGTATTCGGCGCGTTCAAATGCCATTTAGACTAGGATAATCGGAAAAGCCACTTTGTAGCTGGGTACCACAAATGGCAGTTGGTGTAAATGTTCTGTGGATCATGCACAGCTGCCAAAATGCTATTAAATATGAAGATTTTTAGTCTAAAAGGATTTTAATAGGATTTGGACATACCTTTTAATGTCTTAGAGTGACTTATTTATTTGTTTTGGTTTGTAGAATTAAAAGCGTGTAAGATCCATTTTGCACTTTTTTATCAGATTTCTTTTCTAAATGAAACATACCCAGTATTCTGCATTTATACATTTAAAGAAGATGATGTTTCCCTTAAACAAGGAGCGGCACTTTTCTGCATTAAAATCTCTTTACAGGCAGGTTTTCTTATAAAGTGGGAACTGCCTTTGCATGTGTTTAATCTGTTCGGTTACAGAGTTATTTATTGATATACTTACCTCTAGTTTTAAGGAGGGCAGTGGGGGTTGGTATCAAAAGAAGTATACTGAGAAGTGGAGACAGATGATCTCTTAGCATTCTGCAATTTGTAT
Source organism: Chroicocephalus ridibundus (assembly GCF_963924245.1). Taxonomy (NCBI): domain Eukaryota; kingdom Metazoa; phylum Chordata; class Aves; order Charadriiformes; family Laridae; genus Chroicocephalus; species Chroicocephalus ridibundus. The sequence goes on from NC_086287.1 coordinate 88,689,635, forward strand.
CATTGCTTCCAAGCTCACCAGCTATTCCTTCCTGTCTGCTGATAACCCTCTGCCCCAAAGAATCACAAACTTTCTGCTCTCTGTAATTCTATTGTCTTAGTTGCTGAAACAGCATCTATATATTTTATTTTTTCGGAGACGCTCTAGTAGAGTAACAGAGGGCCTCATTAAGGGCATCTGTTATCTTAGTTCATATTTTATTCTGATTTTTAAGAGTGCTTCAACAGAAGGGATTAAGTGAGAAAAGAACAGACCATCTTTTTTTTACTGCTCTTCTGTACCAATTGCTCCCAGTGTCAGAAATACCCCCTGATTACTGCTGTGCAAAGCTTTGCAATATGGTTGGTGCAACCACATTTGGCAGTGATTCACAAGCCATTCCAAATGCCATTTCACAGCAAATCCTAATGTAGCCTGAAGATAAAAAACACTGTAAACACTGTACAGGGCGAGACCGCCTTTGTGCTGATAAATATTTCCTTAACATTTAGATGAAGATGCTGTGCTTGCTTTATTTGAATACAATTGTATCTGTGATGCCATAAAAAAAGACACGCTGTGGGTGAGGAGACTGGCAAGTTATGGAGGAAAGAGCAAAAACTTGGAAGTTTTGGTGGTAATGGTGTCCTGGGAGGCGTTTTGCTTCTCTGAGCCTACCTGAAGTTTGGTATGATGATGTGTGACTGGGACTCGGGTTACTCTGGACTTGGGAGTCTGTGGAAGATTTTGTGTTATTTTTATCATGATGCATGTGTCCTACCAGGATATTACAAGCTAAACCCAGCAATTTTATTGCAGAGACAGTCTCAGAGCAAGGAAGCTTTTTAACATTGCATTGCTGCAAAACAGTGTTCTCCCTTATTATCCCTGGAATGATTGTGCTATATTTGCAGGATGATTGTTGGGTCGGGTATTAATGTAAACAGTACTGTAAATACACTGGCACTGTGCACTGCGATGCAGGTAACTGAAATAAAACCCGTTGGAAGCTATGGGAAGAACCAAGCTTTAACTGCATTTTGGGCCACAGGGTTTTTCTCTCAGAAGTACAATTTTGATGTGCCTCTGGGGCTGAAGGAAGCGTAGGCCACGCTGCTGCTTGGAGGAGCTGATGGGTACATCTATATTTGGAACTCATAAGCTGCGATGTTGCAGAGTGACTTATCCTAAATAGGGAGTTGTTGAGCTTTGGGTGTTGGGTTTTTAACTCTCCCTTCTCCCATAACAGAACAAGAAAGTTTTACATCTAATTGAAGGATAGTGGGAGGGAATGAAATGGAGGGAAGAGAAACAAATCACTATTTATAGCAGTACAAAGATAAGTGAGTCATCTTTATTTTAGTGCTAGTCTAAGAAAATGTCACAATTGTCTGGTATTATTGGTAACGAATCTCTTTTTAATGAAACCCACTTGATTGGGATGTGCAAGCCTCAGGAATACTCTCTCTTATCTGGCAGTTAATACTGCGGCTAATATTTTACTGTCAACATTAATTAGAGATTTGGGAGGGTAACTGGCACAGTGATCTTGTGCCCTCCTGTGCTCCAGGATAACAGATTAGAGCACGGAACAACATAAGGGCAAAATGCCCCCCTCCTAGGGCCAACTCAAATACCTTAGATAGAAGCAGAGAGAGAAAGGAACTCCAGCAAATCTTTTGTATATTGAGTGCAGTACAGCGCAGGCTTTCTCCAGCAGTGGGGTCTGCGTTGTATCTAGTTGGCTTCTGCAAAAATGGTAATTTAAAATGTGCCTGTTGACAGAAAATGTGACTAATTGTAGAGAATTCGCTGTCACATTTCCTATATACTGTTTCAGCTAAGGCCTCTTTTTTTGTGTTTCTAGGAGGAATGCCAAAATGCATCAAAATACCCTCCGCTATGACTTGTCAGAAACACCAGTGACCACGGTAGCATTGCCAAGGGCTCCTCCTTGGCACGTCCTGGGAATAAAATTTAGGGGGAGGAAAATGAAATGCCTTAGTCTTGGGAACTCTTAGGAACTGTACGGGACATCACTGGGGATACTGGGAGGCAAACAATCCGTAGGTTGCACTAAGCGGTGCCTCCTTCCTAACACTAAGAAATAGGATAATTGTACTTTTTTCCCAATCTGCTACCAGTGTACTGGTGAATTGGACAATCAGTTCATCTCCACATCTGTCTTTTTCCTTGTTCGTATTAGGAGATAGGAATATCGAATTCTTTTTTAAAGCACTGTACATTAAAAGCTCCATATGTAATTAAGATTGTATTGTTAATGATAATTCTAAGTATAGATTTTGATAAAGAATTTTTTAGCTGTTTGCAGTCTTCTTAACCAGCATGTTTGTCAAATTCCCTCTTTAGTAAGTGAAAATATCCCATTTGTACTCTAAAATCATTGCTGTAGAGAGGCTTCAGAAAGTGCAGGTAGTCTTATTCCTCTCTTGGGGCTTAATTGTGTCTATTTGGTTTTAATCTACAGATAAATAGTAGTTAAGAATTACTCTATTCAAATTTGTTTCACATCTCCATTGTACTGTATGTTCCCCACTGCTGTCCAAACCTAATTTTGTAAATTTTAACTAAAAAAATGAGGTAATAAATCTTAGCTACCAGACACATGAGCAGGTTAAATTACCTAATGGAAAAGTTGCTTATTTGAATCGTGTCCAGGACATGAGGACCCTGAGCTGAATCTCTCCAAGGCCAAGAAATACTAATTTTAATATATCTGTGCCTTTTTAATCCTGGAGGGCACGTTAGAAAAGAAGCTGTTTTCTAGAGTTATGGCTATGGACAAGACCATACAGGGATAGTTTCTTTTAAAAGGTCCTGGCTTCTTCTATTTCTATACTACCCCTCGCTTTGCATGCGCGTTCCCTGGATCTGAAGGGCTGCTGATCCTTTCTCACCAGTAAGGTGGCTGTTTGAGGATGCACACCGTGTTTCTGTTCCCTGCTGCTATCAGACGGCATATCTTGTTTCTGTCAAACTGTATTCATTACGAGTCACGAACTGTAGAAAAACTCGCATGAGGCCTTCCAAATTTGGGGAAAACTGAATGAAATCTAACATTTTTTTCCCTTGGTTTGTTTTAAACCCAAGATCTCTTAATCTTTATTTACCTGATGTTTAATGTAATTGACTTGCTTGTCACAGACCTAATATGGACTAGTAAAACTAATAACATGGCTAAAGTCCTCATCTGTTTTCAGCAGATATTCTGCAATAGGAATATCTCCTCTACAGAATAGCAGTGCATATATTCTGCATGTTTAAAAAATGGTTATGAACAAATTAATTATGGATACACAAAGACTGAAGGATGAGCTGAGTGCAGGTAGTCTCAGAAAATGTAGTCATGCAAATGGTGAAAAAGGGTGGGAGGGAGAGGATTCTGCTAAATATTTGAAGAGCATCTTGGAAATAATCTGAATACACGTTCTTAAATATGTTCACTGCAGTGGTGCTACCTCACTTTCTGAATACCTATGAGACGACTCCATGAAAAGCCATATTTAGGACCTGGATATTCTCTGGACCCATCTCCAGTGGGATGGACTTGGGCAAAATTTCTGCATGGTTTTTCTAGAAAGAATTGTCGGAAACGTTCTTTCAAGATCTTTACAGTAATAATTTGATAAGTTCTCTGCTTGTTCAGGTGTTTATCTGTCTGTATGTGTATTTATGTATTTTATATGCACACACACAATTTTTTAAAGTTTTCCCTTGTCCTTGAAGAGAGGAGCCTTAAGAACTTCAGGTCTCCGTCCTTTAAAGTTCTGATAAAACAGTTGTCAGAGAGATCAGTAGGAATGGAGAGTGTTGTCCTCAAAATCATTCAACTCCTAAGTTTTATAGCATTGACAAGAATTGGAAATACTCGGAGCTAGAAGCTCTGTGTGTGCTTCCTACAAACAACTCTGCCAATTATTCTTCCAAGGCACTAAGCAGGCAGGATTGGCCTTTTCTGGGGTCATCTTCAGTTGTGCTTAGTGGAACAACTGACTTAAACTATAGAAAGGTGAAGCCACTATTAGCACCTGTAATAAATTTTAATTCGGTTATCCAAATAAACATGGGAGCTTGTGTGTTAATGCTTATACTCTCTGACTATCTTTAATTTTTTTGAGTTATATGTACTTTAAAAATATAGTTAACATGAGAAATATTTTGTACTGCAAACAAAGAAGAAAGAAAATGAGGTTTTGGTTGGTTTTTGTGGGTTTTTTTCCTGTTTCTAGAGAAGTATGAAAAAGGATGTTCACCATTTTAAATGCTTCCCAGTAGTTTAACTACCTCTGACCAAGAAACAGTTAAAAAAGTGCTCTTGTATCCCTTCTTTTGGAACAAAGTAAAAGCTGACATATTAATTTATGAAGATAGCACTGTGGATAAGAGTTAAAACTATTTGCGTAGGATTTGGCTTATGAACCATCGTAAGTCTGTGCATGGAAAAAAAAAAAGAAAAAGATAACTCTTAATTCTCGGGCTTGGGGGGATGGTGTGGCTTTATATATTTTTGTTGTTGTTCAATACATTGTTTATAAAAGCAAATCATTGAGAGATTAATGGGGGTGGACTCAAGACTCCCCGGTGGCTGATTTGGAGTCCAACATGCCAGTGTGGTAAATGCCGGGTAGACCTTTCAAGGGGAAGTTATTTATATCATCTTCTTATAATTACTTTGTCAGGGGTTTTGAAAATCATATCAAGTTGCGGGACACATTTATATTCGATTCAGCCTAAATATATTTGGGCTTAGTCAGTCTCCCTACACTGAGACCTCCCAAACAAAACAGAGCTGCAGAAGACGACAGTGGTGATGATTCCGTCTGTGGGATTGCTCTGACCGGGGCGCTCAGAAAGCGATGCCCAGGAGCGTGAGGGTGGGGAGGGAATGTAGGGTGTCAAGGCTTTAAATGTCTGCTGGGGAATGGGCTACGCTCTTCTTGCTGTTAACTTACAGCTGGATTTCAGTATAAGTAGCTGAGGTTACTTGTGCTACGAGTTTGCCTTCTCTAGGCTGTGCCACAAAGATTTCAGGGGAGAAATGGCTAAAACGCCGTTCAAACTGAGAGCACTTTGGAACAGCGAGACTTCTCCATGTCTGAGAGGGAAACAGGAATGAACAAGGTAAAGAAACCCACATTGTCAAGAAAGCGTGTGAGTTTAGAACCTAATTATACTCCCATTGAATCCAATAACAAGAATTCCTATTGATTTTAAAAGGAGTATGATTTGGCAAAATTTCATCTCCCCAGTCTGCACTAGCTCGTGCATAATGGCCTCTTTTAAACCTATTCATTTGTTTCAACCTTTATTGGAGGACAGAGTGCTTACAGCTGGCAGAAATAGGGGAGGAGAGAAGCTGTTTTATTTAAAACACAATTCAAATAAAAGAGTAAACCAGACCATCACAAATACATTCAGAATTGCAGAAAAACCTGTTATTAAGGAATTTCCAGTTTTTTGCCTTCATATTCTAACCATCTCTTTTTGTAGCTTTGACATTCCGATGTTGTTTTGTTTGGGTTTTTTTGTAGAGCAATACACGAAAACTTATGAAGTCTACAAAAAAGTCTTATTTGCCATTTCGTGTGTTGAAGCCGAGCTTCACAGGGGTGTTATTGTTTGCTTAGGTTTTGCTTGTATTTAGCATGTAGCTTTTAAAAGCCCTTCATGGCTGGAGAGTTTTTATTGTAAACATAAAACATTAATTTAAACATTAAAAATTTTACAGCTGCTTTTTACTACATAAATTTTCACAGACACTCAAAGACAGTAATTTTTGTTTTAATATTTGCTTTTTCCTAACTGCTCCAAAGTTGCACAGAGAGGGGAGAAGAACAGAATACTGATAAAATACTTCATGTTTAGATCTTTGAGCTGTAAAAGCAACATTCTTAACACAAGGGAGAATTCCTATTAAGTAAGGGATAAATATTAGTGCTGCCAAAAAAAGCAAACATTCCCACAATTGGGATTTTGGGGGGAGCTGGGGAAGTGTTTGTTTTTTCTCCCTTAAACAGTTTTTCAGCAAATGAAAAACACAAAGAATGAAAAAGGAAAAAGAAAAGCAAGTCAGTCTGCTCATAGACTACAGCAGCGTAATCGTTACTCTTCATGTGGTATGTCCTTCACAACAGGGCCTTTAGAAAAGCTCTTTCCAGGGCCCGAGACAATAATACCAAAGGAATAAATAGAAATCGTACAGCAGCGTTAATGTTTGGAGTTCTGTGGCAGTGCAGAAAGCAGCTGTATAAGATTCAGAAGCGGTGTCTCAGGTTGCTCTGTTCTACCAGGAGGTGGTTGGTTTATGAAAGGAGCGTGGCTTGATTCTCAGCCACGTGAATGGGAGAAGCTTCCTTGATTTGAATGGCTCTGCAGGAAATTATAAGAAGTAGCGATAGGTGCTCATTAGGTTACAGCTATTGGTCTCGGGTTGTAATAAATGCTGAGAATGGGAACACTTAAAGGGGGAATTTATTGTTATAAGCAGTGTTGAAAAGGAAACATGCAGTTTTATCCTACCATATGTGGCCAAACTAGAGGCAGAGAACTAGCCAGCTAGCAAAACTAGACAGCAGATGCTCTTTGTTTCCAGAAGTACTTGAGCTGGAGAGAGAAGGTGGTCAAGCTCTGGTGGCTGGGAGAGGCATTAACGCAGAGAGCACTGTGTAAATGAAATGGCACTTGGGTCTTGCTTAGAAATGTGCACCAGGCAAAGGCTTGTCCCATCAGCTCTAAAACAACAGTTTTGACGTATTGGGATAGTGAGGAACATTTGATGTTTTTTTCTGGTCTTTCCTATACTTCTGGCTTTTTCTTTGATGGAATAATTTGCATACTGACTGATACTAGCCCTACAAACCTACTGGCTAACTCAATGTCATCAGCAATCAGTCAGTTTGAATTAAAAAATCTAAACATACACATATAGGATATAAGGGTACTTTAGATGTATGCTTAACGTCCATTTGAATTTCATTAAATCTACACGCAAATGACTTTTTGTGATACAGCAAATAAGTACAATAGGGAAGTGTCTTCAATATACTCTAGCATTAACAAAAAAGTGTCATCTTTGTATATAACATGGAGTTTGCTGGGTAAGGTGCTGAACAAATGCATTCTTTTTTTTCTGCGTGTTACCGAATTGGTCTTTACAGGTCTGGAGAAACACCAAAATCAACAAATTAAGGAGACAACAGTATTGCTTACTTGTTTCAGCTTCAAACACACAAAAAACCTACTTTGAAGTTTCCAGGTGCTGTTGAAATGTGTGTTTCTTTGACAATGCTTGTTATTATGTGTGTATTTGTGTTACAGAATTTAACTAGTCAATCCAGCACCATTTGGCAAAAAAGTAGCAAAGTTCACAAACCATCAGTTTGCTTGGCTCCCAAGGATCTGTTGTGGGAAATAACTGGCAAAGGCGTTTAGTGTGTATTTACCAGTGTCCTTTTATAAATAGTACTAACTCAAAAAGCTAAGTAACATGCAAATCCAACTACGGAAAAATATCTGTTTTTAAAAATGATTATAGTCTGAGAAAATATGGTGCTAGTGCTGTAACGGATTGGGTCGGGGGGGCCTCTTGGTTCATTTTCCTTTAGCTACTAAATAACATGAGTGATCCTGCACTGATCGGTTTGTAAGCATCCCTCTCTCTTTTTCAGAAATTTGAAGTAAAATGATGATCAGCATTCAATTACCCAAATTTAAGCCAAAACGCAGCCACATGGTACTGCTCACCTGCCTGTCCGATCAGGTTCACGCTGATGCGCGTCTTCTGATACTCACAAATCCTTTTTTGATACTGTAGGAAAGCCTCAGCAATTAATTCCTCTTTCCATAATTTGCCCCTTTGCCATTTAAGTAGCGTCTCCACCAGTTATTAATTTCTCTATTTGTCTTTCAACCTGGAGTAACTAACTCCAATATCTGGGAACAGCTATACGGGAAGCGTTATTCCTTAGGACAGGTGGCTTGAGCATGGAATAATCACCATTGCAGATTTATTCCTTGGGGGGATAAACAGAACTTCGCAGTGCAGCCAGGTTCCCGGCAGCAGCACAGGTCAGGGAGGTGGCACGTGTCTTGTGGAAGTACCGAGTCGAACACGCTGGTCATATTGCCCTCTGCAAGAGAGCTCAGGTTCCGGTGACATCTCTTGCAGTACCTCTTACATTAGAAATAGTGGACAATATTTCATTAATAAAAAAACATGAGATAAACAGCATTTTTCATGTCCAGAATGGTTCTGGAGTTAATAGCCTGGAAAAGTATTTCATGAAATACATTAAAATAAAATTAGGAAACTATCCAAAGAACCACAAAGAAAAAAACCTGAAAATGGAGATCTTCAAACTTCCTCAAGGAATTTCTTTCAAGTACTGTTTTTCATAGCTATGGGAAACAGATGGATACGTACATACAAAATGTGTACATGTAAACACAGATGCCAGCCTAGAGGAAAGTCTTTTCAGTGAGAGGAGGTGATACAGAGAGAAGGAAGTACGATGGTAGGAAATCCCAGAACCACAGAATAAAGCTTCCCTACACCGTCGTGGGGGCTAAAAAAAGACATTTAACGAAGTTGTAGGAAACCTTATTTTTTATTGGAAAATTACCAGTGTAATTTCCTATAAAATTTATTTTCATACACATGTGTCTGTGTATGTGTCAATGCAAATATACTGTCTATGCACATAAATACGTAACACATGCATAGATGATGTGCATATATTTATTTTAAGTAAGTACTGTTGCATTTATATAGTGTGTAAATGACTGATCACAGGTAGATAAATAACCAGTTCACAGAAGAAGTCAAAATGTTATTTTACTTGTGCTATTACAGAAAGTGTGTTGCTATAGAGCATTTGAATCACAAGCTTCATTATTAATTGCGTGTGCAGAATCTGTGTATAACCACATACAAATACATGTACGCAATGGAAATTGCATGCCAGTTGTTATCAGGACTTAATATTAGTACTTACAGTGTAAAGAACTAAAATCATTAAGTCCCCAGCGTTTTCACTGGGTTTAGCAGGTGCCAAAGAATGCCCGTGATCTGCTCTCAACTGGCTGTGCAGGGACTGTCCAGAGATGAGTAGAAATTTTGGGGTGTTTGCAAAAGCTATTCTTTTTGTTGCTTGAAGAGCAGCGTCCACTGTCTCTATTGCTTCATCACGGTGACATTCAAGTGTTTGTATTTCCCCTAATCAGTTTGTAGTAGAGCATTAGTAAGATTAAGAGCCCTTTTCAAAGAAAAGCACTGCAACCTCCAGTAACTCTCATCAGCTGTTTTTTATTAATTTGCCTGAATTTCCTTGGCTGCTTTTCTCTAGCAGTTTAGTGGAGACACTAAGTTGTTCTGTAGTACACGTTGTGTTTACTTGAGCAACACCTTTTGACTTGCAGGCAGCCGGCACGTCCCTCGCTGCCAGGGCTGGGTCTCTCCTGGTCAAACGTGTGGTCTATGTGAAAAGTCTCTTTCTGCTGCTAATGCCAAGAGCCTGCCTTTGTGGTTTGTGGTAGGTGAGCATTTTTTGACCTCATAAACTTGGTGCTCTGCAAGTGTGTAGTGGGTTTTTAACAGCTAATATACTTTGAGAAAGCTGAGGTCCCAGATAGCGGTGTCCCTGGGTGACAAAGCAAAGCACAAGATCCCCGCTCTTCCACTGATTGAGCTGTTGCTTTGCTTATAGTTTTAAAATTGTTTTACAGACAATAATTTGAAAAGTTTACGAAAGTTGTGGTCACTTATATCAGTCAGTAGTTAAATTAAGATGCAAAAGGCAGGTGGTGAACTCATATGATGAACTTTGATGTTTTGATATAAACCTGTAACTTCACAGCAGCTTCCCATCCGCAATTATCCTGCCCAAAGAGGGCTGACTTCTCAGATATCACTCCTCAATAAATAAAAGAATGAATAAATAAATAAAGTCTTTGGTAGAAAACAAAGGCACAAAGGGAAGAAAGTAATAAAGTAAAATCAAATAAGTAGTAGTAAACACTCAGCAGTATTGGTTGTAATGCATATTAAGCCTTGTGATTTTTGGCTTACTTATTGCTCTAAGTTACATTGCATGGTCCCAATTTGACGTGCTCCGAGGCTGGCAATTTGACATGCAAAGTGAGATACAGAGAGAGCGAGAGCTGTATTAACCTGCTGAAAGTTCAGACCAAAAAACTTCATGGGTGGCTCTTCTGCTTATAAAGCTTCTTTGGATTTTTTAAAATGGATATTTCAATATTCTTTTGTATTTCCTCTATGGCCGGGCTCAGACCTTGTAATTCTTGGCATTCATATTTCATAAATGCGTCCTTTGTTTATTTTACATTTAGGCAAATACTGCACCATTCTCTTACCTTTATAGTATTTCTATTGTGCCTTTATTATTACATATAATAAATGAAAACACAGTTATGTTAAATTTCATCCAGCTGAAGAGTAAGGCAGATATGTGAAAGAAAAATTACTCTGTGTTTTCTAATGTTGAACTTCTTCCAGTACATTCTGTGGCAATGGAGTTAATTCATTTACTTGGGCTATGTTCAGTTGCTATGTAAGTGATAAGCATTTTAATACTCAAGTAGCTTTTTTTACACTGACATCTTAGTGAGGTGCTCAGTTTTACAGAATGCTGATAGATCTGTTGTAAAAATGAAACAGTAAATCTTAATGTACTAAACTGAATTTATTATACTTCATGTTTATTTCCAAGGAAAAATAATTCAGATCACTTTCAATGTTTTACATATTTACTGGGTGAAAACCTAGCTTACCGTGTCCCCAGCAAAATTCTTCTGGATGCAATAGAGCCATGAGATCACCTCTGGGGTTTTTGCCTTCCAGTTAACCATTAGAAGGTAGTTTGTAGGTTAGCAGTACTAGTTTCTGCTCCTAAAAGAACTAGTTTTGCTGGAAGGTAGTAGAACTGCATCAGTACAGAAGATCTTTGTGAAGTGCATGTACAGAATAGAGCTTATGACGTCAATTTTTCTCTTTTCTCCAAAAGAAAGTTTTCGGCTATAAGTAATGATTTATTATTCATGGCAACAGGAGAAAGACAATGAAGATTTCTCAAGTGTTAAAAAAAAAAAAAAAAAAGGCAATAGCTTGCTCTGTTTGACCAGTTTCTCTCAGTTGTGTTCAGGAAGTGATAACCTCTTTGGTCCGATAAACAACAAAAATATCAGTGTCATAATCAGATGAAAACTGGCCTTTCAGGAAAATCGTAAATTCCATGGCTTTTTGCTAGGGAATGTGGTTGTCAGACTGGTGAGCTCAGGTGGTCTTCATCCAGTAAAGATTTAGCCCATCATGAACATCTCAGATAACAGGGACGAGGTTAAACCATTCCCAAAGAAGGAAATTGAAATTGCTGTTTGAACACAACCAAAAAGTGTAAAAAAAAATAAAAAAATCTTTTCTTAAAGATTTCAGTATCATCTGTTTGCACAGTATTTATGGGGAGGGGGGCGAAAAACCCCACAAACATACTTTATTTCTCTCTTTAAATCTTCTTGCTTTCATTTACTTATAACTTACAGGCTGTGTGGGTGGGTTTAGAAATCATAATAGTTTGCAGGTGGTTCTTGCTGTTTTTCTTTCCTTTACTGTCTTTCTGTTTGTTTAAAGGAAATCACAGTGGTGTGAGTAGAGTTGAAGCTTGCGAATGTAACAGAATGGTTTATCCTGGCAAGGTAGGAAGGACGGACAAGGGAAGAGAAACAAAAACAAAAGACAAAGACTGAATATAGGTTGTATTAATTAAGGATAGCAAGTGATTTATATTTGGATTGAGTTGTACAATTCTAACGAGAATAGTGTTGAAAACTTAACAGATGGGAAAATATTTTCTTAGGTAAGACTAAGATTTTAGTTCCAAGATAAACCTAATTTTGACCTTAGTTTTGTGTGAAAATCTATTTTCTCCATCACATTTGCATTAGAGAAATGTGTCCAGCAGAGTTTGCCCAAATTTTACGCATGTAAGTCAGTCTGGTTTTGATGTGTGGGATTTATTTTTTTTAAAATGGTTGTATATCCAAGATTCATTGAGCTGATAAAGATTCTGTTATTCTGCCGAATATTTGTTTCTGTTAACTCTGAACTTTCCGTATTCTAGTGATTATTTCTTAGGAATCAGTTGTGTTTATTTGTCAGTCAATCACGTGTATATGTAAGTCAATAAAAGTATGTTCTTTCTGTCTTAGAAATATCCCAGAATCTGAATTTAATTTCAGGTCTCCAAAAATACTAAGCCAGGGCCGCTTCTGAGCTTGTGAGTTTTCTTTAGCTCTGGCTTGGGGAGTAGAATTACTTTGCAGCGATTTTTCCACCAGTTCCGTGTTGCGATGTCACTACTTAGAGATGACGTTCTTTACTCAGTCTCATTTTCAGTAGGTGACTTCTTCATCCAGTTACCAGTGAATTCCTGTGTTGCTACAGGGATGGTTTGCATTTGGGGAAAAAATCCCACCATTAAAGTGGACACCCAAGTGAAGTTCTCTGAACCTTTCTTGCACTATCTCCTTCTTTTTCTTTTTTCTTTCTGGGCACCAGAACACAATGGTGTGGACTGGATTTGACTGTTGACTAGTGTTGTGCAAACTTGGCTCCCAACGAGTCCCATCTGCGTTGCTCCTTGATTTAATGGGAGGGTTCACTTAAGAGCAGGGCAAAGTATTTTTCCCACTCTGCAACCCGATGACTCAAATACATCCATGTTTCATGTTTTATCATGTTACATAAATAATCTTATCTATGCCTGCAGTATTTCTGTTAGCTACATCATTGCTGAATTTTGTAACAATATGCCCTTTGCAGTAAAATGTCACGAAAAAGTTATATACTGTAATAATTTTCATCTGTTTCATAGACAGACAATTTTTAAGATTCATGTTCATTTCATCATTGAAATCCGAGTCTTCCTACATTAATTTATAATGAAACCTCATGCTCCCTTCTACATTGATCACTAATTTTCTGTCTTCTTGATATGTGTTAAAATAAACTATAGATATAAAGGGCACGTTATACGCCTGACACTGTTGAGTTAAATAGAACATACTTCTGTAACTCATTCCTGCAGACTGCCCTGGCCTTTGTTTCACAGTGAAAATCCTCAAAACCCAATTGCAAAAGGTGGGCTGCATTTACCACACATGACTTAGTGTGTTTCTTCATTTCTGTCTCCGGATAACCTGCGTAACAGGAATTCCTAAAGCCTGGCCTGCAGCCCATGGAGCTTTTGAGTGCGGCTGCAAACTGATTTTTTTTTTTTTTTTTAAGTTGAGTATAAAAATATTGCACTGCAGCTGAATATTATTACGTGCCCTCCAAATCAAAATCAATGTTGAAAAAGAAAGGCTGGTACAGGTTAAGAACATAACAGGAAAACCAATAGGAGGGATGTGAACGGAGGTGTACCTCGTTTATTATCTAACTGACAACAGTGAGTACCAGCTGCATTTACAAACAGTAAAGGTCCATCAGAGACTCACGGGGAGATAATCTGTCCTGGAGCACTGGCTTGCATCTCTAATATAGTTAGAGACTGATTTGAGTCATGAAGCAAGATGTTCAGTGTATTTCCAATTGTTTTCATTAACAGTGATAAACCTATTGAAGCTGACTGCTACAGTACAGTTTTACTGGAAAAATGTCACATTTGTGAACTTTCCAAATACTGGGTGACGTTTCCTGCTCTGAGGCAGTCTAGAGGAGATAGCCCTGATATACTTGGAAGAGAAGGGAATTACATTTGAATGTCGCCCAGTGCAAATAGCAGTGGGGAAGAAGGTAAAGCTTCAGAGGTCCCCTGGTAAATTAATTTCCCCTAATTACATTTCATGGCAGGAAATACAGATATTAGAAGTGCCTGTTGAAATAATAACAGTATTTAAATTCTGATTAATCCATAGGTCAGGCAAGAACTGTTCAATACATGTCTCTAGAAGGAAAGCTCAGCTTTGAAAGAAAAAGGGACAAACATCTGCCATTTAAATTGGCAGCTTACTAGTTGTAATTTTGCGGCAGGCTGTAGATAAGTTAAGACAGTAGCTATAAAATTACTGAAAGTGTGAAACATCATCACTAACGCATCTTTCAGAGATCTGAGGCAGAATGACTTATTAACTTAGTTTTGTCCCCTTTTCTTAGGAAAGCTTTTTTTCTTTTTTTTAGAACTCCGTTAGTACATCGATATTAATAATTCACTGGGACACATAATTGCAGATAATCTGGGTACCACAAAAATATTTATATTCTGGTGGGGTGATAGTTCATACCAGAATACGATTAATTAGAAAGCTGTTATTTTATTCCATTTTTGCCAATAATTATTTGCAAAGCATTTTTATTTCACTGTGGTAAAAGCATATTTCCTTTCTTTCTTAAGCCACGTTTCCTTTTGCTTTTCAATAACCCTCCCCCCAGCTTCTACAAGGAGTCCCAAGAATGCTGAGATGCTCATTCAATTTGTGCCTACGTAATATTTTATGATCTTCCCTGTTTGTTGGATTGTGGTGCCGAGAACTGGAGTTGCCATGTATCAACATGCTGGGGAAGGATAAGAGGGATGTGCAATCCCGCAATCCCTTCACGTGCTAGAGGGAGTTACAGCTTCTGGAAGGTATAGAAGAAATAGATGGGAAAGACTCTCCCTCGGTGTAGCCAGTAGCCCTCTCATCATTCACATCCTCCCAATTAAGCATTTTTTTTTTTCTAGATGCACTATAAGTAGACATCCACCAGATAAGTCCCAAGTTTATTTTGCTAATACTATCTAAAAATCCTGATCAAGCCTTTGGAGTAAATGCACGCAGTGCCTAGATGTTTGCCCTTCATATTTCAAACAGATAATTAAGAAGATGATATTTATCTTGGTCCATGTGGGAAATTCTATTCTAGATATTACAAAGACATTCATTAAAGTTTCTGCCATCATCCTGTAGTATAAAATGGGAATTTCAGACTTATTTTTGCCATAGACAAAATACCGACCTGTGTTTGATTATCTTGGAGATAGTAATTGTATTTTTGTGTGGAACTAAGGTTTTAACTTGCAGTGCATGTGAAAAAAAAAATCTGAAATGTAGAATATATGATTGTATATGTTGGAGTTTATCAAGTTTATTGATAGAACATTAGGTCAGTTCGTGGTAGTGGCTTCTAAGAAGTGTGCGAGTATTTCATAGGATGCCTTAATGATGTTCTCTGTTGCCGTTAGTATCTCTGTATGGATGCGGTGTAGTTGCAAGTTGCAAGCTGTGTTTATTTTGGTGATTACTCTGCTGTATGACAGACCTTTCCTTAAGGCTATTTCACGTGAAGTTTCGGTAACTGGTGGTAATACTTTGCTTCAGTCTCATGTTTCCGTGTACTGGTTTTAAGTCAAGCAGAAAGCTTTATATTTTGTTCTAATGGAATGGATCTACTGTTGCCTGTGTTTTCAAGCTGTAATCCATGTCTTTCTTCACCTGTATCATTTGTCTTTCCATTAGAAAGACAAATCATCATTTGTTTGCAGGCAAGGAGTTTCCTTCCATGTGTCCTCATGACAGCTGATGATGGCTTTCATTTAGAAGTTCAGCCCTTGCCAAAAATTATCCCTGAGAAGTTTCTGAGCACTTCCTTGTGTTCCCCCTTGCATATAATAGGGACATTGCTCATAACCAAATGATAGGTCCTCGATAACAATTGTACCATTTAAATGCCTTTTATTGTCCTTGTACCTGGAGAAAGCAGAGGCTCGTTAAAGTGTAACCATTTCTGTGCACAAGTTTCTCCCTTGCTTTTCTCAGTTTATGCAGTAAATACTTGGCATTTGATGAAAGGAAGAAAAAAATAACCCATAGTCATTTCAAGGAAAAGCTAAACAAGTTAGACCGAAATATTCATAATGAGCAGCAGAAACTGGAGGTGGTAAGGTTATCTGCTCTTAAGACCCGAGGATATAGGAGTCCCACTGTGACTTCCAGATGCCGAGCAAGCTGGGAACAAGAGAGCCCGCAACGTGGGATAGTGGTGATGATGGCTGATGGATTAAAAAGGTCTCAAGGCTTAGAGATGGCAATGGTGGCTTCATCTGGAAAGGAACTAAACGTCAAAGGCTGCAGCTGCCTGAAGGGAATACATTAATTGAGAAATAACAGCTATACGAATAATTCTATAATAATACATAAAAGTAAAACCAGTATCTCAGGATGACTGGCTGTCCAGAATTAAGCAAAGTAAGATGAAATGTTGTTTGCCAGCAGTTACATTAAGTAAAACAACAAAATAATGGCAACGGTAATTCTCCTTCTGAGGCAGCAACACTTGTCACCTACAGGAGACACAAGTGCTCGTGTCCCACTCCAGCTGGCTTCGGGTCCTGGGGCAGCTCTCGCCTCTGTCCTTTGTGGAGCTTTTACTCACAACTGCTCTGAAACTCCAGAAACACTCACCACAAACAAGAACTGAAACAAATTGAACCTACTCTATGGGCACTGTACCGAGCCCAAAGAGCAATACAGTTTCTAACTGTTCATATTTAGTGTTCTGTCTGTCTTTTCATTTTTGCTCCTTATCTCTTTTTCTCTCTGCCCTCCTGTCTTTTCAGAGCTTAAACTCTGTGGAAAAGAGATTCAGTGGGTGAAGAATTTTCTGCCTCTGTCAGTGCAACTATAACATTTTATATGGTTTAACAATCTGCCTCTATATTTTTTTCCTTATTTGATTCATGTCTTTACAGTTCTTCTGTCTGGACCTACCCTGGCTGCTACTCTTTCCTGCTGCTGTCCTCCTCCTTCCCCCCACTGCTTTCATCTACCCATTCTCTTTCAGTTTTTCCATCAGCTTAGAATTATTGACTCTTTTGGCTACCACATTTCCACACTTGACTGTTGTTTCAGAAGCAACTCAGTATAGTCCATCCTAGTCCATCGTGGAGCCACTTACAGCAGATAACACATTACAGAAAGTGAAGTAAGCTGAAAATTATGGATTTGGGGGCCCACTTCTGAGAGATGCAGACCAGAAGTTTTTATGCTCAGCCGTTTCTAGGATTAGGCTGTTATTAAATTAAGCTGAAAACAACAAAACTCATACTGAAACGGAGTAAATATCCACTCATCTCCCATGCGATTACAGATTATTAAGAAACTACAAAAAGCCTAATATAAAATACTGATTTTTGGCAGGCTGCCTTCCATCTCGGAATCGTCGGTAGAAGGCACGTTTAGGCAGGCTGCTGTTGTCATTTTCTGTCCCTGGTGCCAGCGTGTGCTGTCAGTGTGCTACACACCTGCATGTGCCACGTCCCCCTGCTGCACGCACCGCAGTCCCGTGTGCCTGTACAACAGGAAATCAAGGCATCCCCATTCTGACTCATGGTGTACTACAAGGGGCATGTGAAAATGTGCATTTTAATGGCATTTTTAGTTATTTGCCAGCTTTCTTAGCCTATCTGGAAGATATACTTCAGGCTTCCAAAGGTGGGTTTCTTTGCTAGCACATAGTGTGCTGCTTATACGTAATATCTTTGTTAAAGGGCAAAAATCAGCTTCAGTGCCCAGAGTTCTGAACTATGTAAAGTTTTGTGGGATTTGCAGCTGAGTTTAGGTTCCAGTTCTCTGTTCACATTGATGTAGAATAATATACAGCAGCAATAGTATGGTAAAAAGGGATAATTATGAATGTTTCAAGACTAGCTGTTTCTGGAAAATAGGCCTTAGTCCTGTGTGAGTGATTGCTCTGAATACAGAAGAAACTGGCTAAAATTCAGTGATCTGTGTTATATAGCTTAAATTTAGAAAATTGGATGCTCCCCTTCACTCTCATAATCTGGTTAGAAGGCATTTTACTTTCCATGAGCTAATAGAAGTTTTTGCAGCACAGATTTTGTGCAGTTTTTCTTAAGCCACATTTCAAACTGCGAATCCTTTTGGCAGCTGAGTTCTGCTGCGTACCCTTTAGTTTACTGCACCTGTTGTTTTTTAAAAGTTGTAAGTAATGGATAAAGCAAAAGGGTGAAGCAAAGGAAACCAAAAGCATTCTCTGTGACCTCTGGGTGACTTCACTGATGTAAATAAGTTGCTCGGGATTTATGTCATTACGGATGAGAACAGAGCATCCCCCTGGGGTATGGGGAAGGAGCTCGGTGACTTGTTCTTGGACTCCTGCAGGCAGAGATTGGAGAGGAGCACCCAGTGCACTGATGAAAATATATGCGCGGAAGAATTAAAGTGATAGGTAAATAGGCAGGTTATTGTTCTGATAGGAATGGTAAGAGTATTTTACTGGTTTCAGAGCTGAGAAGAAATTTTTTTTCTAAATCTTAAGCATGTAGGGTTTGAAATAAAGAATCTCAAGAGCTCTGAAGGATGGTGATTAATGACCTAATTAAAGAGACATAGTTGGTGTACTTAACCATTGGCTCCCTGCCCCCATCCAATAGAGAAGATGCTCTGAAACTATGACAGGATGCGTCCTCTTTGTTAGCAAGGCACTGTTACACAAATTGGCACCACCTGAAAAGGGCAAAATACTTTGCAAAAATGCTTTGCAGCACCCAAATCCTGTCACTCAATCCCCTGTTGCGGGATCCCCATAAAAGGAGGGGGAAAGACTTGGTTTCCCAGTTGGGACTGAAGAACAGGGATTTTTCAAAACCTTTGGAAACAGTAAAAGGTGCTGCTTGAAAAAGGCAATGCCGTATTACTGATGTTTACTTGTCTTTGTAGAACAGCTGCCTTCTGCTGCCTTGGCTGTATTTGTTCACTGTTAACAGAACCTGCATACCCATTACGAAGAAAACAGGGCAGGAAAAATTCTGTGTATTTGTGTGGTGCTCATTTTGCCCCAGAAGTTGAATCTCCTCACAGAATCCCATCTTGAAATACATCTTTCTTTATATTGTACAGTTCTGAATATGTAAACAGGGAAACCTCTTTGACCTATATAAACTAGGAATTATCTTTCAAAGATATTCAAATAATATCTCACACTGCCATCCATCTGCCCTTATTAATGAGTGAACAGCCCAGAAATGATTTTAACTTCTGAGTATTTGAATAAATTGCTAAGCAGCTAAGA
Source organism: Chroicocephalus ridibundus (assembly GCF_963924245.1). Lineage (NCBI taxonomy): Eukaryota > Metazoa > Chordata > Aves > Charadriiformes > Laridae > Chroicocephalus > Chroicocephalus ridibundus. Next base: position 88,708,722 of record NC_086287.1, read on the forward strand.
TTACCTCCCATGTAGAGTACAGTGGCTTATTTTCCATGTGGTAATAAATGAAGGTGATTTAATCACAATCAGTAAATGACCTGCAAAATTTCATTTTGGAATGAAGCTTTTTTAACCTATCGAAATGTAAAAGTACGTTCAAAGTAGGTAAACCTTTCCTCCTCATTTAAGGCTGCTTGAATGGGCTGAAATTTGCTTCCCTGAGTCTCAGTTTAGAAATCTATTGACGTCTTATTTCTAATACAACTTTAAAATGTGTTTTTTAATGTAAACACTAAAAAGGCCTTGGAAGTAGAAGCGTACACACACTTACTTCTTAATCTGATGATCCCAGAGCTGTTACCCTGGGGGCACACTTCAGGGAGCAAAAATCAAGGGAAACCTCTGATTTGTTCTGCAACATGAACACGCTTGTTCCAGGCTTACAATTGCTTATGGTGAATAAAACTAGATGAAAGACTGTGAGGAAGGAGTACGTGTCATGTGGTGATAGCACAAATACCTGTTCTCAGAACTGAGTGGTCGTACCTGTCCATTTAATTTAATCTGGAATTTCTTGCTGTGGCAAAATGCCCAGAGAAGACCTCAGAGGTACCGTAACCTGCTGTCAACTGGCAGAGTGAAAATTGTCTGCCAAATCCTGCCCCGGTTGGCAGTTTTGGTGGTAAAAAGAGGATTCTTCTCTGCCCTTCTGCAATACCAGCCATACGCGGCCCTCGGTGCTGCAGGACACAGGCTTCCTAACTGTGCAAGCACTTGTTTTCCTTAGTTAACTGACTTTTATGGTTCGTAAGGGAGAGATGAAACTGGCCAGTGATCTCCAAATATTTGCTGTCCACTTCTCCATCTTTGTCAATATATTTGAGCTGTATTTTTTGGCATTTCTGATAGTGAAGTTCTGTTTCTTCCCATGTGTTATTCCAAAAAGACCCTGAAGCCGTGTGTAGAAAATACATTCAAATAAAGATGGACAGTTATATTCTGGTGTCTGAACTGCAAATGCTGCTTGTAAGAGTTCAGAGATGTTAAATTAATTGTTCTTGTTTTCTGGCACTCTGGTGCTCTCCCTCAGCCCAGCCCAGCATGTGTGGTTACTTTAATAAAACATGATTGCAGCTTTTCAGCCTTTTGACTAACATGAAGTGTCGTATCCGCTTAACAGCCGACGCATCTTCAGTCTACAAAATATATCATGCAGGGGGAATTGATTCGGATTTTAATGGGTCTTTTGCATCTCTGAGTTCTGTTCTCTTGTGATCTTATTTTACACTGCTTTATTTGGGTGGAATCTTCCCATGTAGTTCACTAATTTGATCACCTAGTTTCTCTTAATTAAGGCTTCTTAACTAATTTGATAGCTTATGAATTCTAAATCAGAAATGCCTAGGCAGACAGTCTTTTTGTTATCCTTATCAATAATACGATACTTAAGCTTTTGTGGCAATAACACGACGTGCAGAGTTTTTCATTCCCCTCTGTCTTCTGTTAGCGCTCCATATGGTAACATTTAAGTGTGTTTCTCAGGCAAAGACTGTTGTTGCTCACCAGACTGGTCCCTTCAGGTGCTGGTCTCCATCTGTGGATTAATTCACTTCCATCATCCTTACCACTGATACTGGAAACAGCTGTTGCCTTTCCCTTGGTGGCACGCAGGTCAGGAGATGACCTTAATGAATGAGCAAGCAAGAACGTCTATCTACCAGCCTGTCTGTCTGTCTGCCTTCGTTTTGCGAGAGCACCGTGGTACAAACTGACCAATTCTTCTACATGTCTTTTATCCTGAGAGAGGGCAGAGGGGTTTTTTCCGTTGTAATGCTTGTAGTACAAATAATAAATGACCACCACCAGTGGAAAGTTGATCATGTTTGTGAATATAAGCTAGTGCAGTTGTGATAACATTTATGTTCAAACTCTCTTCTTTAATTGTCATGTTTAAATTATTTTATTTTCTTCTGTGAACAGACATTATCCAAGTGTGACTGAAGTTATTTTGTAACTAGAAAAAAGTTTAAAACAATCTTAAGTGCGTGTCTTCACTTTAAAAATATTGTTGGATGGAATATATTCTTTCATTGCTGCCCTACAAATTCCAAGGTCAAATATTGAATTTATCACTCCCTTCTTACTTGGGAAAAACTGCTGTGAAATGGAAATTCTGACTGTTTAAGGATCTGATCCTTCTTGTGTTTTATAGCAAAAGAGGTTCATTCGTAACCTGCTCTCCTTGCCACAAGGAAGCTGTGGTCGTGATTTCTTGACAAATGCTGCAATATTCAACAGGATGTCAGGATCTGAACTTAGTTTGTACTTGGGAAATGCTTGAGTATTCTTGCTCAGTAAAGCGATCTGAAACCATCTGACCTGAGAAAATGTCGCATTGACTATTTGTAGAGACGGGCTACGGTATTCTTAATAATCGTATGTATGAGGGGGTTGCTTATTTTTCTCTGTTTTCAGTGCATTTTAGTAAAAATGTTCATTGGCAAGTAGTAAAACCAAAGGGTATTCACCATCCAAAGATACTCTCGTGTTGTCACTCTACTTCACTTCCACTTAATCTGGAGTAATTGTTCTAAAACCAGTCGGACTTCAGTGAGTTATTCAACAGCACAGAAGCTCGATGGAAGAAGTTTGAGTGGAATAAGATCCAAAAACTGGATGCTAAAGTTGCACAAATTCAGCTTGGAAATGAGATGGAATTTTATAATTGGAAGGATACTAAATCTTGTAAAAAAATGTATTTGTGGCTATGTGTTACACTTTCCATTACTTGAACCTTTAAATTAAGATTAACATTTCCATATGAACTGAAATAAAACCAGCTCCCATTAACAAAAAAAATTCTGAATTTCATGTAGAAATTATTACCTGAAACTGTGATTGAATGATTGTAGATAATTACCCCTTCTGAAAAACAGATCCAACATTAATAAGCTTTTTGACATCTTAGATTCTTAAAACCAAAATTATACGCATTTAAGAGAGTAAAGATTTCTCTCTCTCCTCTTCGTCATTGCTGTCTCTTTTCTTTTCTGGATAGCCCAGGCAAACAGCACACATCACTGACTGCAGGTGTTTTTAAACAGGCTAATTGAAATTTAGATGCATTGAGATGTAGATTGTGATCCAGAAAAAAAGTAAATCCTAGTTCTTTGTTGATTCATGAGCTGCATTGTTTTGTTTTTTTTTTAACTTTAAAGGGGGACTGAGCTTACCTACCTGAGCTGTAGGTAAATAATGTAAGGGCAGAGAGCCGAGGGAGAGGGAGGATGTGAAAATAGAGCAGCAGAGCTGCTGCCTGGAGTGGAACTGAAAAAAATAAATCAAAAGATAAATTATGATTAAGGTACAACATTGTGTTATGTACTGATTCTGTAAGATTTATAACGCAAATAACGTGATTTTTCTCATATTAAAGCAATGTGATCACTCGCTAGATTGTATGTACGATTAAAATAAGGGGGATATCCCTTTTGCAGCTCTGCACTGGTAGTCGCACTGTAAGTTTATCTTTAAATTTATATAGATTTAGAGATATATGTTTAAATTTCTGTACCTCGTAGGGGTAAATAAATATATTAAAATAAGCTATGGGTTGTATAGTACAGTATAACAATGATAAATGATGTTGTGTGTAATTTTTCTACTATTAACATAAAGTAATATAAACTGAAGGACACTAGTCTATTGAGAGAGTTAGTAGCTAATGTTCCATATCAGATGTGGACAATGTCAGGACTGAATACAGATTAGGCAGTGTCCTTTTCTCCCCAGGGGAATTAAACTTTGAGACACCACTGGCTGCCAATGGTTTTACTGCATTTTGTTGGTGCCTGTGGTGCCTTTCTTGGTCTATTAATTCAGAAGCTGTAAATGACAATGTGAGCAAAAAAGCTTTTCCAGTGGGATGCATTTCATTTATGTATTCTTGTATCTACAATACCTTTTCAATTCGTTTTGTCACAATAACTGTTTAGAAAATTGGGTAGATTATCTGTGCTTTTGCATGAACCTTATCAGGATATTTCTTTTTTTTGTGGGTTTTTTTTTTTTTTTTAGATTTTTTTTTATGTCTTTATTCTTATTTGGAGGAGATGAAGTGATATGTTATGGAGACTTAGAATTAGCTGGGAAGTTTAAGTACTGAAATGGCTTTTCCCTACCCCCTCATTTTCATGCATTATTTTAAAAATATGGTATTGTATTATGGAACACCAGAGAAACTCCAGAAATACCCACACACCCTCAAGTACACGCTATATTTAACTAGAAAATACCTGTTTTAAACATCATTAAAATTTAGTAAATTTTAGGAGTTTTCATCCGTGCTCTTTAGTGACTGCATGTTTAAATGTGTTTCTAATCAATACTATGATGTGAAAACGAGATTTGGTTCTAAGGGTTTTCTAAGTGGAAACCATTTACCTTCTGAGAATATTCTCTGTAGCAGGCTAATACAGTAGGCTGTCAGCAGCTGGGGTGAAGGAGTAGAGGCCATGCAAAAACTTGCGCAGGTAAAAATAGGAATATTGGAAATATGTTTGGAAATAGGTTTTGTGCAGCAAGAGCTGTACAGTAGTTAGATATCACATTTATTATCCAGAAAGCACAATGATGAGATCAGTAAAATCTGCACGCAAACTACATTTTCTTAATTTGAAATCTCACTACAACTAAACTTGTCTACACAGCATGTTTGTAAAAAATTGTCTTTTATAACGCCACATGTTTCATTTTGCTTAGAAAAAAAAGTGTGATCTTGTTACCATTTCACGGTTATCAAGGGAATACTATCTTAAGTATTTTTCATCCCGCCTCCCCAGATCCTAAATTCCTATGAAGCAGGAGCCCAGGTTTCTTCTATTGGCTGGCACATTGTTATTCTTCGTGTGGTCTTTAGTATGATACGTTTGTCATGGTTCATAAATTTTATTGTTGCACTAAAAACAGGGTTAGAATATCCTCAATGCAATTATAAAAATGTATTAAAACTGAGAAGGATAAAAATATGGTGCAAGATGAGCTTTTAATGATTGTATAAATGTTCACTGTTCCATGGAAAAAAAAAGGAGCTTTTCGACATAGGGATAATAGTGAAACGCAAGTGTAGGGCTAAATTTTTTGCTCCTAGAATGATGTGGGTTTTCAGTATAGAAACAGTGTTTTAATTTCTGCTTGCAAAGCTAGAGGTGTTAAGGCTTTGAGAAGAAGAAAAACTGGTGCTTCCCTTGGATTTGTAGTGATCTGAGGATATATCCCTTCTCACTGTTGGAAATGCTGGAAGTCATGTGGAATAATATGTTGCACTTTGCTTGTTCCTTAGTTTAGTGTAGATGGGAAATAAATGTTATTGTGAACTAGACTGCGCAGTCCAAATTAGCATCCTTGGGAAGGTACAGAAGTGGGCAGCTGCCGTTGGAATGACTTGCTGTTCTGTGCTTTATTTTCTCTGCTAAATGCTGTGCACAAGTATCTGAAGTCCTATTGACGACACTTAACGTGAGAGGAAGGAAAACTGAAAATAGTGCTGTGACAAGTTGAAATGCTTGGTCTGACCTGACTGTGACAATTTTGGAAGGTGTTTTATGTGATGATAGAATTGCAGAAGAGATCTATCCTCACTAATACATGGTGCAAGAGACTCTTCTATTATATGTGATGACATACACAACTCTGTAGTACATTATTCATTCCAGGCCCTTTTTGAAAAGGTCTTATGTCCTATATAAAACAGGCTATTATGTGATGCATATGCAAAAGAGGATGGATGTGACATTCCTCTCAAACTATACAAACCCTTTTATCTGGCACTACCAAATACATATTACACATAATTTTTGCCAGTTAAAGAATTTAAATTTTAAATTCAAAGTACACCAAGTGTATGGTTTCTTAAAAGATGCTTGTTTGCAAATTTTAAGAGATTTAACGTGAATGTGTAGACTGATAAAATCTATTTGGAAAGATTTAGCAACATCGTAAAATATTTTTCCTTCAATTAAGTTTTAATTTCTCTTCTTATTGTGTTTTTGAGTACCTTTTGTCAACACTTCTCTATTCGCTGCTACATATTCTATCCACTTGTTCTCAGTGTAGCGCTGTCTCCACAGTGAATTCTGCTGCTGGTGATACAGCGTTCTCATTCATTTGCATTTAAACATCAATTACCGGAATATAATGCTTGTCAATAATACTGAATACAGAGGAGTTGAATATATTCCCAGTAAGTTATACTAAATCATGCGATTTTTCTACCCATGTATTACTGACTCCATACAATTCTTCCTCATGCTTTTGTGCAATATTGAATGACATGGCGCAAATTTTTCTTGTCCTCTTAATGTTGTTAATCTGTCTTCTTAAAAGACATTTCAGTCTCGCCCTGCCTCTGAGTATGGACAATACATTGTCTGGGAGTTCAAGAACTTCACTTTGCCTTTTTTTCTTTCTGAAAAGAACCAATAATAGGGCACATCGCTACAGTAAGCAAATGACAACCTTTATATTATACTTTACATGTGGGTACCTGGATAAATTGTGGATTGCTGGAAGGATGCTAGGGATCAGGGTTATCCACCTTACTCAGTGCGTCAACCTGCACCTCAGAGGAAACGGTGGTGTGTTGCGCTGAATTTGAAATTCTTTCTTTAAATGTATTGGAAAATAAAGTAATCGAAGAAGCTACACTTGAGAGCAAAAGTTATGCCATGGCCTCCGATTTCACCTGAATAGTTGTTAATCTCTTCTCTGATAAATTTCTTCCTCACAGACACGTCAGAGGCAAATCCAGAGTTTTGGTGGACTGTGCGAAAAAATGGAGATAAGGGACTGCAGACTGTGCATCTTTGGCACTGTCTGACAAAGAAACGTGTAAATATTTTTTCAATACATACATGACTACGATTTTTTTAATAGGTAAGAACTTTTTGGTAAAGGTAGTGAGCATGTTTTATGTCATGTCGTTAGGAGACTGGAACATTGTAATGCTGACGTTGGATCAGATGTTTATGTGATTTGGAGGCGTTTCTTTGTTGGCGTTAAACCAAATGACATCATGCCAAACAAAGCCTTGCATTTTTTATTGCTAACTTTTCCTCAGTGCTATTCCCTGCACAAGTAGTGGTGCATGAAAAAGTAGCATAAAATATCGCAGAAGCATCGTTCCTTAAGGGTATGGAATTATAAGGAAAAAAGGAAGATATGTGAAGTGTGCGTATGTAGAATGTGGAGTATTTGTGATCAAACGAAAGGCTCGATCGGTGACAGGTTGAGGTAGCAGACTTTACAATGTGTGAAACTGTAAATGCATTTTCAGATCATCCCAAATAAGGACCAATAAATGATTGATACTTTGTCACCCCATCCACCGTTCTTCCCTGTTGCTTCTTGTAGGCATTCTCATCTGGGACTGGGCCTTCAGACAGTATTTTAAACTCTTACAGTCCTATTCTTCACTGGTCTACCCAAAAGGCTGACTTCCTTCATAACACGAACTCAACTACAGGCTTCCAGGGAAAAGAAAGAATTGTGGTTATAAATACAAAAGTTCTCTGTTGAGAACTCTTTCCTGGGTTTAGAAGCCTTAAAAAGTAGCTTTATTGCTTGTTTCTGAAATAATAGAGCTGCTAGACTAGTTTACATCTGTAATTTTCAATCCAAGATTCAGTGAAGATTAAGATACAGTATTCACAACCTGTAATGGCACTAGTAGGAAACAAAAAAAAAAAAAAAGAAAATCCAATTAAAATGTGAATCAGAAAAGCTAAGAAGCATACAGCTTATGTAGAGGTTAATGAAGTATATTCAATTGTACACTTGAAGGAACAGAACTCCGAAAACTTCTTCGAGAGCCCTGCAGCAGCGGGTGAAGTCTGACAGGGTCACGGCCCTGGGCCGTAGGGCTGCAGAGGTGGAAGGTAACCCTTTAGGTACACTCTACAGAAACAGTCACTAAGGACTCACAAAATTATCATTGACTCCTTATCAGTGCGAAGCACCCTTTAACCCCTGGTTTCGTCGTGACTTTAAGGTATTTAGCAAAATATTAATCACTTTTCTGGAGCAGGACTTAAAACTTCCAGTCCTAAGTGGCTGCCAAATAAAGTTACTGCAACATTCCCTACTACCAATCTAGCTGCAGAGTTAATTGAGCTACATTACATTGATTTCTGTGCGGTTATCTGTGTTGTCAAGGTATTTACATAAGTAATAACACATCTTTGTTAAAGGCTTAATGCAAAACTGACAGAATTTGCAGCCCCTCCTCTATGTATTTGCTCCCGAACGCGTTGCTCCCTCAATAATAAATTCCGAGGGCTGACAGTGTCTAAGTCTCCTGCTCCTTTGCCCTCAATTTCAGTGAGATGGGCCATTGAAAACTCATTACAAGCTGTTTAGACTCTGACTTTGACTTTTGCTCAGCAGTGAACAAAATTAACAGCTCTTGGAGGTAGCAAAAAAGGCACTGAGCCAAAAAAAAAAAAAAAAGGAAATGATGAGAAAAGACATTCAATATTATCTCTATTAGTCATGCAAACAAGCTTAAGTCCAAAGTACATGTGTTCTGCACATGGCTGGAATTGTGTAGCCTCTGCTGCTTTCATCCTTTCTCCCAGCTTTGAATACCGTGAAAAGAGGTTCACCTGCGTGGCAAATGTACACCCCAGAATTGGCTTGCATGGCGAGCAACAAGCCTCTGAGGGTAGCGGAATTGCTTCATAAATTTAACTATCACTTTCAAAATTCTGGTTTTTTTCTAATTTAGTGCTTGATAGTTTTTTATGTGATAATTTTAAAATGCTGTTTATAGCAAAAGTTACCTTGATAGGTAGATTCGTAAGGGGGAAAAAGTCTGTGTATATCTATCTATCTGTAAGTGAATTGTCAATATTAAAATTGCTTTGAAAAACAAGTTATTAGTTTACACTCAAACCAACCATTTGGCTCTTTTCTGATGATGAAAATTAAATTCCTTTAGAATGTGAATGACAAAAGTGTTTATTATGTACGTTATAATGGCAATCCACTTATTTTTTATTTCTAGCAAGTGACGGAGGATTTTTTTGGGTAGCAAGTGCAGACTCTGCTGATGAACTTTAGGTCTCCATCATTTAATTGTTAAACATTTGTGGCATGCTATTCTAATAGCTGTAGTGTTTCTTCCCAGTCCCATTTTGTTTTTTCTTTTTCTTTTTTGATGTTCTTTTGTGAGAAATTAGAAGAATAAGTTGCAGTAAAACCTCTGGGAAAGAAGTCCATCAAACAATTCCTGAACCAAAGTTCTCTGTAGCTGGTGCATTGCGGTTCCAAACTGACAGAGGGAAAGGCATTATATATGCTAGAAAATAGTGAAAATTAACGGGTACTTTATGTACCAAGTTAAGCTTCGCTCACATGCTACATTTGTTTTAAATGAAGTTGCTTTTTGGTCCCAATCTTCCAGGTTGTGTGACTGAAGTAAAACCTGGTCGAGCACCATTTTTCTGGGCAGTCAGAAAGCCAGCTGTTAGAGAGAGATTTGGAATTTGAAACTTTCCAAGTTTCCACTTTTGTTGTTGTGATCCTTAAACCACAGAAAGTCTGACCTTCACATCAGATAAGGTTAAAAATAGATAAAATAATATTTTTTTCTACTTATCAGTCATTATTTTTAGTTCAGTATCCCACTGCTGTATCCAGTGATAACTGTGCATACTTGAATTCCAGCGTAATCACAACCGCAAGCATCCATCATGATTGTACTGCTGAATATTGTTTGGGGTGGTTTATTTTTTTTTTGTTAAATAGTAGTGATTACTTCATCTTGTTGGCCTTCCAGAAATGTACTCCGCATACTTGATCTTACTTCAAAACTGCAGCCTTTTGTTCTGGAAAGTTCCTACTCTCACCTTTCGCATTAGACCTTACATGCATTAATGGCGCCAAGAAAAAGTTGTAATTGAAAAAATTAGATAAAGAAAGGGCTCCTGTGAAAGAGTTACTGTAAAGTGAAGTCTAAATATTTCAAATATTATTCCAGTTTTATACGGCAGTATTTGTGTCTACAGATATAGTGTGTGTTATATACATCTTTTTCATTAGTTTGCTTGCTTTTCTTTTTCCTGTGCGTCGCACGGTGCACGGACCTGGTGAAGGTCAGGCAGGAAACAGATTAGCAGCATCTTCTACCACAATGTCAAAATACTTAAAAGTGTTTACAGTGCCCACTGACACACAATGAATTTAAGACTGGCAGACTGAAGCAGAAATAAAACTATTCTTATTCTTCTAAACCAGAACAGGGGCCTCAGTGGTTTATGGTTGTTTTAAGGTCCATTAATCCTTGAATCATGAGGCCGTGTAAAAAATGACAGCTTTAACATTCAGTCCCTGGGTTTATTTAAAATGTTTTTACTTCAACACTGTTTCTAATTAATAACAGTGACTATATGACCTGATTTAAATGTATCAAATACATAGGGATGGGGATTCGCATTCCTTCGTAGGACATTTTATCATTTATGGTAGCTATGTGCAGCCTGAATTGAATGGTGCCAACTCTTCACAGGGAAGAGCTTACTCTAACAGAGAGAAAATCACATACCGCACTCTAATGTCTTTTTCCTATTTTTATCTATTTTTGGATTTATTTGAGGGTCTGGGTAGAGGGAATATGGCTGTGAAGCGAGATGACAGAGCAATTATAGAAGTGTGCATGTGTGTGTGCTCGTACAGCATATATTCATGCTCAAGTTTTCTACCAACATTTTCCTTTCAAGTCCATTGGTGATCCCTGAAATGTTAAGTCCCTGGAAGAAAACATCTCAAAAAGCATTGTGTAAAATAATACATTGAAAACTAAATTGAATTGACTGATTTTACAGAACATGGCAGATGTGTTCTTGTAATGTAAACTGCAATCTGATAGGAATGCTTTTGATAAACCTTTAGCGAAGAGGCATGTTATAACATCAGGATATACATTACTAGAATCCTCTGGGCTTCTCTTTGACCCATGATCAGAATCAACAGAGCAGTCTGAATAAAAGCTTTAGGTTTATCTATTCATCATTATTTCTCAAAAATACCAGCTTATGTGATACATTGAAAGAGGAGACGTTTCCTGTGTCAGAGTGTCTCTCTCTACCAGTGTACTGAACAGATGTCCACAGGGGCAGACACGTAGTCTTAACCCCAAAATATTTTTTAAATAATCATTTGAAAGCTCTAAATTAAGCAGTGTTAAATTGGCAGGAACAGAACTAACATTTGGCACTGAATAGTTCATAGTTCAACTAAAAGATCTGGAGAAACCATTTGATAAAAAAAAGGGGGGGGGGGGGGGGGAGAGAAAGAGGAAGCAAGCCACCCAACCTCAGCAGGCTTGCAGGCATCTTATTTCTCAGTGTAACTTTATTGTGATGTAGATTCCTTTGGTTGCAATAGGCTGCGTTAGGAGAGACAACTGATCTGAGACCCCCAGCGAGGTTGGTCTACTTCCTAACAAATAGAGGACATGTGCACGCAGCCCAAATGAAAAACCTCTGCAATACAATGCTGTATGTTTGGGCACGGTAAGATTTTCTGTAAGGGTTGGAACTATTTGGAATCTTGAGCAGATTTGGGTTTCTAGATGCTTTCCAAATAATATGTAAATCTTGAGAGATACTGAAGGCACTTACTGTCCTCAGCAATGACTATTTATCTCCTTTCGGTTCATGCCAAGGCTGTTGTCTGCAATGTCCTTTCCCCCAGTATTTTTTTGCCTTGCCTCTTGCTCCTCTTGCCATTCAGTGTACCATATAGGAACCTCTTAGCTGGTTGGAAAACATAAAAAAACTTGTATGCCAATAGAATAATTCGATCACTTACAACTCTATTCTGAAAATGACAAAAAATACTGTGGGTTTGTTTTTTTTTTTTAATCCCCTTTTTTAGGGTCCAAAATAAGCTATTCAGAACTCCTTACCATGTCAGTTAACACCACCAATTACCAGAGGTATTGCTAAATTCCTCTTATCTGGTGACGTCCTTTAGCGTCTATATTTAGGCACGTGGAAAAACCCTCTTGAAAGAACAGCTCAGATTCGAAGGTGCCAAACAACAAATTTTTCAGTAAGGGTAGTTTCTCTGACATTACTGTCCTCTGGCATGGTATGATTGAATTCCAGACATTAGTTTCTATATAGTCCTTATATTCTTGTGTTTTCTATAAAAATATATTTCCTATAACTAAATTACTTAGTCACCCTTAGCCTTTACAAACTTGTTTGGTATTAAGATTTTAATTTTTGAGAAATGGCAATGAACAAAAAGCAAGAGCAAGTGGGTGTTTATTCTGTGAACGTTTATTCTGTGAACAAGTCGTCTTTGCCACTGGGATGCCACAAAGGTGGGAATTAAAGATTCTGTCTGTAAAAAAAACCTAGGGGGTGGAAAATACAAAAGCTACTGGTGCGTGTGTGTATGAGTGAGTCTTTATTTGATGAACTTAATGAAATTTCCGTCTGGTATTTTGAACCTTTTTAATTAACGAAGTTTAGTTTTTCAGTGCAGTCTGTATAAAAGCTTGTTGAGGTACCCTAACTCTTGCTTGGGAAATCTAAAAAAATAAAGACATCAGTTAAAATGAATTGAAGACAAAGTTCAGAATAAGATCAGGCAGCTCGGGTAAGTCATGATGTGAACGGCTGAAATCCTTCTAGTGCTGAAATGACAGCCAGTGGTGTACATTACTGAAGAGGAAATAGGGTGCTGTGCAGAATTACGGTGCTGTGCAGAATTACGGTGCTGTGCAGAATTACGGCGCTGTGCTGTCTGTGGCACTCATTCTGCGCAAGTGCCTGCGTGCTGCAAGAGGGCCACTCTCCTGGATCCTTATTACTGTGTATGTGATCTCTTTCCACCATCGAGGATGGCATAACATCTGTATCATGTGGGCCTAAATGAGGCCGTGGCACAGTTCTCATCAAACATTACATATATTGCAAGCTAAGGATAGAAAAGCATGTGATATAATTGGCATTTTTCTGCAGAGCAACTGACAGTGCTTTACAACTTATTTTCAGCAAGTGGTGTGCGGGTACTTTTGTTTCTGGGAAGTGACAGTGCCTCGTAAAGGAGGACAGTGTAAAGTAGATTAGCTTTTCTAGCAGGAGTAATGCCGTTATGACATTCTGTTGGACACTTTTCATAGTATGCAGGAAAACCTGAGTCCATTTTTTTGAAGATAAATTACAGCACAAGAACAAAAAAAGACAAGTACTCTGTCATCTTGGCATAATGCTCGGGATTTGTGACTATCCATGCGTACTGCCTATACCGTGCTGTACATTTACACGAAGAAGAAATATTACTGGTCTATACTGCTGCACCATGTTCAGAATACCAGAGTTAATGTAGTGTCCATTAAAGCATCTTTATTTTCAGTGGCGTTATAACTCTGATAAAAAGTCTTTGCAAGCTGTAATAGGATAGAAGATCAGTCCAGCAGAGAGTTATTTTGCAAAATCTTTAAAATGAAATGTCACCTTAAAAACAAAATCCCCTTTTTTTTTTTTTTTTGTTGTTGGTATAAAACATTTATACGAATGTTAGCATTCATGTATTGCTGACTCTTGCACACCGATACAAACTTTTTGTTAATTGTGGGAGGAAAATGGACCCAGAATGAGAAGGCTGTTTTTCTTCACAGACCTTGGCTGCATGACACATTTTTTTAGCTTTCCCCACGCTCATGATATTTACTTGGAAGCCTTACTTAGTGTATTGTGCTCCAGCCGCTCAAAAGTTCTTGCAAGTATCATCATTTCAGACAGGGTTATCTTTATTCACTTTTTTATCTGTTCACTTTAAAGGGTTGTAGCTCATTCAGGAAAAGCGTTGTAGGCATGTGGGCATTCACGCTCAGGAAACTGCTGCAGCCTCTTTGCTGTTGAAACATGGGGTCAATTGACTGACGTCAAATGCTCTGGCTCTGCTGATTTCACCAAGACCTCACAATCTCGCAGTGATATTGGACTTGGACTGTGATTGGAATGGAACAGGGGGGATTTTTTTTTTTTTGTCCCCGATTTCTTCAGCTTTGCTGTAAAACCTCTGTACAAGACTGCTGCTAGTTTATGTTAGGATAATTTCCCCTGAGGCTTAAGTCAACAGCAGACTGTTCAGCTTTTCCCATTCCCAGGGCTTCCATTCCTTCCTGTTTTGCCCTTTTTCCCTTGACTTTTAAGAAGGAGACACTCCTCCTGCTTTTGTCCCATTTTTCACCTCCAGGAGGTGGTAATTCTATTGCTCAAATGGATTCCTGCTGGTTGCCAACACAACCATGTAATTCTGAGGGGAGAAAAATGCCTTATCTGCAGTTTTGATTTAAAGCAATTTCTTGAAAACATAATAAAGTTTCTCACCAATGGCATTAAAGTTAATAATCCTTAATGTTGAAAAGTGGTGGTTAAAAGAAATGAACGAGCACTTGAAGGTTGCACTCTTTTATTTTAGCAGATAGGGACTCGCTGTGGGTTAGATTATAGCTGTGCCTAGCGCTGGCACGGAGGCGGCAAACGGAGAGGAGAGTTTCTGGGCCAGTCGTGGTACCCTGCAGAATTGCGTCCCGTACACTTGGGTGAAGGCAAGGTGGTGCCTGGGAAACTCCCTTCAGGACTTTTGGTCCCAGAAGGAGATAGCGCTAAGAACGAGAGGAAGAAAAGAAATCCGGCTTCTCTCTCGCCCTGCATTAATCAGCAGCGCAAAGCACAGAGAGCTGCAACTTCCCCGAAGTGCAGAAGCTTTCCGAACTCCTCCCAGCACAACCGGACACTTCTGGGCTTTGCTTAATTACTGTTTCCATCTTATTTTTTCCTCTGCCTTTCGCATGAAAGAGCCTATGACCTAGATTCAGTCACTAGAAAGTACCTTCCTCTTTGTCCTTGACTAAGGAGGGGTAGTTTCTTCCTCAGTATTCTTTATGCCAGAGAGTCTTAATTTAAAATCTGTATTTTCTTTAGCTTTTATTATTGTCCCTAATGTATTTTCTTAAAAGTGCAAGTGCGACTGGCTTCTTTTACTTTATAAGTTTCTGTTATATATACACATATACTTCAAATTCCTGTTTAAATATCTTCTTTCTAAGCTATGTGAACTTAGGTCCTATAAGCTCACACTTTTTAGTCCATGAATTAGCTTCTCTGCTTTTCTTAATACCTTTTCAAGTGCTATATTAATATCATTTTATAAGGTGGTGACACAATATTCTGGCTGGGCTTTGCTAGAGAATTAAATAATCCTGGTCTACCTTCACTGAACATGCATTCTTACTCTAGGCAACTGTGGGTGGAAGCGTGTAAAAGAGAAGGCATGTGCCGGCTATCACTGTTTCTCCCTGTCGCTTCATCTTTTTTTTTTTTTTTTTTTTTAACAATGAGTTTACTATTATCCTAAGGTCCTTTTTTAATTTCTTCCATTCTAAATCAATCAGATTTATCTGATATTGGTTAACTTCAAACCAATGTGTAGTGCTTTACCTGTGTCAACATTAATTTCACGTGTTGTGTGTCAGCCAAGTTAGGGAGGAGGCCCAAACCCTAGCTGTTGTGTTTGGGTTTGGTTGCGTTTTGTTGTTGCTTTATAATTTTTTGCCCTTTTTTTTTTTTTTGCCGCCTCCACGTTTCACTCTCCCCGCTACTTGTGCCACGTCAGCAAGCACAGCTAGTTTACAGTTGCTTTTTTTGACTAGGTCATTTGTCTAGATTAGATGCTGCAGAGATCTGAAGTTCCCTTTGGGGAACAGCACTTGCTAGGACCCCAAAAGCACCGCTTATTTGATGTATGTGCGGGTGGGTGCGTGCGTGCGTCCTAAAGCGTACAGCCCTGCTTTGGAGCCCCTGAACCCAAAATCCTGTGTTAGCTGAATGCCAAGCCGCTGCTGGGCCTGCTGTCATCACCCATACAAGAAGCTTTGGGCTTAGCGCTCACAGTTTAAAAGGATTGCTTGATATGTTCGGTCAAGGCAAAAATACTTATTTTTGGGGAAGAAAATCAGTGCTGTATTTAAAGGCTACGCATTTGAACTAATAACCTTGAACACTGCAACACTGTGAGCTGCCACTAATCTGAAGGATGGGTCTGAAGTCGCAGGCTCCTTTGGGAGTGTGTCTGCAGGTGTGTGTATAGCACTGGATGCACGCCTTCATGGGGAAGTATATCCGCACAAACCATTTCCCAGCAAATTTATAGAGAGACAAAGCTCCGTCACTTGAGACTTTAACTAAAAGTATTCTGATATTCTGAGAAACTGATGTCTTCGTTTGTGAAGCTGTTGTTTTTGGCAACAACCTCCCAAAACAGTTGGTCAGGCTGAGCTGGCTGGGCTCTTGTATCTCCTAAATTCTTGCCAGTTGCTGTCTACCAGATTACTACTGCATTAATTCTTATGCAGGCTGTCTGTTAGGAGAAGAGAGATTATTTTAGATGTTACGCATTAAGGTTTAAGTTGACAGATTTAACAGCTATTTATCTCTAGGGAAAGTGGTCTTTCTAACTTTTTGAGTTAGCAAATGCTCCCTGCTGATATCCATTGCTCTCTTACATGTGTGCCAGACCCCCTGGAAGTAATTAGCAGCAGGATAAATACCTGGAAGATTATAAGGTTTACATTTTATTAAGCATTTTTGAATTTCAATACCTTCCTCGTCATGAAAGCCCTTCCGATAGTAAGCATACATCCTCTAATAATGACACAAATCATATTACTCTCAGCCATTTATCAGCATTCATACCATTTTGCCCCTGCAAAATTATTCTGTGATTTATTTTTAAAAGTAATAATCTGAAGGATGCAGCAGTACTTAACACAGCAGAGATAAGATGAGGCAAAATTAGTGAACAATTAATGTAAAAGGCTTTATTTAGGTCTTCACTTGAATTTTTATAAAAAGAGTATGTATTTGTTGTAATCTGCTTTGCATAAAGTGCAGCTAATTAATCTGTAACTCAGTCTTCCAAGTGACACTGCTGTTGAAGAAGCAGATGGTCTAGTTTCTTCAGACTGAGATTTACCACGTTGGTCATCACAAACTCTTTTTAAAAAGAAACAGGCATTTACGTGAATTTACCAGGACCCACCCACATTATTCTTTCGGGTTTCTCTACGGGTTCTCCTTAGATTGCCAAATTGTCTGGCAGGTCCCAGTTTCCCTGCCGGTTGTGGTGACTGTATTAGCGCCAGCTGTGCTTCTCTGCAGATGTTTCCATGGGCAGTTACAAGTTAGGGTGACTGGCTTGCTAGTTGCAGGAAGGGAGCAGAGTTTTTCTGTAGCACAGAGTCATATAAGAAATAGAGCAAAGCAAACTGTGAAAAAATTCAAATTTGTGTTTATATCATAATAGCATACACAAAGCTGTGAGAATCCCCACAGACTGCACCGAGAGTTTCCAAATTGTCTTGGGAAAAGAAAAGCAGCCTTTACCTCTCAGGAGGAATTTTTTTTCATATCCTATCCTACTTTTCTCAATAGAGAACACCAAATGCGATGCCACATACAGTCTTGTAGGATACAACTATATGATACATATCATACAACTGTATATCATACAACTGTATGATATACCTCCTCCTGGAATCTCTTCGGTCTCTGTGACCTGTATATCGTGTAGTTTAAACAGTGCTTCCAAGGGCTGCTTTCTGGGATGGATAGAGTTCTTCTCAGGCAATGAGTGTTGATTCTGTTTAACAAGTTCTTAATTTAATTTAAGTTTATATTACATTATTTTATTTGTTTTTCTTGTTACTTATAAAGAAATTTCTGTGAAAGTGAAGCCACGCATTCTTCTCTTGGACATTTGTCTTCTCCTGCCTGAAATGTAGCTCAGAGTTTATTAAACAAGCCAGAAAATCGCATGCTATCTCAAGAATGTGACTATTTGCTATTCTCCCTGAGATACGCCATATGCTTAGTTATGTTGTCTTAGTAGAGGAGAGGTCTGTTGTTAATGACTGCATTAATGTTATCATATATTTTTTATTGGGTGATTCTCTTATCAGACGGTATGAATGTATGTTATGTTTGGTCAGTGCGTAATATTCTTGGTGGGGGGGAGGAAAATCTACAGTCCTTTCGGAAAATAATGCGTTGTTTCTAATTGAGAAGTCAGTGTTCTGGTGGTACTGATGGCATGCGAAACACAAAACATGCCATCGTTTTCTAGGGGTTCGTAACAACAGCTTGAGTTCTGCGTCTGCTTAATTTTCACAGTTGCAATGTATTAGACCAATACAGAAATCATGAGACCGTCTAGTTAAATGCAATATCAAAATGACTGTTTTCAAAACAGTTTTGGTACTCAAACACAAAACCACTTATAATGTATTTGCTTGCTAGTAACCACCAGGAAGATGCTGAAGCGCACATTTTAATAGGAGAGCTTAATATTGACATAACATTGAAGTCTGGTCTTTTCTCATGCAAATCCTGAATGTATATACATAATTATATACATATATACAATATTTTGTATAGGCAAATACATATTTAATACAAGTGTGTTTCGCCTTAAAGTGTACAAAGATTGCCGTCTCTCTATAAAGTGTTTTTTCCGCTGGTTTGCTTTAACTGTGCCGTTTCGGTACGTCGCGTGCTTGAGTCAGTGCTTATTTGAGTCAGAGAAAAGGCTTCTTTTCAGCGACATTTGGGGGCAGATCTGTGGCAGGGATAAGAAAGTAGAAAATGAGATCTTACAAAGAACATCATTAACGTTGCCATTTTCAAAATAACAACCGAAAAGTGGGTGCAAAACTGGGAGTTTTAGAACGCTTTTCGCCTTGAAGATCTTCCTGGGTTTGGTTTGTGTCTTATATGCAGCATGAAAATATATAGGTAGTTAAAAATAGAAAAGAAGAAAAATCTGTCTTTGATTAAAAACTGGACTTTTCTCTGCTGTGTGGAATGTGTTAATATTGGCAACAGTTGTAAGCCTGTTTTAGTAAAACCGTTATGAACTACTGTGTGGAATAGGATACCCCATTATGTCACTGATAAAAGTGAAACAATTGAATATGACCCAAGGGTGGATTATTGCCACCAAGCAATGTAACAGAATGTGCATTACAGTTAGCGTAATTGCACAGCTAACTGATTTCCTTTCCTTTAAATTAAAATTGCAGTATGAAACTACATTATCTAATTTTGCTTACCAAGACATTTAGGAACTGTTTGCAAAGTAGAGCAGACTTGAAGTAATGTGAAGAAATGGAGAAATAAAAAAAAACCCCTTCTTGCATAAATTATTTTCTACGAGCAACTAAAAGTTCTGGCCTGAAGAATTCTGGCAAAGTAGAACAAACTCTGCACAGAAGGCAAATAAACATTCATTGTCCCACAGTCCAAACACAGTTATATGAAACTGCAGAAGTCAAATTGGTTACGATTTATTCAACGTCTAAGGAAACTAAGGAAGCAAAGAAATGATGTAAAAATGGATTCTTTAGGTTCTTCGCTTTTGTTTGAGATAATTCCGTCTCTGTCTGGATAGAGGAAAACTCAAGGCACGACAGATTCAAAGCCTTGTACTCTATGCAGAAAGTCTGCTATTGAGATATTAAAAGCCAAGACTTGTTAATTAATCTGATTGCTTTATTATTTTTTTTCTCGTGAGTTTATAATCTCTATCCCCTTCTAGCGTGTTATGCTTCCCCAAAAATGTTTGTATATTTTAAAAGCCAGTATCATCTTAAAATACCAACTACCCCCAAACTGAAAAGCTACCAGAATATTTTGGCTCTTTTTTCCAAGTTGGGAAACGCATAAGACACAAAACAAAATAGATACAGAACTTGGCTGAACTTTACTTGAATTTTGCCAATGAAAGGTTGCAAAATACAGCCAACTTGGCTATTAAAAAGAGCCCTTGAGCCAGCACTAATTATGTCAACAAGTAGTTCGTGCTCAGTCCTCGCCCAGTCCTGCTCTTTTCTAGGATGGGAGGATGAATGTCATGTATGCGGGGAGCCGAGCAGCTGCTCCGTTTACCGGTACTCCATTTACGGGTGTGCTAACCTTGCAACAACCTAGTGACATCATCATTTTTCACCTTATTCCTTTCTCATGGGGTATGTCTTCACAATAAGCCTGAGGTGAAAAGGTTTCCTCGGCAGGCAGACAGCCTGCATGAGAAATGTGCTGAGGAGTCAAAGAAAATTTTAACCTGCCCTACCTAGCCATAGTCACTTTTTGCACCTAGGAGCAAAGTGATAAATGTCTTTGGTTGTTTTTTTTTTTTTTCCTTCAAAACCAGGGAGGGGTGTAAGGGAGAAGGCAAGGAAAAAGAAAAAGTAGGATATGCTACGTATGATACTGTGCTAAATGGATCTGCATACCTGGCTTTCTTTTCCCCTCAGGTAAGCAAGCAGCGTGCCCGACCCCTTACATCTTGATTATGGTGTCCATACAAGGGGATGCTCTTTGTTTGAAGAATCTGTGCAGTATTTCTGCGTTAAACAGACCTGTCTTATACTCACCTTGGCGACACTCGGGAGCTGAGGTTCCGGCTGTGCTTTTTTAGTATTTTTACTCCACGTGTATTGTGTCCTAATTGTTTAGAAAACATTTTCATGCAGAACTAATAAGTCATCGTAATTTTGTGAAGATTCCCTCTCGCTCCAGCATAATGCCTGATTTTTCGTAGGTGATTTCAGTTTCCCAAATGCACGTTGCATTCTATTCTCTCGTGTCCTAGACTAAAGTCAGGCGTAACTAAGGCTCACCAGGCTCCACAGCTGCTCATCCGCAAAATGCTTGGCTTAAGAACAGTCATTTTAAAATATGATATAATATTAACTTTGAGGGCAGTGTAGACATAGCTATATCATTTCTATAGCTACTTTTATTTACAAAATAAGTAAAGATGTGATCCAAGAGTTTATATAGTGTTTTTCCATAGCAAACTCAGGGATGACATGCAGGTGGCAAAGCAGTGAAGGATGAACTCTTCATCTTGCACTGTTCTGCAGTGGCGAAGTCCTGCCAGACCTCCTCAGCTGAACCCAGTTTGCCGGTGGAAGGCATTTGTGCCCGTCCTATGAACATGGGAGCCATCTCTTTGATGGGAAGAGTTGCCTTATCGTGTGCCTGCCTGCCTGCCTTGCCTTCTCCCTAGAGAAGCGCTCTGGCACGATGGGAACGAGCACCCAAATGTCACCCAAGACTTCAGCAATCATGACTGACGTGCTTATCCTGCTCCCAGAGCGGTGAAATGATTCACGTGGAATCTCAGCACCACCATTTCCCAACACAAGCAAGAGCTGATGTAATAAGCAGGGTAATTTAAATGTGAAAAAAGCAGATGAATGGAAAAGATTTAGGATTGGTCTATTGGGGTGAATCTTCAGGAGATGTGAGGGGGCCAGAGAGCAGGTGACGTGAAGGGACGCTGCCCGGTCCTGGCACACAGCTCTGCACTTCAGCTGTCTCTGCGTTTCTGTCATTTGGAAAGTTCTGTGGATGTGGTGATATGCATAAAGTGTGTGTATATGTACCTGCATAACGTGTCTGTACAGCCTGCGCTGTAAAACGTACCAAAGATCCAGCTGAAGAAAGATCTTCAACACCGTATAATTTGTTATGCACCGTACAGTAGACTTTTCAGATATTTTAATTTTCGTGTTAAGATTTTAGATGTAAAACCATCGTGATTGAACAAACAGGCTTTTAGCTAATTTAAGTTAAAATAAAAGTGAACATTTCAAACTGTATGGTGGGAATAGCTCATAAATGAAGCATTTTTCCCCGTAGGGATATAATCAGAATGCAGAAAAATCCCTGTAGGAAAGACATTCATAAATTAGAAAAAGTCTTGCTAAACAGAAGCATCGTAGTGCCAGATATTAAGCTGGAGGTATGCTAAAAGAACCCTGGCCTTGTTTGTAATGTTGTGAATAAATCTGTTAAAAATAATTGAATTTATATTTAACTTGAAAAACAGGGTAAAATCTTTTATTCCGCACTTATAAGTTTGAATACACTTTCAGTTGCTCTTAGTTATCTCAAATTAAATCTTAAATTGAGCTTGTGGTTCTGTGAATTAATACTCTGGCCTTTCAGCTCTTTTGCTGAGGTCATTCAAATCTAATGGTAGAAATGGTCACAGGGTCAAGTCTTGGTATGTAGAGTATAGAAATGGTTTAATGATGCCAGCAGATGTTTGCATTCTGCATGTTGGAGTTGTAATGTACTGGTGGGCTCTGTGAAGGCACTCGATTATCACGTTATTATATCTTCATTCTATCTGAATTGTGAGGTGGGGAATAAGAAAGCAGTAAAATAAGGTGAAGGTTCTGCCTTAAACCAACAAAAATAAGCAAAATCAGAGTTAATTTTCTACCCGCGTCCTTCTTAACTGTCCCTATTGTGCTTAGTCATTGTCAGGGTCCTGGGAGGTTGCATAAACTTAAATAAATAGGCTGCAGTTGGCTAGAAAAATTGAGACACGTAAGAATGACTTTGAAATGCTTTGGGTTTACCCATTATATCAGAACTTACTACGTTTACAGACTTTATATCTAGTTCTCTCTTAACATCGTAATTCTATAAAAGGTTGAAAATCTGTGTGAGTAGGAAAATATTAATAACCAAGGAGCCAATAAAGAATTGTTCAGTGCCAGGCAGGTTCTGTCATATGGACTCAATGCTGTTAATATAAATAAGTGCAGATTTTGTATAAAAATGTTATGAGAACAGGACATGTATTACACAGTAGCCAGTTTTAATCATTTGTTGATTATAAAGATATTAAAAAGCAAGTAAACATACAGAATTGCAAGCTGCACTGGAAAGCAAAAGCTTTTAAATACAGAATTGCATTTTTAATGCTTTTTTATTCTTTTTTGTTTAAATTTGACCTCTATTCCACCTCCTTCTGAAACACGTCGTTCCAAAAGGGCTTGTGTTTTTCCACTCCGAATCACAACACAGCCAACACCGCTAAAGAGAAGGGATCCCAGGACGGCTACATTCACATAGATTATTTTTAATGGCATTTTGCAAAATCGTCTTCTTAGGCTAAAAATCATATATGAATTTTCACCCTTTCGTTTGTGGCAATTTTAAAAATAATTTTATAGTACTTTTAAAAGCAAATAAATGAAACATGACTAAATGCTGACAAGCCTTTTGTTTAGCTGCTCTGCGTAACACCAGAGCGGCATATTTACTGCTGCCGTGAGTTTTGTCATCTTTCCTAGTTCATCACTGCCACCTTTCTCCTTGGTCCACACGGATAATTACAGCCAGCTCTGATGATTGTTATTAAGGATACAGCGGTAGCAGCTCTTCACAAATGTACTATGATTTGAAGCTGCTGCATCATAAGTTTATCCTGTAATAACGTGTTTAGAGGACTTGAAGGGGATGAATCTGTGACACTGCGTAGCTGTAAATTGCAATAAAGTCTGAAGCCAGCCAGGGCTCAACATCGTGTCATGTGGGACGCGCCGTCTGTATGACATATATTTCAAAGGCTACTTCCAAACTATACTTTCTTTCTCAAAAGGTCTGCACACATCAGTGTTACCCGTGCGTGCTGTAGAGGGCAAAGCGTGTCTGCTGGCTGTTTGCTGTGTTTGGAGCTAACAGAGCGTAGTAAAGGGGAATGAGCCGCCGTCCTCTGGGTCTTCCATCACTATCATAGCAGATAAATAAATAACCTAAATTCTGATTCCAAAGCCAAAAGCTACCTTCACGTTCACCTCTGCAGTCTTGTTGAAAACAATGTATGAACTAGCAGAGAGCCCTGTGTTGACTTTTAATTCCCCGGTGCATTTGCTGTGCTGCCGGTTGTGCTTGTGCAAGTGTCCGTGGAACGGGAGGGGAAGAGGGAGCATCTTTTTCCCTCTGAAAGTCATTGACAAAACCTGCACGAGAAGTAGTACAGTGAAAGTATTAAAAGATCGCTCGGAAGGAAACTGCACTCGAGCCTGCCGTACTGTTATGCCGCACGTTAGTGTAGAAGGCTGTGGTGAAGTGTGATAAATTTGGTTCTTCTCCACTGTATTATCACTTTGTTGCTTAAGTGGCCTTGTGAAAAAAGGCGACAGCAGTACATAAGGGGCAGTACGATTTAAGTCCATCAACAGCACGCTTTTTTCTAATGTGAAATCTTGTTACCATTTGTCAGCCAGGATATGTCTTTTGACAATCAGGAGATATTATGCAGGTGGATGAAATAATTCTGATGTGTTTGGTTTGGTTTTTTTTCCCAGTGCATGCTGATTAATCCTGGGTTCATATATCACACCAAATTGGAAAACGCAGCCTACCTGTGTGATGAATGTGTTTAGAAAGGTTTAAAGGTTTTATTTGCTGTAACATCAGTGCCCTTGAAGGCTGCAGACAGACTAGATCCAGGAGTGGGAATACAACCATCTCTTCTGCTCAAATGCCCCCTCCCTTGCTGCCTTCCTTCCTCCTGAGGGGGGTCTGAACCCCATCCAGCACTGCAGGCGGAGCTGGGAGCGTGGGATGGAGTTTACACTAACCCACAAGACTGAAGTGAATGGGAGAATTTTCTATTGCAAACTTTTCCGTTGATAGAGTGGGGGATGGCCCCCTGTGATGGTGGGAAAAGGCAGGGAGGGAGTGATGAGCAACTGGAGGACATGGGTTGTTCATGAGAAGCAGTGGGTGGTAACCTTAGTCTTTATGCAGGTAGAACTGTCCACCTGTGGCCTCCGTAGGCAGATCTTCAGACCCTGTAGATACGATTCAAGTGACGTGCAAGTAAGCCTAAAGTTCCGAAGTAATAACAAGTAGCAATTAAATTCACATCCATTTCACCTGTGGACTTAGTTGTCAAGGTTTTTTGATGTCTTTGTGCAGGGAAATGCGTTGGTGCCCATAGATTTTTTAGCATTATGTCATTATCATAAAATTGTAAATGAGAGCTTCCCTTTCCATTTCATCCCCTCACGCGAGTGCAGAGGAATCACAAGCAGCATTCTGGTGATTATGTGTAAGAAGAAGGGATAACTGAAACAAAGAGGCGTCATGTTGTACGGGCTAGTTTTTATCTTCAGTCAGCTGGATTGCAAATAAAGGGATAAATATGCATTGCCAGAAAATGGATTATTCTTTTCTTTTTCTTTAAATACCGTGGGATCTCTCCCTTCTTCCTCCACCAGGAGACTTACAAGGTCGCCAAATTAAACCTTTATACAATCCAAAAATTGAATCTTAGTACATCCATTTTCCTAATACAATTTCTGCAATACCTATCGGTGCTGACAGTTTTGGTCACATCTCTCTACTGTGCTGTTCAGTTTTATTTGACAGTGCAGGATGGCATCAGCATGTATTGGAGGTAACATCTGAGCTGTGGCTGATCTCTTGGGACTGCTGTACTACTTTACCTCCTTGCCATCATAAATGGATGTTTCTGTCATTCCCTAAGATTTCCTCCTGGGTTAGGCATCTTTCTTTAATTATTAATCAAAAGCAATGTAACAATCATTGCAAACAAATGTATCACTGTACTGAAGCAAGTATGTTAGATGGGATGTTAGTAGTATTAGTGGAACAGGATTTGGATGTAAAGGTTGTGATCTTGTCTTTTTCACATCTGCTTGATACATAGATTATTATGCTAGTCTGAGTATTGTATTTCCCTGCTGCAAAAAGAGAAAAATAAATGCAGTAGGCCAGCTTTTTCTGCAGCATTCAAACAGAACAAAGGCCAAGTGACTTATGCAAAGCCATTTCTGAAACCTGTGACATAGCTAGGACAAAAATGTCCCGAGTCTGAATGCAACCATATGCTTAATATGCTTACTACAGGGAAAAAAGAATGCACAGTTATAGATATGCAAAATCCCAGTGCTTTTTGTTTGAATTGAGACGAGTTTATGAACTTCTGTTGTCCTTTTCACATCTGTTTTACTTGCAACAGTCATGCTTTTCATGCTTGCAGAAGGAAATCTACATTTGGTACTTCTTTTTTTCTAGGCACAAATCTGTGCACCACTGTTCAGGTCCCAGACTGCGTACCCTCACACAGGTCTCACTTCAGACATGGGATCCTTGAACAGTACGCGGGAAATGTCTGCTTCAAATTTAGTGCTTCTTGCTAGAGCTCCGGTTAAAGAAAAATCTCAAACTGCTGTAGTCGGCGTGGAGCCGCTTTGTGTTTTCCTGTGCAGAGCTGAGGGTGAAGGCATGGGCAATGCTTGTCAGTGTGTGAGAAGGAGCACTGTGCCGCACACACCTCTCCGCTAACGAAACTCTCCTGCTGCGTCCCCACGTTGCGTTTCCCCCTGAGACATCCCGGAGAGCTTTGGGCTCTGCAAGGGGCTGCGGGGTCTGGTGGCTGCACAGCTTCCCCATCGCCTGCCTCCGCCTCCCATCCGGGCACCAACTTACCAGTTCAGCTGGTTTATCTGGAGGGGAAGATGGGCTTTCATCACTAAAAAACTGCTATTCATTGACTTAGAAATAGAATATCAATATAAAAGACATACATTTTCACAGAAACAAAGCGATGGGTCGGTTCGGTTTCCATTCACAGCATTAGCTTAATCCTGCTGTTGAATACGCAGATGTACAAAGCTGTGGCTCTATCTAATAAAATATACGTGATCAAATCTGAACTGCTTGTCTCTTTGAGACGTTCATTTAATACATAAATTTAATATACTTTTCTTTGATAAAACTCTTATTAGGTCTTGAAGACATTGCCATCTTAAATATCAGGCTAAGGATATTTACTGACTCCTGCAAATCGGCCATTCTATTGAAGATATTTATTAAGCTCCAAAATAAATTATCCATATTTCATTGTGTGCAATATATATGGGTACAGTGCATTGCCTCATAGTGTTTAATTTTTTTCTTCTTGAATTTCTTACAGGGATCAGTCTTGACTGAAGTAAAATCAGGCTGTCTATTTTAATATTAGCATAATGGTATAAAAACTGCCAAAAAAAACCCTGCTGGCATATAAATGTTAGTTTTCATTTGTGTTCGCTCAAATTGTCACGAATGTTCTATCTCCTTCAACAAGCCTCTTGCTATTATTATAACATAAATATCTGCATGTGTTAAAAAAACATTTGTGCAGCTCATAGTCCCTCTTTTAGAGGCACTGAATGTTGGCCCTTGTGCTGGGAATTAATAGAGTCCTCATTCTCCCTTAACCTCACGTCTGCTTTGTAGGAAGCAAAGAATAAACTTCCCAGAGCAACTAAAAACTGCTAGACGCGCCCCTCGTAATGAAACTTGCATGAGTTCGTTCTTTGGCTGACTTGAAAAATGCAGACTGAAATACTAGAATGACTCCAAATTTTGACTTTCTACTCCCAGGGAAAAAAAAGTGACCTGCGCTGTTTTAATGAACATTTTTTAATCTCTCTGGTTTGAAGATGTTTTCTTCTTAAATACTGCGAATATAATCTCTAGGTGGTAATGAAGAAGAGGTCAAGGTTTTGCCTCTCTTTTGCAGTGTTGTTTACAGCCTCTGTACGTTTAAAACTAGGTGACCCCAACCCGGCTCCCTCTCTTTTTATGGGGCGTAACCTCTCCCACCTGTCCCAGGCTTGAGAACAGCGAAATGGGAATCGGGTGATGTTTGTAAAGGTTTAGGAAGCCACAGACTATTAAAAAGGTATTTAAACAAATAAGTAAGTAATGTTAGCTTGTAAGCTTATCCCAACTAAATTTTCTTGATTTTATCTTAATATAAATAAAAAGTAAGCATGTGACAGTTGTGTGGGAATTACAGCAATTTCAAGATAATTTGAGGTTATCTGTAAAAGAATGCATGTGGTAAACTTCTTTTAAATTATTAGCTAGATCTGTCTTTAATATGCATTCTATATAATGTGCTTAAATGTTATTCTGACAGGATTTTTAAACAGCAAAATTAATCACAAATTGAATATTTGAATATTTTATTGATGATTAAAAAACATAAAACCTTCCAGGAGTTCATGGAAATAGATGCTTCTGTGTATGACAAGACATGGATGCTTTTTAAAAAATGCCTAGATTGTGGGTGCTACTTCTCTTTCAAGGAATATACCCTTGAGTTATTTTTGTTTCAATAAAACATGAAAGATGTGAACTACTGCGACTAGATCCATGCAAACAGTCAGCATCCAGATTACAAGTGCTCTTAATAGGTCCCTCGGTCTCAGGTTCACATGAGACATTCCCGTCTGATGTCATCAAAATATATGCAGAAAACTATATTACCTTTTCAGTTATATTGTGGGATTTTTGAATATCAAGATTTTTTAATGGAATACATGGAAAGATGGATGCCATTTAAATTAGTAATTGCACTTGCAAATCTTATGCATCTCAGAATAATTTGTCTGCAACCTTTAAATATCTGTGATATAGTGGGAGAAGGGGTTCAGGGGTGAAGAAAGAATAATTGAGGAAGGTTTTCCTGATAACCGGTACAAGGTTGCCTTTGGGTGCAACAGCAGGACTGACACAAGTGAAATAACTCCCTGAAAGGACGAGTCCTGGGGGTGCTTCTGTGCTGTGGTGCGTTCGGGCCAGTCCTGGGGACGGCCCTTTGGGATGCTCCAAACGCTCTGCTGGGAGAGGTCCAGCTCCGCAGACGCTGGTTTGCCCATCCTGGTGGCACATGGGCCACTGTGCTGAGGGGCTGAGACAGGGGGCTGTAAAAAGGGTGGAGGGGGCTAATATCTAGAGGATGAGAAAAATCACAGGGACTACAAAGGTCACTGAAATTATGAGGACAGTTGTCAAAATTGAGGATAAAAGATGAAGAAAGCTAATAAAAAGCTCAGTTTCAAAGCTGGGAACCCATAATTAGATGCCTTGTTCTGTATTTAATTAACTTAACATGGCATTTAAATGTCTAAAATGCTTATTTGCAAGCTTAAATAAATGCTTAATCTCCCTGACAGGAATAGGATTGGGGCAGATAAAAACATCCCTCCCAGACGCTGGGATTCACCTTTGCCTTTGCTGCGTGAAAGAGATCGTGAGGGAGATTCCTCGCTCAGGGGTAAAACTGAATTTAAACCTCAGGTTGTACAATAAGAACCTAAGGAATTGCAGAGTGCATCTCTTTACTCTGAAAAAGAGTAAAGGAACACGAGCGATCTTGGGCTGTATGTAAATTGTTTCATTGTACCTGCTAAATATGACATGAAAAACTTGAGACTTATAAAATGTCACCTGCTCTTATCGAGCTTCGAAGAGATTACCTCTTAACAGAAGTTTCATTTTCATTTCCTCCAACATTTACTGAAGTGAACGAGGGCCGTGACTCCTTTATTTCCTAATCCTAGCCAGCAACTTGCTTTTTTCTGTGTTTTATGTCATTCCGTATGACATTGCATCAAGGCAATTCAGTGCTGCATGCGGTTGAACCAAAAGCAATTTAAGTCAAAAATGGACAAATATGGATGTCATTTATAAAGCTTGTTCAAAGGTCTTTGACACAGCTCAAAGCTTGCGCACTTTTGAGGTGCGGCAGGGCTTTTCTCCTCTTATTTCTGAAGCCAAATTCTGGGGTTTGAATAGAGCTCTGCTGATTGAGTAGCAGACAAGGCTTTGTACTTAGAACAATCCTCCCGTAAACCAAGTGTTTTCACTTTTATTATTTATAGAAACTTTGTAGAAGAAAAAATATAGGACCTGCTATTAAAACAAGTGTAGCGGTATCAGTGGAACGGCCTTGCAGACTAAAACTCAAACATCTTGTTGTACAGTCTGTTCGAATCTTAAAGCTGGGCCAGTGTACAGAGTTGGAGTACGATGGGGCAATTAATTATGTTTCCTTTGATGGCTTCTCTCTTTTCACGCCTGTGTTGATCAGATCCTAAATGCTGTCATTTCTAAGGCTTTGCTGTTGGAGTATTTTCTTTTTTGAGAGATACAGAAAAATATAATATATAAAATTACTTACTTATTTATGTAAAAGAGACACTCCCCTCCCCAGTTAAGACTCAGTTCCTTGCTCTTTCTTTTGCTTAGTTGTTGTCCCAAAGCCCAGATGTTGTATCCAGGCAGGCCAGCTGTAAGAGCTAGTCTGGGTGTAGGACTTAAAACCTCTGTGTAAGACCATAAATTCCCATGCAATACTATCCACCGGGAATGATTTGGGAAAGCGCTCTTTCTTCAACAGAGAATGCTCAGAGACTCTTAGAAATATTTCTTTTGCCTAAGTGCTGAAGAGTTTCTCTGAGTAACTTTTTCACCAGAGATTTTCAGATAAAATCATAGTGGCAAGTAAAAAATACGCAATTTACAAATGTTTCTTCATGTAATTTTTTTTTTTATTTTGTCCTAAGTGTTCAGTTAATATGATTCATATGTCCTTTGCTTGGCATCTCAAGAAACACGTGGAGTTGCTTATAAACATATTTCTTTAATCTTGTTTTTGATTAGGACATGTTTCAAAGCACTCAGTTGTCCTGCTATGAAAATTCCCGAGATAAATCACCGATAGGTGCCTTTCTGCAGTTGTAAACGTTTCCCCCCCTTCTCCCCTGCCCTCACGACTCGTCCCTTCCCCTGAGCCAGGGGGGCTATTCATGCTTTTGCCATCAATGTTATTTTGTCAATTGAAGTGTGTTCGAAACCGCCAGCACAGATTTATTTTGTTATTTAAAATTCGGTTGCTGTCTGGTGCCTTCGCAATAAGGGGTCACGGTAAAATAGCGTCATGAGAACTGTTTTCATTAAGAAGGTATAACGTCAAAGAAAAGTGCAGTTTTTAAATAAATTTATTACAATTAATTACAGTATGTATGCTGTGTTCTCAAAAAATACATTTGTCAAAATATTGCTGTTGATAAAAATGGGTTTAAGGATCCTTGTCAGTATGTTTGGCTGATTAATTAAGGAACTTATTTTAATATCAGAATAACATCATCATAGCTTCTTGAAGTAATTAAAGTAATGAATTACTTGCATTCCCTTCCATTTTATCTTAATTCTATATCTTTTGCTACACTTTTCCATATAGCAAATATATTCAGTAATTATATCTGATAACATGTAAGTAGTTTATATTAGATAGCGAGATATATAATGCAGATAAAAATAGTCTAGATTACATCTAGTGTATATTACACTTATTTTATAAATGCTGTATGCAATGTTTGCTTACTGCATATTTCAAAAGGGCTCTGAAAGCTTGATAAACTGATAGGCACCTTATCCTGAGTCGGTTATTGCACACGCCTCCTTAGTTCTTGCTGTTACTTCTGGAACAAAACCTGGGTTACGGGTGCGCAGCAGCAGAGCTGAGCACTTGAAGGGAAGGATGAGAGTATATCTAATCCCATTCAAACTGTCTGGGGTATCTAAGGTGTAGCCATTGTTTAATATTTTAGTAACAGCCACCAATGGTTTATGTATAGCATTGGTGAAGTGTTGGATTCTTACAAAACCACAAAAATCAACCTACCGCTGTAGTATTTGCAACCTTATCCTGCATAGAAACAGACTGTAAGTGAAATACTACTGCAAGGTTGTTGCTATTTTCAGATGCTGTTGGGATTAAAGCAAAGATGTCTAAAAAATGTTGCCACCCTAACCAGAAGTTTCGCCTTCAGTTTCCCAAGGCAGTGGCACGTCCCATGCCGGTACCGAGTGCCAGGAGGTGTGGGGTGCCCCGAGGTGCTGGGGACATGTGGCATGCACCCCCAGTGACTCCTTTCTGTGCCGTCCTACTGAAGCCCTCTGGCCACGGGACTGGTTTGGGTGTGCAGAGGGGTGGGACAGTAAGTCTGAGCTCTCACGTCCTGCAGCTACTTAAGGGGTGACCCCAAGCATCCCCCAGTGGCCAGAGATTTCTGTCCCCTCCACACGGCCAGAGGCTGTGTTTCTGAGTGTAACTCTTGCCTGTCTTTGACCTGCAAGGCAGAGCTTGGTTTGGAAAGCTCTCATCACATGGCAGAGAAGGATTCCCTGGCAGAGGGAGCGTGCAGTCCAAGAAGACGACCCTCTGCCTCGCTGTTAAACCACCATCATTCCTGTTAGTGTAGAATGATCTCAACCTGCCCCCCAAGTGGGGATGAGGAGTAGTAGTATCCACAGAAGTGGGAGGCACACAGAGGGTATGTATCAAAAAGAAAATTTTGCCAAAGCCTGAACAAAAAGCAGTGTATCCATTCTGCCTCGGGACACAAAAAGCAGTGTATCCATTCTGCCTCGGGACACAAAAAGCAGTGTATCCATTCTGCCTCGGGAGCGAATCCAGCTGACCTCGCAGTTGTCTTTACCGTGAAGTTTTGGAGGGCAAAGCCCAGTGAAAGACTAAATGCCATATTACTAAATATACTTTGGTGAAATATTTCTCAGCACTGAGCAAACATTACAAGTAACGAATATATTTAATGGAGTGTATTATTTTATTATAGCTAGTTGCTATAATAGGCAGTTAAAGCATGCTAAACAAAAGAAGCAGAAATGTGATGTGCTAGAAGATCAGATCTCTTTCCCTTATATCTGTTTTGTCAACTTGCATTCATCTACTTTCTGTTTTCTTTGGTGGGCAGTCATCAAGGCGTGAAATAGCTGCCTTCCCACGTTACCAAGCCATGTAAATTTTGCTTTGGGAATGAGCTTATTTCAGACAGCATTCCTAGTCATGGTGCGTTAACACCACTTGCATAGGGAAGAACACATGAATAGAATGTTTTAATTCTTAGAGATGACATAATTAAAGTAATTTACTAATCTGTGGCCTGGGTGAAGTTTAGCATATGAAATAATGATTAAAAGTCATAAATATGTTAGAAAGTTAGCATATCAAAGTAATTGAGGAAAAAAATAATTTGGCGACACTCAGATTGATGATGCAAATGAGTGTATCATTAAATGATGCTCTGAACAAAAGACTGCCAAAATGCCTTTAAAACGAGTATTCTCCTGTTGCCAAGAGCAAAACGTTTATTTTTTTTATGTTAGAGTTTACTAGTCTTTCTATGTTTTGTCTGTTTATGTAGGTTGCCTGTGTTTTTTTTCCTTTCAAGAGCCATATCCTACTAACGTGATGGCTGTCCACTACACTCCTAATGGCAGAGTAACACTGAAAGCATAATTACATTTCCTAATTATGTGTAATTAAGCAAAACCCAGATGATGTATTCAGTGAGCTCTTGGAATAGCCAAGGGTCAAGGACTTTTGGAATTTTGTAGCATTTCTCTAAATAAGCACATTATACTGTTAAAGCCAAGATACAGTTTTGTGCAGTCTGTACTGTAAACCCGCTTAACAGCTAAAATATATAGTATTCATTTATTTAGCTGAGTAAGGATATAGTTGAGATTTCCTCCTTCCCGTTTTTAGATTTGTCGTACTTAACCCAGGAAAAGGGACTTTAAACTCAGTACCATAATGTTCTGCATGCTGACAAGCTAAGTGATATTTATTTTTTCAAACCTTAATCCTTTTGAAACATGGAGAAATAAATACATCCTCTTATCTAGCGTATGCCTGAGACTGGAAATAAATTCGTATTTTCTTGTAGTCCTGTACCAATGGTCTACAATGAATAATTTGGGCAGTCTCACTGAATATAATAGGAAGAGCTTCTCTATTACCAGTGATAATTATAAAGCTCATAATGGGAAACCTCCAAAGCCCTACCATCAATCAAGGAAAATAAACAATGGAAAATGATAGGTATATAGAAGTGAAAATGGCAAAACCACATATGGAAATGCAATAGTTTCTGCGAGGTTATAAATCATGGGGGAGTCATAATTTTAAATGTAATTAATATTCTCAGATTAAAATATAACTTTCTAAGGAATTTAGCAGACATTTTTACAGTCAGGATCTGGATGAGTCAGAGCGTTAGTAATGGGATTAAGGAGACTTTCACTTCTAGATCATTAGGTCAAACATGACCCAAATCTGCAGTGCCTGAAAGTTATCATTTCACAGCTGTGCAGCGGCCTTTGTAAAGAGATTTGTTGGTTTTGGTCTAGACCCCAGCAGGCAAGGGTCTGCGGACCAAAATCAGCCGTGCTGTAAGCAGTTTTGTTTGCAGCGAAAACAAAAGAAGTTGGCCTCCATCATCTCAAAGCTTGGGTTTTTGGAGTATTAGAGCATCATTAAAAATCCTGTGATGCGAATGCTTCCAGTAGCAGAAGCCAAGAACAAAATGGCCTTTGCGAGGGAGACGCCTGCTCGCACTCTGCAAGTGATCCTTCCGCATGAGGATGCACATGAGCGTCGTCTACTGGAAGTTTTTCTCTCCTTGTCTTGTGAATGCTTATCCTGGAAACCTAAGACAAAGACGAAGCAAAGGCCCTCAGAGCATGCCTTAGCGTGTAAATTCCCAGACATGCTTCTTAAAATAGAGGCTGATTTGAATGATAACCCCAAAGTCCATCGCCATCAGTTGAGCTCTACACCAATTTACTGGTAAAAAGCTTGCTAAAGATTTGTAAGTGTATGATGTCTTAGTTTTGCTAATATAGAAAGGGGGGAACCCACCTAGTGCAAAATGTTAGTATCCAAATTAAGAAAACCCTATTTTTTTTTTAATTGTGTAAATAACAGAGGACCAAGGAAATGTCTCTCGCTGTAGTCGTAGTTATAATATGGTGATTGCCAGTGGTTTATTCTATGGCTAAATCAGTCAGTCCTCAAACGATTCCAGTTTTTAAATCCTTTATTCCTGTTTTGGAATTCTTCCATGTTCTTTTCCATACATTTGGGCGAAGGTGAGACTCTTTTTCACATGACTTCCACCAAAACCAAATATATTGTTGACAACTGAGGGATCTGTCTACAGGCTGAATAAAAATTTTTGCAATGTTGTGGTTTTTTTTTTTTTCATACGTACACAGTATTAAATATTTTCCAGACATATTTGTTCTTGTGTTGGAAGGTTACAAGAGGGAAAGTGCGGTGAACCATTGGTAACCTGGTTCAGCTCTAGCAAGTGCATTTTGTTTGCCGTGCTTTGTTTCCTGGTGTGAATCTCATTTACTAGGTACACATGACACAAAGCTTTATTAATTGCACGAAGAAATGACACAACTATTATTCCCAGTAACAAATGAGTCACTAAGTTTGCAACAGTGGACGAAAGATAAATGCATGTGTGTGAGATCTGCAATAGCTGTAGGAGTTCTTCCTAAAAATACATTTCAACTGATTTACAGCATTCTTGAATAGTTTAATATGCCATACTCTGTGCGATATATTCAGATTTGCAGTCCCGATGGATTCCTGAAAAGAACGTCCAGTGTTGTAAAGATTAAAGGTCCCAGTGGGGATAAAAGCACCAGAGGATGGAGGACAATGAAACATGAGATGTAAAAACAGATGTAGCATAATAAGTAGAAGGTCAATATGTGCTGAGGACCAGCACGCCTGAAATCAGGATGATAATTTCAAATAGTCAGAGGCCAGTATGGCGGCGGAGCTCCCTCCAGTCCGGCCCGGGTAAGGGAGTCAGTAGGCAGCCTGTGCTCCAGCAACGGGCTCCGGTGAAAGAGAAGTTCTGCTCTGAAATCCTTACTTGCCTCTTAAAAAATTCATATGGTTAATATTTAAGTTTCAGAAACCTGTGGCCGGCAAGAGAAAGTTCTTTTAAATGACCTCATTTGTGCTAATGTAACAATCTAATGAAAACTTTAATGCTTATGTTTGCATAATTTCCATTCATTTTTGCTGTTCTGATTATTAAAATTGCTCATTTAAGGACTATATTTTGTTTTGTTTGATTTCAGCATTCCCTTTGGTAAGACTTGCAAAAATTGTGAGGAAATGGATTTAACAGACACGGTCTCAGGAATGGTTAGCTAAATGGTGCTGCAAATACTCCCAATTTTTCCCTTTGTTCTTCTACATATGTTTAAAGATATTTCTGTTAATTTACAATTTGAAAGGTGGGTGAGGAGCAGAGAGTTTGAAAAATAGATTACTGTCTTCATTAATACAGGTTTGACCTACAAAGTCTTCACGTACTTAATGATTAAAAACCAAAGTACTAAATAATAAATTATAAGAATTTATAGGAGTCATCATCTTGAAATTAGCTTACTGAATGTTCTTATCATAATAAATCTGAGTGGGTGTCTAATTTAGTGTTAGCTGACTAAAATTATATGTTGCAGTCAGGTAAAAGAAAAAAAAGAAAAAAAACTTTTGTTTCAAGACAAATTATATGAATTTAATCGGAAGTAACCCGAAAGGCTACCATATTTTGTTGTGTCTACTTTGCAGAAACTTTGGCAAAACTGGTATTGGTAGAATGAAGATCGATTTCAATTTGTGAATCTGCCAGACAATAAAATTTCCTGTAGCAGTTCAGCGATGTTTATGGTAACACTTCCCTTACTGCTAGAGCCAGTCAGAAACCCAGGAAACAAGTGACAAAATAGCTGCTGTATCTCTTATTCAATCTAAGCGTAGCAGAAGCGTTTGCCAAGATCTTTTTATGTGATTGTAGAACAATCTCGCTCTTCCCTCTTTATCTCTCACTGTTATAAAAGATGTTTCTCAATTCAGTTAAAATGTATTTCTCCTCACATACGAATAGGGAACCTCACATACAGACCTGAACGTTTTCGGAGCTGGTAAGCTGCTTCTAAAATTCAGCTACTGGGAAGCCTTGAAGGAAAAGGAATGAAAACAAACATTAATTTAGGAAGCTTTGAAAAGCAGTCCTAATCAATATTTTGCTTCAGACCAGGCAGTAAAAGATACGGTCCTGAGCCCGTTCTGAGCTGTTCTACTGCGCCAAAACAAGTGGGTTGGCCAGTATAGAGCTAACCTGTATACAGTCACTGCTTCTCTTGACAGACACTTCACTGAATGAAGGACTGGAACCCTGGCTTGGAAACGGGCGCTAAAATCATAGGAGAATAGCTTTACAGGGGAAATTTCTCTCTGCAGTTCATAAAGAGCAGCGAGAGCTGCAGAAAGCAGTCAGGTTCTACCTCATCCCTTCACTTTGCCTCAGTCCCTCACCCTAATTAATTAGAGGGAAATATGCCTTCCAGAGACGAAGAAAATCCCTTTGGGATTTTCATCAGGAAGCCATAGCTCTTGTGCTTAAAAGGGAAAAGATTTGTTGTTGTTGTTTCAAATACTAAAAATTTAAAATGCGATTCACTCATACTTCATTTTTATCATTAGCGCCAATTCTGCAGTGCTAAATGCTGTTGATAATATTTAAGTTTCTTTATGTAAACATAATTTTTGATTGCAGATTCCTAATCAGAACTAGAAAAACCATGTGCCTCAATCATTTTTCCCAAAGAGCTCCTGGAGATCAGATTCATCTCTGAAAATGCTGATTAGTCGGGTTTCATTACCTCCTTTCAGAGTATTCAAATGTCGAAAAAGGCAAAACAAAGATGAGAGTATACAAATGAAAATTAGATGGATTATTAAATTAAAGGATCTTATATCTCTCATTTTCTAAAAGGGCTTTACCTTAGCAATCTCCCATCCCATGCTGTACCAGTGTGCCCAGAGTGCGCGCAAACATGAGGTTCCTTTTGAGCGCTATTCTCCATATATGCCGTAAAATGGCGAGTAGCTTAGCTAATTACTATGTCTCACTGTGTAATCATTGTTTAATTGGGAAAGAAGATGCTTGTGAAATAATTTTTGTTAGCCTAATCCTTAACAACGTGATCCAAACTCCCATTGTATTTTAGGAATAAGATGAGCCCCATTTTCAGTCTTAGTTTTATTTTCTGTCTTTTAGATACCATCGTGATCAGTGGCATTTCGTTGTATAAGGTAGTGTCCAAAGACCCCTTGTGATGAGTGTCGGCTCTGCTGGCAGCTACGCACAGACTTGTTAAGAGATATATGTCTGTCCTGCAGAACCGGCACGCTGAGACCGCAGTTTAGGAAGTCAGTCTCTACAGCAATCATCTACATATTCCAGCGCTTTTGGAGCCACTGGGATGACTGCTACTAGCAATTAATTCAACTGGGCGGTAGTGGGGAGAGTGCTACGGCTCCACATGGTTTAGCAGTGATTCCTCACGCTGTTGGAGCCAAGCCTCAATGGCACTGTTAGTTCCTTCGAAGGGAAGTACCCAAAGACAGTAACGTTAAAGTAAGTCTAATAATAGCACAGTGATTGGACTGGAGCAAAAGCAGAGGGAAAAGGCATGTTCATTTAGTCACTATTTGTTCCTTCTGGTTTGCTCAGCGAGATCCTCAGAGGGGGACCAAAGCACGTCCGGTAGGTGCCCCGTGCATTGTGTAGGTGTGCTACTGAGGTGTCTCACCGTGAGTTTCCACAGGGATGAGCGCTGGCAGTGGGCTTCATCTCTAAACTCTACATAACTCACTGATACACTACAGAAACTGCAGGTGAAAACTCAGCCCGGAGTATACACAGAGGGATATTTTATACTCCCTTCTGTATCCCTTTTCTTTCATGGCTGTGCAGGGTTAACCAGAGGATGTAGTGATGTTCCAGTGAACAGTAAAATATAATCCACACACAAAGACAGAGCTAATGTCATGTTTAGTGTAAGAATACTCCTTTTATAAGAGCTATGGGTTTTGTGATGGAAGATTTGTAATGCACTGATTTTTTTTTTAACACTCTTTTTTCAAGTATCGTTAGCATTACTAATGTGTGTGTGACTTTTAAAGGCTTGACTCAGCAATTCTGGCATGTTCCAGATTTCTTGCCACCGATACGCAGCTGTGTTGCTGTGTAACAATGCAAGGTCATTTTTATGTCACATATGTAGAAATAACAGAAATTGCATTCGGTCTGAATTAACATAATGTCCCCTAAGATTTCAGTGGGAAAAAACAAACAAACCTCAGCACGATCCATTAACACCAGAATTCAGGGGGAAACCTCCAGCATGGGCTCTAGAAGCGCTTGATTACAGACCTGGTCAGTGAGAACTCTCTGCACTTGAATGCTATAATCTTTTTTTTCTGATCATTTTGTCACAAATCAGCTATTTAACGCAAATGATCAGACGAGTTGTTTTTTCTGCTTTTTCTGGTTTTTCTTAGATCAAGTTTTTCAGATAAAACTGGGCTTAGACACATCTTTGTAATACATATGAAGATACAGGCAGGAAAAGGGAAACGACATTAAGCACTATCAGATTTCTTTGTAAGAAAGTAATGTTTATTTTCTTTCTCCCTGCAACTTGTTGAGGTTTACAGTTCCATGTAACATTACACATTTATAGAATTTTCCTTTGGGTGCAGCTGGCCCGTTAACTCTAGGTTGTGAAAGAAGAAGAGAACATGTTCATTTCCCAAATTCACTGCGCTTTGTACCCAGCTCTGCACATCGACTAACACTTCAGTGAAATTAGAGAAATGACAGTTTTTCCATCTTTAAAAGAAATTAACAAGTGAGCAGTTAAAGCAGGGGAGGGAAGAACAGTTGCTCTTCTAATTTAATAAAGGTTTGTGATTCAAAAATATAAACAGACGGTCTGGTGGCCGGGTGGCTTGTTGTTATGTTGGGGTTTTTTTTTTCCACATCAGTGATATTCTCCAGTCCTGCAAGTTAGTAAAACCAAGACCACTTGCCATAGCTATAAGCTATCAATAAAAATTAATGTACCAGAGGGAATTGAAAGGAAAAAAATGTACTTAAGTGTTCAGGGCCATCGAGCCACCCATGCATCCTCTGCGAGTGTATTCTGGCGATAGAGCTGTTATTGTTGCCATGGGCTGCCATTTAATGTTATTTTCCTAAGTAAATGCTTCTGTGCTCTGATCAAGGACATTGGCAGTAAACCAAGACACAGGCTTCAGAAAAAGATGGTGCTGAGTGGTATTGAATACCGTTCAACCAGACCTGGTATCAGAGGATAACTAAAGCCCCTCTCTTTTGAAAATCAGTTCAAACACAGGTTTAAAATCCTTTCAAGAAGGGAAGAGTCCTTCTCTTTCCTCTGTCTCTTTTTTTTTTCTGAAAGATTTTTTCGTTGGTTTTTATTTTAAAGAATGACAAGAGGAATTAAAAAAGACTGGGATATATCCACCCTAAGGTGACTTTAACTGAGGAAAATGGGAAGATCAATACCAAAAACAAAATCCACAAAGAAATACATTTCTGGGATGGGTTTTTGTGTTTGTCTGCCTTTCCAACAGGATGATCGGTGTTAAACTGAGGGCTCCCCCTGGTAACTAAATCTCCCAGTTAGTTTTTTCTGCGGGGACGCGGTCATGTCTCTGTATCGAGCCCTGGGTGCTGGTGCCAATGGTGCGGTTCTGTTCAAGGGGGGGGCACAAGAGGTGTACGGTCGTCCCCAGGGTAACGATATTGAAGGAAAGGATTTCCCACTGAGAAGGACTAGCATTGATAGCGTAAACTGATTGTTTTGGCTAAAATGTTAACTGTACCATCTTGGTTGATCAAGAGAATATATTTTAAACAAGGAGTGGCACCTTGTTGTCCCCTGGAACAGCTGAACCCACATATGCTAAAAGAAAAGAGAAAAAAAAGTCATGAACGGGGTTTCCATTTGCAATGATCCATGTACTGGAGCTGTACACAAGTGCAGAAACAAAAGCCTCTAACAAGTAAGTGATCCCCCAGGTTAATTTTGCCATCAGTCTGCAACCTCCATTTCTTCCTCAGGATGATTATTGTATTAAGCTGGTACATTTGATAGGTTTGTAGTTAAAGCAATAAAACTACATTTATTCCAATAAAGTAACAAAGGTCAGAGTCTGTGCCCCAGGGCCTGAAAGCATCATTTTGGGTATGGTGCACTCGGTGGTGGCAGCACATGGTGCTTTGGGGTGTGCAGTAAGAGAGCTGGGATTTGGCATCATCACTAACCTGTAGGATGGGTCTGTCCTAGGAAACCTTGTCATTTCACTGCAGGTGCGTGGCAGCAGCTGGGTGCAATCCCTAAGGGCATTTATGTTCTAAATCAAACTTAGTTAGCCTGGAACTGGGTGAAGAAGAAAAGGAGGATATCACAAATGAAACGGCTGACCTACCTGGCTTTTTGTTATGTGTTATCGATGGCATATAGACAGTCGTGCTTATTTATAAATCTTTCAGGGAAAAGTGTTTGAGCCATTCTTCAGGGTTATTCAGCACGTTATGGTCCTCCACCCACCTTTCAATCCACTAGCTCCCCTTTTCTTTTAATGATGTGTTTCATGTGTGGCAGTTCTTTATAAAAAATGTCCATACAGGGTCAGAGCAGAGTTCAAACCAGTCTAGTATACTTGCTCTGACAAACGACAACAGCAGAAGCCATAGAAGGAGAAGGAGAATGAGCAAACAGTAGAGAATTTTCCCCAAATCCCTCCCAGCCTCTAGTAACTTACGTTAATCCATCAATTTTTTGCTCATAAACTTTTAGCATCCACAGTGTCTTGTGGGAGGGATTTAACAGTTTAACTTCATATTGCATAAAAAATTCAGTGATTCTGGTTTTCTTATTTGGAGCCTGGAACCTGCTAGTGCTATCTGAGGTATCTGATGGCACCCAGCTCCTGTACTGAATGGGGCAGTCTCCGTCTCTCTTCACCCTCTCCGAGCCGCTCGTGGTTTTGTAGTCCACAAGTACATCTCTGCTCCACAAGTATGTCTTCCTTTGTGAGGAAGAAGATCCCAAATTTAATTGTGTACAGAAGTTATTCCATAGCCGTGATAATTTTTTTTGCCCTCCTCGGTAGCTTGCCAGCGCTGTGATAACTTCTCAAGATGAGGGTGCCAGAACTTCACAGAGTCTTCAAGATGCACACAGATCATCAGTTTATACAGTGACATAATCGTGTCTTTTATTTTCTTCTCTATTCCTTTCCTAATAGTTCCCAGCTTCCTCTTTCTTTTTTATTTGCTATGAGCATTGAGCTGATGTTCTCATAGCACTGTGTTATAAGCCCAAGATCTTGCTCTTGCGTCCCAAGTACAAGCTCAGTGCAGGCGTGGGAAGTTGCACGTGTTTTTTCCCCTGTGCATCACTGGACATTCATCAACATTTAATTTCATCTGCCATTTTGTTGCCTAGTTGCTGAGTATCGTAAGAGCTTTCCGCGAGCCTTCACAGTCAGCCTTCATCTTTACTAGTGTGAATAGCTACCCTTTTTTTTTCAGTAGTGGTGAGGAGGGAGGGAAGAAATGGAAAGGCAACTGTAGACTGTGCTGCACGGATGCAAACTATTTAGAGTGAAATCCAGCGATCCCCACTAGAGGCAACGTGATTAATGGAACCGAAACCTCAAAAAATGGTCTTGCAACTACATTTTTAATGCATAATATTTGTGTGAGTGTGACATTCAGCAAAATGCTTTCTCTCATGCCTGGTTTGAAGTTAAAAATATAAATGCAATGTCCTAGATTTTATTTATGCATCTAAAGTTGTTAAGGAGGTAAAGGAGAATTGAGAGATAGGCAGCCCAGATTACATATCTCCAAAGTACAGTCCCATCATTCACAGAAACTTCTCTTCCTGTTGATTGAATCATTCAAAGTTGGGTTGATTTTGGTAATTCAGAGTTATATATCTTTTCATTGAATAAGCAGATGTTTGTTTAATTGTCCAAGGGAGAAGCCATAATGTCTACTTTGTGATCTTGGAAGGACCAGCATAAAAATGCATCTCTGTCACG
Source organism: Chroicocephalus ridibundus (assembly GCF_963924245.1). Taxonomy (NCBI): domain Eukaryota; kingdom Metazoa; phylum Chordata; class Aves; order Charadriiformes; family Laridae; genus Chroicocephalus; species Chroicocephalus ridibundus. The sequence continues at coordinate 88,751,274 of NC_086287.1, forward strand.
CACACGCACAAATACACACATTGCTGGCAATGGATTTCCTAGTACCAATTTTAGGTAATGTTGCAGATTATGAATAATTGAAAAACGTAGTGGAAATGCTTCATCTGAATTTTGTGTGCGCGATATCTAATGAATATTTGGAGGAATGTCTGAACTGTTGCTTAAAGGCTCGTCACACTGCTCTGCGTGCAAAAAAGTCCTGCAGACAGCTTACACTGAAATTTTGAAAATCCTAGGGAGAAAGAAGTTTAACTGAAAGCTTTTACAACTGTAGGAGTTCTACAGCATTGAATTAAGTTAATAAATGAGAGCTTAATATCAATGAAAAGTAAATGCACGTCTGGATTTTGCAAATCTCAGCATTCTGTAGCATTAGAAACTCTCCCTGTCAACTATGATGTCTTCAGTGGAGTTTTTAAGGTATCTCTAAAACTCTGTATATCAAAGGTTCAGGATTGTTTCATTATATTTTATTTTAAGTGAGGGAAAGTGCGATTGCGTTTGGAAAAAAATACTCCTCTTTGTCATTCTAAGTTGAGAAGTCTGAGTGAAGACAACTAGGACTCTAATCATCAGGGTTTGCAGCATTTTAACAATGTGAGGTACCCAGTAAATTGTGGGTTTTTTCCTTCAGTACAGTGACAACAAACACGCTTTGCCAGTCTTTCTAGACCTTTATTATTTTCCCTGTGGGAAAGTGTTTGCTCTGATTGTCTCTAATTTAGAATTCTTTATTTTTCACTTGTCTAATCATTTGCATTGAGTTAAAAGTAGCAAGTCAAATTGACATTATCTGCACAAGATAGGATTTGGGTTTTGCTGGTGTGGGTAATTCCCCTTTACCAACCATCTCTTTTTCTTTTTCTTTTCTCTCTTGATACTTAAATGTAGGTCTTTTGTCAGTCCCCGTAGCTCTTACCTTTCATACATTAAATTTCATTGCCGGCACTCTCAAAATCCAAATAAATTATGCCATTTGCACTACCATCATCAACCTTCTCTGTAACCTCAGAAAAGTCAAGGAGAGTAGTTAGGTTGATTTTTCCTTTCTAAATTCTACTGGTTATTTTCTGTTATGTTCCAAATACGTGTTCCTTTCTACCTTGCCTGTCAGAATGGCTTTCAACTGTTTTCCTTGCTAATGGTGACAAGGTGATTGACTTGCAGATTTCTGTAGCAGTTTTAGACCTTTAAAAAAAAGGAAAAGACTGCTCTTATATTCCACAAACTTTTTTTTTTTTTTTTTTTTTAAAACTGCTTGAACTTCAATTATTATTTGTGGCCTACGGATCTTTGACAAGAATAAATCTTACAATACCTAGTCTGACAGACTCAATTTTTGGTTTGAATTGCCTCCTACTTTTCTAGAAGTAGGCACTGTGGTAATTGTATACACAGTCAACGGACGACAGCCAGGATATTGTTATTGTAGTCTTTGGTTTAGAGAAAGTATTAATTTCATATTTCAGTTGTTTTACATGCTGTCAGGCTATAATTCTCTTCTTGATTCTAGAATGCTGAAAAGTAAAAAGTTCTGGGCAGTTCTGCTTCAATTCTTTAGACACATCTGTTTTAATTGTTAGATTTTATTTCTCTTTATTGGTCTGGCACAGGTCTGTGGGGGTTTATGCTGCAGAAATTTTTTTAGGCTGTACTTGTAGGTCTTATATAATCAATTTTGGTGAAAATCGGCAGTTTGTACTGATTATAGTCAATGAATATTTTTAAGTTTGTATTTAAAAAGGAAAAGAAAAAGCCTATTGGTGATAGTTCATTAGCTTATAAATATAGTATAACCCTGCATAATTACAGGTTTTTATAATTTTTATAATGCTTTTTGCTTATTTTCCTTTGGATAATTTTCAAAGTACTATTATTCCCCCAAGAGATCTCTAAGAGGCAGAATTTCTGGCTATTAAAGATTTGCCATCCCACAAGCAGCAGACTGAGAGTGCCTCCAGGTTATTTATAACTGGATTTTATCTCAGAAAATTAACTAAAGAAGATAAACCAAAAATCTAGGGGAAAATGCCTTAAACATCTCATATATTATGCTGTGCTCAAACAGCTATTTTAATTTTAACAGCCTGGCAAGCCCAGTGGAGCTCTTTTTCTGGTTTTGGGCACAAAATAAGATAACACTTTTTGAATTCCTCCAGGAGATCATCTAAGTGCACTTAAAGTGGAGGCATAAAATATGAGTTTACAATGTGATATATTTAAGCTTCACGTGTTAGTTTAATTGATTTTCTGTGTTTGCTAGTTCTAAGAGCCCCAGAACTCCTAATTTGCCCTTTAAAAAACTAGTACATTTTCAGACTCGTATTAGTGGGCAAGGACAAGTTGATCTGTTCTACAGGAAGTTCAGTGGTCTACTGGCGTCTGGAGCACCACAACCCTTTCTTGACCACTGCCACCCTCACTTCTGCCACCACTTCAGCAGGCATATCCGCTTACATGCCCGCGTAATCCCACTGGTTTTAGTGGGCCACGCAGGCAGTAGGGTTACACGTCTGATGCGTGTTGCTAAATCAGGGCCGGACTTCGTTAGCTCTGATTTGCGGGGGCTGTGCGGTGGTTTGGGGGAGCCTTTGGTGTGACCGGGGGGGGACGAGGGTACCAAATGCAGAGCACCTCCGTTGGATTGCTCCTGAAGCTTTCGGTGTCTGATGTGATTAAGCTTAAAATAACAAACTCGTTTTCTTTCTACCATCAGTTATATTTGAACTTAGGTCTAGAGGGGTGAAAGGTTATTGCAATAATTTATTGTACCTTATAGTACAATTGGTGTTTAAAAAAGAATGGTAGCTGGAAGGTGTGTTCTATTCTTACTTCAAGGAAAAAGTACTATCAGATCGCAAGGACTAAAATAGTTGCAGTTTCTAAGTATGCCGTGTAAATAAAATGATGAGAAAGGGGTTTTCAAGGCAAATTTGAAACTAAGAGTATTAACTCCTTTTCTTCACGTGTTTATATTAATAATGCCTTGCATTTCTGATTATATAATTACGATGCACAACTGGGTGACCTTTGCAGATGACAAAACTATTAATGATGTCCTCTGGCTTTCGCTTTCAATTATTTGCCTATGTGAAGTAGAATACAGACTATAAGGACGAGGGTAAATAAAGTTGGATGGTTCATATCAGTGTTACCACGTGGCAGAAAGATCTTAACGTTTGCCTTCAGTTTGCTTAGGCTTAGATGTTACCATGAAAGAAAATGGCTTTTTATTATGCATTATGGAACATAAACTGATATACATACATGTATATATATTTTTTATATATATATATATATAAATATTTATATATATATATATAAAATGCAGCCTTGATAGGAAGTTTTCCATAACATCTTGAAAAAATTTTAGTCAAGGAAGAATATAAACTCTCTGTTAGTATATGGACTTGTTTCTGCAGCCCTGGCTGCGTCAGTTCTTCGAGATAAAAAATAAACGGAACTTTGAAATTCAGCTGAAAATTGCATGAGGAAGTTAGTGATCACACTGTCTGCCCATTTAGACTTCTTGCCTTTAATAAGTGAAAAGGTGGCTAAAAAAATATGGCTCAGTGTTGCCTCCTGCCATCTGTATTTTCTTTTCTAAATTATCTACTCTTATAAATATTTGAATAACTTCTGCTCGGAATAAACACTTTCAGCTTAGCACAACAACACACTTTGGCTCTTGAGACCATAACAATTGGATAAATTAATATTGATTTGCTAAGAAAATACTTCTTCATCTGTTGAAACATCTCCTACTGTAGTCCAGAACAAAACTTACAAATTTAAAAGAATGTAAATAGTCCTTGACCATTTCCCAGCGAAAGTAATGACGGGTAGCATTGCACAAAGTTAATGGGCTGTACTTTCTAAAATATAGATTACATAGAAAACTTCCTGGAGGTGCGAGGAAGGGAAAGTTAGCTCCACGTGCAGATTCAAACTGAACCCTAATATACATAAACCCCAATTTTTTTCAGAATTCTTTAAGGTGGGTGGCTGGCACAGTGTGATAGACCACTATTTTGAGATATATCTGCTTGCCATTAACGGGGTTAATCTCCATGGCATGACTTTACAACATTTCCAGTTGCTACTAACATTTATTAGAAAAAAAAAATCCCTACTTGTTTGAATTGCTGAAAAGTAGAGGGTTTTAAACTAAGCGTTGTACACAAGAGAGAAAGGTTTCGTGTAAGCCCTCTGAGTTCCACGCTGTGGGGTGCAGAGTGAGACGAAGCCCGAGCCAAGGCAGCCCAGCATGGGCAGGAGTGGGCGCCCACCCCAGCCCGGAGGGAGACGTCGTCCTGCCACCTCCGCCTGCTTGGTGGCGAGGGGAGAGCAAGGCTGTCCCTGCAAACATGCTCCCGACCTGTGTTTGGAGGGCCTCAGCTCTGACCCATATTTTTGTATATCCTGTGGGGACGCGCGGCTCCTTGGGAAGGGTGGTACCAATGGGCAGTAAACGAGCTGTGAATCAGGAGGTCTCAGACTCGCTGCATGTACCGGCCCACCTTGGGGTACAGAGGTCTAGAGCATGTTGGTGTCCGGCACTGGGACACAGGGAAGAGATCAGACCAGGTGTAAGGTGTCTCGGGTTTCCAGATATCCAGCGTCTGCTCCAGGTGCGCTGGCAGCCTGAAGTCTGGAACGAGCAGCTAAATTATTTTCCACAAGTGGAAAAATTCTGTGTGAGATGAGTGCTAGTCTCTGGAGATCTGGTCATAGGGAACACCACAGTCCAAGTGAAATTCCTTTAAGGAAAAAAATAAAGTGTACAGGACATAAGTCATTGCTTTTCAACTTACTTCGGGCGTCCTGTGAGATTCAAAGGAAAAGTGCACCTTAGAAAGGGATTTGGCAATGCCGATTTCTTTGGAGTGTGCTGGTCCTGTCATCCTCCAGGCTTGGGGCACGAGGCAGCTGCTCTCTTAGTTGGCGCAGGTAAACTTTCAGGAAAAGACAAAAAAGGAATGAAGAGGACTTCATCAACCAAATAAAGAGACGCAAGGAAATGTTGTTGTCAGCTTTACATGTATGTATCTCTCTGGCCAATCAACAGGGGTCTTTGTAAAGCTGTGCCACATTTTTGTCCTTCAGGTCATATACAAGTACTCAATATCCAGTATTTGCATTTGACTAAGATCTCTCAAAACTCATGGTTTTTCATTTGTCACTGAAAAAAAGAAAAAAGAGAAGAGAAAAGAAAGAAAGTGGAAAGAAGGAAGGAGCACCTAAACCAAAATAAAACTGATATTTCATTTGCGCTTTCCTGATAGATATTGAGTTCTTTCTCAATAGTTGTGCATTAAGGGTTTTGCTGAGTGAGCTAGGACACTGTCTCTTTAAGTGTTTAACAGTAATTGGTTCATGTCCTGGTGTTCATTGAAAATCCTAGACATTTCATGGAAAATCTTCTTAATGAGGGAATGAATTTTTCATTCACATTAGAAAGCTCACTCTGACAAACAATTTCTAAATAAAACTTTGGCGACATGACATCCCATATTGGACTTGACAAAGAGGACAGGTGCATTAGAATAAAACTGTATGGCGATCCTTCAAGCTGTCAGCCATGAATATTTTATTTCTTAATGAATCATCTTTGTGAAATGAACTTTCTTGTTGTAGTGTCAGTGCCATTTACAACAAAAAACCTGCTCCTTTTAAAAGGTGAACTCCTTAAAGATGCTGATGCCTGCATAAAATACTTAACCCTAGCCAAGGTATTCAGTAAATTTAATAGTGTATTTTTTTTTTCCCAAACTGTTTGAAATATAGTCTCATACTACCAGGTGTGACTGTCAAACACAACCTTTTGCAGTCACGATTTTGTTAACAAAGCCATTATTCAAGGTAGCTTAGCAATGAGGTTGATCCATGGGGCATCGTTTTTGTTATTAAAAACCAAAGCGTGCTTGCTTAATTATTGTTTTGGTGTTTCCTTTATTTTTAATGGTATGTTACATTTATTTAATACTTGTGCATAATAGTAGGTTTTTATTAGAGACTTTGTATACGAAAAACATAGGTCTAACAGACAACAGCCACTTACACCATCCTGTGTCACTGTTCCCTACCATGCTAGCAGAATCAATCACAGGCAGTCCTTGTTGGTTTATTTTTGTGGTTTATTTTTTTCCCCAAAGGTGTAAAGTGAGTGCTGGGTGTGGAGGGTGGACGGTGCCTCCCGCGGCGATGGCCCCCCAGCACCCAGGCGTTTTGTGCTCTCCCAAAACTTCCTGTTTCTTTATTCTAAGAGAATACAGATGTCAGATCAGTTTATTCTTCCTCACAGTTTATTTGTCAGAGTAGATTTGAACGTACTGGTTTTGCTAACAATTTCGTATTCATTGAGTTATCTTAAAAGCATATATGTTTCAGCATTTTGCTTTTGTTCTGCGAAAGCAGCTTGATTTGGATTCTCCAGGGAAAGCTCAGTTTTTATTGATATTAAAAATACCCATTTGATTGCAAACCTCAAAGTGGACTAGATTCAATTTAATTTACATAATGGTGTCTTCAGGGACAAAGATTGCATGTCCTTTGTGGCATTAGTTTGTGGATGTTTGTTCCTAGCATGTGTCAAGTTCAAATTACAGGGTTTGTCATTTTACTTGTAGGCTAAATGTTTTGACTTTACTGCAGTCAAATATATGATATGATTATACTCATTGTCTTCGTAGTCCCTGACCTGTGTCCTTGCTGATACTGGATATCTACGCTGTCTTGTCTGTCCATGCTCCCATCCAGCATCATAATCTCGATGGAAAGACTCCAAAAGATCAGGAATAGGCCTCCTTCAGTGCTTTTAACTCAAGTATTACCTCCTTGTGTTCCAGTTTCTTCCTCTCCATGCTGGACTTTTATCCTTGTGTTAATTTTCTTTGCAAACATCTGTGCTTATTAAGGAAAACTTTCTCAGATTGTTCTCTTGGTGAGTCAGTAGCACCCTTCCCACTGTCTTCAACTGGAGACAAAACAGAGACAAAAGCTGCTTTCAGAAAGGTTTTATTTCCCTTAGCATTGACGGTTCATGTGTCTGTCTGCCTCCATTGCAGTTTTAAACTGCCTGTAAAGTTTGTTGAAGCCTTCATGGGAAAACCTAGAACAGATTCCCCAGACTCCACAAGAAAGTGTTAAGACTCTGCCCTTGGAGTCTTGGTGTTTTCAAATTGCTGTTTGTAGGTGGAGCCTCATATGTGCAGGAAGCATTTATTGTCAGTAGGTAGTAACATCAAAAAGGCAGTATTCTGGACCTAATGAAATCAACCGAAGTCCATGAATGGGATGTCTGCTGCAGGCTTTGGAGAACTAAGTGTGTACTCCCATGCTTTGAGGTGTTTTTGCTATATTATTATTATTATTATTTCTGGTATTCCTGCAGCACCTAAGCGTCAAGTCATTCTTGCTTTGCTAAGCACCATGTAAGTGCACACCCAGTGTAAAGCGACGGCTCCTGATTTGAAGTCCGTGTGTATGACAGGAGGCCACGGATGCAGTGAGTAGCCAGTAGAGCACAAAGAAACAACGGGACAATGATAGAGAAATCGGTGTGGCCAGCAGGTCTCATCAAGCACCAGCAGCCTAAATATTCCTTTTGTTGACATGCCAGCAAAGGGGAATTTCTAAAAGGGATTTAAGGTTGATAAGGATGTAGTTCCGTGTGCGTGTGAGGAAGCACTTTCCAAGCTTGAGGGCAGCCTGGAAAAGTGTTTCCAGTGGACACTGGAATCTGCCATTGCAGATGGGATGAAGCCTTCTACTGAGGGCTGATATGCAAGACAAGAGAGGGATACGCTGTGAAGGGCTTTCCATTCTTGCCTTGAAATGTTATATGGTATTTTATCGGGTTGTTAAGAGGGTCTGGTCCTAGGCTGGCCATGCTGAGAATTGCAGTTCACTAGAAAGGTACTGATCTTCAAAATTTCTATTGATTTAAATGGGAGTTAATGCATGTAACAACTTCAGGATCAAGGGGCAATGATGATAACTCTGTCTTAATCTTCTTTCCCATATCTAATCAAAATCTTAGTTCTTTAAAGCATCCTTGCTTTTCTTTTGAAATTATCAGACTACCTTTATCCTTCTTCAGTTTCTAATTTTGCTTTCATTTAAATCCACTTTTTCAATGGCCTAGCAAGTACTAATCAAATAAACTTTAAAAGATCGCTCCTGATTAAATTATTTTTTAATAATGAGTTCCTGTTACCAGGGAATACAGAGTTAAAAAGGTGATATCACTAAAATTAATTAGCATAAGACATGCTGGACTGGTAGAAGTGACTGGATCTTAATCAATAGCAATATGATTACACCCATGCAGCAATTATAAATTATTTAAAACAGTACCCCTAGGTTACTGACTAGTTGCCTTTAAATTAAATTCTCTGTCAATAATTGATGCAAAGAATTAATGTGAGAACACCTTCAGTTACTGAAACTTTTTTAAGGTGGCATAAAATATTGAACTGTTGCCTGTCATTAGCAGCCATCCTGTCTCTTTTGCGCAGCATTGTTCTTTACTAAATTGGTCGAGAAGGACCTGCAGAGCATGAAAGATGACTAATGATTCTGAATGCTGTGTTCACTCTTCTTCTAAGGACACTGACACTGAGAAATATAAATTTCATGTGCGAAGGGAACTGGAAACTGATGAGACTTGTAGAGCTCCTGGTCCATTTTGCTACTGAAGCAGTGAAATGAAATGTGTTCTTGCTTGGTTTTTAGATTTTGTTAGATGAGGAGGATAAAAAGAAAATAGACTGAAATGTGCTGGTGTGTAAGTGGTGTTTGGAAGACTGTTGATTTGTTATGAGCAGTAATTTTCTCCCTGAAAAAAAACCCATAATGCCCAGTCATATACATGAGTAAAAAAAAATAAATAAATCTTTGTATCATCTTCCTTGGTAATATTTAGTCATTATTATCTATGCTTTAGTGTTTTGTAGCAGCTGTGATTTTACCTCTTTCAAGGGGTGGAAAGGAAATATAATAATAGCAATCTCGGTAACGTCAGCGAGGATGCCACACAGGTTCCGTGCCTCTGTTGCAGAAACCAGCTGCAGTCTCAGTGTGTGCTGGAAGGACGTCCACTTGTGAGATTTACGTCAAAATATGTTCGCTTCTTTTGCTAACAACCATTCTTTTTGCTGTGTAGAAAAAAGATTTTTGAATAATCTAGTAAGCATTTCCTAGGTTAATGTGGCATAATGTAAGACAGCGTGTTTTTGGAGAGCACCACATTCCCATGTGTAATTTAAAACACAAAAATAACAAGTCTAGAAAATCTAGGGATACTTATAATGACATGATTATTGTCAAAATCCTACATTTGAAAATATTATGAAACCATACCATTCCAGCTTATATAAATCAGAATTATTATCGGGGTATTGACATAAACTCACAGAAGCCAGGAAGTTCAGGGACGAAGCCTGGAACTGGGAGACGACGTTTGCTCCTACTTCTTGGCCTTTGCTTGCTTACCGTGGGAAGCTGGCAAAGCTGCGCTGACATGTGGACACAGTAGAAATAATTTAGAAAGAAAGTCACTCTTCTTGACATCCTTTTTTCTTCCAGTTTCCTCTTATTTTTTTTACTTTGTGTCCAAAATACTGTGTTATTGCTGTTATGAAGTATCTCTTTTTAACAGTGCTGCTGCAGGGATGAAGATTAGTATCATGCTACATAAATTACACCTTTATTTTAAATCTGTGCTTAAGGACACAGATTTATGTATTAGCACTCACAAAATTACACTTTTGGGAATTTATTACATAAAGGGACACCAGAATTTCTTCCCCCCCCTTTTTTTTTGTTTGTAACAGCTGTAAAAATTGCATGTCAGTGAAGCTCATTATTACCAGTTAAAGGCTTTTGGTGTATCATAGAATCATGCCATATTCTTATGCCATAAATAAATATGGATCAGCGATGGGGAAACTGCTACAAAAAAGGAAAACTGATCTATCTGTTTGCAGAGGTTTTGAGTGGTGCAATGGTGATATACTGAATGTTTACTCATTATGATACAGTATTTCTCATTTTCTAAACAGAATCCCGACAAGGTTTGGGATAAATCGAGTGAATGCAATATTTAGGTCAGTATTTCTGGAAAAAAAAAATACAAAAAGAAAAATCCGAAACAAAATCCAGATTGTGCTGCAGACTCCGCGGGATGGAGACAGACACTTCTGGTCACCTTTTAAAGCCTTTGGTCTCTTCCAGCTGCTACAGCCCCTCGGCATTTCCCCAGTAGCTCTTCTGAGTCTTGATGGGGGTGCAGAAGTATGGAAATTGTGAAGTTAATGACGTTATGAGGTCTAGAAATTTATAATTTTGGCTGTGGTGGAAGTTTGCCTCCACTCCGAAATTAGTCTTTTTAACATACATGCTAAAATTCAGGAGCACAGGAACAGTTCAGCGCTGTCAATGACGCCCACCCAGATAAGCAGCTGAACCAAAGACAAATGCAGCGTAAAAAGGCAACGGTCAGGTGAAGAAATCAGGAACTTCTGACCTTCATATCTCTCCATCCTACTGAATCACTGCACGGCGCGGGGCAGCTCAGTTACATTTCTGTGCCTTGCTTTCCACATCTATGAAAAGCAAAAGGTAATGCTGCAGGGGGTGATCTGAGAGTTACTTGGTATGGGGCTGGTTTGCGTTTTGGAAGTGTAAGGCTAACTTTGTTACCTTGCTTATCACTCGTTGAAGGTACCTGGGGGACATCATTGATTAGTGCACAATTGGTCACGTGTGCAGTATATTTCCTTTTTTTATATTGAATTCTAGCAAAACTGAAATGACATTTATGTAACTACAGACAGATCACAAAATGTTTTAAATGATAGATTTAAACTCTCCGTTAACAAAAAGCAACCAAACGAAAAGATTCCTGGAACCTGCCATTTGATCGCTTCATTGATTTTAACTAACGTTAAATAAGAAACAACAAGGATCCGATTTGCCCACTAGTGTTTATAGTGTTTGATAAGAGTTTGCATTTTAACACATAGGAACATCAGCTACTATTGTGAGCTGACTCTGCTGACTAAATCTGTTTAGTCAGAGTTTCAGTCTAACTAAGCACTCTTAGGTGCACAGGAAGCCACTGTCTGTATGTTTACCTCAACAGCTAAAGTTTCTGCGTCTTATTCATAAAATAACTTCCATCCATATTGGATCCCCTTTTAGTAAAGCACACAGCAAGTCTAACTGCACAATGTAAATTCAGCAGCCGATGAGTAGTCTCATGTACCTGAACAGTACCGGTGTAAATGTGCTCCGTTTGTAGAGCTGCTTATTCTTTTTCTCTTCATAAGCACTTCTCTTTGCCGTTTTCTTTCTTTAAATGTCTAACATCCTGTGTTGGCTGTAAAGCCAGCTGAGATTTCTCCTCACTACAGTGCAACTGTAGTATCTCCCTCCAAAAAGGATTGTGACATCTCTACAGTTTAGTGACTTGGAACCTTCTCTTCACTTGCTCATTTTCCCTCTTCAATCCTTTGGCACCTGCAGAGTGAGAAATCAAACAAATGGTTAGAAATCTTCAGTCGTGCATTGGCCCTGACTTGTGTGCAGGAGATTTCGCCTATATAACTCTTAAGTTGATGAGCAGTTGCTCATTTTATGGATTTTTAAGCAAGCATGGAAAACATTTCAAGTCAGGTAATGATTTTGCTCTTGTCTGAAATACGAAAAATTTCGCTATTTTCATTCCTTTTTTATGCATTTTCTTCCACCTCAAAACATAAATTGCATTTACTTTGGGAATCCAAAATGAGGTTGAACTGGGAAGCTATATTTCAAAACATTTAATAAAAATATATTTGAACAAGAAAATAGAAACATTAAAGAATAAAAATTAAAAGGCCCATAAATCCTAGTTCATCTTTGTCCACTCCTGCTGAGCAAAAGATGACCCCAAAAGAAATGCAACTACTGAAGCAAAACGGCTGTTCGTTTCACCGATGTCAGCCCAAGTGGAAAATAAAATCTTAGGAACTGTTTTGGTTTCCTTTTTCCTGTTCTTATTTGGGTTCACCATACTTGGTGGCAGATAATGCATGGTTTCAAAGACAGGCTTCTATTGTACAGTTTGGATTAATGTTAAACTTCACCACAACCTGAAAATTCTCCGTATTTTTTTCTCTGCAACATTGGTTAATGTGTCCAGGACACGTTACTGTGATCAGCTCAGGCATCGTGCTTGCACAAGCTACTCAAATGTTTCTTCTGCCTGACTGATTCTGTGGGAAGATCTGAGGGAGGTGGAAAACGCCATGTTAAAGTAGGATGAAGTGAAATTAGAAAACAGAAAGAAAAGCCTGATTGAAACTGTGTATGACAAGTGTTGTTTCTGCTTTTAAGAAACTTAAGAAATCGACCTTTTAGACCTCACAAAAATCTCCGGCTTTCCATGCCAAAGATGTTTTGAGAAATTGATGACTAAATTTGTCCAGGATTTGTAATTTAATTCTCAGAATTTTCATTGACAATCTGATTAATGGGTTATTTCCGTTTATCGGTTATCTTAAAGCTAGTTTTACAAAATATACAAAAAGCTTACTCTTCTGAAACACGGTTACGTGACCAAAATGAAAGCATATGTGAATTGCAAAATCCTACGCCTGTCAACACCGTGGCTTCAACCATATTCTTCCCGTAATACTGCGCCTGTGTTGATTTACGAGAACACGTATGTATATATGTACGTGTGCGAGAACTTGTGTGTGTTATGCATCAATGCTCTTGCAATCAATAGGCTTTGCTTGAGTTGTTTCCGTAATGATCGTACATATTAGATTGGTGTTAATGTGTAATATCCGGTTTTGAAAACCACATTTCAAGGTCTGATAAATTTGCCAAAGGTAAAAATGTACTTAAAAGAGATATTAACTTGCCCGATAAAAGTAGTAAACAAAGTCTGTAAAATGACTATTAGTATTTTTATTGCCTAGTTTTTGAACCAAATTTTGTTGTGCGTTGGTTTAGCAAATGACCGTTTGTCAAGTTTGAGACTCAGGAGAGAGAGGGAGCACTTTACTGCTACCATTAATATTAATTTTTACTTTACTACATTGTAAGTCCCCCTCCATGAAAATAGCTAATTATTGTCCTGAGAAGCAGGGGTTATTTTTCCTGCTTTTCACACAGGGAAAACAAGTCACGTACAGAGAGCAAAGGCTCTCCCAAGACCGGTGTTTCATTTGTGTTGCCAGTGAAATACTTGTTTAATGTTTCAGAAAGTATTTCCAAACTTGGAAATAAGGCAAATGTTTCCAGCAGCACTCCAAGGTACAAGTGTTAAGGGTGCTGAGGGTGCCAGGTGGGAATCTGGTGAGGCACAAGGGGCTCATGTCCTTGGACGTCCAAGCTGGGCACTAGACACCACCTGCTCCACTGGCCATGGCTCCTCGAAGGCAGTGCAAGGGCCCTCTGCATGACAGAGGCATTTCTGGGGCAGGGGAAGGTCCACAGGTAGAAGATGGTGGCTTACTCCACTCTTCCTGGCGGTTTGGGGTGAAGCCCCAGGACACCAGAGAGCTGCACGTCAGAGGGAAAGGCCTTCCTCCACTTTGTCCTTAAAACCCTTTCCAAGTCGAAGGACCAAAAGTGTGTGTAAGTCCCCTCCAGTGTTATGCTGAGCCCACACTGTCAAATGTGGATGGTTTTTGCTCCAAGCTATTTAAGCACCTCGTGTAGCCTCAGGAAGTTTGTCTTCACACAGAAGGAGCCCCCGATAGATGCAGGTGACTGGGGGCTTCTGCAAGATAATGCAAATCCCTACCAGTTCTCCTGTGGGTCTGCTGCACTTCCCAGCTGCCAGCACTAAAACACGGCCCCGCAACAGCCCCTGTTTTCACAGCTGTGCAAACATCCTTGATGACATTTTCACTGATGCCATGGAAAGGACTGAGGGTTTGTACACCACCGAAATGCAGTGAACCGGCTGGTGGCAAGGCTGGGATCAACAGCCATTGCCAGAAAAAGGCAGGAGGGGAAGAAGCATTAGTGTCAATATTTTAAAGGGGATTATAAAACAGGAAGGAAAAAGATAACAGAAACTTTAAAAATTCTCTTGCCATTACCGTAAGGGAGGTGGTGGGGGGAGGAGACACTAACCAAACTATCCATCCCTCCTCTTCCAAGATGTGTGTCTTTAAAAGAGCTTGAATTCTTATGGGTCATCCCCATAAATGCTCTTAGCTCTCTCTTGGGCAGCTGTAGAGACTTGAGTTGTACTTACAAAAAGTGACAGACAGCAACACTATTTTAGGCCTCAAGGCAGGGTCAAACCTTTAGTTAAAAGAGAAAAAGGGGATATTTTCACCAACCTTCTGCTGGGCAGCCCTGGTGACACGGTGTCCCCGGGCTCACAGAGCCTCAGGCACGTGCCTCTTGTGGATAGCCCAGAATGTGCCTGGGTTTGGCACAACATGTGAAGCCAAGCTGTGCTCTGGGGGGGGACCTCACCAGCTCCTGCCGCAGCCTCCTCACCTACTCCAATCTCCTAATTCTTTAAATCTAGGGCTTCTCCTGGTGTGTGATGATGGCAAGGTTGTATTTTCATAGAATCATAGAATTGTTCATGTTGGAAAGGACCTTAAAGATCATCCAGTTCCAACCCCCTGCCCTGGGCAGGGACACCTCCCACCAGACCAGGTTGCTCCAAGCCCCGTCCAGCCTGGCCTTGAACCCCTCCAGGGATGGGGCAGCCACAGCTTCTCTGGGCAGCCTGGGCCAGGGGCTCACCACCCTCACAGTAAAGAATTTCTTCCTAATATCTCATCTAAATCCACCCTCTTCCAGTTTAAAACTGTTACCCCTTGTCTTATCGTTACACTCCCTGATCAAGAGTCCCTCCCCATCTTTCCTGTAGGCCCCGTTTAGGTGCTGGAAGGCTGCTATAAGGTCTATTTTGCTATAGATCTAGGTGTAAAAACCAGTATTCATTCTTATGTGCCTATGGTCACATAGAATTACAAGTGAACTAAAAATTCCTATAATATTCGTATGAGGCAAAGAGAATTTGGGGTTGACTCTGTTTACTACACTTTTGTGTTTACTTCCTGCGAATGTCTGAGGAACTGAGCTTGGTGGTCTGTATGCTCACAAAAATGAAGCCTGAGTATTGCTTAATGCAGTTTCAAATTGTGTATTCAGTTTTCATATGACATAATTCAAGCTTATTGATTAGTCATATAATTTGTCTGATCTGAAAGGACAGAGAATACTGCATGACTGATTTACCTAACTAGAGTGAACTGTAAATACTTGCAGGTTCAATTAATTCAAAAATTTGTGAATAATTCTCATCAGGTAAGTCTGAGAACGCAGGGATGGATTGGTTTGCTGATCATTTGTGAACAAAAGTAAAAGAAGGGTTAAGAAAATTAATTTGCTTGTTGGAATCAAATGTTTGTTGAATTCAGCCCTATACAGGAGAGGTGTTGCTGTATGGTGAGGGAAGGTAGTGGAGAACACATTCTGGTAAAATGATACATTTGTGCTGTAAATGGCATAAAAGGATGGTCATAAGCATATTTAAGTGCACAAAGGAAATCTTTAGTTATAGCTACAAACATTTCAAGGAAGAGTAAAGAAACATAAAGTTTTATATTTGCATATGGTAGAAATATGAAGAAGATTCAGAAAACAGCAACTAGAATGACATGAGATGAGAAAAGCTGTTTTGTAGGAATAAATGTACAACTCTCAATCTATTTAATTTACCAGAAATACAGCCAGGAGGTGATCAGATCACCATCACTAAGGACCCATCAGGGGAGATTTCTGAAGGACTGTTCTTTCAGCTCAGAAAAGCAGAACGTGATCCAGTGCTGGAAGCTTAAGCCACACATACACTGAGGACACACAGCATTTTTAATAATGAAGGCAAATAAGCGTTAGAACAACCTATGGTTCATTCAGTTTTGAGAATTCAAACATCTTTTGAAACCTTGTGAGAAGCTGCAAGTTGGATGCAGTAGTCACTTGGTGACATTCTGTGGCCTTTTTTGAGAACCAGGGAAGATTATCTTAGAGATGACTTTTCGTCCTTATTACCTGTGAATACAGGAACCAACAAAAGGATAATAAATAGCTCTACAGGCCAGCACGGGGTGGGTTTATGCCTTTTCAGTCTGCAACATGAGCAATTTCAGAGCTGAAAATGCTAGTGGAGCCCGATATGAAACCAAAGGCGGACTGGGTGGCGGATGTATGTAATAATAAGAAATATTCCCCTTTGTCTCAGTGTAATTCAGAGGTTATAATGCTATCCTCATGGCCACACTCTCAGGTGCGATCTTTCCTGAAATGGTATGTGTGGCCAAGGACCAAAAGGAGCATCGAAGGGCAGGAAAATGCCGTTTAAGCACCAACTTTCTGAGATTAGTTGTGCAGTGCCAGAAGTAAAGACGAAACCAGTCTTGCTACAATAGAATTGCACCTTCAGTGGGAAAAACGTACAAGCTATTTAGTCATAGCTAAACCCCCATAGCTTTAAGGTAGTTTGCTACCTACAGAGAGAGGAACAGCATGGATGTATAATGTTCTGTCCTCTCCTGGCACTGAATGAGGGCTGGGACCGGTGGTACCATATGGCCCGTTTATAGCCTGGGCTCCAGGAACTCTGGAGACCGTACGAGGCCCCGTTCCCCACAGGGCTCTGCCTGCTGAAAAGGTGCCCAAAGCCCAGAGTCAACTCAGCTCGTGTCCCCTGAGCCCCGGCACGCAGAGGTGACACTCTCAACATGACAGTTACGGTGGGCAGCCTTTTTGTCCTTCCCTCTGAATGTAGCAAAAATTGCATTACGCATGAGACACGTGAAAAATCTAAGTTCGTGCTGTAGAAAGCGTCGGTGGCACAGTGTAATAGGTTTTAAAAACACAGGAGCTGCTCGCAGGATGCTCAGAAAATGGCCACTGACACCTTTTGCTTTGATGTTTTCTGCATTGACTCCACTTTCTACACTGACTGACTTTTTTCCTTTTTCTTTTTCTTTTTTTTTCCCCCTTAGTATTCTGCATCTCCAATTTTAAGGTTTAAATAGATCTATACTTTCCCCAAGGAGTTATGTGCAAACTAATATTAAGATTAAAATCTTTTATGTTTGTTCTGTAGCTTGAAACAGAAAACTAGTGCATAGTCTGTTTTATCCCACTGGCTCTCTAAGGTTCAGGTATTAACATAAATACAGCCCATTAACACTTGTTCCTCTCTGTCAGGACATAAATTAAGTCTGCAGGTGTTCCATGAAGCTTTACCCTTGGTACTAATTAAGCCTTGATAATTAGGTTTGTTAAATTCAGGCCTTTAAGCTTATATTCCCTCTTTGGGTTGCCAAAATAGGGATTTGCAATATACAAGGCCTGTTTCTGCAGGTTTTCTGGGTTTTTTTGTGTGTTTTTGTTTTCAACAAAACCATGGTCGTAACAAACTCTCCTTTAGTTTGGTGGTTAAAGATTCAAAACCTGTGAAGAACTTGGATATCAGCTTGTATTTACATCAGAACATTTTCTTTTGCTGGCTTCTTGGCAGAGCACAGTTATTGTAGTGGAAAGTTTCCAGTCCATATGTTAAACACACAGATGCTTCCACTAGATAAATGGTTGCAGTTCCAAATGAAATATCATTCAGAAATGTACAAGTTGAGATCTTAAAATGATAATATTAAGAAAAATGTTTAAAAACAATAGAAGTTTAATTTAGCAAGCATACCCCATATAGCAATAAGACTTTCCTTACAGAGAAAACAACAGAGAAAAAATTTCTAGTGCCTTTGCTTTTTGTCAAGTGTTTTAAAAGGTTGTGTTCACAGGTCATATGGTCTCCATGCTAAATAAAAATAATAATTAAAGAAATCTAGTTCAAAGGAACCCTCCTGGGAACAGGGTTATTTGTAACACATACACAGAACATGAAATAGCCCATCAGATCAAATGTTTGATAAATGTCATTTTTCATCTCGAATAAATGAAACCACAGCTACAACTCTATTAGAGGTACTTTCCACATTATTCATCGCAATCACGCTAACTTGATGCTAATAGCTTTAATGCTTTTTTTATCCATGGGATATTAAATAAAAGCTTATTTTTAATCAAAACTTTTTTTTTTTACAAAAAGGAAATAAAATAAATAAATTAATAAATGCCATTAGAGACTTTCAGCCACATTACGTTCTCATCCTTCATTTTATTTAGTGTTTTATTGACCAGAAAGCCACAATTAATCATTTTTGATCAAGAGCTATGTTTTTGGTAAGCAAAAGGATTTTCTTCAGTTGTTACATAAACATGCAGTCGGTTTAACATACCTAATAATATTTTTAAATTTTATTTTGATTTCTAATAGGACAGCTTAAAGTTTGAAAAAATCTTTAGTTAAGCTTCTTGAAAGAATAAAAAATACTTTAGGTGCATATTTAGACTCTGCTACAAAAAGCATTCGACACAGAATGTCAGGAAATAAGTATAAGGGTGTTGAAAGAATATCTTTGCAGTATCCAATGTGGCATTAGGATTGGTTTCCCTTGGAATGGTTCTGCTGGAAAAGAACCCCACTGAAGGGAAGAAAAGGCAAAGTATATAATGATTATCATTAAAAGGCATCACTTCTTATTGCAGAAGATACTAATCTCACCTTGTAATTTACAGCATTTCTGTATTTATAATGAGAAATAGCATGATGCATGGTATATTTTATAGTAACAGTGTCCTAAATACTGAATTAATTGGCAGATTTTTAATGGTGGTCCCATTGAGGCGTATAAGAATTGACAAAATACAGTAAGAGAGAGTATACTTGATAGATTTCACTTATTAATAGGTCAAAGTCATTAGGGAGATAATGTATGAGAGAAGCTGTATTCAACCCTTCGATGTTTTGACTCTTTAGAAAAAGGGAGGACTGTGAGATGGGCTACTGGAGTTCAAGCCTTTAGAGTTTTTTAATTCATAACACTTCTGGTTCTGCAGCATTTTCCATGTCAAGGGCGGGGGGGGAAAGACTTTGTTTTGGATATATAACTGCAGTGTTTTTAAAAGTTTGGCTACCAGCTACCAGTTATAAATCTGAAAGTTGCTGGAAGCATGAAACACATCTCTTCTTTCTTGTGTGCGTCGGCTTGGCTTCAACATTCCCATTTGTGCTTCCAAAGATTCCTTTTTCAGTAATTCAGGAAGCCTTATTTTTTATCAGGAGCTTGCAATTTCTTAGGTTACAGGAAAACAGTGCTTTCCCTTTTTCGTGCCCCCCCATCCTGAATTCCGTTAGAAAAAAACCTAGGAAACGGTCCCAAGACTTTGCTGGGCCATGGCATGTGTCTGAGCGAGGGACGTCAGACATCCATACACCCCACCTTCTGTAACTGGCATTTCGTATTATATTACTGAGAATGTTATTAACAATGTTATTAATGAAGCAAAGAGCCATTGCTGATTAAATACCTCAAGGACAAAGACGTGACAACTTTTTTCTTTATAGTGAAGTCTTACACTGTACGTGGCGCAGCTCCATGTGGGAAGGGAAGACGCTGCAAGGGCTAAAAGGTGGATGGAAAGCTGGGGGTTAAGGCATTTCAAAATGTCAGGCAGCCTGTTATATTGCAGTACATCATTCTGTCCCTGGAGACTGCCGCTGAGGCCTAGGCCAAAGCTATATAGAGAGCAGAAAATTTGACACGAGCTTCCAAATTTTCTCTTTAGCTCTCTTGGGCTGCAACCCATATGCCATGGTTAAACCATCAGGCTGTGCTCCGCTGAGACCTTAGGACAAAGCAACTCAGTATTTCCTTTTCAGTGAAAGTGACTGCTCGTTTCCTTAGCAGAAATCTGTTTTCCCACCCACTGTCTTCTTAGAATGAAAATAGCTTGTTTTTTTCCCTAAATAAAAGGTTGTCTTGAATTGTATACCTCTTTGTTTCCCTGTTCTTAACTTCTCAGCTCAAATACTAGTGGAATTTAACAGTAGATTTTAATGAATTATAAAAGCCATTGGTATTTGCATTATACAATTGTTGTGTTTTCCAAAGAGGCGTATAATCACATCTGACGCAGAAGCAGCATTCATGGACATCTCTCCAAACCCCACATTCTCAGTTTCATTGCAATATATGCCTGAAATGTATGGGAGTGATTCTAACTACACATATCTGGGCTTTCGCTTCACAAAAAAACATCCAGTAACCCTATTCATAAGGGCAATCACTTTTTCCATGAGTTCTCAATCTCACGTGTTCAGTAGTTCGTTACCAAACAATGTAAATATATTCGATTCTAGCCTAGTGAAAGTGCTGCGAAAGAAGCAGCCCACATTTTTAGTTCTGCGCATATAACGAAACACGTTGAGATTTCTGTTGTCGTGTAATAGCATGGTAATTTATTATTCCCACTGCATGTATCACAGTTGTACAAGAGAAAGAGAGCATGCCAAAACTGCTATTTGTGAGAAACTGAGTTATGGCCAAGTATAGTTAAACGTTGGGGCCAGAACCTCATCTCGCTTTCCATAAAGCTGTCCTGACAAGCAGCTGAGGGTTTTCGTAGTGTAAGAGAGTTTTCAGATGCTCTGTAGCTGGCAGCCTGCACCCTTCTACCCACTTCTGTGCGTGCCTGGGTCAGGCACATTAAAAACCCTCTCTGACGTGCCTGGGACCCCAGCCAGGTGGCATGATGGCGGGGAGCACAGGGGTACCTGTTCCCCATGAATTGTTGCATCAAATATGTAACTCGGCAAAAACCCCCAAGATCTGTGCTGTACTAAACTGGTTTACTGTCCTCACCTCTTCCAGCCTGACTAAACTTAGCACATTTGGGTCATTTTTGATTTCATCCTTTTCTTTGAAGGACATTTACATGAGAGTGTGTGTAAGAAAGAGAAAAACCAAATGGCTAACAGGCTTTTTTTCTTCTCCAAGTGGGATCCTTGCAGTATTATTACTGATGTTATAACCCCTATAAATTAAACGTTATTTGACCATTGGTACTAGTGTTGGTGTTTGCATGTAAAGATTTGGGAGATTTCAGAAAAGACCTGTGAGAATGATGAGAACCTTTATCCAATAGCAAAAGAATAAAGAAGTGCTGTCTTCATGAAGAGAAGATCAGGTTATCCCTTGTTTCAAACCCATGAGCACCTATGTTTAGAGAAAATGTCTGCTAGAAAAGGACTTTTAATATAGCAGGAGGACATATAGTGAGACCAATGACTGGGCCAAAACTAGACAAATTGTAGTAGTAGAACCCTCTAAAAAAAAAAAAAAAAGGGAAAAAAAAGGAAAAAAAAAATAAGAAAAAAGAACCAGTGTAATTAAGCAGTGTAACAACTTGCCTGGGAATGTAGTGGCTTCTCCCATCACTTGAAGTCTTTAAATCACGACTGAATGTCTTTCTAAAAGATACTGGTTGCAGCTCAACCAGAAGTTATGAGCCATGGGCTTGATGCGGGAATCCCTTGGCTAAATTCTGTTAAACAGAAGGTCATAGTAGATGATCGTAATGATCCCTTCTAGCCTTTAAATCTATTACTCTATTAATCTACTCCAGTCATGAAAGTGTCATTTTTGCCCACAAGTTTCAGATCTTTTGAGCGCGCAGACATTTCAGCGAACCAGCCTGGATGGAGGCTACTCTGAAAATGTGTGCACAGCTCCTTCTGCTGAACAGCTGCTTTAATGCCAACCTGGAGCATTTTCTTCTTAAAACTTTATTCCCACAGGAAGTAAAGTAGGCCTCCTGTTTGTACCATATAGATATGTGTTGTGTTTCCTTCTTAGGCACTGTAGCTGAGGTACGTAAAACTGTACACTTTAAATCACAGAAGGAGCCATTTATAATTCTTGTTCATTTTGTACACGAATGCATGTGATGCCATTAGATATGCAGCACAGCCTGTTTTACAGTAGTGAATGGAGATCAAGCACTTCTGTTTACCTATGAAATTGCCTATTAAAATTACAATAACCACCATAAAAATGACTTTTTTATGTCTCTCCTCTGAGAGGAAGTTTCAATTTACTGGTTCATGTGAAAGTACCTTGCAAGTAATTGTAAATATTTTAGGTAGATTTACTCTGATATTACTTGATGTGTCAAATTCATTGAAAAAAAAATGATCTAGTGAAATGTTAGAGAGACACAATCAAGTTGAAATCTATTCAATTATTTAAAAAGGGGGAAGTCATTTAATATTCTGCACTTGTATAGAGTTCCTCCTTACAAATAGTTATGTAAATCCAGGTTTGAAAGTTGAATGTTCCCTGTTACTTCTGTTTTTAAAAAGACCGCTAAAAAGTCATGAAAGTGGTGGAACAGGTGGTGGAACAGAATTATCAGCAGACAGAGGGCCTTGTCTTTGGTTGGTTTAAACCAACTCAGCTCTTCAACATTTGTGACTCTAGTCCAAGGCAGACACCAATTAATCAAAATTAAAGTCAAAGCCAAGCTGCAGGGGAGAAGGTGCTTTCTCTTCCTGGGAGTGTTCCTTTTATCGCTTATTGATACAACTTCACATTTTCCAGCAGGCTGTATAAAAAGAGATCTCAGGTTGAATTTTAACCAGCATTACAATATTTCTGCGCAAATGTTACTTTCTGGTCCTGATCACAAAGGAGTTGCGCTGCCTTCCACGCGCTGGAAAGGGCCGGCCTGGACAGCAGAGCCGGGGCAGGGGCGAGGCCGGGCAGAGCTGCTCACCTGTGGGTGATCTGCTGAGCCCGGCGCCCGGGGAGACGCGGCTCAACCCCCCGCCTCAGCGTAAGCGCTCTCAGGTGGTCAGCTCTTCTGGCCGGTGGGCTTTTCTTCGTCACTGGGAAGGAAGCAGTAGCCAAAGATGAGCCAGACGGAAGCGGGAGTGAGAGGCTGAAGGAGGTTTGGGGTGAGTTGCAGCGCTTTTGGGGGACTTGCTGTCTCATGAGGAGCCTTCTGTGGTTTATTTAGCCCTTTTTCCATCAGCTTTGGGCCACCTCTGAAGATAAACCTAGATTTGGGCCTAGTCCTATGTACAGGCATGTGATAGCTTCAGTTTTTGTTTTCGTTTGGGGGGACTTGCTTCATCTCTTTGCCACCAAATTAAGCCTTTTTTCATTCACTTTTTATGGGAAGTAATTAGTCAAGGTATGCGTTCCTGTGCAACCTGCTCTGGGTGACCCTGCTCTGGCAGGGGGGTTGGACTAGATGATCTCCAGAGGTCCCTTCCAACCCTATGACTCTATGAAGGTACAAGCTGGGGGCTAATTTTCCTAGGGACTGAAGCGCTCCTGCCTGGTTGTGCAAGGCTGGAGAAGGCCTGCACCTTTAGGGGCAGAAGGCCTTCTTCTCCCCGAGGCATTATGGTTATTGGTGCCAGCTCGGATGGAAGAAAGACACTGCTGTTTGTGGGGGCTCCTGGTTGTTTTTCTGTTAGGACCCACTGACCAAACTTTTTCTTCAATTTACCTGAAATTCAACAATTTCATAATGCGAACTGGTGTTTTAAGTGCTGTTCGCTCAGCTCCTGGAGGCCGAGAGGGGATGTGAGCACTTCTCCAAGGTGAGTCAGTGTTTGGTGCTTCTTTAACGGCGTGGGTATACGTGGACAGCGGTGAGGAAAGGACATATGCCACCACTAAAAATTACACGGATAAAATTCAGATCCTGTTTCATGCAGCAGCCTCCCAGAGATGTGTGCTCACTGTTCAGCTGTTAAGATTGTTATTAAACTTTATGGACCATAAACCCCATGGAAACAAGGAAAGTGAACAACTATGCTATTACAATAGTGTCAAAACAGGAGACATATTTCATAGCTTCAAAACTGTGAGCCTGCCTACATGCAGCATTTCAGCTCTCGTGGGCTGCCTCCAACTACTGCTTATTTAATCTCTAAATTAAATGCAATATTGCTAATATGGAAAGCCTGGAAAAATATGTTCATTTTAGTTTAAAGTTCAGCTTCATAAATCTAGCTTTGCAGACTGCCTTCTGAAATGGGAGTTGATTTTTTTTTTTATTTAAATATTTGTCAGGCATCCATCATCTCTTAATATTTCCTGTCATGGGAATCTACTTAATTCCAAACTAAATCCATCTTGATTTTTTCACTAAATGCCCCGACTTGCTCAGTACAACGACAGAGCCCTGATTAGGGGAGACAGACAAACAAGGGGATGAAAACATCCTTGACGAGCTCTCGTGGGGGCGGGAGGTGGGAAAGCGGAGATGCTGAACGTGGCCTGGCTCAACAGGGCGATGCGTTCACTTTCAAATGTATTTATTTTGAGAAAGGAACTGTCAAGCTCTGCGTGTGAGTGTGTTGTAACGTGTGAGAGGACCTGTCCCTTGTATGTATATATCTGCCTTTCAGTGTCCTCTTGCAAATTGCTTTTGACTGGGCCAAGTTGCAACAGTTTAAATATCATCTTTCACGCTGGTGCAGAAAATTACTAACAACAGCGCTTTAAAAAAAATCCCCCAAACTCATATTGCAATATTCTAAAGACTGGGGAACATGTATATATGTAATTTTGTGGGGGTTTTTTAACTCCCTTGGTGGGAGGAAACTCATCCATTCCTGCTTCTCAGAGATGACTAGCTCTGTCCTTTTTAATGGAATACTGCAAGGTAGATGAAGGTAGTGTCTAGTTTTGGCATTCTTCACCTAAAGAAAAAGCAAAGGTGCTGGGACACTTGATTTTTATTGTTTTCTAAACTTTTTTTTTTCTATTAAAGGGTAAATTCCTCCAGATTTTTTTTTTTTTTAAAGAAAGGCTAAAGTAGTGAAGTGGGACTGCAGTAGAAAATAAAGGTTGTATAACTGAAACTTTGTCATGGGATGCCATCTGATCACGTGCTTGCTTATTGCTGGTTTCTCCATGATTTGTGGGTTACTGCTCCGTTGAAGAGTGGGGGTTTTGGGGGTGTTGTGTGTTCAGGGTTTTGTTGTTGTTTGGGGGTGGTCACTTTTTTTTTCCCCACTCAAGCATCTGAAAGACATTTCAGGATCTCAAAGCAAGTAACCAAGTTTGAAAAATAATGACTAAATTTTATAAGAATAGAAATTTAATATTTCTTCTTTCCCTTCCTATAATGATGATTAATAAAAAGACAGCTTCAGTATGACCTGTCCCTCCTCCTCCACACACACACACTCTCCTACAGACTGCTAATGACTATCACTCTAATTGTTAGGTGCCGTTGATCATAGGAAAGGAATGTATTTCATGCTGCTGTTTTTTCTGAGTGTATAAAGCTGATATTCTGAGTGTATAAAGCTGAGTTGATTAATTGCCACCAAATTAGGGACTGTGCTTTGAAGGAATTTAACCTGTTGTTTTCTATTCGCGTTAATGCTGCCAAGGAAAGTTTGTTACCCATTTGTTATCCTGGTTTGTTGCTCATCAAATGTGATTCCCTGAGTAGGGTTTAAAATGTTATGAGCCAACAACAGTAAACAATTTTTCATGTGACTGGGAGGTTATTTTTCCTAAGCAGCTTGCTAAGTGTATGTTGATAGTGTTGCATGTAAACTGACCTACTATACAGTGCTTGCTGACAATGACATTATTTATTTGAATTTACTGGGAGCTATTATTTAAAGAATGCTAATATTACCTAGTGAGTCCTGCTGAGAGAATTTTTTGTAAATATGCCAGGAGAAACTAATGTTGAAAACACTTGAATGCAGTTCCTCTATGAAAATCAGAGAGGGAAATAAATGGAATGATGTATCTATAGGTACACCTTTTTTTTTTTTTTTTTTATTTTAACTAGGGCAGCAATTCAGTTAAAATATGAAAACGTTCAGGCAAGAAAGAGTTCCTATGGTAGGAAAACTTGTATTCTTCCCCAAATGCTTCT
The DNA here is from genome assembly GCF_963924245.1 of Chroicocephalus ridibundus. NCBI lineage: Eukaryota > Metazoa > Chordata > Aves > Charadriiformes > Laridae > Chroicocephalus > Chroicocephalus ridibundus. The sequence goes on from NC_086287.1 coordinate 88,777,128, forward strand.
ATTAAAAAATGTCTTGTTCCTTAAGTGGGCATTATGTTACTGTATTTTATAGGTACCTTTCCAAAGGAAATTTAATTACGTCGTCATTTTAGATGGTAAGAAGAAACTGCACTGTATACAGTTCCCAAAAAGTGAATCCATTTTTAATGTGCCATCTGTTGCTGCAACACAATACGAAGATAAATAGTCGAAAAAGAGGAAGAGAATTGACAAGAAAGAGAAATAGGTTTTGATTTGCCCTTTCATCGCGCACATAAAACAACATAAGCTCAATCAATGCACAAAAATGAAAGCTAATACATAATAGCAGTTGGGCCTGATTTTCCCCCCCCCCATATTGTTTCAAGTCCTGATTAAGAAAGAGGAGCTGCGAGTTAGTGGAGCTCCTCAGGCTGTTGGGAGCAGGTAGGGGAGGTGGGCACCTCTCCCCCCGCTGCAGGGAGCTGGTGTGAAATGGCTCTGTTGCCTGGGAAAAGGGAGAACCAACAGGCCAACCAATAAAAGCCCACACCAGGAAGTTTTAATCGGTGCTTTTTACGAAAGGGGTTGTGATGGATAGTTTGAGGCTCTTTAGAGTGGGGGATCTCTCTGGTAATGTCATGCTTTTAGGAGCTTGTTAGACAGCCTAAAGCTGTGATTAATATTTAGCAAAATGATATATGGGGAGGCTTGAAAGCTGAGGTTATTTACTATGTATAATTAGCTATGGTTATTATTTGTAAAAGACACTTTGTGGAGTCTAGATGCAAGTAACAGAGCTCAGTAAGAGGGTTTTATTAGTTATAAAGTTCAGTTAGTATCAAAAAGATATTCTGTAAAGCCCATTATTCAAATGTCTGAAAAGAAATATTGAATGAAATTATAAAGCCCTTCTTCTTCAGGGACACATGCTTCTATAAAGATTTTCTGGTGAGATAAGTTTGCCTATTCCTCTTCTTCCCTTCCCTCCATATGTTTAAAATGAGCTACATTTCAGAGACAACTGTGGGAAGAGCCTCAAAGCTTAAAGGACTGATGGGGTAAGAAAATGAGCATTGTTAGCTTAGTGAAATAAATTCCACCTGACACTTTAAGGTGACATTGCTTGCTTCAACAGGAGGAGATTAAAGAAAGAAATTCTGTCTTTCCCATGGTAGGAAATACCCTTTTATTATACAGAGCCAAAGTGTATATTAAATAATAATAATAAAAAAAAATTGCTGCTTTTCCCAGGTTGCTGAAGTGCGTCGTGAAGAAGTGGGGAAGATGGTTTAAATAAAACACTTAGTATGTGTATATGTCCTTACGTACTTTTTAGGGTCAAGACCAAGATACGCAGAATCTGGTATGTCTGGAGGTTTCTCCTCTTCCTCTGAGTGCTAGGTGCTTCAGAGAGTTGGAGACTTCATAAATAACTCAAAATGGAGATTGCTGTTTTGTTTTGTGTTTTTATTATAATTAAAAAAAAAAAGACAACCCCCCCAAGTATTGTGAGGTAGGCGGGGGGTAAATATGGAGGCAGTGATTTTGCTATGGATAGTGTGGTAAAATTAGGTAACTGGAAGGTGGTTTTGTGCCTGATATAAAAAGGTTTAGAGCAGTTCCTATCCCAGGTGGCTCTTAACATCGAAAGACCCTTTGGGCATCTGCTGCATAAGTAAACTTTAACTTGGCCTTGAAAAAACTATATGCAGTTTTCCTTGGAGCACTCTCAGCTTATTTATCTCTCTTCCATTTAGTGCATATCAGCCATATTTCAAGAATTCAGCAAATCTGATAGAATTATAAATGGATGATGTGATAAAAGCCTTGGTTCGGACTGGGGCTCCGTCCCACTAATCTTTGTGATTCCTTCTTTGAAAGTTAGTTGTTCTAGGAAGAAAATGAAGGAGAGATGTGTCGGTGATGCTTTCTCTTAGCTTTATTACGTCTGTAAATCCTTCTGTGCTGATCATGGTAGTAATTCCAAAGAGCACTTTCTGCTGCTTTACTGAAATAGGTGTGGGAATAATGGAGCTTTGTTGTGTCTGATCTCAGGTTGGCTTTATTATGCAAAACCAGCCAGCAGCTCCTAGTGCTCGGAGAAATCCTAGTGGAACATATTAACAAAAGCATGTACAATTACTCTTTGCTGACTTTCAAACCATGCTAGCGTTGTCTTCAGTTAGAGTGAACACGTTTTACTTTTGTTTTAAGTTGTTGTTGTTTAATTGTGGGAGAGGGAAGTTTTTCTTCATACCTGCTCTCAGTCTCATTCATATTCTCCTCCTCTTACCCCTTTCCTTCTTTCTTTCCGGTCTTGTTTTCATCCAGATTTCTAAACCTGATTAGTGATCACTACAGCTTGACAAATAGTCCATGTTTCCAGCCAAATTTTGCATTTATCTCCACTTAACCCTTTTTAGCAGAGGGGCAATAAAAGAAAGCATTTCAATAATTTTTGAAGAATTATGTTCTCTTGCTTAAAAAACAATGCAAGGATTTATCTTTTTTAAAAAAAAAAACAAACAAACAACTTATAATGAGGATGTTTAGCTCTGCAGGAAAAACACTGCTTTTTGAACAGACATGATCTGCAGAACTGTGCTGTGTTGAAACTGGTACATAGGTTACATACAGGAAGCAAAAAAAGCCTCATTTGTTTTACTGCTTTTCTTCAGTGATTAACACGGCTGCTGAGAGTTCTAATTTAATTCTTGCCATTTCAGTTTCAGAGGAGTTTGGAAGTATTTATCAAGGTATAGACAGAATTAGAAATCTGAGAAACAGCCTTAAGTAAGTGTTTATGTAACTTATGAATTCTTTTTTTTCACTCTGCGGAGCTGATAGACTTGAACAAAACATCTGGTTTAGTATCAAACCATTCAGTCCAGCTAAGGTACTAGAAGGATTATCTAAAGAAAAAAAAAAGAGTTGATCTTTGCATCTTGGTGGGTTTTTTTATTATTTTCTTTTTTTTCTCCCCTCCCCTTTCTTCTGGCAAGGGGTGGCGGGCAGATGTGGGTGTATTTCAACTTTATGCCCTAAATGGAGAGAACATGACCATATCCAGTGTTCACCTTCAGGAGGTGAGAAAAAGCCTGTGTGACTATTCTCCCCTTTCCAAGGCATAGGGACAGAAGAATATCTGTTTAAAAATAAATAAATAAATACATCCTGTCCCTGCCCCCCCCTCCGCACCCCCCCCCCCCCTCTTTTTTTTTTCCAGAGGAGAGCTTAGTGAAGAGACCTAGGCTTTAAAGATGAGACTTCTGTGTGTATGTGCCGGTGCTTTTGCTCTAAGGAGACTTGGAAGGCAAATCTGATAAAGGAAGAATAAACCTCTGTTCTGATCTTGCTTGGAGCAACTTAGTTGTCAGCAGTGTTTGCAATGCTTAGTGCCTATTCGCTTCTGTAAAGCATCTCTTCAAACTCCCATTTCTACTATCCCTTTATCAAACTCTAGTACTGTACAAATCTGTTAAATATTTTTATCTTAATCATTCCTTGTGGCTGCATCTTAGAGCCATGAGCTGTGTTCCCAAATTCTTGTGTGGTGCTTTGCTTTGTTGGACCTTTCTTATGGATGCTGTGCTGACTGCCACTGTACTCCTACACTGAGGCGCTCTCTCCATTGCGTTGTTGTAGCAGCTGCACATTTTCTAAATGCAAAACAAAACTGTTCCCTGGTACCTTAGTGGCACGTCTGAGTGGTGTTAGAGGTGCTGATCTCCCATCCTGCCACAACACATAGGGTTCATTTCAGCATCACTGAGAGTTTTCTGGGGGGTAGCCCCCAGGTTTAGTGGAGGTGTTGAGAGCGTGGTGCAGAAGGCATGTTCCCATCACCTGGACACTGGCCCTGCTAGGCTGCTGCTCCTGTAGTGTGACTGTAGGAGCACCCTGATGGTGGTGGGTGGTGACTGGGGTCTGGGGTGATGGTTGGGGTCTGGGGTGGTGCCCACAGCGCTGCCCACCAGGGCACAGCCTGTCCTGTGCACAGTGCAGAGGTGTTCGGCTTTCCTGTACCCATGTGGGGGGCAGCGAGTGCCCACTGTGGCGGGTCGTAGCTTTGAAAAGACCATTCCCCAGGAACAAACGTAACTGTGGTACCTGCTTCACAGGAAAATATTCCACCTTCCTTGGGTCTATTTTTGTTTGGAACTATGCAGATCTGATTTATTTGCAGTGGTAGTGTTGTGCTTGTACCAGTGGGTTAAGAAGCTGTTGTTTCTTCCTCCAAAGCTGTTTTGCTGCTGGAAGGCTTTACACCAGGGAAGTCAGTGCTGCTGCAGCTGAGCAGCTTGGTGTCACTTAGAAGTGTTCTCCTTGGGTTTATGTCTCCGCATTTGGCTGCACGGCAGCCATCTCCCTGGAGCATGAAGGTTAGGAACTTGATTACTCCTGACCTGGCACCTGTCACTAGGAGCTGAACCTTGGACACAGAAGCAAAGGAGAAAAAAATAACTTTCAAACTAATTTTGCATCCAATTAACAATTAGATTCTTGTAGGATAATGCAGTGAAGAGCATTCCTGACTCTGTGGCCTGTTACGCGTGCTGGTGCATGGAGCTGCAGCCTCTTCTATAATCCTAACAAAATAAGGCTGTTCCTTAATAAAAAGCATGGCAGCGCACGGCGGGACACCAGTGTGTACATTTCCACTTTGCTTGCTTTGTTATTAGGCAATAGTTAAGCTTGATTAACTATCTGTGTCCAAGATTTTATATATGTTTCCTTTTTTAGCTGCAGTAAAACACAGAAAAAAGTGTGTTTTGCTGTTGGAAGGGAATGTTTCTGTTCACTAAGTGATTATAACCGTATTGAGATGAAAATGCTGTAAATATATCATAGAAGATAAGGGCACTAAACATTGGGGGGGACAAATTATCATAGATACAGGTGTGTTAATTATCCTATCTATTTCAGTATCTTAGATACCAGTTTATGAAGCGATCAGACTCGATAACAGTGTTTGAGTTGATGTTCAACTTGTAAAAAGGCCACAGCAAATTATACAACGCAACTACCTTTGTGTAAAATCAGTCAACAATGTTCAGGTATAAAAATTGAGAATAAATACCACCATATTGGCTTTTCTTGCACATCTGATATGCAGACGTGTATCTATGTACAGCGCGGTCATAAAACAAGTGCTGTAAACCTCTATGAAATGTGTTCATTTTTTCTAAGCCACTGCATGATTATTCTGTTTGTTGCTTGTTTTTTGTATTTCCTCTTACTGCATTTTAAGAGAAGCACATGGGCTTTTTTTTATGTCTTCAAATCACAATGCATACCTACATAGCATATATTCGTAATCAAAATACTGGTGCAGCTCGAAGAGAAAGATACGGATTTGAGACAGTTCAGTCAGACCAAGGAGGGGACCTGGGACATAGTGGCCTTGCTAGTTAGAAACAGGGATGAGAATTTAGCAGGACCAGGAGAGGGAGATGCTTTACTCGCACCAGCCAAATCCAGGTGTACCTTGTTCCCATTCTGCTAAAGGAAAATAAATATAAATCCATTACAGTGCCTGAACATCCCCTGCCCTTTGGCCACTGCAGTCCTTGGTGCTACTGATGCTGTTCCTGGCTTGCAGGACTGTGTTCTGCCGCTTAACCTTTGCCAGCATAAAACTTTGACTCTTATAAAATGTTTTGAATTTGAGCCGGGAACAAACTCTTTTGTCTCTTTGCCTCACTTGTTTTTATTTGCTGTAAGAAAAGTACAGTTTTCGACTGGTGCATTGATGCGCTCTCAGCTGCGCTGCTACAGCTCCAGGAGGGACCGCGGCAACGCGAGGGGTTTGTTTTCTTGAAGAGATGAAAAATTTAAGAGCAGGAGGGGAAGGAGGAGGAAAAGGGGAGGATGCACATAAACGTTTGAGCCATAAATTATGGCAGCCGCAGGGCTGTGATGACTTTTGTGTCTGATTTCCAAGCGGATTTCTATGGCCCTGCCCTTTGTGAGCTGGGTTCCTTCACATGCAGTTCTCTTTGCGGTACAACACCTTTTTTCCCCCAAGTACCTTTTACCACCTTTCACACTGAGCCTGCGCTGCATCTGTGGGAAATATACGGTGGTGCGTGTGTCTTCCTGGGTATTGCAAGGCTTGTACTTCAGACTGTTCTTCATACAAGTCCTAGTTCTAGGAGATCAGGGGCACGTGCTTAAAATCGAGTCAGTCTTCAGACTCGGATGAAATAACGTAATGACTGTAGGTACGTGCATTCCACTTTGTGCTCTACACTGAAGCTCCAGTCAGGAATTGAAAAGAGAATGCTAATCGCTCTGGCCCCTGGTTATATAGTATATACGCCTACAAATGCATTTTGTCCTTTGCATATCCATATTTACATAAAATATTCTTTATATTTGTGTTTCATTAAAGCCAGAAGTTTAGTAGCAGTGTCTCTGGACCTCTGTTTCTGCCTGCCGTTTCTTTCTGCCTTCAAAATCGTCTTGCTTTGAAGTAAATAACCGATTTTGCTACAGATGTCTTAGTGCTATAGAGAGCTGTTAAAGTAATTGTACCTACTTCCAAAATGTATGAAAAATGAGAATTCCTGAGAAAAGGTTTTGACATCTTCTGAAAAGATAATAACAGTGTAGGCTAACAGGGAGAAAGCTGTACACTTTACTCTCAGTTTGATCACTTATTTTATACCTGTGCATTACTGTTTCTTTAATGTTCACATATAAAATTCAGTTAAATGTTGTTCCTAAGAGCTGCAGGCAAACTCCTCTGAAAATACCAAGATAATGAACTTGAACCTGAGCTTTCCCCATCAAAGAAATCATTATAGACAATGTGTTTTAGCTTTTGGCTTTATTCAGTTTAAATTCACATTTTCTCTTCCATGGGAAGAAGAAAGTGCATCTTTAAGAGGAGGTGTTTGTTAAATCAATATATACCTGTTGGTATTGCTAGGAATTGCCTTTCTGCTTTCAAATTGCTGTACAAAATACCTGAGTAGGCATAATGTCAAGAATGGAAATAATCAAAGTGTATTTAAGACTCGCTTAAAAAAATCCATTTAAAAAGTAGGAATGTGTTTTTCAGGCATTTTAAGACCATAAATTGAAACACAAGTATTTAAATTATTTTTCAAAGAGATTCAAAACTGTAGTGTATTTGCATAGCCACTGAGTGAACTTTTTTTGTCCTCAGCATTTAAGTTTTCTAGCAGTTCTGTATTTTAGGAGGCTCCAGTGCCCCATAAAAAGCAAATACTCAAATTTTCGGTTTCTAGGTACTGAATATTTTCCCTTCTGCTGGCTTTGTTTTTATAACCATAATTTATTTTAAAAAGAAAAAGGGAGAGAAAGTGAGAAACTAAAGAAATGAATGGAAGATTTTTGGAAAAGGTCATTAAACAAGCTCTCTAAAATCTGATAGATACTGTCAAATGTTAAAATAAATATACTACCACAGTAGAGAGGAGGTGAGCTGGGGCCCCAGCAGCGTGTCTGCGCAGAGCCTACGCTTTCCTAGCTAAACATAACTAAAGCGCTGCCAGCTGATTTCATTAGCAAGAGGACTCAGAAGGTAAACGTTTGCAGTAAGAATAACAAAACTACTTCAGTCTTTACCAGTCAACAGCTACAGGGGGCTCTCAGAGGCTATTTACGAGTGCTGAGGCTCCAAGTTTGGTCTTGCCAGCGGAGAACTTTCCTATAGAAGTTTTCTTTTTTTTATTTTATTATTCCTCCAGAATCATAAAGTGTCCAGCGATCACTGATCTTCTTGAAAGAAAAAAAAATATTGAGGCTGTGGTCTAAAGCGTGATTCATCCTCAGTAAAAGATCAAGAGTAGCCTTGGAAAAATAAGCTTTTAAAACTGAAGTTTTATGTTATTTAGGCTTGGATGGGTTTGGTGGTTGGTTTTGTGTGTTGTGGTGTTTTTTTTGTTTTGTTTTTAGTTTAGAATAACTACAATGAACCCATCAAGAGACACTAAGTGTGCTGCCAAGTATTAAAAATGATGGAACAAAAATGCGGTACAACTAACTCATCTCTCGCATCCTGGGGTGCCTAACGCTGCATTCACCCCCTGCAGAACACCCCGGGGAAACCTTCTGCTGCCGTCTCTCTGTCGGAGTCTGGTCTGAAGCTGTGCAGAGCTCCACAGACAAAAGTGACATTTGTGGCTGTTCTAGCAAAACCAGATCACAAAAGGCAGGCGAACACCCTTGGTTTTCAAAACTAAGCTCGTTTCTACTCTCTCACATGGTCTATTAATGCTCCAAGCAATTAATGTCACCTCTATTTTGTTTGTATTGATCCTCAGCTTGCTCATTCTTTCATGCCTTGTTCTGTGCCAAGTCGTGGGCTAGCCTTTCTTCGTCTTGACTCGGTCAAAAAGGAGACAGAATGTTTACAAGAGCACAGTAATTTGGACGATGGAGAATTATTTGTAATGATAAACTACTGTCCTGTAGCATGCCCCTCTTACCCTCACCATTGCTCTTTGGGGCAATAAACCTGTCCCAATTAATATTAGGAAGAAATCTGATCATTATGAACATCAACTCGCTCTTCAGGGCCTGGAGTTTGACAGTGGGGGTGATCAAGGCAGTGTGCGTATATCAAAGTCTCCTTGATTTGTGCGACACAGGGAAACTAGGAGCATTGTCCCATCAAAACTTACAGCCATGCACAAAGGAGAAGGCCTGACTTTGGCCTGTAGTTCATAATGAGAGATTATTTCATGTGAAATAAGAAGATAGATCTCTATTAGTGTCCATAGACACCAAAGGTGTCTGTCTTCTTTCTGTCTTCTGCAACTGGGGAAGGCATCAACAGTGGGCTGCAACTCTTTCTAATAAGTGAAGTTTTTAAGATTTTACACTGTGATATTCAACAGAGTTCTTTCCTGACGTCTCAAATGCTGGTAGTTAGAACCAGAAACCAAAAGAAGCCACCACGATTCCTCCTGAAAAAGCAGGTTTTAACACAGCGATTAAAAGTTTTGGGATTGTTTTGTTGTGATGCTTGGTTTTGTTGTTTGTTTTGGTTTTTTTTTTTTAGAGCAATAAAGTTTACAAATCTCCATGTACACAAGTGACCAAGGGATTTTTATGCTTCAGCAAAGCCAAAGGCCGTATTTTTTTATATTTTTTTAATTTCTGTGTGATCATAGGATGATATGAAAAGTCTTTGCAGTTTTTCAGTTTCAGGACAATTACTTCTACATTTAGAAGTAATGACAGTCTGTACTGTTGGTGCTCCAGCAAACATCAGACTCTTTTTTTTTTTTTTTTTTTTTTTTTTTTTACAGATCTGCTTGTAAAAAATCAAGTTCAAAATGAAGTGTTTTTTAACAGTTCCCTAAATACAGTATTCCTACCCCACACTGTACACACGGCTGCAGCCTTCAAGAAAAAATCAAAATGGTAAAATAGCATAGTAAGGTAGCAGCCGTCTTGCCTGGAGTTATCTGGCAGCGCAGGATGGTCTTTTACAGTTTGTGTCACCTATCTTGGTGGAAAGCAGTCATCTCTGCTGTCTAAATTAATTAGTCTTGGTGTTCTCATCTCCAGTGCTTTAGCAATGCAGCTTTCATAGCTCTGCTGTGTTTGAGAGTTCCGCTCCTACAATCTGTAGCCTCAGGTGTGACATAAAAACTCATGACTGTAATGAGTTTTGGGGTTTTTCCCTTGCTTCCAAGAGTGATATGGTTCTGAAAGGATGAAGAGTGAACAGCAAAGGCAGCAATCCTGGAGACAATGAGTTGTGTTGATAAGGCAATACAGCTTGATTGCATTCCCAGAAGAATTCAGAATATCATCTAGTAAATGTTTGCAATAAGACTGTAAGACTTTCAAAATCCTGATAAAGTCTTACCTCTTTAGAGAGAGATGGTGGCTGGAAACATCTAGTGGGGTTTTTTTTGTTGTTTTATGATTTCTATGTTTGGTGGTTTATTTTTTGTTTTCTCGCGTAGTCTGTGCGACAGGCACAGTTAGGGCTCCATGTATCGTGAGAGATTATGCCTTCCATGAATGTGCAAAGTCTATAGATTATTTTCCTCTTTTTTTTTTTTTTTTTTCCCCCATCCTTCCCAACAGACTTTGGTCACAACCCTGTACCCCTAGAAATGAATAGATATTTTAGGGAGCTATGTTTCTTTGCTGTTACTCTTGAGGCAATGTGGTATTTGCAATATGCCTTCATGCCATGTCTAGAAATACACTGTGCACACCTACAGGTGACCTCTGATGTTTGTTTATCCTGATTTATGAGATCCCATGCATACTATAGGGAAGAAAAATAAATATGCAAAGTGCCAGTAGACTTTTAATGGAGTTACCCAGTATTTCTTCACAGAAGCTGACCTTGAACCTGCTTTTCATGCACAAGTCAAAATATGTAAATTAAAATCTCAAAGTGACGGTTCAAAACATGTATCTGGTTTGTAAAGTTCTTGCCAAAGCCATGGAAATTTCATGTTCTACAAAGGCCATTCATCAGCCTCTGAAACTCTGGGTAACAAAGTGTAGAAAAATGGCATTGCTCAAACACTCCGGGTGAAATTTGGTCAAAGCACTAAATTACACTTCAGTAGGATGAGAAGTCTGCCAAAACTTACTCACGAAATCCGTGAGCATGCTGCCACTGCAGTGTAGTGCTTCCAGCTCCCTAACAAAAGCAAAAACTAAGCTGGTATCTAAAACTGACTGATAGATGCCTAATTTTCTTTAACAACGTTTGCTTTGCTGCTGTTCAGAGTGTCAGAGATGGCAAAATGAGCAGGACAACTCACTCTTCCAAAGTGAAAGGAGAAACTTGTGGGGCTTCCAGCTCCTCTTTCCTAAATGGTAATAATAATATAAAACCCTTTTAAATATTTCTGTTGGCTGCATTTACATGTCAAATGCTCCCAGAAACATTTTCATCTCATATTTTGCCTCCCGATTTCCCTGTTCTCCCATTCTCCAAGCATTGTTTCTAATAGTTTCCAGTCCCAGCTCAAAACTTTTCCATGACATTGAGGGTGGTAAGTGTTTTCCTCTCTACCCTCTCCCGTTGTTTGCAACATAAAAAATCGGCACAATGAATTTCAGTTACGTTTATGATTAGTCCCCGTCTACAGCAACCACCACATTTGGCTCAGAAATATCTCCTGGAAGCGTTCTTGCAGATAGCTAGACAAGCAGATGCACTGGGCTGGTGGACAGATGAGTAGGAAATAGCCGGGTTCCCAATGATAAATCTATTGTGGGGCTGAAGAGAAAATTCAGGCAAAACATTTGGTTACGTGGTAGTGCAGAGGATTAGGCATACATTATAATTAATGCCACTAGCACTAAAAAGACATCAGGGATGTAGCGTGTGCTGATTATTTCTTCTTTCTGTTTATACGGGTTGCCTCTTCTTTGCAGCTGTATGGCTGTGCCAATGAGGGCCCCTGAGACCGAGCTTTAGCCGCTGCTCCTCTATAACTGCATCATTACCTCACTCCAAACAAAGTCCTTTTTTTGTCAATAGAGGATGAAAACATTATTGGATTCAGGAGCTCATAGTAGTCTTGTATGCAGCTAGGGATGAAAAGGATAGATTTATGAAATGGACCATTTCAAATGGCATTATCTTCCCACAGTGAGGTACACCTTTCATAAATCATGGGAGAGCACTTGGAAAATAAAGCATTTGTTATTCCTGCCGTATATTGTATTTGCATCCTCCACCGTGTGATCTTGGGATGGGGAGGGGGGAATCCTCTGTTTGCGTTTGTTCTTCCCTAATAACTAGGGCTTTTTGTTGTACCATTGCATGAAAACTTGGAACAAAATTTCAGAAAAAGCTTTACAATATGTATCTTTAACTTACCTTTGTTTAGCTGGGGACACACACTGAGCCTCAGTTTTCCAGTTTGGGTATGAAGCCAACCGTTTCTTACATGCTTCCAATATTGCAGAGCGTTCTCTGCCTCATTATGTAGCAGGAGGTCAGCTGGGAAGAAGAGTTCAAGTGTAGACAAAAAACTTTTTATTTTTTCAAGGCTGGTGGGTCAGTGCTGTTTTATGGGTATGTTCGCTTCTTAAACTCAAAGACCTTACTTTTGCTGCATTAATAAAGCTGTCTGCTGCCTTTGAACTCGCCAACATCTCTATATTGTACTGGGTGGGAAGAGGGTTCTTTCTGTGTTGTCAGTATTTTTTCTGTATTTTCACAACCCAATATTGCAATAATTTTACCAGTGAGTCTGACGCCACTTGGGATAAATGCAGGTCTCTATTAAACCTGTAACTAGCCTGATGTGAAAAGTCAACATTTATTACACAGTGTTATTTGTGCGGATACTTTAAAATCATCCGTTTACTCTGGAGAAGAAACTTTTGAGAATGCTATGAGATAGCAACTTGTCATTACCTGTAATGAGCCGAGGAGAAAGGCTTTAATTTTGGGAAATGTGTTTTGACCAGAATTGATAGAAAGATAAAAGTGATGGTATTGAAGCAAGATTGCCTGTGTTTAAGAACAGAACAAAAGAAAGCGTTAATGGACTATTGAAGTGTGCGTTAAATTCAGAATATTATCTAGAAATTTTTAAAAATAGTATTATATTAAATAATTTCTAATTTTAAATCCTCAGTACTCAAAAGTTGGGAAAAGTCAGGTTTCGTACTCATCTGTACTGGTTTAATTCTGCCTCCGTGTGTAACTGTGTTAAAATTAATTTTTTTCTGTTACACTGTTCCATACATTTATACTCCACTGAAAGCATGTCACATTCAAAACAAAGGGTAGATTGTAGCAGGGCAAAGGGTGACATTTCTTAGACTTTAGATGCTTGACTTGGCTACCTGGTGCTTTTTTTTTGTTTGACATGTGAATGGGGGAAAGGAGCGCAAATGGCTTGGTGTTTTTAATATTGATTTTTTTTTTAATGGAGTCCATGTTAAAATGACAGAAGAGTACTAGTATTTTGTTAATTTGTAATTCGTAGAAGATTGAATGAAATTTATTTGGTTTCTTATAGATGTTACTCCCCGCCCCCCCCCCCCCCTTTGGATGTGCTTACAAAAAGCCTTTATGAAGAGCAGAGCATAGATGAGAGACGCCTGTCGCTGCCAACTTGAAGCTCAGAGCTTCCTCTGCAGTGAAAACTGAGAGATCAAGTCAAGGTCAAACTCACTATTTATTCCTGAAATTTCTGCAGACACTGTTATTTAGATGTAATGAGCCCTGCTTGGATCCGGTTTGGAAAGATACGAAAGCTTTGAACTCTTAAGTTCGGAGGCTACAGTTACATCCATGGGTATCTGGACCTTGAATCTGAAGGCTTGGCATTTGAGATGTTGACTTTCCACAGGGTTTAGGAGAACTCGTTCCTGTGATAGTGCAAGTGTATTTTGCTGAGGGCTGAGAAACTATTACCAGGAGTGTAGGCTTACCTGGTCAGGGAAACTGCTCCTCTGGGGCTTGGGGTATGGCTCCTGGGCTCCCTGAGCATGTCATGCCAGGAGAGAGAGAAAATGCATTTTATCAGCCATGCAAAAAACGTGTATTAAAGCTGTAAGTGGTATACAATTCAGCAACGCGCCACATCGTATTTTTTTTTTATGAGTAAACAGGAGATCATTGTGGCTGAAAAAGCACATGGTCTGTTCCATAACATGTGGGAAGCTTGTATAGGAGCTGGGTGAATACAGATGGCAGCAGCTTCTTGTGAGAAATAATGGAATCTTTTTTCCGTAAATTTCTTAAAAGGCTTGATATATAATAACATTGGTTATGTCATTATGGCAGAAGAATTGCTTTTCTAGCTGAGCTGAGGTATTGAACAGCAGTGTATATAATGGATAAAAATGGTTCTCCTGGATAAGGAGAGACGACAAGCATTGTCAGCCCTGTTTTGAGGTGTATGTATAGTATATTTGTCTTTTTTTTTTTTTTTTTACATCCATTCTGAGGGCACCGCAAGGGAATTTTGTCTCCACACTAGTGTCAGGCTTTGAAGATTTTTGAGACTGGGAATTCCCCATATTCTGTTCTACCTTGGCACCTGGTCAATGGAAGGCAGATAGCAATTTCACCTGCGTTAGTATATGGGTATCACCCCTTTGTTTTAATGCTGCGGTGTTTAAGGCTGTTAAATAAAGCTAGGATTCATCAAGAACTGTTTTAATAGAATTGTCAGGTAGCTGCAGTGGCTCTGATTTAAATGAGTAAGCAACACCTATGGGCAAATGATCTTTCTGCACACAGAAATTAATTACAATTCAGGACTGATGAACTTTTATGAGCTAGTTAATTTTTAAAAGATGCTGTGTATGGTTTATTGAAATTAAAAGAAAGTGACAGCTTTCTGCCCCTACACTCATAAAATCCTGTCCTGCATATAATATTGACCTAATTGAGTTCAAAGACACTGGATCTCTTCTCTAACACTTTGTTGTGTAAAGGCCAGTTGAAGGTTTCAGCGCACTTCAGGTAAACAGAAAAGCTCCTTGCTGGCCATCCATGTTTTGTTGGCTTATATCAGTAGAGAAGCTCTAAACTCCTACTCTGCCCTTTGTCCTTGATTACCCTCAAAACCATTTTTTAAACAAAGTGCAGTTTAACTTTGGCATCAGGTTACAAAATGCCTGTTTATAGAGTGTTATGAATGAATATTGATTATAAAACAGTACACCATATACCACAGGACTGCAGATATTTTTATGGGGTGGATCTTCTGGTGAAAAGATTTCATGGGCCACTGCCCTCCCTAATTATGACTGCAGGACACAGCTCACTTCCCATTCAAGACGGGACCACATTGTCTTTCATTTGTATTCACATACCATTCTTGTGGGAAAGTAAAGTAACAGCTTATGGGAAAAGGTAACATTATGAAGGCATTTAGGTTGGTACTGTCCCAAGAATCTGGCTATGGGTTACTTCTATTTAAGTCAATTGTAAAAAGCAAGCTACTTAGGCAATGCCAAGCAGTGCTCAAAAATACCGTCTTGAATTTACTTCTTTTGCTACTACTGTTACGAGTCTTCCTTCCCTCCAACGGCTTTCACAAACCCACAGACCACAACTTCTCAAACCTCTGGTTTATAGGCAAAATTTTGCAGGAACCTCTTTTTTGGTCCTGAAGTTGCATTTCTTTGCTGCAATACTTGCCTGCCTTGACTGATATCAGGGGATTTTGTAGAAGTCCGTGCCATTTGGAACTGCAAACCCTGACACACCAACACAGTGTCATCTGATTGCTGTTGGATGATGCTGGCACTGCCCTTCAACCCACGTGGGCCTGCAGGGAGTTGCCTTTCTGGGGTTCAAAGCCCCAATAACATCCAATCACTTTTTAAAACTAACCTTTCTAATTGACAGGACGACAAATTAGCCTTCTGCTAAATATTTACCATCTAGCAAAGAAGTGAAAAAAGTGAAATGAAATGAGAAATCAGGATGCTGCATTTCCTACCCAGCAAATGAGTTTGATAAATACTGTATTTTCTCAAGCCGCTTAGATTTTTACTTCTTGCATCTTCTTGTTTCTGATGCAATAGTCTTTGTCATTAGCTTTAAAACTTAAAAAAAAAAAAAAAAGGTAAAAAAGAAAAGTCTCCTGCATATGTGTCTTACCCTATAGCTAAATTTCTGCATCTGTTGTAGGACAGGTGCATTGAGGATTTTTACTGTAAGCTCAAATGAGAGTGAAAAGGTGTTCCTTTTCTTTAGGAAGGTTCTATTGAGAAGACATTGAGCGCAGCTGCTCCAACTGGACGTTCGCATGAGGCATGTTAATTTTCATGCTTCAGTACAGAAATCTCAAGTTTCCTGGGTGAATTAACTGTTAATGGATTTCTAAAATGTACCACCAGTGGCGTGGGAGAATGTAGTCTGTGCTGAGGCCAGAAAACACAGGCTGTAATCAGATAACCTGTTATTATAATAAAGCCAGCGGATAATACTTTGCATTGCTCAGTATGGTAATTGGTCTGCCCCATATCCTACGGTCTTTGGCACTATAAAGAATGATGTTTCACCTATCAACTATTTATAACAGTTTTTACTTCCTGTGTATTCTAAATTGAAAACCTAATTTCAGATCTGTAAAAGTGAAGTATATATAAAGTGTCCCAAAATAACATGTTAGGCTGCTTGCCCAAGCATTTCAGGGCATTGTTCTCTGGCAAAGCTCAGGTTGATTTACCTTGCAGTGGATATATAATCATGTCATTGACAAAACACTAGCAATTAAATAATTTTTTTTTTTCTTAGCTTACGGTTTTGTGACCAAGGACAGGCTGCAAGAAGTCAAAGGAAAGAACATAGTTTGCTGTTTTTTCAGAACATGGCAGGGAAAATACGTAGTCACTTAAACACTCTGATCTTGTGGGTTTTCATTAGGTTGTTTCACTTTTTTTAAAAAGAAAATTATTCTCCAGTCAGTCACTCTTTGTCTTCCTGTTTGTCTGTGATCACTCTATCCACTGCGTTTTTCTGGGATCGGCAATTTGAGTTTAAATGTGCACCCACATGTACATATACGTGTGCTTTGTGGTCTATAGCCATGCTGCACATGCGTATTTAGATGAACGATACAGTGCTTGTGTGCAGCTCTCCGCCATGTATGCAGCCTGGAACCTGCTGCTGTGATACTATTTTTTTTTTTTAACATCTGTGTGCTTATGACAGAACTGGCTTTGCGTTTTCATGCTTGTTCTTTAGTTTGCCTACATGTTTGTCAGTCAGTGCGTCCCACTAACTTTTGAACTCAGGCTAGTTCCAACCAAATAGGTCTGAGGTCTCAAGATAGCAGAGTTCCTTCTGAATTACAGAAAGCTGGCAGGTAAGCAGAAGACACAGACTCAAATTAGTGCTCTTGCTGCAGGAAAGGTAGGAAAAATTCAGCTTTTACATCTGCCTGAGTAGCTGCTGGTTGCCAGTTGGCGTGTGTGTCCTGGGCAGCAGAGGCATAGCTCTTGGCCGCAGCAAGTGCTCCTGCCCAGCTCTCAGGACACCACGAAGGTAAAGAACCTGGAGGAGCTAAGGATGCTTGGGGAGGTGATTCTATAGGGACTCCAAGGAAAGGCAGAGTTATGGTGGTTAGGAGTGGAGGCACTGCAGATGGGACTGAGGACATGGGGAGGGTAATAAGGTGCTTTGGGATGGGTAGACAACCAATTTTGTTAGGAGGAGTGAATGCCATGGACACAAACCACACATTTGTTCTGATTACAAGTATGTTCGTATTTTAGCTTAGCCTAATTACTGCTTTTGACTCAGCTCAACACGTAATGTTGCATGTCATGCTGTCCTACTTTTAATTTCACAGCTGAACACATTTCTATTGTTCTAATCCCCCTTTCCAACCCGTGCTTTAGTCCATCTGGAGGACACGCAAGGTGTTTGACTCTGCCCTGCGGTACTAACAGTACCTTTGGATGACTCTTTGGGGAATATCAGTAGAAAGGTTTAGACCTAATATTTCCCCCTCAGGTGCTGACTCTATCCCTTTTCTATGAAAAGTTGCCTCTACCAGAGTGAAGGCTGGTGTTCGTGAACTGTTCCTGAATGTGAGATATTGTTCACCAAGATGATGGGGTAGGCCAGTGGACCTGGGATAGGCATTAATAACAACAGTTGCAGCCAAGAATGTGAGAAACAGATGAAAGTGTGATAACTAATTTTGTAAGGGGAGAAACATTTTAAATTACCTAGTGTTGAGTCAAATGGCTTCTTCCTGAAAGTGTCTCTCCAATGTTCTGTGTAAGTCTTATGTGATGAGCAGTTGGATTTTCTAGGCATAAGAAAAATCCGGTTTAGTATCACCCTGCAAAATTCTTTAGTTTCTTCCTCAGCCTGTTTATGTAGCCTGTGATTACTAATGGTCTGAAGACTTATTTCAAGGTATACAAAAATCTGCGGCATATTGTGACCTAACAAAATATTTTGTTTCAATCTATTGCAGCTTTTTTCTTAATCATAAAGTGAGGTCAACTGATTCTCTCAAAAATTTGATATAATTATTTTCTGAATCATATTTCAACATTTTTCACTTGATGAGGCTGATGACAGTCCTTCACCTCTCTGTCAGCTGTCCTTTGGGAGATAGATTTTCATGTTTATGAAGTGGTTTACCTTAGAGGATGGATAGGTATAACAAAGTTTGTATGCGTGCTCTACCATTGGCAGCTGTACGTCAACGTTTTAATTGGGGCATGGTAATCCTTCTGAGCTGGACATGTGCTCATTAACTAAGGGCTCTCTTAAATGTGCCCACAGGCCTGTGCTGTGACTGTGGAACAAGGCTGCCCTTTCTAAACATCTGTTGCTCTGCCTTTAGAATTGCCTAACGGCATCCGTAGTACGTGATCTAGGAGCCAGAGCAAATAACCCTTGTGGATGTGGAATTGGTAGACGGGAGTGCTGTGCTGTTTTTCACTTTACTGCATTTAATGATACATATTCCTTGGTGAAGTAGGTCCAAAAGACAAGAGCAATATTTTGGTAACTTCATTGATTTTTATTTTTTTTTAACATGTACTTGTTGTTCAAGAATTTAATATGAAAGTTGTATTGTGCCTTAAAAGAAACATGAAAATATATACAGCATTTTCATATTTAACTTTTATGCCTGGTTTCAGTGATTAAAGAAAACTCTGTGTTTTAAATTTCTATCATTTTTTGAATTAATTAATGTATTTAGTTTTAGTACTGCCAAAATTATTTCAGTGTTTCGATAAAAACTGTGGGGAGATTCACCAAAGAGTTTTGTTTGTCATGTCATCAAACATTATCCCACTCTCAAATTCTAAGTTATGCATCAGTAACAATGGAAGAAGAGAGACTGGAACCGGACAATATTGCTTATGGCTCGTATTCCAGCTGAGCTTGAGGAGTGTTATGCCCAAGGATTCTAATGGAAACCCCTCACCAAAAAACTTCATCATAGTGATGGGAATAGAAATGTTATACCATTTACTTCATTGGCTACCAGAAAATACGTGTGCAAATGTCACCTGCGTAATCTATGCCATACGCGAGGGTCTATTTTAAAGTATATGACAAATTTTACTGAATGGGACTGCTACTGTTTTTTTAATTTTCTCTTTAGTATTTTGAGAAACATGGCATGAAATGTTTGAATTTTGAAGGAACATAAGAGAACAAGTCCCTGACAACATATAACTAGGAGCAGAAGCAGCCTGTAGTTTTCAAGGTCTATGACAGAATGTCTTTATATATAATAATTGTTGTTATGTAGTAGCTGTAAGATTTATGATGTCCTTAACAATTCATGCCCTAAGAGTTTGTGATTTATAAATTATATGTCAGTATGTCAAAGAATACCTGTTCTGCTTTTTTTCTAACCGCTGGTGCCTTTTTTGTGGGTATAGTGTAATTAACATGAATGCAATACAGCGATATCAATTAAAAAAGTCATTATTTGCAAATCATTGTCTTAAAATAGTATTTAAAACACTACAAATATTTTTGTCTCAATACAACAGCTGGTGACCCTCGGCAGTTTGTTGATAGACACCTTTCCATTGGCAGTATGGGGGTGGCTATTTATAACTGCGGTTCTCATAGCTTGAATTTATTCCCCCCAATTCTCTTGAATCTTGAATGCGTTGTTCTCATGGATGCACCTGCAAACCAACGAATTTATAAAGGTTTTTCTCTGAGAAGTGTATTGGAAGTATATGTTTTCCTGGCTTGTAAATATTCCTTGAGGCTTTTGTTTGGAGCTTAATGTGGCTTAAATTGTGTTCTTTAATAATTGCTGCAGAAATTGGAAGGTTTCTGCTGCTGTTCTGACTGATAGCCTGACCTCACGCCGCTTCCCGATGGACACTTGTCCACATTCAGCCCCCCTGGCATCAGTTGATTCCTCCTCATGTGCTGTTGGTGGGATTGGCTTTATTTAATGTAAAATGGGGATTATGAAGGAAGTGAAAATTTGGTCTTATGAATATATATAGCAAGAGGGAAAGTCTCTGAAATATATCTGCTTTATGGAAAGATACAGCTATAACTGGACTCTGGCAGCACAGCCTTGGAGCAAACAGGGAGTCGCTGATGTTGTGTGGTGGATCGAGAGCTGGCTGTGTGACAGGACTCAGAGGGTTGTGATTAATGGAGCTGGGTCGAGTTGGAGGCCTGTGACCAGTGGTGTCCCCCAGGGGTCAGTACTTGGACCAGCATCGTTTAACGTATTCTTCGATGACCTGGACGAGGGGACAGAGTGTATGTTCAGCAGGTTCACTGATGATACCAAACTGGGTGGGGTGCTGACACCCCAGAGGGCCGTGCTGCCATCCAGGGTGACCTAGACAGGCTGGAGAGCTGGGCAGAGAAGAACATAATGAGGTTCAACAAGGACAAGTGTAGGGTCCTGCACCTGGTGAGGAAGAATGTCAGGTACCAATAGAGGTTAGAGGTGGACCTGCTGGAAAGCAGCTCTGAGGAGAAGGATCTGGGGGTCTTGGTGGACAGTAAACTATCCATGAGCCAGCAATGTGCCCTCATTGCCAAGAAGGCCAACGGAATTCTGGGCTGCATAGGGGAGAGCATGGCCAGCAGGTCAAGGGAGGTCATTCTCCCCCTCTGCTCTGCACTGGTGAGGCCACAACTGGAATACTGTGTCCAGCTCTGGGCTCCCCAGTTCAAGAGAGACAGGGAACTGCTGGAGAGAGTCTAACGTAGGGCAACAAAGATGATGGAGGGATTGGAGCATCTCCCTTATGAGGAAAGGCTGAGAGAGCAGGGACTCTTTAGCCTGGAGAAGAGAAGGCTGAGGGAAGACCTTACTAATGTTTACAAGTATCTAAAGGGTGGGTTTAAGGAGGATGGAGCCAGACTCTTTTCAATGGTTCCGAGTAACAGGATGAGGGGTAACGGGCACAAGCTGGAACATAGGAAGTTCCAAATATGAGAAAAAACTTACAGTGAGGGCGACAGAGCACTAGAACAGGCTGGCCAGGGAGGTTGTGGAGTCCCCTTCTCTGGAGACTTTCAAGACCCGCCTGGATGCAGCCCTGAGTAATGTGCTCTAGGCAATCAAGCTTTGGCAGGGGAGTTGGACTAGATGATCTCTAGAGGTCCCTTCCAACTCTGAAAAAATTCCATGATTCCGTGTGTCTGTGTGTTCACATGCGTTGACAATACCATTTATAAAGTGCAAAGATGCCTCTTTGAGGTCACAGAGAAAAGCAGCCGTACAACGAATGGCTCTGTGGCCCTGAGTCTGGTCTGCAATATCATACTTGTCTCCTCGAACCTGTCATTTTGCAGAGACCATGAGTTTGTTTGTAGAGATTAGAGACGTCACAGCTCCTGGTGACTGAAGGTGGTATTTTGTCTGAGAGAAGGATGGGGCCCAAGCTCTGCATACCTCTGGTCTTGCATCTTTATCCCATGAAGCCTCTGTAATTCATAACACAGTCACGTTACTCGGGAACATGTCCTTAGACAGATTCTATCTCTGAGAGCTCAAGTCAAGGGATCTTCAAACAGCCGCTTGATTTATGTATAGGAATGTGTAGCTCATGAGAGGAGTTTATTTTACAACTTTTAGCAATATGCAACAGAAAACTCCCAGTAATTAGAACTTCATGTTCTTTTTCTTCTGTTCTGTACCCTTCCATCGCATATGGGTGTAAGTGGATTTCTCATCATTTTAGCAATTGGGTAAAATTGCATGGTGAGGGAGGTGACTGATGCTTCCATCTTTTATTTTCTTCTATGGTTCTGGTTGTTTATTGTCACTGTACCAACAGATATGATTTCAGTTCTCAAACCTCTGTCTTACGTTTCAGTTGCTATGTATTTTTATGTCTGTTCCTGTATGAACTATTTTTGTGTGACTAGATTCAAATCGTGCTCTCGTAAAAACGCAAGTCCTAAACCGTTATTTTTTTCATAGTTTGAACGCTCACCTTTTTTAAAGTTAAATGTCTTCTGGACTTACTTTTCAGTCAATTGCTAATCTTTAGATGAGTGAGATATTGTGTTGTCTTTTTAAGACTGGGACTAGCTCTCTGAATGTTCAACCACAGTTGCTCTTTAAGGTTTTGATTCCTATGGAAATGGTCCTTTTAATGTCATCTTTAATTTAATCAGGTAATGCCATCAAAATAACATTTACTCTATTACTGCAAATTCACTGCATTATTAGCTAGTGTAACTAGACAAAAAAGATAGTATGAACCCCCATGGAAATATATGCTTCCAGTAAAAATGGATACAGTTCATAGAAGCTCAGTATTTAATTTGCAGTTTCAAAGCACTCTCTATGGAAAGATTTTATGGTTCTGAAATAATTTAAAAACACATTTTGATAGAACCTATAGCACCCACCAACTTACTCTGATTTTTTTTAAGTTATCATTCCTTTGCACGGTTTTAAAGTTGAACGAGATATTTAACACAGTTGCAGAGATAATCTTTAAAGTCTACCATCCTTTAAATGAGTGGGACTTGGATGAATATTTGTATCCCCGAATTGAAAGTCAATTGACTTTAGTTTCTAGAGCAGGTTGCATTATAATTTGGTGTCATTTTATTTTTCGTCTTAGAAGGAACTTTACACAAAGCTTGCTGGGTTGTAACATATTTCAGAGACGTATATATATATTTGACAGTCCCCTTCTGTGAGCTCTACTGACAGCCTGAACTTCCATCATTGCCAGTATTCTGTCTTCCAGTTCATTCTTATCAAAATCTTAGGATTTTTTTTTTCCTGTTTAAAATAATATGAATTATTCCTTGTAAAATATTCCATTACTGATGCAGAAATGTTTTGTACGGTGTGCTTTCTGTCATTCCCGACCAGAAATAATCTCTGATATCTCAAAGAATTCCTGAAATGAGATGCAACTTTTCTGAATTTACTGGCAATTAGCAAAACTGGAGGACACAGAAGGGAACAGTGAGTAGGAGTAATCACTGTTGCTTAGGAAGAAAGGGAAAATTGTTTTGCATTTAATAGGAACAAACATTTAAAAAGTACATATTCAGCTGGTGATGCTGAAAAGGCTTCTTCATGTTATTACATGTTTATGCAATTTTGTTGTTTAATTTGCACCAGAATAGCACTAGAAATGTAAAAATGCAACAACAAAAAAAGGCTTTTTTTTTTTTTAAATCCTGTCTGGAAGAGAAGATTATCAAAATCTACTAAAACCACATCATTGAATATTTCTGTCCCATTTCTTAGTGTTTGAGAGGTTTAAGAAAGTATCTGACTTCTTGACTTTGTTAGAACTTAACAATATTTATCAGTATTTTTCCTTTATTTTTTGTGTTTCTATTTGTCTCTGTTAATTAGTTGACTTTGGTTTTTTTTTTTTAATTCAAGATTTGTTCTCATCCTTTGAAATACTGAATCCTGATAATAAACCCACTATCTTTTACAGTCTACAAGCCCTTAGCAAGGAATTCAATGTCACAGGGTTGTGATGCTCCACAGCAGTCGCCTCTTGGTGACTCTACAGATGCTTTTAATATTTTCATCATGAGCTCAGAGAAAGCATGGATTTAGGTTTGGTTTTGAGTCCCTAAAAAATAAGATGTAGTATGGGGGAAGGAAGAGTTGCAGTAACGAGAATAACCTTACTCTCAGTCATGCAAATGTAGGTATTGTCAGCTTGAGCGTTCCATAGTCTCAGCTTCCAACTATGAACACAGAGAGAGGTATTCCGCAAAACCCACCACAGAAAACCCAACAAAGCATTTTTTTCAGTTCAAAACCATTGCTTGGAATTGCACCGGGAAACAAATTAGCAAAGTCTCTGAGGTCCAGCTACTCGGATGTGCTGTATCACAAATGCCACTTAGCAGTAACACAACTGACGTTTCCGTATGGTTTCTTAAGATAACTTGATGTAAAGTATGTTGTGACAACAACCCATTATTGAAGTGAGCAATCATTGTCTTAAAGAAAGAAAAAAAGAAAAAAAAGTAACAGCTACTCCCCTCCCCCAAATCATTGCCTTTAAGATCGTGCTAAGCATAAAAATTCTGTCGTAAAATTGTTCGATCAGACAACAGCAGTGTACATAGACTCTACCATGTTGCTACTGTGCTACCTCTCCAGCTGCAGTTTTCTTGGGACATTGAGTTAGTTCTCTCCACCTTTAAAGTTATGCACAAATCTGAGGATATAAAATAGGGAGCAAATTCTACGGCTCAGAAAGTAGAATCAGCCGACTATATTAAGTCCTGTCACCTCTGCTGTCAAGTAGGAGGGGCTTTCCTGCAAAAAGAAACTGGAGATCATGCATACATACCATGAGATGAACCTAATGACAATGGCAAGCTGGTATAAAATTGGGGTTATATGTCAAGTACAAGAATAAATATCTGGGGTTTGATGGCTGGTAACAGTTATGGGTCCCTCAGCAGTGCAAAAGTTATTTTTACTTGACCGTGTTCAAACCAATAGAGATTTAGTCAATTTTCTGCACGTTATGACATTCTAGTGTATACTAAAACTAAGAAAAACCACAAACACATAGTCTGCATATTACATTTTGACCAAGTGTGTGCTTGTGAGAAAATTTCTTATTGTGTCTTGGTAAAATTCACTTTCTAAAGTGGGTAGTCCAGGTCAGCACGCAAGTAACTGACATGGAAATTTCCCCTTCTCTCTTCCTCTCTCTTTCTCTCTTTTTTTCTGTAATATGTTATTACTTGGAGTAAAAATTGTATTTCTTGATTCCTCTGCACAGTGGTGAACTTCACCCTTTGACACTTGTGTTACTAAACCAGAAAATCACATAAATTCGAATTTAGCTTCAATATAGTCCCATTAGCATCAAGCAGTCAGCTGGACAAGTCGTATCCTTCAAGTTGCACAGATACCTGGTCGCTTTGCTGACTTGGGTTTATGTGGCTGAACATTCTTTACATGTCCTTTTATACGTTGTAGCCTGGTCTTCGTACAGGTTCTCACAAGCTTACTGACTGATTATTTTATTCTCTTGAGGGTGAAAAGTTGTGCTTTTGTTAATAGCATTTGCCAAAAAAATATGGTTTATCTTCTGTGTCTTTTAGGAAAAGTTGATTAATTTGCCTTTGCAGCAAATAAATGCTAGGGAATAAAGTATTGTATTTCTTTGTTCCATTTTTTAAGTCTAAAGAGAAGAAAAAAATGCTTAGTATTTGGGTGTTTCATCAAGTACAAATATGCTTTTCTGGCATATTTAATAACTTAAAATTATATGATACGATGTAATGAAACTCATATCGCATAGTATCTGAAAAGCCACTTCATCTTTCCAACTCTAATGTTTTAGTTTATCAGAAAGGAAATGGGGGGAAAACTGGAATCCGTAACAAGCAGCATTTGCCTATTACTGTATTAGTACAAATATACCAGAAATTTCTGGTAAGCGGCTGGTGCAAAGAGGCGGGGGAAAGAAAAAGAAAAAAAAAAATAAAAATCCCTGAGTGTGCAGAGAGTATCCAAGCCATTTGACCGTCCCTGCTTGGGTAAGAGAAGTTGCTTCTTTATTTAACTATTATTTTCCAAATAAATATGAGCTGCCTCTAAATAGGATGATGATAGCAGGTGGTCTCTCAAGCAGAAATTATTTTC
The DNA here is from genome assembly GCF_963924245.1 of Chroicocephalus ridibundus. Classification (NCBI taxonomy): domain Eukaryota; kingdom Metazoa; phylum Chordata; class Aves; order Charadriiformes; family Laridae; genus Chroicocephalus; species Chroicocephalus ridibundus. The sequence goes on from NC_086287.1 coordinate 88,802,645, forward strand.
AAGCTGACAAGTATAGTGAGCGCAGTATAACTACATGTATTTCAGGAAAACATCGTGCACGTCTGTTTAAGGATTCATTAACATGGTATAGATTAAACCCATTGAAGATGGCACAGATTGTTTCATTTTATTACATTCAATTGGATTGGATGTGTGCCATTTGCAAAGAGCAATATTACCACAAAAAAAGAAGTCTGGCACGTTTGTCACATAATATTCCCCTATTGAGAATGAACTGTTTCCGAACATCAAAAGGTAAAAATCTGTTTTCCCCTCACCCTCTGCCGTATTAACCACAAGAAAATATGACTGCACATGTCTTGTTATAAAGTATTTGAGTAGCGCGATTTCTGTGCCTGAAGTCGTCTCGTTTAGCCTAATAGGGAGACCTTTGTATTCTTCATGATGCCAGGATTCAAGTTCATCAACCTGCTGACGCGCTGCTTCCCCCGTGTCCCAGCTCACGCCGTGACACCTCGGTCCCCCCGAGCCCTCCCTGGCCGCGGGAGGAGAGGGGTGGCCGGGAAAGGGGACACCCCGGCAGCCGCCCCGCTCCCAGAGGAAGGGAAACAGCTGCTGTCGCGGGGAGGATGGTCAGACAAAGAGGGAGATTTCAATTCAGAGAATGTTGCCGTTTATAACGCGAATACTTCAGGCATCTGTCTAAAGTCGAGTGTTCTAAGTGAAGGGGAGCCTTCCCAAGACGGGGCTTAGAAAGCTTTATCTCTTACATGAGTACTGCAGATTGTAAAGATATGTCTTAATCGGCTTGCGCTTGTGTCTTTAATATTAAACTCAGTAGCAACACTCCAAAAAATACGTACATGGGAAATAGTGATATAATCAATGAAAAAATAGAGGGATAAAACGAGAGGTGTGTGTATATATTCTAAATATACATATTATAAATACGCCTTTTCATTCTGTACCCTTAAAAAGTCCTTGTAGTGTGTGTGTGGGAACAGAACAAAAGCAAATTTGCTGTCATTGGCTTGTATCTAAATGTGCCATTTTAAATTAAATGGTAACAGAGTTGCAGCATATCCCATGCTGTATTTTCTATTTCTGCTGCAGGATCCATTTTAAATGTATTTTTACACCATCCCCTTTGGATTAATCTATGCTATTTTTCAGGAACTCAGGCTCACACGCATGTATGCTTTATATTATTATTAGTAGTATTTGTTGTGCTGGTTTATTTCATATTGTGATTCTTGGGGGGGATTTAATTTTAATTAATGGGAAATTTAGAACAGGACCATTTAATAAATCTGTTCTCTGAACTTAAGTCTAGCAGTCAGCATGGAGTAGCTTTGGCTTTTTCATCAGTGGAGGTTACTAATTCTTTAACTAAATAATTGGCAAAAACTGTAGGTAGGGTGTGAAGCATTTGATTCATAGTGCACCTTCAGTGAGAGGCACTGAAGAGTTAATTTATTTTATTTTACTTTTTTATTTTTTTGTTGGTGCAGTTGGGACTCAGCTGTTGTTTCCTCTGGGATTAAACAGCTGTCAGCATTGTTAATGACATCAAATTCATGCATTAAAATTCTCTCGTTCCTCTCCGTATAAAATGTGGATGTGGAAAGCACTGCCATATCCCGCTTTGTGAAGGAATGAAAATCCAAGGAAAGATAACAGCACTTATTACAAAACCACAGACCGGAGCTTCTGTTGATGGAATCTCGTAATGAGTAATTAAGCTACTTTGCAGAAGTCAGCGCTGTCACGTTTGCAATTGGGTATTTCCATTCCCCTGTGGATACAGCTGGGAAAAGACTACTAAGGTGATAAAAAAAAAAAAAAAAGAAAAATAGAATTGTTCTGGAAATATCATCTTCATGAAGCTTGGAGGCTTCAATGCGAAAGTGGCTATGAAAAATTAGCCTACAGAAATAACCTGACTGGTGTAAAAGACACTCCTTTAAAACGCTCATAACTTATATCATCTGATAAACAAAAAACAATGAGTTTTTATTATCCTGCAGTCTCACAAGGATATGACAATGGCAGGTTTATTTCTGGGAATGGGTGTTGGCTTTTCTTTTTTTTCCCTGAGCCTTTTGCTCTATAAATGAAAGTTTTCAACTCCTGACTGTTCAGTTCTGTAATTCTGAAAATATATTATGGGAAGCTTGCGATCTTTTGAAGGGAAATTATCATTTCAGGGGAGGAAAGGGTTGATACAGATTTTTTTGTTGTAAAGTTCAAAACGTTACTCATGCTTTTAAACTGATAGATATTTCTAATGCCCCTAAGAACTCCAATTATTAAAAATAGTCCTGAATTTTCACTAGTTTGAACGTCCCTGTTCTCTTTCTAGTTCTTTTCTATGTTTTTTATGGTTTGTTAAGCAATTAACTTACTCTTAACTTTCTTCTTTCAAGTAGCTTTGTTTTTTAGAGGCAAAAAAATTAAGCAGCAAGCATAGTTTTCTGAATGTCTTTATCCTATTTCCAAGAAGTCGTTTTTGTGCAGAATACCCTAGTTGTTTTTTTTTAATATCCCCATGTTACAGTGAAATCAAATTAAATTAAGCCCAATGAAGAAACCAGCCTGCTAACAAAATGAATTGATAAAGTAGTAGTTTATTGAATTCAGTAATATGCACTGAAATATATAGGAATAGAAGAGTTAATTGAATAACAAGCTTTCAGATCAGATGGTGAAATATGAGTATCTGATGGGTCGAATTAATGTATGTGTTAACTGAATAATAGCTGGAGTCTCTAAAACATGCTATGCCTTCTTAAAAAACTATCTCTGTGAAAAGCGTAAGAGTTTATTTTTTCAAGGCCATGTATTTTGAAAAACCTCCAGTTTATTAGCAGAGACATGGATGGAGACTAAGGCACGCTTTATTTTGATTTGTTGAAACATTAACAATGTACTGAGCACCCCACTGTATGAAATAATACACGCGAACGTGGTCACTATTATAAGACAGGTTTGTTTAACATCCTAGCGTTCAGTGAGATCCCTACATGACTCCCAAATTCAGTCAAGTGTTACGCTGGTGGTGTCAAGTGTCTTTTTGTAGTTAATTTAATCATGGTTGGCCCAGAAATGGACCTGTGAAGCTCTGTAGTGGTAATTTATATGTCCTTTTTCATCGTTACTGAAAATGTGCCCTTCTGGAACTAATGCTCGCTAGTTTTATCATTAATGTGTAGTAATACCTTGTAAAAATATTTTTTCATTAGCTTATATTTTCAGAGGAGGAAAAAAAGAAATAAACGGAGAAAATACTCCTATGTTTATATGAACTGTAAGCAGGCCCTGCAGGTTTTGAAGTGCATTGTGTTCAAGGAGATGAAGGCTTGTGCCACTAGCTGCGAGTGCCATTCAGTCCTCTGTATAATTGTCGTCTTTGAAAATGAAGGGCTTGGAGGGACACTCGGGGAACGGTGTCAGAAAGAAGTGCTTTAATTCTGGGAGCGTGCAGCTGATTCTTCCTTACAGTCAGGGTGCTCTCACTCCAGATGTGTCACAGTGTCATCTTTTTAAAATCCTGGATGAATAAAGACAAGAAAGTCCGGGGGTTGATAGGGTATAGTAGGAAAATTTGACAGCAACGTCTACAACCAAGAAACCATAAAGGATTGTAACCCAGGGGGTGAAGAAGAGGTTATGAGTGTGTTCTTTCCCCGTCACAGTTGAAGGTGTTCTCTGTCCAAGTTTTACTACCTCTAAAAATTGCCGTTTGTAAAAAGTATTGTCAGCAGGAGGGGTGCAGTCCTGATCTAAGCAGTTGGGTGGAGGAAGCTGCTTGTGGACGTTGTGGTGCAAACATCACGTTTTGATGTTGTAGGAGCGCAAGCCCAAGCTGGCCAGTGCTAATAAGGATGCTGATGGTCTTTAGCTGCCCCATGCAGTTCACCCCGTAACAAAATCTTAGACCGCAATGAAATTTTTTCATAAGCCGGCGTCCTTCCTTGAGTAGCCTGCGTGCTAAAGCCATCTGAGGTGAACTCTTTACCCAAATGGTTTTGAATCATGACTTAGGGAAGACCAAAAGTTCTGGAAAGAATTGAATTTCTTTATAGTCTGGGAGGGGGGGGTAGAAAAAGAAAGCCAAATACTTTGATTGTTGAAATTGGTGAAATTCGTGTCAAACGTTAGGAAATTCTGAGAAGCTATTTGGTTTGTCAATAGAAAGACCTAGACCCCATTCTGCTGTGTAGACGAGTAAAACATGAGTATAACCTGTAGTCTTCGTGGCATATATGTGATGAGACAGTTTAAATGTTTTTTAAGTTGTTGACTTGGAGCCACATGGGCAAAATGAGTAATTTGGGGTTGCGTATTCCATGTCAGGTATAGGGAAATGATTTCCAAATGCTTTCACATCCAGTCACTAAGCCCCCATAAAACCCCCAGTCTCTAAAATTTGCACTGTATCAGACATACCCTATTAATTAGAGGAGTAAGTCTAGGAAAAAAGATATCCACAAATAGTTGAATAACTGTCAATTATTTTTTTCCTCATACTTAGCAAGAACATTTCTATGCGTGGGAGTATGCCCAACTCAAGTATATGTATTTCTTCTTGGTGGATAATATAGTAGTTGCAAATCTTTCATTATCTCAAAGACCTGTATTACTCTGAAAGATGTATATTTAAAAAGATGCTGGCAGTAACTGCCGCTGACAACCAGCCCAATTTGAAATAGACTCCCTCTGTGGCACTGTGTAGGAAAGGCTCCGTACATTGATCTATGGATTTTTCATTTGCTTTCAAATAGTCCTACTTGCGCGTCTGCAAAGAGCGAATAAGCAAAGTTTGAATCAGTTTGACTTTGGAAGCATGATTCTGAGCAATTACCTTGGGAAAATACAGCTCCTTTCGACTAAATAGATCTGTCAGGAAGAGCCAGAGTACAGCACGCCGCTGCTGAAATACATGTGTGCGCTGGTAAACCGGACCCAGCCAATTAAACATCAAAATGTTGGCTGCATTCAGTTCACAGGAAGACTTATGTAAGTTCATTTTCATAGTGTGCGTATGTGTCTTTAGACTTTAACTGACAGATTCCCACAGTGAATAGACTGGGGAGTTATCAATTATATGGTTAGCTGTGCGCTGCAGTTGTACGCTCTGCGGCTTTCTGACAGAAGCAGGCAGAAAGCGAGAGAAGTGGAATAATTCTGGTTCAGCAAGACTCTTAATATTTCACTCTAGGAACCTAAAATCATTGTGAAAAGATGGGGAAAATGGTCATTTTAAGCCTGACCACTGCAATTTCTTCTGTCAAGAGCATGTGAAATGTTAATGGCTGTTTCACCCCAAAGTACGAACCCCAGTGTACTGAGATTGGGTATTTGGGGGTTCAGGAATACTAATTTGGATCGTTCATCTCTTAGAGGATTGAATAACTTTATCTAATTACGTCAAAGTACTTTACGCAGCAGCAAGTAGTAGATAGAAATCCACATGATTTGTTAGAAAATAGCTGCTGTAGCCACTTTTTAAATAGCAGCCTTGAGTTGTTACGTGCGAGTCTGAGTGACTTTTATTACTCTGTTTTCCGTCCTTGTGTACGTCAATTTGGCAGGACGTTTATGTTCATTAAATGTTTGCGATTTCCACAGCAGCGTGTAATGTACTACTGCTTCCCAACCATCACCGACGTGTTACTTTGCTCCTGACAAGGAACCCGTGTCCAGTCTTGTCAGGATGGCCATCAAAGCCATTACACTTGTTAAGCAAACTAGGCAAGAACCTAAAGCACCCATTTCTGATGGATGGTTTCTCTGTCTGTCACGTAATCTTTCCTCCCACTGCAGGCAATACTCAGAATTCAGGAAAAATAAGTAAATAAGCCAAGTATGTAGCAGACTGCAGCTACTCCAGAGAAGCTGTGGATGCCCCATCCCTGGAGGGGTTCAAGGCCAGGCTGGACGGGGCTTGGAGCAACCTGGGCTGGTGGGAGGTGTCCCTGCCCAGGGCAGGGGGTTGGAACTGTATGATCTTTAAGGTCCCTTCCAACCGGAACCATCCTGTGATTCTATGATACTCAGAAGTATAATGCAAAGGTTTGGAACATGATCGTGATGGATCCCCTCTGCACAGTCTTCAGTCGGGTCCCTCTGAAATGCTTCCAGACCCCCTGTTATATGCTGCAGTTTGGTAGTGTAGATGTAGGATGCTCCTATTATTTTTTTTTTTTCTGTAGCTTTTTTGCTCTCAGGTTTTTAGCTGGAAGTGAAATCAGCCTAGCTATCAAGGTTCTTGAGCAAAAAAAGTCTTGGGTAAGCAAATTCCAAGATTTCCAGGAATTCTGCTGTGCTTGTTTTCTAGAGCGCTGCATGCCAGTGTGCATGTGGGCAATAAACAGACTGCAACTTCAAACTGCTAAAATGCAGTTATGTTATTGGATAACCATATTTTTAGTACTATAACAGGAAGCTATTTATATTAAATATGAAATTAATACTTTCATCTGAAATCAGATATCAATGTATTTCTCCTACAGATCATGGTAGAGGGACCCCCATATCTGAAGGGCTTGAATCAGCCACTAACATTTTGGTCATGGTTGAGATTTAAAAGCCCAAGGCTCCTGAATTGAAAACGTGTGATTACTTTGAAGATCTGCTCTCACGTTGTCGTTCTCACTTAGAAATTAAAATTCCTGGGAACCTAGTAGAATTTCTGGCCATTAGACTTAAAGCTGATCCTGAATCGTCCCTAACCTCATACGGATCTCAACATTGTTTCTTCTACTGGCTTCTGATTTTAATATTTAAAAAAGTACAGCAGTCTTCCACTTTCCTGAGTTTATTTCGCAACATCTCTTCGTAATGTTGCACAGTCTCCTTGGAATGAGTCTGACTTGTGCAAAATACTAACAGGAGCATTATGTGCCGTATAAAAACAGTATCCATAAAATTACATAAGCAAGGAGGAGAAAATCTAAAGCCAGGTCTTAACATACAGAAGCAGATACTATCCAAGTATAAGGATCTAGTGATTCGGCCCCACCAGCAAATTGGAGGTGAACCAGGGAAAATGCAGTTGTCAAGGTTTAGGTGGCAGATCTGTGCTTCTACTGCTTTTATTCCAAGGTGCTCTTCTCTGTCAATTATATATTTAGATTATGTTTTTCGGATGCTTTTAAATATATTATTAGATATTTGGCTGCTAGCCTTTTCTGGAATTTTTTTGGTCGGTCCCCCCCCACCCCACTGCTGATGAACGTGATGGAAGGGCACCCAGTGTCCTTACTCCAGCCTCTCGTTACGCAAAGGGAGAAGCTGAGTGGAAAAGGTTTGTGTTGCAGGATGGTCCAAGAAACATGTCTCTCTGTGCTTTTGTCTTAGGGTGGTATTATCATTATAGGGGCTGGGGTATTAATGGACTCTCTTGTTATATCTCCGATTAAAGATTCCTTTAGGTTTTTAGTCCTTCACATGACATGGCAGTGCTTAGGATCCCCTACTCTTTTGGGGAATCTCACAGCTTCTGTATCCTCTGCAACTCAAAACTGGTTGTGAGAGCACGGGGCAAAATAAGTCTTTGGCTCCATCTCTGTGTGGATGCCCACAAATCTTAAGACTGGATTTACCATAACAACTCGCATATCTTTAATTTTTGGCTTATGAAAGACCTTTCAGAAAGAGACACATCTCCTGAGAGCCACCCAATGAACGGCTTGCTCACTGCCCATTTGCTCAGGATTTTTTTTCTCTCCTCCCCCCTTCCTAATTTTTTAATATAAATGCACATTTTCCCCTCCTTTTGGGGCAGAAATGTAACTTTTGTAGGAGAGTGATGTGTGTTCAAATGACACATTTTCCGGGCATTAACGTTTGATAATTTCATAGAGATACCGGGGTTACCTCCTAGAAATGAGTTAACGCGACAAAGAGATGGGGTTTGTTTGCAGGAAGCGGAGGATAACGGCCCTAAACTTTACTATTGGTGGCGGCGGAGGGGGCGAACGGGAGGCACGGAAAATTGCTTTTTATAATTAAAAAGGGAATCTCAGATGTTTTATATCTTGAATATTTACAATAAAACCTTCAAGTGCTTGTCAAGAGGGTAATGTGTCATTAGCAGGAGCCTTTGCCTCTCTTCTCCTCTCGGACATGACAGTGCAGCAGGATAAGAGAAGAGTAATTATAGTTCAGCAGGGCTGCCAGGTGTGATAAATGAGTAATCAGCACACAGGAGCCCCAGTCCTCAAAGGAGGACTATTACAGCGTTATCAGCTGCCGGCCCGGGTGTACGGCAGCCTCGCGCTGAGACCGAGACGGGGCCCTGGGCTGCTCAATGCAGCTCCCTCCTGCCAGACCTTCCCCGGCTTCCCCTTCCTCGCCCGCTCCTTTGTGCGGCTGCCATGGGCAGGGAAGGCGGCGGGGAGGAAGGAATAAAAGGGAAAAGCGCTTCTTGCCTTCGCCTTGCGCTAGTATTTACATAAAGCGTTGCCCTCTCTCCAGGTGAGAAGGTGTGTTTCTGCCTTTATGGCTTCCCATGACACGGTGCTGCACAAAGCCAGGCTCCTGCCTCCCCGTTTTTATTCCCCTTCCCGCGGCTTTGACCTCTGTGTGTGTGGGTGCGAGCGCCTGAGCGTTCGTTTCCTCAGCTGCACCGGAGTAGAGCTTTCTCCCACGAACCAACTTGAAGATAACCAGCTTCCTGGTGATCCCAAAGTCTCGTTAATGTTGGATCACATATGCTAAACTGCAGCTGTAACCGTTCCTCCTTGTGCTGCTGCTCAGAGCGTTCTGGTGACGTGATTCATCTGTTTATTATTGCTGGGAACGGTCGCGTATCAGAATTGAGTAAACCGTTTGATTAAAATTAATCAAAACCCAATTCAACCAATCAGTGCAACATTGATCCTCTACTTATTTATTTCCTTTCAAGTTCAGCATTACCAGTGGCAGCGCTGGAATAGGAGTATTTTAAAATAATTCTCAAAAATAATTGTGAAAAAGAGAAAATGCTCTGCCTATAATAAATTGTTATTAAGGAAAAAGGACATAATGTGCCTTGGAAAAACCGGAGGGCCAACACTTTTGATGCAAGGTTATTTTTACAATAGTTGCATTTTTATCGGTTGATGTATTTTAACTGGAGCCCTGACAATAGTCACAAAAAATTATTACTCCGGCATGGAGCTACTTATCTGACAAATGCAATGCGAATGGTCTTGTTCTTATCAATGAGATCAGATTTCAAAAAAAATGAATACGAGGAATGAGGCGTTGCTTTGTGAACAGATAACCTTGCAGGCATGAACTCGCAAACCTGAATAAAAGGATGTCTCTATGAAATAATCTGTGCATAAGTGCAATCAGGTCAGACTGTAATAGACAGCGGGGGGTGGAATCAAAAGGGGGAAAAACTCATTTCATCACAGTTAATGGCAAGGAAAAGAAGGCAAGGAAGGACTTTCTTTGGAGCGGAGCTGTTGCGACAAAGACCAGGGCTTCAGCGTGTCATGCACCATTTGCTGTTGCACTAGCGCTCTTTTCAAGAGCTGTGAAGCCATTATTGTAATGTGAAAAAAGTAGAAAGAAATACTCCCTCCTGGTCACTGGAAGGGCAAATGAGGTGCAGGCTTTTTTTTTTTTTTCTTCTCTTTTTTTTTTTCCCTACACTATTTGTGCAGGGAGGTTTCTAGATTCCCCCTGGTAAAGCTCCACTGGGATGCAGGAAAGATCACAGTGCCCTTATAAACAACACTTCTTGGCACTGTTTACCTTCTTTTGTGACTTTGCTGCCTGCGAAGGAGGATAGGAGCATCAGAGGCCCAATTGCAACCAGAATGTTTACCCTGCTTTTGTCTTTCAAGGAGCAGAACCTTTAGAATATTCTCTAGCTAAAGTTTTACAGCGTGTTTCTGTGGTTTGGGTTTTAAATATAAGGAAAAAAAAAGAAAAAGAAAAAGCTCAGTACATTCCTGTATGGTAAAGTTATCTAGTGGTGATAATAAATCCAATAGTCTGTGGATTTTGTGTGTGTTATTAAAAAGAGAAGAGAAAGAATCCTTTGTTCGTTGGCATAATGCAATCCTGTCTCTGAACTGTTCTAATTTGCAAACCAAGTACTTTGTAAATTGTGGAAACCTGGTTATAACTTGAAGGCTGAATAAAATGGGTCATCTTATAACTGAAAGATAAATATAGATGTAAAATAGTGCCACGAACGTCTTTTAAGCAAGAAAAATAAATAAATAATGGGTTTCAGAACTGGCTCGTTCTTGTATAGTTTATGGGTAAAGCAAGATTACACATACAGCCCTGCAGCCGATTCCCAGGACTGCTAAAGTGTGAAGAACAGGAGTGACATTCTAGTCTTCAATAAATCACTATAAAAATGTTTATGAACCCTGCAATTTACTGTCTTTTAAATGCAAATTGAAAGGGGCATCGTCACAAGTGTAAAGGAGACCTGCAGTGGCCTAAAGGAATTATAAAATGTTGCAAAAGGCTTCTGAACTTGTGTGATCTTAAATGGTTCTATTTTAAAAAATGATTTCCCATTTATACTTCTGTGACAGCTTTGTTAATTTATTAAAGAGATCTCTCTGAATTGCAGGAAGGTGTTTATGAGCAGAAGCAATTCACAGAGGCCTGCAAGGAGTTGCAGTTTAATTTGGCAGGCACGGGAGTGAAGTTTGCTCTTCACGTACAAGTTGTATGGAAGGCCATGGGGGTTCAAAAATGGATGAAGCAGTGATCTTTTCTGACATTTTCTGACAAAGATACTGGTAAAGTAGCACAGATTTCCTGCCTCTTTCCAGCTCCTCCACACGGTCATCGGCTGTGAAATTCCTAAACAGCATAAATGAACGTGACCCGTTGCTGGATGAACAGTTCAGCATCCCTCAGCCCACCATTAATGAAGTCCAAGTTGACTGAAGAGTGAATCATCTGTTCTGTGCTGTAGCTGTGCTTTTTCCATTTGAGATGCACTAATTTCCACTTATACGTTTACCATTTTATCTAGAAAATATTCCTCTTTGTGGAAGCAGATTTAATCCCTATAATATAGACATTAGGAGTTTCCGTCAGTTGGATGGGTTGCTTTCTTTTTTTGTTTCGTTGATTGGTAAATTTTGAGGGTTTGGCTTTTTTAGCTAAGAGCCATGATTTTCTGCATTCGGGTAATGTAACTGCCACCAAATTTAATTTTTTGTTAAATAAAATATTCACTGGGACAGTATATTGTGTATATGTACGCAATATGTGTACATATATGTACAGTTGGAACCAGCTGCATAGCTTAGAATCCTCCACAGCGTACTTCATCACTTCTGTTTAACATAATGACATAAAACCCACGATGGGCTCACACGATATTCGTGCTGTGTACGAGGAGGCATTGCACAGAGTTTGTAAGTGTATCATTATCCACTGCCGGTGGTATTTCTCCTGGTTTCCAAATCGTTATACTCCTTAAGAAAAAAGGTGTGGGCATCTGATTTCTGGCAACCCTTAAGTTAAATACGCGGCTTTGGGACTGACTGATGATTTAGCTGTCAGAAATAGTTGGAGAATGGGCTTTCAGGCTCCAGAGTCGTTATAACATCTGCTTGTCCGGCCTGGGCAGCTTCTCAGCTTACACGTGATGGGGGATCTTTGGAACCAAAACTATGTAAATAAATAAATTTGGAGGGCGTGGGCACTTGCGTGACTCCTCCTGTAGACAGCAGTATTGCTTGCCTCTCTTACATTGGAGACTTTCTAACCCCTAAATAGAGCAGTCGTGGCTTACAACTCAATAGCACCCTGAATGTATTACTGCTCATTTTGTTGTCATGCAAAACTGCTGAAGCACTCTGCCTTCTCCTGCAGCCGTGCGTCGGCCTGGATATTGTTTTTGTAACTGAGTTTAATACATAGGTATCATTGCTTGACAGGATTAAAAATGTTGTAATCCAGTGTTTTCAGAAAAATGAACTCCTCTCCGCTGTTGGAGCGCTCGCTGCCTCGCACCAGCTTGTGCCTTGTGCTTACGACAGTTCGGGACCTTGTCTTGAGGTGGTCTGGTTCGGAGTCAGCCCCCTCAGTGTCCCTGTGACCGCAGCATCTTCTTGCGTGTGTGTAGAGGTAAGGGGACAAAGCCGTGAATATGCAAAATGTTGTGCGTGCATGTAGGACCAGGTTTCTATACCTGGGGTTTGGAGAGGGCAGGAACATATTTTGCTTTTCAGTAATGTTACACACTCGTTTTTATCTGACGGTGTCTGCTCATTGTTTAGAGTAGGCTTTGGAAGAGCTGAGCTAATCCCCAGGAAAATGGCTGATCTTTCATCTTTGCATTGCTAATACACCATTATCAATGCCATCTTGGCAACAAATGTAGACATTTAGGAACTGTACTATGTATCCATAATCTCACAAGCTTGAAACTTATGCAAAAACCTCAAAAATCACATCTATGTTCCTTCAACACCGGGAAGGATCAAAGACTCACCTCTGCACAAAGACTCTCAGTAGCACTGAATCAAATGCCTTGTCACTGTCTGTACAACTGCAGGCACAATGGAGAGTCAAATGGCGACAGTGATTCGTTAACGAGGGAGCATTAACGCGGAGCTGTTAAATTCTCTTTCTAGGATAAGACCTCATTTCTGCATTTTAAGTAAAAGTAATGAGCTCATCAGCGAAGAGAGAGGAATGACGCTTCTCTTTGGTGGGCAGGGGTGGCTGGTTCATTTGCCACGCCATGGTTGGCCTTGACGCGTCGTACTGCAGCCTGGGCGAATGGGAGTGTTTATACATGGCAGACGAGTCAGATTTTCAGGTTAACATGGGTGGAGCAGGGCAGAACACTAACACAGTGTTAGTTCCTTGGTTAAGAGTAAACAGCTTGATAGGGTGTCCCACTGGGAGGATGCAGAAAATGATCCTTTTCTAGGTGAGGTGGAAAACACTTCTTTGTTCATCTATCCTAAAAATATACTTAATGCTTGTGATCCAGACCTATCTGTCTAAGGTGGTTTATTTCAGAATATATTAGGTGGTTTATTTCAGACTATATTAGTCTACTTTTATCAATACTCTATGTACTTCCAGGTGGAGAGGATCTAAGAAGTTAGGTCTGGCCTTGCTAGTGCAAGGAAGATGCTCTAACCACTTCTATATACTACTTACGTCCCGTATGTAAGACTAGTTCCTTGCTGAGCACTGGCAAGGAGACTGGAGATCTGAAAACAATTTTCATGCCCAAAACTGAACAGAAGGAAGATTCAGAGCACAGGCTGTCCTGTTTCCTCTCATTCTCCCCCGAAGATGAGCAAAGGTTGCTAAAACAACGCCGATAATGAGGTTTGACCCTCCCATTACTCTCAACCACTGCCTACAATTCGTCTGCACTGAAAATCCCTGAACTCCACCCAAGGGATTTGAACTTAGAAACTGTTAACCTTCCAAATATGATCTAGTTTCTGGCATTATTTGTTTTCTAGCCCTTAGAATTCTCTGATCTTTTAATGTACAACGGCACTCAGGCCCAAATACAGCGATCTGCCAGCAGCAAGCCATCATCCCTTCCTCCTGGATTGCCATTCCCTCTTCCTCCCCTGGCTGCCCGCAGGTAGAACCAAGTGTCCCCAGGGTGTTGATGGATGGGCACTACAGAAATGACGCACGTGGGCTACGAGGGGGAAGAGTGGACTTGGGCTAACTGGGAGCTGCCAAGGATTTAGGGATAGACTGTCTCTAACATCAGCATCAGTATATGTTTGTATGGAACGATCCAGAACGCAGTCCTTAAGTCGCTTGCGGTTTCAGCAAAATAGTCCCTGTTCTGGTATTCCTACCAGGATAACATATTTACTTTGTCTTTGGGACCACGCGTTCATATTTTGTGCGAAATGGCCTTTGCCTTTTAGGGTATTCAAGCTCATTTCTGCATGTGTAGGTCGAAACCATGCTTCTATTTGCTATCTGTGGACGTTTATGAGTTCCTGGCATTTGTCATAAGTATAGGGCTTTGCCCCTCTGTCCTTGGGCAGGAATTTCCCTCCTGCTATAAATTTGCGGAGTGCTATGTATCATTTCCCTGCTGGCTGCCACCCTATACCTCATAAGTGATTGTACTCCGGTGGGGAAGTGATTTGTATGTATATTTTTATAAAACACTTTGGGATCCTTGGGGAAGAAAGTTGTTATATAAATGTATTTCCCAGGGGAAAGTAGTGGAAATCTCATTACTTGGAACATACAGCATATTTAAAAGTAGGTTTGACAAAACACTAGAAAATAAAGGAAACAATCCTGAACTGGCATTGGGATGGTCTAAATGATCTAGCAGATATTTTCCATCTCTAAAGTTTGTCTCATGATTTTATTTAGTGCATTGGAAAAAGGGCATGAGGAACGCTAAAGCCCTGCACATATAAAATATCTTTCAGCAACACTGTGGCTTATTTTAATATAACCTTTAGCAAAACACTGTGGTTTGCTTACTTGCTGATTTATTTTAGGTAGTTCAAAATATTTCTATTAGTGATCTCTCTGAATTACTTTAGGTGGTGCAATGGATTTGTAGCAAAACACAGCATGTAACTTGAGTGTACTCTCTGAAGCCAGGTATTTGGTGCCAAGCAAAATTTGTACGTGTAGCTTCTGTTTTAAGCAATTATATGGTGTGTAATACACAGTAGAGAAATTAAGTAGAAGTACATTTTGCCCTAAGGGATTACTGTAGCTGTTGGATTTATTTTAAACAAGTTTTGCCCCTCATACAGTAAGGTTCCTGTAATAAATCACTTATGTAATAATCTACAGTATATTATCTAAAATTAAAAAAAAAAAGAAAAGAAACGTCAACGGAAAACAAATGGTAAAAGTAAAGGTGTGCTATAGCAAGGAAGCACGCTTACGTGTTTGGAGGAAAGTGGTTAAACAGTAGTTGAGGAGTCTAACAAATAGAAGCCGTTCCGGAGCTGGACTCAACAGAACGACTTCACTGCAGTGAACTGCTTATGTAATAAACTGCGTGGATGTCACTGGAGAGTAACCAAACCCATCCATCTGAAGCGTTTCTCAGCTTCCTTAAATTAATGGTGATCTTCTCTCTGAAGGGAAGAATTGTAAAAATACATCAAGAATGTCCATGCAGAGTTTGTTACGAAGTGAAACCAGTGCGGTCATTGCAGATAAGCCGTTTTTGAGCGTGGAGGAAGGGATAGTGTTCTGATACTTCAGCTTTCTGAAGTTAGTTATCAGTCTTCAGCCAAGTTATTCTAGCTCCTATTTACTAGTGAAATAAGAAGTGTACAATGAATAAGGGTCTTACCTAATTGCTGTATAAATTGGCCAAATGGTTTTCAAGACCATTTATTTTTAAGAAGTCTTGTTTTGACTGCCATAGCTAAGATATAGTTTTGTATTCCTTTATATGATATAACAAAATGACAGCTACAACCAACCAAGCTGCATCGCTGTGCAATATGTCAGCTCCTTTCAACAGACCTGATTTCCAGAATAACCTTTTCCCCCAGACATTTGTTTTCCTTTGATTCCAGCGATGAGACCCAAAGGGATTTCATTCAGAAAGCTTGGGACTTCCAGCTTTGTGAAGCCATAAAAAAGGGAGGAGTGGCAAATCTCAGAAACAACTAAATTGAAATGCAAATTCCAATTTGTCATTTGCAAACTCTTTTAAGAACTGGTAGCAGATTTTTGAAGAAGAATTAAATAGTTTGGAGAACATGGGGATTTTCAGTAGTGCCTTTAATACATCAAATAATTTGCTACTCTTTCATGAAAGTCGACTACTTCTGCTTTACATCATTTCATTTCTGTTTATACCCAATATGCAGGGTGATAATTTACCACTGAACCTCTTGCAGGGCACCAGCCTTGGTTACAGATAGGTTCTTCCTTGTCCCCACTCTCTGTGTGGCCATTTATTTATCATGTGAAATTTAGCAAGTCTCTTAACCTCCTCTTTCACTCTTATTTCCCTACTTAAAAAACCAAACCAAGAACCTAGTTTTTACTATTTGTTAATATTTGCTAATATTTGTACACTAGCATTTATAAAACACTTTCATATCTGTCCTGGCAAAATCCCCCTGGTGCGGGATCAGCTGTTACAGTTTTTGTAATAGTGGGTGCTTCCCGTATGAAATAAAAATGGTCATGTAACATGGGATCAGCCTTAAAATTATAGTCTCTTGTTTGTTCCCGTGCTCACTGAACAGCTGGGAGTTCAGTCCTTTCCATAACTAGTTGTTTTCCTGGGGAGAGTCCCTCTACACCACCTCCTCCTCCTGTCATCTCAGGTGGCCTTCCTTTTGTTCCCTTCTTTAAGGCTGAAAAAAAAATTGCAATAAAAAAAGAGAGAAAGTGATCTCCACAGATCTCGATAGACGTGTTTCAATAGATTTGAAGACGCCTTTTCAATGGTATGTTTTAGAGATACGTTTTTTTCTCAGGGCTTATTGCATTTAAGTTTGCCACAGAGACAAGACATTTATTTATTAATAATTTGTGTGGTCTAAACATAGACAAACAGATCGCTTATTTCTTTATACATTTATTGTGGCTCAAGTTGCTGTTTTTAGGGTGTTAGAGAAGTGCTAGTGCTAAGTTACGTAATTTTAGTTGTTGTAGTCCCCACTTGTTCTCAGAGTTTTGGTTTGAGCCATTCTTTTTTCTAATAGGTGGTTTGGATGTGGCCATTATTTCCTTTAGCCACTTCTGTTTCTCCTTTGCTCTTAGCTGAAAAATTCATATTTATGCTATGACGTACAAGTGACTCTGGATGATGAGCACAGGAGAGGCTCTGATTGAGGCTCGGAGGCTTTTAAGCACTGTGGTCTACTAGGCAGATTCGCAGAGCAATATTGTATTTAGTGATCACAAAACAAAATACTTGCATCACTTGGAATTAAATGTGTTATATATACTACAAATTTTGCATGTAAAATCTTTCTAATGTAGAATTTCACCTTTGTGTTCTGTTTCTGTGAAGTACGGTATGTGTGATATCATCTGCTCCTATTTTTGCTCTGTTACAGCAGACACTGATGACTGGGCAGTAAAATAATATCTTAAAGACATACTGTCTCTTTCAAAAGGTGTTTTTCAAAGATCATAAAAATGTAAATAAAAACAAACGTCTGAGAGGTGCTAAAACTTTCTCCATTCATACAGCTGTTTTTTTCCCTCTGATCTGTTTCATAATCTATGCTTTCCTACACCAAAGCCTTTTTTTTCCAAGGGTGTGATCTGTATCCCAGACCATGCTGCATCGCAAGCCAAGCAGAGTATTCCCTAACCTTCATTTCGTATTTACTTGCATATTCATGCAGAATATGAAGATCATTTTCAGATTCTTATTTTTTCTTATTAAATGCATAAAACCTGTTACGCCCGTGCAATTAAATAATGACATGGAAAAGGAAAACTTGAGAGCATCCGTGCAGGCTTGCGTGCTGTGTGATGAACACGCGTGCTAAATACAGCGCTGCAAGTGGATCACACACATTGGACCAGTCATCCATGGCAGTGACATTTAATAAGGAAAGAGTGATTGTCACGAATAAACTCAGCGTGGATGTTAAATAAATGTCTCCATCCCTCACACCCATTACCTCTACCATGGCTGTTTCACTTTTATTAACTTTGCTTTTCAAGCTTACGTTAGAGGGTTCCTGTAGAAGTATTGGAGACTATTACACTGTTAAATACTTCACAGAAAATGCTGTCTCTCTTTTAAAATGGTGCTATCTGCTATAAGTGGGCATAGAAATAAAATAAAGCCTTGAGAATTGACACATCTGGGAACTCTACTCGGCAAAGCCTTTGTTGGTATTATTTCCTTAGTTTGATCATTAATACTTAAGTGTTCTTAAACCTCCAGGGAGGTCTGTAGTCCCAGAAATTAGATTGTTTTACACTGCTTGGTTTTATTCACTGTCAATGAAATTAGTGGTCATGCAAGGCGACAGTCTAACAGGTCTGAGCATTAACAGTCTTGCTTTTTCTCCCAAATCAAGAGTTTAAGCAGGCGTGAGTGCAGGCTTCTGCCTTGGGGCTCAGACAACCCACACCCTGAGCAGAGGAGGGTCTCTCCTGGCTGTGGGAAGTCCGTAACTTCTGTGCTCAAATAGCACTGGTGTTTATGGTGATGAGTTTTGCAGTCCATGAAGAATTACTTGGAGACCACCCATGCTGTAGACTTCCAGGTAGCTATTAGGAATGGGTTTCATTAGTACTGTGTTGACCAATAACCAAGGTTTTCTTTCCCATCAGTGACTCTGCTGAAGCAGTACAGTCCCTTTGATTTAACTCTTCTGGTGCGTTTGGCAATAAAGGGAACAATTGGTAAAGAAACTTCTTTATGAGCCAGAGCTCTTAAAGGTGTGTGGGCACTAATTTCAAGAAGAGGAAATGTTTAAACGCTGCCTTGAAATGGGTCACCTTTGCACCAGAACTAATTTCTGGCTGAAGTGTCATCAGAAGCACCATGAATGACAGCATTCTTATTTTGTCTATGAGAAGTCCCTTTCTAATATCCAAACATCATTGTTCAACTTGTGAGCGTTGAATATCAAGCTGTATTATGGAACAGGCAACAAAACAATGGGTAGGTCCTGCTTTATTTGTGTCAGGGAGAGTGGTTATGGAATGTCATTGCCTTCCCCATGGAAGCTATTTCTGCTTCCTTCCCCCACTCACCCTCTACTCTCTAAAACGCAATCCCAGGTGAGAAATTCAGATCTTCTATGAGCATGGCAAGGACATTATGGAGACCAGGCAGCATATTTGCATATTCTCATAACCATAAACATGTATTTTTTTCCATTTGTGCCGTGATGTTCTCCATTCATATTCTAAGTGGCAAAAGCTTTTAGCTGTGATTGGGCCCAGTCCTCAGTGGACAAGAACCAAGTGTATCACGTGGCATTTATTAATCTAAAAAAGTTGTCTTTCAAAACATATCTGAAAACATATGGGAGTTATGCGAAGCAAAGCAATTGCAAGTTCATTTGTTATTTCAACAAGCTCATTTCTTATGATTTCAGTTGTATAATAGATGTGGAACTGTTTGCAGGTTGTTTGTCGTCATATATTTTTCATTTGGTTCCTTGGGTTAAAGAAACGGAAGACTGAAACGTATCATCCCCTCAGAGGAACGGATGATGTTACACAATCTGTACGGTCTTTTCCTGCCCTTCTCATTCTTTTGTCAGACGGCATGTGATATGCTTTTCAGGCAGTAATTGAGAGGCTGCCAGTTCCGCGGTGGTCACTGGGGATGAAGCGATCATCTGATGTGCTGCTCTTGGCATTTGGGGTTCCTGGCTGGCAAAGGTGTCGGTCTCTATCTGGGAAAGCGTTTGTGGGGTTAGTGAATCACTGGGCTATGTCAAGCATGAAAGATTTTCAGCAGCTTTCTCAGTAATCCTTTACTAGCAATTGCCCTACGATGGCCCGTTATGTTAGTTACTCCTGCAGCAGATTTATGAAGTATTACTTGTACACAAGAAGATATTTGTTCTACAATAGTTCAATATACGCATTTCTCCAAAGCATATTATCGGTGCTCCCTAAGGAGGGAAAATACATCACATATTTGTGCTTGTCATTTCTAGTTTTATTTTGTCTTGTACTTTTATTTTATATGTTCTAACTCCAACCTTTTCCATGTTGAATAGTACGAGTAATTTTGTAAGCTGAGGACTAAGCTGTGGTTCATATGGGTTACTGTTCTTCATACAACAAAATGTTCCTACCTCATGAGATCCTTTTCCTACTTTTGCGATTGTCATGAGGGAAAAAAAAGAAATAAACATGAATTTTAAACATTTAGAGAGAAGATTGAACTGGTATCTGTGTAAAGGATGGTGATGCTATTACGTACCTTTGGAGATCTGTGGGTATCAGGTCCCAAAAGTTCTGCAAAGGAGGAAGTATTTGACCTTCATATGATGCATATATCTAGTGAAGATCTGGCTGTGGTGAAGCTATATTTTCATGTAAATTTTATCTATATGACTAAAAAGAAACTGTACGAAGATATGTGGTACATTTGTTTTAACCTTAAAATCCCTTTTTTCATTGCTGCCATTAACTTTAATTTAAAATAATGCAGGTCAATACGATGGATTGAATGGCTTATTAGTTAGAGTCTTTGCACCAGGAAAGAACTCAGGAGGTCAGGATTATTAAATGGATAGAGAATGAGAGAAACTCACCTGGGGCTGGTTCTGAAATGGGAGTTGAGTGGCTTACGTATTGGTAGAAAATGTGTGCAGGTGGAGAGATGAAAGCTTTCTTCGTTGGGCACTCCACGGCCGTTCCACCCGCGCTGGTGGGGACGTTTGGGCAGACCCAGGGAGCAGCGTGGGGTACAGGCACAGACACATCCCCGGCCCATGAGGCTCCCCGTGTCCCTTAGGGGTGGTAACACTTGCTGCTCCGGCTTCTGTAATACTTGCAGAATAACCACACACCAGCCCTGTGGGTTGAAGTGGAAGTATACATATTTTTATTTCTTCCCTGAACAAATTCTAGTGAGTTGGATTTTGTGTAGGAGGGATGCAATTATCACCTCATCTGTGAATCCGGTCAGGGTTATTTTTTCTTTCCCGGTTGTGTCTCTCAGAAAAATGAGAACAGGATAAAATGGTAAATTAACAGTTTATAGCCTGGTTTGTAGTGGTCAGGTTTTCGGTAAATGTTTTGGGTTTGGGGGTTTTCTATGCACAGGAGAGTGTTACACGCATCAATCTTGTCTGACATGGTTTGCTGCAGGCAGTAAAGTTGAGCTGACAATTCAGGGGCTTTTGTTAGGAATACCTGGTCAAATCTATTTATTGCGTGCCCTATGATGGCTTCTTTTTAAGAAGACTAAACATGAAAAAGCAAAAAAGTAGCTTGATATATCATATTCTTGCCAGCCCACTTGACACAGCACTGAGTCGACTTTGCTGGGAGACATCCCATGTTTCATTATCTTGTAGTCTTCAGAGTCATGTTTGAGGCAGTTCAGATGTTTCATTGCCTTTTTATTTATTTTTAAAGGGTGTCAAAAATCCCTTATTTTTCACATATTTCTTTTCCCTTTTAAAAGAGTGTCAGAAATACCATATTTCCCATACACGTTCTAAACCTGTGGCCCAGGGTGGCCTGCCATATCTCTGTGCCTTATCTGTCAGCTGTGCTGGAGCTGACATGATGTATTTCAGAAACGTGGGTGATTTAAGACGTGAACAACCATCCATTAAAAGGGGAACTCCGCTACCGGGGTTAGCATTTTAAGTCGGGCTTTGAATCCGACCAAAAGCAAACCGAAGCTTGAAAATAGCTGAAGGAAACTCTGGGAGCTAAATGCCCAAATAGCAGGTGTCACGAAGCAGCAAACAAGCTCACAACCCAGTTCTAGAAAAGTTGTCCAGGGAGTCCTGTTTCACTGCTTTGTGGATGAATGTATAAAACGTAGGGAACAGCAGCTGTGCAAAGAAAAATAACAACCTGATAATCAGGCTCCTGTTGGCATTAAATAGTTGTGAGAGTCCAGTGCTTGGGTATCGTAACTACGGTGTAACGTGAAATATCCCCCTGTGGCAACATAAAATTCCTCCCATCTTTTGGAAGGGCATAAGGGAGAGCTCTCCTGATCTTCTGACAATATCCAGTACCATTATTATCTTTTTTTAATCCTAATCCAGGCACAGCTATATACTCTTCTGTTACCTAGACATCTGTGCCTACGTGGTTAAATTAGTTCTTAAGAGTTTGGTTGCCATTTATATATAATATTTATATAGAGAGCTGAAACTTTATGACAACAAAACATGCAGTTACGGGACTGACATTCTTACACTGCCATTATTGACCAATATATCATCTCTTCTGTCTTGGGAGAGTGCAAGCTTCCTAGTGATGCTCACAACAGAAGTACTCTGAAAGGATGCATTTTAAAATTCCCTCGTTGCTGATACTTTAATTTTTGTTTTCCTATGCCACAATATAGCATTCATAAAACTTACACTGTGAATAATCTGAATATTTTTGGAAATTAATGGCTGTCACTACCTTTGAGCTGGGATGGGCCTATGTCTTCTCTTATCTTTTTATCCTGAAATTTACTCTTCAGTGCAAGATGTGCATTACAACGACATAAAAATGGCAGAGAAGAGTGGAGGAGTAAGAATGCTTTTGGACTGAAGTCTCTCACTTGATCAGTTCCAGGACTCTGACAAAAGCTATGGGCTGGGCTAACGAGTGAGTAATCATAACAGGAGAAAAATCATGGCTCTGGACTTTATAGAATTGGAAGGGCCCTGAGATATCTTGCTAGAGTTATGTCATGTGAATATCATCTCTATTCCACTTCTCTTGCCCCACTCTGTCAGGCTCTTGAGTTACCAAGCAATGAAACCTCATAAGAGAGGCTTGGAATCACTTCTTTCAAAGGATACAAAACTAATCTTTAAATCTACCAGGATTATTTTTTATATTTTAGCTGTTAAATTCATGTCACAGTGGAACTGAGGAAGAAAAAGCAAGATGGTTATCAGGATTGCGTGATATTAACTTGCACTACTTCAAACCTGCTGTGAGCAGAAATGCTTAGATGTAAAAGCAAACAAATCCCTGCCAAGAGGGAAGATGTTCCAAATCCGCAGGGTGGGGTTAGTATCAAGAAAAAGTACCGGTTTGGAGAGGGGGAAGCTGTGTGTAGGCTGTGTTGTAATGAATGGCTATTTTTCTGCAAGTCACTTTGTACAAAATGAATGTATTTTCTTTCCAGAAGTTGATGCAAAAAAAATAATAAAAAAAAGAGATTATTTTCTTCTCCAGTGGAAGATCAATATTTTTATCAAGTCAGTAAGTTCTGGAAAATACCAGAACCTGATAGTCAAAGATACCAAGCACCTCTTGTCTTTAAAATTTTTAAATTAATTAGAAGTATTCAGGGCTATTGAAAACAGTTTTCATGTTCTTTCAGTAAGCAATATGAAATATTGCCGTGCCTGTCTCAAGAGAGCTCACGTAGTGTATATATATATATATACAGGTCTTGTATAGATACATCCGTAAACACTCATCAGGAATGTTGAAATGCCTGGAACCAAGGAGGGAAGATTTTCTTCCCCTGACAGCTGGGCTAACTCAATTGCAGGTCTTAGGACTTTTGTGTCAGGAGGCTTCCTCCTCCTTAACTAAAAACTGTGCTTAAAATTGGAGAAGATCCAACCCAAGAATATTAGAAGAGAAGAAATGAATGATAAAGGAGAAGGGAAAACCTCAGCCCTATAAGTGAGTGCCATTTAGTTGGCAGAGAAGACTCTATTAACTTTGAGAAGTTGGAGGAGTGACATTTTTAACCTTTTAATAACAGGAAACAAGAGCGTGGGTCTTCGTATCGTCCATTTAATTCAGAAGATCTTGGAAACTGTATTCTAAAATATACTATTTAACACTGAAAGGAAAAGATAAAAATTGGTGCGAAAAAGGTAATAAAGAATGCTGCTTAAAAATGTATTGTGTTATACTTCCATATAAATGTTATACTGGAAAATCTTTGAGAGAGGTAGCCTGCCCTTTAAACTTTTAGGCATTTATGGCCTTAATTATGCTTTTCACCAAGATTTTGCATATTTAATATTTCCTTTTAGAGCTTTCAAGAGTCTCAATTATTAATTCCACTGAGGATTTATAGGTCCTCTGAATATCCCTTAAGTATAAAGATTGTAGACTCATCAAATACTGTTTTCTTCCTTTAAATTTTTACGATTTCTATATCAAATAGGCAACTGCGGTTTTAGGGTTGAAAGTGGAATATTTATCGCTTTGGGTCCTCTCTGCCTTTCCTAACAGAAGCAATTCCTCATAATCTGCACTGAACTCCACATCTTCAGATGTGGTTACTGAATGCAGAGAAATGATCTTTAATTCACAAGAACAGGTAGTTATTTTTCATATTGCAGGGCCAAAACAATAGCATCTCACCTAAAGATGCTATTTATAAAGCGGACTGCCTGAAATGGAGAACAGTGTTAACCAGAAGCCTATGAATAAGTTATGGAGCCTAATTTTCCGTTATTACAGTCATTGTTTAAAAATGCATGTCTACCCAGGACTTTGTAATGATTTTGGATTACTTAAAAAAACTTTTACAGTTCCTTTTTCCCCTCAGTTATTTCATTACTTCTTCATTAACTCTGCTGTCCTCCAGTGTTGTCAGGCTTCTGAAAACCTATTGGACAAAAAAAAAAAAAAAAAAAATTTTTTTTTAAATTGCCCCTGAGACTATCAATGCTTTAGATATTTTTATGCTTCTTTCTTCAAATGCTTTCACCATGTTATGCTTTGGCATCCGTAGCAAAACCCATTAGCTGTGACAGGTTAAGATGCCTCTGCAGACTTCACCACAAAGGAACTGAGTCAGTGCCAACCATTATTCCTTACAACACGCTGCACCATCTCTCAGAAGGCGGCCAAATCTATAACTCTGCTCTTAACTTTTGGGTCCTGTGGGGGTAGCTACTCTGAAGAACGTTCTCAGTTGCTCAGTAGAGTATTTTTCAGTCCTGGCTATACCACCATTTTGGTTCATTAAACCATAGGCAACAAGGACATTCTTCAGCCACTCTGCAGATCTTTCCTCTGCGGCGCGTATGTAATTGTTATAGGTTTAGAGAGTCCTTGTAGATGAAAGACACAATATACTAATTAAATTAAATTTTACTGATTATGGAACCTCCACAAGCAATATGAGCCAACCCATACTTTCTGCATATCTTTGTACGACTGACCGAGTAACTAACTAGTCCTCTCCAGCGTTTCTCGGTGGGCGCAAAACTTACTTGACCTCTTGCGTAACACGTGGTGGGATTCATAATCCGGATCAGAAGATGCTTCATGAGGATTATCTCTGAACCATGTCCATTACCGTCACTGAGAGTGAACCTCACAGATCCTCATGATGGAGATGTCATGAAAAGATGTGCATTATACATTGATGCAATAAATCCCTGGCATCCCCTCCCATTTAGCGGATCACGATCGCATGTTCTTGTGTGAGAGGCTGCGTTTGACAGAACATTTTGATGCGCGCAGAGAGTAGCAGTGATGAATTCATGGTGTGATTGGGGCTGGAAATAAACAGCAACTTCATAATTCCCACACTGATGGCTTCGTTTAAATGAAGTTGTGATTGAAAACACCAGTAAGCAGGCTATATGCAACATTGCTGAGCTTAGGAAAATGAATATATTGGAAACACAGGAGATAGATGTTGGTATTTCTGATACCTTAATTCCGTCCCCCTCTTGCGATACCAGCTTGCTACTTCGTGATTTTTTGCAGGTCAAAGAATTTTGCAGTGCTCTGTTATTTCGGTTCCACATGAAAGATGGAGCTAATCTTCCAATGTAAGGCCAATATTTCCTTATGAACTTGAGGGTGCATAATCTGGTTTCCGTTGAAGAAGCAGCTGCAAACAAAGGCAATAGCACGTCTGGTAAGATGATACCTAGCCTTCTGTTAGGGCTTCTTCCCTATAAATCTCAAATAACTTGAAAAAGGTGCATGAATATTATTATTATTGCTTTAAAGAGGAGTCAGATGAGGCATAGGAAAACTAAGTGATTGCAGGTGAAACAGAGACAGAGCTGGAAATAGAATACGTTCAGTCCTCCTGAATCCCCGTTCGGTTCCCTTACCCATTGGACCATCATTTTTTCTCAGGCTTCTTGTTTTGAATGTCTCCTACCAAAGGGGTTTTTAAAAATTTCCTTACAGTGAATATTCACTTTGAGAATAACTGGATTGCAGAAACTTGGTTCGCACTTCTGTGGCTTCTTCTTGTAGCGCCGAGTGTCTGTCTGCAGACGCCTTTACAGGTTGCTGCTGTTGTTGCAGAGCACCAAGCGCTTTTGGTTGGAAATTCAGCGCGGCTACATCCTGCTCTGGGTGACTGTGCCCATGGAAATGCCAGCTGCTGCTGAAAAGATGCGATCTCAATCAACTCCAGAAAGCATGAAACGTGCCACTTTTTTCTACTGTGCTCCGTTCCCTGAATAACAAGGAAAGCTAATTAACATGAGATGGCAAATGAATTGCAGGATCTGCCAGTTCAGCGATGCCGAGTCCTCTTTAGCATTCTCTTTGCTTCCATCCACCACAATAAATTCAGATTAGGTATTGAAATATCCAGTTGAAAAATATCCTTACTTTTAGTGTCATATAACTTACATTCTGACACATCATATAAGATTCTGATGCAGGGCACCCCACAAACCACTGCAGAAATATAAAGAGAAAAGGAATTAGGTTGTGATATCACTTGTCCAATCTGAAATTTTGACAAACGTGTAAGAGATGGGCTTTCCTCTTTTGGGAAGGTAATTTTTAATTATCCATCCTACTAATATAATTAACTGCCTTCACGACTCTAATTCTAACACCCTCACGTTGCTAAAAATCCAGTTACTTTTAATTCCATTTTTCAAGTCTGACAGTACTCTGTTACCTGCCATAAAGGGATTATTTAGCAGCTTTAAAATTATATTGCTGGTATTAAGTTCCTGGATGTAGGCCCTGGAGTTTTAAGATGGACAAGCCAACCTGAAATTCATTAACATTTTAAGAATTACTAAGTTTAAATCAAAGTTTAAATTGATACTTTGTTTTTTTAAAAAAAGACCTTTTTTGGTATTTTTGTAGATACAGCTCCTAGCCAAGCCTGATAAATATCTATAAAGAAAGGGGAAGCTGTGCTAAAAGGAGGAGGAATGAAAAATTGTTTCCACAGACATTTGTAAAGCCGAGACTCTCAGGAGATTGATATTCTGACTCTCCAAATGAGTATCACGAACAGTCGTTATACAGAAATGAAATCTACTCGCTCTTTCTGAAGCGTTATTCAGCCCAAGAGGTATTCTTGCGGGTCTTGAACCACTGCTTATACACCGCAGCATTATTTCAACAAGACTTTTATTCTTAGAATTTGCCGTGTAAAATTGTGGCTCAGCCAGTGTGGGCTCCCAGTGATCTCTTCTCATTTTCATGCTAAAATGAAATTATTGCTCCTCTTTACTTCAGTGGATAATAGCATAGCCAGCCCCTCTAAGAGACTGATGTGGATTACCTTCTTCCCCATACAGTGATCAACGGAGTAGCCAAAGTCCATGACAGTTATTCCCATTTGTATCCACTGAGGACACAGAGATTGAGCACTGCACCTACAAGAATTTTTATTACAGCTGGGGGGGGGGGGAAAAAGCATCGAAGTTCTGGTTGAATTTCTAGGCTAGCAAAGATAAAACAGCTTCCATTAAAAATGTTCAAATTGAAGAAAAATTATACAGGAATCCCTGAGGAAAAAAAAAAAGCAATGCAGGAAGGACATTTCTTTACCTTTACATCTGAGAGAAAAGCTGCACTTCAGAAGTGGTTCAGGGGGACTTGGTTGCCTGGAATCTGTGAAATCCTATTGCTTGAGCATTGCTTCTGAGGGGTGGCTTCCTCTCAAGATGTTCTTCAGGCCTTACCCCAGGCAAGCCATGCTGTTTCTCTGCTTTTTTTCTGGGGGGTCCTGCGTCCAGGCCCAGGTTGGTGGGGCAGTTTTCAGTGGAGCCTCACAAGCAGTTGGGCCAGTGCAATGGTGGCAGGAGGGTGCCACAGAGAAGGTCCGAGTGACCTTGAGACTAACTCCAACCACCAAAGAAAACGGATCACGAGGGTGGCTACTCAGGAGGGTTTGACACCGCGTGGCCCGGATGAAGGGGAGATACAGGTTATGGCCTTGTCGGAGAAGGATGTGGAGCGGGGAAGGCTTTGTGACAGACCACAGGGTATCGACTAGGGGGCAGATAGGGCAGCTCACTTGGCTAGTTGGGACTGAACTTGCACATCAGCGTGGACATCTCCTGTGACTTTAGGTGCTCTCACTCTGACCTGGCCTAGGAAAACATGGGCTCTAGCAAGTCGGCTTAATTATCCGTATCTATGTTTACAGATATAAAATAGATATAAGAAACCTAGCATGCATCCTGGGAATTATCAGGGGATCAATTAATTATTTTTAATAAAACGTGAGGAGACTTTTAGATTAGAAACCTTTTTTTTCATCCTAGTGTTTTTCATTTAAAGTTAATGTTTAAAATGTGTTAAATAATTAAAAAAAAAAAAAGGAAAAGAAAGGATATGCCTAAGCATATTCTGCTGACAGTGCACTGAGTCAGTAGATATTTCACGGCCGGTACTATGGCTTGAATGCAGATGATTCATGCAGACTTCAGTCACACTTGGTCCATGAGTCCTTAAAAATATCGAGTCCATTTTGGCTCAGTGGTGCTATCTAAAAGTTTACAAGGTGCGAAGTGTTTCTCACAATGTATGAACGGAGAATTACGCTTGGAAGATAAAAGTGGCTACTTGAAGCCTGGCCGCCTCTCGGAAGAAACGCTCTGCAAGTGAACGGAGTAGCGGGAGCGTGGTGAGAGCGGCCGCCTTTGGGGCAAGCGGAGGGCAGGGAGCATCACCAGCCATTCGCATATTCCAACGACGGCAGGGTTGAATCCGCGGCCTGATGGGTAATGGCCAAAATGTCACGTTTTGAACAGCACTTGGCTGCAGCAGTTCGTCACTTTGGGCTGGCTGCTAGCGGAGTATCCGCTCTGATTCTGTCGGCTTACTGCGTCTCATGCTTTATTTGTTCATGGTTTTCCCCTTCGGTTTGAAGCGGGGACTGAAGCGAGAAGCCTGCCCTCCTCTGCTGCTGAGGGGAAGCCTCAGTGTCTGTCACAGCAGCTGCGCTCAGCAGAGGCTTCCCCCGTTCGGGGGACATCAGCAGGGCTCTCACAGGGGCTGTCCTCCTCCCCGGCCTTTGCTCTGGTGCAGCAGAGGCAGATACGTAGTTTTGGTTTCCACCTAGACTGGGCTCGCAGAGAAAAATCAGGGAGGAAATCAAGTTGGACCATTTTCATAGAGCGCCATCTGTGTTCAATGCTTCGTTAAAGCTGGGAGCTTGCTGTGTCCATCTCTCCATAAGGTGCTAGAGATGGTTTTCAATTAAGGCAGGTGAAGAAGTCTCAGAGCTGTCTTGTTTCGGCATCTTTCAGTCTCTTTATTATATTCTTTCCTTTTTGCTCAGTATTCATCTTCTCTTTGTGCTCTCTTTTTAAGAAAGCATCTCATTGCTTCAACGAAGGGAATTTGCAATGTTTAACAAAACATTTCCCTGAGAGGCACGATAGGCAATGCTGGGGTATTTTTATTCCAAGATTTCACGGATTCTGATATGCTAGACTTGTCAGTACAAAATCACTCCAGGACATGACACTACATATCCATGCATGAAATTAGTTGCATTTAAATAAAAAAAAGATGTATTTTGAACACAGTGTAGTAAAAGTGTGTAAGAAAAATTGGAATATATTGTGATCTATTTCCAGGTTTTCCATTTAAACGTGAAGGATGTGACTGGCCGGCTGGCCGTAAACCACTGTGAGTTAGAGAAAAAGAGTTATTTGGCTACACTTAATCCATGCCCTGGAAACAATCAAGAATTGTTCCCCACAGTATATTTTGTAGTATTTTTGTCTTGTGATTGAGGGTAAGCTGCAGTCATGAGATAACTGGGTGCAAGTTCAATTCACATGCTAACTCTTATTCCCAGAAGAGTACTGTGGAGACGTTATATTAAAGCTCTCTCCTCTGTCCATACCTCCGAGCATTTTTACCAGGCTCTGGAGAGACGTACGTGCAGCTGCCTTCTGCTGGAGTGAAGCTCTGTCTCTGAGGCTCATATAGTGAAGTCCAAAGAAAGATGAATCCAAGAAATTTCTTCCTCTACTTTCCTTTGTTCTCTAAAAATGAATAATGCTTTATACTCAACAAAACTTCCTTCCAAATTCTCACAGTACCTTGCAAGTCCCACTGCCACAGGCAGGTACGCATCATTCGAGTACACTAATCACTCATGAAGTCATTAAATGTACCTTAGTTATTTTCTATTTTTAACTATTCTTTAAAGCAATTAGTTACAAATGTGCAAAATAGGATTTCTAATTAATGAACCTTCAGTGTTTTCTAAAGTTAAAAATAAATGCTTCAATCAAAACTAGAATTCCTATGAAAGAAACAACAAATATAAGTATCTATTTTAGTCCTGAAATGGCTGTCTCTCAGACGGCACGTGATGGCTATCTTGTTTACATCATTTTAGAAGATAGCTTTGGCCGCAAGCCAGAGGGCAACTTTTTTTCACATAGTTTTGTCCGTGTTTAGCGTGGTTTCCTTTTTATTGGCGGCATGATAAGTTATCTGTCTTCATTATTCTTTAAAAGCATGCCTCACCCATCAGGACAAAATGCAAACTCATCGGAGCCCGTGTAGTCAGGTGACAAAACCACTTTTTGCAGTGCAGGTATAAACTTTCTTCCACATCTGACCTTTTACCCTTGAGCATGGAAGTTTATTGTCTCTATTTCCTAGCAGTAGTAACTAGCAGGGCCTTCTTTCCGCCAATCTATTCCTATCATTTTGCAAAGAAGCAGAGCGTGCTGGTGTTGTGATTGATTTACACATTATTTATCTTGTTCTGCCCAGTTTAAATTGGTCAGCCTGATCCTATTCACATGATAAAAATCATAATGTCTCAAATTACTTACTCAATAAACTGTGGGTTTGTCTATTATTAGTGATCATTAGTGTTATAATACAGCATGGAAATTTAGAGCAAATTAACTACATATGCAAGCTGCTGGGCTCATCTGCAGTTAATCATAAGCATACTGTTAAAGTGGGCAGAGGATTTTGCAAGAAAATTTCCAGGAAGAATTTGTGGGAGGAGAGCTAAATATCCTTGGGTTGTTATTTTTTTTTCCCCGTGCTGTAATCTTTTGTCTCCCAAACGAATGTTTATCTGAGACGTACTCAATGACTGAAAGTACAAACGAGAATTATAGCTCAAATGGAAACAGCTTTTCATGCTGCCAATTCCAAGACCCCAAATTTTTATGGCCATAAATAATGAATGGAAGTTCCATGTTGATCCAACCCCCACAGCCTCCCCTGCAGATCTGACAAGGTTCCTGGTTCAATCGTTCCCCTTTAATAAAGGCTATCGTAGCCCTGCAACAGAACGATGTGGTGGGATGTACAGCCTTGCATGTTATCAGATGATGACACACACACTGCGCGCCGTGAGTTATCGCTTCCAGTCACTATTATTTCCTATGAAAATAATAGCTTCCAGTCACCGTGGGTTGCTCCGAGATTGCATTCATACTGATGTAGATTAAAAGTGAAGGGATTTCCTGATAATTACTGGTCTGTCTGGCACAAAAAGGTACAGATGGAGGGAGGTTTAATGTAAAAAAAAAAAAAAATCATTAGAAAACAGTCCTAGCTTTCTGCTCACCCCTCATCCTTGAATTCCATTGCAAGCTTCAGCTGGGATTTGGTGGCTGGGGCTGGCCGGTCATCCTGGAGGCCCTTAAAAGAAAATACGGCAAAGACGCAACATAAATATGCATGAACTGTAACAGTTCACGCACCTTAGAGTGCTTCCCTCAGGTTCAGGTCTGTGAGCGTGGCCTGGGAACAGCTGCTCCATGGCTCCTGGGACCCTTCCATAGCTGGTGGCCATGGTCGGGGCCTCTGCAGGGCCATGGTGCTGGCAGGTCTGTCCTTGCACGGCAGGACTCTGAAGGCCGTGATTGCCACTAGGCCAGTTTCTAAAGAGAAAGAGACTTGCTTGTTTTATTGTTGCTTTGCATGTTGCTAGTGAGATGAATGAATCTGAGACGGGGCGGGGGGGAAAACACCCTGAGCCTGCCAGAATTGCTGTGCAGGCATGGCAGGAGCTAACGCGCTTGCTCTTTTTAGTGAAACCTGCTAGGTATCTACCATAGCAATGGAAACGGCCTCTCCAGAAAACATTAAGAATATTTCACACGCGGTGCTGTCAGGAGCTGTTTTATGAGCTTCTGCTTAAACCTCCAGGCTGCAAAATCTACATGTGTGAGCGCTCAATCCGAGATGCGAGGATTTCCGAAGTATTTTTTTCCTTCGCACGCTTTCAATGCATTGGGGTTAGGCACTTGGCTGCGCAGTAGGACTGTCCTGAAGCGGGTTAGCACGCAGCCGCATGCTGCGCTAAATGGCAGCTGGTCACACACCTACCAGCTCACTTTGCCTCCTCGTGTTGGCAGAGGTCAGACTCAAACTCCTACTTTTGAAGGCACCAGGAGACATTTTAACTGCTCTGCCACCCCCACCCCAAGAGAGGACAATAGGCACATTGTTATAACTTGGTTAAATATCATGTTCTATTACATATTTTTGGTTAAAAATATGGTTTCAAACCTTTTTCTATGACACCGTGCAAGACAGATTCTCCCATCCATCCGTGCTAGAAATGAGTACCTTAGGCATACTTCTTACTCGAAGTCCCGGCAGCTTGATTTCCCTTTCTCCCTCCCATAACTGGCCACCTAAAGAAACTCCTGTCTGTTCTGGGGGAGAGCCCATGCCCTCACCGGGCACCACTGGCAGCAGCTCACCTGTGCGTGGTCCCTTCTGCTGCCGGGGAGCCACATATGAAATATTTCGCTCTCGGTGGAGTAGGGAGCATACTGATGGCAGAACACCAAGTCAGTTAGCTTTATCTCGGAGCTTCACACGCGCAACCACTAACTTCAGGCTTCGCCCATGGATGGCATTTCTTTTCCTGCAAAATCCCACTGCGTTGGGTTATCCAGCTCTTGGCTGGGCAGGGGGCTGCAGCGGGGAGGCGAGGGGGGCTATTTGGCCCCTTTTCTGTATTTAATTTCCTTTGGTTAAGCTGAGGGAAGCATTCAGCTGTGCTGCTTGCTCTGTAACGCAGATGGAAGTCCTCAGTTCGAAGCCCCACCGCCAGCCCCCACGCACATGCTGGCGCACCTGGATAACAGCTCTACCTGTTTACAAATTACCCCAATTTTCTGCTTGATTCAGCAGTAACTGCTTACCCTCCCCCGTGATGTAATTAGGCCTTCAGAGTTCACGTGTGCCTATTATGATCTCTCTTGTGTTTTGTCTTTTTTTTCTGTAGCCGTAATCATATATATATATGTATTAAAATTTCTTATCAATTGTTCAGCTAAATTATGCACAGAGGGCCACGCTAGCCCACCATTAACATAAAGTATGCTAAACAACGTGTTTTCTTTCTGATAATTATGCTCTAAAGCACCAACTGCTTATTCTAGTGAATTTACCTTCCTTCTAGTTTTTCTTATTTCTTCAAACTTTTAGCCATCTTCATGGCAGGGCAAGTGCTCCTTCTGCTGTCTGTGAACTAGCCTAATTATCTTTTCTATTATCATCAGAACTTCCAGCTGCCTAATAGCCGGCCACTTGGTGTTGAAATGAACTCTAATAGTCCGTCCAAGATGATTGTTTTCTGATCACGTAAAGACCCATCCAGCAGTCGGAACAAAATATTGCTTCCTAACCCCATCAAGGAGTTAATTGCATGATGCGTGTAACAGAGCTGTGAAGTGTTTCGAAGGAGCCCGTCTTCCCATTTTGCTGGAGTACCCTTAGCATCTGTGCTAGCCTGGCTGTAGCTCAGAACTTTTGTTTTGCCCGCCGTCCCTGAGTGGGATCTCGCTTATGGCCAACAGTCAGCAAATATTTCACAAAATTGAGGTGTACGAGCAAAACTCTCCCAGCCCAGAACCCCTTTCTTCTTTGGCTCTTGAAAAGAGCGCACCTAAAGAGCTGGGTGAGGGTCAGGCTTTTTGAAAGCCTGAAATAACAAGAATAAAGTCCAAGGAACGTTTCTAACAGACATTTTGTAAACAGTTTAATTTTGAAAATGTTGACTTTTGTCTTCAGGTTTCACTGGACATCTCAGATGTGAATATCCAATTTAGGTTTTTCTAAAGGTAATACGTTTAACTTCCTACGGGCCTTGTGCAATGAAAAAGTATGCTTTAAATACAGTGCAGTCTGCTTTTGAAGTGTTACATAGCTTACATGGCTAAAAATAGGCAAAGCAATTCTTTGGAAAACTGTTCATAGCGATGGGTTTCATTTTACCTTAGATAAGGGTGAGTAACAACCTTAAGAAACTAGAACAACCTGTTTCTTTGCCCACAAGATCAAAACAGACATTATCTTCAGGATACTAACGTTGTTGGTTTTTTTCCAGTGGCGAATGAGCTAATGGAAATATTATTATTCTTTAATAGTTTTTTCTACCCAGAAGAAGAATATCGGACCATAGAGAGTATTAGTGATATTTAAGGGTGCTCATTACCTCCTAGAAACCGCCCTACAGCACCATCTCAGCAAAAACTTGGGATAGGAGAGTCTTTTTTGTGGTCCTCATTGTACTCCTCTGAAATGTCTTTTTATTCAGAAAAGAGCGATTTTCAAAGAAGGGGGGCGTAGCTGTTTACAGTACACAGCTTCGGACTTTTAATGAACATTCACATGATTTGAGATGAGGAGAAAAGAGTGTGTGGCACACTGGAAATTACATGCACTTTCAGAAGAAAGAAATCTAGATCAGAAAGAAGCATCAAAAAAAGCAACCAAACCAATCTTTTGATTTTCATAAAGAATTATCTCAGGCTATTTCACCAGTATCAGTGTAAGATTTATAATGAGGCTCTCTTGGACTTTTCGCTTTCGTGCAGTTGACTGCAACATTTTTAGCTTTTTATAAATTTAGGTCAAGATTGAATTTTCACTAGTTAGAAAGAAAAGCAGAGCTGTTCTAGCATAGTGGCAGGGGGCTGACTCGTACTACAAACACAAGAAAATAATCTGGGTGTCAATTTTGAATATGTAAAGTTGTGTCAGCGTGTGAATGAAGATCCAATTCATTTTTATGAAACTTTAGACTAATTAGTTTTATAATTTGCACAGTAAGGTAATGTAAATGTGTTGCTGCTGCTTGACTTGTTGCCTAATCCTTTGAGTGGATATTTAATCTTTTTTTATATATTAGAATTAAAGCAACTTGGAAGATATGAATAATTAATCTAATTATATGCCGATCACTTTAATTTCTTTAATGTTTTAGATTAAAAAAAAAAGGACAACTTTACAAATTGGTTTAGGTTGGAAAACCCTTTTAGAGGATTTTGTATTTCATCAGTAAGTGCAATTTAGAGGATACAAGCTCTGGAAGTGCAACATTAAGTTTACCTTTATGCAAATGGCACAGTTAATCCAGGAGCTCTGGTGACCAGATTCTCAAGGTGTGCTTCCTGAATTCGTAGCTTGAATTTAAGCAGTGAGATTTGCCAGTTAAGGAAAACGAGCAACCAAAGAGCTTTAAAATACTGAAGCCCAGCAAAAGGAAATGCTGTAAAGTAGCAGTAATCTGCTTATCTACTATGTGGACCAAAGGACAACAAAAATGGGAGGAATGCATCTTGCGTTGTCTGCACGTAACAAGGACTGTGTCTTGCGGGGTGGAGGACAGAAAATCAATGTATCTACAATGATGCTTAGGTGTAACTCTAATTACATACAGTACGAACATGAAGTTATAGATAAATTGAGAGCTATCTAGTTTGCATACATCTGAGCATGTCATGCATATGGAGCGCTGACTGCTTAACTTGTGGAAAATGTAAACCCTGTAAAGATCATCACACAAGTGTAGGAGTTTGTATCTGTCCTATTATGGTCGGCTATTTTTGGTGACATCCACAAACACTTAAAATTCCTTGGTGTTTTGAAAAATTTCCTTTTTTTTTCCCCCTTTAATGTGTGCATCATCCTCTGTTTGTGGAATTAGCAGCTTTGAGCTAACTCCTTGGCTCTTTCCCTGCAGCCTGCTATTCCCTGTTGTACGACTTTGTCTTCTGGGTTTTTTTGTTGGTTTGCTAAGGGAAATGAAAGTACTGATCATTACAGCAGAATTAAAAATAGCTTCTAACAGCTTAACCCAAGATACAAAAATAGGCTCTCTTCCGGCTTATCCTGTCAAATACAGTGGGAACCCTAGTAAGGTAACATCTGTGAAAACCTCATTCTGGGTTTGTATCTCTTTTTTTCAGAATCTTTCCCTTGTGTCTGCATAACGTAATAATTGAAATCAGATTGTTGATTTTTTTCATTTCAGATAGTTTGCCATTGAGCTTTCAGGAAAGGTCATTGGTCTTAAGGACTTATTTTCCCATATGATGCTTCACTACTTTATGATGTGTTTATATGTCATTGCTTAGGAAAAAGGACATAGTAACTATAGGACATTTATAGACAAATAGATACTAATATAAATGTTGATCTTCCTGTGCACGAGATTTCCATACGTCTTACCTAGTTTGGTGTCCTAGTGACTAGGAATTTGTCATTCACAAGGACAAACGTAGACTTTCTGTCCCGTGCTATTTAAGTTAAGGCATCATGCTTGACTAGCGGAGAAGTGCAGAATGTATTGTGGAGGCCAACCCAGCTGGACAGACTGTGAAAGAAAATAAATACCCACTTCTCAAACAGGAATACCACCTTCTCACCCCACTTCTCTGGTAATGGCTGTGACATCAGGCATAAAGTGAAGAGGCAGACACTCGTCTAAGTTTAGAGGCCTGGGAACGCACATCTCCTTGAAGCGGTACAAATACTTTGGTTCTTCTCTCACTTCCCTCATGGGTTCAGGATGTCTCTTTATAGCATAGACCCTTATGGTAGCAATGAGACCTGATCCTAAGAGATGTTTTCTGAAAGGCCACTGCAGAACCTGGACAGATGCAGAACAACTGTTCGTACCGAGGCTGGGAGGCAGGAGAGAAGCAGGTCTCGAAGGACGTGCCAGAGCATAGGCCCGTGACGACACGGAAGTTTTCTGCACAAATATTGATTCTGAAACTTCTTATAGAAACTCTGAGTATTTCTATGGTTTGGTCCATGAGGGGACTGAACTTCACAAATATTTACCCAAAGCGTTAGAAACACTGCTGGAAGTTCCAGCACTTCCTCTCTCCCACAGGTCTTTATTTTTTCTAGAGTTTGACAATTTTGCTTTTGCAGTTTATCTCTGTTAGTACAGCATATACCACAGGCTTTGCAGAGGACTCTAAGACATGACTGCTGTTTATTTTGAACTGTGAGATACACAGACGTAGACAAAAATGAATTCTCTGCTTATTTATTTATTTTCTGAACACTCAAGCATTTTTTAAATGTTATAGCTAAGGTCTGCTGGGCCAGGATCCTTCTGTAACTCGCTGCTTCCCATCTGAACCGGGGAGTCTTCCCAGTTAACTGGCCATTAGTGAAATCCGCTGATGCCATGGCTGAGGTTGGTCTATAACTCTTCCTATCTATGTCTGTCCGGCATTACCTTTCCCTCTTCCAACACCGGGCCTCATTGTTTTGTGCCTGGGAATTTCCCACTCTCCAAATGACGTTCCCTGCGGAGAAAAATAGTTCCTTGCTTCATCATCGCAGTCATTCAGTCGAAGTGCGTTAGTTCAGGTTAACACTATCTATTGTCTCTGGTCTGGTAAGTCGATGCTAAAGGCCTTATCAGCCAAAGCAGATATGCAAAACAGAGGTGTAGCATTCTGTAAATAACAGCTTCAACATATCAACAAATTCTCTGCATCATTTTTGGAAAGGACTATATTGTAATTCCCATGAAAGCTTAAGAAAAAGGTAATCTGTATGACTGATGTGGCTCCTCATTCAATTCTATGGACTTCTAAAGGAGTACGTGTAGGACTGTGTTACAGTCCGCTCCTTTTAAATTCTATAGGATTTTTCTATGAAGAAAGCGTGTGTCGTAGGTCCCCCTATAGCAGGTTAATGTTTGTGTATTGTCACCCTGACTGAACCCAGCATGGGAGCTGAAGTGGAGTAGAAATCAATGAAATAGCATTAGGATGCAATTGTCACAAATTATCAGAGAAGAAAGAAGACAACTGTAATTCACTAGAAGTAACGCTTTACCAACTGCTCTCACTAAGCATTAGTTTAGTGTGTTTTCAATTTCAAGGCACTTTCTCTGGAAAATACTTGGTCCATAATGACCATTATTATCACCATCCTAAAATTTGTGGAATTTAACCTAAACAAATTCCTCAAAGCTTGCACTTAGTTCTGATAGCAACACTCCATCCTATTTATCCTCGGCTTCAGTGGCACTTGTGCTGTGAGGATCGTGCTTCATATTGCGAATATTGTATCATTCCCAGAGAAAGCCGCTACGAGCTGCCGTACGAACTCCCTGGGTTTAGGCAGTCAGTGTTTGCGTGTGTCCTATTTTGCTCACGGTGCCCAGCAGGACAAGGTCACTGCAGAATTTCTGTGGGGGCCAATCCTGTTCTGTTTTATTGGCAGTCGTCACACCCCAGGTTTTGTTACATCCCTGCAAGAACCGTAACTGAGTGGTCAGAGTACCACTGGCCACCCAGCAGTCCTTTTCACTCCCAGCATCTTAGATTTTACCCTTTCTTTGTCGTGTTCACTAGCAGGCAAATTATCTCTGGAATACAAACTTAATCCTAAACCCAGTTAAATATTACCTATCTGAAAAATGCATTTTCCCGCCCATGCATATGAGAGTAATATATCTAAATATTAGTAGGCTACGGTGCTAATTGTCTCGCCGATGCAATGTACTGTTTGCATCATGTCATTCATCAATTATTTTTTTCAGGGGGTAGGATCACTCAAGGGGCTGGTTATGTCTTTCATTTCCTGGTTATCCAGTCATCTCCTGCTCACGCCAGCAGGAATTGAAAGCTATTATGAATATTGAGAACAGGATTTATGTGAAACAAGGATGGGATGTCAGTCAATCGCCTAATAGCAAATCGTTCATATCCCAGTAACCACCTCACAACTATCACTTTGTCCTGGGGCTCAATAGGGGATCAAAGGCTAAATCATCACCAAAGCACAATTAATCTCCATGCCAGGTCAGGATGGAAACCCATGAGGAAGTGCCCATGTGCAAGGGAATGTCTGAATTAAGATGAAAGTTTCCTTTGAGCTCGGCTCTGAACAGGACACTTGAGTCAGTAGGTCTGCCAAGCTGCACCGAGAGTGAATTTATTTATTAAAAAAAAAAAAAAAAAAAAAAAAGAATTTTTAAAGTAATAAACAGATTGTTTCATATCTGATTACAGGCTCTCCCCGCCCAGGAATGAGATGAGGCCTACCGTATCAGGAAGGCAGGGGTGAAGTCTGGTTCAGCGATCAAGTTACAGAGAGACTGAGACTGAAGACTGTAAAGCTGGGGATCAAGCAGTAAAGTTTGGGTTGTTTACACTGTAGAAAAGGGTAAGAATCACTTACCCAGGCCAGGGGAAAAAAGAGATTTGAGATTTGAAGAACTGGGGTGAGAGGTAGGACTAAAGAAACCATGGAGCTACCCAGATTGGTAACTGCTCTGGCGTGATAAAGGAGCGTATGTGGAAATGTCATCACCTCCCAGCTCCCTTTCTAGGCTGATGCGTTTATGCCTGGTCAAACTTATCATCCATTTCCCCTGGTGTAAATAGGTGCGGGGAGGTCTTTGGGATCTCTGCCATACTGTCTGGACACTGAATCTCAGTTTACTCTTCTGTCCGTTTTAGGATTTCTGCTCCTTTTTCTCTCTCCTCACAAAAATAAGTTGGAGTGCATACTTTCCTAGAGGTGCAGCCATAAAGGTCCTCTCACTACAACTTTTGTCCCTTAACACTTGTGGTATTTGAAGAAGGCAGAACCTTGCCAAAATGAATCACCTTCATTTTAGATAGTGCATTACAAAGTGCCTGTGCAGCATCTCTGCATCACTTTCCATGCTGCTATTGATTATTCTTGAGGATCTGATCACAGACCATTTGATTTAGGTTCCCTTTTTGAACATACAGCTTCTTTTCTGAATCCTGCTGTTTCCCATCACGCTAAGCCAGCTTTCTTGGGGTCTTCCTTTATAAATGCCTCCATATAAGCAGATCCTTGCCTTCCTATTGCCTGGGAAAACTTCCTCTGTCTCTGCAATGCTTTCAGGGTTTTTATTTCTAGTTTTTTCTTTTTTGTAATAGCAGAAAATTTTACTCCTTAAAATCCGATCCGTTTGGAGAAACGCGACTTATCTAGGAAGTAATTACCCTGCAGGTCGTCAAGCACAGTAAGCTTTTAGCATGAGTCTGTTCATGGATAGATGTGCTGGTATCACTTTCTTGTCACCTTAGCACGAATAGCATGGTGCAGAGCACTGCGAGGAAGCCAGGAGGTATGAAGATTCAAGCAGTTCATAAAGTAAGAGCGTAATTAAGTGCTTGAACATGGACGGATTCCTGAATTAATGACAGAGATGAGAAAAGGAGACAAAGAAGTTTGGTTTGTTGAGAAATGTAGGAAACGAGAGGGAAGGAAAGATGTCAAGATACGAGGAAGTGCGTATACATCTCTTTCATACATGTTTCTGGCTGAAAACAGAATGGTATCTGGGAAGGATCTTGAAAATAGAGTCCAAATTTGTTTTGGCTTCAGGAGAAGGCATGGGCTGAGGGCTGCTATATGACAGTATGTTCGAGCTCAGAGCAGACTCGGCTGAGGCATGAGAAAGTCAAAGAAAGTTCAAATGGACGTGTGAAGTTTGCAGAGAAACAACGCTGAAGATTGATTTAGTAACAGATGTGTTCAGGAAGAAGATTAGAGAGAAGTGAATGTAGGAAGAAAATCCAAATATCAATATGCCTGCAGCTCTAGGAGTTTATGTTAGGCTACTGAGAAGATTAATCAGATTTCAAAAAACCCAATCGGTGTGCTGCATGGCAGGTTGTGCTCCGTGGCATACAAACCACGCTACACAATTTGCTTTTTTTTGCAAAAAGCACGGTTATATATGCAAGTAATTTCCATTTTTCTGCTGCCTTATTTTTAACCCATTTAATAACCTTTATGATCACAGTTCAGTCAAGTAGCAGCAATCGTGCCAATAACAGCGTTCCAGCTGGGTTAATGAATACACACATGATTTCGTGAAGGAATATATCTTTTTTGACCCAATTTCAACCTTTCCCGTTTCAAGCTGTTTAATTATAAGATATATCGGTTGGAAACAAACACCCATTTATGCGACATTAAAAGTTTAAACAAATTCCAGACGCAATTATTTTAGGCACCGAGTGCCTGTGATTGGTATATGTAGGTAACAAATTAGTCTGTTAGCTGCAAACTTCTAATTTGTGGCACAGTTGATAAATGCCTTTCACAGAACAGATGCAAATAACCAGACTTCTGTGTTCCTTGAGTCTGCATGATAATAGGTTCTTTAAGCACCCTGCTAAGAATTAGGAAATTAGTCAAATGGGATCATATTTAGGTTGAGCTAATACTGCACAGCTGAATTTACCCACCATTATCTGTGGGCATAATTGGAGACAACTGTTTTTTGGACCAGCTGTGCAGGTCACAAAAGGATAATAATGGGGGCCCAGCCTTGCCGTGTCAGATTGATAAATGTTTATAGCATCGTGTGACTGGAGGAGCTGGCTTTAAACAGGTACAATTTGGGATTTTTTTTTTTTTTCCTTAAGATTCCTAGAATTGAATATGCTAAATTAAATGGTGTGTTGCTTGTAATTTCTGCGTAGTATGAGTTGGTGTAATTCATAGGGAGAAGACAGAAAAAGGTGTGGTAAGAGGAAAAGCATCTAAGAGGTGTCAGATAAAACTTTCCCACTGCGCACAATCTATTTTACACCTTTCCGTTATTTGCTTTTCCTGCTATTTTCTCACCTTTCCTTTCCCTGGGTGGGTGGGTTTACATCAATTTATGCTGATATCGTGGAACTTAAAGTGCCACTCATGCACTTCTGAATTTGTCACTGGCTCTTTTTAGCATTTAGGCTTAATTTGTTTGAATAGCTGTTCCTGGTATTCTGACAAATATTTTTTTAAAATGTTACATCCAAGTACAGGTCTCCACTACTGCTACCCTATAAATATGTTAACAGCTACAATATGTTTTGAAAATACAGTGTGATATTAATGTGAAATGTATCTTAACTGAATCTATTAGTCACGAGCAGGTAAACAGAAAAGCACATTCTGATTTTAATTGCAAGGAATATGTTTCATACTAAACGTCTGTCCTATTTCTTGGTCTTCTGGCACGGTTAGGATTTACTTTTGTATGTCCTATGTATGTACTGTAAATTATACTTTCTTTAACAAAATTCATTATTTGCAATGGAAAAATAGAGAACCTTAATTATCTTAACTAGGTCGACTAAGGTTTAAATTAATAATAAAATAAAGTGCTGGTTCTGCTGAGTACTCTCCCTGTAGCACAGACCTGGATTTAGCTGCTATCGTAACCAAAAGGGGGAGAGGTGGGAGAAGACATCTAAAAGGTGAAGAAGAGGGCTTTTAATTTTAGTTTAAATTAGACATCTGAATTGTGCTCCTGCTAGTTTCCCTGAACTTCGCAGCATCACATCTGCAGTAATGGCCAAAAATAGTGCTGGGAACCTCAGCCTGCTGCGATGGCGATTCTGCCAGCAGTTCGGCTGCGGGATGCCGGCTCCGCTTCCCCGGCGCATCCTCCCCTCTCTGTCTGCTCGTTGGCTGTTCATCCCCGAGTCCTGACAAAAACAGGGGCATTTATCAGACAAGGGAAATCTTTACTTACGGGTGGCACGGGCTGGCTGGAAGGTGAACTTTGCGCTTACAGGGTGAGCCGTGGGCTCCCCTAAAATCCTCAGCGGTGGCAGAGAGGAGGCCGCTCCTGCCTCTTGCGTCTCCCGTTTGTGGGCAGCGCAGCTGGATGTGTCTGGAGTGTGCGAAGGTACAGGCTTTGGCCGAGGGCACGTCCTCTTCAGTCTCACGTGGGGCGAAATGTAGGTAAATGGTGGTTGTTTGAGTAGCGACGCCAGGGGTCTGGTGGCTGTGACCCTTCCTCGGGCATCTCGAGGGGCCGTCGTGCCCTTCCTGAAGGGATGCATCCACTGGGACTCCTCGCCCGAGAAAAGTGTCACATTTGCAACTCATTATTGGCATGCAACGCATACAGACTGTCTAAAGTGTATAAATGGAATGCCTGAAGAGTGTTTTATTATCAAAGTAATTACTGTATTTTCTAGATTAACATTAACTAGTGGAGTGGACTGAAATCATCACCGGTTATCTTCTCTATGAGAGAAATTTTATCTTTCTGAGGCCTCCGATACTCCTGAACGCAGCAGAGGCTGATAACGCCAGCTATCCTCAGGTTTTCAGTCTCCAGAGCAAAATGATCTTGCGTCCTCTGCTCAAGACGGCACCATAGAACTTCCTCTGGGATCTGACTTCTATGAAAGACGTCAGAAAAGATCCTCTGGAGTCGGAATTAGTATTTCCACCAAAATCCAAATCAGATTTCTAGTGTGTTCCTTTCCAAATTGGCGATGTTTCTTGCTGGTGTGGGAAGGGGGAAGGGAAGACAACAGTTGTAAAACGTTTGTATTGAAACTTAAAGGCAATTATTTCTGAATTCCCATTTCCTTAATTAAAAGTGTCACCGATTTGTATTTAATCAGTACTTAACAAGCCTTATTGTGAAGCGAAAGAGCTAAACAATGTCTGTAATAGACTGGGAGGGTTAGCTGAACTTTGTTTAAATATAAAGGGAGTAGTGCATCTGCTGAAGAACTAAGCCCTTTCAAAGTTTAGGACACTCACCAGTGCCATACAGCATAAATCACAGTGCAAACTGTGTGATTATACCCTGCAGGGAAATAGACTGTGTGTTTATGGGGCTCTTCACCAAGCACTTAGGAATAATCTGATATAAAGCAGCAGGGGAGGAGAGTAATGACAACTTCAAATTAGTTTAATGAATGTTTACATTAAAAAAGGCTTTTCTACAAACCTGAAAACACAAAGTGACAGTTTCCTCTCCAGACAAAAAAAAGAAAAACAACTCCAACCTCTACTTTTCCTTAAAGTACTGGCGATGGGGAAGACATCGTAAATTTAACTCTTTCAGTACAGTGGATCATAGTATCTTTACGTTCAGTGTTTTGCTCTCATTATAGTGAGCGTTGCTAACAATTCGGTTATAAACACCAGTATCTGCTTGGTAGCTCATCTATTTTAAATCATGCTGATCTCAGGAAAAAAAAAAAAAAAAGGTTAAGAATTTCATTCTCGTAAAAGAACAAACATCTCCTCAAAATGAACTTTCAGGCTTGTGTGGAACAAATGTTTAATATGTCTTTTATTCATTCAAGAGGCTAACGTGGGTTTTGAGAGTTCCTTTTCACTTCAAGCAATAGGTAACAAGTTCATAGAAAAAAGTGGGGGGGGGGAAGTAGAAATAATGCAGTGCTACTAAGTTTTCTTCACAGACTCAAGGTAAATAGTTTGTCAAAATTCACACGTATGCACAAGGCATCATTATATATTGAAATTTTGCGTAGTTTGGAAGAACAAACAACCGGTGCCTCTGAAGCAATTAAGATCCTTCTATCTGAGAAATTATTGTGCGTTTCGGCTCCAGCATTGCAGCATTTCTTCATTGCCAGAACATACATTCACGATA
Organism: Chroicocephalus ridibundus; assembly: GCF_963924245.1. NCBI lineage: Eukaryota > Metazoa > Chordata > Aves > Charadriiformes > Laridae > Chroicocephalus > Chroicocephalus ridibundus. The sequence continues at coordinate 88,847,106 of NC_086287.1, forward strand.
CATTTTTAAACCTGGTTTTGAGGGGCATTTCAAATGGCAGCAGGTGGAAATTTGATTTTCCCTTTCCCAGACTAGATGCAAAGTTTTCCACTAAGAATTCTGCAAACGAGTAAGTAGATTTAAAAAGGGGGAAAAAATGAAGACAGCACCTTTTCTAGTTGAGGTACAGGTTAGAAATAAAATTTTGGAGGTAGGTTAGAAGGTAACTTCCGGTGTTTTGAAACTTCCTCAGGAATTATCTGCGTGAAATAGTTCTAGGTATGACTGTTACCATACAGGCTTTTACTGAAATATTTTTGGCCTTTGTACAAGGATGTGAAAAATTAATAACAAATCAAGTACCCATTGTTATTAAGAACCACGTGCATTTCTTAAGCAGCCATGGGAAGCCCAGATTTTAGACATTAATTTGTCAAGTGCTGTATTTGCTAAGGGTTTTTCTTAATGCAGTATGCATCCCACAACAATGCTTGTTCTGTAAAGCTTTCACGTAGAAAAAAATAAAGTATTTTTTGTGTATATGTCACTCGCACATACTAAATCATCTGTGTTCTGAACTCTTACTAGTTATTATAAACATCCTTGAGATGAGGATAAAGACTTCGCACTCTTGCGTGATGGGAAGAAGAGCCTATGTTCTTCTTGAAAAATAAGTAAAACCACATAGCACCAGTCCTGCAGCATCTTTTCTGTTCATCATATGCGAGATGCGATGTGGAATATCTCTAAAGTAGCTCAGATACAGTGCAAGCAGGGAAATCAATAGGGCTTCTGGAGTGAAGTGTGATTGACGTTTGTAAAGTTGTTAGAAAACGTTGCGAGCTATTAGAAAAAAGCGTCAATAACGCATGTCATTTCAAACGAAGGATTAAAAGAAAATGACTGAGGCTGGATGGCGCTAACGGGGAAGCTCGGAAGTCCCTCAGGTTGCAGAGTGCTGACTGTGGGATGTGGTCAATGGAATAACAACAGTTTCTGCACAGGTGGGAGGTGCCGTGAAATCATGTTTTCTTACATTCCTCTTAAGCTGCATTTTTAGCTTTGTCTGTATTATTGCACGTTACAACCTACTCTAAACAGCCAAGCCTGTGGTTACTATAATAGAGTCCCTCCTGTCTTGTCACTGCAAATATGGAGGCATTTTACTGAATTTTTAAGTATTTTTTCCTCTGGGAAGCACCTTAAGAGCACATTAGAAAACCACACTATTGATCTCTTTGGGAATTTCCTGCAGTACTTTTTGGCAGCCCTGTGGAAAAGCAACCTTGCCCATCTTACTGGTGGGGTGGGATAAGCCATGCAGGATGAGCGTACAGCAGGTGAAAGCCGAGCTCTTGGGTGCCTTTCCAGTGAAATTCTGTGTACCCTGATTCAAGTCTTCCACGATTAGAGCCTGATTTTCAGAGATGCAGAGCATCCATGCTGTCACCTATAATCAGTTGAATCTGTGAAAGCAAGTCATGAAATTCCTGCTGTTAGGGAATACCTCTGTGTTCTTTACAAAAAGTGTATTGTTTTCATAGTTACCGTTTCTATTGCAGTCATGCCTTCAGTCATCAGCCGTGTCTGGCTGAGAAAAATGCTTAAATAAAGGCTGAACTGGTTTCTGAATCCGGGTCATGGTACGTGGAATTCCCTTTCCACACACGTAACTGCCCGGACTGGTCCAGCCATCTCAACAGAATAAATGGTGAAAGTTGCTTTATTTTCAATTGACTGGGAGGGGGGTGTCCGGTTCTCTTGATGCTAGAAAGCCCAGGTCCCGCCCTGGGCAGACCCTTTATGTGCAGGTTAACGATGTTTTCTGTGCCCGCAGTCCTTCTGGAAGGACGAGACACAACCTCTCCATCTTCCCAGGCACGCAGGACGGAGGCTGAGTGCCCTGAGCGTTTTTTCTAGCCTTTGTATTTCAGACAGCTTAGGGTATGTTGTATCCAGTAAACCTCTCTGCGGGCTGTTGGGTGAATGTATCTAGATCAGTTGATTTTAATATTCAATTATTTTAACTGAAAAAAGGTGGACTATGTTTGTTTTAACCCATTTTCTTGTGATAAGACTTTCTCAAATGCGACCCTCTCCTGTATGCATATAATTTAATATTATAATTAAATATAAATTAACTTAATTTCTGTATGTTTTACATGCTATGCCTACTTCTGTTTAAATCTCTTGGTGAGTAAATCAGTCATACTTTATCAGGAGATCACAGAGTGATACAAATGATCTGAAAATGAATTTTGTTTCCTGTTACGTTTTTTTCATAATATTCCATAAGGGAGAGTTATTTGTAGTAAAGAAAAGGAGATATTTTCTGACTTGGTGGATTTCTGCTGGGGACAGCATGTGTCTGGATGTAGAAAACCTCAGCCTGAGAGCCAGTATGATGAATATAATTTTGAGTTGCCAGTTCTTCTACACACTCTGGGTAGACACTGTAAACTTCACATTAATCATTACCAAGCTGTGGCATGACCAGCAAACACCAACTTTAGTAAGAGAGACAAATGATTGGGAACGTGCTCAAAACAGCTTTATTCCACTGACGGACAGGACTGCATAAATAAAAAGCAAAATAAAAACATAATCACAATTTGCCATCAAAACTCTTCGTATGTGCTTTTGTGATTCAGCAATTATATAAACCTGAAGTATGCAGAGTTGCATTATTTATCTCTGTTTATTGGTAGGTATAGACATGCAAAGAGTATCCATTTAATAGTTTTATGCAACTTCATCGTGCTAACGAGGACAGTCACACTGTCAGCTGAGAAAAAAAATGCTACCAAAAAGACTTAACTTTGGAAAAAAAAAAATCAATTAGAAATTGTCTGCATGTCAGTCTGGCTCAGTAAGCTGTAGAAAATAGACAGAAAACACGAAGCAAGTGTGGCCAAGTGTTCTCAGGAATTAATATAGAGGAAAGATTAAAAAATAAGTGGTTGTTTTGGCCCATTTGTGGATTAGCATCTTCAGCTAGCTAGTGTATACGTGAAGGGGAAAGTAATTTTGTGCTGCTAAAGAAATTTTCTTCTCTCTCATTATCATGTGCTTAAAACTGTTTTGCTGGGAAGAAAAACCAGAAAAAACTGCTTTTATCCCAAGTTTTGTAAACATTGGTCTCTCAAGTCCGCTGTTGGATACCGACACGGGAACCCTGAAGCAAGAAGAGAGAAGTCCTTCTCTTCACGCAGATGCGGTCGGGAGGGCACTGTAACCCTGTCCCTGTGTCCTCCGCTCCAGGGATACCCGCTGCTCGGGGCGTATTAAACCAGAAGCCCTGTAACAAAAACTTTCCCCATCAGCTGCCGCGGATAGATTTCCCTGCAGGGCTCCGGGTAGTCTGGGTGGGTGAGCAGGGTCCTGCCGTGGCACCCAGACCGAAGGGCTGCTGGCAGGAGCCTGGGCTGGGGTATGATTAACAGGAGCGGATCATCTGAGTGCTGAGCTGCGCTTTTCCCACCTCCTCCTGGTAAATTTGATTTTGGGATTCTCTCTGGAAAGGGAAAACCCCTACTCAGCAATAATCGATCTGTGCCTTTTACTCTACACCTCCAAAGAGAAAACTTAGCAAAATAGAAGGTGCGGTTTCAAACTCCTTCCCCAGCTGCTCTGTTCACATGTGCTTGGCCCCATTTTGCGTTCCTGAAGCAATGCCAAGGTGCGGAAAAGCTCCTGTAAATGGGGTAGGTAGAAAATCCCTGACTCTTCAACCTGCTGCGTTCTCAATAACCCCGGAGCAGAAGAGAGAGGAGTGAGGAGGGCAAAGTTTCTCAGGAATACAGGGGCCACAGAGGAGTCACTGGAGAAAATTAATGTATAATTAATTAAAGCTGCATTTGGATAGCGATAGAAAAATTATGCTTGCCACACATCTCCATTTTATGATTTTGCTGTAAAATTATCACAACACCCTCCTGTGGTTTCCCAGCTGTATACGTGTGACCCTGCAAAGACAAATTCAAAGACATCGTGTAATGCGATGCCCGTCGCTGGCCTTGGAAGCTGTGAAGACGCGCAGCCTGTGCTGCCTCTTGCTCTGCCCACTAGCCAGCACCGACAAAGAACTATCACCTCTCCAAAGTTTTTAGTTTTTCAGTGGCTCTCTCCCTTCCTTGTGAGTAATAACTGGCCGACTATAATGGTGTAACAAATTCTTTGAACCATTTCTTTCTTCCTCAAAAAAAAAAAAAAAAAAAAAAGGCATTCTTTTCTCCTTCAAAACAAGTTAAATAAAAGAAATGTGATTATTTCCTGTAACCTTTAACTTAGCCTGGATACCTCGGCTTAGTTTTAGGCACCAATGTACCTAAGGTAAGAGCTGGGCCCCTTGGCACCCTCCAGCCCAGGGAAAAGCAGTACGTGCCTCCAGCACCCAATAAAATCAGAACTGCCCACTAGAGGTGCCTCTTCCCTTTCTCCACCGAGGGCCTCCAGGGTACGGAGGATCTGAAACCAGGCACCCCTGGTTGGTGCTTAAAGTTAGATGAGACATGTGGCCTTTAATGCGTAATTTAATTTGCTGTGGACTTGATTGGGACGAGGATTTAGTTCCACGTGTCAGGTGGGCTTTTCATGTTTCACATCGATTTTTATTTATAGTTTTGTTTTAACAGATGAAACTCACGGCAAGATAAACAGGCACCATCGGAATTTTGTTAGTGGTAGTTTGAATTGCTTAGAAGGGATGAGAACTGTTGTATTGGGGACTGAAAAGTTTCATATTCAAATAGTGTCCAGATTAAATAGTTTTTCACTGCACTCTTTCTTGTCTGAGTGAAGCGCCTGAAGTAAGCAATGAATATTTGAAATGCAGGCACAAGCAACTGATAAGGAAAATACAATTACAACTAGCCCTAAAGATATTGCACTTAAAGGGGGATCACACTTATGTGCATTTAGAAGACAATATTAATAAAACACTTAAAATAACTTCATATTAGGGAATTAGGCTGTTATTTTTTAATGAAACTCTGGGGCCATTTTATCCGGACAAAGTGTTACATTTTATTCATATAATAGAAATCCAGATAAAACAATCACATTTCTTTAGTAACTGGAAGCTGTGAATTTTAACAATCACGTTAATAGTTTTAGATAACTAGAAAAGCAGATTTAATAAATTATAAAACTTTCCACTTAGGAGCTAAGAAGCCATCCTAGTTCAGCGGGCTGTGTGCTCCCCACGCCGTCACCGTCCTGGGACAGCAGTGCTCACCGGGGGCCTCATCCTGCCCCCCCTGGCTCGGTCCCACAGCCGTGGGGCTGCAGCCCCCATGGCCACATCCCGCTCCCTGTCCTGCGCCACGGCAGCCTGAGCCCTCCTGGGCTGGGGGGATGCTGGGAGGGATGCAGCGGGGCTGACCCCAGCCCTCCTCCCAGCTTGAGTGGGGCGTTGGAGCTGACCTTGCCAGGCCGACAGCCCGCTCCCATTCCTCCCTAGATTTGCAATTTTCTTTGTTTGTTGCCTTTTTATTGATGGTTATTTTGCAAACCCACAGCAGAGACCCGTGGGGCTGCAGTCTGCCCACAGCTCACTCCCTGGGCTTTAACCATCCATTCGCGTGGCCAGGTCTTAGATCGCTTCTCTTATTATTCAACTGGTTGCACTTTATTCCCGTTTTTGACTATTTGGAGCAGGTGTTGACCCTCTTTTCCCACTTACAGTAAGAGTGATTATTTTCCACCAACCCTTTAGCCAGCTCTGCAGGTACTAGCGTAACACCGTTGTTGTGCAAAGGGATTTAGATGCTCTTTTTTTGTTACGATGGCATAAACAAGTATGAATAGGAAATGTAATCAGATCTCCAGACTCTTTCACCTGAGAAATCAACTAAAAGAAAAAAAAAACCAACCCATAATTTAGAGTTCCCCCCCAAATAATTCAATGTTGGAATAAACCTACTGTTCAGAATTTAAAGGTTATGATTGACTTCATGAAAACCAGTATTCGATGTCACTTTTCTAAGTGTCCCTGTGAAAACCGCAGCCACTGTAGAAGGAAGATGCATCAGCATTTGATCTTCGGGGTTTTTTTAGTGTTTCTGTGCAGCAGGAGGGATATCTGCTGATTGCTATATACATTTCTTTAAAATTGCGATTATTTCAAATTATGACTTCTTTTTCTTTAAAAATAAGGCGTGGGAATGTAATACTTGTTAGCGTAGAAGTCCTTGGGAGTTCAGTAAGAATATTGCAAAAAGGAGCGTTGTTACTCGTTCATCATCATTGCAAGGTCTCGCTATTCTGGCCTTTGTACATAAATCACCAATGTTTTCTTTCATTTTTGTGTAAACTGACAGTAAATTTCTTCCGTATCGTAATTGGGTGGGTTTCAGTTGCTTTTGATCTGCATTTTCATAGAAAGAAGCGCTACGCCCTAACTAAGCCTTGCCCCGAGAGCCCACCCGTGCTCCCGCTGTGGGATTTACGTTGGTTAACCACTTGCTGCTGTTATAAAACACCACATCTAGAACGTCGTCACTCGCGAGCTACTTTGTGGTGGGCGAATGCGAGAGAAACACAGGGACGGACTGTAACATGTGGATTTAGAAGATGTTACGTCGTTGTCCTCCGACCTTGGAAATTGGGCACCCTCGTTTTTTCTTTACAGCGTTAACAAATAATGTTCAAAAGAAAACAGCTAATGGTGCAGTCCCGAGTTTTCACAGCCAGCCTGTGGGGTGTGGGGGATGTTCGCGTACACGCTGTTTTATTTGTGTCGGCATCTTTCCTTCGTGTTTGCAAATCTGGAGGTTAAACGCCTGCATTTATATGCTCCAGCAAATAATTAGAAGCTGAGCATTGAAAGTGCACGCAGCGTGGTCTCTTTAAAGAATATTATTAGCTGATTTTATTTAAAATTATAAAATTGTATTTTCCTTTTTTTTCCTTTTTTTCTTTTTTTTTTCCCTCCACTCTGAAGCCTTAAAAGATTTGCTGTGCGCGTGGCTATCGAGGTAAGGGTGCCCAAAACACTAGTTCTAACATAAACAGGAGAGTGGCAGCTTTTCAGAGGAAGTGGTTGTGTGTTCTTGGCCTTGTGCTGCGGGTTTCTTCTTTTTCCATGGTTGAGCGCTACTGTTTCTTTTTCAGCCCTGGCTTGGCGTTTGCTGCTGCGGCAAACATCTATTTCTTGAGACAAACAATGTCCACAGACCCGCACCGTCCGGCAGAATTGCGTTTTGAACACCCTTTTTGGCCCTGCTTTCAAGGAGTTTAGGATTTTGGGATTAGAAATTTGTGGAAGGACGGAGGGAGGCTGAGCGAGCTCTGAGAGTAGCTGTATCCTTTTTCATTTGTCCCTGATGATTTTTTTTTTTTCTATTTTCGTTCTGACATATCTCTTAGCCAAGACCACAGTTACTTGTTTGTGTAAGAAATAACATCTAAATGGAGCAATTGATTTGTGGATATCATACAAATTTGTTTTATGGTCTTACAAATGAGTTTATGGCCATCAACACAATAAGTGCTATATTAGCAGCGTTAGCAGCTTGCCAAAACCTGCTACAAAATCTGAATGGAGGTAATAAATTCATGCTCCTTGCTAGTTTTTGCTGTTGTCCATGGTGTAACTGTCCAGTGGGTAAGTGAATGACATACTGTCAATCTAGGCACATCAGGAAGACAAAATATTAATTTTATTTTTTTTTTTTTTAAACCCACTCTTCTGTTTATCCATTCCTGTCTCTCGCTTCCAATCTGCCATCTCTAGCACATGGAGCAGCCATCTACCACTCATGGGCTGTGAGCAATAAGCTACTGTTTGCCGTATGTCCAGCATCCTGTGCTGCAGAACTTCGGGCACCCTGGACTAGATGGGTACAGAGCAGCTCCATCTCCCCATGACCTTGGCATAGACTTTACTTACGCATGGCTTCAGCAAAAGTCAGAATTAAAAGCTACCTTTGGCGTAAGAGTGGAAAGGCATAAGCTACAGGCAAGCCATGGGCACGAGGACAGATCGAGAGCTCTTCATAAGTGGTTGAATTCAGAGTAACACAGAAGCGCCTCTTCCCTCAGGACTGCCTGCAGAGCCCTAGCAGCCTGGGCGAGTTTTTGTGGTGGTGGGAGAGGACATTTTTTGGAAATTTCCTCTGCTGTAATAATTTTTCTCCTGAGCCTGCCCTGACCGCTGAGCTCCAGGAGTTCTTGGGTAGGCGTCCCAGCAGGATGGCCCAGGGGGTGCAGGAGGGAGTGGAAGAGCACCCGAGGGGCACCTGACCTCCGTGCTCACTTAATCCTCTGAGATTGCGGGGGTCCAAAGGCTGAATTTCCCAACTGTTTTGTCCCTGCTCCCCTGTCCCAGCTGCCGCTCCTGCGGGACACAGCTCACGGGCCATTCTCGGTGGGGATGAAATAGCGGGAGGGATCACCGTTGCGTTTTATCGTCAGAGTTGCTAACTTAAGGCAAACAGTGGTTAATCTTTCCGAGGGGGTAGATTTATAGCCTGGCTTCTAAGCATTTGAATTCATTGTTACAGCTAATGGACATCTCATATTGTTTTAAATCACTGGCTCCTTAGTGTGCCAAATAGTAATAGAAACCTTAGAGCTACCCTAATTTGGCACCTATGTTTCAAATCAGTTGCCAAAGGAACTTAGAGGGGGGGAAAGAAAGATCAATTGAAATCTTTTTCTGAGTGCTTTCCCTGTGAAATGCTTTGCAGGGTTTGAACTCCTGAATATCGTGTGCAGTGTACGGTACTTTAATAAGTTCGTGCTTCATGCTAGCTACACGGTTACTTTTCCACGTTAAGTGAATTTATCTAATTTACCGTAGAGGGAGATAAATATTGATTTGGTAAGCAAATGAAAAAATATAGACAGTCTGAATTTCTTTCACTATGACACTGCTGCTGTTATTGAAATAGCTGACTATTAATGAATGATCTCCTGTAGAAGTTATCTCTGTGTAGAGTATGGTCAGTGACTTTACATGGCATGATTTATGGATGTATCCTTTCATTTACATAAGTGACATCCTCCCATACATGCCGGTGGCATATCACATTGTATCTCACTTCCTATTATGTGAGAAATTAATATGGAGCCCCGTGAGTGGTGGACGAAGGACCTCTGTGCTTGGCCGTTGTCTGAGCATGGCACCCACATCGCGGTGGAGCCAAGAGAAAAAAATCCTGTGACGCTTGGTTTCCAAACGTTGAAATTTTAAGATTTCTGATCCTGTCTGGGAAGACCACCTTGCTTTGAGGTAGCCGCTTTGGAGAAGCGTGGAAGGGCTCTGCCCTCCCTCGGCGAGACCCATTCATACAACCGTTGCATCTGCCTTCACACCAGTACGGCTTTCCTGCTACACAAACACAAGTCTCGGCCGATTTCATGGTAACAGGCGCAGGGATTTTAATGCTAAAAGAAAGGTCTGGAGAGTTTAGCCTTTAATGAGATAACCTGAGAAATTTTGCAGGAAACCCATGATTTATCTTGCCCGGCACTCACTCTTTGATGGCATAGACTTTTTCCTATTTAAGAAAGACCTTTTCTTTGTTCTGGGAAAATACCAAGGTGATCATTGCACTGTATAGCAGATTTTTCTCTTGAAAAACTGCCTTGCACATGATTAACTTTATGGTGTATAATAGAGAGAAAGCTGCAAGGTGATGGTTAATGACATCTGAAAAGCCATTGTTAACCTCAGCTTAGAGAGATTTACAGGGATTGCTTAATATAATCAATATGCTGATTACATTGTTATAAATAAATGTTTATGAATACCAGTTCTTCAGTGGAATTGGGAAATATTTAATATATGTATCTGAAAAACTTCCACCTCCCTCTTCCGTGTTTATAACAATTAGTGCATTTAGCAAGTCATTTGCCTACTGAAAAGTAGGTTTTTGTTTTGAATAGAAGTTTTCCCAGTGTAGTTTGTTTATATATTTTTATCTATATATACACTCAGGCATACGTGTGTTTGTATATATCTGTAGACTTTTGTATATACAGTTCACTTCCCATACCATTTTAATTATTGTGCGGGTGGCTGAATAGAGCAAAGATGAATGATAAAGTGATGTGGGAAAACGCAAGTGTGACACACGGGGGAAAACAATGAAAAGACCTGAACACTGGAAAAAAAAAAAAAAAAAAGAAAGAAAGAGCAAGAAGCACCAGGAGTGAAGTGGTTAAGGAGGTTGCCGCAGCAGGAAGCGGGTATAACTCTGTTTTCAGTGTGCTCATGGGAACCGAATTGGAAAGTGTTGTGGTAAAAGTGTGTGGAAAAAAAAAAAAAAAGAAAAAAGAAGAAAAAAGAAAGAAACATGAATTGAGCTATAAATATCTGTTCTTCTTTGAAGTTTTGTGACCAACAATTAATGTTACTGGAAATCTCATAAAGAGTTGTTGTTTTATAAACTCTGGTTTGGCTGAATGGTGCAAAGTAAAGAGAACATTAGCTCATCTCCAAAGGCGGCTTCTCTACACTGATTTTTGAGCTTCTGTGGCAGGTATCGACTAAGTGCAGAAAAAAGCCTTATATTCCTTTCCTTTGCTAGGGATGCTGGCTACACGAGTGTCTTTAAAACGACACGAATGAAAAAAAAGGTGCATTTGCAGGAACAATGGCTGTGTGTTGCATGTCCTGTTAGTGAAAATGAGATAGGAACATTAATTTTCTGTGTTTGTCCACACTTTTTAAAAATCGGACCTCTTAGAAGAAATTAACTCTAAAACAGCAGGCCGTTGTCTAACCTGTTTTTCTCAGATTAAGAATCCAATAACTTCTAAATGAGCAGTAGTCCAATAAATGGTCTTGAAGGTCACAGATTATTTTGTGGGATTTATCTGGAAAAAAAAAGATTGTTCTCTTCTCTAAATAAGCCCAATGGAGTGTTAAGAATTCATTCTTTTTTTCCCAATAAATACCTAGCTGTTATATTGCAGTTAGGTGCCATGTTCCCCCGGTGAGGGAGAGATGTCATTACCAGTGAATATGATCATATTAAAAGTCTATTTAAAGCTGGTAATGATGTTGGAAGGCTGGAGATTCTAAAGAAATAATCTCTACCATCTCCACATCAAGCGATTTAGGTGGGTCTGTTATAACAGCTATAGTTAGTGATTGTGGTGGCTTCCATTTATTTAGCAGATTCTGTCTCAAAGTCTTTTACAAACTAATGGATGCCCGTTCTAAAACCGTATGCTGAGATGCGTGTGTTTTAACTCATGAGTGTAATTAGCACAGTGCAGTTGTTGGGATTATTACTTCAAATGCGTCTTTCCTCCGTGCAGTAGCCTGTTTCCAGCATGTCTCTCGGCTTGATACCTGTCTGTCCCAGTTTTCCTGGAAAGGGGGGACAGATTGTACTACATGATATGGTGTAGCGTCATGGTTTTGGTCCCTCCGGAGGGTTTTTCTCCCCTCTGGATGCTCCCGTGTAAGGAAATGTAGGTGGGAGGCATGGAGAATAAGCATGTCCTGGTATCCCTCGGTCAGTTGAGACCAGCATTCCTGGGAGAGACTGTGGCCGGAGGTGCAGTTCCTTTACTGCTCCCTGTCCACAGGGTGAGACTGGAAAAAATTCAGATTTACAAGATCTTCATAGGTTGGGCACATCCTGTACAGATCCATTGCAGGCCTAGAGAGCAGGCAGGATTTGCAGGCTAGGCCTCCGAGTATCAACCCAGTCCCTTGATGGAGGGATGCAGAAGAAACTTGGCTTAGAAAACCCTCACCGAATAACCCGCCTCCTTCTCTGGCCTCGCAGTCAGACCTAAGGCCTTACCTTATGCTATGTAGCGTGCCTATTTTGCCAAGGTAAGTTGTGGTTCAGAAGGTGAAACTTGTTAAATCAAGTTTTATCTATTTATTACTCACGTGGTGTGCAGCTCCTTCAGCAGAGGACACGGTTGCTGGGGTTCTTGTTCTGCAATTTTTTTGAATTGGCTGCACAACTGTCAGCGCCGTGTCCGGGTGAGTTTCTTCCTCCAGTGCTCGTATTATTTGCTCTGGGGGCCCTTGTCAGCTCACATTCAGCTTGTTTGCAGACAAAAACTACCAGCAGGGAACGAACTGTGATTGAAATTGAGATGCTGAGCTACTGTACAGGCTCTCGGTGAGATATGGCTGCTTTGTATACAAGTGTCTGAGCTCTCTGGGACTGACTTTACTGTTGTTTAAAGAAAATCCAGTTCTGATTGGTTTACTGAAAAGCTCTGCCTACCCTCAAGGCCCTGTTTTGCACTCAGATTATTAAAAAATTAGCTGGAGGCTGTGTTTGGAGTTTAATTCACTCCATCACTTTCCTTCATACATAGACGTATTTCCCCCTACAGCTGCAATCTGCAAAAAGTAGCTTTAGTGCTGAGACATGCCGTGGTCTAGCCGAATCGGCCTAAAATATGAGAAGACAGTAGATTTGAATCAAACTTCAGGAGAGAGAGAGAACTTCTCCTTGAGTTGATTTTTAGATTCATTTTCACCAGGGTATAGTTCAGTGCTGCGAAAACAGAACCGAGGGAAGGGAAATCAGCCTGGGACTGACTTCTAAACACAGCTGTCCTGTGGCATGTCATTAAATATAATAATTCTTCCATTGCTCTCTGCTTTTAGCAAAAGAAAATCTTTGAGAGAGGGGAATTTGTATGGATGAAACAGTTGGTGAAAGTCGGGCTGTATTAAAGCCACCGCGACCATCACAGTTGCCTTCACTGTGCCCGGATTTCTACCCTCCGTTACTGGTTTTTCTTGTACTCTGTTTTTTTCCACATCACCTGTACCACAACATCGTGCTGATGACTTGTAAATGAAATGTATATTAGAACGAAGCATCGGGACAGAAAAGTCCTAGGCTTTTTTGAATGCACAACTAAGCACCTTATCTGCACCTAAATATTTTCTCACTAAGACTCAGATTTGTGAAGCTTAATACTGCTTTATTCAGGCAAGCCCAGGGTATAAATGCCCAGCACACAAACGTTACTTTTGAATGAGCTTGCACGCTCATGCAAATGTCTTACACTACCTTTAGGAAAGTGCTAATTTGATTTTTCAGGCCGAAGATTGTTCAGCTTCAGTATTTGTTTGAGAAGCAGCACCTTAAGTGAGGAAGAGCACTTCAGTGCAACAGCAGGCGCTCAGTGAGGCCATACAGAACAATACAGTTTACACTAAATGCAATATTACTTCTTTAAAAATCTATAAAATGAAGACTTATTAGTAGGATGAAGCTTTGGAGGTTTTATTTAGTTGTTTAGTTCTTTGCGATGTTTTGCATGTTACGATCTGACATTGACAAAAATTATATACCTTAGGGCTTTGTAAAGCTTCAAACGTTGTTTTGGAAAAAAACAGACATTTCTTCCCAGAAATCCTGCGGTACAATGACTGCAAATTTCATACGAAACAGTATTTGCATCAAGGAAATTTTGCCGTTTTTTCTGTCCCCATCGCTGATGCTATCATGCTGAAAACATCATTGTAGAAATTACTCCAGATTATGATAAGCTTGACACGTTTGTGAAAGGAATTATATGATGTGGTGTCTGCAATAACACGGATATGAGACTTGATGGTCCAGGAAGTCTCCTTCGCTCCACATTTCCATGTCTTCAGCACAAAAAAAAAAAAAGGTGTTCGTTTTGTTAATCGTTAGGTAGCTAATCCAACTCAGCTATTTTGATTTTTAATCCTATCAGAGGCAAGGCTCTCTTTACCCTGGAAAACAAATCTTCACAGCAAATGCACCTCATTTGGCACTGAAAACAAAGCTTCAGATGAATTGAATTCCAAGAAATATTAATACTGTTTCTTCTATTCTTGCAGAACAATATCTTAATTCTTGATTCTTGTCTTCTATTATACTCTTCATCGCTAATGCTGAGCTAATGGGAGATTTGATCGAATAACGACAGCAATCCTTTATGACAGATCTTATTTGTATCTAGCCCTAAAGCTGGTCTTTCTCTGCATGTGTCACTGCAACCGAAGGCAGAAGGGCCCAGCAATTAGTACGATTCCGAAGCAATAAATTAGTTCATCCAGCTCTGTACCCGATATAGTCATTATGTGGTGGAAAATTGAATCCGTACTTTTGTTTCTGGTGGGCTGCAGTGGTATAATGTGCACTACAGGCTGCTTAATATCCTTTGTTTGCATTCAGAAAAACATAACACTCTCCCACTGAGACGCAGAAATCCTCCCATGTTCTTGTGAACGTGACATTCCAAAATGCAATGTGAAGAGATTTTAAAGTTGGTGAGGAGCACAGAAGAGGCATTTTACAATGTGCCACCACTCTCCTGAGAAGAAAGGAGCAGTGCTAATCCTGGAAACTTGCTCAGAAGGGTTTAAAACTATTTGAAGGCGTTTTGTAAGTACAAGGTACAATCAACATATGGCTTACCTTTTAAAAGTTTTGAGCAAATTAGCTATTTGTAAATGCCGATTGGCTCATTTGTCCTCAGTGCAAGGGAATATATCCCGTTCAGACCTGCACTCTGGTCAGCGGAGAGTGATCGGACTCTCCCAGGCGTGTTTATGTGATTGGGACCCCGAAGGCTTAGGGTGCAGTTCTCATATCTCTCGTATTCTTCAGATATCCACCAGTTAGTGAGAGGCTATGGAATTGTAGTAAACTGCAAGCCAGGAAAATAGCAAGGTGGCTTATTGATTAATCCTGGTGAACCTCCTGAGATGGACAGGCAGAGGAGGAGCGTGGTCTTCAGATCCAAGGAGCCATCACTCTACCTTCCCTTCTTCGTGTGTGATACAGTACGTTAAATTTGTGGGCCAAGGGAACAGAGCCATGGGTAATGCTTGGGGGAAATACGTGGGTTGAGCTGCTTAATATACGCTTGGATTGTCACCCTCATCTGAAAGGAAGCAATGTCTTTAATTAAAGTTAATGAAGATTGTCCTTAAATTCCCAGATGGCAAGAAGGGAATGTGAGTTCATGATTGTGCACCTTTGCGTGGCCATTGCTGTTTAGTTACAAACACAGCTTAGAAACAGCATTTGTAACCTGGCCTGAACCGTAATTCCTGTGCTCTGGTGTACTGCGTTATGTACCAGGAGTAGCATGTATTTTATTCCAAAGAAACTACGGAAATGAACCCTTAAGCTCAAAGAGCATTGCAATTGTAAAGGCCTTATGACAGCAAAGGTTTCAGTCTCATTAGGAGACCGTTTCACAGTTTCAATTGTTTAGAAATATAGTTAATAACTACATATCATGTCTGGGAAAAATTAATTACTGAACAATTCTTGTGTAATCCATGTGGTATCTCACATAATTCAGTCAGATGAATATAGTGAGCTGGTTTTAATAAAATAAATACAAGCTATTCAATATGTAAATGAGCTAGTTACAAATATACACTAATGGATCATTAACCTCTGTTGAACTTATATCCTTAGTGAAAATCACATTAAGTGAATATAGGATTATGGCAATATAGACCTGTTAAGGAGGAATCCCAGTAAGCGTGCTGAGCTGGGAGATAGCGCAGGAGGGGAACCAGGAGGGCCATGTAACATTTCTCAAAGCTCCGTAGACTGAGTGGGGAAACTGGGAGAGTTGGTGGGATGGTCATCGACAGGGACAAGCATCTACAGGAAATGAGAAAACGCGCATTTTCTCTATCTCCACTTCCCTGCCATGCTAAAAAGGTAACTTCGGCAACCACATAAATGCATCAAAGTTCTTCTTTTCTGTGTACCATTCACACTCCACAGTCTCGAAATGGGCTGCGCTCAGCTCCTCAAAAATGGATGGGCTAAGAAGTTAAATAGGTTTGTTCAGTAGCTCTATAAAAGGCCTACAGATTGGTGTATCAGGCCTCTAGCCAGTCCTACTGAGCGTACATCTTTCATCCCTTTAATCCAGGTTACAGCTTTCTGTGTGCCCCTCTGCAGAAGCTAGCACCCATCCCAAAAACCAGCTGCCTTTATCTGCCCCAAAGAGACCCGGCTTTGCGGGGGACCGAAAACATTGGAGCCAACGCACATGTGTTGAGCTGCGAGGTATTTGCATGGCACCTGCCCACATGCCGACTCTAACCATTATTACCTGCTTTCAATTTCACAAGCACAGGATTTTGCACCTAAAAATAGCTAAAACAGAGCCATGTTAGACCCACAGCAAATAGGACTTCTTTAAATCGCTTTGATCGCTATCTGCAGTTGCGTGGGTTTAGAAGTTACACAGTGGGTTTTGGTATCAAACATACCTTCGGCTTTGGTAAGTGTCTCTGGAAAGAAACTGCCATGTGTGAAGGAGAGAGGGTGCTAAAGCTGGGCTGTGTCGTCAACTGTATGCCAGTTCTTTGCAGCTAAGACATAGCTGAATTGAAAATCATCTGGGTAAGGCATCCCAAATGTAGTTATTTTTAACTAGAACAGTATATTGTAAATCTGTAGCTCACTCTGCATTTAATTTTTCATATTTTAAATACCCAATTCTTTTTATAAATTTTTCTCTCTCTTAAAACCAGAGCTTGATATGGAATAGTGCCCCCTCAGACATTTAGAAATAAAGCAGTGGGGACCACTAACTGTGGCTGGCTTTGCAGCTTTAACCGGCCTTTATTACCATAGCCATAAATAGCAAACCGCCCCAAATATTACAGGAGTTTTGTTGGCTTTAACCAATGAAGTAGAACAAGACCTCTGAATACCCCATTAGTTCCAGTGCTGCGCTTTGACGACTTTGCATTGGCAGCTCTTTTTCTATACAAGTCACTAGCCTCACCCGTGTCTCTTAACAAATACCGTTGACAGGCACCATTGCAATTTTTCTGCATGTTCTGACAGTTTAATTCAGTACCTCCTGGCTAAGCAGCCAGAGCCTGAGGGGGTAATTCAGCACCTTGGCATCACACTGCTGCAATTAAAATAATTAAGGGAGTTGGGATGGGCTTACAGAGCTTTCCTTCTTCTGCAGTCTTGTACAGAGAGTGCACTTTCCTATTCCCTCATGGAATGAATACAGGAGCTTCCTTTACAATATGCTGCAGTGAAATTTTTTAAGAAGGTGCTTATTTCCAGCCTCTGTTTGCAAAGCTGTTTGTGTTTATGCCTAGCAACTTCTCTCTTTGCTTGTATACAACCTGATTTCCTTTTCTTTTTTTTCCCCCTCCTTAAATACAAAGGGACAAACGCTTTATATTCCAGCTGTGATTTCTTTTGATTAAGAGAGGTGAATAACCCCTTGGCTGCATAATCTTAGTCAAATCATTCACTTCAGTGCTTAGTAAGGACAACTAAGCATAGCTGTCTAAATTGGTAGGTCTCATTTCTCTTACTGAGAAGGAAAGAGAAATGCCAAAAATGAAATCTGCTTTACTATACCTTTATTATTAAAGAAAAAGAGAAGAGCCAGGCAGAGGTTTGTGTGTGTATGTTTAAAAAATCATGATATATGTATATCTATGTACGTATAATGAAAAGGGTTTGTTGCTTTCCTTTGTTTACGTATCTCATACTGGGTATATTTATACTCTTTGCACCTGCAAGAATCCTACAGAAACACGTTTTGCTGAGATGTGTATGCCGTATCTCTCTAAACCAGGTGATATCCTGGTTTTACTGAATGGAAACCTCCCCTGACACCTCTGGGCCGGCATTCCACCTGGGAGTTCACCTTGTTCGCCGTGTAAGTGAACTCCAAAGGATGGAGATAAGCATTTGAAAGGAGCTGTGATAAATATCAGCTGTGTGAAGTGAGCAGAAATACTCCGTGTCATGTTCAGCTCATCTAATGTACGCAGCACGCGCAGGTATATCACACGCTGATCTGAGCTGCCTTATCTGCACTTACGGTATGTGTGCCTGATGCAGCCTTTCCCTGGATAACTCATATCAAGCTCAAAAAATGCTGCCCCTGTATTTTGTCAGACCCTGAAACATTAATCATGAGGAGGAAAAAATAGTCTCAGTCAACAGTATTGCGAGAGATTTGTTCTGCAGGTTCAGGTCACAGGTTTTCCACAGCTCAGGAGACCTGTGCGGTGTCAAGGGAATGGAATCCAAGGTGGTAACCCGTTAACATCAGGGCTGATAATCAGAGCTGGGCTCTAGCTGTGAAGCTTACCTCCTTCAGCTGTCCTTAAGCCTGCCCCTCAGAGACATGGGCTGTCATTGGCATATACTGCTGCTCCTCTCCCTGCTCACCCTTTTTGCAGTGACTATTTTTTGCTGTTAGTTCTCTTGGCTTTCTTGCTCTGCAGCCTGGCTCCATTCTATAAGGCTGGGAAGCCAATGCTGGTAGACACCAGTGGGGGCTGTCGGGGAGGGAGAGGGGTTGTTTCCACAGACAGGCTGGGAAGCTGGCCAGCAGAAGCCTTGATGCCAGTGAAGATTTACCCTGGTCACATCCGTGCCCCTCATGGCTTGTTGGGATGACGAGGGGGAGCAGGTTGTGGCTGCATTGGTAGGTGGCCTCTTTTGGGGTGATTGTGCAAAGAAAGTCTTTTCTCAATGCTCTCGATTGGGTAGGGTGGAGCGAACTGACAGTTCCTCCCCTGGGTCATTTATGTTTCAGCTTGCAGGCTTGAATTTAATATTTTTCTGCCTTTGGCAACACTGCTTTCCTGGTTTTAAAATGTTCTTATTCTACCAAGGGGGTTGACCTGATGTCTGCGCCGTTTGGCCAGGCAGTGCCAGCTGCGTGTGCTCACAGCTTCCGCTCCGCACCCCAGTCGCTGCTCCCGGTGTGCAGCCCTGGCACAACGACCGTAAGAGTTTGGTGTCTTCAAAAGCGCTTGAACTGCTTCAAGCAACAAATTAAAAAAAGCGAGTCCTTAATATAAATTGCTCCATCTGCTAAAGACTCTCTTTGGGTCGCTTACATCGCAGTCTGACCCTTGCAAAGCAGCCTGTTACCAAAAGTGAAACCCGTCAAAACCAACTTTTTTTGTTGTTGTTTACCTAATTTATTAAACTAAGAGATATTGCAATTTAAAGTGTTATTTTGAAAGACAATATGTATCCTCGTGGTGCGTTGGTGTGGGCTTGCTCTCCCAGGGCAGCACCTTCTCTGTTAGAGGAGACCTGAGCTGTCGGGTGGGACTGGCGGGTTTCGGCTCTGCTGCTCTCCGGAGTTCCACAACTGGCCCATAAACCTTTCAGGAGTGAGGGGGAAGGAAGTGCGGTTTAGGGTTTTTTTATTTGTGATTGACGTTCCTGATCACATGTACAAATGGGTTGTGTGTTTCTGCCAAAGTACCTTAATTTTTTGCGACAGCTGATATCAGTGCAATACCTGAAGTGACTTGTATGTATGTGGGGACATTCATTGTTCTGCTCTGAACCGATGCTTAAGGATGTTACAGCCGCAGTGACAGGGCTGTGTCCTGACTCCAGCACCTCTGCTACACCCGCAGAACATCCTTGCTGTTACCAGGTCTGCACGTACGATGAGATGTGTGCCACGTTAGCGATATTTTCCTTTTATCTTCACAAAGGTGTGCTTAGGAAATGATACCTCTGTGTCTCACCTATTTTACCAGGAAGATCTTTTGCCCATTTCCTGCATACTGAGAAGCCTCCCTGGTGTCGGCTGGTGATGCAGTGGAAAGAGCAAGAGTCATCTCCCATGTTCAGGCTGGGCCTTTCCTGTGCGTGCTCTCTCTGCCTTCCAGGAAGGCTGCTGTAACTTTAAAAAAGATTTTTTGCAAAGCATCTACCTCCAGTAGCTCAGCTGAAATAAGAGTGTCTCCTGAGTTTAATGGATCAAACCGCGGTGATGGGTTTTATGGCTCTTTTTCACTTTAGGGCTAAGGGAAGAGAGAGCAGGGCAGGTTGGTTTTAAATTCAAGGATTTATGTTGTTAATCCTCATGGCTAATTATAATTTATGGGATCCTGATAAATTAATATGCAGTTGCTATTCAAACACAGAGAATAGTGTAAGGCAGGCATAAACAAGTCTTGTTCATTTTTAATTTATTTTCACCAATGGAGAATATTAAATAAAATGAACACTGGGGCATTTCATGGGAAGTTTCATTTTCATTATTTATCTTCAGATTTATGGACTTCATATAATAATTTTCCAAACATTTCTCCCTCTAATGAAAATCACATTGTGACTTTGAGTGCACTGAACGCCATGCAGGAGCACTAGTCGTAGTGTTCTTTTTTAGCGCAGATTTCAGGATCACTGCGAGAGGGGGGATGGCAAAGAAAAACCCTCGATTGGTTATTTTTAATGCTGTGAATTTAAGCATTTATTAGAGTGAGAGGCTGACATCAATAGCATTGTGTGCATTTCTCTTTGAAGCTTTTGAGTATGTTTAAGCCCTGCTTGGCACTTTACCAGCACTGGGCTCTCTCTGGCAGAAATTGTGACAATCGGGAAGAGAACGAGTGTAAAATTATTTTTGTAGAGTGAAAAAAATCATGGAGTTATGGGATGGCTCTGGAGCACAGATTACTAGACGTCCAGGAACACGAGCATTGCACAAAATTTGTCTTAATCATAAATAGCATCCATACTTTCAGTAATTACAAGGTCAGACAAAGGAAGTAGAATCTAAGCCAGTGACAAATATCTCAGGCAGATTGGATAAATAACAGCTATTGTATAAGGGGAAAATTGTGATGAATCAGCATCTTCCATTTAGGATACAGAGAAAAATACCTGAGTCAGGACTGAACACATGCTCCTGTGAAGCTTGCTTCTCTCCGTACTGCCTTACCTCCCCCGGTTTTATGCAGTGTAGAAAGCTTTTGGGAGATCCCGCTGGTAATGTGTAACAAGGACTTACTGGACGAAAATGTGTTGACAAATGAATAGCGCGCAGGGCACAGGGCTCTACCGCTCTGGTTCTAAACCAAAGGTAAATTCTTCGCACTGACAGTTTTTTCAGCCGCCTTTTGCTTTTTCTGCTTCTATAAACCTGACTTTAGGCAGCCTCTTGGTGAATGCCAAGTAAATCTGACCACGTCTAGTCCCAGAATACATATGGTTTCCCATCAAGAGTGACTCTACCTTCTGCCAAATAGAAAACGGAGACCGATGAACTGTTAATCAAAATTCTTGTTACTTGAAAGTAGTAAAATATGTAATTAATGCCTGGGAGATTAGACTGAAGACTGGGGGAAAGTAGTGATTTAGGCCTTTTGAAAACTCCGACCTCTCTTCTGTGATGGGTAGCTCACCTGGTCCTGCCATGTCTTGGGCCACCTGAGGTTCTGCAGACTGTGCTGTTTGGGATTTTTATGAGCTTTAGTCTAAAGAGTGGGATAAACTTTTTTTTTCTTCTCTACAAATCTGGTCTTTTACATCGAAATTTAGTCACAAAATTTTCATAAATGAAAGTAGATGTGAATCCCCTGTCTCTGGAGGGAAAAACGAATCATACGAGTATTCCTGGATCTTTTTGTTTTTTTAAAAGTATTTTATGAAGCAATCTGCATGCATCTTGCTCTTTGTTAAAATTTCCTAAAGCAACAAAATTATTTAGCACCAAAATGCATAAATTCCAGTGTTACTTAGCCTAAATATTAGGCTGTACAAGAGGGTCTGCTGCAATAGTTTATAGGTATGGCTGCCATAGCAAGTCTTTTTGCTTAAATACAACCTCCAATGATAGATAAATAAATAAAAAAAAAGGATTTTTAGGAGTTCCTTGACTAATAGAAGCACTTTTCCCCAGGATGTTTATACATACTGGGATTTTTGATGGCAGAGATATGTCGAAAGAATCATGTCCAAAGACAATTTTGTTACACTGACATAAATTCCTAGTGCAGAGCTATTCTTAGGCCTTGAGGGCCAGGGTCCTTATTTTTAGTAGCAAGATATAGGCTCCTACATCACGTTAGTACTTTTGCAAACACTGCTTTTTGCCTAATGTTGTAATCTATTCCTGTACTTCTGAGATATAGTTTTACTTCTCAATTTACCATCTAATTACTGATTTTTTTATTATTTTTTTTAAAAGTGTTTTCTAAATTTATAACCTGAATTCCAGCTTGGCAGGTTTACCGGTTCCCAAGGTCTCTGCAATTTTATTTTCCATAGGGAAAAGCTGGCAGCGTAGCAAATAGTGTTTTGAAATTAGTCTGCTCCATCCAATGTTTTTCAGGCAGCAAAGGCTTCTGTCCAAATATTAGATGACCATATAATGGCATCAGAGGGTTCTGGTTTACAAACGTCTTGGTAATCAGTTCTAATTTTACATTTCCTGGGTATGTTTGGCACTGCCAGATTCAGCATCTCTTGAGAGCTCTGATTAGAGTCATAGAAAAATTTAGACCGGAGGGGACCTTTGGAGGTCAGCTCGTCCCCCCCCCTGCTCAGAGCTGGGCCAGCTTCCTCCCTGTGCATCCCCGCGGCAGGGAGGAAAGTATGTAAAGAAAAAAAACAACACCAAAACCAAACCTCAGGAGAATTTCTGAAAACCGGGAATGCTTTATTTGTGCTTCCGTCCACCCCCTTGTCCCCATCCCCAGTCGTCAACACTTAAAATTACGCTGGGCCTGTTCATACCATGTCCTCCCAAGCTCTGCCCTTCAGGTTTCGTTTTATGGTAAGGGGTTGGAAACTACCATTCAGGACGGGCAGTGTACTACGGCTCCAAAACTACAGTTGTGGAAGTGTGCATTTGCTTTACTGATTTAATGCAGCCTCCTCTTGCCTCACCACCTTTTTTCTCCACTAACTTGGTTTCTTTGGGCAACCATATGTGCATTTTATTTCCATTTTTGTTAAGGCTGGACGGCAGGTTCGGTAAGAGACGTGGGCTTCCCATTGCATAAATCAGCCTGATTACGACTTCTCAATGAGTTAGATAGTGGTGTATGAACTTGTTCAGCTCCATTAAAATCAGGGTGACAGGAGCTAGCTAAGGCTCAAATTAACACACATCTGTCATGGCCTCATGACAAAACCGTGATAGAATAATAAAGAAACACCAAGTAAATTTAAAAACACGTTCACCACCTCCATTCAAAGGGATAAGTCCCACCAAAAGGTGCTGCAGGATCCTGTGGATTTTTCCTGGGGGCTGTTCCCGAGGTGAGGGGGAGTGAGAAATTTGGTGAGTCAGGAAGGCTTCTCTGCCAGCATGGGCTGGAGCAGCAAGAGTTTCCCTTCCTCCCTCTTCCTTGTTAAAATCTGTAATGTGCATAATAGGCAGGCAGGGTATGGTAATTCTCAGAATAGAACTGCACGTATTTAATTAAGTACTTAGATTTTGAGGATACAGTCACTATAAATATACGGTGCCCTATGACAGAAATAGGGAAATCTGCTCTGAAGGAAGAACAGCTGAGAAAGCGGGTGAAGACATTGGGCATAGAGAGACAAAAAAAAAAATTCTTAGTCCTGTGCTGCAGTCCGTCTGCTTCAGGAAGAGGGTACCCGACACAGAGAAATGGGGGTGGAAGGCTGCTGAAGTTGGCCGATTCTCGGTTACAAGGAAAATTAGCCTTAAGAGCGGCCATGACCAATATGGCTTTGGCTTAAAAGTTATTTTGCCGCTGAACAACCCCAGCTCAGTGGAACAACGTTAAGCGACCGAATTATGGCATGCAAAAGGACTACGTTGGAGCTACCACCGGGGAAATAAATCCTAAAGCAAAACGTTTGCATCATTTTTGGGTGTTGTACTTCCTTGCTTAATTTGCAGAATATTTCATGCCATAAATACTTTCGCAGACTAAATTTTCAAATTAAGTAAATATGTATTGAGAAACCTGGGATGGTGTTTACCCAAAAGACTCTGAAGGTTTGGGGGGATAAATATTTCTGTTCCAGTTCTTGGATAAATGGTGGGTTTCAAGACAAAAACCTTTAATACTTACCAACCAAAACATTCTTGGTGTGAAATGTTGCAAGACAAGATTTAACACTATGCCTTTTTGGCTCTGTAGAATAATGCAGAAAGTATTAGCATTGTATTTTTCTGTTGCTGGTGGGTTTTGGTGCATCAGATAAACTGTTGATTTAGAGAAATTATTAAAACTGAATTCTAGCGCACTCCCAAATGCCAGCAACAGTGGCGAATCTTTGTGGTTTTGCCTCAAAAGCGTTCACTCGAGTGTCTGACTTTTGGGAAATTTGTGTGTTTTAATGAATTAATAACAGAGCTGATTTCCCTGCTTTTCAGCTTTCCTCTCTAGTCCCCATCATTATAATGAGCAGGACTCATGTTGCTGAATTCCATTATAAGTTACACAAAATGGGCAAATCTAATATGATTCCTCCCCTGTAGAATTAACATGAAAATCTATCGTAAATGGTTAATGTGGCATAACTCATGCATGAATAGAGTTCTGTGCTGTCTAAACTATGTAAGCAAATACCGCTGTTGGAACTGAATGACATTTAAATAATATCCCATTTTTAAAGGACTTTTTCTTTCTTTTTTTTTTTTTTTTTTTTTTAACCTCCCAACATGAACAGAGTACACAGAGCAAATGACGGGGGGGAGGAACTATGGGGCTTATTTCCAGCAAATGTTGAAACTGTAAGGTAGAGTTCAGTGGGGAAAAGGAGGTTAAAGCACGAGAAAGCCAGTTACTCACCAAAGCGGCGCTCGACTTTAATAATAAATAATATTGAATGTTGGGATATTAAAACAATTCATTCTTGGCAAAGCACAGGGAGGTTTTATTCCCCCCAGTAACTCTGGCTTGAACAAAATACTACTTATAAGCTGCGGATTTTAATATAGCATCGTGTTCCTACAGGTATAATAAAATAAAAAACGTTAAGAGTATTAATTCCTTTAAAAGGGGTGATTAATCCCAGATGTGGAGCGTGCGGGGCGCAGGGGGGGCGGGCGCGCGGAGCGGGTGCAGGTGCTGAGGGGGCTGTTGCAGCGCGGCCGCACATGTTCCCGGAACACAGATGTTCTGCAAATCCTCTGCCAGTTGCTCCAAACCCGCTCTGAAGTTGTACTGCCTCTGGGCACAATTAAAAGCTGTATACTGCATTTCATAAGGTGGTGTTAGAAATTTAGGCTGAGCCAAAAAGAAGGGGGGGGGGGAGGGGGAGGAGGGGAAAAGAGAGGAGAGCCCCTTGTTAAAGAGGAATTAACCTCGTTACCTTTTGCTATTGGAACAATAAAGCTTCTAAATGCCGCATAAAAACTCCAGTGTTAAGAGAAAAGATGCCACATGGAGCTACAAAACAAATACTATTTTTATTTAATATTGATTTTCAGTAATTCATTAGCTAATGTTAATATTTCGTATTAGGGGTAAAATCCCCTAATGTGAAATTTGAAAAGGCCCAGCCTCTCCTGCCCCCGTTACTTGTGTGTGCCTCAAAAACATGTTTGCTGGTGTACGTGAAAAATAGCTACTCCGGCACAGGACTACACGTGTTTCAGAGATGTTTTAGGTGCAAAATATTCTGAAGTTAAGATGGAGAGGAAAATAATTTGATTTTCTGCCTTGGGCACTTTCATGTTCAAACCTTTATGGCCACTTTGTATCCCCAAAGTACCCATGTTTCTGTCCTTTGTGCTCTGCCTCTCCAGCACAGGGAAAGGGTAAAAAGCATAGTGCCGTAGTGTCCAAGCAGGTATGTAGACTTGGTAGAGCCTCCTAAGAAAGACTGGTTGGGTGTGTGGACCAGAAGTGTCCTGAAAATGTTTAATTTATTTATTTTTGGGGTACAAAATATCAGTAACTGCTCTAGAAGTCCCTTAAGCAATCATACAGATCCCACCTTGGGAACTCCTTCTCACACTGAGCTTGGATGCTAAGATTCGGGGCAGACTCTAACTTACCTAGCTGCAGTGGACTTCATAGGTTTTCACTGAATGTTGTAAAGAAGGGGAAAAAAAAATACTTAAAGCATCCAAGAAGCGCATTTTATAGCTGCATATAAGCACACCTCAGGGTCAACGAGAATTTCTCCAGTAATTTCTGATGATATGTGTCAGCCACGGTGTGCACAAGTCTCCTTCCATAATGAATTTATAATCTGTCATTAAAGGAAAATAAAGGACACTTCTGTAATGAAAACAATTAAGAAAAACAAAATCTCTGTCTAGACGAACTTAATGGCAGTTGTAGAGGTTTTCTGATGCTACAGCATACTACTTGTTGGGTAGGGTAGTAGAACAGAATGAATGTTATGGTATGTAACTATTGGCTATGACAAGGTAAAGCAATAGGAAAGTCTTAAAAACATGAGTGAAGCAATACCATGATCTGCCCCCCTTTGCCATGGGTGATATGCACGAAGGTTTTGCACACAGAGAAATGACGAGATTTTCAATGAAAGAACTTTAAACAGAGAGTAGTTGAAGTAACGCTGAAGTTCTGGCATCGTTTAGTGCGTATGTCCTTGGGCTCTAGCTCAGGAGTGTGCTTGCCTTTAATCCATCCAGAACCTAAACTTCTGTTAAAATCCCACTGAAATCAATGGGTCTTAATGTGATTTTTTTCATTTTGATGAATAAGAATGGCTTACTTCCATATCCATGGTTGAACTTGACTGAATCACAGCTTTATCGGAATGGCAGGAGCTTAGAATGTTACTATTTATTGTGTTATGTGTTTATTATGCCTTTAAATTACTGTACTGTAATGTGATTTTTCAGTGAATAATATTAGCCAGTTGGATTAGAAATCACAGCTATGAGGGAATATAAATGCTTCGCAGTTAATATAATGCATATGCATTTAGTTTGTTCAGTTCCTGTAAAATCTATATCCATTTGTCCAGTCCAAAGAATTCAGATACTCTTTGATTAGGGAGGTAAGTAAAGTGCAATTGATATAGTGCCACGCAAGTAATGAACCAGGCGCTCTGAAAGTGTTTGATTAAACTAATGTAAATGTTGCATCAAATTGTGAAAATATGTGTACCATAAATTATAGGTAGATGTGACTCTGAAAAGCAGAGGTGAATAAACTCTTGTCGTTGTGATTGTCTTGTTAGATTACTTATCTGTCACTTAATTTCACATTTAATGCCTCGCAGTTATGATATGCTTCAGTCTCAGCTTGATTTTATAAACTTTGGCTAGAATCCTAAGTAGGGGAGTTTTGTAGCCTGTAGGACACCCACATGTTTCTGCTTTTGATCTTGACTGTTGTGAATCGAAACTTTTAACCAGAATAACACCAGAATAAAAACAAAAAAGTCAGAATAAGCTTGTTACTCAGTTGTTGGAATACGTCCCTTCCCAGGAGAGGTCAGAGAGGAAAGAAACTAAGCACAGACAGCTGACTTCTGTTTCCACCTGCTCAATAAAATGTTAACTTTAATAAGGTACAGCAGTCCTTGTTTCTTTTCCAGTCTATTTTGAGTTTGTTGAAAGTTATGGCAAAGTCATTTTTTAAAGATAATTATGCTTTGTAAATGTTAACTTGATTTTGTAGCAGTAAACACACCTTCTGGTTACGCAGGAAACAAATTAGGAACATATGTCATCTACCAAAAGCCAGCTAGCTGCATGTGGCGCTAGCATTGATTACAGATATCTCCTGTGCATATTGAAAGGTCCGGAAAACGTGTGCTTGGTTATGTCTGCTGCTGTACAATGAGACACGTATGAAGTCCTCCCTTCCATTGCAAAACCTTTTTCTGTGGACATCAGTTCTCCTGAAATGCCTGTTACAGCCTACGGCCGGAGGTGAGGAATGTCGCTCCACCTTTGACTCTGCTGTTCTGGGTGGAAGTTTTATTGCTGGTTTTCTTTTCGGTGGCACATAGCACTTTTCATGGCTGTTTTGGACATATGCTTTTCAACTGCCTCGAGAAAGGCCTTATTAAATTACAAGACTATGATATCTGTCCCTTGCCAGTTTGGGGAAAAAGCCACTGCTCTTGACCTGTTATTGTCAGGTCTAATCATCTCCATGCTCTCTCTCCCCTTTTTTTATTTATATCAGAAAACAATGATAAAAGTTGATTCGAGGAATGTGGACTTTTCCTTAAAACCTAAGCTGTAGTTATGAAAATACACGTGTGTGTCCATAGACACACCTTTTTACTTGGCCCATAAACCCAAGCCATCCATTGATTTTTCCAAAGGACTATTGATGGCAGTTCTGTTTGACCAGTACACAGTCCCACATCTCACTAATTGCCTTGTTGATTTCAAACGCTGTAATAAAACTTTAAAATATTTCAATACATTCAATAACGTAGTACAAAGGCTTCTATATAAAGGCAGGTATGGGCTTCAGTGCAGCCCGTCAGTTATTCCAGCGCGTTTTGAAATGAATGAGTCTTCTGCAAGCTGAAAGACCGATACCTGGGGAACAGCTGCATCTTTGATGCTGTTTTCTGTATTTGTACATGATCCAGGACTTTATGACATTAGATTTGTACAACATTATAGCCAGAGCATCAAATGCATGAACTGTTAGTGAGCTTCCTCATAATCAGTCTGACAATGTTTCTTCTTTGCAGTGGGAAAGTCAAAAGATTAGCTTTGAAGGGGAAAAACAAAATCAATATGTGGCAGGTGTATATCGAATGCAAAGGCTGAAATGAATTCTCCAATGGCAACTGTATCTGGGAGGAAGTCTTGTTTTTTCAGAAGTTTTAGTTTCACAGTCTAGCACAGCAAATACAGGTGTAGCCACCTGCCTTGCTTTTGGCCCAGGAGTTTATTTTGATGGTGAACAGAACTTTTTGGGTGGCTTTTTTTTTTTTGCCTGAAGATGACTGGTTATGTACCCTGTGGCAGTTTCTATATTCAAGCAACTGACCTTTTTTCACGCAATCCCCAAACCAAACGCATCAATTAGATGCAGAAATACAGGTATGTAAGATATCAGGTTCTTCTCAAAGCTGTGCGTTCACTTATAAATTGTTTTGTTATTCTGAACTATGTGAAACGAGCAGCCCGGTGCTTTGCCGTTATCAAAGCAGCACTAAGAATGCTGGAATCGAACTGTCTGAGAGACAGTTTAAAACTTCCCTACCATAAAACTCTGAAACTACTTTGAATTCAGTAGGGTTAAGTCCTAGCCAAATACTTGTGTAGTAACCGGAGATAGAATAAATGGCTGTTATCAGTCATTGCCGATGTGTTTCCCTGGAAAAACAAAATCATCATAAAGGTTCTTTTGGCATTGAGGGCAAAGGATAGACTTGAATTTAAACTTGATTTCCTTCCTATGACTGATGTTCATTAAACTGGCTAATTACTTATAAATGTTATTCCTTTCCCTGCCATACAGATATAAATGTGCAAACACGTGCAATTTAAGGACTGACCTAGCATAACATTGATTTAGATTTGTAAGTCCAGCGCAGACGTACTATTTGTAGTCATATGAAATTAGGAAAAATAATGTTACTGGAGTTGTACGTACTATTGGAGTAGATTTGAACAGTCGTGATATGAAACTTAATGGTTGCATAGATATACTTGGAAGCCAGCGCATGGGAAAACACGATGGTGTTTTTACCATTTACACAATGGTGGTATTAAGAGACTTTTGTATTGAAGCTGAGGAAGGAGTAGCAGTATTCTGTTTAAATAACGTGCTCTGAGGAAACATTCACTGAAACAATGCGATTAATTTATATTTTTCTATTTAAAACCATCTGATACACAGTCAGGCTTGCTTCTCCCACAATAAGCGGCGGTTTTGACTGTCTTTTGTGATGGGATTTTGCATTCATTTGAACCTGAAGTTCAAAGTGAACTTGTGGGGTCGAAGTGTGAAACCACACGGGACGGAAACCGAGAGCAGGCGTTCAGGCGACCCCCCCAAGCCAAAACTGTCGGGCTGAGCCCCGCTCGCCGAGGCGGCTGCGGGAGCTGCCCCGGCGCTGGCAGAGCCTGCCGCCGGTACCGCGCCGGGACGAGCAGGTAACCCCCTAGGGAAAAGGAGGGAAAAAAAGAAAAGGCGTTGTATTCAGTGCTCAGCTTTACAGCTTGGGCCCTAGAGTGCTCGAGCAGCTGTGTTTTTTATTGATTTAATTGGATCATAGGTTTTTCAGCTCGTTTCAGGAACAGATCCGTAATGCTCACTCCGCACTTCGTGTTATCTTTCCCGTGTTGCGGCCTTCTGCAGTTCAGAGCCACTGCTTTAGCTATTTGTAAATCTCCTTTAAAAATACGTGTTAAATACACATCAGGCCTGCACCTGCAATGAATAAAGGTTAGAAAATTACTATTCTAATACCTGTTTTCAAATGTTAAAAGGTTTTTAACTTTTGCTCTCTGTAGATTGATTGAATGTGGGCATAGAAATACTTAGGGTATTAAGTACGGCTAGTTTTTCTTGCATGGTGCACAAAAAGGCAATTCAGTGGAAGCTTTTAAAGCTATATCCTTCACTTTGTGTTACCAGGGCAAGCGTTTTGTGCATTTTTGTTTCTGGGTTTTTCTTTCCTGTGCTTGTAGTGAAAAGAAATCTGTGGAAAGTGAGCGATAATGAATACCAGTTAACAGATATGAGAAGCAAGGAAAAAGTTCTGTCGGTTTATGCATTTTGTTTTAGAATGTGAACTGAATAAGCCGCAAAGTATGAAGGTTATGATTAAATTGCCGGAGCAGTAAATCCTGACTCCTGTGGCCTTACGCTGGCTGCACAAAAGCAGCATTGTTATGCCGCATGGGGAGGACGGAGGTTCCACGCAGAGGTCAGAGCGACACTGCTGGATGGGGGAATGGTGTTTTGCATTCATGGATAAACAAGGTTAGCATCTCACCCGCTCGACAAAGAAAGCCTTGCGTGCTTTACACCAGTGTTGTGAGTGAGGATCTAGAAGTTCTCCCATTGCCATTTTACGTTTTATCAGGGACTGTTATCCCAATATTTAACCTTCAGAGGTGAGGAGAAGATTGTTGGGAGGGCTCATATGGTAAATAGTAGGAGTTGTTGTTTCTGCTGTTGTTCTGACTTGCACTTGTAGTATGAGATTCTTTTGAATAAAAGCTATACAACTAGTGAGTGGAGTGTGGGATCTACAATGAGAAAGCTTGATGTTAAACCTCTAAGCTCTAGTTCTCATATAAATATGCTTTGCATGCATTCATTAAAATAAGAAAGTAGTGCCACTTAGTAAACTCAGCTTTCTTTTGAGTGTAGGAGTTGGAGAACAGCATTAAGAGGAGAATATTTTAGTCTATGCCAGCTCAGGGAGATTGCCACTAGCAGAAAATCCACAAGGGGTAGAGTTGTAATGATGCAAAGCTGCTGCTATTTTCATTTTGTTATACGTCTTGCTGATTCAGAGCATCCTAACATGAATTACTATTAATACGGTCTTCTAGGTCCCTTAAGGGCAACCATTAGCAAAAGTAGGTATTGCTACGTGTTGTGGTGCAGGGCAGCAAGATGTACACTTTTTGGTGGCTACCTGGCTGAGTCTGGGCTTGTGCATGCAGCTGACTCAGGGGTGGTTGAAGATGGAAGCAAGGGTTGGTAAGGACAGCTAAAGACAGGGTTAAACATTAAAGAGGGAGATCTGCATGCTCATGTAGAGCTGAGAAGAGAGTGGCCCTTGAGTCTCGTCGTGCCGCTGTGGTATCCCACCGTAGCCAGGAGACAATCTGGTGTGGCTTCGCTGAAAAGGTCTTCCTGGCTCTGGACCTGGCTGTCCACACGGCTCCTCGAGGGGAAGCCGAGCCAGATGACACTGCATAAGTAAGAAATGACTTCGTATCATCAATCTTGAAAAGGGAAGGTTTCGCTTTTTGTTTTGTTCGGCTTTCCTTTCAGTAAGACAAGAAATCCCAAATCCATGTAAGGTTAACCCCAATAAATTAGGCTGAAATTGTTTCCAGATCTAGCTGTGTGTTTGTTCGGCCACTGCTGCACAGACCCAAGAGACCTTTTCCTTTATGATTTGGGCAACATGACCTTAAAAATTAAAAATGTTTGAATTGTGTATATCTCCATTCCTATCCAAAGCTGATGACACATTAGGATGTTATTTAAAATAAAAAAAAAAGAAAAAAAGAAACAAAGAGAAAAAAGTCTGGTTTTGTGTGAGGATCTATGTGCAGACTAAAATAGCAGTCGGGAGGACCTTTCAAAGCATTCCCTCATTTGGAAACAGCACTAATCCTTCGTTTTTAGTGGATGTCGCATCACTTCATCACATCTCACTAGACTGAAACTTAGCGGATTGTGAGGGGGGCTTACCGATGGGGTGAGCCCATGGTGGTGCTGCTGTTGAAATGAAATGCTATTGCGCTCTCACAAGATAGCGGTAATGCGAGGAACAACTAATAAGTAAAAATGGCAGCGGATTCTTTTTTTTGTTTTTTTTCCCAATCCAGCATGTAAACCCTAAAATAGTGAGTGGGGAAATGGATCAGCAAAGCATGCATCTGTAGTGAACTGCACTTAAGGAGGAAGATGCATTTGAACTTATTTTATTGGGGTTAGCACTAGTGTGTTTTTCTACTTAAGAAATTGTAAGGGTTTGTTTCCAGTGTTGTCCAAGCAAATGGTAAAGTATTGGGAAAGAGAGATCCATCCCCCCTCCAAGGCCATAAATCAATTCTTCAGTGACGGTATATTAAATGATAACCTTGCCATGTTTAATGTCACAGCAGAAGGAGCTGGGGAGGCACTGTTCCTTCCAGCTCTAGCTCTGCGGGTGAATTAACCAAGTGAACGGGAATCTGAACTTTCATAAAGCTAATGAGAGAGATCTTGCAAAACGTGGCGCTATCGGGTTTCTCTCTGCTGCTGTCTCCCGAGACGTTACCACCCTGTCTTAAAGGCGTACTTTTTTCCTTAGATTTCTTCGTCTCTGCTGATGTAGTGGGAGTAAACGATAGCTTTTTCAGTCACTTTGTTTGTGGTGGAGTTTCTTTACAAATTGAATAATGCAGTCTTTTATTGAAAAATAGTTTCTTTGCTTGCGTACAACGGTCCATGCCACGACGCTCTTTTTGAGGTTGTTTTAAATCAAGCTTTCCCTGGCTTCTATGGGAACAGGATCTGGCCCTGGAAGGCTTATATTTCCTTGAGAAACCTGACTTTGAAAAGAGCCAGTATTAAGCTCTGAAAGAGTTAAGCAAATTCAAGGCTCTGCAAGCCAAAATTCACTTTTCAATGTGCTTGTTGTACTAAAATGTCAATCTATTTGAAAAGGAGAGTGTCCCAATTATTTAGATGGCCAAAAGAAACAGCTTCAATTCTTTATCACATAAATACACTTAAAAGCATGATTTAAAACAGATGAACAGAGAACTGAATTAGTGTTTTGGTTACTCAGCGGAGCCAAGTGTAGGCCGCCTTGGCACGGGCTGAGCCTGCTCTACAGCTTCGGTCCCAGAGCGGTACCGAGCTCTTTGAAGAGGGTGAATAGCCCTGGCAGCCGTACAGCCCTCGCCCCCCGCGCCCGAGAGCCCTCCTCGCTCTTTCCTCCGCGCCGGCTTCTGGAACGGCTCCGTGCGGAGATAAAAACCCGCGAGCCGGCCGAGAGAGGGTCGGGAGCTGCCGCACCTTCGCTAGAGCCGGTGTTAATTTGGGATGGCACGCTCTGAAGTTCCTTTCCAGCTAATTTGTTCATATAATTAAGTTAGCAAAATCATATGTTTTATTAATCTAATAAAATGCATTTCATGGTTTAGACTGTCTTTAATCCTTTGACCTTTGAAGTCACTCTTTATAGTCTTCAGATTGCAGTAATTTATTTTGGTTGTTTCTGTTGGGAAAACACTTTAACAATCTGCTTTCGTTCCAGTTTTACATTTTTTTCCCTTAAAGGTAAATGGGATTAGTAAACATCTGCTTCTTTTGAATATTTACAAACTTCACAATCAAGATTTAACAATGCCAACAACATTAGTAGTTTAAATGCTTATAAATATTCACAGAGAAATAAATATAGCATTGAGAGACACTGTGCAGGTGTTTCTGATTTCTAAGAGTTTAAGAGCTAGCTATTAGAACAAGGCATATCTTTTATGCAACTCAAAATATATTTGGTGGTACGCTGCATGTGCTTTTCACGTTTAAGTACCTTAGTTAACCTACTCTCCCTACCTCCCAGGGCACTTTCAGGAGGAAAACATTTGCTCGATTGTATTAAATGCTACAGAGAGTTTTGCCCGTCAGTATAATTTTAACTGAGGCACACTAGCTCGCTAACTCTATGTGTAATTAAATATATGGAGTTAAACATGAGATGATGCGAGTTTGTATTCGCCTGGCTTTTGGCAGTGGTTTAGTCCGACGTTTAGAGCTGCAGGCCTGCGAAAACAGGGGACAAGGCGCAAGTCTGGTCCTTGCTTAAGTGCTTCCCAGCTCCTTAAGCCCACTGGATGGTACTACTGGAGTTACTTCCAGTATTCCTGTGTCCCAGAGGTCACTCACATGAGGGGATTTGCTCCTGATACCCTTCAAAGGTTTTACTTTAGAAGTATCTTTTCTCTGCCAAGGCGGTGCAGAGAGTCTCTGTGCCAAGGCTGCCCTTGCTGTGTACAAACCAGTATACTCGTCTCATTGCTTGCCACTTTTCTCAAGGTCTAAATCGTAATTTAAGATGGGAGAAATACAAAACTGAACTGCCTCGAGAAGCAGGAATCCATGAGGACTCAGCAGAACAGTCATTTGGCCCCTGTTCCCCTCCCTGTCTTCACCAAGAGGTCCATCTCCTGCCGAAATGGGTGGCTTTGCTCTTCTTGGCCACGCTTTGGGTGTTAGGAGAGGCCCCCAGCCCCTTTTGTAGACCGTCTTGCTCTGTGTTCCCATGCAAGCATGGCAAGAAGGACTTCATTCTGAAATATTTTGCACTTGTGTTTGGTGCCCAGACAAGGTGCTATGTGTCGACAGGGTTGTGTGCCGCAAAGAAAGAAAATTCATAAAAACGAATGCAGTTTCATGGGGCAGGTCCTTTTTGTGTGTGTGGAGCAGCAAAGAAAATGTTCTCTTCCTCTCTTAATTTGCAAAGTCTTTGTAAGACTTCAGGAATGAAATCCCTTTGCATTTCACGTTTATTTACACTTCCAGGGCACAACCGTATCAGTCGCAACCTTGATTTGTCTCTTTGCCTTACAACGAGTTCTGCTCTGGTTCATCCTTTATCACTGTTTCACGGCACTTCCAGCAGCGGCTGCATATGGTCTTAGCCCTGAAACTTGCACTTTTAACAGTCAGTTCTTTAAGTTATAATAATAATGAAATCATGCTTAAGAGGGAAACATTGCGCTCTCACCCCCTTCAGCCATCTGGCTTTGCTGGGGGAGAATTACTCCCAGCAAATCTACCCTGTAGCCAGGGTTAAGGCGCGGGATTCGTTTAGTCTTTTCTTCATGTTGTTTAAACTGAATTAAGGCTTTTCCCCCAACACAGCTAAAGCCTCCAAAGCTCCCAGTGATGGGTGGGACGGCGTGAAAGGCCCTCAGCCAGGCGGAGGGGAGAGCCCACGGTACCACCTCGCTGTTTGCTGAAGAAAAACAGCAAAACCCAGGTCTGGCTGTGCACCTGGACAAACAAGGTTTATCACAGTCCCCCCACCTGCCTCCGAGTGCCAAAAGTCTGTTGCTGTTTACCTGGATGTGACCCGGGAGCAGTGGCTAGACAGCTGCTTAGAGCCCAGACTTGTTTTTTTACGCCGCGTATTTGCCATTTCTGGGGTTTTCCCCCTGGCAGCGCTGAGGCCACCTGGAGCAGAGGTCGGAGCCCAGGGAGGGCGAACGGGGACGGGCTCTGCCCGTGGGGAGCAGGAGACGATCCCCTCCATCCTCCAGCATGGGAAAGCTGGGAGCTGGGATGTTTGCGGTGCCGTTCATAGCCTGGGATGAATCTGGGAGAAGGCAGAAATAACCCTGGTTTTCCAGCACGGTGTTGCCTGGTGCCCTTCAACCGGTTTGTCATGTCCAAACTTCCCAAAATGGTTCCTTGCCCTAGGTAAAAAGGACAGTTTCCCACCTTAGATAAAAGGTTGGGTTTAGTTTCACGTTCATGAGTCACAGGTTAGTTAGCCAAGGGAATTTTTTGCACGCTATGGCAGGTACCACACCAGCCTTTTTGGGACTCTATTCAGATCTGAACTATTTTAAAAGAAACAAAGAGGTGCTTGCTCTGTGAATGGAGAAATCAGGGGGTTCTGCTGAAAATAGTAATCAAGTTGTTCATATGATAAAACATGCTTAAGTCAAACGTGGCAGCAATGCTGTGGTGTTGCTCGTTAAGATCAACATGATTTCCAAAAAAAGATGCTGTCTTGCAAGTACAAGAGTTGAGCTCAGCGGCCATCTCTTCGTTTCTTTACGATATTGTGTTGGGATACCGCGCCTGGCTTGAAATGAGACAAACAGAATATGAAAAGCCGATTTTGTAGACATATATGTCTAAGCTAAAAAGGGTGAACAAAGCATTTTGTGGCAAAGCCAATGTAAAGAGAGAAAAAAATATGAATAGTTAGAAAACTAACACTTCTTTTTTGTTGTGTTTTGCCTTTTCAGTTATCTACTTATCACACAAAAATAGCAACACTTTTAGCTCCCATTCTGTTTTCTCAAGACAGCCTGCCCACAGATTTTCTAGAAAATGTGGTTACCAGCTGGTATGGCAGTTCACAGTGCAATTCCTGTTTTGCTTCCAACAATCTGGCATCTCGTATCTATATCAAGCCACAATTTACCAGGAAATACATATATATAGAAAAGGGAGTTCTAAATCATATTAGCATTTTTTTCTTTTTTAAAAAAGAAATCCAAACAAGCCATGGAATTGAGCCTAAGTTTCAAGAGAATGACTGTGGAAGAACAAATAATTGATTTTATGTTCGAAGTGAACACGATCAAGAAAAGAAAAATTATTCCTGCACGTTTTAAAGTTAAATAGCCGAATGCTTAAACATCTCTGAAAGCTTTTGCGTTATTCTTTGGGAACTTTCTGGTCCTTTATGAGGATTCTGTCCTTCTCTATCTCAGCCTGACATAATTGGCCTCTGACCCTACCCTGGAGCAGTACTGCGGAGTTCTTTATAATGTGTTTGTTTGCAGTTTGACCCCTTATTTTGAACACCTTTGGCTCAAGGTTACCCTAATAGAAACAGGGTGTCAACATTGAGAAGGGGGAGGATGGAGTCTTCAACCCCTCCCTCGCAGTAGATTGGAAATGCAGGTCTTAATGACTTCCAGGTGTACCCTGATGTTGCACACATTTGGCTGTAATCCTGTAGAGCCTGGGTTTCTGCCTTAAAAAATACAGCAGAAAACAAACTTTGAAGTTTTGAAGATTAAATTGGTAAAAATAAACTTAAAGTAAGTCAGCTCTTCTTGCATTCCAAGAAGGGGAAATGGTTTCGGCAGGCTTTTTCTATAGGCTCTGTATTAGTGTTGGAAAAGTGTTGGTACCACTAAATATTCTGATTGAAAACTGAAGGCACATATTTCTCTCGACTTGATAAATTTTGCAGCAAGAAACGCAGCTCGAATGAATTGCTTAACAGCCCTACAAGCATCTTCGGATACTCTAGGATTGTTTTTCTTGGAGGCCTCACATTTTAAAGGCCTTAGGTTGCTTTCAAGGAGTCGATTAAAGTCTATAAAATTTGATTGTATAATGACTGTGGGCTCTATTCATAATATATGACCTATG
The DNA here is from genome assembly GCF_963924245.1 of Chroicocephalus ridibundus. Lineage (NCBI taxonomy): Eukaryota > Metazoa > Chordata > Aves > Charadriiformes > Laridae > Chroicocephalus > Chroicocephalus ridibundus. The sequence continues at coordinate 88,884,568 of NC_086287.1, forward strand.
AGCTGCAGAGGTATGCCTCTCACATTTTACAAGCCTACAAAGGTTTCCTGATTGCTTGTGAACCCCACCTTTCCAATGCGTGAGGGGATTTTTCTCACCCCGTGGTTATAAGCCCCAAAATGAATAAAGACTTGTGAATTTGTGCTTTCCAGGGCAAGGAGGGTGGATGGCAAATAACATCTGATTTTCTTCAGACTCTGTGAGTTCCTACGCCATGGGAGAGCTCTTGGGTAGGTCTGAATTAGAGATAGGTGATGACTTCTCAATGTGGTATCACAGTTAGCAAAATCGTGTCTAAACGGCTGTAAAACAGTGTTGTAGGACTGCACAGATGCACAGGAAAGGCCAATTATCATTGAATTGTGAAATAATGTAGAGTGGAAGGATGTGGAGTCACTAGCTGGGGGCTCCTTTGCCCTTTTGGGTCTCTGCGAGCGTTCCTTCCCTAATACCTGCTGCCTTTTCCGGGTCACAAGCTGCACCAGTGACTTGCGGTCTCACACACGCGCTCTCTCGTCCCCTTTGCCTCCTCTTGTTGAGACTATGACCACTGAGACAATATTTCCAAGAAATGCCTTGTGTATCTTCTAATCCTCCACTGGTCAGGTGGATGTTATGTTCTTGTGCTTATGTCTGTTTGCTGTAGTTCGTGTCTCCTTGTTCTTGCTTCCTATCTTTGGAAAACAGCACGATGGACGCAAGAGTCCAGATTAATGTACTTTGTCTGCTTTGTACCACCGTGCTGGCAGAAAACAGATGCAAATCTACCTCAGCTGGCCGTTTACACTGGTTCGTGTCTTCAGAGTAGTGCAGAAGAGCCATGGCATATTGATAAATCCATCTGGAGAACTGGCTTTGTGAATAACAGAGCTGGATGCAGCCTGAATTGGTGGAGGAGAAGAGGTACCCCTCGAGTCCTGTCACAGCAAGCCTCCGTGCAACACCAGCAGTGCTAATGGGACACGAGAGGGTGCACTGGTATCCAGTCACTCCTCCAGTGGTAAATCCACACCCAAACAACATTGCTCGTTCTTTGATTGGGGTGTGAAACCCCATTTACTTCTTGCGTCTTCATTTTGAGGCTGCCGAAATATACCCGTCTGTCTTTTGCCGTCCCACTCACAGCCCTGCTCTAGCTAATCTCCCGTTCCCGGTTTGTGTACCAGTCCTGATGTGAGGAAGGTTAAGAAGGTAGACTCCAACGACAGGATACATTAGCCTTATGTAGACATTAATGGAAGTCAGAAGTATCTGCATTTCTATGCTTTGATCAGATGTCTCCACTGTTGGCATCACAGCTGGTGACAGCTCTTTTGTTCACGAAGAAGATGACATCAGAGAGAAGGCAAAAGAGGGTCAAACAGCTAAGGATGAGCGAAAGGAAAAGCGTTTGGCAGAGACAGAGCTGTGAGCGCCACAGAAATGGGGGCGAAGCACCCAGCAGTCAGGGTGGGAGAAAACACCAGTGGACGGCTTTACTGCTGGGTGAGGAGCAGGGAGTTTTCCTCTTTACTTCCCATGGTTAAAAATGTGTGGGCAGCTTTTAAAGGCAAGTGGAACTGCCTGGGATTTTTGTTCCCTTCCCATTTAGAGACAACATCAGTCTTGCTTCTTTATACTTCTCAACGGGGAAAAAAAATGCTTGGTTTCCAATTGCAGCTTTTTATTATCGCAGGCCAAGAAGAGGGGAAATGAAAAATCATCTTAATTAAAAAACACTAAAGTCTCATGAAATACATGGTTCTTGTTTTTGAAGTGCTTTGTCAGGAACTGTCCACAGCCATTATTTTTAATTAGCTTATCTTTTAAATTAAAAATGGGTTATTTGCATTTTTTTTAATGGGGAGTTGCTTGATCATTCTGTTCCCCTGTATTTTCATGTTATAAGTCGAACAAGTTACGCAAAAAAAGAATCCAGGCAATTTGATTAAAAATACATTGTATCTTTTCTTCTTCTTTCTTACTTTTTAATACAAATTACGTGAACTTACAGAGTTATCATCCTCCAAAAGAGTCTCTAAGCATTTTACAGACATTGAGAGAAGATAGACAAAAAGAATTAGGTCCTGTAAGAAATGTGGTCCTCTAAAAGATAGCTTCTCTTTCAAATCATAATTAGAGGTCAAAAGGCTAGACAGGGAAAAAAAAAAAATTGAAATTGAAAAATTTTGAAAGATTCTCACTTCAAACTATATAAAATGTTTTTTTGATAAATTAATATCCCTTCTCAGTCACAAAATCAATGTTTCTTACCAGAAAATGGACATTGAGGTCTAAACGAATAAAAATTGTTTTCTAAAACAATAATAAAAAAGGTGTTTGGGTTTCACTAAATTGTATTTTGTAGGAGAGAAATCCTCCTTTCTTTGTCAAGAAGTTCCCTCGAATGGTTTGGTATCCAGAGGGGCTGAACAGCAGAAAAACCCCACGGTCTTCAGCTTGGGCTCTCTACGAGAGTCAGCACCATGACAGACCGAACCCCCCGTGAATGCCCTGGGATAAAGTTTCAACCAACAATGAAACACATCCACATTTGCCCTGAAAAGTGTCAGTTAACAGTGCATGACAGCTCTCCCGAGCTTTTGAAACGTGGTGGGGAGCAATACTGCGTGCAGGGGAAACATCCTAGACCTAGGGGAAGTTTCTGAGCTGGACTTTCCCCAGGACAACAGCATCTACACCCTTATGCTTAAGAAAATTTACCTTGAGACTCTTAACAACCACCAGGGATGATTAGTCACTGTTTATCTTGAGATGATGGGTACTTCCAGCTGCACATTGATCCTTGGAACGGATGGCTTATCAAATTTTTCTTTCTTTTCTGAATTCTAAATGCTCTTTTATACCAAGTAAGAAAATGTCATTTCCAAGTTACTGCAGTATGTACTGGGGTCTGACTTTAGTACCAAAGTAAAATGATGATGCAGAGGTAGATGAGGCATTTGTGATAGCGTTTATTGACACCGTCTTGGCTTTTCTTTCCTTTTCGCAACAGTGCATGACCATGGCAACAGCTCTTTGTGGATTTGCAGCCTTTCTGCCACATTTCCTTACAATTATGGTGTTGAAGTTGAGTTCATAATTCATTGTATCTATGTGCTTTGTTTACAATGAACTCAATTTGGGTTAAATTAAAGCCCTGACATCTGGAAAATAAGATCATCTTTCTCAAAACTATGATCCTTCAGTTAGGAATCTACAAGTGACTGAAAATGCTTCTTGGATTCTGGTTATGTTAGTGTAGTTAAAAGGAGTTAGGAATATGATGTGAATTACAGGGTGAAAAGAAGACAGTGGTGAACAAATACACAAATATGTAACATATGTTGTCAAATGTTATGTTGTGTGCCAGTAATCAAAGGCCGTGTCTGAATGCCTTCCTGGTAGCAGTGGCAGGGCGATGCATTGTCTCAAAAGGATACTTAGACAAAATTCAAGCTCCTAATTATGTTGTTTGGGTGAGAATGACTGAGGAAGAAAAAAAGGGCGAATGTACTTCGAGTAAGCATTTTATAGTTGTTTTAAGTGATAAAACAAATGCTCAAAGAAGAGCATTTAGCTCCATAACAGCCTTGAGCCAACCTTCCTGTTTCTTCCTTCTTGCTGCCAAGTTGCATCACGAGGTAACATGTCATGAACTCACCATTCGTTGTTGTTATTGTTTTTGGAGAGACAGGGACTGGAGTTGTGGTTGTGGCAGGAGGAGAAGTACATCGTTGAAATCACTTACAGTAAAACCCCAGTTTTGAATATCATTTCACTTCCTAAACAGGAAGTGTCCTATGAAAAACAACAACAAAAGAAAAGGCAAGTGGAAGAGGATCTCAACCCATCGACTGAGGCAGGGCCATTGTACAGAGCCTGACGTGGTTTCTACATGAGTGCGCTTTTCAGTCTGAATTGTGAAGGCCTATTTAAACTTCTTTTCAGCCGCTTTATAAGGATGTCTCCTACTTGGCTATCAATGGAATATCAGCTGCATTCAGCAGCTCCTCGCTTGTTCCTCCCTTGGCAATAAAACCCCTCCAGTCCTGAGCACGTCTGATGACTTTGAACTCAATTTTCTAGCGTGAAGCTAATCAGTTCCTGCCTTTTCACCCCTCATATATAAGTCTTTGTGGCCATCTAACTATCTCTATTCAGGATTCTGGTAGTGGTTTTGGTAATTATATTATTGATGATTTTTCAAATGTAGGGTCAGCCCATAATCTGACCAGCAACTTTATATGTTGCGGTGATCCGGATTCACTTCTAACTGACTGCTGGAGTATTCTAATTTGTAACTCAGAATGGATTAAGCCTACAGGGTTAGGCAAACATCCCAAAGATTCAAATCTCATCTTGATGACTAAGAATAACCAGCTTCTGGCTCTTAGAAGGTTTTACATATCAACAAAGCTGTGCATTTGCATTAACGGCTATCACACCACAGGGGCCTGCTCGTGTTTATCTTGGGAACTACCAGAAGCTGAACATTTAGTTTAAATTTGTTTAAATGTGACTCCTGTTGAAATCAGTGGCAAGCTGTGTGCACATATGTGAGTTAGAATGTGCCTAAGGACTGCTTTTCCACCAGTTTTTCATATCACAAGTTATGTCTTAGAGAAATATCAGGTGATAGATCAGAAAATTGCACATATTAGTAGCAAAAATTCAGTTAGAACATACATTTTCTGGGGCTGTGCTGTGTATTCTGAGTGAGAGGAATAGTTGCCATTTTGCTGGCAAATTGTGTCTGTGTTTAAAGGTTGCCTTTCAGTTGACATCAGTGGCCCAAGAAGCGTGCCAGTGTGGAGGATAGTCAGTTTTGTCCTTTATACATCCCAAAACTCAGACCTGAGAAAACGGTTGAGTGGGAATATCTCAGTTTTTGAAATGGTCAAAATGGTTTGGGCTTTAGCATCTAGGTTTCAGATTCGTTTTTTGCTGCATTTTTCTGTGGGGATGAGTCTCTTTTGGCTTCACCTTAATTTTTACATTTGCATTGCACGGGTGAACAAGCTGCCAGTTACATTTGAAAAACAAATCCCTCTTAACAAGCTGAAAAGCAAAGTTGCTAAGAGATAGAGTTACCGCAATTGTAAAGCTTCCAAAAGGAGTCTTCTTAAACACAGTTTTTGAGAGTGCGATAGAGTATTGGCCCAGCTGCACCGAAAACAGACCATCCCATTTACCTTCTCCCCTCCTGCATTGCATTTGGCGTTCAGTTTTGCCTGACGGGAAGTTATTCTGTAAAATCACATCCCTGCCTTTCATTGCCACCAGTCGCTACCCTGAGTCTTTCGGGAGGATGCGTGCGAAGGCATTGCTCACTGTAATATTGATGCGCAGTGTTTATCCTCTGTTTATTGTGCTCAGTTTCTCTTCGATGCAAAGGAATTTCCACCTCTCACCTTCTGTTTACAGAAACGATCGCAGATCCCGCAAGCAAAAACATACAAGTGAATGTGTATATTTTTCCGCTATATTGTTAGTAACTGGAGGAAGTGGGAAGGTGTTTTGAATTTGCTGTATTGGTTTTGCTGTATTTGTCCTGTTTTAGTTTTTCAGTAAAAACATTATACATGTGACTACCTTGACAGCTAAGGCAGGAAAAGTCTTCACTTCGTTTGTTTATGAGCCTTGCAATTTCTTCTCTTCAGTCTTTCAAAATACTGAGAGCTCATTGTCCCAAAGCTATGTAAGAAATGTTGAGGCGTGAAAATACTTTTAGCTTAGCCATTCCAGTACTGAAACTTCTCTGAATGAGGAGCAATGCCATCATTTTGAATTAGATTACTGTTATTGTATGTACAAAAGCCTTTTTGGCCTACTTTCTTCTCTTGAGTTGCCCCCAGACCTAGAAGTAAACACCTATGTGAAAATCCTGCTCCAGACACACCAGGCGGAGAGTTTGGCCTGTCTTCTTCTTTCGCTTTAACTTCCATGTATTTCTTATCTCGCCGCTCATACCTTTAACTCGGGCATCGACGTTTTTTATTGTTTTGCCTCAACAAAATGAGGAATCAGCTCCCTCTGTGGAGTTAGCAGCTTTCATCTGGTCCCTTTTGTCTGGTTTGGGCCGTGCCTCTGCTTGCCTTTGTTGTTGTTACTGTTTTTTAACCGTGAACTATTGAGATAAAATGACTGAATGGAGGCAGGAGTCTTTAAGAGCAAACCCCAATAAAACGTCTACATTATGGGAAAGCACTAGAAGGGCCTGGCAACGTATTAATCATAAAGGGGACGACTCGGAGAGCTGCTTCTCCTCATTTACGGAGGTTTGCTCTCTAATAGCATTTAGAAGTTTGTTTTACCCTGTCTCGCCGAGAAGAAAAGGCAGCTTTAACAATTCTGTCTCCCTCAGCAGTGCATTTGAATTTTTGTTGCCTCCCTTCGGCGCGCTGGTCAGAGGTCAGGAAGAGCAGGATTAGTTGACCTGTGTTGACAGAGCGGGTGATGGATGAGCGGAGTACAATGCGCAGCCTGTTTCTACCACAGTGGCCGCGATGCACAGGCAGGCTTACACCTGCGCCGCGCCGGGGAGAGAGCATCCCACCAACCGGTTTCATACAGACTTGCACATTGAATCCCCTCCCGTAGTCCGGCGCTTGTTCCAGAGAGCGAGTACGAGACTAGCCATTTGCTTTTTATTAACAGGATTTAGGAAAACACTGAGGCTTAATGTAGTAAGGCCAAATGGTTCAAATTCTGAGTAATTACAGCGGATCACACTAAATAATGCTAGATCTATATTAAGGAGCACATCTTGTGTGAAGAATTGGACTTTACATCCACCAAAGCTTCCACCCTTAATTGTTTCTCTCCTGCTTATAATAATTTGCTTTATACTGGGGACGCTTTGGTAACAGAGGTAGCTCTGCTGATCCGCTTCTGTGACTGATGAGGTAAATACGCCATCCTGCAGGTTATGTACACAATTTCTTTTCAACTGCAAAAAATCAGGTGGCCGCTTAAAATGGACCCAGAGGCATAGAGTCAAGCTTTGTGGAAACCCGTGTTTTGGAGAGCCTGCGTGACCACTAATCCATCTCCAGTTCAGCCTTCTTTTCAAGTGGATAGGCGCCGGCTGAGCTGTCAGTCCGGACAGGCTGTTGGAAGGGAACCAACGCACACTCAGTTTCTCTTTCTCTTCCTCATTAGCAGTGAAAATCATCCATCACAACCAGGAGCGTGGAACCAGCAACGGCAGATCTTGTGGGAGTATCTGCATCCTCTGTGTGGTGCAGCCAGGTTACGCGCCGAGTCAAAGGGTGGTTTGAGCTTGAGCCAGTGGAGGCATCTGGTGTAGATCTGCAAGATGACGCGGGTCCATCGGCCACAAACCGCTGTGTTGGGCCTTCACAGAGATTGTAGCCTTGATTACAGACCATTACTGAGGTTCATAACCCTGAAAGGTACGTCAGGCTGGGGTAGAGTCAGACCTGGCAGAGCTGGGTGCATCGAGGTAGCTGGGTTGATCTCGGTGGTTACAAGGCAGGGATTTGACACTAACGGCACAAGAAATAGTTTGGGAATCAATATTCCAATCAAAATTAAACAACCTGAGAAATTGAAACAGCTAAACTCACATTACTGTGAGCTACGAGGTCTGCCAGGGTTCCCTAAACAGAAGTAACAGGGGTTGTTTCTTTGCTTTTAATAGCATTACTCGTATTGTGTAGTTTCATTCAGTTTTACTGAGGCAGCCATTCAAGATGCATTCAAGTGTACTCTTTGCGGGAGCGAGACCTACATGGACTGATTTAGGCTGGAATTCACTTTGTGAACAACATACAAAAATAACAATGTGTATAAATATCTTGCCGTATGTCTTTATTTACAGTAGGTCTGGGAGGTCAGGACTGCTCTTGTCTGATTGAGCCAGGAGAATTAGTTCAGCCAACACACGGATTCCTCCTAGAACTTCAGAAATGTCCAGAGGCAACAGCAGACTGCTGTGCAAAGCCCCCCATCTGCTGTGGACACCAGCAAGCAACTCAGGACCAATTTAAGGATACTTTCTCCTTAGCATACTTGTGTCTGTTTTATTAACGTTTGCTAAATAAGTCCTATTTTCAAAAGCCAGGTTGTCAGATCATGCTCATCGTGAATTTGACATCTCTGAGCTGCTGAATCACTGTTAGGAATGAGACGGAAGGTTTTTCATCCAGCTGCTGACAATACGTTCATTTGCCGCCTCTTGGTAACTGAGATATCACCGTGCTTTTTTCAAGTGTGAAAAATAACAGCTGCTCTGTCACCACTAGTTACTTACCGAGTTCAAGCAATAGGTGGATTTGTTTTTAAAAACATCATCTCTGCTTCCGTTTACCTGTTATTTTGTGTGGGGACATGGAATTAAATTAAAAGAACATGCTGTTAGGAAACAGGAAAAGAGTTGTGGTGAGACCTGTGCGTAGGGGATGCTGGCCTGGCTCGTAACTGGGGAAGAGCCTTTTCCAAGCTCCAACACAACTTACACAGCTATTTTTCCATGGCTGAGGGAATATAATCAAAAGTTCCTTAAGGGTGGTACTCACACTGTCTAATTTAGACAACCCTAATATCTAATTTGGATGCAGTTCAAGAAGATCAAAGCGAGTTTAAAGTCAGGTGAATTAGCCTTGGTGTTGGTTTAGTTGCTTTTTCTGAGCGTTGATTATTTTTCAAGATGAAATACATGGGGTTTTAGGACGTGTTGTTTTGAATTAGTTCCGTCAGCCAAAGTTCTAGAAAAATGTTTATATTTTTTCACATGTCATAGTAACACAGCTGCTGCCCAGAGAGAGTCTGCAGATGATGGGATTGGGTGGCTCCTCTGGAGTCAAGACAGTCTGCAAAGACTGTCCTATAACGATGACACCTTTGTAGCAATTGATCTGTTGCTGACAATGGGTAATTAATGTGGTTTTAACAGTTTTCAGAAGAAGAAAGTAATTTCTCATTAATACTTTTGATCTTGTCCTGGAAGTCTCGTATGGCCAAGTGGCTAAAGTGTGGCTTTGACCCACGTAATTCTTGTCCCCAGTGATGACGCAGTCTTATTGACATGGGTAAACTCATTTTGTACATACTATGATTGTAAGAAAGGTATTGGTATCAAGCTCATATGCAGACCTTTCGTACCCCATTTGGGATGTTTTTAAAGGTTTTGTTTCCCACTTGACAATAAGCAATATGAAATCCTAGACTACAGAGCCTTGAAGATACGTACAGGCAGGTGCACACACAACTGCACATTCGGTAACCTTGGATGAAATGGCAGTTTCACTCAAGCCAATGTCAAAATTCATATTGCCTTTATTGGAACCCAGATTTCATCTTTTCCATGAGGTCATTAAAATCAAAGGCTTCTTACTGAAACACAAGCTTGAACTTACACTGGTTCCCAGTGTCAACAGTAAGAAGCAATGACCGTAGTTCCACATCAGTGCATAGTATTCGAACTCATAAAGGTAGCCTTTAAGGTGTATTTAAGTTAAAACTGAATACGGATGCCAACTTTCATGGATGCAAAAGTGGACGCCCTAGAAGTAGAAGTGGACAAAACTACTCATATTTAAAAGATCAAAGTGTTTATTTTAATAATGACCATTTTCACTCCTGAAGATTTAGTACTATCAGATCCTCAAAAGATCTAACTTTATTAACAGAAATTAAAAAAAAAAATAGGTAAGAAAATAAATCAGTCAAGCTACTCAAGATTTGTCACATTTTTCTGTAGACCCAATTTCTTATTAATAGGAGGTCTGCCAGCTTTTCTGTTGAGACTTATCTGTTTGTTTGCAGCAGGTATTTTTATAGGTTACCTCTCTTTTAATAAAACCTGCAGTTGATCTTGTCTGAAGGAATGTGATTCATGACTTAGGGAGACACTAGGGGACATAAGTTCCTGGAAAAATTGGATGGGTTTTCCTGCTTCTCACAGTTGTGAGTGGATAATGGCTATTTAGATCCTGTCATGTCTGTGGTTGCCAGCATAAATAATGTCTGTTTCCAAGAAATAAAATTCACATTACACTTTCAGTTCTAGAAAGCCCAACGTACAAGCTGTATTTTTTAGAGGCAGAGCTTCCATTATACGTATCTCATTGTTTTCGTAGAAAACAGTATTCCCTCTGACATTTGTAAGATATTGTCTACAGAGAATGTGTCATCAGATCATCAGCTTCATGTATTATCTTCCCTGGCGGAAATAATGTATCCATCCAAATGCCAGTGACCACTCCTGTAAGAAAAAAACGATATGAAAACAAAAATGCCCTAACTGACCATTCCTGGGAAAGTCCCGAGTATAGGAATCAGTTTGTAAAGGACTTCCTAAGTCAAAGTTGCTAAATCTGTGAATACACTGAATATCATGCATTTGTTACAGGGACGTTCTAACAGCTCTTGATCCTACACAAAGTTCAAGAGAAAGGGTTGAGTTGTGGAGGCCTCAGAGTGGATTTACTGTTTTTCAGTTCTTTTTCATAAAATTAGCAGGTTTTGATGCTGTTTGTAGGCCAAGGAGAGAAGGTGGCACTTCTATACCACATCTTATCTCACCTTAGGGTAAATGACTAAATTAGGTCAGATGAATAGTTCTCAAAAAGTGCCTTTTTCTCCACTGACAGTAAAGGCAGTCTAGACATCAAGCTGAGATATAGACACCTACATGAGTCACGTCTAAAACCAGGGGAGATGACGCTTACCCCACGTTACTGGTCCCTGATGGCTGTGAGCTTGGCTTTTGCTGCCCTGAGAGCAAGAAAATAGCCCCCAGTGTTGGTTGGAAATCCGGTCCCTCTGAAGCCAGGTGGACTTTAGTCACTGAGTCAAAAGTACTGGAATTTATTCCCCTGCAGCAAGGCACTGTTGTACCTCTGCGTCCTGTTGATGATTCTTCCCGTCTGTGGTGACAGTGCTGTTTGGAAATCCAGGAATAATTTTCCCTTCCAATTATCACAGTAAATAGCTGTTACAATTATCACCTATAATTGGTTTGGCCTTTTTTGCCTCCAAGATGAAATTGTTGCTGTAGTTGCTATATTTAATGCATTTGCTGATAATAGTTTCTTTCTCCCACATGTTGGGCCCATCTGTATTGGAATTTTATTTTACCCGAGTAAGTGAGCAGAACCATTACTTACTCTTGTCAGATCCCATTTCCACTACATCGTTTCACTTCAGCCACCGTGGATTTTATATCCATATTGTATGAACAGTCTATCAAGTAGTTTATCCCTTTCTTGAGCGATCAGGATCTCAGGAAAAAGTCAAGGCTGCTCTGACATGTCCTTTTCAAACATACTTTCTGAAATGGTTTGCCGTATGATTCAGGTAGAAATCGGTTTTCAGTAATGATATGCATTTTAATTCACTTTTTTCCTACATTATAAACGCACATCTGTTCAAAAAGGAAACACATTAAACATCCCTCCTAGCATTTAGACGTATTGATTGAAAATTTGTTCTGAGTTGGCTTAAGCGTCAGTAATCTTGACAAGTTTTCCAAGAACTGATAAAATGAGTCCTTGTACTGCTGAAATGAATTTTATGTGGATAGATGTTCATGCTTTTAACATTAAGATAACTGCAAGCCGTGCTTGGATAGACAAAGGTTATTTCTTGTGGGGATTTTGAGTTTATTTGGCTATTTGAACTACCTGGGTATTAACCTTCTAAGCTATGCTGACTATCTGAAGTGTCCATAATTGTTATACAGACATGTTGGAATTGTTTTAAATATTAATCACAACAAAATTGTGACTTGATTTTCTTTCTGTGATGTAACGTACCAAATTGGAGCGTGCCGCACACCAGCAGCGACCTCTAATTCTAACCATAAGCCGGGTAAAGGGGGAGCGAGCTGGCTCTTTCCTCATTTCTGCTCCTCGGAAACTGCGTTTAAGCACCGACTATACAGATAAATAATTACACGGCGAATAGTGGTGCTTTTAAATAAGTTGGGTGGTTTTGTCTGAAGTTGTGCGTAAGGACGGGTGCACAGAAAGTGGGGGGATTTGCCATAACGTAAGTGTAGCATCCTCCCACAGCTGACTACATCCACAGCATCCCGGCTGTTTAGCCGACTGGGCTAGAGCAGAGAGAGCGCCGTTTAACTAGTTTCCAGATAAAGCTGTAGTAAACACGTGCGAATATATAGGTATGTCTAGATTAAGGCTTTTTTGTGTGTACCAAACCCATCGCTGTGGCGTCGTATGGATTCACTGCCATTTGGGTTTGCAACATTTTGGGAGTGTTACTTGATTTTATTTTTGTTTTTTTAATTGAGTGATAAATGGAGTTTGTTTCGGAGTGCGCTGTGGTGGTGGGTGGGCTGCCAAATTAAAGCATGAATTCATGAAGGGCTGCAAAATCAGGATAGAAGAACAAAAAGAGAATGAACGAGTACCAAAAACGCTTCTTAGCTTGGTATTTCTTTAATTTCACGTAAATTTCACTAAGTAAATATGCCTTAAAAGTGAATAAAATTTTATTTCACTTTAACAAGAGAATATAAAAGTTAAAAAGGTCACTGTAGTAATAGACTAATCTCAATTACCAGGGCAGCCGGTGAAACCCACAACTCCCACCTAATCTCATTCGGTGCACACGCAGTGCACCGTGTGATTTCCAACACGGCTAAATGAAATTATAAAGCAGTGTTAAATTTATTAATCATTTAATTAGCTAAATGTTCCTGCAACTACTCGTGAGATGAATGGCATGTCATTTTCTAATGCAATTTGCCTCTCAGCCAGGCAGGGTCAGGAGGGAAGCTACTGGCATCTTAAATGATCTTTTTTATATTGCACCTTCTATTAAGGGACAGTGTGATATCGCTGATTATATTTGAGTCTTGTACACAAGGCCAGGGAGTTTTCTTGTTATAATAACAGCCTATATTTAAACCAAAATAAAAATGGTAAGATCCGAGGAGCGAACAATTAACCCATCTGTGACTATTTCTCGCTGCGGCTTTGAAAGGCAAATCTTTTTCATATTTAACAAGCCAGTGAACAGTGTGGGAAACTACACCAGCAGGTATTAAAGCAATGCTCAATCTAGTTTTATTTCTTTAAATTTACTCAGTTGTGAAGGAATTTGTGGACTGAAAACTCTCCCAATGCCAGGTTAGTGTAAGCCTTCTCGTTGACTCAGAATTTATTTGCGCTTCCCCTGTTATTGCACGAGAATGGCAGCCTTGGCTAACAGCTGTACATTCAACATTTTGTGCATTCTGTACATTCAACAATTGCTTGGTTTTGGGAGTTGCTCAGCTGGGGTGTTCGGCAGGTTTATACGGGCACGTCATACCAGGTTGATAGGTTGGGGGTTGGTTTTTTTTTTTCTGATGTTTTGCTCTATAATTATTTTTCCACTGCAAAAATTAGTGGCAAGTAGGATTCGGCAAATCTATTTGGACTGACACCAGGAGGTGAACTGTGCTGCTCAGGGTGAAGTATTCATCAGAAACCTTCACGTGTATTGTGCTTGTCTGAAGCTGAAGCTCCCTAGTTAAAACACACTGAAAACATGGATGTTTTAAGGTACTTATTTCCCCAGGTTCATAATAGAATATAAATACATTTTCTTGATGTGTCAGGGGTTTACTTTCAGTTCCTGGAGCGTGGTCTCCATATGGCAAGCATCTACGGTGAACTCCAAGGCAACGAGAAGATGCATGCAGTTTTGTACACGCTGAGGCCAAAATGCAGGCAATGCGTGAAAATATTTGTCTCTACCAAAGTCAAATGACACAGCCAAAAACAAAGCGAGAGGATCTAAAGCAGGAAACAGTGGGAGATAATCTTAGCACAAGTTGTAAAAAAAGACCGGCAGTTTATTATTATTTATAGCACAGAAACATGCGGGGGGCCACTTGGAAGCAGGGCCCTGTTGGCTACGTACTTCACGTGCAGCTAATAAATAACTGTCCAAGACCCAGATTCAGGCTGCTTAATCAAGGCTTCTGAGATACAAGATGTCACCCTGGGTTTTGTATACGGATCCAGCGTGGCGGGTACCACCAGAGGGTCACTCAACTCAATTAACTTCCAGCTTAGCCTCTGGAGGTATCAGATAACTCCGCTGGCAAAAGGAGGACAAGAGCAACCACGTTTACACAAAGGTTCTTGTTTAGGTACCTAACGTTGGATGGGATAAGCCCTGGTGTATGTTATTAGCCATTTTAGGTGGGTATGAGACAAATAAGCGAATCAGAAAGAAACAGTGGTGAAAAGTCTCTCTTTTGGTGGGAAGTTCTGATCGCACATTGAAAACAGCCAGTGGGTGAGCTATTTCCATTTCATTTTTGTATGTGAAGTTCCGTAGCACAACCCAGCAAATTTGGGAGTGAACCCTTACCCCTTTTCTATGCACTGCATACTTTTTTTTTTTTTTTTCTGCTAGCTTTGCAGATAGTGATTTATTTGCGCGTTACTTGGAAGATACAAAGTGCACCCCCTCGCAGGGAAAGTGCGAAAAGACCAAATGTTGAGGCATGACTTGGGCAGAAGAATGTGCTGGAGAACTGCTATGCACAGCATCTCCCCCGGTACCTCACACCTGTTCTTCATTAGTACTAATGAATCCAGAAAATAAAACATTTTGTACTGGTGAGTCATATTGTTCTCTCTTGGCTGTGACTTCACTGTGGATCAAATTAAGTCAAAAACATTTTTGCAAAAGCTTTAATTTCTTTTCCTGGGACACTTTGTGTCTTGGGATAGGTCACTTAGCACCTATGGGAGGTGGGATGGTACCCCATTAACTTCTTTCTCATTAGCAAAACTTCTTTTGATTTAAACTGGGAGATGCAGGGCTTCCTTAAGAGCTTTAATTTCCAGCCCACGCACAATTTATGTGTTTTTTGCTTCCCCATTTGTAAAAGATGTATAATCATACTTAGGAAAATGTTGTGTAGCTGAATCTCCAGTGCTTATGTAGCACCATAGGAACCTGGGGAAGAAATATAGCTTGTAAGTCAAAGTTGTTATTAGCATTGTTACTTGGAAATTAGAAGCGTTGTCACATAGGAACAAGAAGATTTGGAATACGTGTAGGTTATTTTTTTTGCTTGTTTTTCTTTCTCCTCTTCTTTAGGTCAGCTACATTCTCGCTCATGTATTTTTTGGGCTGTTCGTGGTAAACTTGTATCTATTTTTCTCCCAGCTGCACACTTTACAAAAATTCAAAAGTTTAGAAAGCAGGGATTTGCGAATAGGAAGATTCAGTTGAGAGACGGACACGTTTTAAAATGGTCTTCATTTTCATGAAGGCGAGGTTTCTTATGAGCAGCACTTTATTACCCAGAGTTGTTTCATGTACGTATTAATGGTCTACGTGTATGTGTGTATATGCATAGCTATGTACACACACAGCAGCTTTACATTTAAGTATCTCAGCAAGCACATAGAATCAAATACAATACAAGTACATACACTGTGGTATGTGCACACTAGGTATTATGCACTACATTTTTACGAAGAGTTTCATTGTATAGCTTTATTATCTAAATGTTTGGCAAAAAAATCTGGTTAGATGCTTCGCTCGCAGCAAAATACAAAGCAATATTCCTCTACTTGTCGGAGTTCGGCGCAGAGAAATCCAGGCTGCTGTGGCTTCGTACATTTGGTTTCCGTTCACATTTTTTAACGTGTTAAATATTTCTGGTTAACCAGTTAAAACGGTGAGATGGACATGATTGCTTTTAGATTGCGGCTATAACATCGAGTGAATTTTATAATAAGGAGCCTTTTTTTTTTTTTTTTTTTTTTTTTCTTCCCCTTTTTCCTTTCTTTCCTCCCTCCCCCTGACGAGCTGCCCTTGTGGCTGCCTGTCTGACTTTGAGGTCCTCATTATTGTGGGTTTAAATGAAGGATGTTCATTCAGGCAGGGCGGGGGAGGCCAATAGACATCGGTGCCGTTATCTGGTCCTTCTATCAGGCCAAGTGACAGGCTTCTCGGGGAAGAATGCAAAGCTCATGGTGGAGACCTCAGCCTGACACAGAAGGTGACTCCCCTGACTCTAACCTTGAAAGGAAAAAGTTCCCACTTTATTAAAATGAATTTCGAAAGGGCCGCTCTGACAGCTGCATAATTAAATATTGGAGTGTCAGCGATAATTTATTCTGCTCGCATTTGGTGGTCAGAGCCTGCTCACTGTAGGGTCAGCGAGCGCGGTGACAGAGCCAAGGATACCGTGGATTACGGGGCCCTTCAGCCTCGCCAGTGAAACGAGAGAGGCTGTAATTTTTGTTTAAATAGAGAAAACAAAACGGCGAGGAGACGAGCAGGCTGTGAAGGGCTCTTAATAGCTGCCTGATAAAAATTGTTCGGTGTAACGTTGAAACTTGTGCCAAAACTGCTTTGTCTGGCGGTGGAATGGGCTCCAGGCTCTGCCATTTGTTCCCATGTTGCCACTTTCAGGAGCCAACTTGCCTGCGTGGACCATTTTCTGCGTTCTTCTCTAGCACGCGCCTTAGGAATAAACCCAGCAACAGTCAGTACGATGCACATCCTCACTCATAAACATTTTTCTGGAAAATGATGTAAATGGCCATGAATATGTATGAAACAAGTCAGAGAATACAGAGTGTAGGGGGGGGTTCAAATTGATCCTGTTAGCGCTGGGAGTGAAACGCCGGCCATGAATATTCTTTTCAGAGGGCAGTGGCTGCTGGAAATCAACGTCTAACATGCAGTTTGCTCAGAACAAGTTTAAATGGAATGGCTGTGTGCCCTTATGCCCAGCCATAAAGCGAGAAAGGTCACACCGGGGAAGCAGGGCTTTCGGCTGACGGGCATCTCCTTTGGAGGAGGTTGTTGGGAGAAGGCTGTCGCTTTTCACTCTTGGATTGCTGGTAATTGAGGCTGACATACCAAAAATATACCCTTTTTGCACACACCAGTCTTTCAGCAAAAGCACGTTGCTCACACAAACAAAATCATTCGCAAAGACATTTGGTGTTTCTCTTTCTTGCCTCGGCTATGAAACACCTATTTTCCACATTTTCTTTGGAGCCTGCTTGAGTGGATATGTTACTAGAGCTCAGGTTTTCTAGTTTTCATCTTAATGTCATGTAGCTTTTAGCAGCTTTTACAGAAGAAGGATTTACTGAATTCCTTCAGCACCTTCGTAGTTATTGAATGAAAAGTTGACCTTATTATGAAGGATGAATGCTGGTTTTGTGGCTCAAACACTGGATGTGAACCCAGCGACCTCAGCTTGTTTTTTTAAACCACCTTTAAAACCATGAGCCAGATAGTCTTTCTGTGACTCAGTTCCTCATCTGTAAAATGGGAATAACAGCGCATTTCATGGGATTGCTGTGAGAATAAATACTTCAGTGTTTATACTCAGTTTTTATCTTGCTGAGCATAAAAGAAAATCCCTACTTGTGTTTCTGCCTTCTTGTTTGAAGAAAGACCATGAAAGCATCTTTGGCTGCTTGATGTCAAGATACAGACTCTTAAAATGACACTTGAGCATCTTTAATGTAATTCTTTTGGACTCCAGACAGGCATGTTTCCGTTGCTTAGATCTCTGTAACTGCCTATACCTCCTCTAGTTACGTTTGCTGTATGTTTGTAATGGGGAATGTTCTCTCTCCACATGGGAAGGATGTTTTGGTTGTATGACATTTTGCTCCTATTAAGCAGGCGTGTTCAAATATGTTCTGAAATGGTTTAGCGAAAATTTGGTGCCCTGGCACAGAGGGAGCATTTAACGTCCATATTTAGGAGTAGCAAGCAAATATCTGTGCTGGCATGCAAGTACACATGTATAGTTGTATGTCTGGTATTAGATTTCTGGTTTTCTTTTTGGGTTTTTCAGGGTTTTTTGGTTTTGGGGTTTTTTTTGTTTTTGTTTTTGTTTTTTTTTTGCAGGCCTGGTCTGTCTGGAAATCTTTAAGTCTGCAGTAGTGGCTGCAGTGCAAGCCCCAGTTACCCAGAGCTGGTTTTGTAAAAGCAAATTTGGTTTTTTTGGAATGAATTGCTTATGGGCAGAGGTTTACACCGATACCTCCAGCTGGAGCCAGTTATGGACAGGTGTCAGAGTGCCCAGTTGACCCATCTGTGGGGGGAGTGGGGTGTAACTGGTCCCAGCCCGGGGAGGAGAAGTCAGCCTGCGAGGCTTGACAGGCACGTTGGGTATATGTCATTGTCAGTCGAGTCAGGCTGGGCACAGGGCTGTGGTTTAAAAATGATAACTGAGCTTCATAAATCAGAATGCTACCACTGCAGTCAAACTTCCTTGGAAAGTCTTTGAATTTGGGTAGTGCATACTAATAAATTACCGTCACCGCCAGCCGAAGCTGCGCGGAGGATGCTCGCTCCGGCAGAGCTCCCCGAAGGATTCAGCCCCCATCGGCGGTACTGAGCACAGAGACTGCGGTGTTGACTGAAACAAGCTGTCCCTCTGAAAAGAGGAAAATCAGAGTGATTACAAGTTGACCTAATATTTTTTGGCTTTCAAGATAAACTTTATGGGCCTCATTACGCAGAAAGTATTAGGCTGTGGCAGGGCGCCTAAGCCAGAGGGTGAACTCCCGGTGCTGTTGGAGTCAGTGGCAGTACTCCCATCAGTTCAGCGGGACGAGGATTTCATCCAAAGTTCACAGCGGGATAATTAGTGTCGGCTCAGTACTGGTAAAACACAAGTAAACCGGTCCTGCTTGTAGCTTGCAAACTTTTACAAACAGCTTGGCTGGAGTTGTTTTTATTTCGCTTTGAGATATAAACCTTCAACAGCAGAAGTTTGAAATGAGAGTTCACTATTACTTCAATACCGCGCGCATTGTTTTGAGCATGGGAAATTTCCTCTAGATCCTCTGACCTTCAAAACAAGAGGAGGAATGATATTGAAAACGTGGTGTTAACTGTGGTGACGGTGAATTAATATCCCAAACTCCGTTTCAGCATTACTGTTTGGAGCATTGTGTGGCACGCAGGCGGGCTGCTCCGCTCGCACAATATCCCAGGGATTTCACTGGGACTCTGCATGTCAACAGCAATCCATCTTCATGCTACATGATTCAGGATCAGGTCATTAGTTTATACTTGGAATTAAATATTCAGTTTGATTTTGGCTCTGTGAAACGAGAGCCGAATATGTAACACCCGATTTCAGAGCGCCTTGTGTTTTTGCAAGTCTCTAAAATACAGGGACAAACGGAAACTGCTTTTGCTCCTCTGCCCCTGAAATTATTATATTTGGAATGTTATTGAGATTACAGTTTTCTTTAGAGGTCTTGGATTATTTTCTAAATCCATTTCTAACCCCATTTCTCTGTGGTATTTGAATAAATGAGAAGAAATGAAAGATTTTTAATTTCCTAGAGAAAATGCAAAATTATGTCCTAAGCGCCTCCTTTCATCCTCTCAGATTTCCTCAAAAGAAAGACTATGATGACGTCCTGATAGCTATGGAACCAAAAGAGTGCTGATTTGTACTTTGTAGGGGAATATGGTCTGAAATTACATGTCTAATGTGTGGCAATTTTTAGCTGAATATCTGTGCCTGCTTTCCTCGTAAAGCGGAGTTTGCGTTGGACACACACAGACTGAACTGAGTAATTTTAATTTAATTGAATCTTTTATGTAGGCGTTTTCCTTCTAGGGAACCTTGGCCAGTTATTCGTTTGTGAAACTTGCAATAAAATAGCAAGACAGCTCGTCAGGGATGGAAGGAAAGGGGTAATATTTAAATTATGCTGACTTTGAAGACATTGCTTTTGGTCCGTTCCTTGATTTTAAAAAAATGTATGTTCTGATGTTTAGTAGAGCTTTTAAAATTCCTTTCTGTGACTACTTTTTTCTCGAAGCACATAGTCTATGGATGCCTGATAGATAATTTATATCACATCCAGGTTACCGGCAGGGGCATGAATACAAAATATAGCAGTTAGAATTTTGTTTCCTCACCTTCGTCTATTTGTTTCGGGTGCCTTTTTTCCCCGTGAAGGGAGGCCACCTAAAATATCTTTAAATAATCGCAATGAGTCTAATGAAAGAAAGGCAATCAGAGCCCTTGTGCGTTCAGGTCTGTAGCTGAATCAGTTTCTGAACAAATGAAACTGCATTTCTGCGGCACAAACTTTGGCTTTTTTTACAGCCTTTCTGGAGTTATTGCGAGGTGGAAATGCGACGGGTTAAAAAGCAACACCAGAACGGTGCGTTCGGGTCAGTCGGTAAATCGAGGTGCGTTCGGTCTGGAGTTTAATTCAAAGGGATGTAGAGTCTCTGCTCTGAAACTGGAAAGTTTCCCTTCTTAAAGTTTTTTTAAAACGATGCTTAATTTGCCTGATTTTAAGAGAAACCTTTAGCAGAAAGTGTCTGCCAGCAGAAAATTACCATATTGAAGGGAGGGAAGCGCACAGTTCATCATCCCTCGCCTGACCCCGCAGTGTTTACTCTGGTGGGGTAGGAGAAGCGGCCGGCCAAGCTCCGCTGGTCAGAGTGTATTACCCTGTCAGGGAGAGGCCAGGCTGCTCGGATTCACCCTGAACAAATTACATACCTCACTACATCTCCCAGCAAGGTAGCAGGGTTATAACTCAGTCTAAGCACCGTTCACTCTTCTATTACCTTCATAACCAAGGTCATACTAATCAACTCAATTACCAGTCCTCTTGGACATTTTCATAATGTTTTCTGCTAGTTGCTCTCCTGTGAAAATCTCCCGGTCTAAGCAAATTAATGCCATTTTTATAACTATCCACATTTCAGGTACAGTGATCATCTTTCAAAGGGCTGCTTCGTGGCAACAAATACTGACTTTAAATACCAGCCAAATGTTAGAACAACCTGGAGGTTAAGCTATACTCCTATCTTGACATCCTTTATTGTGAAAACAAGTTTAAACATACCTTAAAATAAAGATGCACATGTTGGAAATCAAGAATAAACTACGATAGTATAACTTGTAAGAATCTGATCGCAGTTCACACAGGAAGGCTTCTCAGGAAGCCTGAGCTTACGTGTTGCTTAACTTTTGGAAAATCCTTTAAATGTCACATATGCGGTGTTTCAAATGCGAAGCTAATCTCAGAGTATATTGCTCTAAATATTTTCTAAATGTAAGCCTGTCTCCTTCGTTTTCATGTTTCTCTGAATTTCATTCTCAAAAATTCTCCCTAGACAGCATTTTAGTAAAAATATTAATGCCTACATATTTAACTTGGAAATTCCTAAAATTTGCACAGCCACATCTTTTAAAGCCTTCACCAAAGTATTTGTCTATCATCAAGCAAAACAATCAGAGGGCACTAATTTTTTATTGGTTTATACTTTTTAAGGGCTAAATAGTTCCCTTAGGCAGATTTTCCCACCGGAGAAATGCATTTGGTCTCTCTTCGGGGCTTTAGCGTTCAGTGGAATAAACAAGGCACTTTTAATTTCTTCTAGTTCTCTGCGGGAACTATAGAGACGCAGCTCTGAAGTCTTGCCCTTACCTGGTTCCATTGGGTACAGATATTTAATTTCCCTTAGATCCGAGTTTCCTGTAACCCCTCACAAAAATACCTTCAGTTGACTCTAGAGCCCATTAACTTGTTTTAAAAGGAGCGCAGTGAATGTCTGGGTGGTGTCTGTTATTCCCAGCCGTGCCCTGTCTTGCTTTCGCCAGCTCAGAAGCACCTATGAACCCCTGAAGCTTCTTGATGCGTCCTGGGGTAAGAGAGAGGGTAAACACGGACACGGCTGGTGGCCTTGGCCATGCCCTGAGCACGGGTCCGGGCCACCCTCGTCGGGCTGAGCCCCTCTCGGTGGTGTTGGGCCCTTTGGCTATTTCATACGCTCTGGAAGTTCAAGGAAGCAAACTGACTCTGCTCCCCTCCAAAATCCGAAAATGCACGATTGTTACTGGCATTTGTCACCTCTAGAGAGCAAGACCTGCATTCAAAACTAAAGTGTTTAAAATTGGCATTTCTGAGCCCCTGGCTTGAAAGCAGCCCTTCTGCATAAGCATGGCAAATCCCATAATTTTCATAATAAGGGCAAGGCGAGAGACTGTCAGGCAGTTTGCGTAACGCCGCCAGCCTGGTCGAACATCCCGAAGAGTTTTAGCTAGTTGAAATTTTATAAATGTGATGTCCCGTGCACTGAACTATGAAGCCCAGTGGTTGCTGGACTATTAAACTGATATTGTAGCAGCTTGAAAGCGCTTTTGTTCTGCATTTGTTGCTCTTAGCATTTAGCAAGCTGGCTGACGCCAGGGAGATGGAAAAACTTCACTCCTGTAGAGCTGGAGAGAGCTAAAGGTGCCATTAAGAAGTGATTAAAAGATGAACGCACAGATGCCCGAATTTATCAAGGCTCCGCTGGACATGGCCAACTTTTAATCACCTGGTTGTGGATACATGAGGGTTTACCGGGCGCATTGCTGAAGGGGCTGGGTCCTGCATCCAGGATTTACTGGGTGCGTTACTGGAAGTTTTGTACAATGTCATGATGTTAAAACTAAACTCCTTCAGAGCTAGGTCTTGTAGTGTGAAATTCATACGGATACAAATAATACCGTTGCAAACACCTGATATACTCTTTCACAAACGAGTCGCGTGTTTGCCTTACCTTGTCCTTCATAAATGTTCTGTGTGTTTTTCCGCCTCAGTTTTTTGTCTCTGTTCAGCAGCGTCCATGCTTTAATTCAAATGTGAACTTTCATTACTATCTGCGCCCCAAAGGACGTGTTCACTGTTGTTAATAATTCAGAAGATTTTAATTTATGCTTCCTCCAATGTAAAAATCACAGCAGTCTTGCCACCGAGAGCCCATTTCTGTCCCCTTATTCAAACTGCTGGCTGTTCTGTATTTAATATTGGTAATACTCTTCCAGCCTTTCTAAGTATTTTGATAAAGTTGACCAGAAGTCATTTTACTTTTATAGTCATTATACTGATGTATAATTCTCTTTTATCGATCAGTCCTCAATGTATGACTATAATCATATTGAGTGCAATAAGCAATATTACTGGGGATTTTGCTTCGTCATCCTGTTTTGTTTGAAGTCTCAACTGTAGGGCCAATTTTCACATTCCTTAAAGAAAGAATTGCTAAAATAAATTCAATCACAGAAGCTTTTAAAATTTGAAATCCCAGGAAGCTAATTAGCATTTCCTTTTAAGACTGCTTCCTGCTTTTTTATGTACATATAGATTTGGACCTCAGATGGGCTTGGCACCTTTCCAACACCAAGATCAGGTGATTTTAGTTTTGTTTTTTTTTTTTTCCCCTGAAGAACATCAAGCTTTTGCAGAGCATCATGGCAATTAAAAAAAAAACAAAACAAAACCAAACCAAACAAAAACCAAAACCTAAACCAAAATACCAAAAGCCTGTTGTTGTTGCATTTTTCCCCCCCCTAGTACACAGTGATCATGTATTAACATGGTACTTTACAATTTGTGGTTGTGCTACATTATATATAGTCGCTTATCAGATGATATAGCCGTACTGCAAATACAGTGACGTGGTGAGCTGTTGCTGTGCTTTCCAGCAATACGGGCAGCATTTGGAAATCAAACGTCTGCATACGTTTGTAATCCGTGCATACTATAATGCACCAAGCTGCTTGTTTGTTCGTGGTATGCATTCCCATTGCGTAAGATGCTCACGGGATAAAATGCCACATACAACAGCTACATGGCTAAACCTAAATACTAGCAGTGTGATCTCTTAATGAATGTCGCTGCGCAGCACATATCCACTTCATAACCATCAAGAGGTGCCAAGTAAAAAAGAGTTTTTGGTCATATAAATAGCGAGACCTTCACGGTTCCTCTCCAAATCTCTATATTCAAACAAAGACCGAGGTGGAACGGTAATACCAGACTCTGCTTTTTTGTCACCCACTCGCAGTGTAGCCATTTTGCACGGAGTTTTTTGCTTCCTTTAACGCATGATGCACATTAGGCTCTGCATCAAGCTTTTGCACCTGTGTGCACATTTTTAATTTTAAAGGAGGCGCGGAGGCCTGTGAGCTGATGGGGAGCAGGGGGGATAAGGGAATGATGATGCAGGTTTTAATAAAGAAATCCTTCCCGCAAGGGAGGAGGGTAGAGGACTGTGGCTTTAATAAAAGAGAGAAAAAAAAAAAAAAAGTCTGCTAGCATCAAGAAAATTAAAACAAATAATTTAAGGTTCAATGTGTACACTTGAGATGCTTCCAAAAAGAAGCGTTTGCAACCTTTGAAGAAAATTGTGATTTTGGTGTTCTTTAAAGGTCCTTGGAGTAAAGAAAGGGGAGGCTTCATTTAGCGGGATCCCCTGGAGTTGCTCTGTGGGACAGGAAGGTAAAACAACAAGCTCCTGCCTTGTATCGTAGTCCAAAGTTTAAATAGGATAAACTTTTCAGTGCCAGCAGCCAGGCAAAGGATCTGTGCTATGTGGGATTCGCAGCTATTCTTTAAAGAGTATCTATGACAGGATGCTGATAAATATCTGTATTATTAATGAGTCATGGTTCATGCTAGCCAGATCTTTGGTGATATTTTCATTTCATAGGTATTCAAGTACTGATGGGAAAATAGCTGATGATTGTCAGGTTTAGGTACACTTTCCATTTGCTTCGCTGTTCTAAATCATTAGTCAAATAGTATTTATAAACCAGAGCTCAGCAATTATGGTACTTTTCTCAAGACGGAACTTTCATCTCATATTCCTCAAGTCAGGGTTCTCTCCTGACTCTGTGTTTTATCGTTTCTCGCTCTTGCTGAAGGCAAGTTGAAAGAACCGACTCGTGCGATATAAAACTGAGCTTACCGGTTATCTCCGTATGTGAACGCTAACCAGCTCAGAGAAAATTCCTGTAGTGGTTTCATATGCGTGATGCTGCACAATTAAATCGTACTGTGGCTCCGTTAGTGAGGAGGAATTATTTTAAGGGCTTAAGAATTTTTAATCTCAATCCATTTTTCTCTTCAATACCAAGTCTCAGTTGTAGTAGGTGGTTTCAATATCAGTACCCAAGTTGGAGTACCTGCTGTAGGTGACTGATACTGATACTTCTTTTTCTACCCTCACCCAAAGGAAAAGAAAGTAGCTCTAACAAAGAACAGACGTTGTGGCAGAGATTCGAGTGGGTCCTGCCTAATTTCGTGCCAGAAAACTCACTCATGTCGTTGCAGTGGCAACGGCGAGGCGTGCGATGAGCAGGTAGAGCGGTAATGCTCTAAACGCAATTGTCCCGGATCCGTGGGAGAGGTGCCAGGAGCTGGCTTATTCCCTGCACAGTGCAGCAGGATCCTTAAATCTGCTTCTCTTCTGCCATCCCAAAATAGATGTTTCATTCTACTCTACCAGAACTGGATAAAGAGAACATCTCAATGCTCTCGTGATTGGCTTCACCATATAGATCAAAATTGTACCTGACGCTATAGGAGACCAAAGAAATGCACGTTTTAATATCTTTTTTACCTTCTTGTTCCCTGTGCCCTTTTCTTTTCCTTTTTATTTCGACTGCTGATGAGTTTTCACAGCATTTCTCACACGAATTTAGAGAGGTAACTACCAGCCGTGAGGTGCTGTTAGCCCCACGCTGAGGTTTTGGTTGTTGCTAGCTGGTTTGCAACTCATCGCTTTGACTCGGTTTGTTTCCCTTGTTTTAAGAATGTTGGGAGGATCAAGAATTCATTCTGCGAATGTGGAATTTATCTGCAGTTGATCTTGGTGCCATGACTGTGGTTTCAGGTAGAGCATGGTGGAGGGGCTGTCTTCTAACACGGCTCATTTGGCAAGAATACAAAAGGGACAGGTCCTCAATGATTTTTTTCTCATGCAGTACCTGCCTTTGGTACTCCTGGCTATGTGGGGCTGGTCTGGACTCTTTGCAGCTGCTCTTTGCTGTGTATATGGGATTTTTAGGTGCCACAATAATAATATTAGTTATGCATGAAGTGTTAGATTTCTGCTCTATTCTGGTAGGCTCGCCGCAGCAGAGTCCCTTCTTACCCTTCATTTGCCTCAGCGAGGGGAGTCAGTGTGGTCACATGCAAATCTTGCCATAATTACCCACGACTTTCTCGCTTCCACACTGACTGGCTGCACCAGAGCTTCCACTCCAGGTCTACTAGGAAACTTCACCGTGAGCTTATCCTCTACTCGGAAGCGTTTCCTTTGCTCTCCAAAATTAACACTGATGCTAAGTTTGTTCTGAAGCAGCTCTAAGCCCTGGTTTGGTCTGACAGCACAAAATCTTGTTATTTTTGCAAACGACAGACCAGAGCAGCTTATTTTCTGGAGCTGCTCAGTTTATTTTCAATAGAGCAACTCTAGGGGAACTCAGCTTGTTGACCACCAGGGCAATAGTATATCTCTACCCAAAGCAGAGGAGTTAATTTGTGATGGGGTAACCCTGGTGTCTTGGTGGAGGGGTGAGTGTTTATGCCAGGCTAGGAATACATCTGCAAATAGATATTCCTGACGGGTAATAAAGTCACTTAAATGTACACTCACCCAAACTGGACACTGTAAGTCAAAAGTTATGCTGTTTTAATGAGAGCTTTGTAATTAGGTTGTTCATGTGCTGGGTGAAATTGTCATTAGTAGAGGAAGGTTTTATTAATTCACCTTTTTATATAAAGAATATAATGAATCACTAATATTCTTACAGATACAGACCACGATTATTTCTGCTTCCTGCCTTGCAAACATCTTGTTTCAAATTAGGTTTATCTGCTGTCTAAAACTAAATACAATGAATAGATGTATAATAAAATCTTTTAATTGTCTTAGCATATGTTGCTTTTATTAGGTGAGAATAATTGCATTCATGGGATCACCTACAAAGTCCTTTAGAATATAAAATTGAAATGGCTTCACACTGAGTGCACAAGTCCTTCTGAGCCGTGCCATTTTCCCCTTCACTGCCTCTTGTCCCCCTTTCGCTGTAAAGTTCACATTGAAGTGTGACAAGAGACACTTGACAACTGACACATGCTGGATCTTATCAGCAGTGAGTGCAGTCATGGGCCCTGACTGAAGAGCGATTGTCATTTCTACACCATTTATTCCTCTCCTAGCCTCATTGCTTGCTTCCTTTCTGAGGAAATTTTCCCTGTTAAAGTACTGTACTTGTCGTTCTTTTTTGGTGCGTGTCTTTGGGATTTTTTTTCTTTTTTTTTTTTTTTTTTTCCCCCCTTACGAAAGGATTTTGTTATGCATTCATCCCATAGGCAAGCCTGTAACAGACTTCCTCTAACCTCTTAGTGTCAGGACTGCTCTAAGCTGATTCAGGCTAATAAAAGCAACCCAACAAAGCTTTGATGGTGTCATTACATCTTCCTTAAATCCCCTTCCTTGCTAACATCCAATAATTCTATTACCTCTAATCAATTCACAAGCTATTTTATTTGAAAGAAAGAGAAATCAACTTCAAACCACGCCGGTGCAGTTTGCCCAGCATTCACAGAAGGTGATGATGTTTCTGCCATGGCTTCAATTGACTCTTTAAGTGAGTTCTGGGCTATGGAGCAGTCTGAACTTTTATCCGTGGGCTGCCAGCCCAAGCCAACAGCAGCAGAAAACCACCCGTTGTTGCCTCCTTGGAAGTTCCTTCACTTCTACATGACACCGTGTGTCATTTTTGTAGTGTGGATAGCGTAAGCAGTTGATAATTTTAGAGTAATGAGGGTAAGGCATCAACATTACAGGAGCTCTTAAAAGCAGGGGTTTGCCCAGTCTATTTTAAATTCATTGTTCCTATAATGCTCCGTATTGGAGCTCCCTTATTTTTCCTTTTTGGAACAAGAATTTTGCCGCTATTGTTTTAACTTGCTAGAGCTTTCCCGCGTGCTCAATCCCACCAGGGTGATTTTTGGGTATTGTCATCAATCCTGCAGAGAAGCCTGAGCAAGCTCTAAGGCTATGTTCATGCATCGCTGTCTGACGGGGGCTGTGTCTGCTGAAAAGCTTATTGCCCCCGGCTCACGTCAAGCTGCACGTCACGATCGCTGTGACAGAACTGCTGCCACCGTTGCCCTCACACAGTTCTTGCAAAATAAGCCTGGTATCTTCAGCAGCTTAAATAATAGGTCTCTGCTAAGGCAGTCTTTGACTGAAACAAGTCCGGAGTGATCGGGGGAGCAGCTGGGGCTGGCGGTAGTGTCGGGTGGTAGCTGCTGGCAGACGGGTAATGATGAGCGGCAAGACGTGGGGCAGAGGTGCTAACATCTCTACCTGACAGGGAAGGAGCCAACAAAAGACTTCTGGACATACTCTATGTGATCGAACTTGGCTCCCCAAAGCAATTTCAGACCAAAATATCCATGGAAATTTACCCTTCTTAGCATGGCAGTTATTCCTGCTAACATGGCAGCATGAAACGTAAATGTACATTAGACATCAGGATGCCCCAGGAGCATGACACTGAGCAGATGGATGACACCCGGGCCCGTACCCCAAAGAAACTAGGGGATATTCAGGAGAATACCTTGTCCCTAACTTGCTGCTGAGCAGGGTCTTCGTGTTCAGAACTCGCTAAATATTATCTGGGTCAAGGCTCATCTTGTTTCTAATAGACTTCTAAAAAGTCTGTTGCTATTGTCACTTTTCTTAATGAGAAACACACATCATTTCATCATACCTTGGTTTCCTCCTTTATCTCTTCCGCTATATGAAAGGCAGAGGGGTGGGCATCCTGTTTTCTCCCACGCTGTCGTAGCTGTTGGTTTCAGAATAAGTTGAATTTAAGCTCTGAACTGGGGAGGAATTCATTGCAGTCCTCAGGTTGGTAAGCATTTACTCATGCAGAGCCACTGGGATGACTCAGCTAAGCGTGGGCGGCAAACCAACACAAGTTAGGATTGCCCGCGCTCTGTAACCAACATCTATTTTGCTTGTTAAACCGTGGCCTGGACTGTTTGGAAAAATAAGGGCTTTGTTTTCTACCCCGTATGTTCATATTGTAAGAATAATGCGTGTCTTTTCTGTAAAAATCTGTCAATCAGAGAGAAATTACAGAAGCTTTTCCAAGCACGGTTTGACGATGCTGCTTGTAATTTCAGTTCTTACACACAATACACCTTGTACAACAGGATTTCATCGCTCTCAATTGCCATGAGAGATTTCTAAGTATACGTGATAATGTAAACGACACCGGTGTCACTGCACATACGCCTGTGGTTACACCTGTGCCTGTTCCCATGTGCGCTACCTCCCGACCTGCACGTCACGAAAGTTCACAGCCAGGCGAAGCGCCGGCGCCCATCCCGGCTGCGGGTGGCAGCTCTCCCAGCCCACATGGCCTCTACCTCCTACTGGTGGTCCCCACGCGTGTCCCCGGCAAGCCTTTGTCCCGCTTAGGACCCACAGCTTGTTTCTGGGTGCAGCTTTCTTGTAGCAAGGACGAGGAGAGCAAGGATGGGCTCCCTGAGCAGGGTGACCGTGGGTGACCTCCCTGCAGCGACAGCTGACAGTGGGGTGCTGGGGACACGCTGTGGGAGCCCATGGTGGCAGTGCCACCAGCAGATGTTCCTTCCCCGGCGCTGAGTGAGAGGCCAGGGGTAGCAAGTGGAATAATTGATTCTGATTGAGGTGAAATTAAAACGTGGAACTTGGATAGCAGTGGTGATTTACGACACTGTAGCTGAACTATAGGTTTTAATAATGTATTTTAGCTCCTACAGTGATGGAAGAAATGCACCAACTTCTAGTACCCTGGAAAAGAGAGGGAGCTTTGCATGGAGGTGCTTGTTCCAAAATGCAAAGTTCATCTGACTTTCTTTTTCTGATCACCTCAGGACACAAGAAAGGTTTAAATGTGCTTTTAGTGCACGCAAATGACCATCCTGTTAATGTGTCTGGCCATGGAATCTAGGTTCGATTTTCCACAATACCTTTTTGTTTAACTCATGCAGTACAGCAGCAGGTACAAAGTACCCAGAGAAGGTAAAGCCATTCAGGATAGAAATTTGTAGTCCGTTGAATTAAACTCTTTGTAGCAGAATCCCTGGACTTCTAGTTAAATATTCTTTTTATACTATGATTTATGACCCAAGTGATGACAAAATTCTGCCCTACATTTTCAGCAATATTCAAGAAGAGAAGAGGTGGACGGGCAATTTGCAGGTTAACGTTTTCCTGAGGTCTGTGTGCTACTTGTTCATTTAGAGATAATTTGCTTAAGCAGGCAAAGATCACGTGAGACTGGGTTTTGTTAGTCGGGCATTTATATATCAATCATAGTTTGATTACTGTAAGTCTATCCTGTTATCAAATATATTTCCTATCAAATACTTATTAGAGAGGGTTTGACACGTGGAGAATGCTGTGGAACTTCAACACTCTGTCACGAAGTCCGTCATTGTCGGTTATACATGAAGTGTTTTCTCTACTGTGTCATTTCTTTGTTTAAGGCCTCCTCTAAAGAAATGTCATTTTCTTTGCGTTTTGGTATAGATTTTCAGTTTATTGAATCAAAGTGCTGGAGTTTGTTTTCTTTCAAGTAAGTTTTTTAATAGCTTTCCCAGTACCAGGACATTTAAAACAAACCCCAGCTTCTGCATTTCATAGTCAAACATAAGAGAAATACAAATCCCGAATTCAGTTTCTGGAGTTAGGCTGGGTGGGTTCATAAAATCGGAGAGAAGGAAGTTAGAAAGACTGTAGAGAAAAAGGAAACAGCAAGGAAAACGGAGAGGAAAGGTCGACAAAGAGCATCTGTTTGTTAGTGAAATGACCCATGGGATCCGAATCCGGAGCTGCCCACGGACTGCAGTCAACAAGGGGGTTTCTCACCTTTGCCTCTCTGGGGTCACCATCAGGTAGAAGTTAGAGGGAATAACATTTTGATTTTAAGATTCAAAAATCCTACCCATCGGGATGAGGTGGATTTAAACCACCACGGTAATTCCTAAATCGGTTTGATTTCCAGATTGTCCGTGTTGCGATATCAGGGAATCCCAAGCAGAGAAGTGGTTGGTTTAGAATGGCTGAACTGGAAGGAAAGGAGATACAAACAAGGGAATGAATGGGAGGAGAAAAAGAGTGAAGATCAGGAGGGAAGATTTATGAGAAATTGTTCTGTATTAGGATGTAAGTGGGCTGATAATTTATTTTGTGTCTGGCACAACGAAACTGCTTAAAGGGAGGAGTTATTAGCTCTTCTTGATCATTATACCAAATGGGGAATTTGGAATGCGGACAGCTGGGAAAACAGAGGTTTTGAGGAAGAAGCTGACTTATTAGTATTATCTGCACCAGATGTAATTGCCATCTCAGTTCTGGAATAGCAAGTAATGGCTTTGCAGACGCAGGGAATGTAAAATAGTTCGCTTTTGAGTGGTGAAGTCTAAATATATGCAGCATAAGCAGCAGCGGTGGTTATGTTTGCTGGGGAGCCGTCTGAAGAGGATGTCGTGCAGACTAACGCCAACCCGCAGTAACACCGCCTCGAAAGGGTCAGGTTTGACACCGCCGCAGTACTCGGTGCTAGAACCGTTTGGGGTCTGGTTGCTCACCAGTAAAGCCAGAAGAAAAAATTGTCACTCTTCCGGGAAAGGTTGAGGACAGAGTGCTTTGACATTCGGGAAAGCAGGATAAGACCCTGCGCCCATCATCAGCCTCCTGTTTTGCATCGTTATTTCTTCGCAAAATGATAGAAAACATTCCTCTGAGACACGTGTCTAAGCATTAATTAGGCCAGACCCATCAATTCAACAGCGATATTCTGTTTTATCCAGACCGTACACTGTAGCAAGAAGCCACGTTATTTCTGCATTAATTCTTCTCCCTTTTCCTGTATAGTTTTGTCTTTCCACCTTCTGGCTGGTATTTGTTGCAGATATCTATGCACAAGTAGCCTTTTGCTCTCCTGCCCTTCCTGCCCACGTATTACAATCGAGCCGGAGTGACACGGCAGGCGGTTGCTGCAGAAGTTACAGAGATATAAACAGAGAGACGCAGCCTTTGTTATCTAGACACGAAGGAGGAAATGGAGAGTGGGGAGGGGTGTAGATTTTTATTAACTTGCAGTTGGAATGGATTCGCGCTGCAACAGCAGTGGGAAGGTATATATTTACCTTTAAGTGTCTCGCTTAGTTCTGTGTGTTCGTATGAGTTCCCTTTTACGGTGTGCAATTTCTTTCAGAGGTTTCCAGAATTCCCTCTTCAAAGGACTCTTGCAAAGCGGCAGCGCTATGCCGTCTTAGCAGAGAAAATTACAAATTACTAATTTAAGTGCTTCTTAGAATCATTTTCTTTTTGTTTTGTATAATTTCCACACTTATAAAATCAAACTTTCAGTTAAATGTTTATACAGTAATTCAGTCGGCTTAAGCCATCTGCTAGTGTGGCATCTGCAGGGTTGTTTTGATGCATACTCGGTATTGTTTCCTTCACACATCTTGTAGCCTTGTATTTTGGTTGCAAAAGGATCTTTTTTTTTTTTTTTTTATTTTTTCAACATGAAAGAAGTGCTGTTTATATCCCGGGATCTAATTGCCAGCTTTCTTTCCAAACTCTACTTCAAATCAACTTCTTATGCTTCTAAAAACCTTATTCTGATGGATGTTTATTTTTCAAGACCTGCATTCAGTCTTATCTTGCTCTTTTATTATACTTGCCTTTATATCAGTATTCAAAAAAATCCTTATCATTTGTGAGGAGTATAGGTGGGCTTGGAGCATTAGTATTCATACTTGCATGTTAACAACTGTTATAACGTGTACCAGAGGGAAAATATTATTTCTTGTAAATGCTCAATAATTACAGTCTTTATTGCATCAAAACCTGTGTTTTGACAGATAGTGGAAAGCTTTCAAAGCTTGTGTGGGATGGATGACAGATAGCTGCAGGTGGAAAATATTTTTTAGGTATTGGGTTTTCTATCATTGATACTGTAAATATTCTTCCAAAATAACATTAACCTTCCAAACAGGGTTGGTAGTATTCAGTGATAACATGTGTATTAGCAAAAGATACCTGGGAAATAATTCTTAATGATTCCATCTAATTAATCTATGGTTGGGACATTAATGTCTCTTTTCATTAAGTTGGGAAGTATGAAAGACTAGAAAATGACTGCTGTGCTGGATTTAGTGCTTTAGGTATAATTTGAATGGATGTGCTAAATTCTTGGTCGTAACTTGAACTAATGCCTAGTCCGAGAAAAATTAAAAGGAAAGCTTATCTGCTATTGCAGTTTTCAATTTAAGCCATTTGTAGCATATGCCTACCGTGAGTTGATTGTTTTATACATCTTATGAACATTCTCCTATTATTTTCAGCGCACGTGATATCTCGGTTTCTTTAAACACCAACACAGAAAATGAAGTTGGATGGTAACTTCCCCCCTCCCCCTTTTTTTTTTTTTAAGAAAGTATTCTCTTATTGGATAAACACTTACATTTGCAATTAAGTTGCATCCACCGCCAGTCCACTCCACTGCAAATGAGGTCATGAGAAGTCTGAGAAAGTTCATCTGAACTTGCAATTCTTTTGTTTGGAGTGTAGATGTTCTGATCAAGTTTGTGCTGTAGTCAACTGGACCTAACAACGTGGTTTGTGCTGAAAGCGTAACTTGTGTGTTTGAAGAGTTTAACAAGCACAATAGCAGTGCTGCCACCTCGTTTGGACACATCCTGGCTTTTGTGCGAAATGTCTGAGCCTCTGCAGTTTCAAGTGTCTCTAGAGTATCAAGACACCTCTATAACCTAATAGGATTTTAGGTTTTCAATGAGTTTGAGAGCAATCCAGTTGTGTTTATTCCATCTTGAACACTGTGTTTGTAATGGTGGGTCTATTGAAGTCAATGGCAAGGCTCCCGCTGACTTCAGTGGGATGGGGATTGCAAACCTCGAGAGAAAAGGCAGCTGGATGTAAGATTTCTGTCAACTGCCTTTAATATTGCATCTAAATTGAGAAGGCCACTTCTCTTACTTCGAGGCTGTGGGGATGCTAAAGTGTACTTGACAGATGTCTTGTCAATGGTTTGAGCTGATTGCTGAGAAGTAGCTCTCAGCAGCCCTCTCACGGACCGATAGCGAATGCAAGTTGGGCTTGAGCATCAGTCCATTCAGAATGATTAAACAAGGCAGAGACAAACTATCTGGCATCAAGCGCTGCCACCTTTTATTAGCCCCTTCCATCACGCAGAAGGCCAGAAGGCACCAGCCAGATACGTGGGCAGATAGAAGATGTTTAGATTCCAGCTGTGCTTAACTGATAATACTGCTGGAAAACAAATTAACCGTGTCTGGCTCCTGCAAGGGTTCAAATCTGACCCTTTATCCTTTTTTTCCTGATGAGATGGACCATCCCAAACTGTAGATGAAAGTGCTACTTCAGATGACCGGTAACTTTCTGGAGTTTGATTCTTTTCCAAGAAAAAGTCCAAGTAGCTGAGAAATATGGACTAATTTTGTACCTGAGTCCTTTCATGGATGGGACTCCCTATGGAATGTCATTCCTTGAGAAGTCAGCAGGGGTCACTTAAGTTCATTATTTTGCAGCAAATTCACTTTTGGACTTGTCAGAAAGTGAGAGCTAAAAATCCTTTAGGTATGTAGCATTTACACCACTGAGTGATTTTTCCTTCTACAATATAACTAGGCTGAAAAAAAGTGATTAAAAGTACCTAGGGAGAGTTAGATAGTACAGCTCCAATACGGTATTTGGATGGAACATAAATATATTTCACGTGTTGCCAACTGTCAAAGATTATGCCACTTAAGAGCACATTGCACTTTAATAGAAATTTATTGTCAAGAAAGTATTCCCCAAGAAGGATATGGCATTGTGGCAAAACAGGGGATAGAGATCTTGTTACAGACCATCATTTTTACTTGTACGAAGCAAATGGAAAAATAGTGAGATAGAGTCAACTGGCTGGTATCGACTGAAAAGGATCTTCTGTGCATTTGCTGGGAAGCCAGACACGTTTCCATTCCTCCTACTGGAGGGAGCAGGAGAGGTGTGTATCCTGTCGAAATAATGTGCTTCCCTCTTTGAGTGGCAGCACACGTGCACGTTCACCGTGTGGAGGTGTGTGCGGCTCCAGCCCAGATGCTCCCCAGGCTCAGCCCCTTCCTTCTCTGCAGCCATGGCCAGGCAGTTCAGGAGATGCTGGACTCTGCGCCCTCCTCTGCCCTTGCCCCTGCATGGAGCATCTTAGATGTTCCCTCAGAAAAGCTTTGGCTACATTTTTGGAGAGGGTTACAGATCCAAATATTGCAAAAGCTAAATTGGTTGCTTCTTAAAGGTCTATTTAAGGAGATAATTTAAAAGGGAGGCCTATGAAACGCTTGAGTGCTCTCACTGAAATCCTGGAGTTTTCTTTAAGTTTGTTTTGTATTTCCAATTTTTACATGTAGAACAAACGATTTATTGAAGTTCCAGTGGGATTCCCTCCTTTTCTCACTTTTCAAGGTGGGTTCCTCAGAAACCTTCTTGAACATCAGCCGTAGGAGTAGCCCGAAGAAAAACTGTCTTTCATCTCTGTGGTGGGAATAATGTTAGCTTGTTTGTGAGAAGAAAATCATGCTATTCAGAAAAAAATGTGGATAACTAAAAGCTGGGATAGGAAGAGCCTCAAAGTGGTTTTGAAGCATTGAGTGGCGTGTGTGGGCTTGGAAAGGGAGTTCTGATTTGGTACCAGCAGAAAGAACTGGCGGTATTTTATGAATGTTGTACGAGAAAAATAGAATTGCATGGGTTTCCACCTGCATGATCCAGAAGACCTCTGCATCCATCTGTTATGTACCCAGAGCAGTTCAGTTGCCTTCCCTAATATTATTATTATATATTTTTTTTATATCGACCTACCTAACTCGATCAGGACACGCTGTTTTCTTGCAGTGGACTTGGCACACATTGGCAGTGCAGGTTCATGCTTTTTAGTTAACACCAGGACACCGAGATGAGCATCAGGGCTCTCTGGGCTCCCATTTCTCAGCCTCCTCTTCCCTGGCATTACAATTTTTGTGTCTAGATTGAGTGAGAGCTTCAAGAAAAGGAAGCTAATGGTTCTTGCAGATTAGACTGCCTTTTGCCAAAAGAGTTTAAGAGGTGCGTGACTTTGTATAACAGTATTGGCATCAGTAGTACTGCAGCGCAGAACGCTATCCAAGGAGACTCGCCGAGGCTGGAAAGAGGTGCTGCAGACAAATGAAGAAGGCAGCATAAACCCTCTAATCCTTCCAGAGATAAAACATTGAGAGTGTTGCATAGAACTAATCAGGGACACATACATTATCAGCATAAAAGATGTAAGAAAGAGCATTGCACGGAGAAGAAAATAGAGTTCAGCTGAATATAGGTCTGGCC
Source organism: Chroicocephalus ridibundus (assembly GCF_963924245.1). NCBI lineage: Eukaryota > Metazoa > Chordata > Aves > Charadriiformes > Laridae > Chroicocephalus > Chroicocephalus ridibundus. Next base: position 88,920,799 of record NC_086287.1, read on the forward strand.
AGATGTGCAAACATAGACCTAAGCTGATAGAAATAGGACTGAGGAATAAGTGGCCTTCAGCAAAATTTAGGATGCCCCAGTAATGTCGTTCCCCACCTCACCTCTACCATGGAACTTACACTTGACCTTCTTTGCTCCCTTTATGCTGCCATTGATTAACCTGCGTAGGAATGTTCTCTTTTTATGTTCCTTTTTTCTTTGTTACTTGGTTTGTTGTTGCAGTTTGTTCATTGTGAGGTAGTCTTAAAAGAGTAAAAGAAGTTTGAGGTGGTAATGGAAAGCACAGAGATGCAAAGGTGCTTCAGAGCCTGGTGAGGTGAAGAAGTACCATTAGCTCAATGCACAAAACTCTGTTACTACATGTGAATATGATTTGTGTGTGAGGATCTCCGTGAGCAATATGAAACAATTGCATGGAAGGCAGCTGTAGGAGCTGTATCTCAGATTCTTTATTAGTGGTCACTTAATATTTTAAGTGAGCAATTTATACAGAGATATATATATATGTACGTAAATATACACATGCACACATTGTATGTTTGAATTTCAGTGTTTGGTAACATTAGAGAAAGACAACCTACCGCTGGGCCACTATCAGTTACTGCATCTGTAGAGTGACTGTTGGACATGTACTAATTTCCTAATAATAGTCAAAGTGATCATTCAAGCTACATTTAGCATGCCTGGATTTAAAATGCAAAACAGCAACATACTTCATGCAAATGTCAACTCTGCCTATGTTCTAGGGTGCACGTCCAGAGGAGGAAACAATAAGTTTATTCTTCTCCCCAATTAGACTTTTGTGAAAGGCTCAGTTATGTCTCCAACTATCACATTGAACATGCACTAAAGCAGCACATTAATGTGCCTTTTAATGCTTCTTAGGAGGAGATCAAAAGACATGTCAGGTGCACTTTGCATTCCTCCCGTGATGTGTCTGAGGCTGTTAGTGCGTCACCTCTGCCGGGGCCGTTGTTCCCAGTCCGCCGCGCTCGGGCCATGGGCGCTCCTCTGGGATGCCGGGCTCCTGAAATGCTCCGGGATTTGCCACGGCACCGCTGCACCTCCTGCCTCGGCTCCATGGTTTGCTGAAGCCGGTAGAGTCGTGTCACTGTGACCCAGCATTTGCTCTTTGGTGGGAGAAGAGAGTTGTTGAAATCAATCCTGGAGAAAAATGACTTAAAACTCCACGTGCTGGAAAATGGAACTTAATTAATGGGAGCAAACTTGCAAACCTCCACTGTAAACTGTTATTATTTTGTTTGCTTGCTTGAGGGAATATGTCAGAGCGGTGTTTACCTTTTCTTAGTACAAGCTCAACCAAAGCACTGCCAGAGTGTAAGGCTGCAAGCCCCTTAGAACCCCCCTAAAGGGGGCTGCAGGAAACCTGGGGAGGGACTCTGGATCGGGGAGTGGAGCGATGGGACGAGGGGTAACAATTTTAAACTGAAAGAAGGGAGATTTAGATTACATATTAGAAAGGAATTCTTTACCGTGAGGGTGGTGGGAAACTGGAATGGGTTGCCCAGAGAAGCTGTGGCTGCCCCATCCCTGGAGGGGTTCAAGGCCAGGCTGGACGGGGCTTGGAGCAACCTGGGCTGGTGGGAGGTGTCCCTGCCCAGGGCAGGGGGTGGCACTGGATGATCTTTAAGGTCCCTTCCAACCCAAACCATTCTATGATTGTATGATGCTATATACTGGGCACCCACTTCTATACCAGACGCTGTGAAAATAGAGTTGAGCCTCAGACGTTTGCAAAGCTGAGCGGTTATAGCATTAAAATGGAAGATGAACAGCAAAGCAAAGGTACCCGGAGTCAGATATAGGATCAAAACTGCAAAGCAGGAGACAAGGCTAAGGAGAGCGTGAGAGAAGGGAAGGAGAAGCAAATGTATGGGGGGAATGAAGCAGGAAGGCAAGAGAAATGCTGCAGTGTGCAGGATGAGGAGGACGAGGACAAGAAGCTGGAATTAATGCAGAAGCAGGGAAGCAGCGAGAAGGGTTCAAGTTTTGTAACAAAGTTCATTTCTATATGTTTTCCTCTTTCAAATGGATGCTTTGAATAAATGGTGCTTTCATTTCCCGTGAGGCAGAGGTGAATAATAAGTACCTCATCTGGGGATGCCGATCTCCCCAACATCAGTCATCTGCTCGCAGCCTTACACTCTGGCAGTGCTTTGGCTGAGCAAATTAGCCTGAAGTGTTGTGCCCTTGGCTGGCAAATCCTTTCAACCCGGTTGAACGGACAAAATGAATACCCAGATTGTTCCTACGTCTGTTATTCTCTCGTGTTTATCTGGCTGAGCTGTCAGTCAGGCCATTATAACTGTGGTGCACACTCAAATGACTTGTCCACTCACAAAAGCAGAGTCTGTTGATGATAAGCTAAACAAAACTGGAGAGCGACTGTTGACAGAGTTGGGGGATCTTGCAAATGTCTCAGGTAAAAGCAGAAATGCCATTTGGGAAGGTACAGAAGGAGCTTTTCTTACGCGTGCGTAGTTTTTAAGTGTTTGCTGGGATTTGTTGGCAGACGATAAATGGGCATTTATAATGAATTGGGTTCCTCTCTACTTTAAACAAATTAAGTGGCACGCAGAAGATTTCTGAAACTTGAATGTAAGGGTATATTGCTCTTACTAGAATTAATTAGCCTGAAAAGACGTAAATTACTCACATGGGCTTTGCCAGGACAGAGCGTGGCTGCGATCTGCCATGTGCGCCGGGGGGAGGAGTGGCAGCACCCACAGTGCATCGGGTGGGCTGCGGGGAGGGCGGCCAGACCTTCCCACCGGACTTTGGACACAATTAACCCCGAGCATTTAATTAGCCTGCTTCAGGTTTCCATGTCCTGCGGGTTTGAATGTCTCGGGTGCTTGCACCTTCCCAGACCGGGGGGACGTTTGCACGAGAGGGGATCATGGGTTTTACTCAAGAAAGGAATTGGGCTTCTTAAATATCCAGCAAAGCAGGGAATGACACAGGCGAAGTGCTGTATGAAGATTTATTTCCTGACTTTCAATTTTTCCATGAGGACCCCGAGTTATAAGTAGGACTGTGAACCATTCCTGAAACTACTTTGATTGCACGGCATCGAATAACGCAGTGCCTATCTGCTGAATGCGAATATAGCTAAAGCCGCCTTGGTCCTTTAGCATCGTGTTTGTGATCATAATTAACAAGCTTAAAGTTTACAGATTGTGAACGTGAAAGCAGACTCAGATGTTTGAACAGTGCTGAGCCTTATAACAGAAAGTGTCTCCTCCAGCTCCTTCCCGGGAGGAGAAACTCATTCAGTGCTGGATTGTCAGGAGAGTTTTCTCCACCATCCCAGCATCCTACTTGCTGCAGTGGAAAGGGACAAGACATGACTGAGTAAGGCTGCAACGGCTTAAATCCTCTTAGGTGTCACGAAGGAGCTTATGTGAAGGAGGCCCTGGGTCTCGCTGAGGGTTTGTCACGATGCTCGTTGGCAGGGAGGTGCCGCCGAGAGCGTGTCACGGTGCGGCAACATCTCTTTTATCAGCAGCTGGTGCCTTCAAAATCCCAACCCCGGTAGCCTTGTTGGCTGTGATGATAACTGTAACGGATGGTACAGCTATTTTTCATCAAATGCTTGTTAGTCAATTTATTAGATTCCTAATATACTAATGCACTCATTTGGCAGGCATCTCGGCAAACGAGACTTGCGGTGGAGTGTACTCATTCAAAGTCACGGTAACTCGCAGGTTGCTGATTTCTCATCAGCACTCAGAAGATAATTTGCAAATGTGCCATTTATCATTATGCGCTTTGTAGAAGCAGATCTCGTGAATGGGATAAGCAGATAAGAGTCTAATAATGAACACTTCCTTCCCAAATACCGTTCCCAGCTTCTAGAGTATTATGTTTTATGTATATTGCACATACTGCACCTGTATGTGCACCTGAATTTGCAGGTGCTAGTAAAGTAGCTGGGGACACGGATTTTTAAGGATGGCTAATGCACTTACTGATCCCTCTGCTGAGGGACAAGGAGTTGGAGTAGACATCATCTATTGAAAGATATAAGACTTATTTGTAGTATTTTAAGAAGTGATGGGCACGTGTGGACTTTTTCACCACGAAAAGCCACCACTAACCTTGCGGCTTTCCTTTCCTCACTGGAAACATCAGCATCTGTGAAAAGCCACCGGTAAAGCCAACAAAAGGATTATTGGGAGGCTGGATGGTGAGGATTATATGACGGGGGTTGCTTTTCTTCCACGCTAAAGACAACAGGCTGTATGGACGCTCTGACCTGTGCTGCTGTTTGCCTCTGCATTTCACTTTGCATCGATGACTGCTTTTTATTCGCTTGTTCACTTTTTACTGGGAAGAAGTCTAAAGTAACAGTAGCCAGGCGATCAGTCTGCAAATGGGATTCCTGTCTCCTCTTGTGACATTCAAGGTGGAAGCCCTGCATACAAATTGTCGCTACTTATTTTTTCTTCTGCAGATGTGATTTTATTAAACGAACGGTGTAACAAGAAGCCCGGTGTAGGAAGGGGCCCTTTTGCCAAATGGCTGTCTGTGTTTAGCTCTGCGACGGCTCTCCAGCAGAGCCGGGAAACCGTGCAAAGATATTGATAATTGATTCTGTTTTATATAAGTTAAAAACTAGCTTTTCCCTCCTAGTGTGAAGGTAATGGGTTTTGTCTGTAGAAAGATAATAATCCTATGAACCATTTCTACGCCCTCTATTAAAGAATAGTACAGCTTGCACTTGAACATAATGCCCATGTCAGCTCAGCTTTTTAAACATTCATCTTAAAAGAGTCTTCAAGGACTGGAAAGAGATCTTCCCCAGACACCGAGCTAAGTTCGAGGAACTTAAAAAGTCATGAAGATCCTGTCAATTAATGTGTTTATTCTTATACATCTACTCTGGAAAAAGCATCTTCAGACATGAAAGCAGTTTTCTTTCGATTACAAAGTTGTCATTGCATTTAGTTTCCATAGATAATGCAGAGGGGATTTTTTCCCCCCCCTCCTTACCGTGATGGGGGATAAACGCATCTCTTTTTTCTTCTTACCGTTTTCCTCATAGGAATCTTCATTTATTACAAGAACACAAAAAAACCAAGAAGAGAGCTAAATTGAAACCTTGCCTCCAAATTTGTATGCAGGGGGTGACTTGATTTATAAGCTTAGGTAATTTCATTTTTGTTCACACTCCTTCAATTGAAAGGCTCCCACAAACAGTGTTACTGCACTGAAGGGAAGAGATGGGGAAATTTATCAAGCTATTTATCAAATTATTTTCGCAGTCTGTCAAAGTCATGAGTGTGCTGGAAGAGAAGCACAGAGGGTATGTTCAAAGAGAGGAGCGTGTCTGATGCCGCACGGCCAAAGAGCGAAGACACGGCCAAAGGCGTGGGGACCGCTCGTGGCTGCGACCGCGTCTGCCCTCAAACCCAGTCCTGGCACTAGCCGTATTAGATCCTCGTTTGATGGATTGTGGGCTGCGAAAATGAAATGGAAAACATCATTAAACAGGCGGAGAGGTCAGAGCAATGGGGATGGGCTTCCCCCCTCTCCGAGGCTCTGCTGAGGTTTCCAAAAGGGATGGTGTTGAGTCCAAGAGGTGCACATCCTCGGTCGGGGAGTGAATCACGTCCTGAGACGGGACTCCCCGCTTTGGAGAAAACAGTGTTGGAATACGCATCCGTGGTGGCGGGTCTGGGGAGGCCGTGTTGACAAAGCAGGGAAAAATATTTAAAAAAAGCGACTGAGATTGAAGGAACCAGTCTAATAAGAAATCTTTAATTTCTAATGAGCTTTAAAGGGTTTGAGAGAGTTGATTTTTTTTTTTTTTTAACAAACCAATTCAAGTACATGCCTGCAGATTATAAAAGTACCTGAAATTGCCTAGAATATCAGCATGCATAGCTTGTTAGTATTTACATATATTTACATAGGAAAACAAGAGAAAGATCTACAGTTATTTACAGTCTACATAGGAGAAGAGAAAGGCAGCATAATTGTATTTCCTAAAATACAGTAGTTGAATAGTCAGCACATGCATATTAAGATATATTTGCATGATAGAACGCAAATGTTTTAAGACATACCTTTTTAACTCCCTATGCTAAGGTATAGCATAATAAAGGTAATTTTTTTTTGTGTTTTGTTTCTAGTCTATTTGCATCAAGTGCTTTAAAATGTTCACTAACACAGCGGCGGCATTATTTACCCTGGCAATTAAAGCAACAGTACACACGATAATTTCCTACTAACTAGCAACAAGCTGCTGGTGAATGAAATATCTATTGTTTCTCATTATCCATCGACCAACATACAGGGATCTCTCCTTGTAAAGGCAGTGCCTAAGCTATCACCATTAATTATAGAAGTAATATAAATGAGACTCTACAGTAGGTACTAAATGAAATATTAACAAGGCCAGTGTCTTTGAGCCTGAAAGATGCACTAACAGGGCACACTTTACAGCAGGCTATCTATGAAAATCACACATACATAATACAGGAGCGCCTGGCTTACAGCTCGAAGCCTAGACTTTAGAGGCCCGTTTGCTAGATCTGTATTATTGCAAAATACATTCGCTTAATTAGTTTCTTGGAAGACAGTTAGTAGTTAATTTCTTACCATGATACGTCCCCATCATAACACCCTGTGGTTTTTCGATGCGTTGTGTTACTGAAATGTGTGTGGCTGTGCATATGCGTGTCTGTATCAACGGATGAAAAACAATCTTTACCTTTAAAACCTAAACAAACAGCTTGTTAAATTTTTGTCCCAAAAGGTCACTTGCTTGAAAAGCATCGTGTTGTGTGGAGTTTTTTTTTTCCCCACACGTATCTAAAATGAAAGTCTGTCTAAAAAATTATCTGTGCAATGAAGGAAGAAGCCGAATGTCAGTATTGTGATGACATTCTTTGCAATACTGCATATGTAAAAGTCTAAATTTTGACTAGTAATAGTATTAAAAAGCTATATAAATATATACAGCATATACAGAACTGTATGTATACGTACATTTATATAAAGTATATCTGTAATTAAAGTTAGGTACAGCAAAAACATAAAACATTTCAAGTCAGCGTAAGTTAATAACAGAAGTGATTTCAACGAATTCTCATCTACGTATGCCCGAACACCAGCCAGCCCTATTCTGATGATTTAGTTGCAGCAGCAGCGTATCTAATCCGTCTTTTTGGCAGGATGTGTTTATTGTCAACAACCTGTTTGCCCAACTCTTCAAATTACCCTTGCCTGGAAGAATCCGCCCTCAGCTGGCAGGATATGTATCTCAGGAGGATTTCCAATATCCTCCAGAGGATTTCCATTTTTGACGGTGGCCGACAAGTAATGATAGGACTCATATTTGTATAAATGCACATTGTAAAATCTCGGAAAGCGAGTGACAGAGATTTTCAGGTATGATCAGCTCCCGGTCGCGCTGCTGCGATGTCCAAGGCCTGTCTTTTACATGCTCTTCGCTTCTCACTCCCCTGGCCAGTGTTGGCACATAGGGCAGGGGGCAACGTAATACGATCAACCCGATCGCACCCTTACCCCGTTACACTCTGAAATGAAGATCGATAATTTTCCTCAGGGATTTTTCCCAAATCCAGAACTGAGCAGGAGCAGTATCTCACCACCGCTCCGCGCTAGCCTGCGAGAAGAAAAGCAAAGCAATACTGGGTCGTAGCAATGTGCATGCGGTGCTCAAAACTGCCACTTCAGTGGAGCAATGGTGTCTTAAAAGTGTAAATCAGGTGTGAATAGGAGTTCGGCAGGCAGGAGAAGAAAAGGCAGAGGTGATCTGCGTGGAAATGCGATGTGGGTGAAGAGGCCGGGGCGAGCAGCCTGCGGGGCGAAAGCGCTGGTTGAGCGGCGTAAAGCCATATGCTTCATTAAAGTTTTGGAAGCTGAAGACGGCTCTTCGTCAGGCTTGAAACAATTTTCAGAAGCTGACTGGGGACTTTTTAATAAGACACCGGGAAAAGGAAAGAATTAGGGTGCTGCCAGTGGGAACCAGCTCCCTTGCCAGGTGCTGGGGTAAGAGCAATCGGGTTGCACAGACGTGGGTGTCTGGTGCTCTCTTAAACATTGTATGCTTTTGTCTGAGCTGTCTCTGAGGGGCTGCCAAATACAATACCAGACCCCTGGGAAATACGTGCCCTTCTGGAGGACAGCTGTACAGCATGCGGGATATCCTAAGGCGGCTCAGATGTTGTTAAGACCCGCGTTAGGCAATTGAATCCCACCCCTGGTATGCAACGGTGGCTCTTTCTAGCATGTGCAAAGGGTAGGAGAGATGAACCCATGGATCAGCCTTTCAGAGCTGGTTCCCCCTAAAGCATCCATTTTTTGAAGAATTCAACGGTGTTTTGGCTAGTAAGAGTTTTATGGAGTTCTCTGTGAGCTGGGCAAAAAGAGACAAGGTGAGAGAGGGAAGAGACTGGAATAGGGCCCGGTGCAGCAGGCAGATTCACAGGTTAAAGAATTAAGTTTATACAGTAGAGAAAAATATGCATGATTTTAAAAGGTAATTACATTTTTGTCAGCTATTTTGCCAACCCTGTTCTACATCTTGTACACATTTTAACAATGGTTTTTAATGTAACGCTTTACATGGTGCTTTTCAACGATAAGTGTGAAAGCACTCCATAAATCTGAACTAGTCCTCACAACACCCCTGTGAGGTGGGTAAATAATAGTACTCTCCCCATTTTACAGCTGGGAAAAGTGAGGTACGTGGAGTTGGAGTGACTTGTCCAAGTTCACTCGGGAAGAGAAAGTCGAAAAGAGAAAACCAACCCAGTTCTCCTGACTTGACGTCCTGTATTGTATTTTTTTTTTTTTTTCTCCTGTGGAACGATTGCAGACAATCTGTTTGACACTGGATGTTGGAGGTTGGAAGTTTTCAAGCTCTATCATTGCCGTAATTGAGAACATATGGGGTGTTGCATAACACAAACAACATGGTGCATTATCAAAATACATTTATTACAATGGACACATTTTCTTTTGCAAAGTTAAAACCCAGAATGTAAGTTAAATATAGCTGCATATACTGAATAGTTGGAATAATCACTAGGTCTTAATGCCTCAACAGTTGAAAACAAATCCTCTTTGGTGAACTACTGCAGTTTCCTTACTCAAAGAACATAGCCCATTTATCTTCTATAATGTATGTAAAGAATAGTGTAAATGTGTAAGGGTCTTAATGACGCTAAGAAAAGTTACAACTTGAAACCAACTATGCTTTGCAAGTGGAGAAGCTGGTGGAGTTTCGAGTCTTTGTAGTTGGGAATTAATTGAAAAAGGAATACATCAGAGGAAAAAAAAGCAGACCTTATAGATTTCGGTTTATCCGTTGTATTATCTTCTAAGAGATGCTTTGCTGGTTTAAATGTGGTCATGGGGGAAGGGGAGGTGGTTGAGAATTTCTGGTTTAGATGTGGTTCCGTGAGACTTCTGAGAAGACTGTAATTACAGAGTCAGTTCAGGTCACGTTTTCCTGCTGGCACTCTTGGGTGGAGATGGGACCTGAAGTCAACTGAGCCTAATTTGTTTCTTAGATCATATTTGGCAGCTCCAAAGTTTTATTTTTTTAGCTGCAGATATGATTTCAGTTTATCATACTCACCCAAACTAGCTAAGGCAGGTCTCAATTTCATATTTCCTTGCTGAAAAAGCAATCAGGGAATCCTGTTTTCTCACAGGAGACTAATACATACATATTCTGAGTGTTACTCATGAGATAACTGTGCATCTGGGATTGCTCTGAGTAAGAGGACTGCAGCAGGAACCGAACAGTTCTCCTGTCATCTCACATGCCAGACTGACTAAAACTTGTTCACTGCATTGTACGAAAAGTGACTGTCCCTCACAGCTCTGAGTTACCCCGGTGAGAAACACGGCAAAGTCACAAAGTCACAAAGAAAAGTAGGTCCCCCAGCTATGGCTGTCTCAGCTGTGGCTGGTACCACCAAACGGCTCTTAAGACTGCTCCTAAAAGCACTTCAGATACTGGGGAATCCTGAAGGTTGAATGAGGACATGAGGATTTTCGACTTGCTAGTGTTTTTCTGAAGAGATCATAGAATCTTTATGTTTGGAAGAGACCTTTAAGATCGTCAAGTCCCACCATCATCACGCTCTGCGTGGTGTGCAAAGACTTGATGGGAAAAACTACCCATTCAGCTCATCTGCTGAAACATTTCAACATTATAGAGAAAGAAATAAGTAGATTTGGAGAAGACTCTGCACCACAAACCCAGCTGGGGGATGCTAGCACCCCTAAAAAGAAACAAATGCATTCTGAGGGCAGTTGTCTTCCTAGAGGTAAGCCCAAGCTCAGCTGGTGAGCCGCGGGCTGGAGCAACGGACCCGAGCTGACTTACACCAGGTGAAGGTGGGGCTGGAGGAATATAGAATTGCAGCTGTGACTTTAGGGTTTGGTTTGGGCAATTTGGAACTGGTCATTGTGGAAATAGGCTCCATATCATTTTGTTTGCTATTCCAAGGAGATTTTATATTTCCCATCAAATCAGGAAATGACCATTGCTGAAGCTAGCTGGTGGAGAGTACTCCCCTCTCCAGCAGAATGGGTTTGAAGTCTTCAGGGTGCTTTTCAAAAGCACAAAGAAGGCATGGGAGACCTCACTGGTTTCACGATCGGGAATACGTTCAGACTGCCTCATCTTCTCACTGCCGTGTAATGAGATATTCCGCTATAAATGGTATGTTCACAGTGCTGTTGTGTGGGTCTGATATTTTTTGTGTTAGGGATGTGTTGGCTTTGTCTCATAGTCCTGAGATGAATAAGAGGAACAGCCTGAAGAGTTTTAAGGAAGCACTTGCCTTTTTGTTTCACTCGAGCTGCGTGCTTTGAACCTGGCCCTTGTCACAAATACTCGCCTCTCTTGTCGTTTTGAATTCACCCCTTCCCACCGGCCAGCTTTTAAAATGCACTGTACTTAACCTCAGGCTACCAAGATAACTGGCCTTTACCCTCAATTTTTCATAAGAAAATAAAAACCTCCTTTTCGAAGAAGCTGATCCCATCTCGCTGGCGGGCAATGTTTAATGCTATCTGTGTGCCCTTAACAGAGTTCAGAGCGTTATCCTATTCGTTTGTAGTTGATAAGTATACAGCTAAGTTATGGCATTGTTTCTATTATTTATATGCTTGATATGCAAACCTGCTTCAGAACAGGAATCTAATTTTAGAAAATAAACATGCATTTGAAAGTAGACAAATCTGAAAACTAAACATTAACTGTGTAATATGTTTTCTTATCAGGAACATAAATGGTGTCTTAGAATGCTAACGGATGCGTTGCATATATTAATGAGGGCTTTACCGTATACTGTATATCAAGAACCCCTTTTCTTTTACTGTTAAGATATTCAATATTAATTTGTATTCAGTGCCATCAGTTGCAAATTGACAGCTAGAAGTTATGAAATAAATGCCTGTGAACTAGTAGCTACTTAGTATTTTCATCTCAACAAAGGATTTGGGAAGGATGGATAATTCAGATCTTTGAGCCTCAACTATAAATAAACAGCAACTGCTGTATAAATCCCACCCTGCTGCAGTTGAAGATTGTATTACAAAACTGACAAATGATTTGCGGAAGAGAATGATGAACCCTTATTACTAAGACACTCTTCAACTTAATCCAAAACAAGATTCCCGGGTAATTTTTACGTACGCTAGAAAGATTGATAGCGTGGTGCTTGCCTAGCAGCTTTCAAATGTTCGAGTGGATCGGAAACGGCATTGAGGCATGATTAAAGATTCAGTTGGGCTTCTCACAAATTCTTCATCCTGTGTATTCATCGTCGCAACCCGCTGCCTTTGTTGCAGGTTAAAGAAGGCTGACCCCCAGCCCTGGTGATTAGCACCCCGTACAACCGACGGACGGATGGAAAAAAAAAATGTTTAGGTTGCCCAGCGCTTTTAGCATTGTTTATCAGTTGAAATTGTTGGGGGGGGGGGAGGGAGGTGCGTTAATCACAATAGATGAGGGAGAGTCTGTGACAACTGACAGGCTCATTGTTTAAGACACTTTTTAACGAAGTTGTTAACATTAATTCTTTTATATAGTTCTCTAATCTTCTTCAAATTATGTTCTGACATGGCACAAACCGCTTGGCATTGAAAGTCATTCAACAGTGATTAAAGTGCTCTTTTTATCGGTTTAAGAATGTTTCATCTTGTATCAGCAGTATGGAATTGTTTACTAATTAGATTCCCTAACATCCTCTGCTGTCGTATGCTGATGATATGTGAACAGGAAAGCTGATGAGCAAAAAATTAAAACTTGTTATTAAACTGTCATAAGGGCCAACATATAGAGATGTCATTCAAAAGACTGTGTTCATGAGGGATAAACAATATTCACTGGGAAATGAAGTGGTTTCTCAGCCTGGCTTGGCATGGCTGCCGGTGCAGGCGTTTTGCAGATATCTGCAGCTCTGGATATCTGCAAAATATACAGATACCCGCATCTGTGCTACCTGAGCCACAGACGGAAAGGAGAAGTTTGTCCCTTGAGGACCTTCCCGTTCAGCGTGGCATATACGGGACCCCCAAGCGTCCCGCTTTGGGTAGAAGTTGGGCTAGAGACCTCCTGACGTCCCTCGCAACCCAAAGCGTGATTCGATTCCCGTGATTCTGCAGTACTCCTTCCCCTCTGTCCTTGGGCAAGTCACTTAGGTCCTCAAATGTCTGAACGCAACCAGCTCACATTCACCAAAGGAAACCAGACGCTTAAATGGCTTTGAGAGTCTGGGATTTACCTTCTGTTTCGTAGTTTCACCATCTGAAGGAACCTCTTAAGCTTGATGAGTTCATGTTTGTCCATTATTTTGAGATATTAAAGCTTTACCCTCTGTCAACAAAGGGATAAATATGATTGCATTTCTCTTAAGTAATAAGAAAGGAACTTTTCTTTCAATGATAGAACCATTGAACTTTCTTCTTCCAAAACAGCCAACGTGATTGAAACATTTAGAAAGAAGTGAAGACATACACAGCCAAAAAGCAAATGGCACATTGCTTACATCCAGTTCTCAGTGAAACACTGAAGGCATTGCAAGATAAAGTGCTTTGGGCTTCCAGCTGCATAATCTTTTATCACTTAAAGTAAATATCCTATGCTCACACAGGGAAAACTATTCTCTTCTTTTGGAGTCCAGGTTGTGTCAGTGTTCGAGGTATAAAGCACTGCTGTTATACTATGGCACGTTTTTCTGCCTGCTGAGAATTTTGTTTAAAAGTCGTCAAATTTGACTCATTTGAAAAGATGAATTATTGTTTGGTTTGGATCTTAAACTGCTCTGATAAACTTCCACTTTATGAATTAGCTGAATTCTACTAGAGCTAGCTTCAGTTTAGCTTGGCTGGACGCATGCTTTTCAGCGACAGCTTAAGGGCTCTCACTCTGCGCTGAACAATTTCGTTTAATTTTACCTTTCTAATAAATGTCCAGTTGAACTGCTTGCAAAAAAAAAAAAAAAAAAAAAAAAAAACCAACCAAAAAAACCCCCAGAACTTTTCAGGGGCTTTGAATCATTCTAAACAGCTGAATACGGCGATCATACCTGTGCTGTGGAGCTTTATAGGATAGTTCAAATGAGCATAGGAATTTTATTGTTCTCTATTAATATTACTTTTAGTAGAACTCTCTTCCATTTCTGCTACCGCCTTTAAGATACTTTCTCTTTTTTAAAAAAGATATTGGTTTAATAAGAGGATTACTCTGTATTATACTAACTTTAAAAATATTTTGGTCTGTTGATAAATATATGCCTTTCAAAATACTTAATACAGACAGTTTTGGTTTACCTTGTGATGGGAGATCATTTCTAAGCTGTGGAGTCATCATTATCAGTTTAATCCCATCTTCTGAGAAGAACGCATGTCTTGCAAACAAATACGCCTTTCTTTGCCATTACAAAATTGAGACACCTCATTTAAGGAGAAGTGGGCTTTTTAGAGTCCTTGCTGCCCTTGAAGGATGGGAATGTAAAGCAGAGGTCTCTTCCAGGTTGACCCCCTTACGGCACCCTGAGTTTCCTTGGTTGTGACAATGAAAGGCCAGAAAAAAAGATCTGGAGGAAAATCTCAAGAGATTGAAGCGTATTCTCCTTCCCCATTGAATTATCCTAATGTGGCAACATCTAATTTCTCTCCGCTTACTTTTTCTATCATACTTGGCAGCCTCTTTATTCTGATTCCTATCAGCTCCTAATTAGTTACCACAGAAAGGACTAAGGTGTACATAAATAATCATAAGATGCCAGAAAAACTGTATTGGTTTTAAATTAGTGTTGTGTCTTGGTATGCGCTCTCACCTATTGTTTTTAATTCTAGTTTACAAAGCAAACTGGCTTCTTGTCCTCGTTACAGCTATTTTGGCACCGCGCTTTTAACCTGTGCCTGGGAGCAGCCCATCGCCGCCGCTGGGGGCTTGGCCCCTCTGTGGCCTCAGGCGCCAGGTTTGCGTTGGAGAAATCCAGACAAACCCATTCTTCCTGTTTGGTATTTAGGAGAAAAAGAAACCGTGATCCACAAAAGCCTCTAATCTACCCGCTCCTTTTCTTAAAGCATTAGAAGACATGAGAAATGGTTGTTACAGAACAAAAAAAAAAAACCAAACCCACTGGAAAGCCTCGCATCTCTGCAAAATCAGAACCCAGCTCTGCCTGCGGCAGAGAACCATTCTACCAGGGCAGCGGTGACAACTGCCACGGTGGAACTGTTGATCAGAGATATATGGGCGGCTTTGGCACCAATCCCGATTGCACTTTACATGATAGGTCCTAATTGGAATGCCCAGGTTAATCTTGCGCAGGAGGTTTAAAAACCCAAACCCAAACCAACCCTGTCCCTCTGCGTCAGGCCAGGCACTCCCTGCTGACGAGCCAAGGGTTTCATGAAAAAGGGCCAAACACCCGAGACCGGGGCTGGGGTTCAGGAGTGTCTTTTTCTTTTCTTTTGCTCTAAGAGGAAAGAATTAAAAAACAAAAAACCAACAAACCCTCACTAAGGTGTTTTGTAAAGTGGCCAGCAGGCAGGCAGCACCTTCGGCAGTGTTTCAGCCTTGTCACCCTCCAGGTTACCCTGTCATAGAATCACAGAATGGTTCGTGTTGGAAGGGACCTTAAAGATCATCCAGCTCCACGCCCTGCCCTGGGCAGGGACACCTCCCACCAGCCCAGGTTGCTCCAAGCCCCGTCCAACCTGGCCTTGAACACCTCCAGGGATGGGGCATCCACAGCTTCTCTGGGCAACCTGGGCCAGTGTCTCACCACCCTCACAGCAAAAAATTTCTTCCTAATATCTCATCTGAATTTCCCCTCTTTCAGTTTGAAACGTTACCCCTCGTCCTATGGCTCCACTCCCTGATCCAGAGTCCCTCCCCATCTCTCCCATAGGCCCCCTTTAGGGACTGGAAGGGGCTCTAAGGTCTCCCCGGAGCCTTCTCTTCTCCAGGCTGAACAACCCCAACTCTCTCAGCCTGCCAGCTGCGATCCTTTCCAGCGATGCTTTCAGAAGATTTCAAAGGACCACTGTCAAAATTACAACCATAAAATATCTCTATTTATATAGGATTTTTTTTTCCTTTCTCTGTGATTTTTATTTTTTTTTTCCCTTTTTTTTTTTTTTTAATTCCAGCAACAAGGAGCTGCCACAACCGTCTACTGCGCCACGGCGGCGGAGCTGGAGGGGCTGGGCGGGATGTACTTCAACAACTGCTGCCGCTGCCTGCCGTCGGAGGAGGCGCAGGGCGGCGCGACGGCCACGGCCCTCTGGGAGCTGAGCGAGAGGCTGCTCCAAGAACGAATTGGCAGGCAGTCCAAATAACAGGGAGCTCCTGGAAGGATCAAAACACACCGAGTGCGTGTGTGTGCACGCTCGGAAACTGCCAACGCTGGAACCTGTCCAATCTTATCATCTAGAGGGTTTCCATATACCTCAGATACAGATTAACCAGTGTTAAATGAAATAATAGCAGTCACAACATCGTGAAAAATGTTAAGTACTAATGGGAAATGGGGAATACTGCGGGTTAAAGGGACAATGCGGCTTCCTGGGGCTCAGTTAGCCTTGGTTCTCTTTCTTTTGATTATAGCCTGTTCAAAGTGTAACCCAAGGAGGCATCTTTTGTCTTATTTTAGAAAAGCAACGCTGCAGATATTTTCTGTTGTTTTGATTAATGGGTAGGTATGTAGCCCACTATGGGATTTCCTCTTTATTTTGATAATTACTGTCCGTTAGGCTTTAGCTATTGATCGGGAGTTGTGTTGATTCTTTTTCCCTACAAGGATTTTGTTGGGTGTGGCAAATAAAAAGATTATTAAGGAAAGAAATCTTTCCTGCCCTTGACTGCTGGCTGCAAATACATCTGCGCTGTCTAGAAAAAGAAAGTGCAATAAGACATCTGAACGGAAACGGTAAAGTCACAGCTAATTAAGTATTTCTGGTTTTTTTCTTAGAAGATTATAATAAAAGATATGTTGTAAACCATTCCCTAAATACTGTCGAGTTAGCAAAGATGATGTTGTCTCCTTAAGAACACACAGGGTGTAATCAGGGGTTGAAATGGTATTTCCATCCACTTCTCAGTTCACAGTTTTAAGGAGTTTTTTTTCTTTCAAAATTCACAGTTTCTCAGTTCTCCTGATACTGTATCCCATTCCAAATCTCTCTTTTTTTTTTCTTTCAAGTTAAATTCAATAAAACAACATGCTTGCTTGAATATTTTCACCTGAAGAGAGTTTGTCTCATTTCTGCAAATGTCTTAGTTCCAATTTTTTTTTTTTTTTTAGAAAAGAAAACTTGAGGAAAAATAAAGAGCTTCTTGTTGATGCCAAGAAAACGCTGTTTTTTTCTTGTTTCTTTCTGAGTTCATGTTTTGTATTTTGTGCTTTGTAGCTGTCTTCATGCCAGAAGGTTGTCCTAAGCCATCCTCAGTCCAGCATCACGTTTTCTGTAGACAGAATATAAACAAATAAATACAAGGACACCTTGTTAATAGAAGCTTATTTGACCCCCTTATTTTTTATGATTTATTGTTAACAGTCTGCCTTCCGTGATTTTGCTCGTCTGCAATCATAATGCGTTTGATTAGCTGTTGAATAGGTGTTACAATAAAGGCACACATTCACCGGGAAGAAGTAGCCGTAGCATCCTCCCATCAAAAAACCCACCGCGCTTATGTAAGTAATTATGATATTGCAGTGTAACAGGTATGCTTTACAGTTATATATTACAATTTTTTTTATTATTTTTTTTGGTTTTATGACTAATTCTAATTTAGTGCGAGCGCTTCTCAGGCAGGTGGTGTTCAGCCCTCTGTGCACATAGGGGTTGAAATCTCTGCAAGTGAAGTCTCTGTCTGTGAAATGAAGCGTCTTCCAGGTGGACGGGGGGAGCCTGGGAGACACTCTCCTCAGATCTAGGGTGAATCAGCTGAGCTGGCTTTATACACGGAAAACAAGGGCTTTTTCTTTTCCCCAAAGCCCTTGGCATCCTTCAAGCTTCTGCCCAAGAGCAGCCTCAGCCGCTCCCTAGTCGGACGCTTCCTTACCTGACACCACAGTCTTTCCTAAAGCAGTAGTAAAGAATATACGGCCTTGCTTATACCTGCTACACCATCTTTAGCAACAGCCTTCAGTAAATAAGCAATCCTGCCCATGGGTCTTCCTCTACTCTCTGCAGCAAGCCCCTTCCCCGAGGGCAGCACATCCTCATGAGCTCGCTCCTGCACTGACATGGTTGGGGGAGAAGCGAAAGGGACTATTCCAGAAAGAGCAGCACCTCTTTTCAGCCTTTCTGAGGGCGGGAGGGGGGGGGAGAAAAAGGAAAAAGAAAAAAAGTTTTTTCGTGTCTCCTAGAAGTTTTGTCCAGTCCGTGCCAGATGCTGCTGAGAACGGTAGTGGCGTGGCTCAAAGTGTTTGCAAGTTGAGGTGATGGTTACAGTCAAATTCCTTGTATTGTCTGGAGTTTGTCTGGGGAGAAAACCTGATTAACTTCTGTCACCTGTGCAACAGCATTCTCAAATGCATTATTTTTCCTTTTCACAGCCAAACAGAATTAACAATGATGCAGCTGGTCCACGACAGCAGAGCTTCGCAGCGGAGCTTGGCATTGCTGGGTTAAGAAGAGGCGGTAATTAAGCAATGCTGGGAGCTCTGCACTCCCCCGACGGCCTGGACCTTATGCTCCATTTAGGCAAACATTAATAACCGATAATGAACACCCTGTCATTCCTTATTGCTGAAATATTGCATGCTTTTATGAGAATTCAGTACTTAAAGAGATTGCCTGCCTTGCTTCAAAGAATATCTGGGAGGTGTTTTTCCTCCGTACACATCTCACGATTTCAGTGTTACGAGGTAAAAGCATTTTTAATGTTAGCATAGTTTTGTGTTAGTATGAAGTAAGCCACCAAACTTCATGGAGTTGGTTGGGTTCCTCTGGTTCCTGTTTCTGCTTAATAAATATTTATTGACACTAGTGTATTACCCTCTCTAGAATTTCACTGTCACTATTTTCTCCAACTGAGATAAAATTCCTTTCTCTCTCTCTCTCTGTTTCTTTCTTTCTTGCTTTTTCTTTCTTTTGTTCTTTCCCTTTCTATCCTTTGTCTTTTTCTCTTTCTCTTTCTTTTCTCTCCCTCTCTGTCCTCCTCTTTGTCGCTCACTCTCCTATGTTGAGATAGCCAAGCATAAAAAAAGCTTTTTATTTTTTATATCGTTTTCATTCCAAATTAAAAAATGGCACAAAGCTGTGGAGCATTCGCTTCTATTAGAAACACTTGTGAAAATAATTTTTCTTGCACTCCCAGCTTGGTTTCAGCACAGGAGGGATGTGCAGAGACATTAAAAAGGAGAAGCAATTGAAAAGAAACAGATTCCAGACCCTCCATTTTAATATCCTAGATGTGCCTAAGTCATTGGCTTTCAAATATATTTTGGTGTAAAATTTGGCACATTTACAGCCGGCCAGATTTATTTATTTGACTGGCTTACATTTTTCCGGTTGATTTACCTGAGGCAATGTCTGTGTGAATTACTCCACAATGCATTGACTCCAGTGTTCATTAAAGGTAGTTAAGTGATCCTGTGTCTAATATTAAAGCAAACCCCATTAACCTTAACTAGTATCATATCAGCAAAACAAAAAGAACTGAATAAAGCAAAATAGATCGGGTATTTATAGTTCTTGGAAGAGATCCAGCAAACTTACATCAAGCTCCTAATTGTCCTAATAAGCGCTTGCTAGTTATCCCCATAAGAAAGGAGGAGGCTGGGTGAGGGCTGTGTCCCTGATGCACCGCTCCAGCCCCACGGGACTTTCTGACGGGGAGACGTTGGAGGGCGATGCCGCGGAGCGTTTCCCACCCACACGCTGAAGGGTCTCGCTAGACCCTTTCCCCTCTGCTTCCCTTCCAAAGTCAACAGTTCCCATTTGAACGGTGTTCTTTTTGCCCCTGTCCATATGGGTGCCCCGGCTCTGTCAAGTCTGCCTACGTGAGCAGGCAAAGTGCCTTGCTAGGAGTGAAGAGCCACCAGAAGCTCTGAGGGGAGTGGAGGTGCCGTTTCAATCAGTGACGGCTTCCACTGCTGTCCGTGCGGCAGACGTAGCCCGTGCTCTGCCCAGAAAGTACCTGACTGCTGGGGCCTTGACTTGCAAAACCACACAGACGTGAACCAGCAGAAATCTATGCCAAGTCTTGACTTCTTTTCCCACCCCCCGGCTTTTTTCTTTTGACATCTGGAAGACAAATTTCAGATATTCTCAGACCAGGTAGGGGTTTTATTAGAGAAAGTCTTTCCAGCAACACTGCAATAATTTGACTTGTATCAAGGTTGAATAACTCCTTGTCAGGTGTTAAGCTCATGACCTTTCAAGCCAAACACACTTATACTAACCAGTTTACCATTGGAATGATCAATATCTTGTAAGTGAGAAAGTCTAGACAGATCTTATTTTGTCCTTTGGTATCACTTGTGGCTTTGGAATTGATCATTATATGTGGCTGGGGAAAAATCGCCTATACATTTCATGCTCCGTATTTATCTTGACAAGGTTCTCTAGGATTATATTTTCATAATCTGAATGGCAGCGGAACAGCTGCTCAGCCTCTGCAAGCCCTTCTTATCAGCCTGCATTTAAGCTACGGTAATTACTCTTTCTCCTTATGTATTTCTTTTTTAAACAAGCGTGTACTATACATTAAAATGTATGGTTGGGGTGGCAGGGGGGCACACAGAGAAGCTTGGAGGACGCTGCTAAAATCTATTTCTTTCCATCCACAGATGGAGGCTTGTATTTTGTTCTAAATGCAAGCCCGCGGCTGAGCGTGCATGGTCCCTGCGGCAGGATCCCAACCTACGCAGGGAACGCGTTGTTTTATTAACAAATCCTTTAGAGCCAAGGTGTCCTGAGACTGGAGGCAGTTTAGGAAAGCCAGAATAGCCGTTGGTGATACCCAACAGTAAACACACCGCTGGCTGAAGTCCCTTTGCAAAGAGGTCCCTTAGCGAACCCCGTGGCCTGCGGACGCCGCCAAGCCATCGCCAGGAGCTCAGCGCCCCAGCGGGGACCCTCACAGCCAAAACGCCATCGCCGCGAGCCGCGCTGACGCCAGGCACGGGAGGTGCCTGGACGCCATGGGGATGGACACACTGAAGTACAGCCGGCAGATGCGTGGCTGTTTGCTGATGCCCTTCACCGTGGGACGGAGAAAACAGGAAAATAGAGAGGTATCTCGGAGAGGGAGAACATGCCGCTTTTCTCTTTCTTTTTTACATTTTTTTCCAGTGCTAACTATGTTATTTACTAGATGCCTTCTCTGGGCTGTGCTTTTTCTTCTCTCCCCCACCCCTGTTGCGTTTGCAGAGTACTTTCCAACGGGCGTTTCGTGAATTAGCTTCATGCTTTAAAAGAGAAGATTGCTCTGGCAGAGAACAGCATAGTTGTAAAAGTGTCAAGGTGTTATGAATGTCCTGATGATAGAGCCCAGTTGTTATCTGCTGGGTAGTGAGGGAGGATAGCTAATGATGTGCAGCATGTAAACCGTTTGTTGCTCTAATCCATCTGTGTGGAGAGGAGTGAAAAACAGGGGCGAAATCCTGGGAAAATTACTTGGACAGCTGGAGATAAAGTGTGTACTGATGGAGTCATCCAGAGGTAGCTGTCAACATGAGCTGTGTTTGCATATAATCCAAGCGACGCACAACGATTCCTTTTGGTATTTTTTTTTTTTTTAATGGGGGGTTCACGTGTCTGTGCACAGACCTTAATTACTACCCAGTATCTCTTACCAACTGGGCTCCAGTTTTAAGTGAGGAATGTGATTTTAATCAATTCATGGCTGGGTGGTGGAGAGAAGTACTACAAACAGACCAAAGCAAGACATACGGATCCCTTTGGAGGACCTGAATTAAATGAGAAGCAGTCATTTTATTAATTCTGCTGTGTTTTATAGACCTTTTATATGGAACATTACCCATACAACTTCAATATCTAATTAAAAAGGGCTCTTATCAATTTGCTGGGCAGTTGCTTATGCAAAAAAAAAAAAAAAAAAAAAAAAAGAGGAAGAAATAATATATATTTTTTTGAATCCCAGAAAGTCATCTACCTTAAGGGAGTACAGAACAGATCGCCAAATGCCTGGTGAGGCTATCCTGGCTGGTTATCTTTACTCTTTCAAAAGAAGTGTGATAAAAACTGAACATTAGCCAAGGCTTTGGGAATGAATCCTGCACCGTGCGCGTTCTTCATATGGAAACCTTACGCGGGTCTGGTGCAGTGCCCGCAGATACGCGAGCAGGGTCTAAATTAAGGGCTTTGTAAACTGAATTTACACCGTCCCTCCTGGCAAACCAGGCGCTCTTTCCCTCGAGCTGGTGTTATCCTTGAGCAGCAGCGGCTTGAGCAGCTCTGTAATGTTGTTAGTGGGGACGGGGAAGCGCGCGTGATGCTCGCGGGTGTGAAACGTGTAAACTCTTTTTTGCAAAGGGAGGCGAGGGAAAGCGCGTGCTTGGGAGCCATGCCGGACCTGGCTCTGAGCATCACATCAACAGGTGACTAATGGCCTTAAAATGGACTCTGCCTTTTGCCGGCGGCCTGAGAGGAAGGGCAGGAGAGCTGGGGGAAGGTGATGGCGATGGGGAGCGCCTTCCCGTGTGCAGCCCCCGGTGCTTTGTGCCTGGTTTGTGTGGGACGCGGCTGAAGCCATCCCAGCGCCTCAAAAGCAGCACCACAAGGAAAGACGCAGGAGGGAAAGGGAAAAAAAGAAAAATCTTCTGAACCCCTCGCGCCTCCATAAACCCTTACTTTATGCGGCGTATTGGATTTTACAAGCACAGGGTCTGCTGGGAGCTGTCTGCCGAGCGCGCAGTTAGCGGTGATTGAACACCGGCATTTTAGCATTTTGACTTAAATCCAGTGTAAACTTGTAAGTGAACTGCTGGCCTGGGCTGGGTCTCTGGTGGACGGCAGTCAGCAATGCATCACAGGCTGCGCAGCCCACCGAGCGCCCGGCCGGCCGCCGCGGGTCACAGTTCAAAAGAAGCCTGAAATTTCGCTTCAATGGATCCTGAATTACCTCTCATCCCAGGGAAGGCTTTATTTCTCTCCCTCTCCCTCCCTCCCAGCGTTGAGCCGGCGTGTCTGGAGAAGAGAGGGAGAAAGGGAGCCGGTGCTGAGACCATCTCCAATGTACCTGGACTACAAACAAACCAGAAGTATTTTCCTTCCAGCAAAGCTGTTCCTTTAATCTTTATGAGCAGGAGAAATTCATGCATTACAGAGGCACAAAAATGAAAAGGGAAGGGCGGGTGGGAATAGCTGCATTAGAATTAAGCCCTGTTTTTAATATGACACCTGTCAGACTTATTGTTAAAAATATGGAGAAAGGCTCCCTTCAGAAATAATAACATTGCGGCAAGGTTAGTTATAACACGGTGAGTCCTGTCAACAGCCGCAATTAGAAGTTGTTTACCATCGAGCGAAATAGCTCTGCAGCGCCGGGGCTGTATGGACGGTACGTGTTGTTTCAGCCCCAGCCGAGGGCTCACGGATAATCCGAGCCGGGATCCGAGGTTCCTCCCCGCGATCAACATTGCTTTCCTAATGACACCATGGCCCAGCCAGGGATGAAGTGCTGCTTTACAGCCAGCGAATGGTGGCACCGGGTTTGGGCTGCTAAACCATTAAAGGGTCAATTTACGACGTGTTAGCGGGTGGGGGATGCCTGGCACCCCTGGTAGACAAGAGCTGTCAGAGAGCCCTGTGCTGCAGGGGCCACTAATTCTGCCAGGCGGCTATTAAAAGGCCTCCTTCGCCGTCGCAATTAAGCCCCTCCGCCGGGGCCAGCGCGGCGCTGCGGCGGCCACCGGCAGAAATCCCGCTCTGCGGCGGCTGCCGACTGCGACGCCGTGTTTGTAAGTCACCCGGCGCTGGTAGTTAAACTCCCACCACAAAATTAATTTCATTTATGCCTTCAGCCAGATTTCAAAGTAAGGCTCTGGAGACACAGGAGAAATTAATTTATTAAAAAGCAATGGCTTGATAATGCACATGATGATAGAATAAATGAATCTGTTCAATATCTTATAAAACAGTTGGCAATCACATAATAGAGCATTCATTGTCAATTTAGTAGCTTGTCTCATTATACTCTGCAAATAGTAGTAAAATGGTGTATTATTCATGAACCAACATGCTTTAATTACTTTTAGTGCACATTTATTTTTTCAAATGTAATATGAGTTAGATTCATCTATAACTGTAACTCAGCTTATGAATCTTGAAGCGGTAACACAAACTGGAAGAGGAATTTTATGAGCACGGGAATCGGTTTCTGAGAAGTTTGTAACCTTTCTGTATGCTGTGGAAGCAGGTCCTAAAACGCCAACCTCAGATATCGTCCCCAGGTTGGATTATAGCTGATAATACTTTAATAAATACAATATTATTATTTGATAATTTATTCAGCTGGAATGTCATGTTTCATCTTTTGCTAGTTGGGTTTTTTTCCTTGCCATAAAGCAAATCTCCAAATCTAATATAGTTTATTTGTTGGCTTTACAAATGGAAATCGTCACGTTACTGCTCCCTCCCTTCTTGGCGTCACCCCCCACCCCCCACTTTTCACCGGCTTAATTTGCTATGAAGGTCTCACATACATACGGCCAAGGTCAGTGAAAGTCCACTGCTCATTTCAGTTAAAATGTTTGCGAGGATTTGTAAGTAATAAACTGATCTTGCCTATAATAACAGGTTTCCCTAAGTCGGTCTTGCCGCTACTAAGTATAATGTTGCTGCACATTGTTGATTTCTATGTACATAGAAAAAAGAGCACTGTAAAATAAGATGACTTAAAAATGCAATTAAAGTGTAAATCTTTACACCCATTAACATTTAGGGTCCATTAGATTACTTTGTCTTTTACAATATTAAATGCTAAGATGTTTTGCTTTTGTTCTGTAACAGTATATTCTCGTTCTATTTATAATACAAATGTAATTTAGCTCCCAATAAATCTTGGCTTTAATTGGTTATTAAGTATGTGCTACCGTGTCATAAATTTCAACCACAGAATTTCTTTTTCTTCCCGTTCGTGTCGATGGCTTTGTATTCTGGGGTCAGGTACGGGGTTTCGCAGCATCATAAATGCCGAGCCCGTCTGAGCATCCCTCCCCAGGACTCGAACGAGGAGCATCGCCCTGAGGCTCAGCCCTTCAGTGGGTGCTGTGGGGGAGCCAGAGCTGGGCTTCCACCCCCCGGGGGGCAGAATCCGGCCTTCTACCTGCCCACAGGGGATGTACGAGGTCGTACAGGCACTGAGGTTAACGGGTACCCCGGGTCGGAGGCTGATCTTACACAGGGGCTTCACCCGAGTCTCGTCCCGAGGGGAGTTGCTCTTGCAACACATTCGCTCCCTTCGCAGCGACCGGAGAGCCCGGCCTCCGTCTCCCCGGGCAGGAGATGAGGTTGTGGCCTGGTGGGTGGCCAACGCTGGAGCTTTGGCGCTGATAAAGGTTGCGGAGGGTATAAATCAGGGCCGAATTTCACTTTCTCTCATGCTTGATGTTATCTTCTGCTTTGAAAGGTGTCCAAACTATGGCTGCACGATTATGACTCTTTTCCTCAGGCCTCAGTAAGCACAATTTAGGCTAGTTTTTATTGGTCACCGAGGATGAGTTTCTGAGGTTTTTTAGATTCAAGAACTGGGGTAATAGCATTGTGAGGGCATGGCCCAGTTTCCTTTGTAATCCTGATTTCAGTTCCCAATAGTAACCTGAAGCCATGACTGTTTAATCCTTAATTCCTGCCACAATTAACATCTCATATTCAGGAGGACTTCTCTGAGATTTGGAAGGAAATCTGTCCCCAGCTAGGTCAGCCCTAGCCGGTCTCTTTACTAAATGGGATGGGATCCTTTTCAGCTTGAGTCAAACACAGTAACACCTCATTTAATGGGGCAACAGAGCAGAGAATCTGTTAGCCGGCTCCGGTCGGATGCAGTACGAATCAACATCCTTGCAATTAGAGCTAGCGAGGAATGCAAGCACACAAACTCATAAGCTACTAATGAACTATTTGAGCAATTCTACAGGTATTTATATAAGGCTGAGGCAGCATCCTCGGCTGAAGAGCTCCCCCCCCCAACCAGGTATTCCCAAGGAGGCTGTAACAGAAGTGAAATTTCTTTATGTAAATACCGGCAACGCTGAGCGACCCGCGTTTTCTGCCATCGCCTCTGTGCTTGCGGGTTCGGGGTTGTGCTGGCAAACAAACGGGGCCTGTTCATGCCACGTCACTGCCGACAAATGTCAGTTTGCCGGCTCCTCACCGACATTTTTACACTTGTGTGAGCATAACCACACCACCACAACTTTTTTGTCCCTCTTTCAGCACCCCCATGCCACCTTGCCCTGTTCACCGTCATCCTGGATTTGCCCACCCTGCGCTAAATCCCATCTGCTCATTCCCCTGTAGGATAATCTCAAAGAGGACCTCAGTTTAGCTGAGGATGTCATCCCTTTCTACAGGTGATGGCAGGTGGTTTGCAGGGTGAACCCCTCATCACCAAGAGCCCGAGGACGTTGGGCTGTGACCGAGAGCATCCGAGGCACAGCAGCAGCTCTATCTGCGCTCCTACGTGTCCCCTGCTCCTTCTCGTGGGTCAGCAGAGCAAGGTGTAAGGTTCACACCACCACCTCTCCGACACGGTATCCAAACGGTCTTGGAAGCTACCAATAATTTATGGGAACAATCGCCTTGCTCTCATCTGCGTCTGCTTTATTCTGGTTTGGCAAAACCCTCCCCCAAAAGCTGAAAACAGGATGGTGACCTGGTTGTTGAAGTGCTAAAGCAGCTTAGGTCCCCAAAACCTGGGCTAAAAATGCCATCGCACAGATAGGCACTTGACTTAAGCCCTGCAGAGGCCATGGAAGGCACTGACACAGCATCAAGTTGCGCCAGGGGAGGTTTAGAGTGGAGAGTTGGAAAAATTTTTACGCTGAAAGGGTTATTAAGCATTGAAACAGGCTGCCGAGGGAAGAGGTTGAGGCCCCATCCCTGGAGGTATTTAAAAGACGGGTAGAGATTAGTGATGGGTTTTGTCAAGAGTTAGGTTGATGGTTGGACTGGATGATCTGAAAGGTCCCTTCCAACCCAGGCGATTCTACGATTCTCTGACGATGCTTCCCCCAGACCTCATGCACCGCGTGGCTGAGTGGCCTGCCACGGGGAGAGCTGAGGAAGGCTTAGGATTTAACGTGTCTTTACATGAGTTTACTATTTCACTCTGTAAATTGCTTATGGAGCGCTTAAATCAGGCAGACTTTAAAAAAAACCCACAGAAAATAGCTACCTCAAGTTGTCTTGAAAAGAAATTTTACAAAAAAAAAAAGGAGTGAAAAGCACATCCATGGTGATCAATTGAACTACACTTCAAACAACTTTTACTGGCAAATTGGTCGGTCAGTCATCTAAATATTTGTTTTCATTCCACGAACAAGTAGAACGTACAAAAAAAATAAAAGAAATCATTTTTTCCAGAGCACGAGCCACAGTCTTTGCCTCAGTGGTCTTATTGGCTGATTAATCTATATGTTTACTGTACTTTGAATGAAATGCAATAGTTCCATCTGAATAACCTGATTAGTCTTAATTTCCTAATTTTTATATTAGCCCCCCGGTTTTGAACCCTTTGGCCATTTACAATACTCAGGTATTTTCTCAGTTGCAGAGCAGTTGTTCCCATGGATGCCTTTACTCCTCCCTGTGGGCTTAATGGCATCTTTTGTACAGCGAGACATTCACAGGAATATACGTATATAAACGTGCAAATATGTGTTTATATAGACGTATATATCTTACACCCACTTTCATATATACATGGACAGTTTAATATATGATTTGCTTTAAAATGCTTTTGTTTCCCCTTCCAGTGTCTGCATTTTGAATCACCTGGAATCTGAGGATTGCCGAGTCACTTGGAGCATAACTCCGGACCTGACCATGGCTGGTTCTTTTTCTGCTTTCTCCTCTGCCCCACCGTCCTTATGCCCTCTGCCTGAAGCCGCTCTGACATTTTTTTTCCTTTAGATCAGGAAAGAAGCAAAAACGACGAAATTAAGTTCTTCATCTTTCGTCTCCAATCCTTTTTTTTGTTTTTCACTAATATTTTTATGGGATTCCTGCTTGCCTAATTAGTTATTTTATATATCAAGTTTAGCATAGAATTTTGCATTCTTTTAGCACATGTACTTTTCAGTTTGACAGTATATCTGTGTTTCTTATGGCTAGCAAATCTAAAATATATTTCTTTTTGCAGTCTTCCAGAGACCTATGTATTTAAGACAAGAAGAACCTGAAAATTAATGGAATTGTAACAAGGAAAAAGGCATTATTCAGAACCCGGGCTGAGCAGAGATCAGGTCGGATGCTCAGGACTGAATCCGCTCCAGTTTGCTTTGAAGCATCCCTTTGTGTATGTGGCCTTGATAGTAAAATGTAAAAAAAATGGATCGCCTAAAGAACTCCTAAACCAACCCATTCATAGTTAAAGCTGTAACAACAGGTAACTTTCTGAGATCACATTGATGGCCATGACAAAATTTATTTGCAAACCACTGCCTTAAAGTATAAGCCTTATATCATTGCACGTCGTCATGGCTTATTAAGATAGAAAATACAGACACAAGCTCCTATACGCCACTACACATTATGAAAATTAAGCTTTCAGAATTTGTTGCCTGCCCTAAGTTAAGAATCAATGGCTTTGGCTTTCCAAATTTCGGAAATCTGAATGCATCTGCAAAAGACAGGAGATGAAACAAACGAACTAAAAGCTCCATAATGTTTAGAAACTACTTCGGTTTCTTTAAAATGTTCACTGAACTAGCAAGAATATCTTCCAGTCCTCCTTAAAATTAGTGCTTGGCTCCTGGTATCTGTTAACATACTTGATATACTTTCCCCGATGACCCTGGATGCGTCTGGAGGTCAGTGCTCCAGCGTTCCTGCCTATCTTTATTGTCCCTAACTCACTTTCTCTCCAAGCCTCTTCCCCCGTGCCAACAAAAATATTTCTAGTCCTTCTATCTTCGGCAGCTCACTCTATCAATGCGTAACAGATGGAGAGTCTGTTCTGCTGAAGAGTGGGACCAAGTGCTTTTGCCCATGGACAATGTGCTGGATGAGCGTGTTGAAGTGATTGCAGACCAGGATAAGCAAAAGAGTTGCAGAGGGCAGGAGAGCATCTTAAAACTATTCATGACAAGGGTTTGCAAGGGAGTTTTAGTAAAAGAACCACGTGAGCAAATATTTACACTTGAAAAACCTCTTGCTCCTCAGGAAGCTGTGAATATTTCGTTGGGTGAGTTTTTTTTGTTTGCATTTTGCAGATGTTTCCGAGGGCACTGCTGAGCCCCTTCCTCACCATCTCCCACCACCAGCATGTCTCGGGTTCCACCAGAGCTTCTCTCAGGCGTCCTTTCTTCCTGTGCTTTTCTAAAAATGCCACTCTCTGATATCCACGGCTGAGATCTCATCCAGCTTTGCTGCTTCAAGGCCCTGGTGCCGCCTCTTCTTGCTGGGAAGGGTACTCTCTTTGCCAGCACGGACCCCAGGGCACGCCACTGACCGTCGGCTTTTCCCTTCCCTTCTGCTGTCACTGCCTCTGATGCTGCCACTTACACCTAAACCCAAGCATATGCCATCAATGAACCTCTCATCTTCATTGATCTTCCTGAGCACATCAACCTGTCTCTCTAAATCTGCCCTCTGATTTTTCAAGTAATAGAAAGAATCCCTCTGGATAACCACATAATCATCTCCTTTTGGCTCCTGGTCAGGCTGCCTCGCTCGTTCTTGCTCGCTCTCTCTCTTTTCTGAATGAGGAAGGTGATAAAAACGCTGCCTTCCCATTTCGGTCTTCTGCGAGGCTTCCTGGGTGCCCCACCAGACCCTCTTGGCTTCCGGCTCTTTGAAGATGAATGAATAATATTCCTCTGAGTTTCTATTATCCGCAAACTACCAATTAAACAGAACCAGCAACCAGAGATAAAAGTCCAGCCTTGGCGAAATCCACGGCAAAATGGACTCGGAAAGCCCAGGATATTTTCACGTACGCAACTGATGGAAAGATAGAGCTGCAGAGGGGGAGGTGGGGGGAGATGCCAGGTATCCCCGTCCTTATCAGGGCTCAGATACCCACGGAATAACTAACTCAGTAATTGCTGTGGGACTACAGGCTAATTATTATATAATTATATACTTATATATAGTTATTTATATGAGGGGAAGAGGTCAAATTTAGCACATTATCATAAATTCACAAATCAGGAGCTTTATTTTAAAATCTTTGACTGCGTGGCCTTTGATCTTTGAACTGTTTGGTAACTTCAAGCATCATTACCCCATAATGTGCCAGAATGTGCAATTAGTGTGAGTACAATTACATACGGTATGATATTTGTGTCGTGTTTAATACAACTGGTCTGTGAATGCGTATGCTCTGAATAATAATGAAATCCAGGTTTAATTATTGATTTTTAAAAAATGCTTTTAATATGCTGATACTGATGCAGCTAAACATCAAACAGCGTAAATATAACATGAAACTGTAGAGCGATTAGGCTAAAATGTGACGTTACCCATCCGTCTTCGCGTTTTTTTCCATTGCGCCTACCAGTATAGCACGTAAGTGATATGATTTATTTATTTTGTTTATTTAGAATTAAATAATAAATAAAAAGGCTCCTGCGCAAGGCTGTAGGAACCCTACCGCACCATTAATAACGCGATGCCATCCCAGCCCGCATTAGCGTGATCCTTTTGGGCAGGAATTCAGCCAAGGAGTCACCTCTAGGAATGCCTTTCTGCCCCTTCGCTGCCCTCTCCGAACCGGATGTTTTTTTTTTCTGGAGGGGCTGGAAGGTGCCCCAGACCCAGGCCGCGTCCCTGGGGATGTGGGGGGGTTGGGTTCGCTGCCAACTGCCCCCTCCCTCCCGCGCTGGGCACCGCTGCTCATCGCAGCAAAAGGGTCACGTACTCACTCCCAGCAGTCGCCATCCCCGCTCGGCCACACGGACCACGTAGCGCTTAATGAGAGCTTATTTATTTAATTTATTCACACTTATGTCTCTATCAGGCCCGCCTTCGAGGCTCTGCGGAGGGCCAGCTCACTCTCCCAGCCGTGGCGCAGCGCCTCCAGCCCCCGAGCCGAGAGCCGGTGTGTGGGGGATCTCCCCTCGCCTCTGGCAGGCCTTCGAGGCTGCCAGGTTCCATAGGGGTAGGTGCAGAACTGCAAAACGTGCGCTGCCCCCACGCAGCAAAGCGCTTCAGCGTGTGCGTAACCGTGGGCGTGCGAGGGCGCGCTCCCACCGGGATGATTTACGTCCTTAAAGCCAAGCACGTGGGAAGATGCTTTTCCAGGTTACGGCCACAATGCTCAGCACGGCCTGAGGCTTTGATGTCTCGCACTGAATTTGGTGTGTAAGAGAAAGCGGACGCCTTTATTTTTATCTGTCTGTCTAGGCATAAAATTGTCATCAACTCTTTTTTCTTTTTTTTTTTTTATTTTTTTGCTATAGTATTTTACTGTTTTTTGTCACAGCCAGCAAGATAACTGAGCAGATATCTTCTTCTCAAGTGAAATGAAATGGAAATAGCATCTGTCTACAAAAATCAATTTAGAAACTACCTATATATTTTCGGGCTCAGACAATGGGTATTTCCAAAACCGTGCCTTCTAAAACCCTCTGAGTGTAAAAAGAAGAGAAAAAAATAATACCTGGATGCGAGCTATCATCCATCAATCAGGCAAACTCACTCAGACTCAGATGCGTGAGCCAAAATGAACTTCAGATTGAAATGGATGGGAGACAGGCTACGTTGTCTGATTTGCTTGGGTTACTTCATTATTAATCTCTTTGCTTCCATTTATTTTAATGATCATAGCCAAGAAAGTCTCATTTATGAAGACCACTTTTTTTTTTTTTATTTTTTTTTTTTTTAAAAGGGACTACTTTATGCCACGGTTGAAACCCAGACTCTGCTCTTTTTCTTCACAGCTGCCAAGAGTAGGGCTGCTTTCCTTACAGCTGCTCCGGGGCTGTGGAAAACACGTGTTGGCGCCTGGACCCGTGGAAAGGGCTGGACCTTTCCGCAGCATTTCATTCAGGAGCCCAGGAGGGTCCCCCATCACACACCCCTCTCCCAGGGGGTTTCTCCCTGTGCTGCACTACCAGACAGCGAGAAAACTCCGGGATGGAGAAGGGGAAAGGTTAAAAAACAATGTTTGCTGGAATAGATGCTAATGGGTCTGGCCTTTGTGTTTGGGATAGAGGAGGAGAGAGATTTGCTTCAAACTTGCTCTGTCTCATCGCTGTGCCTGCTCCTCCAGCACAGCCGCCTCCTCCTCGTGTCCCGTCCCGTCCGTCCCCCCCAAACAAAACCCAGGCAGACGTGTGGGTTTTCCTAAATGAGCTACGCCTAATTAGTAGCTAGTCATAGACTTGCTGATCAGACAGATTTTCAGCCCTTTGTTTATTACCTGGCATATGCATCCGTAGCGCATTTTTACAAGTAAATATACACATTTCATTAAAAGCACCGTCTCCTCTGCTGCTTCCATCGCTTTGTTCTGTAAAAGACTCTTGCAAGTACCCTTGCTTATTCCCTCAGCCAAAAGGGGGGGGGGGGGGAATAAATCACTTCCATTATTATATTAATGCAATTCCAACTAATTAATGAATGATTTTCCAGAGTTATTTTTATAATCCCTGGCGAGCATGCACAGCAGCAGGGCGAAGCACCCTTCACCGTGCAGCTTTCTGTGATCGGTGAGCGAGCGGGAGCATCGTCCGCTTTGGCTTGGTGGGGGGAAGCCTGGTGCCAGGCGGGCCTGGAAAGCGTGGGAAGGAAACTTGATCGGGGGGGGGGGAAGCAAAGGAACCCCCGCGGATGCCTGGGGGTGTCAGGGAGCCTGGGAGGGAGGGGGACAGGAGGGTATTGCCCCTGCGCGGGGCTGGGGCTGGGGGGGTTTGCTCCAAGGGCAGCACGGAGGGGACCAGGGGGCAGCCGTGAGGCCTGGGGATGAAGTCCTCATCCCTGCCAGCTCCCCTGGGCGGCAGGTGAGCCCTCTTTCGCAGTCACACGAGCTGAACTGCCGTGGAAAAGCAAGGTAAACGCTTTGCCCAAAGTCACACTAGTTCACCGGCAGGGCCAGGATTAGGCCCCTAGAGTTGTTTTTTTTGTCCCAGTCTCTTTCCTCCGCACGCCAGAAATACGTCACTGCAGCAGCAACGTTTGGAAGTCTTGCAGGGCTGTGGTATCTCAGTCAGGCCGCAGCACTCTGTGTCTTCAGAGTCTGCAAAATTGGGGATACACAAACATTGCTAACGCCTCTCTGCGAGGCAGAGGGTATTTGCGCTTTGTCACATCTGCCGTCAAATTGGGTAGTTCAAGTTTAGAAATAATTCTTTTCTTTCTCTAACCTGGCAGCTCTAACCCACTACTTCCCTTTCCCGTGACTGTCAAATTTGTTCCATCCCTTAAGGCTAACTGCCGAAGGAACACCCAGCACAGTCCACACCGTGTCCAGAAAGAAAGACCGGATGAAGGCAAGGTGCAATGCAACGGCTGATCTGAATGAAGGTCATTTAATAGGAGACAGGTAGCGGTCCCCAGCGTGAAACGCTGCCGCTGCCGTGGCTGGAGGCATTGAACCTCTTCTTGTGAGCTCTCCTTCACCCACATGTAGAGCCCCCTGTTAACCTTCATAACATCAGCCCTCTTCTTTTGCTTCTTAAGGCATCAAAAAGCCTCTTCACGTAAACAGATAACAGGATGCTTCCCCCCCCCGCCCCGATGACCTTGTACTCTGGGTGCTCCGCAACGCGAGCAAAAGAGGGGGGAAAATGTTGTCAGTTCGCTGCAAACTGGATGCGGGGAAGGAAATAACAGCAAGCTACGCTTCTGTACACTTTTATCATCTAGGGTCATAAAACTGAGGATAAAATGATGCTTGCAGAGACACAAGTGTGAGTTTCCTTAAACAGCAGTATCTGGAGAAAGCGCGTTGGTGTAATTCGTCTCGGCACACTCCTGGTGGATCGCCGGCACAGCCGGCCCCGCCACCCCAGGATGATGTGGGCAGGATTTGGGCAGCCGTGGGAGCTGCCAAACTTCCTCCTGATGAGGAAATCCCCGGAGCCCCGTGTGCTCCCTAAAGCCGTCAGGATGGGGACGGCCCTGCCTGTCCCCTGCCCATGATGGAATCAAAGCTCGGTGCTGGGAACGGCTGCGGCGCGGAGGGAACCGGTGGGGCAGGGATCTTCAGCGGTGGGAATGTTCTGCCTTTGGAGGTGGAGGGCTCCCGTCATTCTGCCAGGATGAAAAGGAAGAAGCAGATTTATGGCTGGCTGTTGAAAGGCACAAAGCAGCTCTTGCAGGGAGAAGCAGGAGGGGAAAAGTAGCCCCACGAGGATGGATCACTGCGTGCGGGGCAAAGGAGATGGCCAACACATGGGTGAAGCAGCTAAAGGTGAAGAATAAATGCAATTTATCACATGCTTTAGCCATTAGTTTTGCAGCTGATATAACCATATTGCATGTCTGCATGTATAAAAGAGGTGCTGAAGGTTTTGTCGAATTCTAAATTATAAAGAAACTCAAGACTTGATCAGGTTTCAATTATGGTCAATATAAAGAGTTCGCTGAACGTTTTAGTTACTTTACAGACTGGTCTTCTTTTCTTTTTTTTTTTTTTTTTGTGTGTGTGTATGTGTGTATATCATGGGTTTGGCAAAAACTTGCAACAGAGCCTTCTCCTAAGAAAATCTACAGCCTGCCTAGCACACCTCACATACGCCGTACCCAGAGTCTTACAACATAAGATTACAAGCTCCCAAAAAGGGAGAGGCTCATTTAAGAACAGGCCATTACACACAAACATCAGGAAAAGCTGGAGGAAGAGGAGAAATAGTTTGTTTTAAGTATTGCTAAGCGCCATCCGCGATTACGAAGGAAGTGTCTACAAGCCGCCAGCCGAAATTGCAGCTCTACCATTTGGTGCTCAGTTTTGTAGGTTTTAACTGAGCGTTAACAATCATTGTGTAATTGAACACCTCGTTCAGTTCATTAGCTGATGGCAGCGCAGTGCTGTCAGTGGGCAAAGTGCAAGCCAGGTGCTGAGTATTATAATTATTTGTTTCCTCCCCAGCATTTAAACCGTTGGCGATTCCTGACTGCTGGAGGTGGAGAGGAAAGCAGTTTGCTTTGCACGGGAACGGTGAGGACAGATATGAGCACAACAGGAGCATCACATGCGGCCCAGACCACTGTTCCTCACTTGCTGGCCAATGCTCTTTGTCCTCCTCTAAGAGAAGGGACCCCCCTTCAATACTCCCCTCTGAGTCCTGCCTGGTGCTGCTTGTCCACCTCTCCTCCTGCCAGTTTTCTTGTTGGCAACCCCAGGTAACCGCAGAGGGTTTGCACTCCCCAGCCCACCGCTGGGTCTTCTGCGGTAAGAGCTGATGGTGTTTATGGAAGTACAGCCTCCCCTAGACCTCTCCTGCTCAGTGAATGCTTCACGAGCTGTGACTTTGGGGAAGCTCAGAGCAGGAGGAGAAGCCCAAGAGGGTCAACTGGTGGAAGGATGCTGAGCATAAGGGAAAGGTCCATCCAGCCTGGGCTGGGGCCTGCACCAGGAGCAGCTGAGCACCACATTAAACACAGAGAAGGTCACGTTTCCCTCCTGGAAATGCCAGTGCTGCAAACCGGTGCTCCTCTTGTCCTTTCATTCATTCCCCATGTGCTAACGGCATGGGGCAACGAGGAGCTATGAAATCTGTGCCCTGCTCTTCTCCAGACCTGCTCAGTACAGGTTAGGGGTTCAAAGGGTTCAGCTGAAGAAAGCTGATGTTTGAGCCAGTTTTGATGCCCTTATTGCCAAAGCTGGAGGCTCAGCTAGGTCCTGTCCCCACTGCGCGGCTGGTGCTCACCCAGAGCCTCAAAACACCACCCTCCACCAGTGCCAGCTCAGCCTTCTGCTGGCGGCGTTACTTGGTGACCGCTTGCCTTCGCAGGGAGCACCTAAGATACGCAGCTCTTGGAGTTTTCCTCCTCGTCTTTATTTAACTTGGATGCTGACCCACAGAGTGCTAATTAGCTAGATTCAAAACCGAGCTTAAAAAATGATAATGAGTTTACTGATTATCAGGTATGAAAATAAGGTCAGTCGAAAACATATCAGTGCTTTAATTAAACCTCAGTGAACTTCACAGAGCGAGATGGAATGACTATTAATGGCTCCTATTTTTGCTAAACTTCCCTTCTGTGGCCTGTTACTTCAAGGTAGGGACTGTCCCCGTTTGTCACACTTCCGCTCATGTAAATTGCCTGAGCGAGACCAGTACTCGCTCACCTAAAAAGCTCTGCAGGATGGAGGGAAGGCAATAAGCATGTTCCTTGTGCCCACGGACAGACCTACTTTTCATTTTAGGGCACACTCTTGTCAGCCAGCAGCACGTCTTTGATTCTGTTGCCTCTGCGCACCGATTTACTTTGCATACACAGCGTCTCGCTCCGTGTGGCTTATTTGTGTTTTTGTCCAGGCTGCAACTAACATTATCAAACTGATAGAGGTGCACTTTTGTTGCAGGCAAATTTAATACCATGGGAACCGCAAGAGCGGATCAGACTAATGGTTCATCCGGTCCGGCCACTGGTTTCTGACTGTGCAAATCCCTGGCGGGGTGTGGGGGTTGGAGGGACAAAGAACCGTGCTGGAGGGAACAACCCTTCCTCCAAAAACCTCCTTGTCTTGTGGGGATGAGCCCTTCTGGGATGTCCCAGGTTGGAGACTACATCCCAAACAAACACTGCCTTTATTACCCTGCATGAATTTCATCAAATAATTTTTGAATCTGCGTATACTTTTGGCTTCTGTGACTTGCTGTGCCAATGCACAAGTTAAAATTACTTCCTCTTCTTTCTTTTTTTTTTTTTTTTCTTTTTTTCTGTAGCTCCAGCAGAAGGTCTGGCAACTTTTGGTTTTCCTCTGAGCTTGGAGGCAGGGGCCACACAAAAGGAGACCTCCCTGGAGAACCGAGCCCTCTTCCCAGCGTTGCCACTGCGGTACCTTTGGGTATATCTAAATGCCTGGCATTTGTCCCACCTTCTGCTTATTGGTGGGAGTGTCCTTCATGGTGATGCACCAGTAATCTGTAATTTGCCCACTCTTGCAAAATACCCGCACCCTCACCGCAAATGGCAAGCCGCAAGCAGCTGGCTGAGACCACCAGCTTATAGGTCACTAGTTAGGAACTGACTGACATGTAAAGGTTGACTTCTCTATATGGTTTAGAGAGAGGCGTCAATCTATCCCTCCTCTGTCCTTTTATCTTTAAGAAAAGCGAGTGTAAACCACCCTTTTCGATCTGGTAGCATTTTCTAGTGACTTTTTTCTTTTTTTTTTCAAATAAGCAAATGGTCAGCACCAGCACAAGCGTGGGGAAAAGACATGGCTTTATATATATATATACACACGTGTGTGTGTGTATATATATATATATGTATATATATATATATGTTCTGTGAAAGGTTAAAAAAATTCTAGTACCTGTCCGGAAGTGATCTGAACTGGAGTAACTCCCCTGAAACCATGTGTCATGCAGTTAGTCCATCAGGGAAACATGCCTTGAGGAAATTTAAAACGACAGACTTTTTTTTCCATTCAGCAAGCTAATCTGAAAGTGTATGTACAATATTGCTTGTTAAACATGGAACCATGATAAGAAATTAACAGTATAAAAGGTTTGGAGTGATAATTAATGGGCAAGAGCAAGAGGCTCTTCTCCAGCCTAAATACTAAGATGAACAAAAAGAAGAGGCAGGGCACCCAAAGGGATTGGGTCATAATGAGGAGTGGTTTTACTCAAAAATGTATCTGTCTCCTTGGTTTTCTCTTCCTCAGATCACCACAAAGAGAAGTCCGTGCGTGTGAAAGCCGCCGGAGTGCCTGTAACTCAGGTGAACGAGCCACAAAGGCAGACCCCACCGTGCACTGCCATACACGCTACGCCGGGGCAACCCAGCGGAGCTATTTTAGTGATGCTGTGGCATTTTGCAGCTATTTTCCTGCAGCGTGTGGTCATTGTCATGAGGCAATGCTCTTACGGAGGGTGGAAGGAGCCAAGCCCAGCTCCCTGGCACTGGGGACAGGGTGGCAGGAGCCCACCAGGGACACATTGCCCTTTGTCACCTGCAAAGGGCAGCACCAAGCTCTGCGAAACCATGCTTCGCCGTCTCAGACTGGGCACCAAAAGCAAATGGAAACTTTTGACCTTCACTGCTATGTGCCTCATTTCCTCATCTCTACAGTGGGGCTGATGTGTTCATTAGCGTCTGCGGAGCCCGTGCGTGATGGGGAGAGGGCAGGGCAGCAGCGCCGAGGAGGAAGCACATCACATCGAGCAGAGAGCGCTGCAGCCTCTGAAGCCTTTCTATATAAGGTCTGCGGCTACTTGTTGAGTGATAAGGATTAAAAGAAATATTGAGTGACTACATACGCCCTGCATGAAGTAACGAACCCATGACTAGTGGTGATGCAAACGCAGACTGATGCACACAAGAAAGACAACTTACAGTCCTGTAAGACAGCAAAACTGAGGTGTAGAAGCCCCCCCTTCAGTTTTAAACCCTAATGTTCTTTTGACAAGTTTGGGTTTGTTT
Source organism: Chroicocephalus ridibundus (assembly GCF_963924245.1). Lineage (NCBI taxonomy): Eukaryota > Metazoa > Chordata > Aves > Charadriiformes > Laridae > Chroicocephalus > Chroicocephalus ridibundus. The sequence goes on from NC_086287.1 coordinate 88,959,073, forward strand.
CTTTGTTTGTTTTTTTTTTCAGTTCAGTTTCTCTATCATATATAAAATGGGTGCAGACTTCTTAAGGGCAAAGATACCTTGCAGTAACCATCTCATCTCCGTATCCATCCCAATACCGCAGACGGGAGACTTCGGCTTTGCAGTTCCTGCATGCAGCCCGTGATGTCTTCAGGAATTGTAGCGGTTTTTGGGAAATGAAGGTAGAGTCCTTGCACAGTCTTCATAGGATGGGAGACGCCATCCCTTGGTACCTTAACCCATAGAAGACTGACTTCTTTATTAAAAACCTTTTCCTTGTTTCTATTTTGAACTTGCCTACCTTCCCTTTGTCAGCTAAACCAACTGGTACTGAATCTCCCGGCAGCTGTAATGGGTGAGCACGCACAGGGTAACCTGTCTACAGCATGGGACTGAGCCTATGAAGTATTAAGTGCCTTCAAGGTCCACTAAAATCAATGGGATTGAAGAATGCCATATCCTTGAAGGGCTGGGCCCCAAGGGATGGCTTCTTCTGGGTTTCACTGATTCTGAAGACAGGCAAAATAAAATATTTAAAGCAGCCTGACATGCACGGGCTAAATTCTTTTCCTTTTGTGCTGAAACATAATTTTTTAAATATGCCCTGAGCATGCTGTGAAAGCAATCTTCCTACATGTTTCCTTAGTGGGGAGTGCTTGCTCCCTGTGCTCATCAGTCACAAACACGACGACTGATACGCCCCCAAAGCATCAGGAAAGTTTAAGTCCTATAATACAACATTTTTGAAAATAAGACATAATTGTTTGTGGAAGAAGAGCCTATCAGGTACCTATGATGGGAAAGGGTTACTACAGGGACATACATCAGCAGTACGTACTTTAAATTCTTAGTCCATTGGTTTCTACAGCAGTTCTTGTTCACAGTAATGTGAGGCAGTTAATACGGGATCTGAACACCACTGGACTGATAAGCCTTCATACTAACTTGCAAAAGTAATTTTCAGTAATCTTTGAGGGGAAAAATTGCATTTAGTGGGGAAAAAAAAAAAAAGCAAAAAAAAAAAGGCGCTAAGCCATTCGTGCATCCTATTTTATTGAGTATGCAAGTAATAGACTATGCAGAAATTGAACTTTTGATCCATTAGGCTGTGCGTAGGGACAACCCGCTGCTGAGTTACTGTGAGAAAGTTAGGCTTCCAAACAGAAAACTTTCACAGTATTTTTCCAAAATCTCGTTTGAAAACAAGACGCCAATAGTACTGTTTAAATGCAAACTTCCATCAGAAAGGCTGGGAACAAGGTTCCCGATCCAAGGCTTTGCTGTCATGTATCACATTCCCACTGCCACAATTAGTCATCCTCAAACTAACTTTTTTTGCCACTATTGTGCAAGGCAGCGGTAACATCCTTTCCTAAAAGTTTAATGAACAGAACTATCCGTGTCCGCTTTGCTCCAACGATTGCTTCATACCCTGAGCCAGGCCAGGCAAAATAGATAACTTCCAAGCCATTTTAATTTTCTTGACAGAAAGATGGTTCAATTCCCAACCAGGCCTAATCACCATATATTTCTTCTAAATCCCCAGCCTTCATGCATTCAGTACAACCACGTATGATTATTTGAGGCTGTTTATTGCCACAGCCTTTCACCTAACGAAAGTTTCTCACATTTGGATGAGCATCGTAGTAAAAGCTTTCCTTTCGCTAGAGGTGGACCTTGCAGGGTCAAGTTTGAAAAACATCAGCAGGAGAGACAGGGGTGAACCTCATCGGCCCCGTGTGTGTGCTGAAAGCACGGATTTCGGGGAGCTTTCAGGGAGCATTTCCTGAAGCATCACAGGCCCAGACGGACAGATTGCTGAGGTTAACTATATCATTCAACACCAAATGCTAGGTAGCTACCACCCAATATAGTCTCCACCCCCAAAGGGATGGGCTTCATGGGCACTTAATGAGGAAAGCGAGGTCCCTGAGAAAGGAGTTGCCAGAAAACACAGAAAAGAGGCCAAAATGACCTGTCTTTCTGTGCTGAAGAGGGCTAGGAGAGCTTCTATATTTAAAATAACAGGGGCAGTGGGCTCCTCAGCATCCCTGGGGAGCTGCAGACCCTCCTGGGACAGCACCCATCCCCACCGGAGCCCCGGGCGACCTCACACCAACTTCACATGCTCTGAAACAGCCTCTAAACCAGGGGAGGTTTAGACTGGATATTAGGAAAAATTTTTATGCTGAAAGGGTTATTAAGCATTGGAACAGGCTGCCCGGGGAAGTGGTTGAGGCACCATCCCTGAAGGTATTTAAAAGACGGGTAGACATAGTGCTGAGAGATAGGGTTTAGTGGTGGTTTTTGTCAAGAGTTAGGTTGATGGTTGGACTCGATGATCTGAAAGGTCCCTTCCAACCCAGGCGATTCTATGATTGTATGATTCTACGTGGCTGTTTTATATCTCACAGCTGTGAGCCCATGGTTGCAAACCCCACGCAAAGACCTCACCGTGTCACACCTCGCCTGCCACCTGCCGTCCCCACTCAGGTGGCACCTCCTGCTCAGGACCTCGGGGATCCCCTCTTTGACTTCTCCCCCACTTATCACACAGGGTCTGGAAACTCGTTGCCGAGCTGCGGCTTCAGGCCGAGGACGCTTAGGACTGTTCGTTATTATTCTTGGCACTTGTGTCTAAACACTTCAGACTCCTGAGCCCAGTAAGTGCAACTATAATAACAGCAACGCCTAAATCTCTTGAAAACCTAGCGAGGGGCAGGAGATGGGGAGGACAGTGAGGGAGGGAGAGGCCGGATAAGCCCAGGAGGGGCCCGGGCATGAAGAAGGCTGTGCTGGCAAATGCCGAGGCCCCGGGCAGGAGCATCCCAGAGGGACCACGGCTCTCCAGGAGGGCAGTGCCAGAGAAAACACACAGGCTGTCCAAGAGATGGGCTACAGCAGCAGAGCTTGCATCTACCGTAACCAAACACCAACCTGAAACAAAAAGGTATCTGAAACACACAGAAAGCCCTGGCTTTGCATATTTGAAATAAGTCATTATTCAGGCTTTCCAGCTCCCAATCTCTCAGAATTCTGCTCAAAGAAAAACCTTTGCACTAATCCTCCTCCTCCATCATTATGCAATATTGCTGAGGGTAAAGGAAGTTTCCTTGCTCTTTTCTAAATATACATTTCTGTGGTTAGAAAAATTAGAGAAATGACACGGCCAACCTTCCTAAATGTGAAGGGCTCGTTTGGGGAAGCATACAAGTCATCTGCTGCAGCAGACCCTTATCACTTTGTGGTAGGCAATTGCAAAATGCCTCTCAGCCCGAGTCACATTGGGTTTAAAATGAGCTAGACAAGGGAACCACAAAAAGGGCTTGTGGGTAGCTGCGCTGCTAAAAGCATGGGGCCTGGCACTGGAGTGCCGTTAGTTAAAACAGCAATTTGTCAAGGAAAAAAGGAGCGGAGTAGCCTGCAATGCGAATGTCATGTGCGTTTTTTTTTTCTCAGCCACGAGGCTTTGCATAGAAGACGAAGAAAATACTCGGTGACCATTTTAAACTCAGCCACTCCCAGCGCAGTGGGAGTTAACGCTGTGTCAGACTTTCCATTAATGCCTCTGTTTTTGCCGGGGCTGTAAAAATGTGCTCGAGGCAAAAAACTTGTGATTCAGCGGCTCAGCTGAAGAGTTAACTTTTCTTTTTCGGAGTGGCGATTAATGATAATTTTCGTACCGCTCTATATATATCTCTGGCATGGTGAACGAGGGAGCTGGGGAGGGAGGTGGTGTGAAGCCTCGTGCCCGGCTGCCTGGTGTTGGTGTTAGAGAGACGCTGGGCAAGAGGCCTGGGGTCTTCGAGTGGCTGGTGTAAGCTGGATCTAGCATCCCCGGGCCAGTGACGCTGCTACCTAGGGAAAAAAAGGCCAAATCCAAGCTTCTTTTCTACTGAGATAGCAGCCTGGGCTAAAACTTGCCTGAGGAACCAAGGCACGCTCTCCTTTTGCACCAAGGAGTATCCCACCTGCCTATACCCAATGTGTGCTGTCTTCATACATGTAGGAGAGGGACAACAAATGGCTAAAATTATTTCCCCAACTGATTTCTCTCTTCTGTGTCTTTGCACCTGCCTGTTTTTTCCATAGTTGCCATCCCTGACTCTAAGGGGGAACTCTTCAGGCAGAACTGTGCCAAAATTCTCCGTAATAAATCTTTGGAGGTAAATGGAAACCTTTGAAATGTGGGAACACACAAAGGACCGGGCTCTTGGCCTTGCAATAGCCAATTAACAGAAGCTCGGTCAGCCCTGCTGTCCTCTGCTATATAACCATGTTGAGTTCCCCATACCTCAGGTGGGATGGCTGGGCAATGGGCTGGTCACTCCTCCTCTTACCCCTTGGACTAAGGAGTTAAGGCTGGGCGAGATGGCCTCTGATGTCTGGCAAATCCCTGACTATCTGTAAGGCCCATCTGGGCCATAGGTGGCCTGGGACACCTCAAGCAGCTTGGCGTATCTTAATATAGTTTTCTCAATAAGATCATACTGCCTTTTACAACAGCTCCACTATTACTGCAGCCAAGCGCCAGCAACCGGACGGATTTACAAGGACATAGTATTGCCACTCTCCTCCCTTGCCCATATCTTAGAAGTTGAATCTTGTGTCCTTTCCCTAAATAGCACGTTAGCCCATGTTGTCCCGCATTATCTGAGGTTATTTTCCCTCAAAATATTTTCCATACAAAGAAAAATACAGTTATTTTTATCCATTTTCTGAAAAGGTTTCCTTTTTTCTTTGCTCTTTCAAGAAAATAGGCTCCTAGCAGGCATTTATCATGATAGCTAAATTAGCCAGTACCTTTAATACTTGCAGCACAGAAAATCACTTCATCAGCTGCACAATTTGAGCTTACTGGAGAAGACTTTTAAGAAAGAATGAGAATGAAACCTAGAATAACCATTTCTTTCCCCTTGTCCCTTCGAGGCACCAAAGTTCAAGGTATTTATTTCTTCCCTTGTATACTGAGAAATCTGTGATGGTGGTTAATTGAGCGCTAAAAGCCCGTGCGACTGCAGTTTCACTAAGATGCTGTATTATTTTTTTACTTCCAATCCCAAACTGCTACAAGGCGAAACAGGGCAGAAGAGACTGCGCTTGGGCGATGGGGGAGATAATTCTGTACTGAAAGAAGCGGCGTTCTTGTGAGAGCAGGAGTATGATCGCATAGTCTGGCTCCTACGTGGTCCCCGGATTAACAGCTAGATGCCAAAGTTATTCAACGAGGGCTGAGGAAGAACCCACCATGCAAGGGCACCATAAAGAGGCGTGCATTGACTTTCTTGGGCAAACAAGAAAGGAGGAGGAGCTGATAGGTGCCTCTCCAGCTCCTCAGACTTTTGGAGGAGCCTACAGGCAGCCTTCAGTAGCTGCCCAGACCCGTTCTGCAGTGCAGACACGGCAGGCAGAAAGGTAGCATGGAACCGCATTTATTACCATTACCAGGTCAGGCTCTCCCTGCGATGCCCGTCCCGGATGTGAGCCAGTCAGCGAGGGCGTGCTCACAGAGGTGGCGGAGGTGGCAACTGGACATGTGCAGCTGCAGAAGGGTGATGGGTGAATATGGCCAAGACACAGATCTCCATCCATGGCAGCCCCCTGCCCCCAGTGAAAAGCCAAAAATTCAACGTTGCCACTCCAGTTTAAAGAGGGAAATACATATGTAGTGAAAAACACTCTCCGTGGAAGTCCCTTTGGTTTCCATGAGAGGATGATCTCGCTTGCAGCTGATAAAAATGTGTTAGGATGGAAGTTGATACCTGCTTTCCCGCAGAATCAACGTGGGTGCAAACGCAAGTGTCCCCATGCACGCACTGTGCATGGTCAATCAGTTCTATAGGTCAAGAGGGCAGGCATTAGTGAAATAATGCTTAATTAATAAATAATGAAAAAATTTTCAAAACCTTTCCCCTCTTCCAATTTTTAATCTCCTTTTCTTACAAATTAGTCAGTAGTCGAATGCTGTAAAAATGAATTTTTTCTTCAAGGGTCGCTGATTACCTACTTTGTGTTTTTGCAGCAGGTTGATGTAACTGGCTCTGGCTCTAGAAGACAGCACAGCCTTTGATCATCTCAGTTCCTTCATTATTACCTGAGGGAGCCATCAGGAACTCTCTCTCATGTCCAAAAATTATCTAGCCTACCTTCTTGGATTTCTTTATTCAGTGAATTAGTTTTCAGAATTATTCATATTTGTTAAGAAGAATCACTGGCACTACATGGTTTGGTTTCCCTGAGCTATGTCAGCTCACAACCTTGCAAGGTGTTCAAAATGTGCATCTCCTGCTGCGTAACATCCATCAGAGATGAAAGCCCCTGCTGCCCCTTGCACTTGGAAAGACTCAGGTACTACCCCCAAATTGGTGCACTTCAGTTCCTCAGATGGTGGTAGAACATGGTAAGGTAAGATATGTGGCTCCTCTAGCTCTTCAACTTATCCACCTAGCACCTTCAGAAGGCTCAAGAACTTCTGAAAATGTTCTTGACATGGATCCTAGCGTGGTTGAGGCACTTCACTCAACACAGGTTTGTTATTTCCTGGGGGCAGAGCCCCCAGGGCTGGGCCTTCTGCATGGCACCGGTGGGTACGGCCAGCTCCTCGCAAACACAGCAGTACAAACCACATTAGACCCAAAGAGAGGCATTACTGGACATTTTTTCTAGTGCCCATACACTGATCATGATAAATGATGGTCAGACATTTGCACCTTCCTATTTCAAGAAAGAGGACGCAAAAGATGAAGTCTTCAGCTTCAGGTCAAGGTTTGGAGGACCTTTCTTGCCGTCCAGCTGTGCACCCCCAGTCTCCACGTGACTGCTAGTGAGTACTCATCCATCCCTTCCCACTGCCGGGACACTTGCGTTGCACCTTCAGTGCGATTCCTTTAGCTGCCCAGGACTGGAGACTTTTCACCAAAGCCTTTCTCCTCAAAAACCCATATTCTCTTACTAGTTCACCCCAAAACCGTATTATTTCCTTGGTCAGCTGGTTGTGCCAACACTCGTTCCGATGTTGTCTACTGCTCTAACATCCGCATCTTTTCTCTTTAGTACCTGGGTTCAAAAGCCACTTTCAGCAGGGTGACACAGGAGACCCGTGTTTGTTTTCCAACCCTAACAGACATCCTGTATGCCCTTGGGTCATGCAGCCACTCTCAGCCTCCTCCTGTTTACAACAGCACAATACAAGATTTGTTCCACTTTGCCTGCTGCATTGCAACTTCTCTCTAGCTCTCCTTGATATTCTTCTCCCCCTTCCCCTCTCTCCTTTGTGACCTGTCTGCCACACACCCAACAAACTCCAAGGATTTGGGCTTCCTGAAGCTCCTGAGATATAAATAAATAACAAAAAAAATGACAATGAGTTGGTATATGGCTAACCAAAGGCAGTTTTGTTTCTCAGCAGGTTTGTGTGAGCTGTTTCTGGTTTCAGTTCACATGGGTTCTTTCACCTTCTGAGTTTCTCTTTGACGTTCAGGTTTCTGCCTTTTTTTCCACCTGAAGCCAAAAAACTTAGCAAATAAAAAGCCAGGTTTGCTCAAAACTCACGCCATTATTTTTTTTTTGAAAGTTAAAAAAGCTCTTAATTCTAGCAAGGGACCACTTCTAACTTGACGGTTTCTTGTTTTTTCAATACTCAACATCCTGATAGTAGGCTGCTCCTATTCAAAGCACTTCTGCTCAGAGCACAGGGATATTAGTGCACGTACCTGCCTGTCACCAACCATCTCTGCTTATCACTAAAAACAGAACAAGTACAAAAATAAAAGCGCCAAAATTCATTCTCAAAATGAAACAATTACAGGGGAGAGTTCATAACTTTGTGCTGAGGTACTTCCAGGCCTTTCACATGATAGATTTCATTACCCTAATAAACAGGGAGCCGACATCAGTACAGAGATCTAGGTTCAAGCTCTGTTTGGCACAACTCTTCTCTTTGGTGTGGTTTCATTTTATTTTGATTTTGTACCAATGCAGCTGCTACTGTTCTGCACATAGTTAAGTGTAGGTGCAAATTATGAAGCATAATTAATTGCCCATTAATGAGTTTTTGCAGAGGATTGGACTCTAAATGCTAATCTGTGTTTCAGAAAGAATGCCAAATGATATCCACACCGCTTACCTGCTTCTCCCTGATTTCTGTTTAGCACGCGATTGGAAGAATTTGGCTTTAATGTTAATTAATGCCTTCAATTAGAGCTCACAATGTGTATTAAGCCTCGGCCATTTCAATTTCATGATGAACCCATACACAAAATCTGCTGAGTCTACAGTTAGTGAGAACAATCTGTACAAACTAAATTTCCATTTATTTTCCAGCCCAAAATAAACCTGTTCCCAGAACTGAGTCTTCTAACCCTGCGTGTCTACGTGGCTACATTTGTCTGTCGTCTTTTCCGATCAACAAAGCAAGCAAAACAGCAACCCCAAGGCGCTCGCAAACAGTCCGCCGGCGAAGAGAGGTGCGAAACCGCAGAAGGAAACGGGCAGAAATAGAGTGGGCAGAAGACGCCGGGGATGTTTCTCCCTCTGCCTCCTGCCCTCTCCTCCGGCACGGCGGAGGCACCTGCCCTTTTGTGGACAGGCAGAGTGAGGTCGCCAAACGTGGAAGCGAACAAATTTGTGCAGAGCCCCTCTTAAAAGGCACTTTTGCCTGTTCCTAGATGACCTGGTGGGAAATGCAGCGTAGCGCCCAAGCCGTCGCACCGATAAAGCCCTTTGCGCCGAAGAGCTGCACTCCAGCGCAGCAGGGAATCACTCCAACCACACCACGTGCTTTGCCCAGCACCTTAGTTTTATCCCAAAGGATGCTCACGCTTCCTCGGGCTCTTACTGCCCTTGCCCTGGGCCGTACCTCCAAGATCACCTTTTCTCACCTTTTTTTTTTGTGGGAGCATTTGCCTGCGAGACGCAGCATGTGTAGAACAGTGTACAAACCCGTCCCGGCGGCACAGGTTCCGCTCTGCCCCTGCAGCCGCGGTACGGCCGGGCCGAGCTGCTGCCTCGGCACCGGTTTGGGTTTGTCAGGGCGGTTTGTGCACGCTGCCAGCTGGTGTCCAGCACCCGCCGCCTCAGGCTCCTCTTGCCACTCATCTTCTCACTTGCCATTGCGCGCTGCTGGCTGGGAAGCTGACAATCTGAGCATCTAGACCTATCAGTAGAGCATTTTGCCAAATTTTTTTTATTTTTTTTTTCCTTGGGTTTTGTTTGGCTCTCTTCCCCGGTGAGATCAGAGATAAAGCATATTTACTAGTTGCTGCTCGCCCCGGCCAGCCGAGGAGCTGGGCTGGAGTGAAAGCAGCTGTTTGTGAGCAGCGTGCGTGGCTTGTGCTCATTCTCAATTCCCAGCGAGCAGGATCCTTCAGCGGTGATGGAGTAGCTCCGAGTTTCAGTCTATCTGTCACTGCTCGACTGTTTTACTGTGCACACAATGCACTGATGGGCGACATCACTCAACTGCAACAAGTCCAGCTACAAAAGCAAGTAGCAGCAATTTGTAGCCTCAATGCAGCCATTTAATCATTCCCAACACTTCCCTGGTTGCCACTCTGGATAAACTAACTTGAGAATTAAGAACAAATATTTGACTTCCCCCCCCCCACCCCCCAATAATTTTACGCAGCCCTGTTTAGACTGTATGGTACTTAACAGGAGACCTTTGCCCTTCAGTTAAAAGCTGTGACCAGGAAATCCCACCTCCTCTTAATGAGCTTTTTTGTTCAGCTTACAGGGAGGGATTTGCACTCCACTCTTGCACTACAAATGCTTTGTCTGCTGGCCTTTTTTATTCAGCTGATGAATAAAAAAAGCAAACGCCAAACTCTACACATGTTTCAGTCTCCATTAAGACAACAAAGAGCTCCAAATGCATGTCCTAGCAACGGCAACATTTTTTTTTAAAGAGTGAGAAGAAAGAAAACATGGTAATTTGAGCTGTGGTGTTTTCCGTAGCTATTCCTTAACGCTTTTGTCAAAAAAGGTATACGCTTCTGACTATCGAACCACATACCTCTAGGTAAAAGGACAGACGGCATTTTTGGAATCAATATTATGCTCTATCTACTGTGAAACTATCACACAAGCAGCCCAAGCAATGGCCTTTGTCAAATTTTTTACTTGCTTATGTCTTTTACCCACATGCTGAGACCTCTCCTACTCCAGTGGCCTTGAAAGTGTTTTCCCCTTCTCCTTTTTTTTCCTTTCTGTGTGTCTCAGACAGCTCTTGGCTTCCTCTAATCTCTTGTTCTTTCCTCCTAATCGCTACATATGCTTAATAACGATAGACTGCAGACACCAGCATCAAATTATGAAGGGACAGAAACGAGGAGGATTAAACGCAGTCACAACAGGAGATGATTCTGCAGGAACCTCAAGATATTTGAAGTAGACGGAACAAACCGTGTTCCAGCGGAGAGCGGCAGAGAAAGCTTCTCTTTCCAGGGAGCGAGACTAAACCCCGCGCGTGCCTCCCTGTGCACAGAAGTCGACCAGGGATGATTCTCCAGCCCATTACACAGCCGCGTGCTGACTGTATGCTGGTGGCTTTGCGAGGCTGGTTAAAACGAACCTGGCAGAACGGGCAGGGAGACTTGGTTACCAGGGAGCATATAACGGACTACATTAAGCAAAACTCCACTGCAGGAGAAGGATAAGGGGCCTTTTTTTTGATGCCAGGCCTTGTTCTGGCGGTGCAGAAGTTGACAGCTTAGAGAAATCAGACATTTGGAAAATCCCTCATTGCAATAATTCCAAAGCCTGTTGGGCTAGTTAGTGACTGTCAACCCTCACTGCCTCTTACGGGCCACCAAGCGTCCATAGTGTTTACCTTCTCACGTGAAAGCACGAGCAAATCAGCGCCAGTTATACGTTATTGGCAGACCCCTCGGCATCACTGCTCAGACCGTGTGTGAATGGGGGACCCAAAGGGAGCCTGGACCTAAGCCAGGGGATCCGAGATGCACGCTGTGTGGCCATCACAGCGCAGAAAAAGTCCATGTGGATGCGGTACGGTATCATCATGTGAGATCAGTCCAATAAGCCTTAGTTCATGCTTAAATGTGATGAACTAAACTGCGAAATAGGAAACTGCTTTAGAAAATTCCAAGGTAGGATCGATTTTTCGTCTCACTACAGGTGCCAGATGTGCCTGTACGGCAAATGTTAGCTACTCTGCAGAAGGGCTTGCCTGTATGGTTTAGGTACCAACAGTTCTTTTCCCAGATGTATTCTCCTAAAATTATTTCATATTCAAAATTAGTTTTTCTTGTTGCAGTCCCTGCACTGCCAAGCCAGATCTTCAAATACGAGTCTAACATAACTGACCTGGCATCAAAATAAACACTATCCAAAGGACTTCAGAATGCTCTACATCAGCATATTTATATAAAAAGAAAATAAAGAAATTGTTTCTCCACAATGGCTAGAAAAACCTGGATGAAAACCTACCATTTATTCTAATGAGGGATTTCTGGCTGCAGGTGTTATTTCAGGGTCCTGAACAGTATTTGCTCTGTGTATGTGATGAGAGCAGCTAAAGAGAGAAATCTTCAGGGAGGATGGGTGAGAGAAGGAAATAAATATTTCAGTGGTAAAGGTTTCCGCCCACCACCTTCTGGGTTGCTTCTTAACTGGTGGCTGTTTGCAGCTGCCGAAACCTTTGAACTTCTTGCAGGAGAAGGACACCATTTCAGCAGGAGCGTTGGGGGATGTCACCGATGCGCTTTGCACGTCCCTGTACTACCAGTCCCTGGAGACTCTCCCTGTCACCCTCAGGCTGCAGGAAATCATTGACCTCAGGCTAAAATCCAAAAACAAAGACAAAGAGGCTCAGTGCTGCACATCGTCGTGTCTAGCTTTTACTCTCTGAAATCCGTAGCTGGAGTCGAACCCCTAGGCTCGCACACCGTGTGTTGGGAGACCTGGGATCCAGACCGTGTGCTACTCAGCCAGCCACTTAAGAAAAGCTGAAGACTGCTTTGCCTTACGCGTTTTGCATTTAGTTGGTTGGGCTGGACCTCTTCAGCTCAGGCTTCATGTCCCCAGCTGTCACCTGAAGATGGGGACCTACAGTAGTGCCTTCAAAACCTGTCAAAAAGGAGCAAGAGAAGCCGCTCTCTCGCTTTCCCAAGACGATGACACCCCACAGGGTGCTGGGTTTGCTTGTCTTTTCTGCTACTGGGCAGAAAATAAGGCTTCTCTTACTGGAGCGGAATTTGACTTAAAAGAAGAAGGATTTACAATTCACATTGTAATCGGACCTACACTTCCCCTGCCAAGTGCTCCAGACACCGGGATTAGCTATATACCACTCACATTTTACTACCTCGTGAATCTTTCATGCTATCTGGACAGCGCTAAATCTTGCTGATAAGGGATGGATGTTGCTCCCACCCCAGAGCATCCTACAGTTTCATCAGGGAGCCCTGTTGCCAGGTGGGTGAAAGGGGGGGCAATCAACCCCAGCCCTCTCTTTCAAAAGGAAAAGCAGGCTGCCATTGCACTTCTACCAGGAGCCCAATCATGGATACTTGGTAAATGTCAGCCTCTGCTTCTGTATTTCTGTTGTGCATCACTGGAAGATAAACAGACACTGAGCTTCTTGGCACCTCCGAAGATCACATCGCTTTGCACTTGCGTGGGGGGCAGAACCGCAACCGTCCCGAGAAGCCGAGGCTCCAAGCCTGCTTCATCTACCTTCAGGACGAGATGCTTTCAACCATTTTGACCCCATGTGCATTTTACCATAGTCTTCTCCACTCAACCAGCCCCGCAGAGGAGAAGCATTTATAGGCCACAGTGGTTTCAGGCCAAATATTCCAGGAATCTCAACAATTAATTTATAAGCTCCTGTGGTTGCAGATCAGGAGTTCCTGCACTCGTGGGTGGTGGTGTGGAGAAGCATGGGCAGGAAAGTGGGTGATCACCCAGGGTCAGCTCCGTGCTGCCTGACCCAAGCTCTGACAGCAGTCAAGCGCTTTTCCCGAGATGAGTCTAAACGATGAAGCTCCACTAAGCCTCGCATAATGCTTTTGGTACCCCTCAATTAGAAACACTTTCTCACATACCTACTTTCATAAAATCACCAGCGTCCGCATCTCTGGCAGAAAGTTTTGTAATGAATTTTTTTTTTTTTAATATATTTTCAGCTGCAAACAGCAGAAAACCCCCTTCAGGCACTTCACTAGACCTTTTATCCGTACGCAGGAAAAAGAATTGATTGATTTTGAAGTTAAACGTTGGCATCTGCTGTTATTCAAAACCAGGACCTTGGATACACTCATCCGCCATGCTTTCAGCTCAGCCACCAGTGTGCTGCAAATGAAGACAAGCTGTTGTCAAATGAGAAATGCAAAATAGTCAATCTGTTTGTCTGTTTAATGTAACTGGGAACATAAGCTGCTAAAAATGCTACCATTCTGCACTGTCAGATGGGAGACACTCTCCAACAAACGAAAGCCTAATGACCCATTTTACTCAGGCGCTCTGGAGTTCCTCCTAATGGTATTTTCCATATGCACTTCAACATGCTTTTAACTGAAACTGCAAATGGTACTATTTTCTATCTAACACAAGCGTGTAATCTGTGTAGCGTTTTTTTTTTTTTTTTTTTTTTCCTCTGGCACCATGAAGGAATGCTGATGTTCAAGGCGTCTTGAAACAGTGAGCATATTGCTCAAGCATCTGATGCTCATCTTCTCTTTACACCTGTCATTGTACTGTATTAAAGGAAAAAAATCAAGTCATTAACTGTGATAGATATGTTTTTAATAAGAAAGTGTTGCGCCTCACCAGGCAGATAAATAGCAAGTCTTAAGATATCTTCAGAGCCCGAGCAGACAATTACAGAATAAAGTTAAATATGCTGGGGACTCTTCAAAGACTGCTATAACTCGTAAAGATTAGGTCTCTATCAATTACGCAAGCTGCACTTCTTCAAGAATTTTCTAGCATTAAAATTGCTAATTTGACTTTTCCTCTGAAAGTTCCCCATTCCCCACAGATAATTATCTGTGAAATGTTGCCGAAACAAAACGGTGATTTGGCCAAGAAAACAAGCGTGCTCCATTTTCAAGTCAAAAAAGAACCAGTGAAAAATAATGCTAGTAGTGCCAGAGCGGGGCGAGAAGAAACTTGGAATATCTTGGCCATTTTATTAAATGTTCTTGGGGGTTGTATAGTGGAAATTTCATGGGTCTGATTTCAAAACCCACAGAACTAGGGTGGGTTTTTTTTAAAAAGCCATAGCATTTAGTCTCTCTTCAGAGGCAGCGTAATAGCAGCCAGCGCTGGTTTTGCTCTCTCCTTCGAAACCACGACAGCCCCGCGGTCTGCTGGCACACTCGCGGGTTGCGCTCCTTTAAGCCATTACAGTCTTAGAGCCAGCTTTATCTCCACTCCTGCTGTTATCACATTGATATTTTTGTTAATTATTGACACAAGAAATGCTCAGTCATAAACCGCAGGTCCCTGGGAATGCTGCGCGGAGCCGAGCGGCGGTGCCGGGAGGGTGCCTGCTCCCTCCTGGCTCCCTCGCCCTCGGGGTGCTGCCAGCATCGATTAGCAAACCCCAAAAGAGCACTGAACATCTTCAGGCACTCCCTTTTTCCCCTGCAGAAAATAAGATCCTCCTCATCCTGATTCCTCTCCACCCCCCCAAAAAAATACACGACATCATTATTTTTTCCCGTAAGGTTGTTGGCAGCCTAACGTGGTGGGGCCAGAGGGTGCACAGCGAAGGGACCAAGGTGTCCCCGAGGAGGACTGGCCAGGGATGCTGATGCAGGTGAAGCCCACCCTCTGACCACCATGGATGGGCCCGCTGCATTGTCAGCACTGGCTTCGTAGGGTACCAGCCAGCCGCGCCGCACGCCAAATTCAGTGTGCTACTTAACCTTTTGGAGAAGTGTTACAAAACATAAAGGAGATAATTATAGCTTAAAATAGTGGAGACTGGCAGTCTGTGACAATGTGTCAACGCTTGGGATTTGTGTGCTCAGGAGAGAAAGAGCGAGAGAGAAAGAGCGGAGAAGGAGCAGGTGCAAAAGTGAAAGACAGAGGGAGAGAGTTATTTCATGCAGGGGGTTAATACAGCGGCCAGTCATCTCCAGGATTATAGAGAAATTTAATATGATCTTGGAATTAGCCACTCAGTAACCAAGTAGATATTAGTTCATCCACAGGCAAAAAAAAAAAAAAAAAAAAAAGGGTTTGCTTTATTCTAAAGAGTCTGGTACCTAAGAGAGATATTTCAGGCTAGGAGGGAAAAAAAATCTATTCCTCTTTGCTTGCTATGTGCCTCCCTCCTGCATAAAAAGAACACAAACCCCAAACCCTACATAAAGCCAAACCCAGGCCTTTCCATCACAGATCAAAAGTCAAGCAAGTAGCGTTGCATTGCAGCTGCCTGAATTATACTTGGCCTCTGAATAATAAATAGGGAATTTTTCGAACCACAGGCTCATTAATGAGCACTAATTCAGAACTGATGGCACAATGTTCAGTAATTTAAGCAATGTAGACAATGAAGGTTCTCAACTCTGGTACAAAGAGTGACCTACAGAATCTTGCGGAATGAGTAATTACAGCTAATATCCATTTCAGCTTCTATTAGAACATCCAATAAAACAAGGTCATGACAACAGGCAAGGATCACATCCCGGCAAGCATCGCAGTGGGGAGAGACGGAGTCACCCTGGAGCAGGTGGATGGTTCCTATTAGTTGGGCTTCTGGATGAATAAGGACACTGACAGCTCCCCGGAGGACGGGGGTGCAGCAGCGGCGTAGGGGGCTCAGGGAATACAGGGATGGTTTTCAGGAGCCCAAAGGTTAGGCTGGGATGGGGTTTGTTTTCACCCGTAACTAGCAAAGGCTCCAAGGACAGACCATGTTCTACTGGCTTTTTTCCCCCCGCCCCCAGCCTTTCAGATAGTTTGGTATTAACGTATAGAGGGAACGATTCGCTGGTTTGATAACTGAGGATGGACTCACGACAAGTGGTAACAAAAGATAAAAGTTGACAGATAGGAACAGGACAGCGATGGGTGCCTGTAGTGTGACATACAGTTAAGTGAGCAGCAGCCGAGCAGAATGAACTGCCTGGGGAGTTTTCTCCTTTGTACGGATCAGCCTTATTAATTCCTAAGAGAGGATGGATAATATGGTCAAGAGAGGAAATAAAGAAATGATCTGCAATTTTTTTGGTACAGTAAGTGGGTAGGTGGCTGGCGGTTAAAAACAGTTTCTGACAATCCTCACAAGACCTCCTGGTGCTTTCAAAAAACTGAGAGAAGACTTACTTTCTTCCCCCCAAATGCGCTAAAATTTCACTTTTAAACGCAGGCAGTTTTTCAGTGATACCATTTGACTTTAAAAAAATAATTCAGACAACACAGGGCTATTCAAAGTGATCGCCTCCCAAAGCAATTCATAGTCTGGAAATGGTTTATCTCAACCATCCGGGCAATACTGAGGAGCCCGGAGAAGGTTGCAACCACAGCTAATTGCCTAACAAATACAATTCACAACAAATAGTTTGACAAACTCATAAAAAATCAACTCTACTGGCTAAATCTTTGGCCCTTCTGAGACTTCATTGTGTAGCTACAGCAATGCAGTGCGGACGTGCCGCAAGCTCTGCTGCGAGAGGAGTATTTCCTTGACTCTGGGGAATGGTCCGGTGGGCAAAAGCTGGTCCGGAAACACCAGGGCTCGGTCTCTGCTGATCACTGTGTCTGCAAACAGCCAGAAAATGGTCAACATGGCTCTGAACCACAGTTGTGGCTCTTGGAGTTACGAGGTGGAAATGTAGGTATCACTGCGGCCAGCGTTCGGTGCTTGCCTCTACCTCTTCCCTTCGAGTTTTTGTGTGTCCTGCTCCGTGTGTGGGTTTGGACCTACAGAGAGGTCCCATGGGAGGGGCCAGGACACGGCGTGGACTGACAGGTGTGAAATGCCTTGGAGACATGCAGAGCTTGGCTCAGCCCCGCCAGGGACTTCAAGGCCTGCAAAAAATTGGGGAAAAGGGGCATATTTCCCCCAAGAATTAAGAATCATGAATCCCTTGAGTGGATGTGAGAAAGTACTCTTTTTTGGGTTTTTTCATGAAAACCAGAACAAAAGAGAGCCTTTCTTTCTTTCCCACCATACCTACTATGTTTTGCTAATGGTGCTCTTCTGGCAGAAGCAGGGTTTGGACAAAAGGCTCAGTCTCCCCAGAGAATTGATTAAATGCTGGGTTTTGGCAGTTGAAAATGCTCTTTGGTGCTTAAGTATCTGCGGTGGAGGCTGATTCTAAGCACTTCTGCACTACATAAACCTCAGCATCCAAAATCCACTTAAAGGATCCCAAATACCTACTTGCGTCCCATGTGTCCTAGACACCGGTCTTCAGCTAAAGATCATTTCACCTCCAGTTGTGAAACAGCTGCCCCGGCTCACTGGTGAGTCCAGTAAGGGAACAAAACCCTCAGTCACTGAACCACCTGGAAAAAGCCTTCTCTCCAGACATTTTCCTTATGTGACAAATCCACCTCTTGGAAAGCTGATGGAGGACATGGCCTATGACCAAATGATTAGGACCTTTTCAGGAGGAGAAAACCATCTTTTCAAGGCCAGGTTGGACGGGGCTTTGAGCAGCCTGGTCTAGTGGAAGGTGTCTCTGCCCAGGGCAGGAGGGTTGGAACTAGGTGATCTGTAAGGTCCCTTCCAACCCGAACCATTCTGTGATTCTGTGATCTTTAGGAGTGTTGGAAACAGGAAGAGAGGGGAACCAGGGCAGGACTAGGACCATGGTGGAGGCACCAGCCCAAGCCCCAGCAGCAGCACCCGGGCCGTCCCGCTGGGCCGTCCCGCTGCCGGCGCACAGCTACGCTCTTGAGTTGAATTCTGTTGACTTTAGTAATATTAATTGAAGAAGAGTTTCCAGGATTGGTCCCAGGGTTGCTGTAGCATCAAATGAATGCCAACAATTTAGATTACCTTCAGCTACACTAATTTCCATACTGGCTCGAGGAATTTTTCCTGCATCACTTGAGAAAAGTACCTTTAAAAGCTGTGCTGCTTTTCTTTTTTTTTTTTGTATACTATCTAGTAAGGACTTCTGCTTTCTGTTAAAATGTGCTGATAGATATTTCTTTTCTGTTTAACTTTAAGGGACCTTGGTGAATACTTTAAGGTTTACAGCTCAAATGATTGTTTAGTAAGTAAACCTCTTCTCCTCCAGATTTTAGTAAAATACTACATAGTTAAAATATTTTATTTGGATCCATACCTCATTTCAAAGTGTTGCTCATAATACCTGACAGGAGCTGAACTTTAGTTAGCTATTTCTCCTTTTTTTTTCCTTCTTTTTGGAGGAAAACAAGAAGTCGAACATAGCTTCTGACACATTAAGCATGACTACTGGGAAATTAAAACAAATGCTGGTACAATTCACAGGGGGAAAAGAACTTAAAGTTTGTTTATAAATTTGTTCCCAGCTCCAAATGCATGTCATAAATTAATAGGTCATCAACATACTGTATTTAGCTGGCAGCAAGTAATTTTCTGCGAAGATATGAGACAGAATATGGCCAGAGTAGCAAATTGGCTGAAAGCGAAGCATTTTGAGTGCTTTGTAAAATTCATACCAGACAACTTCAAGCTCCAACAAAATGGAAAAGAATCTTTTCTCTCTCTGTACTTAACACCAAGGATTTAGAAAACTGAGTAATAATGCAAATACCCAGAGGTTAATAGCCTGGTGCCATAGCTGGAACGCACACCCAACTTACAGGAGATCCATCACGCGCGTGTCCGGACAGTTGGGGAATGTGGGACTACGGACCGGGATGCTCTGAACGCCATCAGTGCCGACACACTCCCATCAGGAAAATTTGTTTCAAAGCAATCAGAATCCCGACCTCGCAGCCCATTGGGGCTGGCTTCTGCCAGCCTAATGCAGATGAGACCAATCTTTTTGTTCACAGGTTACGAAATATTCTGCGGTCCCAACTGCAAAGCCGTGTCTAGTAACTTGGAAAATCACATATTTGGCTGGGTGGGAAGTGGCAGGGTCTGGATCAGGCCCCAGCAGCCTTGTTGAAAGTCCGACTTTCACATTTTAGAGAGATTTTCTCCAAGATTCAGGTAATTAATCACCTGAATTTAAACACACGGGGAAATGTAATACTCCCCTCTACAAACATGTCCATACACGGCGCAAACTCAGAGCAAAGAAACCTTTGGAGACTATCAAGACCTGGTGTTAGAATTAAATGGGTTTCTCTAGTTTTTGGTCTAGACCTGCATTTTTCAGCCCGTAAGGTGCAAGTCACCTGGAGGTGGTGTGAGCAGCACATGAGGCACGGAGAAACCTTCAGCCCTGGGACCTCCTTCCCAAGGTGCCACTGGAATGGATTATTGAGGAATTAAAGCAAGACATGGCCTAGAGAGCCATTTCTTTGTCTCCGAAGAGAAAAAGCCTCGACCAGTCCACACACGGCCCAAAAGAACAGCCTGTTTTTGGGCCTGGTGGAGGACAGTGGGAGAGGACGGCTCCAGGGTCTGTCAGGGGGAAGGGGGTATCAGCAGACCCACTTGCCCTGGGCTTCACTATCAGCCTTTTTTTTTTCCAAAATGTTAAACCCCACCGTTTAATATATGTATATACACGCACTCATGCTTTAAAATTCTTTCAGCGATGGGACGAGGCAATATTATCTTTGAGAAAATGCAGATCCTAACTTAGTCTCCCAAAAGGAAAATTACTGACTTGAGCAACTCCTGGTAGTTATCCAAATAGCCTTGTCAAATTATTTAAATACCGCATTGTGATATTATTGAAGTTGGTACCAAGTTACTCTTGGCAGAAACAAGTGTTCACTGGCAGGTGCTGAGTAGATGAGCTGTTGCTGCTCCAGCTCTCTGTGTCAGCAGCACGGCTGGCTGCTGAGAGGGATTTTAACCAGGGAGCTCAGCAAAACACCCTCCAAAGGGGTTACCTTCCCTAAGGGGCTCTGGGGGGGTTTGCTTTTACCTCTCCCAGGCCCGTTACTTATCTGCTGTTATACTGGAGCAATGCTGGATATTTTTTTTTGGGGGGGGTGGGTGGGTGGGAGGGAAGCTTCGCGTAGCTGCATTCGGCACAAAACCCACCCGCTAAAGAAGAGCTCTCTCTTCTGTCTTAAAACAAATTCAGTATGTAAATCTCCAGAGAAGAAAATTTTGAATTTAGGAATTTACCTGCTCTGTATTAAAAGGAAGGGGAAAAAAAAAAAAAAGGACTTAGGCTTATGCATTTTTCATTATTTGGGACCCACTCCACCGATATATACTTAATGCTTTCATCTCTGCTATAATTTCCGTTGGAAAGTTGTTTAAAATGCAAGAGTCTAGCGGTGAGTCACACATGCTGTTTCAGAAAAACCCGTTCAGAGCGGGGATACACCAGCTCTGGCTGTCTGTCCAGCTGCAGCGTCAGGAGGGACAGGGGGAGGAGGAACAGCGGTGGAGGAAGCATGGGATGGGTTGCTTGTCTTGGGCTTTGAAATCCATCTCTCATCTCAGGACGATCCCAGATTTGTTGTACGCCGTGGAGGTGTCCACCTTGCCTGCCCCGGGGCAGTGCTCCCGCGGGGAGCCCCGTAAGAGATGGGGGGAGCTGGGGGAATCCAGGGGTTACACGCCGAGCTCCTCCTGCCACAGCCTTCACAAGCAAAACCCACAGACAAATGCCATAACAACCTCCCTGTGCCGCAAAGAGGGCTGGGGACCCTGACAACAGCCTCCTGCTGCGCGAGCGTGCGTGGAGGTACAAGATCCGGCTCCGCGAGCTCGGCCGGGCAGCCGCGAGGCAGGACCTGTTAGATCATTTAGTCCCCACATCCTTTAAGAAAACTTTCGCCCCCTCAAATATCTTTTCAAAGGTTTTGTCCAGTTTGGCTGTAAATGCCTCGAGTGATGGTTTTTCCATCACTTCCCCGGGGAAACTCTACCTTCCTCTAACAGCCCTCGGTAACAGGCCATCTCCTGCTATTCAGCCAACATTTGCTTTGGCTCAGTTTCATCCCATTACTCTTAGTTATATCTTCACGTACCACGCTGACATGCTTAATATCATCCGCAAATTTTTGAGAGTTAAAATTTATATTACCAAGACAAGCAAAAGGAAATAAACAGAAGATAAATTTTTCCGTGGATATTGCTTTCTACGGAGAAGTCTAGGCAGAATAAAGCCATGCTCAAGGAAGGAATTAGTAAACAGGCGAAATGAAATGACAATGAAATGAAATGACAACTTTGTCACTTTTCAGTTAAACTGGGATGACAAGATTGTCACTTTTTTTCTGGCCACCTTTACCCTTAGGGTAATTATTTTAGTGTTGCTGTGCAATAGATTTCACTTTATGCTTCTGGAAAATGACTATGGCCCAAATCCTCTGCCAGACCAAATGGCTACAACTGCATTGACTTCTCCTATATTTTCTAGCCAAAAATTTCCCTCTGTATTTCTGTCCAAGTATGCCTGCTAGGTTACAGGAGACGGACCTCTGCTCACGCTGGAGCAGCATACCAGCTCCAGGACTCTGTCTTGTCACGCAAATTGATTATTTCCAGCCTTCAAAGGTCCGCACGGCTGAAATCCATATTATGCATTTAAGTGCAATCTTACTGAAAGGGTCCAGATCTCTCTGCCAGAAAACTCTTTTTCTTTCTCCAGAAGCTCATAGGGAACATGCGTAGATTGTGCTTTACTGAGGTGAATGCAGAGACAGACTTAAATTAATATGTCTGGGAATAAATTATTTCTAGAGTGTCTTGAGCCAGCATCACATGAATAGATTACCATGAGGCACTATGGGAAGCAATAATTCATCTGAAAATCATAGTTTAAAACAGGAAAAAAATCTATGAAAGCTGAGGATAACTCTCCAGCATCTTCCTCTCAGTGGTGACAAGTGCTTTGCAACCTGCAAAGTACCTCAGAAGCATTGTGGGCCTCTGTGTCGTCACAGAAATCTGGTTTATCTTGTGTGGCTGGTAGCAGTGACAACTGACAGCACCTCACCAGCCGGCAAACACCCCCCAAGAGGCTGGTAGGGCTGGGAATACCCATAACTATTCCCCACATAGAGGAGAATGGGAGGTGGCCTACACCAGCTCTACTTCCAACTCTAGGAATGGAAAGTCATATTGTAGTTTTGTTTACAAGCGCCAAAAGCAGCTTTCCCTGGTCAGGTCTTCCCCAAGGCTTGGGCAGACCCCAGGAGGTGTGGGCGGTGCCGCCTCCAAATCGCCAGGGTGAAACTGCACCAGCTGTACGTCCACTTTAGGAATAGAGATTGGGCATCTTCTACATCTTTTTTTGGCCTTTGGTTGGTGCCACCCCCACTTCTCTTCTAAACGTGTGCCAAGCTCCGTTGAACCAGTTCAGACATTTTAACCACAGTCAAGAGGCTTTTCAGGTTGTGTTATAGGGGAAAAAAACCACCTAGGTTTCACCAGCACTGCCCCAATACCATTTAAAGTTAAGAAGTTATTACGTGACTTTTGTCACTAAATATACCACAGAATTTTCTTCTAATTTGACAAAATAAATGAAAGAGCTATACGCCTCGTGGTGAGAGAAATGATGATTCTCTGCTGGCCAAAGGAGAAACATGCTCTTGCAGCCTACCTGGTGCCTCAAATTTTCCTACTAAAAATCACATAGCTGAGACCACAGAGAGCATCTCAGTTTGTACAGCAGCCCAGGGGTTTTATAGTTAGCCTTCGGTGCTCTCATCTCACTATACGTCTGTACAAGTCTATTTAAACTCCAGAATGAAAAATAAAAAAAATAAAATTTAGGTTTTCACCTTGATCACATCTCATTCCTTTCCTCTACATCAGCCTCTCCTTTTTTCCTAATTGGCCTACGGCTGTGAAACTTGAAAAGTGGTTTTTGCATTTGCCCCCCCCCGTACAGCGACACGGCTCAGCAGAGGTGCGTGGAGCCTTGGGAGCTGTGAGGCATCATCCTGCACTCCAGAGGTCATTACAGCAGCCACAGCGATGTTCTAAACACCTCACCTGGTAAGTCCAAGGCAAGATCCTCATTAACTGACGTACAAAAGGCTACACGACGGCAGTCAGCTCCGTGGCATGAATGGCCAAGGTGGACACGTCTGAGACAGAAAACCAGCAAAGACAAAAGCGCAGCCTCCTACACACAGCGATTTCAAACATCACAGGGTGTAAAGGGATGGGAAAGTGATCGTGTGGTTAGCGTGGTTAGCATGTGGTTGCCCTCGGTCAGAGCGACATGGGGGGAGCGGTACGGTGCATCTGCAGCACCTTCTCCCCGTGCAGCGGTGGTCACGCTCCGCCGAAGCAGGGGAAGAGATGGGGCTCTCCTTCCCCGGGTCTGCAGGGCACACTGGTCGTGCCGAAAGGACGGGAGGTGACAATATGTATTAATACACACTAACCGTCTCTAATGTGGCCAGCTTTGTTAGCCATCGTGGAAAAGGCATCAGCAACGTGGCCTTCAGCAAGGGCTAAACAAGCTCTCTGGGGACCTCGGCTACCGTCTTCTGTTGTCAGCCTGGGACAAAGCTCATTTCACGGCATCCTAAATACGATTGTGACTTGAGCAATGAGACCAAAGCAATCTTGAGTGCATCTCCAGGTGGCTGACGAGACATCTCCTGCTCGCAGTGCAGACACGCACGCAGAAGGAAGCCTTATCTGGTCTCATTCTGTCATCCCGAATCTGACCCTCTCTCAGCAGCCATAACTGACAAAACTAAATCTGACTTGGGTACCTGCACTCAGAGTTCAGTTTGACACCTCAATCCCTTTGAGATACAGAACTCAGGTATTTGGAAATGAGCCTAGGAAAATCATCTGCTTTCTCCTGCGTGCCTACCAAGGAAAAGATATAAAATTCATGTTGAAAAGAAAGCTATGTAAAAAAAAAAAAAAAAAAGAAAATCCGCCAAACCAAAAAGCAGACCTGTCTTGCAGACTGCACTTCATCAGCAGGACACTTCACACACCTGCAGACAAGGGCCAGCTTTGTGAAGATGTGTAGAAGGTGTCTAGAGCTGCAAAAGCCACTTAGTCTACTGAGACCTCTGCAGCGGTTTTGGAAAGGCATCTCTGCATCCACCCGCATTTTAAATCCTCCACCACTTTGAGAAATCTGTCCAAAGGTCCTGTTGCTGCTGCACTTGTTTTAACAGTATGTAAACACTTTCTATGTATTAGAATGCATGTAATATTTAATATGCAGCAGAAAATATGTAATACTTTCTATGCAGCCCAGTACTACAGTAGTCTGGAAATTACTCGAGGTGATTCTAGGGGAGATATGATGCCACATGTTGCCGTATTAAATGCCTGTGCTTTGCCATAGGAAGCGTTTTCATACACTACTTTTACAGGATTTCTGCAGCACTTTTAAACTCATTTTCCCTACTCAGCAAATGCAAATTCCAAGCAATACAGTGCCACTCTCATACAGCTGTAATCACAACCTCGCACAACTTCAGTCTGAAGCATTTGTTCCACTGAAAGAGTTTGCTATTTCATTTGTACGGTCCTGTTTAAGGACATAGGACTAGTTTTAATACGACATAAAGAACCAAGCAACTGTTTGCTCAGCTATGGCAACAAGAAATACAAAGAAGGTACATATGTCCAAAAAGATAATAGCTGACTATCAAACCGATCCCAGAAATCAGTTGTGAAATGAAGTGGAATATGTGAATGGTTACGAAAAACAACTAAATTAATTTACATGGGTGAATTAAATGCTACATGAGAGACAACTGCCACAGCAGAGTTATTTTCCTTAGTCAGAATAAATGGGATTGGATATGCACATGCATGTGTGCATTTATGGGCATTTATGTGAGAGAGATTTATTGAAATGTTTAATGAAATCGCCACGGTTGTACCAAGTTACACGCAGTGGTTTGCAGGCCTAATCCTGCTCATGTTAAAGGCAATGGAAATAAGAACAGTCGACTAATTATCACTCCATAAGTGCTCCAGAATATCCACGTTGAATTCTAACAAATTACTAGAACCTCAGGGAAAAAAACAATGCTAATTAAGATGAACTTTAGGTGTAGGACCTAATTAATGTGATCTTTACGTGAAACTTATTCCAAATGAAGCAACTTTAAAAGTTATACGAATAAATGCCTTGGGCTGTATAGCACTAAATAAGTCAAAAAATAAACAAACATGTTGCTTAAAATCAGCAAGTAACAAATCAAGATATTAACATGGGTATTATGTGACTGCAAGACTCTGCTTCAGCAAAGATTTTGTTTTGCTTTAGCTCCGAACGCCACTGTTGGTGGTGAAACGATAGGTGCTGGAGATCGTTTCTGGTTGTAGCTGGTGCCACACAGAGATGCTGGGGGAGACGCAAAAGTACAGTAAGAATACACAAGCGACTCTCTTGTTCTGGGGGGAAGTATTGATTTCAAGGTCTTGTAAAGAAATGATGTGTCAGTCTATTAAAACAAGACCTTAAAACTATATCTTTAGGTAACTTAAAAGACTTTTTTTCCTGTTTTGAGGAAGGCAGTAGATTCCCAAGGAGGACAAATTTGTGCCCCAAGTCAATTCAAGAAGGTATAAAATGGTTCATGTGCTGGTACAGCTCCCGTTTGTGCATCCAGGTATGTGTACACACCTGTATGACTCAGGTACGTGGAGACTGAAGGCCATGTAGGTGACAGAAATATTCTGGAAACTGGTGAAGAAAAAGGAAATGAAACTCAACATACTATTTCTCTTCTCCTTCAGTACAAGCCTCGCACCTGGCTCTTTGCAGAGAGCCTGGTTGGCTGATGCTACGTACAAAACATCAGCCCCCGGCAGTGCCGTGGGGAAGAACCGCCAGCCCGTGGGCAGAAAGCCTTTGGGCACGTGTGCCGTCAGCTGGTCAGGTAGTGCTGGCTCTGCGGCATTCAGCTCCATCGGCCAACCCGAGGGAAACGAGCTCACAAATCAGGAGAAGAGGAAGGTCTCCATGGCACTGACAGGGACACCGGGGAAGGGACCTTCCTAGTTTCTGGGAATGAAGAGTTTACTCTAGAAATGTTGTTCAGTGTTATCTAGAAGAATTATTTTCCTTACAAAACTGGACAAACTCTTATTTCTTACAGTCCTGCTGCATTCCCTGGCTGAGGGTAAAAGCTGAGCCTGCTGTGAAGCCCAGAGCAGAGCTCTGGACATCTCCTGTAAGCACCTATGTGCCAGATGGACCTAATCCCCTGGCTGGAATCCAGAATCTCGGGATGAATCCTGATCCCATTGAAACTGCTGGCAAGAGTCCCACCGGTTTTAGTAAGGTCACCCTCTGGTCTCTGCTCCAGCAGAGCTCTTGGGAGATCCTTCCGTACAGGATTTTTTTTTTTCTGAATGAAACTAAGTTGACTGAGTACCGACTTGTCCAATTTATAACAAAGGCAACAGCAATGAAGAAAAAAAAAAATTAGCCTTCGGGAAAACAAAATAACAACTTACAATTACTCTGTTCTGAGCAGATATAATAAAAATATCAGATGCAATATATGGACATACATTAGCGTTTTGGCTTTGTCTGCTAAACTGGAATTCCTCACATGCTGACCTCTTGCCCTCCTCCTACTTCTATTTTTCTCTCTCACCACTCCATGAGAAAAAAGGGGGAGAGGAGAAAGAGAGAGAGAGAGAGAGACACAGAGAGAGAAAAAAAAAGAGAGGAGAGGAAAAGAGAAATTATGAGAAAGCAGTAAAGACAGCGAAAGAAAGAGAAAGAACGGAAAAAGAAAGAATGAAAGAGAGTGCAACAGAACAAAAGCAAGCAAGGGTGAGCAGGAGAAAGAAAGAAAAGAGAGAGAAATCAATGCACTGCCAGTCGGTTTTTTAGGGCTTGTGAAAGTTATGAGGCCCTACATGGAGAAGGCATTACATTTTTTGATCTGCAGCCAGATTCTTAATGAAATAGGAGGGCAGGAGGGAGGCTAATGTGATTCAGCATCTAAAAGCAAGCCGTTGCATCAATAATCTTTAGCACTGGCACTTGTGCTAAGACAAAACATAACAGAGTTTAGACGACAAGTTGTCAGTGTGATTTGGGGGCCTTTCAGTTATTCAATATAACTCCATTAGGTTTTGGAAGCATAAACAGGTAGCAGGGTTTTGTGCAAGTAATACTCTTAAACCAGTATGTAATTAAAATTGAGCTCTTTGGAGAATAATTCTACTATATATTACTAGAGGTGACCTCTATTTTATCAATCTCTAGTGAATACCACTATTTGTTTTAGCTTTACCCACTTCCAGGCTAACAAACATAACCACGAAGCAGCAGCGTGATGAGCTGAGCAGCGCGCCCTGGAGTTTGGGCCGTCTTTGACTGTGCGTCTCACTTCGCAGCTAAAGCAGCTTCCGAAGAGCAGAGCACCCCCTTCCACGGCTGCCTAACTTCTGCTTCGCTTCTCTGGGGACGTGGTTTTTAAAACGTATTTACTTTTATGCAGAAGTTTTTTACTTTTTTTTTTTTTTTTTTAATGTGCAAGACATCGGGGTAAACTAGGTTAAAGGAAACTTTTTTTTTTTCCTCCCTTCAGCTGGAATAGTACATAAAACTGAGACTGACCTTTAAGGCTAAGCTTTGCAAAGCTGCCAGTGCAAGGAATTTGGGTAGGATGAAGTTCCCACCGATGAAGACGTCTCACTTCAAGTTAGTCTACGCATGACTTGATTCCCCCTTAAATCCCGCACAGAGAGCACAAGCTCGCTGGAGCTGTACGTGGAGCCTTGTCAGGGCCTCCTGCAGGCGAGAAGCTCACTCTGAGGGCTCTGACCAAGGGAGTGCACTGAAAGAAGAGCTCATAGCCTTCAACAAGGTGCTCAGGAGAACAAACTGTTAGGCCATGAGCCAAATATATTAAATTTTCAAAAATCTTTCACATTAGATACTGAGCTTAAGCCTCTGTGACCGCTGGTCACTGGGCAGAAGGGGCTTCCAACCAGAGCATCCCAAAAAACCTCCCCTACTCTTACCAGAGCATCTTCTCACTGAAGAAATACCTCAGGTATGAAGAGGACCTGGGCCATAAACACTAGAATTTGAGATGGATAATTAGCCCAAGCCAGGTTATGCTCCTCAAACATCTCAGCAAAGCCTGAACCATTAGTGAACAAGTTGAGCAGCATAATTTTCCAGGTGGATGACGCTAAAAGAAGAAAAAGCGCTGGAGTCACAGCATCATGAATCTTAGTTTCCCCCTTAAGCACACGAGTCAGTGTGGTCCCTTGGTAATGAGCTCCTAACACTGATCTATGGCACGCACTTCCTACAGACCAGTCTTCAAACACACAACTTAAGTCTGAAAGGTGTAATTTTATTTTACCTCTTCTATTCCGATCTCGGGATGTTTGCTTCCTCCTACGTAAAAGTGACTCTACAGTTAAGACAATAATTAATTTTGCTGAACAGATACAGGAAGGTCTGGGAAAGGGAAGGGTGAGAACCACCAGCAAAAGCCAATTTTACAACGCTATTTATTTTCCCCGTTTGTCTCAAATACAGCATTTTGTTCACTGTTCTACATGCCTATCTATATTAAAATAATACAGTAAGCTGATTCTGAATCAAAGGCAAAAATTCAGCTAGTTAGTGTGAGGGAATGCGAATTATTTTACATCCCAAGCATGCAAACCCCCTCACTTCTACCCCTTATGCTTGCAGAGACCATTTTTTATGACTTTCCCCATTTCTTGCCATTAATGTGGTTTGAATTGTCTCCTGGTCTCCTAACACAGAACCAGTTGTCTGCCTTCTTCATTAATCTTCATAAATTTCAAGTACTACAATGGCCTGGCCTCCGCCCTCCGGGGCAGTGGCAATTTAAGAGGGCAAATGTTTTGAGGAGTCGGTTTGAATGCCTGCCCCGTGTCTTACCGCACCGTGCTCGAGCCCGGGGCGGTGGTGGGAGGGCAGGGGGTGTTTTAACCCTCCTTCATGTTTTGCCTTTTTAAAAAATACTAATTTTTCCAAGTGCTTTTAAGTTCCCAGGAAGGTCTAAACAACTGTGGCTGTGGAAGGGAAAAAGGATGCAAGGATTCATACGACACCTATGGGTAATATTCGAATGGGGAACGGTATCGCCGTTGGATGCCTGTTGGTACCTATTTGGTACAACGTGTCTCTGCCTCCAGCCTTCCTCAAGCTCCTGGCCAGGGGTTTGAGGAAAGCACTGTGAAAAAGTTTCAGGGATCTCCCAACTTTGCACTTTGAGGTTTTTAATCTTAAAAAAAAAAAAAAAAAAAAATCCCAACAACAAAAACCCCGCATCTTGCAGCTTGATACTACCACAGAAAATTATTTAGCAATTAAATAACAATTTACAAGGCAGCACAACATGCTGATAGGTGTAAGGAGCAGTGTAAACAAGTACGGAAAACATCATATATTGAGAAAAAGTTCCACGGCGCAGTGCTGAATGTCCCTGGACACATAATTTTCTTCCACATTTCATCTGGAAAAATATCCTCCCAGAAACAAGGATCCATATCAGTTAAGGTGTAGGGTCCAAGACTTAAACCCAGAAAGAACCCCAGACTGTCTCCAGGTTTATGGGATGCTTAAGGTCTGGCATTGGGGGGTCTCTTCCCCTCTTCCATCGATTGGATGAAGTTTCCTTCTGGACCGTTTCATTCCGTCGGGGTGATGTGACACAGTATAAGGAAAACAAAGACAATTGAGTTTAAGCTCGTGGAAAGCTAACTCTCTTTGGAGGGAGCCAAAGCGGTAATAAAAACTGTTCTAATGATTTGATCAGCAAAACGAAGTAAAAGCAAAGTTTGGAATTAATGAGAGCTCTAGATCAAAACCGCGGATGATTTTCCTCTCATTAGTGGTTTTTATCATCAGATGTTAGCATTGTTTGAATGAAATTCATTCAAAGACCTCAAATAAAAGCAGTATTTGGTAAAAGAAACCGTGATTTGGGTCTATTAACAAACAGAACATCTTGCTAAATAATTCCTTTATGCACTATTCAGTAATGATGTAAAGCTGGTGCCTTTCTGCTGCCTCAGTGAAACAGCCTTCAGAAAGATCATTAAACCGGCTTTTTGTGAGACAAGCTAAAGAGAACGACCGAAACGTCTGTTATAAGTTTATATTTGTATTCAACTCAATTAGGCCTTAGGATACAGATGAAAGCAAAGCGTGGTTTCCTCCGAGGCCGTTTCAAACAGCTAACTTTCTAAAGAAGCGCTTCGGAAAACTGCCTGGGACGGAGGCTGCCGCTCCCCAAGAAGCGTTGCATCACGGCGGCCCGGATCCGAGGGACGGGGGGGAGACGCTCGTAAAAAATATCAAACAGCTGATGCACGTGGATGCCGGCCAGCGCCGCCGCCGGAGACATGCTGCTCATTGTGGAAGGAATTTCGGGACAAACGAAGCCACCACAAATAACAACAAACCCTCCTCCTCTTCTCCCCTTTCCGCCGCTCGGGAATCCTCCCGCCCGGCTTTATTTTTTGCCTTTCCAGCGGGGCCCCACGTCGCAGCCCTTGCCAGCTGGCTGCGGCCAGACAAAGCCGCCCTCGGCAGCAGCATCGCTGCCGCCCCGCGGGGCGTTCGCCCGGTGACAGATGCCTCGCAGGCACGGCCGGCAGCGCCCAGCAGCCGGCCCTTCTGGATTCCCGGGGAGGTTCAGCTGGCAAAAGGATGGGTTTTATACTCTCTCTTGGGGTTGGAGGGGTAGGATGGCTTTTCTCGCTGGCAAGAGGTCTCTGGAAGGAGTTAGGGGAAGGTGGTGGTGGGCTGAGGAGGAGCCCGGCCTCGCAGAGCCCTCACGGGCATCCCCGGTGTTGCAGAGTGTCACCCAGGGGCTCCACGCCCAGCACCTCCTCTTATCTGCCTTTCGTTCCAGCACCGCAGCTGGCATCTCCAAAAGATTTTTAACCGTGTAAGAAAAAAACCCAGAAATGCTTGTCTACCTTCTCATTGGAAACACCCTCCAACTGATTCAATGCGAGCAGACCAGCCCCGTCCAAAAGGAACACGTTCCCTCAGAAACGTTTCACCTGCTCACTAAGTACACTCACTACACAGGGCCTTTTTATAATGTGCTAATTTATTTTTAGAAACGGTTTTATATCGCAGAGCACCCTGAGTGCCTTTGGCAACTTCAGGTACTTTAGAAATAAATGTATTATTATTCCTCTTTAGAGATTTAAACTGTATGTTAAGTGGTTAAAAGTAGCCATTACATGGTTGGTGGCTTTTTCTTTTATTGGTTTTCCCAATGGCAATTTTAATACTGAATTTTATTATTTTTATTAATTTTATTATTTATTTATATTACAGCACTTAGACTCTTAATTTAGGAAGAATCAGTTCCAAAAAAGTGGAGCTGGGTGCCTGATTAGCAAATGAGGTGCCTAAGGCCAAAGCTGTGACCCTGAAAGCTCCTGAGGGCTTTAAAATAACTTTCTGATCTAACTCTTCCCAGGCATCTCCAGTTCTGCTCCTGCTCCTTCCTGGGAGACCCTCTGCCCTCCTGGACCGAGCACTTTAGCAGCAACAGGACATCTCAGTGCCTGGGTTCCCTGAGGAGATTAATCTAATTGGCATTTTTCAAATTGCACTTGATATACAAATGAAGACACAAACCAACTACAGTTGCCTTCTCTCCAAAGAAACCACATGCTCTACCTCTTTCTTCTTTTTTTTTAAACTGTGGCCTTTAGGCAGGCCATAGTCATCCCTCTGCTCTGGAAGAAGGTGGCCCATACCTCAATGAAGGCACCTTCTACACCACATCCTGGACTAGCCCACCACACATGGGCTTTGCCAGGTGGCTTTTGAGGCCAATTCTCCGTGCAGAAGAATTCAAGATTCATTAACCCAAAAACAAAGCTCCAGAAAACACTCCTCCTGCAGATCAATGGCTGAAGAGGGAAAGCCAAGGCATAGGCTCTAGGATCAGAGGTTCCCCACTTTCTAGGGAAAGACACAAGATACTGTCCTGTCAATGCTGGGGATGAAACACCTCCCAGTAAGGCACCTACACCTTAGAGACATCAAGGGGTGAAGACCAACTCTATTTTCATTATCTTTTTCTAGGTGAAACTCCAGCTAACTACTACTCATGGTGTCTTCAAGTGTCTCCTCTTCTAAGTGTGCCCGGCTGGGCCCAGGTCGCCTTCTACTCTGTGTCCCTCTATGCTAAGATAGCCCAACTTCAGGTTTCCAATTTCAGTTCCTGAAGCCAGGAATATGAAATGTGTATCTTACAATATTTAGCCTTGTGGACCAAAGAAGTTTTCATGAAGTTTAAAAGGCAGTTTGGAAAAGTTTTCTGTCTTGGAAGGACTGAGCAAACTTTCTCAACTCAGGCATCTGAAACTGAATTTTGCAGCTCCTGAGTCTGTCCCGTCACTCAAGCACAATAAGAAAACAAACTCTACACGGCAATTAAGCACACGCTCTGCTGGAATTGCTGTTATGGTTCAGGTGAAAGCAAGACTTCTGCGTGTATCTTTAGAGGAGTGAGTGACTCAGATATTGTGAAGAGTCACCATTAAGCTAGCTCTTCATGCAATAAGGTAATCCTTTCTCTTCTTTTGAGGCCAAGATCCAACTGCCGTTACTTATCATGTTCTTCAATTAAAAAAGTTACCACCTACTAACTTTTCTCAGGGAACCATCAGTTGGTGTGAATGGAAAACAGCCAGCTGATTAGTTCTGATGGGGCGGCTGCATGGAGGTCTAGTCTGCGTCACTAAAAGGCCTGCTCATCCAATTAACCAAATCACGAAGGACAACTCCGGCCAAGTGCAACACTTACTGGGCTGCCATTACCAGGAGGCCAGTGCACCAGAGATATGGTCTCTGCAAAGCTGGAAGTTTCTTCTGAGCCTCTTCAAAGGGGGTGAAGTTATTTTTTGAAGACCTCTGAGGTGTGTTTCCTACCTGCCCACAGAGCAGTAATTCAGCCTGAGTTCAGTGCACTTGGGTAAGTGGCCGGTTGCAAGGATATACCTGAATCTATCCTTATTCATTAGTTAAGGAAATTTAGGCAGGTGTCTGAAATTAAGCAAGCCTTGAAATTTCACTATGAGATACGCATATAGGTTTTTATCTGCAATCAGGTGCTTTAGCGGCAAAGGCGGCGGATGAGCAAACTCTGCTATTATAACTATTATATTTATCATTATATAATTAGAATTATACCGTTAGAATTACGCTATTGCAATTAATGGATAAATGACAAGACTCACAAGAAGGTCAACGGTCAGAAACAGGAGACGCTTCCTCGAAACGCTGGTCAGCACGGCAGGCTGCTCCGTGCCGCAGGCTGATAAAGCCCCTGAGCACTGCCGGGAGAGCCAACAAGAAATCGGATCCACCAAACAGGGAGCAGGGAACAAGAAGGTCTCGAGACCGGCCCCATCAGTGATCACGAAAATCAGCAGTAATCTCTCCACTGGTTTTGACAGGTGCTGGCTGAGATGTTGTATGTAAAGCCCCTGGCGCTCCGTCAAGACAAAACTTCATTCCACTCAAAGCTTTACTAGCATCAAAATTTCACAAAGACTACAGAATTTGATCTGAAAAGTTTAATTCTTTGAAAATCTGGCAGCCTGGATAGAAATTCTGGGCACCTGGCTTGAGCATTGCTCAGTTTTCTCCAGTTTCATCCACGGTGCCATTATTTATTTAGTTCTGCAAGTTTTTGAGAGGAATGCTGCAATGTGAAACATATCACTTGCAGAGAGCCCCAGTTTTGGCAGCCCTAACAAAACTAATGCCAACGCAATGCAAATCTCTCTCTGCTTGTTTGCATGTATCATAACAGTAAGAAATACATTTTCTTAGAGGCATAATGAAAATACGCTTGAGGCTAACACCCATGTCCCTATACAGAAAACCTAATAGCTGAGTTTGTTTTTTTCACGTGTTAGTTTAGATAAGACAATTATTTGTAGACTGCCAATATTATGTACTCAAGGTAGTATCAGCAGTGTAGAGTTACCCAGCAGGAATTGTCTGCTTGATTTTTTTAAATGTCGTTACACTTGTGCCCTCCATTGGTTTTGATATGTTTTTGGGATTGTGAAAAGCATTCTTTAAAAGACTCACTGTATTAAAAATCAAAGAGTGCATCGTTGCCTGCCTTTAAT
This sequence comes from Chroicocephalus ridibundus, assembly GCF_963924245.1. NCBI lineage: Eukaryota > Metazoa > Chordata > Aves > Charadriiformes > Laridae > Chroicocephalus > Chroicocephalus ridibundus. The sequence goes on from NC_086287.1 coordinate 88,993,262, forward strand.
GACCTGAAGATGTCAAATGCAGTTTTGAAGCTGCACTACAGACAACAAAAAGGGATGGGGGTAGTCCTGCAGCAGAGGGATTCTCACGGTCCTGCAAGCTCTTAAATCTTTGAAATGATCCAGTTTCTCTAGCAGGTTTCTACATCTGGTCTGGCTTCATTTTTATTAACCACCAGCTCAGCTAAATAACAATGCCCGTTAAGTCCTCCGTTGGATGCTAGTCCAGCGCGGGGCTCTGGCCATGCTCTGCAGGGGACCTGGCCTGTGCCTGGCACAGGAGGACATCGCCTGGGGCTGCTGAGTGGGTGGATGCCCCAAGGCTTAAGCCTTGGAACAGCTGAATTTTGGATAGAAAAATAAAAATGCAAACTCACACCTGAAATGTCAGGAAGGTACCAGTTTTCCACCACGAACTGACTGACAGATCCAACCACCCAAGGACTGAACGGCATTCAAATATTATGGCTTGGGGTCACCCTACAGCTACATCTGGTGCTAGACGTGTGCTTTCTAATATCCATGGGTTCATATGGTCTAGATAAAAACAAAACGTTGATGTGCTCTTGACTATTTTGTACGACAGCATTAATGTTGTAAAACACCACGTCTTGTCCTATAAACAGTAGGGATTAATTTATTTTATATCCACCGAGTGTTTATTAAACGTATCAATCTCCAAAGCGCAGCCACTTATCACAATCCACCACAACCACGCAACAAATTCCAGCTATGTATCCCACATTTATTTTCCTGAACATCAGTGCAAACAAAGTCTTGTCTGCGGGCAGCTAATGCATATGAAAGGTAAATAGTAGGAGTTTGCGAACATAGATCAAAATTAGGTGCCAGTCCCTAAGAACCTATTCCCTGAGCATCAAGCGTCTTTGGATTTTAAGTTTCTGATGCATTTAATCAATGGGCACGTAAAAGTTTTTGGAAGGTGGCTATCCCTCGGAGCGCGTCGCCTTTGCACCTCCACCATGAGCTGCTGGATGAATTCCAGCATACGAACAGAATACCGTAATCAAAACAGGAACCTCAACTTCACTGATCACAAGCCTTTTTGCGTATTTTTGCAGGTTTTCAGTTTACCTCAAGACACAAACAAACCTACAGGCAACTCTGGTAATGAAGGTTTGAGGTTCTGCACTTGACTCGATTAGTGACTCACGGAGCGTCCCTGTGCCTCAGCTTACGCCTCTCTGAAACGGTGTTAAAGCGGACATGGCTATTTTGAGGGCTATTATGAAAGTTAATTTATATTTCCAAGGTTGAAACAAGTATTTATGTGATTTTCTTGGTTTCACTGATGCATCATACACTCAGGCATCGGCTAAAACCTGTTATTATTAAAAGAGGTTTCTCCCTTTCGCAGCTACTTAAAAACTCAAGCAACGTTACTGCTTTATGTTTAAACAAAAAAGAAAAAAAAAGAAAGGAAAAATTCAGTCTTCTTTTCCCCCCCCCAAATGTAAGCCTGGTTATTTCTCAACTGAAATAGTCCACCAGAAATTCCCTGTGAAGTCCGATCCCGTGCCACTGGAGCGGAGGGGAGCGCTGCCATCCGCTTCAGCGCGAACAAGAGATCACCCTGGGTTTCTGCAGTCGCTCTGAAGCAGTCTCATACCCTGTGAACCGTGACTAAAAGGCATTTTTCACCCCGATTTCGGCGACAGGGACCGAAGTTGTGTGCTCGCTGAGAAGGAGGGTTGGAAGAGGGAGATGCGGTAGGTACCTGAAGATGGGGAAGGTGCCGCTGGGTAAAACACCCGCCGGCCGCACCGGGGGCTCGCTGCGCTCCAGCTCGCTTGGAAAGGGGAGCCAGTAAAGGGAAACGTGCTTTGTCTCCCTGCTTTGCTGTTATCCGCGAGCTGCTCGCTGGAAGCCAACAGCGCTGGATTTCCCCTCTCCCGGGGAGCCACCGTCCCTCCCACGCGCCCGTCCAGCTCCAGCCCTGCTCCCGGCGCTTCCCCGAGAGTCTCTGTCCCACCTCATCCCACGAACTGCCCTCCTTGCAGGGACGTCGTGGGGGAGAGTTCACTCTCCCTGCAAAAAGAGAGAGTCCATCCAGCGAAAAGTACTGCAGTTACATACACGTCCAGACACACACCCGTGCCAAACGCTGTCAGAAAGAGAATTACTTTTGATTAATGGGAAAGGAAAGTTAATTGTCATTCGGTATAAATGTCAGGGTGGAAATTCAGAGAAGATAAAACATCGCTTTTCAACAAGAAGGAAGGGAAGATTTCCACGGTGCAGCCTAAGCTTACTGCTTCATGCAGATGAAAAAAATATTATTCTGACGGGCTCCGTGGGAGATCAGGATGTTTTAGCTTTTACTATCAGGGATAGGGGGACTGGCCACGTAACTCTTCGGTGCACAAAGCTCAGCGAGCTTTTCACATTTCTCCGGGCTAGATCCGCAGCTGGCGTAAATCACCACGACGGCTCGGACTTCGGTGGCACCCTGCCAATTTACTCCAGCGAAGGATTTGGTGCAGAAATGTTTCCCAGTGTATAAACTTCTGGTTATGATAGACAGTTTCTGGGCTCCAGTAGGGACTGGTGATCTGAAAAGGGGGTTATGGGAATTGGCAAGATATGAAATGGTGTGGGAGAGCTGCAAATATTTAATTTCCTGTGAAATAATTCTCTGGTGGCTATATATATATATATGTGTGTGTGTGTGTATATGTGTATGTGTGTGTGTAGTTTAGCAAGTTACAGTCTAAAATGAAAAGATTCTCTATTTCCCGTCAACCACTCACGGCACCAATTGTCTGCCCAGGAGTGTCAGCAGGCAGCCGAACTCCGTCCTTTTGCCCTAATACGATGCCTTTGAGACCAAATTGGCTCCCGAGATGGTTTCCAGCTCCCCGGCTGCAAAGAAGCCGGTTATGTGTTTAAGGAGGCAATATGCCGGGGAGGAGCTGGACTGGTTTAATGGCTGCAGAGAGATTCCAGACTTGTGCACCTGCCTCTCCCCAATGCCCATAGCCAAATTTAAACGCCGCGGCCCCTCGGTGGCGAAAGGGGCACAAGTTGGGGCCACGGCTGTTCCCGGGCTATAAAAAGAGAGACGGATGCTTGCCTGCGAGGAGGAAGAATGCGAGGCTTCTTTGAAAGCCGAGCGTGAGCGAGTCCTGACACCTCCTGGTTCTTCACCTCGTCGGAAAAAGTTCCTGGGCTTTCGTTGCGCACGTGCGAGGGGACACACAGGCACCCGGCGCGGAAAACAAAAGCTACCGGGAAAGCTACAGAGAGATGCTTCTAGCAGGGCTCAAAGGGGATGGCGGGGCGGGGGGTGGGGGGAATGCTTGCAGTCAGCGTTGTTTGTTTTCAGCTCGGTTTGATTAAAAAGCCCCAAACCAACCATCCCAAAAAAACCCAACCCAAATTCCTCTTCAGAATTAATTGGGAGCAAAAAGAAAACCGCGTTACGTGCGCGTCGTCCCCCTGCCCCTCGCCCCGGTCGCTCCCTCTCCCAGAGCCCTTGCAGGACGGAAATCTGTTGGGCTGTCTGTTTTCCACCCAGGTGGACAAACATATAGACAGGAGGCTGAATGCAATTTGCTGTTTCAGAGAAAAGCGAGGTCCGCACACCGAGTGAAACTGCTGATCCCAGGCAAGAGGGAGCGCTCCCTTCCCCCTCCAGCAAACACGGGCGCACAAGCAGACACACTCCCACACCCCTCCCCTCCAATTTTTAATTAAGAAATGAAGGAAAATACAATATTTTTATATTGTCCTTTCAAGGAGATCTCTATTTGCATAGTCGGATCCCCCTTCCTCCACACAGCACTAACATTAGTGTGACCTTTTCCTGCTAATTGGAAAATCTTACGGAAATAAAGCCTGTCAGAAAATGAGAAGTGTCTCCCCTTTAGGCTGGCCAAACGACCTCAGAGGGGGAAAAGAAGTTCTGAATTTCTGCTCCTTCTGCACACACTGCAAAATCTTTATTACTTTGGAGAGCCTTGAAACCCAGTAATGCCCCTCCAGTGCAAAGAGAAGTAAATAAATTTCTTCTTATGACCACTTTGGAGAAACACACAACCAGATTTACTCAGCAGGGATAGATACTGGACAAGATAATGAAGAGAGAATAAGAATATGATAGGGGTTTACAGCCTCTTCTGTCTCTTTAAAGTGTTTTAATCCTTCAGAAACAGGATATCGGGTCCATTTCCTTAAAGATACAGTATCCCTTCTGGGACAAGTAATGTTATAAGAACCTAAGATGTAACATCTATCTCACAATATTGATTGGCACTTTAGTGTGATAAAAGGGGTTGAACCTGAAGGGGGGAAAAAAAAAAAAAAGTAAACTGGGATTACTCTTTGAAGAATTCAAAAAAAGTCCCTGTAACACCAGGTCAAACTTTCAAAATATTTTTTTTTACATGGAATTGAACCAAATACCATTTCAATGATTGTCTAGGCAATTCTCTTGATTTTTAAAGCATATAGATCCCCGTTTGTAGCTTTATTACCAGCTGGTGCTGGAGCTAGCTCCAGCCCCAGCCCCAGCACAAAGCGCTGTGAATTCTTTCTATGCTCCAGCAGAGGGGGGGGGGGAAAAAACCAAGGGAAATTTCAAATAAAGAGATACGCTTTTGTTATCAACAGCCAACAAAGGAAACCCAATTTCAAATGACTGTCTGATTCATTTATAAAATGCCCTTTTTAGACAGCATCACCTGTTTTTCAGAAGAGCTTTGAATGAAAACATTGAAACTACTGTCATCACATGGATATATCTACAGTCATTCCTGAATTACTCAAAGTTAAAATAACAGACACACAAATACTGCAAACAAGTATTCATTTGAGTATCCCTTACTCATACGGATAGTCTCATTTAAACCTGTAAGATCTATTTCCATGGGTTAGTGGGGCTGGGCTTGGATTGTACGGTGAAGGTAGCAATGCCTGATGCAAGCTCCGGACACAGCAAGCCTCCTCGCCAGCCAAAGAAAGGCAAAGGGTCTTGACACATGTCACTTTTACATCTAAGAATGCATGAACGAGCACAAGGTGAGACCCCGTCCACCTTCAGACAAAGCCACTCTGCTCATGGACGTGTCCCACCTAACTCAGCAAGTCTCTCACAATCTGCTTTCCCAAAGAGGGGGGTACAGTCGGTCTGGTCTCCAGGCCATGCCTGTCAGACCCAACTCTACAGTGCATGGTCATGAGCGTGCAAAGATGCTACACCTAAGGGTAGGAGCGTGGCGCAAGAGAAGACTCAGCTCTGCTTGCACCCTGTAACAAGTGCCCGTAAAACCTGCAGTCCTGCCCTAACCAGTGTTTTTTCTCTATTTATTTGAGAAAACTTTGGAGCAGGCACAGGCTGCTGTGAAGACCTACTGGCTTGAAGAGGAGGATCCTCTTTGCCTGCCCTGCTCCAGGACCTCCATCATTTCCCTGCCCACTTGCTGCCCGCGCAGAAGTCGATCTGGCAGCTACCTGAACCTCAGGGTGACCCCAGGACTCAGCACCACTGGGAGAGACGTGACCCAGTGAGGAAGCCCCAGTTAGGTGTTATATAATAATGTAGGGCGGTTTTGGTGTTGTTCGAATCTGTTGGAGGTTTAGGTCCCAGCCTGTAACTCACTGAAGTCAACGGTCTTTTCTGAAGGGGATGAAATGACAGGCTCTTCCAAGACACATATGCTCCATCTCCATGCTATTTTCAGCTTGGATTTTAGTATAGAGCTCAAAATATACTCTCCAGTCATTGCTGTGCTCCTTTGAAAGGAACAGGGTGCCACCAGGCAGAATATCACTCCCATTAAGACCTGGTCTAGTGGGAGGTGTCCCTGCCCATGGCAGCGGGGTTGGAACTAGGCGATCTTTTAGGTCCCTTCCAACCCAAACCATTCTGTGATTCTGTGTTCTGAATACAAGTAAATGCTGACTGTGAAATCATCCTGCTGCACTTTGGGGTTGCTTTGTCGCTGTGCCCAGGGACCACAACATGTCCTGCATCCTGGTGTTCATTTAGTGACTAACAACCTGCAGAAAGGTGCAATTTAGCTGTCACGCAGCCAGCTCCTACCAAAGGTTGCTCAGCAGAGGTGGGACACTCATGCAAACCGCAGAGATCACGATGGCTGAAGAAGTCAGACGGAAGAAGGACACACAGGTTTCTGCCACCCAAACAAACCCTGTAACTCCCCCTGCAAGACGATAAAGCAGAGACATGCAGCTCTCACACGAGCCTCCCCAAACCGCTGGTACGAGCAGCATGGTCGCCATTTGTCAGGGATGTATGGACACCCTGCCCACGCAAACTAGGTACTTGCCCAGAGGGCCTTGACTTTAGTGAAATCTTTATGGGGCTTGAATTATTCAAGCCTTGACCTTTAGCAAATCTCTCAGTCAATGCTAGTTAATGTCCTTTAAAGTCATTGACCTCAGGTCAGGGACCAAGGGGGTGCTTCATCAACGAAGACACACAGGTTCAAAATCTTTTGCGGTATATTTTTAAGTACCCTGGAAGACGACTGCTGGCCACATTGCGGAAGGGTCACCAGTGCCAAAAGATACAATAGCATGGGCAGGAGGCTCCCAACTGCCCTCCATGAGACCCATCCAGAATTAGGGAAAACCAAGTGCTCCTCTGGACGTCCAGCTCTGCATTTGGTGTATGTCTGGACCAGGGACCATGGTTCAGTCCACAGCAAGGATAAAGGTCAACCACAGCATCTGCAGCCAGATCTTCAAGCCCTCTGTGCAGGGAAGGGAGGTAGAGGCTGGGGGAAGCAGCCCTGCCAATACCTCCAAGTGACGAACGGGTTCTACTGTCGCCGCGTGGTACCAAGCCCAGCACACACATTTTTTAGACAATTACTGTGTTACGTGCAAAATTTTGTCGAGCGACTTTCACCTCCCCAAACAAGCAGACTGGTTGCACAGCTCTTAAAAGCTGAAGTCAGCTTGGCAATAAAAGACTGCTGCCCCCTCTTTTGCTGTCTCTTGATAAGATTACCTCTCACAAAACAATTTCAACACCTTTTAGAAATAAGCACAAGTTTTATGACAAGCCTATCTTTCTGGAAGGATGGGTTTTCAGATGTGTGTGTGTGCGCTTTGTGACGGGACCTGACGTACTTTTCTGAATATTTCACAACGTTCATTAACAGTAAGGTTGCCTACATTGCTATAAACAGCAAAAGTTCTGGTTCAAACCTTCATACGAGCTCAGCACTTTTAATCTTGGACTTGAAATTGGTTCACAGGACTAGGTGAAAAGCCAATTTGGGGGAGTTTTCTGCTTTCTTCAAATTGTAAAAATGTCAATGGGAGTCATGAGGTTAGACTTATTGGGCAGGCTTCTGCCCTGATTCTAGCTAGGGGAATTATACATAATGAATTAACCACATGACTAATTTTACCTCATTTTCTGTTCTTGAAGTCTCTGCAAGCAAATTAAAATACCCTGAAATTATTCATTACCTAAAAGTACTCTCAGTGAGAGGGATTTATTTCACCTTACTTTAGTCACCTAAAAGTTAGGTGTTGAGCTAAACTAGTTTTCTAGGTTTTCTCTATAGTTAAGGCAGCGAGAAGACAACTCACCCAGTCCCAAAGGCAGATGTTGAAATTAGGTGGGTTGAGCCACCCTCTAGAGATGCTGCCCTCCTTTGCTCTAGAGATAGCCCAGGTGAGTAGCTGAGATGGGACACTTGATTTTTCCGTGGCCAAAATTAGTAGAAATTAATCCTAACCCGCGTCATTTATCACAATGTAAGTGCAGAGGTAAGCTTTTCCACAAAAGTTTGCCTGAATGTTGAAGAGCAAGCAGTTTTTCATGGACCAGGCAGATCCTGCTTTTGAAAGTGCCCGAACACCTAGCAACCACGGGAAACATTAATAGTTAAGTACCTAAATACCTTAAAAGATGGGCCCACGTGTCTTATTGAATGTTTCTGTTCTCTGAATGGATGAGTTCAATTCACTGAATCAGGCTTCGGGGACAGATCATCACCACTGGTGACTGCTCTTGTGTTTCACTTCCTCCGTGAAACTCCTCCGGTTGAACATTGGTAGAAAACAAATGGGAAAGGGGTATGATGAATGCAGCTGTAATGGTACGAATTTGTTTCCGAGCAGAGAAAGAAAGGCCAAGCTTTTTAACAATTGAAGTGTTGAGTTAGATTTCTAAATTTGGCCTGCCTTTCAGAAACGAGGAACAGCCGCTGTATCAAAAGGGCACCCGTATGTCTTTGAAAAATTAGGAAATTAGACTGTCCGCTTCAGGAGCCAAGCTTACTTCCATTACAGGACTCACAGCTCCACAAAGGAGGCTGCAATCACCTTAATTCCAGGGGAGAATCCGCCCCGTGTGTTGGCGGCAGAGGAGCCTGGGGGTCACACCGGGTACCGGTGGGAGAGGTATTTTCTCACCTTTAGGGGTGATGCTTTCAACCCAGTCCCCATTTTTAACTGCAGCAGGATGTGAAAGCTTCGCTTGCTCGCAGGAGGTACGTGGCCGAGGCACACTCATACTGCTTCAAAAACGTGTGGGCCGCTCCTGTGACTGAATTTGGAGATCTTTCTGTGAACCCTGCAAAGGGCAACCGCTTTCAGAAAGGTGGGGAAAGGCTCTAACGATAAGATGGGAGACACTTTTTTAATCCCAGCGCTGGTTCTGCTCTGCCAGTACCACCAGGAGAGACCAATTCATGCCCCCGCCATGGCTCTGCAAGCTCCAAACACCGTGGTTTTCCAAGGCTGCCCTAACCAAAGAGGAACTCCTTTCTGGATCCAAAGCCTTGGGAAGAGCAGAGCAAGGACCCATCCCACCCAGCAGCTCCTTCTTCAAATGAGTGAACTGCGTTTGCAGGGGGTTGCTGGGGCGGTGGGAGATGCCTGCCGTTTTATAGGTCCTATTAATATTTCGCTAAGAGCCTGAGAGCTGAACAAGCAGAACCCCTCCTGGGTGCCGGCGCCGTTTGCCGAAGCTGGCAGCTGCCCTGCCATCGCCGGCTTTTCCGACGGTGAAACTCCTCTTTGCTGCCGCAGCCTAGCGGGACCCTTTTGGCCGGAGTACAGCGAAGTGCAGCAGTGTCTGTTTGACACCACATGAGGGAATGTGAATTGTCAATTTGTTGACAGTGTCATGTTGCCGCTACCAGCTCTCCCTGCGTTATTTGGAAAGAGCTCAAGTCAGTCTATTTCCCAGGCTGAGCTTCCTCACGTTACAGCTCCGCACGCCCAGAAAAGATGCAATCGGAGCACAGTTTGCTTTTTAACACAGAGAGAAGCTGTTCTTTTTAAAAAAATCACTGTTGTTACGGCTGGGAAGACTCAGGGGGACCGAGTCTTGCCCCAGGGGCAGGATCCCCCGGACCTTGCCTCTTCCCTCTCCCCACACCACCAGTGGGCTAAGTAAGCTCACGAGAAGCCCAGGAGAGCTTCATCTTTTGATAATTTTCCCCTTGTTCCTGCAATGCCATCATGTCCGGGCAGGGTCAGGAAATTGGAAAGGCATGAGGCTGGGAAAATTAGTGCGTTTCCCCTCCCGGCTGGGTTTGCTGACGATTTCCACTCGAGCTAGGATTATTCGAGCTAGGATTATATATTGCCCATCCCCTCTGAGCTACAGCACCCACCTGGCTGGCAAACCTGCAGGTGGGAACAGGATTTAAAAGCACCTACATCCATACGAGCACTCATACACATGGCTCTACTTGTAGGCACTTCTGGGGAAAATTGAGTCCAGACGCAGAGCTGACAAACAGATCTACGTGCTATGCACAAAAAACCACCCTTCCCCCCGGGATTCCTCCACGCCGAGGGCTGTTGTCTGGAACAGCTCCATAAGAGCTGCTTTGGGAGAGAAAAAATAGGAGCGGGAGGTGGGCAGTGATGGCAGGAGCCATAGTCTTCCTCCTGCCCGCGGTAGGTAACGCAGAATAAAAGATAAAGTGTTTGCATTCTACGTGGTCACACAGTCAAGACATTCTGGTTCTGCTTTACGAGCCCCAGGAGTTCGACTAAAAAAAAGGTTAAACCAGCTCGTAATGGGAAGGCATTTTTAGATGAGCCCCAGACACTGTGCAGCGCCCGCAGCCTGAACTGGCTGCCCTGGGCATGCTGCTGGTGCAAATTTCCAGCCTGCGGAGGTTGGAAACTCATTTGTGAAATGGAAACATTTTGCGTGATTTTATTTTTTATTTTTTTTAAGATTCTTGCAAGGACAAAGGCAATGGTGCAGGCCACCATCGCATCACGTGCTTGCCAACGGCCCGCAGCCGCTGCTTCTGCTTAGAGACTGGGTGCCGGAGCCTTTTCGCAATCAGCATCTCTCCTTACAACGCATCTTACAGCCTGCTAAATTACTGACTTCAGCTCTCCCACACATTCCCAATACAGAACGCATTCTAGATTTCAAATAAAAAGCAAAAAATGTACAAAATTTGATTAATTCAGAAAAGCTGAGAGATCCTTGGCAGCTCTATGTATATTTATTATTGTTTTACATTGCTTTTCCTGTGATGGCAGAAGAAGGAAGAGAATCACTCTACAAAACCAGTATTTCTCCTGTGCATAATAGGCTGCCATTTCAGGACCAATATTGCTAAAGCGCCTTCTGCTGAGTTGCGCTAATTTCTCAGTGGCATTGTCGATATAATGGGACTTCCACTTACTGGAAGAGAAATGACTGTCCTTGCTTGGAAACACAGGCTCTACTTGACGATATTCCCTTTCTCTTCTTTTTATCTTTAAATTAAATTGAATAAATATGACAAATCTGAGCAATCAGAAGTGAAACAACCGTTGCTCTTAATTATGAAAGCCAAAGCGCTCTGCTTTAGCCACCATCAGAGGTAGCTTCTGGGTTGATGCATGTGCAGGTCAAAAGTGACAACAGTGGATGGATGGCACAGCACCAGTTAAAGAGCCTGGGTGCCCAGCTTGCTGTGGAGTTACAAGGTGTCTCTAAACCCTCCGCATCTGTTAAGGAGTTAAACGGCAAATGTGCAGCTGGTGGGATTTGCCCCGGTGCCTCCCTGGGAAGGCACGGAACACAGGTCGCTTAAACTTTTCAACCAGAGCCCCCTTCCCACAAACAGGCATGTACCCAACCGATGGAGCACATTTGTAAGGAACCGCTTTACACCTTGCAGACTGAAAGAATAAATCTCTTTAATAAGCTCTTTGGTTTTCCTAGTGATGCAGATTGAAGTAATATTATAGAAATGTGTATAGTTGTCAGTAATTTTACAGGAACGAATAGAAAATGCCAGGAGGACTCATTTGTGAAATGGAAACATTTCGCGTGATTTTTTTTTTTTTTAAAAGATTCTTGCAAGGACAAAGAGGCTGCAGTCTTATCACACTGATCTGTGCCATAATTGCAGACTTCCCGGAATTTCCTTTAACACCAGCCCTGCTAGGTTCCTCTTTGCATCTCATACATGGAATGCCACATCAATGCAATTAACTCTAAAGCAATCAGTTATAAGAACTACATGTTACAGCGCTGGGGAATGACACTACGTTTCTGTGAGCTAAAATCCTAACAGTGCAGACTGGCCCCAAAAGAAGTCACTTCAAACTTGGAAATCTGGGAAAGAACGTTATGAAATAAATACGTTGAGCGCTTATAATGTCAAACGTGCTGCTTCCAACCTGGGCCCGACCACATCTGGGGGAAAATTCCTGTTTATTGGTGGCAAAAAACCCCTGGGCTGTTTATCACGGCACTGCGAGTGCAAATAAAACAAACGACATCATTGCCTTTTTTTAAGGGCAGTATTTTTTGGAGATGCGGTAGCAGCAGGAGTTCCTGGCTTGACTAATGCTGCGGGTATCTGCCCCTGGGGAGCGCAGATGCCAGGAAATAGCTTTGGAGGGTTGTGACTACTAATGATCACGCTGGATATTTTAGGCGTATTAGTGGGCACTGCTCAGTGTAATTCCGGATTAACTCTTTTACTTACCATTGGTATAAATTAGAGCATCGAAGGAATTTCTGGGGACGCGTTAAATACAGAGACACTCGGCCTAATCTTGGCTGAAAACATACACAAATTGACTTGTCAGATGACCTGAGCGCAGTGCAGAAAGCGGACAGGCACTTTGATAACTATCCCTGCAAATAGTGCAGCTCACCGATTCAAAGGCACTGACCGAATCACAGTGCCATCATTTCTGTGCATCCCCTTTCCCACGGAAAACTAACCTGGAAACTTGGCCTGTGTTCTTTGAATGGGACATTTTGTGGGAAATCAAAGCAGAATTCATCCCTCAGACCTCTCTGGTTGTTACATATACATAGAGGCAACATCCACTGAAATAATTCAAAGCGCTTTTTGCCATAGTGATGTCTTTAAAGGTTTTACGAAGTCTGACTAACTCAAGCTCTTTTCACCCTCCTGCATGAACCATAACAGCTTCCACAGCATTCAAAATCAGGTTTCTCAGCTCAACCCTTCTTTTAGAGGAAGGAGAAAATTTCTTCAGAGAAAGATGCTCCCCCCCGTCCTCGCTCCCATTCCAGTGCCCGGCTGGCGCTGGCAGACAGAGGGGGTAACTGCTGAGGATCTCATTCTTCACCCTGGTTTTCCCTTGTGGGACTTGCCCATCGGTCAGGTTTGGCCAGCAGGTTTGGAAGGTATCGGGGGAGAAGAGGGCTGGCGGAGAGCGCAGCCACCTGAACCTCGTTTCATTAGGAAACCAGGTTAAAAAAAATCTGCTGATGGAGGCTGGGACAAAAGTAGATGCAATGTCAGGATCCGTAGTGTCTAGATTTTGATATGCAGTAGGTGTCTGTCCAGCATAGTTTGTACAAGCGATCACTGTTCCACTCCATTAAGTCCTCATTAGAGCAGCATACTGCACCTTAAAAGTATCTTAACCTTAAATTACCAGTATCCAAGGAAAAGAAAGAAAAAATAGCACATCGGGACCTAGTCAGAAAGATCCAGCACATGTCAATTAAGAAGCCAACCAGTATGTTTTAAGCCACAGCTTCTCAGAAGAGCATCAATGTGTACCAGGATGCTGGAGCTTTAATAATTCACAATTTCCTTATTGAGGTCTGATGATGCTAAAATAAGGTGTTGAAGCTTGATTAGTAGTGGGAACATAGCAGCTTAACCTCTAACATTTAGCCTTCTCCTCTGGATCGAATTACTGATCTTTATCTTGTTGAGCTGTGCTAGCAGTTGGCTTGGGAACATTACACCTTTCTAAAAGCTGTCAATCTTTGTCAGTGTCTTTGCACAATGGATTGGAAGAGCTATTTTTAAAGGACTATGTCACCTTTTTGTAGGGATAAGGTTTTTATAGTATATGGAGTTTTTTTAATACACGTTACCACATGCTCAATATCACCTATAGGCCTGACTGAGAATGACTTCTATTAATTTTACTATGATTTCTAGTGAATGGGTGTGAAGAGATGAAGAGCCATCAGAGGGGGTGAGGAGAAATCGTAACTTAAATTATTCATTAACATGCCGGTTTTGGGCTTTCGTTTTAATTTATTTTTCTGTCAAGGGGTCAATTCATTTTTCTATGGACAACGGATTTCTTCAACATGAGATTGAGATATATTTCCCCAGCACTGTATCATTAATATGGTCTTATTTTAATGTATTATTTTAGCTAAGAGTAGTAACAAAGGGGTGCAAATATATAACAGGGAAAAAAACTTACTAAGATTTGCATAAGTTCTATAGAAGTATTGAAAGATGACATTATTAAATTAAAGACTGGCCTTTGCAAAGGACAATGTCCTTCTCTTGCCTTTACAAAACTGATCTCCATATTTTTGTATGGATGAAAAAAAGCTTCACATGGAGGATTTTTCCAGCATGTCCAGAAATCCAGCCAGACTTCTGGCTAGACATGAAAGAGCACCAGCTTGTCCTTTTAAATTGGTTTGCAATGAACAATAAAAGTACACGTACAATTCACACCAGCTCCTTTATAAACACCCCTGTCTAGGACAAGGGTACCGAGACATATCATGCTTGTTCGTTCTCTTCTTCACAGGGGATGGTGGACTAGACGTGGTCAATCATACATGAACTGTCGCTAATGTTTCCCTCTGCGTGGCTGTAGATACCGCATCTACGCAGCTTTCAGCAGATGCTGGAATTCCCTCTGAGGCACATTCCCACTGGTATTTCTCTTACTACATTTTTTTTTTTTTTTGTCTTATACTGGTAAGTCTTTTACAGAGCGGCAAACTAGATTGGAGCTGTTTGCGTGTAGCTGCAGCAGCACTGGAGAAGGACAAAACTGTTTTAAAATCAGCTTTGAGGTCCAAGATCCGCTTCACTCCTCCTCAGATGTGAAACCAGGCATAATTTCATTCAAGGCACAGTAACCTAATCTATAAAACCAGAGGATTTGTCTCTAATTTAAACACGCTTACGCCAAATTTACAACATACAGAATCGGGAACAGAATTTGGCCCAGAAAGTTCATTTGAAAACATGTGTTTATTCCCACCTGTTTCTGCTGCTGCTGTTAATGTATATGCTTGCCATGAGAAGTATTTTAAAACTCAATAAACCATCGTACTAAAATAGGATAAAATGTTTTTATAGTAACAATATCTCTCACTACTATGGGACCTTTCATGACAAAGTACCCTAAAGCTCTTTATAAATGTAGCAAACCAATATTCGCACGCTTCATCTACAAAGATCATTTCACCCACACTGAACGGCAGGGGCACGCGATAGCTTTTTTCACAGCTGGCAGTACTTTAAGGTAGCTGACAAAACAAATCGCAGGTTACACAGGTACAAAATAAGAGCGTTTCAGTTTCTGGAAAACTTTAATTTTTTTTCATTGAATAAAGACATTTACTTTTTTAGGAGTTTATCAAGACCGAATTATATAATTGTTACTGTGTGACTGCATACAAATTCCTGAAATACATCCCCAAAAGAGATATCTGTTCCTGCTCCCGGCAAACACCATGTGCCACTATGGAAAGGGACACCAAAGGCGGTGGATGAAGCCCTAGTGCGTCTCATATGGAGCTGGTTACCTACAATGTGGTGTTTGCAGGACCATCCACACCCCAAAAAAGTACTGTGACACCTTTGTGCCCTGGTAAGTAAGTAGCAAAGACCTATCAGAGCTGCTGAAGCCAAAATCAAGATTTTCTTTAATCCCGTTCCCGTCAAGAGCCCCGTCTCCCTTCCAAGCTGGAGCGCTCCCTGCACAGCGCTCGCCCGCGCTGCTCTCGGTCTGCTCCCCCTCCTACCAAGTTACCTCCTTATTAATGGTTTGTCATGGGGGTTCCTTGGCAGGGACATTCGTGTTGGTAACTACACGGCTACGGCAGTCACAGCAGCAACCACAAAGACACCAAAACACGGCACTGTAACCGTGGCAGGGCTGTGCCGAGGGGACATGCCCATGACCCATCGTGTTCCTGCCTACTGCCAGCTCTGCAGCCAGAGACCCTTTCCACAAGCCTTTACATCTCTTTTTTCCCCTTTTATTCCAAGGCGGTGGCACACGCAGCGGTAAATACCCCCGAGGGTGGTGAAGCAGTCGTGTTCCAGCCCTGCACACTCCCGCCGGGCCAGCGAAACACAGAGCAGGAGCGTGACTCGAAGCTCCACCAAGCACTCAATTTTCCCAATGCGTTCCCGTTCCAGCAGCACCAGGGCTAAATAATTTTATGGTGGCTCACTGTGAAAATTAAGGTCACAATGGCCCTCTGCTTAATCTGTGCTGTGATGATCTCCTGGTTCGACAGCTGACCAAACACCACGGGAACGTGGTTTCAAAGCTTTTCATAGCTGCTTTTGTGCGTTGAGGTTTTGTATCTTGCTTTGTTGCTTTTCAGTGCAATGCGGGTAGGGAAGATATTTCTGAACTGGATCTCTTCCCAAGGGGTATGAGCAGGCAGAAACTGTCCCACATCTGGACTAATTTTCTAGTGCGAGGGTCCCATTTCCAGGATCGCCAGACACTGAGAAGTGCTCTCAGCTCAGAAACCCCAAAAAGGGTTCTCAGAAAACCCAAAGTTCTCCTATCTTTCTCTTTCCTGCAAACCTGAACGCTAGAACTTTTCTCTTGAACTTTTATCTGAAATGGGAAAAGGGAATAAGGTTCCTCGAAGCAGAAGACCAAAAACCCCAGCAGGAACTGGAGTCTAGGTACGTGGCTCCCAGTCACCCATCATTATTCCTCAGGGAATAATGTTATCTTGTGATCACATTTTGATTAAACAATTAAATGCTGTATGGAATACCTGCGTACCGAGGGATCTCTCCAATTCATTCAAAACAGTTCATCATCTTTATGTCCTTCTGTTACTCTCCTTCCCCGTACCCCGTCCCTGGCTAAAATAACTGGGCACCGTCAGCTGCATCCAACACTTACACCAGTTCTGACCTGGCTTGCCCTGTTTCTTATTGCCGTATGAAACCCCAAAGAGGAACAGAATCTCCATACTGCGTCGCGAAGGTGGCTCATTCTCATTTAATGATGCAGCTTCTTTTAAATATAGAAGTATCAATGGAGACGAAAAAAGGTCCCAGAGAAAGAATTTCTGCTGGCTTTGTTGTTCTCCTGAAAGACACAGCGCTGTGATATCATGGCATTGACTGCCAAGACAACTACTAGATTGACTAGTAAATATGTATTTTAGTGGAGCTCAGCAGAACAATATCCCCTGTAACATAAGTCATTCCATTAGTAAGACAGAAGTACTTGAGAACGTTATATCATCTTTATTCCTTCTGGAAGGGCTTCACTACCATTACTATAAAAAAAAGTGCTTCAGAGATTGTAAATACATTTAAGTAACTCTGACAAAACAATAGGATCTGACTAAAACGTGGGGTGTTTATCTCATCTGTCAGTCTGATATGGGATAAAAGCCACAGCAGCCATGACAGACTCAAAAGCACCTCTCCCCGATAATTTTTTTCCCTGCACTACGATGCTTTTTCTACTTACAGCGCATGTAGCGCCATACTAGCCCTATTCGTATTTCTTTTTAAATACAGAAAGGCTGATTACAGCAGATGACTCTGCCCTACCTCCCATTAAGATATACAATTTATGGAAATTAAACTCCATGGGTCTGAGGTATTGCTAAACCCAAATGGCCCAATGTCTCCCTCCCTCCCCTCCCCGCATCAAAAGACTGATTGCAATATTGTGAGATGTTTTAAAATTAAAGGAAGTTTTGACAAGTTATCTTTTTATCTGGCTGTTTCTAAGCTTCACTATACCTTCAGGTTTTATCATATATTTTCCATAAATATGAAAACCAAGTAACATACTACTATTTTTTTTTTTTGGTAAATGAGATGGCCCTAGACACTGGATAGATGAAAAGCAAAATTCACTGGAAATAGTGAATTCACTTGAATTCGATATCTGAAAAAAAGACAGAGCTTCTGTGGGCTACACAGTGGTCAGCACTCACTGGCCATCCTAAACCGTGACCCAGCTGAAGGCGGTCAGAGGAGGATGGATGCTGTTGGCTGTCGATTCTCTGCAGGGTACGCGTCAAATCAACAACCCTGTGACGCTGGATTTCTCATCTGCCTTTTCCTAAGAAGGCAATCGAAAACAATCATAGTTTCTAGTGTTCTCAAATGTAAAAAGTTGTTGGTATCTCCTGTCACCGCAGCTTCCACCCAGACAGCTGTACAGAAGTGAGATATCAAAGACTGATTCCCTTAACGGGGCACTTAACATGCCTGGCCTGGCCTGCAATGAAGATAAAATGGAGTACAAACCTACAGGAAGCGCAAATGCTTTACATCCACACTGCCCTGACACGCAACGGTTAATATCACTAAAAGCACGTGTTATCAATGGCACTGGGTGGATAGGTGTGGGTGCAGGTGAGAGATACACACGCAAACGCACACACGTTTTCACCTCACCTTCATTTGAGGACTTCAGGGAGTCTAGTTATGATGTTTCATTCATAGAATATCAATACAAATTTAAATCAATTTAATCTTATTTAAATAGAAAGCGCTCTCACCACAGTGAGAGACAAGCGGTTTCTCCTTGCTCTCATCACTCCACCTGCCCTGGAAGCGCATGTCACCTTTAGGCCAGAGTGCTCACTGATACCGCAAATGAAAGCACAAAAGACTGGTATAAAAGACAAAAAGACAGTTGGGGTGTCTCAAGAAAATAAGAGAGTTAATCAAGTTGGATTGATCTGGAATTGTCTGGTCACAATCCAGGAAAATACTCAAACTTTGGTTTTATTTCATGAACCTGCTTTGGTGGGATCCCATTCAACACAGTTCATGCCATACCCAGGTCTCAGTGAAGTAATGAGAGCATTTGTGTTCAGGTCTTTAACCACACGCTTTGCTGAGCCAACGTTTATGCTATTAATACCACGGCATTGACAAAAATCTGAAGGTTTCCTTAATGGTGGCCTGTCCTCAGAACAACCACAATTTTCTCCCTTACGTGGGGCGATGCCATAGAGCTCCTCGCAGCAGGGTGGGTGAGATCTAGTCATTCACAGCAAACGTGACCCATGCCATGGTGGTACTACCTACGAGATGTGGTTAACCAGTGGGCCTTGATATCTGTTCATGTGGCCAGCAACTGTGGGATTTGTAGTGACCAGGACACTCATTTTTTTCATCTCCTCTGAGCTGTAAGTACTGAAAATATTTGGCCAGTATTTTAATACATGTATGATAGAGAAAAAGTACTCTCTTTATTCCCTTAAAGCAATAACTGCAGCCACACCTTCAGCCTTTCTCTATGTTCAATACATGCTTATAGATTAACATCAACCTCATAAAAGACTGAAAATATATTGTTTTAAATCCCTTGAACATTATTAACAGCCAGTTAGTTAATTTATCTGTATGGGAATGTCTAAGGATTCATCAGAAGTAATACATCCTAAATTTCTGATTAGCGGAAAGGAGAAATACTGTACCAATCACCCAGTTAATTCACTGAAGTGTTTTATTATACGCGCAGATATTTAGTATTGAGATGTCATATTCCCATAATGAACACAATAAAGGATGAATGACTGGTAAAGCTTTCAGCTCACGATACCTATAAAATCTAAGTGTTAGCAAGGTGTTATATACAGATTAATTTATAGATTCCTATTAACATACTGCATGCTTTCCTTTGTATGGCTACAACTTCTCAACCGTGGAAGATAACTTTTGCCATATAGCATCTTAGTTGTGACGTGCATCGCTCCACACTGCTGGGGGTGGGCGGCTCCGAAGGGGGAACTCTGCGTGTGGCAGATGCGTGGCCACGACCAAGAGAGACTATTGGGGTAGAGGTAGATTTTACAAAATAATTAAAGAGGACAGCCCTCTTGTTAATAGAAGCC
Source organism: Chroicocephalus ridibundus (assembly GCF_963924245.1). Classification (NCBI taxonomy): domain Eukaryota; kingdom Metazoa; phylum Chordata; class Aves; order Charadriiformes; family Laridae; genus Chroicocephalus; species Chroicocephalus ridibundus. The sequence continues at coordinate 89,012,601 of NC_086287.1, forward strand.
TGACAACTTTTGTCACGAGCATGATATCTGGAGCTACCATCCGTGATATCATGGATGGTAGACACCCATCCATGGCCCTGCTGTGTTCAGTGAGGGTTGGGTACCAGAGGGCAAAAGCAAAACCTCAGCTTAGAGCTAAAAAAGCAAGCCACAGTCTTAATCTTAGTCTTTCTTTTGGAAAAAAAAAAAAAAAAAAAAAAGATAGTTTTCTTCTGGTCATCAGATTAATTCAACCCAGCATCTAAACAAATAACTGCCAATGAAGATTTTTTTTTAATAATAGATGTTAAAATGTGAGTCCAAACAAAGGAAACGTACCTACGGAACGGCTGCTCGGAGTATAATGTGTATCATTAACCATTATATGTGTCTGTTCTGAGACCAGAACTACAAAAGGCCAAATTTTCTTAAAAGCATGTTAAAATATTAATAGATATCTGAAACAGTCTTATTGCACGGGCTGCCCGTCTGATGAAGGATTACATCACACGAGGAAGAAGGGTAGGGAAAACCGCCCAGGCGCTGGTGACCTGCTGCGCTGAGCGGCATCATGAAAACCTAATGGCAGACAGCGAGATTGAACATTATAGCTGGCAGCCAGTCCGGTGTGGAGGGGCTTTACCGGGAGCGCTGGCAATAAATTTCACGACATCCAACATGCTAATTCTGTACGGCTAAGGAGGGCGTACTCGCAGCCCTACACATTTACAGACAGACTCCAACCAGCAGCACAGTGGAGGCAAAGACATCTGTTACCCAGTTAGGTTTTTTTGTCATAATTGACATGAAATGACTTTATCACTTATAAAGACAAGCCCTCCTGAAGCCAGGTCAGAAGTCACTCTCTTTCTCGAAATTGCCCTTCCTCCATCGCTCGCACTCACCAGGTCATCTTTGTGTGGTTACTTGTGAGTGCTAAGGCTGCTTTCATTAATTTTTTACTTGAAGCAGCAAAGCCTCAAAGTATCTATTTGGGGGAGAGGAGATGCAACATATTACAATTAGGAGAAGTAAAACGCCATAGTAGGTTTGGTCCTTTGCCCAAGCGTTTCATTCAAAGGTTAGTCAATGACAGCCGCAGGGCTGGGAGCGCTGGCGAATTTTGGATGAACTTGTGCAAATCTAACTACGAACTTGATCCCAAGTCCACTCACATATATTAATCAAGCGCTGATTAAGTAGTAAAAAAAGCCAACATCCTGATTCTGCTCCCATTACAAGTTAAACGGTTTTACTCCTCCCTTTAATACAGAACCAGCCCCTCAGACTGCACACATCCTGATGAGAGGTTCAACGAAATTCCAGCCAGCTTTGAAACAGTTCTGCAAACTGGGTTAGAAAAGCTGCTGGCAAGACCATGGAATCACACTCCACCTGAAAAATATTCAGGAAAAAAAAATCTTTGAGTTCATGCTGGAGTCTTGAGGTACCTTCCAGTCTCAGCCAGCTCTGTGGAGTAGGTCAGGGAACTGAATTTTAGGTACTGTTCAAAGGGAAATATCCCATTATGCCTTTTCTAATTTTCTGCATTGCAGAGACATGGCAAGGCAAATGGATCAGCTATTTCACCTCGGTTTTGCAGAAGATTGGCCCTGCCCAAACGGCAGTGCCAGAGGAGCAGCAGTAATCCTCCCCTGGCACCACTCACCAAAAACCTCTCAGCCAGAATCTCTCATCCAAATGAGCTAATTTTAGATAGCAGTATTTTAAAACCGAGAAAACTAGTCCTGCATGGTTTATGTACCACCTTTTGCTTCTGCTATCTGAGAACATTCCAAGCCTGAATACATACAAGAACAAATAATCTACACATGCTTCCCAGCACTCATCTGTTCTGAACGTGGAGATAGCACTAAAACAAATTCAGCAGAAAGCTACAGAGGTCAGAGATACCAAGTAGTTCTGATTTTGAAAGCGTGTGGCAAGGCAGCGTGAAGACTCACAAGCTGCCCCTGCCTACAGAAAGGTTTGGGATTAGGAATATTCAGCTGCAAGAAAAGCTTCAGCAGGAACTCGTGCTGTTTTAGACACTACCTCTAAGACACACGGCATTCATTCCCCTCCTTCCTGAGATGTTTTGTTTTGGTTTTTTTTTTTTAGCTGCTATGATTGCTAATTATACTGCTGTATGGACTGGAAAAGGCAGGTCCACTGTGGCTGAGGAAGCTGCCCAGGGTAAACCTGAGATGCTCCGGTGGCGGGTGCCATCCCAGCACTGAGCGCTCCCTCACGGAGGCACTGACGCACCGACCCTTTCTTGCTTTCATGGGCACAGTGGAAGACTCAAGAGCACAAGAGAGAAGGGTCTGTCTCTGGTTGTGTTATTTAAGTGTCAGAAGTGACAGTTCCCTTGTTTTCTTCTCCTTAGCATGCATGGTCCTCACGTTTTTAAAATTATTATTTTTGTGTGAAAACACAGCCTCAGCAATCACTCCATAGCTGTTATTTTATTGTGTTTGTGGAGTAATTATAATTTCTAGTCTTCCCTGGCACCGTATGTGCTAAATGGAGTCACCTGCTTTGGGCTGTGACTCCGTTTCCAAGGTTGATAAAGGGGGGCTGCCCCATGACTTCGTGTCAGATGGGCTGGGGCACCGAGGCTGTGGGCAGCAAACCCCCATGGTCTCCTCGGGTACAGGACACACGCTGGAAAACAGAGAAGCTTGCAGGACCGTTACCCTCTTCTGGTTAGCACCTCATTCCCATGACTAGCCTGTAAGGCTAGTTAAAATTTTAAGCAGCAGCCACTTGGATATGCCCAGGATGTCGAGGAGGGATAACGAGGACCCAGCCCTGCTGATGGAGAGGGGACGGGGCGGTGGGGACACTGCGCTCGGGTGCAGGTCCAGGCTGCTCCCACAGCACTTGATGCACCCATCCGAGAGACTCCACTTTATGAACAAAGAGCATTCAGCTGCACCTTGGACAACAATATTTATGCTTTCTTCAAGTGTGGGGTGAAGATTCATTTTTTTAATGGTTGAGACCATTTTAAAGATGAAAAATGCCTGGAAAACATCAATCTGTTCGTTGCTCTCTTCGTTGACCTCACTGCAGCTGGCAAGCGGCAGCAGAAGAGATTCGTGTACCTTCATGCTACTCACAGGTTACGTATGAACCACATGATTTCCAATTTTATCCCTCCTTATTGGGCTCATGTTTCCTGTAAAGGGTTTTGACTAATTGTGGTTTTGACAAGAGCGGCATCACGTGCTGCTTCGTGAGCGAACGAGCTCAGGTCAGTAAGTCAGACGGTCAGTCTGGAAAACAGATCCATACTCCTAATCCTTAAGGCTGATATAAAGCAGAGATAAGTGCGTTTGTGATGTGGAGGTTACTCTGGGTAAATATCATTTGAGAGAAGTGAACTCTTGAGAGAGAACTGGAAACAAGATGTCCTAGTAACAAGGATTTCTAAGAAGTGGATCATCTGACTTACTTTTTGCTGCTTCTCCTTTATTACTTTCAAACTTGAACACAACTATTTAGCCCATCAGTGTTTGCTCAGGTTTATGGCCTTCAAGTTGCAAGAGGGTTTTGGTTTTTTGTGGGTTTTTTTTGTTATTTTTTTTTTTCCACTCCTGCGACCACTCCTCCACAGAAAGCTGGAGCTGAGTAAGTTTCTAGCAGGAACCACAGAAAGATTGATTCTCTGCCTCTCTTCTCGCCCAGCCTGTGAAAAGCCTCCAACCAAAGCAGAAGAGGCTCCTGCCTTAGAGGAAATATCTTTCCAGTTCAGCTTGTTACTCAAGCACAAAGGGGATAAGCTGTGTTTCAACTCTGAAACACTCGAACCTGAACTAAGCTTGGGAAGTTGCGAAGAGCTTGCAACTCGCTAGCCTAATTCGTATTTGGCTCTGTTACGCGTTTTCCAGTTAAGGCATCAAATACCATATGACACCATATAATCTCTCTTTCAGGCATCTTCTGCAGCACTGCTCACTAGTTCCTCTACTTCCTCCGCTCATTTTAGACCTTATTAAGTACATCTTCCATCAAAGCATTTAATGGCAGAGAGATTTTCCAATAACTCACAACATGCAAACTCGAGGCTCTTGTTCAAACAACTGCAGGCGGTTACACCAGCCCTGTGATCATTCTGCAGCTATTAAAGTTTAGATCCTATTGTCTGATTAGCAGCAGAGGTATTTCGTCTCTGTTTTTATTTCTCTCATTTTCCCCTCTCATAATAAAACATATATCCTGTTCAGCCACTCAACGTTGTTATTAATATTGATCAGCTATAGGGAAAGATTGATTTTTATATATATTTTTTTTTTTTTTTTTTAATTATTTTTATTTCAGCTGGGCCTTCTTGCTCCCAGTGCCTTGCCACCCCCACTCCCCTTAGCATCCCAGTCCGGTGTGTTGTGAAAGCCCTCTACAGCAATGCCTTTGAACTGCAGTGCAGCAGCACCCTGCGTCTGGGCACCCTGGCACCCAGCAGCACCCACAGCAGGAACCCCCCCAGATCAATGTTGTTATTCTCATGGAAAACAAAACAAAACAATTACGCAGGGGATGCTAAGGAATTATGTCAAAACAGCAAGCCACAGTGAACCCTCTTTTGCAGCCAGCTTTGATAATTTTGCTGTTCACAATTCCAGCAGTTCTGCTACCTTGATGCGTCCTCAAAAGAAATCAAAGAGACCTAGAGAAAAGTCCACCAAATACTGAATCAGCAAATCACAGATTTCTTCGGGGATCCCTCTCTGCAACTAAATGAACTCCCTAAGTAACCTGAAGGGTGGGAGAGATCAAAGTTGGACCGTGGCTTTGGAGATAGCCACGGGGACTTCCCCTGGATGGGATACCTGGATGGTGCCCTGGGCAGGGAGGTGCTAGAAGCGCAAACCACAAGGAAAATTACGTGAAAGTAGCTGACAAAAAAAGAAAATTAATTACACAGATCACATCCACAGCATACGGCCTAGGTGTTACGGGCCTATTTCTACATGACTCAGGGGTGTAGAGTCATGAAAGCCTGTGCCGGGCTTGCTCCCCGCCAGCAGTTCACAGAAACCCTGCAGAGCATCAGTCTCTGGCGTTAAGAACTTAAATACCTATTTTGGAAACACAGGTAAGTTTTGGACACCTACAAATACCGAGCCCCAGCCTTACAGTGGGTCAGGATGGTGCTCAGCCCCTCCGGGCTCTGCTACCCATCACACAGGTTGCGGTTCCCTGCGTCAGAGCAGAGACACAGCGGCGCTTGCCATCCTACAGTTTCTCTAGACGATAAATGATGAAAAATCCAAACTTTCCCTTTATTCGGACAGTTTGAGTCCAAGAATTGCAAACACTCATGTGCTTATTTCTAGAGCAACTGAAGTTTAATTGCTAAATGATTCTTCAGCCTGCAGATTTGTTTCTCATACAGAACACCTTCTTCTACAACTCTTTTAACTTCTTTTTTTTTTTAAGGCAACAACTAACTGCAGATGTATAATTTATTAATAAGTGCTTTTCTTACCAGGGAGAGTTAATCCAGGTTATCAAGGCTCTCCAAGGGAAGAGCTCAACTGAACCAGAAGCACTTCCAAGCCCAAGCACCATTTATATAAAGTATCGCACAATATTATTTTATACCTCCAGTTTTGAAAGGCTGTGTACTTTTTCCCATTAGACTAACAAATTACAGCAATTGTGGTCAGTAGTGTGGAGGTTTCTCTGCAGAGCATTTGCCCCCTGGGAGGAAGGAAATCAGAGGGGTGTTAAAGCAATATTGTGCCTTCCACTCGGTGTGCTGAGTTGCCTGATAATGGTTAGCTAAGAGAAGCCATAAAACTGCCATTACTGCCACCAGTGGGTGTTACTGTATCTCAGTAACCCTCTTGCAAAGGGGCAGAAAAATAAATAAATAAATACAATCAGAATAGGAAAAATAAAAAACGGAACTAAGTGAACAGAGAGAGGAAATTTAAAACACCATTCTCTAGCCGAATTTGTTATTCCTACGGATTTTTTTTTAGAAGCACATTGCCTTGATTTTAAAGCCAGGTGCTGTCAAATCCATTCAGGAGGAAACATCTCCCCAGGCTCTTCCCTGCTGAGGTCCCAAGTAGATTCAAACCCTTCTGAAGAGACTGAAGGACCTCTTGTACTCTGATTTTTGGCTGGGTTACAGCGTCAGAGCCAAAACAGCGTCAAGGGCCTGCTCTTTTGGGTTCTCTCAGCAATCACTAAGAGAGAAAATAGCTGGAAGCTGATGAGAAAGCCTGCTCTGGTGAGACTGCGGGTTCTCTTTTCCACATTCGGAGTACAGCTTGGATAGCCTAAATATTAGCTGAAGAACAACCCCTCAAACACTTGGGTGCTGGTCCTAAGGTTCAGCTTGGGGTCCCTCGTCTGTGCTTTGCAATACGGGGGCTTATTTTCACCTTTCTTATTACAACAGGCCTGGGCTCACCTGTTTTGCAGCCCCCGTCTTATTTTTCTCTTCCCTAAGGGAAACAGACCTCTTGCATCTCCTCTACAAAGGCAAATGCATCCCTTAGATAAAGAGCTGTGGAAAAATTAATGGCTTTTCGTTTCCACTGCAACACAACATTTTTATACCTCCTCCCCCCCAAAAAATAGCAAAGCTTAGGAATTTTATACTTGGTGAGCCAGGGATTTTGTACTATGTACGGCACACAGGTTATGTACGATCACAGTATTGGTTATACCAGGTACCTAAACGTCTCAATGGCAGCACCTGGGCAACATCTGTCTAAACGCTACGCAGGTCCAGTGTCGAATTGCCGTGAGTTTCAGGTCTATGCAGATGTGCCGTTTCACTTCTACTGGGTCTCATTGCAAAAGCAACGTTACAGACCAGCTGTGAATCAATAATACTGTTGAATCGCCTCAAGTATTAGGAAAATGAGCGTGTTCGAAATGGCACAGAAGTAAACAGGGCATTTTCATTACAGGCCTCGCTATACGTTTCCTTGTTGGGCTATATACTAAGCTCTGTAAACTTTTGTGTTGTTTTGGGGGGTTTTTTTTTGTTTGTTTGTTTGGGTTTTGTTTTTTTTTTTTTTTTTTAAGTACATTGAATATGTAAGAAAAACGCCCGCAGCGGGGAACCATTACAGTCTCACATGTAAATGAGAGAACATGCCTTGAACATGTAAATTCTCCTGCTATAATCCATATTTATCAGAGCTATTCCAAGCTTTTAGAAAAAGAAATATGCCTTACATAAATGCTTGTGAACGCTCGCCCTTCAAGACATATCAAAGCATCACTTAACCACAGGAAGTTTCCTTTGAGCCAAAAAAGTGAACTAAAATATACTTCAGAGAATACAACAAAATCTATTGGAGCACACCCCATGAGATATGCAGAACACAGGCAAACAAATTCGTTGTACTGGACGAACACAGGGATGACACGTCTTGCACAGTGATTATTTCACGTCCAAGAACATTGATGGAACAACCTGGCTCGCAATGATCGCTTGTAATTAAATGCATAAAGGAGAGCTCATTTTTAGATAACGCGGATAACCTCAGGAGTCTAATGGAATCGTAAAAGGTCAGACGCTGCAAACTTTGTTTCTCTGGGTGCCACATGTATGCGGTGCAGGCTCACCCGGACCGTGCTGCTCACAGCCTGAACAGCCAAAATAGCCAGAAGAAAGAAAAAAAAAATATATATAATTTCTTCCGTTATATCTCCCTGAGCCTCAGGTCCATGCCTTCAAGCAACAACCCTAGTCTATCAACACAGGGCAGCCGAGATGCAGCCGGGAGCTAAACACAGCTTTCCCGAGCCCCAGCCCAGCAGCGACTCTCTCGCAGCACTTCACATGGGCACGGATTCTGCCGCTGCTCTTGAATCCCAGGGAAACCCTCGCGCAGACATCAATGAGGTCATGAATTCACCTGTCACCTAGAGGTGGATTCCTGTTCTAAAAGCAGCAAATCTAGACTCTTCCTCTCCTTTCTGTGCCACCCAGCAAGCAGGCTGGCTGGGCAGCAGGGACTCCCCCCCAGCCTGCTGACAGCAGCGGTATTTTGCAATTCCAGCTCCTGCTTCATGAAATTTGCGTTATATCCACGTTTATTATTTGGCCCCATCTCGGTGCCTCTGAAATTCTGGAACTAAAAATTGCCCTTTATTGCCAGATGTTCACATGACAACGTGAAATGACATTCCTTACCTTGTACCCTTTTTAACATGATCTGCTTGATCTTTTCTTTCTTCTCTTCCCCCAACCCCCCTTTTTAATCTGAACATAATGAAAAGCAATATTTTAAATAACGTGTCCAAACAGTGTGGTAAAATTGTCAAAGCCGAAACATTTTAATGGACTGGGAATTTGAATGTCTGTACTTGAAAGCCTGGTTTATTTTGACAATATTGCTTTTTCTCCATAGTTACCTCTGACCTCCAGTATTAACTCTCAGTGGATTATTTTTTCACTGAGGGAGATGCTTAAGCATGGACCAGAGTAGATAAGTGATATGGTCAAATCGCTGCTGGCAAACCCTGGAATTACTGACCACTTTAATAGCTCCTGCTGACCTCCAAATGAAACTTCACCTTTGGTTATTAACATGTCTCTCTACTTTTATGATTTTTTTTGGAACATAATTTGTCACAGTTTTTATCTGCACAGAGCAAGCGTTAGGCTTTTAAAAGTGTGAGTTATCTTTTTACAACTGCTAACAATTACACATCGCAGAACAGACCGGTCTGAAAACCAATTATGAAAAGACCTGCATGGGAAGTGCATTCCATCTCGAAGTTTGAATTATAGATTTCTGAACCCTAACTGCGTTACAGCCCGCGTTCAGGAACTGGAAGTAGTGAGAAACCAAACTTCGAAAAGGGCTTGTAAGATCGGCGAGATAAGATAAGGGCGTAGAAATTAATTGCCCTTGTTTTGTATTAAAATCTGATAAAGGGCTGGCAACGCTGCTTAAGATCAGAGCAAACAGCGGGGCCACGTTTTCCTTCACAAATTAGCGTTCGCAATCTCACGGGCACCTGGATCCGTGTGCTGGAGCATCCTTAGCGCACAGACCCTGGCTGCCCGGGTACCATCCAAGGTTCGGGAGCTTTCTGGGAGCCTTTCCCATGGATGCCGGAGGGCTTGGCTCTGGCCCTGATGATTCAGAGCAATGACATTTTGCAACCAGATTGTACAAGTATAAGCAACTAACCTGAGCCGGGGAAAGCGTGCCAAAAGGCTTTCAGATGATCAGAGCAATATGCCAGTCAGTTAGAGGTCGATTGACCAATTAACAATTAGATTTGGAGAGCAGGCACGTCATTTCAGATCATTATTTGCTGAAAGATCAACTATGTGGAAAGTTTCAATTTAAAAGAGGTAATTTTTTTTTTTTTTTTAAATACATACTGGCGTTTCTAACCCCAGCTTCGTACCAGGAGGCGCTGGCAGTAGGTTGCAGCCCTGGGGACCGATTGCAGCTGGCAGCATGACAGCCGCGCTTCGACAAAGCCCGCAGGAAACCGGCCGGGGCTTCCAGTTTCGTTTGAACACCGCTCGCACCGAGCTAAAGGCACAAGAGCTACATAAGAGCAGAGGAAGACTTTGCAATAGGATTGGGGACGAAGGCTTTCAACTCATCGGCAATTAATGATGAGAGGCGCCCCAGAGCAGGGTTTCTTCTCTAGTGGCTCAAGATTCAAAGCGGACAGTGGGAATTTCCAACCTGGTCCATATCTAATTATAACCAATTAAGAAAGAATTAGAGTATCTCAATTCAAGCCCTGGAGACCTACACTTGTTCAGCCTTGGTGGCTTGAGCCCCCAAATGGCGCTCCTCTGGGCAGGAAAAGCCATCTCACCCGCCCCACCAGCCAGACAGAGGAGAACGGGACTGGCATCAGCTCATAGCTACCGGGTAGCTTCACATCAAACCCCAGCTGCAGGGCACCCTTGAGCTTTTCCCAAATTCTTGGGTAACCCTCCATTAGCCTGTCTTCAAGTATGGTAGGAAACTAGTGCTCTGTTGATTGAAAAGAAAGTTTGCAGTAAAACCAAGTTATGAGTAAAACTACAGAGGTACCAGTATTGTGGCAACCTTGCTCAGAGTTATCTTATTTGGGGGACAGGGGGTACTTTTGGTGAAAATAAAAAAAAAAAAAAAAAAAAAAAAGTCTTACAAGGGTATCTTAGCATTTGGGGCCATCCAAATAAAGGGGAACAGGGGATTTGAAAGAGCTTTCGGGTCACATCTGCTCGGGGAGGGACTGCTGCTTTACCTAGAAATTTTATTCTGTGATATGCACGTGTAGGGTAAAGGCATCTCAAGTGATGTCATGGTGAAACATCAAACCAATGGACGTGGTCCCACACGCAGTAACTCTCAAAGCTGTAGCAGCTTCATATTTTTTTTTCTAAAACTACTGATGCAGGGCTCACAGGAAGGGAGAAACGGAGCGAAAAAGGCAAATGAAATAAACACTCGTGAAAGCAGTTCATGTCTGAAACTGAAATCTGTGAGTAACATCCTCTGAAAGTCTCTGACGATGTTATAAGCATTTTTGGTACAGTGAGAGAATAGAAGCAGCCGAACTCCGAAAGTCGTCGTTGTTTTGGTTGTCTGTTCTTCCTCCAAATCAGACTCCCCCAGCAAGGGCAGCCCCTCCAAAGCGTCAGGGTGCCTCCCTCTCCGGCGTGAAGTGAATGGCCCTGAAGATGAGAGCCTCGGGGCTGGCAAAGCAAGGCATTTCCCAGTGGGGCTTTGCACGTGGCCTGGCATCTTCCTTGACGCTCTCTGTGGCAGACCCAGGCTGCTGGGAACCAGACGAGCAACTAAAGTCCTACCGACAATCTGGCCCTGTGTATAAAACACGTCTTCAATCTGTTTTACTGCCCAGAAATAGAATTAATGGGAAAATCACTGTGAAAAGCTACAGATTGTATTGGAAACATCGTAATTTGCTTTAGAATATTTTAATTGTCCCATTTAGTCAGAACTCCCCGAGTTCAAGCCTGAACCTTGCTTCTGCCAGGTGATTGGAAACAGCCCCTCTGTGAAACAGCTACACAACATGCGTATTGAGAATAATTTCTAGGAATGATATTAAATCGTAATAAATCACAACAGGCCATGACAGGCTAAGCTTGTAAGTGCCTGAACGCTATTCATCCTGGACATTTATAGACAGCCTCGCACACGAGGTCTCGCTAAGCCATACCGAAGCAATAACCTTCACCGCACTTTTCCAGGAGGTAAAATGTCAGCATTAAATAAGAGGATATTTGAGACTGGTGCGTGTCCTGCAGCACTCCCTTCGCAAGCCCACATTGGCACGCGAGCTGGGGCAAGCGTGGCCAGCAGCGGGCCATGAGCCCAGGAAACGCCACTTTGCTCGAGTAGGTGGTAGTCTTCCTTTGAGTCAACACTGAAACCCGTGTGCTAACATCACGCTGCTTAAGGTGTCATCTCGTGGATATAAAACTGACATCCTGACTGCCTCCGATTCTGAAAGGTTTCGGGTTTGAGACTTTTTCTTGTTTTGCTCTCTCCAAGTATACGGCTGCTTAACACAAGCGTTTTGGCCAAGTTCTGATTTGGAGAGCAGCGCTTTCCCCTGGTGATCCTTCCTGCCACGACGTTGGATGCACAAGATGAAGTTGGTCCTTGTCCAGCGGGGTTTTGCTGCTCTGCCCTGCTGCAGTGTTTTTCCATAGGCAAGTCTGCACTCGGATATGAAGGACCGTGACTCCCGATCTCCTTCCAGCAGCTCAAACACCCTCTTATTACAGACTTTATTATTGCCTTGGGAATAGAAGTTGCCCCTCGATCCAAATCAATGACCTTCTTATGAACAATTTCTGATATGTTAGGAAGCACCTTTATTAACCAGGGTAGCCTCAAGATTTCAGTGACTTCCAAAACCCTCCAAGAACTTCTTTCAGGACAAGGTTTTGGCGAGGGGCCCAGGCAGTCATTGCCACCGAACCTTAGCACAGCCTCCCACAAATATTCCAGGAGTTTCAGTGCCCGATGTCCTTTGCATCACTGGGCTCTGCGTTACCGCTGCCAGACAGCTAAGTACGCGCCTGGTTCCTTTTCCAGAAGAGCAATGGGGACAAGGCAGGAAAACAAGACAGAGGAACAGAGGGGGAAAATTAAGAGAAAATGGTTGAGAAAATACACACGTCTTAAATTTCATTTCTCTTAGCAGGCAAGCAGAGTTAGAAGAGTTGGGATTACTTAACCAATACTTTTCTGTCTATCTACTGATGTCTCTCTAAATCTTATTGAACTGGAAATCTTTGAGAAGCTATGGTGCCCACGCTCACTTTTGAAAGCGCTTGACACTTTTCTCCTATGAGGAACCCTGGGCCTTCAGAGACAAAAAAAACCAACCCAACAACAACAAAAAAAGACTTTTAGAACTGAACTGACTGGTAGGTAATGTAATACGTAGGGAGATACGAAAACAATGCTACTCTGACACCACCAGAAGCTTCGCAGCCAGCGCTCGGGAGCAGTGATGCACACCTGAGCTCACCTCCCATTTGGTCTGCACCCAAAATGGGCTCCCCTCCTGGAGCGGGAGGCTCTGCCCCATGACGGGCAGCAGCGAGCGCCTGAGGCCAGGATCTAATCTCGTTTTGAGCTATGTAAATCGACAGGAGCTTCATCCACTTCAATGGAAGCCCTCTGGATTTACGCCAGAGCAACTGAAATTAGAAGCTTGCCCGAAGTGGGCGGGAGCTCATTATAAGACTAAATAAGGAGTGAGTCATTTTCAGAATTTTAAACTGAAAGGAGCCGCATTTGGCTGACCTCCTTTTTTTCCACACCGACGGCTTATTAGATTACAGCAGATAAGAACCATGCTTTCTTACTGGTTTTTCATGGTGACGTGTCTGTGTCACTGACAGAGGTGGAAACACTAGTTTACAAAGAAAAAAATCCAAAGCAATATGTTTAAATAGCACAGTGTTTTTAACTGAGAGTTAATTTTGATATCTGAGGACACAAATACTGGCTCAACTTACTTGTAAGTGTTCCTGTTTCATCCATAATACACCAAGTGACCCAGGAGGAGCTGAGCATGAACAGACGGGGAAACCTCTTAGTGGATTGCAAGAAGCTGGTTTCTACTTGGAAGAATGATTGCCAGTCTTCATTATCAAGTTTGATAATTCTTGTTAATACTACTATTAGTAAGACACTTAAAGAAAGACGAACAGAGGAGAGCCACCTACCCTGCCCAGCTCCAAAGCCCCATTCTGACTCCTGATCTGGTCTCCCAGGTCATAAATCCTTTCATCTTCATCTTGCAACCCTTTCAAGGAGACTTTCAGGCTCCTACTGCCCAGGTATTTTAAAGAGACAACTCTCACTGATGAGATTAGGCTTGAGATCGAGACGGCCCCCTAAATCACTTTTGGCCGCTCATCACTCAGCAAAGCAAAAATTTCCAGGCAGAAAAGGTCCCCAGGGTAACGATTCTGAGGCCGCTTAATTTGAGATTCCAGATCTACTAAACCTTGTAATGTTTGGTTGAATACTCATTCACCCAGAGTGAGATTGTATTCAAAGCAGTGGCAAATGAAAGAAGCAGTCACCATACCACAAATTAAAACACTAAAGGCACATGAAGGAAGAGGTAAAGGCCAGAAAAGTTCTCTTCATCAGATTGGAAGGATGAGAGAACAGGGTATGTAAAGTTTGGTGGATCTTCTGAACCTTCCGATACATTTTTAAACTAAGTCTTGAAATCAATCCTGATACAGAAAGCTATTGAATGGGATTCCTCTGTGTCAAGGGCCCATTTCCCACACTAATGATTGACAGAACCTGATATTGGCTCTGAGAGGATTGTAACCAATAGGAATCTGGGGAGGCAGTAAGGACTACAGGATTGTTCTCATTCACTCTTATGACCACAAAGCTAAACACCGACTGCATCTGTCACAAGCTACCTTTTCACAGACACCCAAAATAGAGATCAAAGATTGATCTGAAGCCTAATTCCAATAATTTAGCTCAAAGTTTAGGAGGCAATTTGATAATGATCTAGAAGGACCTACTGGGACGATATTTCTGATACTCAACAAAGACAAGCAGACAACACCCTATGAGGCCCATTATATATAGATTAGAAATAAACGCAGTTGGTTATTGTGATATAACAGGACTAGACACCTGTCTGGAATGTCATCTCTGCTGAACCAGAAGGTTGAGGGTCACCTCTAGAGGTTACTCAGTGGTACTCATGGCTGTGCTTTAAATGGTCCTGCAAGGACACCGCAAGAGTCCCCAGGGAGAGGACGTGACCGTCCTCACACACAGCTCTGTGCTCTCAGAGGAACAGAGGCATCACTGGCCATATGGGCAGGGGAGCACCATGGGCAGCCCCTGCACAGAGTGACCCAACTGATTGCAAAGATGGAGCAGACCGCAGGACAAGGCACAGGCCAAGAGGATTGTCTTGTAATCAAGTAATTCCCCAACACAATGTTCAGCTTCCTCATGGAAACTTTGCAATTTGCCTTTAGAGGCCATTTCAGTCAGTTCCTAAAACACCCAAAGGTGGGTGGCTTAGGAATCTCCTCCTGGTTTCTCTATATAACCAATGGTGCGAGCATTACCCAACACCCGCTGCTGGGGAAGAGGGGGTGGTGTAGGTGGGGAGAGCCTTTCCTTGGAGGTTTGGATTCCTTACAGCTGGTGCTTTCCAGTGAGCCCAGGTCTTTGTGGGGTGCACAGCACATGTGAGGGGGAACGACTGCATCTCAACTCCTCAGCCCTCCATAGGCGCCTCCACCTCTGCTGGGGCCACCAGGCTGCTCCAGAATGATGCTTGGATTTCTCCAAGTTATTATCATAGAATGGTTAGAGTTGAAAGGGACCCTAAAGATCACCTAGTTCCAACCCACCTGCCCTGGACAGGGACACCTTCTACTAGAGATCAGGTTGCTCAAAGCCCCATCCAGCCTGGTCTTGAACACTTCCAGGGATGGGGCATCCACAACTTCTCTGGGCAACCTGTTCCAGTGTCTCACCCTCACAGTAAAGAATTTAATCCTAATATCTGAACTAAATCTACCCTCTTCCAGTCGTTGCTAGATTTCACCACGGCATTGGGCAGCATCACAGAGGGATCTCAGTCCTCTGCTCCTTCCCCAGTCTCCTTTCTATTAATTCCACCACACTGATGTGGAGGCAGCATTTTCCTCCTCCTGCTACCTCTGCCAAAAGGGGTTGGGGGCTCCCTTTTTCTTAGCAGCTCATAACACCACAATTTTCTATCTCTTGCTGTAAATGGGAAGTTGCCTTGATTGGGAATAACACAGAAGCCAAAGTACTTCACGTCTCTTCTACCTGTAATATTTGTAGCACCTCATTCCTTTTGGTCTTGGCAACCAAAAAAACCAATAAAAGGTAGCCCTGCTCCTCCTGCTTCCGTGCAGAGCAGAGCTCCTGCTCCGGCGGAGGCGTTGTGCTGGGAGCCCGGGGCGCTGAGCACCAGCCACCTGCATCCCAGGGAACGTGTTGGTCCTTCCTGCGGTGGCTCAGCCCAAGCAAGGCTCTGGCTGGGCACATCGGCTTGGCCACCAATGCCAAGGTTGGCTCAGCCCCGGCTGAGGAACCTGCAGAACTTGCCTGGCTGCCGGAGGAGCAGCTGGAGACAAACTTTTTTACCTCATGGCATTGCTGCTTTTGGTTGGGGTTGGTTTTGTAAGCAAGCTTCGCTGCTGACTAATAGCCTTGGGCAACTGGCAGGGGAAATGAGACCTCACTGAATGGCAAGGTACCACGAACCGAAATGACAAGATTATACTAGTAGTTCATTAAAGCAGATGAGAGACATTAGAGTGCTTGTTACTATGATAAAGCAAAATTGCATGTGTATGAAACATGCCTAGACAGAGCCTTTAAAAAAATTAACATCACAAAATGCTACCTTTTTAACTTAAAAAAAGAAAAGTCTCTGTTGGAGAAACTTCTGCCAAAGGAGAAAATTCTGGTATTAAATACACTTGGAAAATAAGACACATTATAGAAGACAACATTTCTCCTCCAGTTTGTGCTTCCTCTCCTATAGAATCCCCTGGATGGGACAAGCAAACCAGATCCACCCTCCCTACTTTATTTTTTTGAGAATCTATGTCTTATTTCAAAGAAAAGCAGTGGGCTCCACTAAGCAGACTGGAACACGAGGGAATACTTTCAGTCACCACAGTCACTCCAGCCTGACCCCCAGGTGCTTCCCCCAGTCTTTGTGCTCTCGCTCCCACTGTCACCCTCCCTCCCCATCTCTATTTTCTTCTGCAATAGGACATGGAAATGCTGCTGAGGAAAGAGCATGTCACTCAAGTGCTAATGTGTGGGATACTGACTTAGTGAGCCACCCATTAGAAAGGGTCAGGAGCTGGCATAAATTAGCAAAAACACCTTATAGTACTCTGAAATATCCCATTGCCTTAGCTTACAGGGAAAGCAGGTGCCAAACAAGGCAAATGCCACCATTTCCCAGTAGACAGATACATCCAGTGACCACTCCGCAGCATTGAAAGTCCCAGCCAGAGGTTTTGACCTATCCTTGTCACAGTACAACCTGGATTCCAATTTTTCTGGAGTTTTCAGGGGGCTTGAAAACTTGGCTCAAACCTGTATCTGATCTTCGTGATATAAGCCACCCTTCTTTTAGCAGGGGGCAAACAGTAAGGCACAACCAATGCTTTGGGGAAGTTTGAACCGAGACTTGATTTCAGATCTGAACTTTGTCATTCAGGCCCATCTCTTCCCTTTCTTCTTTTCCTTTGTGTTAGCAATACGCACTGACTTTGTAGATCAATGCAGAAGGCTGTAAATGATGCATGAAATGAAAAATCCCTGTCCAGCCAGCACACAGAGAGAATACAGACAGTGCTATACTGTCATTGCTGTGGTATTTGCTGCAATATTCACAGCTAGAAAAGCCCACTAAGTCCCAGAACAATGCCGGACTATTTTAAAGTCTCAAGCTCTTTTTGGAGGGAGAGGAAAGAGGAAGGGAGAAATTAACTCCCCCCCTCACACCCACCTTCTTTCTTCCTTTGTTTCAGAGAGTTTTCACAAGAGCAAAGCCTGCCCTCCCATACGAATCTTTCATTATTCCCCACCCCCCCAAAAAATTCCTTCCCGTTCTTGGATGGGGGTGGCAGGAGAGGAGGAAAGAGGCAAATAAAGAGATCGTATCAAATAAACAAATGCTTTCATGGAGCCAGCTCGGAATGAATCATCAACTAAGCTGCACCGAGACTGGAACATGCCTCTCTCCAGCAAAATACACCGTGGCCCTGGCAATGGCCGTGGACCACCAGCCGAGAAGCCCCACCAGCCGGTCCCAGCTCCGCCTCCTCGAGCACAAAGGAGGACAGAGGTGCTCGGAGGTGCTTGAGCTCTTCCCAAGCGTGCTGGGCCCATTCCTCGCACCTCTAATGCCCTGCACCGGCACTAGGGATGATGAGTGCTTGGCAGCACTATTCTTCATGTGGAACATTAAGCTGAGGTCTTGCACACTCCTGAACATTAAACATCCCATGATAGTCATGAAGAAGAGCTACGGGTTTTATTAACCTCAGTGTCCTGGACACATTGCACTAGGAAAGTCATCATTAACCTACCTTAAGAATACAGGCAGGGGCCCTCTTTGCAAACTACGCTCAAAGAGCTACAACCCTATGAAATGCCTTTAATAATTTAAAGCAACTACCAAATGTTGCTATAAAGGATATAACCTCACCTCAAGGAAGAAAATCTGTAAAGACTTTGACACAGTAAAGTGCTCACGGTGTTCAGGTCCAAACCTTGATTTTATTTTATTTTTTTGCTAGTCAGCGCTTAACCATCACACCCAAACACTAACCCTTCCCTTCTCCCCCACCCCCTGCCAAAAGCTGGTTCATCTGGGCTTTCAGCTATTTTTAAGCTATCCCTTGTATCTCAAACTGGGGTATAAACCATTAACAACGCTTCAGCACATGTCGACAACTCTTCTGTGAAGGCTTAGGACCAAATCAAACAATCCCCCCCAATATAAATACATACATAATTCTTAAAAATGGCAGACAAGGATTTTTCTTTCTTCTTTTTAAGTAAAAAGAGTAAGGAAAAAATAGGTTTGTTTGTTTGTGCCATATTAATTTAAATACAACCTGATTTAACCCAGCAACAAATGATACCGGAGTGATAATGGATTTCATTTGACAAATGTTACAAAGCCACCCTTACACTGGTTGATATAATTTATGCTTCTAACACCAAACTCCAATTTTCTGCCAGTGGACAGGGAAAATAAGATTACTGGAGGAAGCAGAAGGGGCAAATGAGAGGCTTGTGCACTACCAGGAGTCTGATACCTCTGATTAGGATTGCTTTATTTGTGAACTAGCTTCTGAAAAAATAATAAATTTAAAGAATAACCAGCCAGATGAGTGCTATTTGCAAAGGTCTTGCCTGGGATATGGTCGGGAGGCACTCTGCCCCTCAGCACGGGGATTTGCATGCCTGGCACACTCAGCTCCTAGGGGGGGATGGCTGCCCCACAGCCCCAGGCACGCGGTGGCCATCCCAGGGCACCCACAGCAAGCCACACGCTTTGCCCCCACAGCCCCCCTCCACCAAGCTCTGCGGGTGCGCACCCTCCAATTTTCCTACTCATTCGCTCCTCGTTGCGAAAAAGTATATTAAAAAGTTATTTTTGGCACTGAAGCCAGCAACTGTGACCGAACGGATAAAGGGAGCAGAACTGATGAGCAAGGAGGTCCCATTTGCAGAAACATTTCCCCTCCCCTCCCAGAAGCACATCGCGCTTTCAAGGGCCATATTCTTGTTTTCCCTTTCTCCTGCAGTAGCCACAGAGGGTCCAATGCTCAGTGGTCACGCGCAGGCACCAGCCAGATAAGGCAGCTGCAAACAGCAGCCGCAGCCCAGTGAGACCAGTGCTACAGCTACAGATCCCATTGACATCAGCGGGAGCCAGACGCGGAGAAGAAAACCTGGTTTCAGTTGACCTCCTTAAAGTTTGCCCTGCCAGGGGCACAGCGAGGCACAGAATTTGCCTTTTACCTCTTTTGCAAAGTGCAAAGGGGGGATTTTTATATTTACCAAGATTAGCAGATAACTTTTTTCCCCCACTCTCCTGCATTAATTTACCGTTGCCTAGAGCAGAAGGGGGCATTTCTGTTTTCTTACAGCAGCAAAGCATCCTCTGAGCTCGGGGATGCAGGAGGGAGACGGGTGCTGGCAGCTGAGCTCCGGCCACTTGGATGGGCTGTTTCACCCCTCACCTGTGCAGCCGGATGTGGCAGCAAGGGAGCCACTAACAACCTGAGCAGGAAGAAGAGAAAACAAGTACCTGCAAACCCCACTTTCCATCCCTGTCTCACCAGATCCCCGCTGAGGGCTTCAGGCAGCACCCGGCGCCCGTTGCAGGGCTGATGAGGAGGGTTCCTTTAGAGACACCAGGGAAAAGTGGCGCGAGCCCTCTGTGCAGGCAGGGACAACGTCCCCTCTGTGATAAAGCTGCGGTGTTTCAGGCTGGAAGTGTTAGCACTTTGAAATGGTAAATCACAGAGAGCCTCTGTTAAAGCCCTACCCCCAGAGAATTATTGTAAAGTGCTGGCTGCTATTTACATTCATTTTTTTTTTCTGTGAACAGAGTCACAAAGGGAAGAGAATGACAATAAAAACAGAGATACATCATAAGGGGAAAAAAAAGAATCCCAGCTTCGACCGCTACATACAAATGCAGAGCAAAGCCTGGCGATTTCACATGGGTTTCGCTTGCTGTTGCCGAAACGCTTTGGTTCCATTCATGAGCAGGGAGATCTAACAGCCTGGCATGATTATTAGACAATAAGACTCCTTCCTGTGTCTCCTTTAATTTGCCTTGATAGATATGCAAACCAGGGGAGGAAAAAGCTAACCAGGCCTCTCTTATTGACAGAAGACAGTTTCCAGACCATAACCCAGTCGCCTTTTTTTTTTTCCTTAAGCTGCCTGGGAGAAAAACCCTTACGCCAGGTGCGGAGGCAGGAGGAGGGATGCTGGGAAGGGAGATGCATCAAACGCAGGAGGACCTGAAGGTCTCCTTACGGTCTGTCACGCTGTTGTCCTGCTGCGACCGATGCGAAGGAGAAGTTAACAAACGATGGCGCTTTTTAATTAGCACACAGGGAATTCTCACCGTGCGATAGAGATGTCAATGTAACACTAAGGAGGTATTAAAGAAAGGAAAAAAAAAAAAAAAGGGAAAAGCGACACCACCAGCAGCCCCGGCCTTCCTGAGCCACAGCTCCAACTCCAGGTGCTGTAAGCAGCGGGAAAAGTTTTTCAACTGATTTTTTTTTTTTTTTCCAGGAGCTGTTGCTCACATCTGGCAAAGTTGTCCCTGGGCTACCGCCATATGTAAGGACACAAGGTTTTATGACTTATTGTCTGTAAGATTTATGGAGATGATCTATGATCAGCAGTTTTTCATATTCTTATACCCTGAGCAAACACACAGAGGGCCATGCCGTGCATAATAGGAAGGTGTAAAACGGCACGGTCACAGCACAGCACGTCCACCAGTGCAAATACCAAACTCGGGGACCGTGGTGGCAGCAGGGATGGGCCAAGGCACACAGGGAGCTTCTTGCTTTCCATTCCCTTCCCAAGACAAACAAGGGGCAAGAAGAGAAGCAAAAAATTAATGGATTAAGATGAGCTACTCCGGCTCTCTTTTGATATGTTAATGAGAAGTGTATTATCTGCATTTATTAAGTTAAATTCCAAAGCACCAGCAGTGTTTCTCCAGGAAACACATACACTTCGGAGCTAACATAAAGCCCAGCAAACCCAGGTGGCTTCTCTACACTCCCAGGGAAATCACTGCAGGTGTGTGGGGGGAGCAGGGCTCCCCAACCCATGGCTCTGGGGCTCTGGCACAGACCCCAGGAGAAAGCCCTGCCCCAGCCTTTGTGCATTTTAAAGGAAGGAAACGGCTTATCGCAATGTTTCGCTGATATGCGGCTCTGGCTTTCGGTGTCACAAGCCTTCACCTTTCACTCACATTGGAACTGGCACGAGTAAGGAGATTTAGTAAAAACAATAAACAAGAGGAAGCGAAAAAATTTGTCAAGAGTTTTGGTTAGGTTACAGCCATCGGTGTTGTCTTTGACAAGTAATTTGGCTATTAATGAAGGACAAGGCCTCATCAACATTAGCAGGGCATCACAGGAAGAAAATAACCATTAGGCATTGATTGCTACTGTGCTCAGCACCTCTGCTCACCGTCTCCCGCCCCACTGATATTTTCCTCCACGCACACATTTCTTCTGCTATCGACAACATTTTGCCTTACAGGGAGCAAGCAGTTCCTCTCTACAACCCCAACCACCAAGGTCAACTCCTACCATCCACCTCCTTGGGACAGGAGGATTATAGCCAACAAACACAAGTCATAAGAAGAGTACTAAATAATTACCAGACTCTTGCAAAGTAAAAAAAAAAAAAAAAGCCTTAAATCCATAATCTCCCCAGACAAAAGCACTGCACTAGTAACGTGCTGAAAGCATCAGTGGTTCTACCCATCATTAACACAATGTTGAAATCAATGGCCCAGTTGAGCGGTAACTTTGTAGTGTCATTCACAGGCATAAGGGCCAGATTCTTCGGCAAGTGCCACCAAAGCCAGTATTGATTTACACCCAATGACAGCCTGTCCCCTGATTTACGCACCCGAACAACTACTTATTTTAAAAAAATCGCGTTAAACACACTTCCTCTTGTGTACAAACAAATCAGCTCATTTGGCAGTTATAATCAAGTTTTTGCAATCCAAACAAGTTTGCTCCTTTCTCCCCCAAAAATGCAGATGACACCATTAAAAAGAAAATGAAAAAGAAAAACCAAAATGTACAGAGACCTGTAGAGATACCAGAAGAATTTTATTAGTCCAGTAACATACCTGCAGGTTTGAAAAACAGTCTAGGACTCTGTGATCATTTTGACAGAGGCACTTGAAAGAAATCAATAAAATTGATCATTCAGCTGCGCCATTTATAGATGTGGATCAGAGTTCTGGGATGGCTAACAGTGTTATTTTACATTAAAATGTGCAAAACCCAAAAATGGCACAAAGGGACAGAGCCCACTTTGCAAGCTGGGCTGGAAGAGGACCTACGCTGAGCGGCAGGATCTTCCAAACAGCTGTAGGAGCGTGGCACCGCAGCAAGCTTCCCACAGAAAGAAAGGGACAATAAAGCGGAGACTTCTCCTGCCAGAGGAGCTCCCAGCATAAAAGGCTGCATCAAGCCCCAGCAGTAAAAATCCTGGGTGGAGGCGTTAAACTCGCCAGCCAGAAGATGAAGAGAAAACTCAACGTTTGGGCCCTTTAATAAAAGTAGGAACTGGTACCCTAATTCTCAGAGGGGACTCTTTCAGGAAAGCGTTATCTCAACCTAATCGTTGTTGAAACCACAGTGTTTAGCTGATATAAATTGGTGCACTCAATTCAAGATGAGTTAAGCCACCTTGTACCCATTGAGGATCTTACCCGCCATCTTTAATATTGTATTTTATCTTTAGTGGCTTGAGGCAGAGATTGTGCTGCCCTTGCCAACACAACATCCCCTCTCCTGGACCTTGCAAAATGATGCGGTTTCTGGGCAACTTCAAGTTCTCCTTAGTCAGACCTAAGCTCAGACAGCAGTATTTTAGCAGTTGTGATTTCCACAGTCACACACAGCGCCTCAACTTCTGTTTCCTCCTGGATCTGGGGAACAGAAGTATTTGGATGAAAAATAGAGAAACTCAGAGAAGTACCAGCTGTGTAACATCCTACACAGGACAGTCACTCATAGTCCCTCCACCACATTTGCTTACTCTGTATCGTCACAATACGACGCAGTAATTCCTCTGTTAATACGCATCTGTTTTCTACTCCGTCAGTCACTGTACCATGCAGTACGCGGACTCCCCACTCCTTATCAGCACTGAGGACTCCACAAATAGTATCCTCCACCTCTTTGCCATCTACAACGGTAGCGTTTAATACGGTGATGCCCCATTCTAACACTATGAAAGATTGTATCTGAAGAGAAAACGCACATTTGAAGTGCGGCTCACTTCATTCACTCTTGGTAACTACCTACTACAATTATCAGGAAATGAAAAATATGCGCTTCACAGCCTTCTCTTTTCACATGTTAAAAAACATATGAAGATCAGCACAAACCCTACAGGGTCACTCATGCACGAGGCGACGCTCTGCACCGTTTCCGTGATAGATTACAAAACAGACAAAAGTCTGGGGCTCTACAAACGTAGAAGAGAATTTCTAATAATCACGCGTTGTGCATACATGTCCACGCACCCTTTCAGAGCAAAATGAGCGAACATAAAAACCTATAACAGTAATAGACTATCTTTACTTTACGGCAGAGTTCTGGAAAGTTTGAAGCAGATACTGTCACCAAGTTGCCATTTAAAAGGCATCAAATGCAGAAAAATAAGAAAAATCATTATCTCTGCTGTAGATCCTTTTGGAATGAAAAAAAATTATAACTGTGGGAGTCAATGATTTTACAAGTGTTCACGGGGTACTATACAGTATATATACAATGACCCCAAAAGTGGGAGTGCAGATGTGAAAAGGGGAGTGAAATACAGAACTCCAAGAGGGAAGCATAAATAACACACAGTGTAATAACTAGGGAGTCATTATTTTAGGGAGTCTATACATAATCCTATTTTCCCCTCCACCCTCTCACAATGTTTTTAACATTGCTTTGACTTCAGCCTTCCTGGATAGACATTTAAACAGGAAAGGCTTCAGTTTTATTAAGTAGAAGTATTGAAATTGGCAAAATACCTGATTTGTTTCACGTTACATGGTTTATAACATTGTTAAGCTTCATTAGGATGCTGCAGCACTCAAATAAATGAAGACATATTTATTATTTCATAGGCTGCCGCCCATTAAAACTAATACTTCCTCTGCTAAGAGGCACACACAGCAGAACCCATGATACTCAGCATTTCTGCCATAGGTATTGTGTGAAACAGCTGGACACCAGACTCATGTACATCAGCTTACAGTCACCAGCTTCCTGGAAAGATCTCCATTTTACACAGAAAATGAGAAAAACACACCAAAGCAGCAAGCTGGATCAGGCTTGAATTTACACTGGTGTAAATTAAAATAACACCCGAGGCGAAGGGAGTCACTTCAGCACAAAGCTGGTGCAGGACCCAGCTCAGCCCGAGGACCATTCGTGCCACCAGGGCAATGCACACGTCAGCTCCGCAGCAGAGATCCCTTTTCCCAAGCAGTTTTCCAAAGCCAGACATGGTACAAAGGAGTTTAGTTGTCTCCATCCTCTTACAGCAAAAAAAAACAGCCTAAAATTGGCCTTATCCAACAGTCCCTTGACAGAAAGCATACATGAACCTGGCCACCACCACTGCTCTGGAGACATCCTTCCCTGCCACACACGACACCTGCTTTGGGTATATCTGCCTTGCCCCTCTAGCCATGCTATATCTTTCTTGGTGTGTCATACAAGACCAGAAGTCAACAAAACTTTCTTACCAAGGACTTGCTGGGAAGTCACCTTCCTCTGATTTGCATTTGGGACCTTTCTCTAAGAAAGGCAAGTGAGCAAGTGTCAAGTGTGTCAGACCATTGTGTTTGGGACAACCCCAGACTCTTACCTTTGAGGTCTGATTCACGATGACATCTGTCCTTCCTGGGCCAACTGTGCTGGGAAGCTGCTGAGCCTGGGCTCCTCCTTCTTCCATCACCCGTAACGGGTGCTGAGCACACCCTGGACTTCCCCATCTCCCACAGTGCAGGACTGGAGATTTCTAGTGCTCTTCATACAACAGCAAAACCCAGAAGTACTCCTGTCCTGGGTTGCCACCAGGGAACCACAAAGGTCTCCCAAGCCTTCAGGCTGATGAGGCAGATGTAGAGCATGTTATGTACCAAGGCTCAGTTCCATCACCCAACCACAAGAAACCCCATATCTGCCAAAATCAGGTTTTTATAAGGAGAGCATCAATAGGCACGGACGCGCCTCCCTACAGGGAGCTGATGGGGAAGAGGCAACACCTGCACCCAACCACCCCACCCACACACGCCAACTCCCTGCTTGACTGTAACGCTTGCTTAATTGATGCCAAGTGTGATCAATTTATCAGCTGAATGCCGACGTCGGCCGGACTAGCAGCAAATCCCTCTCTCATCTGCAGTGATTTTAGTTTTCCCTATTTACTGCTCTTTTCCGGCCTGCTACAGGAAAAATGTGGCCTTGCCTCAATTGACTTAAATTTAAAACCATTGACATGTTATATAACTCAATAAAAATCTTGCTAAAAAAAGGTACATTGTACTCATTCTCCTTACACACAGTAGGGAGGAAAACGGGTATGGGCTTCTTCTATGGCTTTTAGTTAATTCGCTATCAATGCCCAGCTGCTTTAGAGTAAATACAGGAACAGGGTGTCATATGGGTATCCTGAAGAAAAAGAAGCGAGGTTTCCTATTTCTTTGTTAGCCAGCAAAGATGGTATGCATGTTATCCAAAGATAATACAGGGGAAGAAATCAATTCTCCGTGTTGTTACACATCCTTGCGTGCAAATGTAAACTTGGGGAAAAAGGAAAAAAAAAAGTAGTACATTTCTATTATGCTGAGGTCATATGAAATCCTCAGTGCATGCTGATATGATCGTCAGAAAAAAAAAAAACCAACAAACCCCAAATAAGGCTTCTCTATGTGAGGAAAAGGGCATCAACCAGAAGGTTTGGTGGGTGAAGGAGCGAGGAGTTTGCTCCCTTCAGCCCTGGGGGAGGCAGGCTCTCTGGGGACGGAGCGCATGTTGTGCACGTTGGATTTTAGTTACACTTCAGGGTTGGAGCATAAAACCCGCCGATGCTCCTTGCTGCCGCGCTCGCTCCGAGCCGAGCCAGAAACTGGCGAGCGATGCGCCGGGGATCCTTAGTAACGCTCAGGCGAGGAACCCATCTCCTCCGCACCTCCCGCGTCAGGCGGCTCCGTCGCGGAGGAAATTCGGATTATTATCTAACGAGTCAACACAAAATATCATTATCGCTGCTCCGATACCGTCTGGCAAAGGCAGGGCTGTGATCCGGCTGCCGGCCTGAACACAAGCGTGCCGGGTAATTGCCGGAGCTGCGCTCGCTCGCTTGCTCGTGGGATGCCTGGCTCGCTCCCGGCTCGCTCGGCTCTGCCGCCCCGCGGGGGTCCCGCCTTCCCAGGCCTTTCGCAGGAGGCATCCCTCTCTGAAGAAAGACTCCCTTCCTGATGCAACGAGATTAAGCAATTTGCTTTTAATTAGTACCGCAGTCATTTCCAAGCTAAGCAGTGGAAAGACGAGAAAGCAGGCTGTCTCTTTAAAGTTTAAGTGGATTCAGTGCACACGGTGAATTTAGAGCCTGCTGTTGGAAAAGTTCAGCTTTCTGTCACCGGTACTGTGCTCTCTGCTAATTTTTACAAGAGTTCAAGTTGTACGCACCAGTTAACAGAGACATTGCAGGGGGTAAAATGAGAATAGAAAGCGTGACCCCTTGCTGCCTCTGTTTATAGTGCCCAAATTATACCCAGACAATGCTGCGCGTCCCCTCCCTCGCTCTGTGTGCAAAGCCCGTGTGCTGTTCCCCTCTGCTGCCGCCCAAGAAAAGGGGGCCCTTGGCATTTGTGAGCACCTCCCCGGGAATCCCTGGCAAAGAGCCACGGGGAGGGGAAGGGAAGAAAGGTTTTGGGGGGCTGGTGGAGGAGCGGCACAAATGCAGTGGGAGAAGGGGAAGGGTGGGGACCCCCAAGGGAATTAGGGATCCCACGAGTGGACACCTCCCTTTCACCACCATCCTGTACGCCCAAGAGCATCCCAGCGCAGCACGCCGGCCAGGGCACTCCTGGCTCCCTGACCCCACGTTGCACACTCCTGGGAGGGAAGGAGGAGCTGCAGCTTCATCTGCAAACCAGCTACCACCTATGAATAATTGAATACCAAATAAAAAGCCCTTCCTAGCCAGAAGATGTACTTTTGGCGACTGTTTTTCACTCCAAAGAACCTCGGTGATGAGCAGTTATCCGTCAATCTCTAAAGAGATGGCATCAATACCCACTCCTTTGTCTGTGGCTCATTTCTCCTGCAAGCTCCCTGCAATGTTAGCATCGCTTCTTTCCAAACATGCCCTAGCAAGAACCCTTCAAACAGAGTGGAAGAAACCACTCCAAAAACAACAGTCCATTCAAGCTTCGGCTCCCTCTGTCCCTCTGCCAGCCTCCGTCCTTCCCCTGGGCAGCGAAGCCTGCGTGCACGCCGGAGCCACGAGGCTCTTTGTGGGGCTCACATCAGCCTGATGAATCTACGGCTTGTGCGGCCCAAGTGAAGACGCAAAGAAAATGGGATTTTTCTGCACATTTCTCAACGATGGCGGGGGAGAAATCCCCATGACCAGGACTGGTGCTGTCTGGATGATTAGTATCTGGCATTCCTCTACCTTCAGCCACAGCTGGTTTAGATTTGAGCTACTGGTTCATTTAGATTTATGCTTCTGGTTCAATAAACAAACACAGTACATAGTCCATCATGCTAACTGCATAATAAAGCTGCTTACCTACTTCCAGACAAGTAGCTTTTATTCATCTGTTCCTCCTTCATTCCCCTCTTTCCCTCTTCTCTCCCCCTCCCATCAAACCCGAGAACAGCATTCGCTTTCTTTCCAAAACCAGACCCTACCAAAGATCAGATAATGTCTGAAGTCTGTCCCCCAGCCCTTCAAACTGCGCTTTGCTACAGAACAGTTCCAGAAGTTGCCTGAGAAATGACTGCGAATACTTTATCTTCTCGAAGGCAGGCAAGTTCTAATAGTTCTACCCCATGAAAAAGCCCAGCTCCGAGCAAAGTCCCGGACTCCCTCCCATGCTGCTCAGCCTTTGTGAAGGGCCGTCCGAGCTGGGGTTCAGGGGGGCTTTTCAGGATCACCAGGGCACAACGAGAGGCCGGCTTCTTCCCGCTTCCACTTGTTGGAAGGAACGAGCACGAGGCTGGGAAACAGTTAACCTGCACACAAACCTGGATGTCAAGACGCGCCCCTTGTCTGCCAGCGCCATCCCCAAAGTCACCGCTTTCATCCAGAACGAAAAACACCCTGGGATTTTTCCGAAATCCTTTTAAGTTGTTCTAATGGTAGCAGCTCTGAATCTGGCGAGCTGCTTTGTTATCAATGCCGTGCAAATTGTTCATCTATTTCTCTCCTACAGTGCGCGCCTCCACTCACTCGCCTCTCTAATAAATTCGTTTGACCGCAAAGGGTGCTTTATGACTCTTGTTTAAAACGGCTTCCTAATGATGCTTGACAACATCTCCTGCCTTTGAAAGAGCCTCGCTATGCAAGGCTCTAATCCCACAAAAGGAGGGATTCTTGTTAACCTGCGCCTTCGTCCTTTCTGTTGAGTCACCACCTTTAATGAAGCACTGAAGGGGAACCGAACGCAGCTGGGAAATTATGGCTTTACATGATCGTCTCTTGCTACAAGAGAGTTATTGCCCAAGCCTTAATCCCGTGACTCAGCCCTCTCCTTGGACCCCCTTTAATTGTCAGAACCTGAGGAAATCCGGGCCGAGGTAAATAACACTTCGGCAGCAACAGAATAGATTCACTTTAGGCAATGAATTTTTAATGAGCTGAGACTGCAGAGGGAACGCAGGGCCGAGATCTGTGCTGCTTATCTGATGGGGAAGGTCAGGGTCTGAACGGAGGGAGGGCATGGATGAGAGAACAGATCTGACAGGGCTCTTCAGCTGAGATTTCAGCTTGTCACAGCCTGGCATACCTTAACACATTAGGACCTTCTCTTCAAAGGAGCAACATACGCATGCCCATGCTAACAGAAATGGCACAATATTTTCCCCTGGTAAAGGCAACCCAAGAGCTGTACTCTCGCTCTCTGAAAAAAAAATAAAAAAATAAAAAGCATACAGAGGAAAAAAAAAAAAAAAAGAAACCAAACCAAGAAAGATCCATGCAGACGGGTCATGCTCTTCATGGGAAATCAGGTAACTCTACAGACAACCTGCAAACAGAAACGCGTCAGACTCTGAGCATCCCATTAGCATAATATCACTTGTTAACTAGGTCAGCAGGCCCGACTGAAGTCCTCACCAACATAACCATCTCCGCCAACTGAGTCAATAAATCTCAGCCATGGGGACTTCCATTTCTCAAGAGTCTGAACTTCACACAGTCACCCGCCAGCACAGGTCTCTACCCACCAACGCGTCTCCTGTGACGTTGGCCAAGAGCAACATCCCTACCCCTGCTGTTGGGACTGGCTGATCCCAGGAACTTTTTCTATCTCAGAAAACTTGAAAAAGGCCTAAAACATGTCTAACTCCCAGCATGGGTTTGCACTGCTGCAACTCTCAAGCCTGGCAGCTCCTATCTCATCCTGGTGGCCCACCTGGGCTCAGCTCACCCAGCATGGCCTCACCCCTGTCCCCTGCAGTCCCCATACCCCAGACTATCACTGTTGGGTGGTCACAGAGCCAAAAGCTCTACTTTAGCCAACGAGCTCCTCTCCAACAGCGCATGGAACAGGTAGGCAGGGTAAAGACAACATCACAAGAGTTAATCTGGACCTCCAAGAAAACCTTCACCTTCAGCATGGACAGAAACAGCTAATTTTGAGCCACAGATGTTACTCCTGAGCTATCTTGGGTCGGCTCAGCACTTCTGAAATTTCCTCAAAGAAATGAACGATGACAGAGAGTTGGGTTTTTGCACTTCTAAACATTTCTTTAGGGTTTGTCATAAACAAAGCCAAACCACACCAAAACAGAATATTTCTGCCCTAGGATTCAGTCTTTTTCGTTTGCTGGGATTTCTGTTTCTTATGGAAAAAGACAGTGTTTTCTGGGGAATGACTTTTTGTCTGCGTGTGTGGAAAAAAATAAACAAATGAAAATATTCACCAGCAAGTATCTCAGCAGCCCAAGCCTGTATGAGAAATTGCTGAAGTAAAACTGCTGGGTGAGGCTGATCACGCTGCCGCACGCAGGAGGAAAGGAAAACTGACTGCCAGTCATTCCAAAATGTCCCCCAGCTTGTCATCTCCCTGATATCTTGATCTGTCTAACCTGGGAAGGGGCCTGCTCTCACTCCCTCCGGGCTGCATGCCCTCAGGTGTGTCCACCACGTCATGGACCTGCAAAATGTGAACCGGGACAGCTAAAGGACGTACCAGCAGGAGACAGGATAATTTATGGGGAGCCAGGTCAATGCAAATTTATTGTGAGTAATGGACAATGGAAGGGGGGAAAAAAGCTCCCATAGGAACAAAGGCGAAAGGGTGCCGGCTCTCTGCTCCTCGCAGACATCCAGGATGCTAATAAAAACCTTGGTGGACAATGAGAAGAAAATACCAGTTCTGGGGAGCAGATTTACCGCAGTGGTGGAACAGGTCAGTGCAGAGGGAAGTGGTTTGATCAGAAAGCCAAGGAAATTCAGATGATAATTACGCTCAGTAAGAGGCAAAATAATCCTTTCATTTGCTGGGAGGTTTCAGTCATGCACTTTGACCTTCATCCTGGTGTTTCATTAATAGTTTATATTAACAATTAATGGTTGCTTTCATTGGTGTTCTGTGCAACTCGCATTAGAGTTAATTTTCAAGTTGGATATAATAATACATAAGTCTCATGGGATAGTCATATCATGTGACAGCACATTTATTTCGACCAGGAGTCAGGAGATGAAAATCAGGCCAAACACCAGTCGCAGGCGTTTATTACTTGTGTCCAGTCACTCTGCAGAGAAGTTGGATGTTGCAGTAGCTTTCGCTGTAAGGCCCTGATGGAAAGCTGCCCAGACCAACTACAGTCCCTTGATCGTAGAGATAATTTGCCTTTGGGATGACTTTAGATGCACGGTTAGTCTGGTTTACTGAAGAATCATGAAAAAGGGCCTCTCAGCTTCTCCGTGGCAGTTACTTATAGGGTCCACATAGCTGCGCTAGTTTTGGCTTTGACAACACTGTCTGGAATAATCCTAAAGAAAGGCCAAAGAACCTAAAGAACCTAAGGGTCAAAGCTCAGGTTTAGGGTGATAGTGACAGTTTGGTCTGCTATGGGGTAGGACCACGAAGCAGGATTGCCCTTGGAGAGCACTGGACACCTCAGCGGAGGGCTCTTGCCCCCGTGCTCACACAGAGACTGAGTCACAGGCTCAGCCCTCCCACGGCAGTGGGGTCAAAGCAGGCTTTAAATACGGGGCTAATACTTCCAGATACCCCCTAATATATTTATTTTTAAGTGACGTACCCATCCTGGTTTAGTTTTAAGGGTAGACCTAATGTTGTTCTTCTCCCCCTATAAATTTAGATCGTTGAAATGTTGGGATTATACCATTTTTAAACCTGAGGCAAAAAGAGGATTGGGTCTATAATATTTGGCCTGAAAACTTGCTTTAGAAGTAGTTGGAGGAAATGCACGCTGTTTGGAATAAAAATGCAATTTTTTTAAAAAATCACGGGATCAAAACTCAATTATAAATTGATATACTTCATACCACAGTCTGATCGTACTACCGTTACCGTGGCAGGAAAATATTAAGCAATTCACTGTGGCAAAGTTGATGGAGGCACTATATATTTACTCCTATTTAAGGGACAAACTAAGTCTTTAGATTTGGTGTTAGGAAATAGGTGTTCAGCTCCCTTGAGTCTTCCCCTGCAACTAGCTCAATTAAGGGACTAATTGAAGCGCAGAGATGTCCCCCGCAGGGTTGAAAAACGCCTATCTGGCCTGGTAGTGTCATCCCTGGGAGTTTCCTTCACCAGATACACCATTTTGGAGACAACCAGGACAAAACTAGCAGCACCCTGTGCCCTGTAGAAGGCAGCCGGCTCTGCGGGCAGCATCCCTGAGCATCCCTGCCCCACTGCCAGCGAGATGCCCGGCCCTGCTGCTGGCAATGCCGAGCTGAGCTGTGCCGATCCACCTGGCAGTGCCCGCGAGAGGTAATTTTACAGAATAGCGATGAATCAAGTCATCAATCACTGTCACGTCCAGTAGCCGGAGCGTGTGCTCGGAGCCCGGGAAAGCCTGTGCATGCTCAGGATTAGGTTGCAAGTAAACTCAGCAGTGCTAAAATGCTTCCCTAAGTAAGTACTGGCAAAGTCCCTGCTGAAACGTGTCAGAGTTTGTGCACTGACTCCAGCAGAGCTTAAATCAGACCCTGTGACTTCAAGTCTGCTGACACTTTAGCACACGGTTACTGCAAGCAGAAATACTCCTGGCAGCAGAGTTATCCATGTGCATAAGTATTTGCAGGATCAGGGCATAGCTGCATCATCCTTTGTTCCTTTCATCATGCTCGCGATGCTGAATTAAGCCTTCAGCTTTGTCTTTTTCTTGTACACAAGCCCTGTTGCAGAGTTACATCACTGTAATGCATGATGAAAGAGAGGACCTGTATATAGCAGAGGGAATATGATGGAAATAATTATAATGATAAAATGTTAATTAGCGGCTTTTCTTGAAGAATCTTCTTTCTGATTGCAACACAATTCTGTTACAGAACTGAAAAAAGTTAAAAATACACAGAACTGTTTGTAGATCTTCAGGCTGTATGGGCTTGGGAGCGTTTCCTTTTGTGAGAAAGCCTGAAAACAAGAAAGCTAAAAACGCTCTGTCAAAAATGTAAATAGCACGAAGTTTTTGACCAGCCCTAATCGCCACGAAGCAGGGGAAAGAGCATTAGGAGGAACAAAAGTGTGGTTTCGTCCTTGTTCTCACACTTGCAGCTCATTTTTTGCCTCCCTTTGTGCCAACTCTTTCTTTTAAACATGTATTAGAACACTCTGCTGCCCGAGCACCGCTGCAGGTCCCGCCGCAGGTCCCGCCGCCGAGCCCGCTGCTGGCCGGAGGGGTTTGGTGAGGGAGGGGACAGCCCTGCCGACGGCGGGACGTGCCTCGGCGTGTCTCTCTCCATCGGCATCCCTGCAGCCCTCGCCAGGCACAGGGGCTGCCAGATGTGTGCATCTGGGCCGGCCGGGCACCGGGCAGGGCAGGACCCACCTCCCCGCGTCCTCCTCCTTTTTTGCCTCTTCCTTCCTCCCCGAGTCCTCAGCCTGAAGGTGAAGAGACTACAATAGAGGCTGCAACCTGTACTGCTTAAAACATATATCTATGTATATTTATGTGTAACTATATAATTTTTTAGGCTGCCGTTGAGCGAGGCTGCTGGAGAAAGAAGTTTCTGCAAATTCAGGTTTCCCTCAGCGTGTGAACCCACTGAATACCCTTTTCCGTGCCTCCGTGCAGCTCGGGGAGCACAGCTCTGCAGAGGGAGAGAAAATCCTGCTCCGGTATTTGAGTCGCCGTGTACCGAAGGTCTGAAATTGCGCATCTGCCCGTACCATTTGCATTTCATCACCTAGTGCTGGAACAAATAAAACCAAATGAGTAATGATGTGATTCTGTGGTCTCGCTGTTGCTGCTTTGCCAGGAATTATCTTGGCTCAGTGGACACAGTCCCGGGGAGAAGAGCAGAGTGTGTTTTCTTCTCTGCCACTTACCTGCTGGATGGCCTTAGGCAAGTCATTTAACTCTCACTGTGTCCCTCCCTACGCTTAATCCACCACCCACTTTCTTTGTAAGAGTTTTAAGATGTGTCAATGGCAAAGGGTGTTTTAGTGCTATTCTGAGAGCAGAACGGGCCAGCCGCAGTCCCCCAGTATTTAAAGCCCCTCTAACAAAAATTATTGCACCTTTTTTAAGGATCCATGGCAGTCTGTATGGTGGCTCTCTGCTTTGGGGTGGCTTCACTTTGCAATGGAAAGAAAGATAAAATCAGCGAGCTACTCAGAAGCAAACTGGAGCAATGAGTGCATGTGAGAATACTGCCATTTGCTCTTGAGCAAACAGCAGCAAGAAAGAAATAAAAGTCAATATAAGAGGCACGGGTTCCTATTCACCCAGCCCTCGTTTACATACAGCAACTCGTGCTCAGGAAATGAGCGTAGCACTTGGAAACAGCGATCTCGGGCAAGCAGGGATGGGCGAGCGCTGTTTCCGATGAAGGCTGATGACTGAGGAAGTCATAAAAGCTATCGGAGAGAGGAAAGAGGCAGGTGACATGGGTAAGAAGGCAAATATTAAGGGGATGAAAGGGATTATAAAGCAAAGCTGAAGAGATGTAAAAAGCTGATTAGGAAACCAAATATGACAGAGAGAGAATTGCCCACGGGGTGAATAAAAACAATAAAAGATTTCTTTTAAACAGGTAAAGGAGAGAAGATTAACAGGGAGGCCGCTGGACCACCGAGAGGTTGTCGAAGGAGCTTAATAACACAGGGAGAGGGACGGAAATGAGGGAAATGAAATGATTTCCCCCGGCTCATGGGGGAACCTGGAGGTAAGATGACAGACACAGAAGCAAAGTGTCCAGTGACAGCCAGGCGGGGAAGAGCTGGGAGCATGAATAGTCACCAAAGCAACCTCATACTGTGGAGAAGGAGGCAGGGCTAAGCACAGAGCGCGTACTTTTAGCCCACGCTGCTTAATGGAACAGCAGGGGAGATTAAGTGGCCAATAACAGAGGTTTTGAGTCGTTTCTTGGAGATAAAAAGAGGTAAAGAGAAACCGATATAAAGCAAACATCTTTGAGCGTCTTTGAGAAGAGATAGGCTGAAACCAAGACATATTTGCAGTAGATCATCAGCCAACATGAATGCTCATAAAAACTGATGCACACACACACACTCTCACTCCCACCAGCTGAGAATCTGGCCCCAAACCTTGCAGAATATATATATATATATAATATTTTTTTTTAATCAAAGGCAAGATTTTAGAGATGTTAGCAGGGATGAGATCCCCCAACACCTGGGGAAATATGAACTGATAAAAAAATGTATCTGCCCAGCTCCATAAAGGGTAAATCTTGTCTGACAAATCTGGCAGAATTTGTTTTAGGAGCTAACGTGAAAAACAGGCAGGAGCGAAGCAGTGGAGCTAATCCACATAGATTTCAGAAAAGTCATTTAAACGCAGCCTGGGATGGTAGACTAATACGTAAGGTTAGCAAGTATGGCATAAAAACCATTGTCCTTGAAAGACTAAGGAAATGGTTAGGTGATTAAGGGCAGGTTGTAATGGTAAAACTTTATGGGTCAGAGAGGAGGACGGTGATGTGGTGAAGACAGCTATATTTGAGGTTATTACGATGACAGTTCAAGGCGTCAGATGGAGACTCATACTTTTTACTCCGTAGAAAAACTATTCTGAGAAAAGTGCTACCCTGGGCGGTTCTAATCCAAAACTCACACCGAAACCAAGACCAGTTCATCTTCTGGGGGGCATTTGCCTTTGTGGAACATCGAATCTTCCTGGGTCAGCAAAGCAGACAATGCAGAGGAATGAAATCAGGCCCAATGAGCCCAATAAATGAAAAAAAAGCACCCCACCCTCGGCCAGGGTAAGGTCAGGTTGGCCAGAGGGATATATATTACGACGATAGTGTTTGCTGAACTAAAAGATGACAGAACTGGAAAAGGATTTAAGGCAGGCCCAGGAGCTGTCGGCACATGGCGTTAACGTGGTTACTCCTGGATTACATTCATACCTTGTCTTGACAGTTTGGTCCAGGTTCTCCAGGGTGATGGTGGGCAAGGAGCAAGATAGAACAACTCCCAGTAGTAGGGGGAAAGCAGAGAAAAACAGGCAAGACAGGACAGAGGTGGTCCAGAATATGACACGGAAAAAGGGGCAGTCGTTCAGAGAGGACTCAGGCAGCCTTCAGCTGTGTAACCCAGCACCTCCATCCAAAAAGCAGAGCAGATGCTACCACAGTGTTGGAAGGAACCCTATGCAAGCTGGAGACTGCAGTAATGTCCCTCAGCATGTTCTCTGCAAACTCTGGACCCTCTGAAAGTGCCCATCCTGCAGTGAAGGCTCCTGTACCTGCCCTGGTTCAACCCCCTGCCCCTGGCTAGAGCAAAGCCTGAGTCCTGCCATGCTGATCCGCCAGGTCCTCGCCACCTGCCACTGGGAAATGCAGAGTCTCGTACCTGTCAATTCAGCACAGG
This sequence comes from Chroicocephalus ridibundus, assembly GCF_963924245.1. NCBI lineage: Eukaryota > Metazoa > Chordata > Aves > Charadriiformes > Laridae > Chroicocephalus > Chroicocephalus ridibundus. The sequence goes on from NC_086287.1 coordinate 89,048,679, forward strand.
GACATGTCTGCCTGCTTCGCCTCTAATATCCATGGTCATACCCCTCCCACTGCCCCCAGATAAGCACTCCAGGCAATGGGAACGCCCAAGGGTGCTCCTTCCCTTGTGCAACATGATCCAGACTCCCCACTCTCCATGAAATCCAGCACCACTTCTGGAGCTAAATTTAAAAAGTCATTGAGTCCCTGAGTATAGGGCTGGGATTCTGTCTGCTGCCCACTCAGCAAAAGTCCCCAAGTCTGGCATTTCTAAGCGTTTAAAGAATTTCAGGTCTACCTGAACTTCACGTGACCTACCTGCATCCCTCAGATGAGCAAAATCGAACTGGGAAGGTCACCAAAAGCCTGCCACAAAAAGTCCATCCATTTTTGGCAGCTCTTTTCTCCCGTGTCCCCTCCAGGAATAGGCAAAATGAGGCGTTGTTACCCGGAGCTACGGGCTGCCCAGACCATTTGCACAGCAGGAACCCAGGAACCCGCTGGGGCCACCCCAGCCCTTGCCTAGGAGCATCCTTCTGCCCACAAACCCCATGGCAAGGCAAGCTGGCTCTGCCATCCAGCTTTGCAGGGGATGAGGCCAGCAAAGTCCTCATCCGAGGGCGTTGCCGATGCTGTGGTGCTCTCCAGGCACCCTGGGCTGCCAGAAGGACCGGTGGCACCAGACCTCGGTGGCTGCAGACCTCAGGGTGGGGTCGGGAAGGACCCCTGCGATGGGGAGCTGAGGGGTATTTGTGGGGTCGCTGCTGGCAGTATCCCCGCGTGGCACAGCAAGCTGTTTGCGGCACAGATAGGAATCGCAGATTGATTAATTGATTAATCACACCTGCTAATTACATTGAACAAATAGGCAAAATTAATATTTGATGTAGGTCTCTAAAGAGACTGTACGGATCAATTTTCCGCAGATAAGACAGAAAAGTTCCTGCAGATAATACACAAAACCTCGGCAGAAGCTTCCTGGCTACAGTTGACTCTGTCGCATTGAAACCGATGGAGTGACGACGTCCCACGAAACACTGCTTATTGCTTACGCCCGATTCTTCAGGGCCCTGACTAAAGCACCACACACGAGTCGTGTTTGCTAAGGCAAGCGCACGCGTGCCCACGTCCAAAGCTGGTTTCAGTGCCACTTGGCTGCTGTTTGTACGAAAACCGAGCATCAACACAAACACACCAAGATAACAAAAATAACGGATCAGCTGCATTTAATACATAAATCAGTATTATAAGCACTGTTCTGCAGCTCGAGCTGACTTCGAGTCAAGCTTCCATTAATATTGAGTAAAAATATTGGTGTTTTGCAAAGGATTGTAAAAATCCCCTGGCAAAACTATTCTGCTTGTGCATCCAGAGCGCAGCGCAGCCTCCCGCAGCGAGACAACCCCGGGCTGAAGCAGCACTTTCATCCTGTTTATGCCCTTAAAAGGGGAAACTGCCTTTTTTTTTTTTTTTTGGCCCTTTTTTTTTTTTTTTTTTTTTGTTCAGCCCTTTGCAGAAAGAGACAAAGTTCACCTCTCATTCACGTGCATGCTGACCACGCGAGCACAGCGGTCCCGCTGGAAACAGAACTCGCATTTCCTGCGATGCTGGGGGAGGGTTGGGGGGGGGGGTTTAGACCAGGTTTGTTCTAAGTGACCTTGCCAGGGCTGCTCCGAAACCCTGGTGTCACTCCCTGGGATCTCTGCACCCCAGAGCCACCTCCCACGCTGATATTTTTGGAGGTTCTGGATTCCTCAGGGGCGAAAGTTACTACATAAATATACATTCTTGTTATCTATTTGTCATTGAGTTTCTGCCGTGATTTGATTGCTTTGAAAATGGATTTGAAAATGGATTTGTTATTGTGACAGGCTATGTCTTTTGTCTTGGTTTAACGTCTGACTATTATCTAGTATAAATAACAGACTTTCTGCAAATCTAATTCCAGGTTTTTGTTTCATATACCTTTACTAATCTTGAAAATCTGGTTGCATTAAGAAACAGCATCAGAAAGGAGTTAAACCAGCGTATCCTCATAAAGCTGAAATAGGCATGAAACGTAATGAGAAATCCTACTGCAAACAGACCGTGTTTTCAGTCTTGAGTCTTTATTTATTAAACCTACTTTAGGAAATTCAGACAATCTACAAACATTTGGGGGGCTGAGGTATTTCAGGCTTATAAAGTAATCTTCGAAGAGCAAAGACCACCTTGTGTTTTTGCAGCAAATATTTCCTAATCTTAAGAGAAGGGGGGGGTTGGATGCATGAAAAAACCCACTGGCTTTATTTTCACGGGGGCTGGCAGCACGGGGAAGGAGCCTGGCATTGCACCAGCCAGTGGATGCCCGGAGCCAGAGCGAAATCAGATGGCGGCGACCCAGCTTTTGGCTTAGGCAGGTGCCTCCCAGAACCTTTCAAAAATTGAACCTTACCTTCTGGAAGATGAAATCAATGCACCTAAGGCACTTACATGGTCTTCAAGACCAAAACGCCCTGATTTCGCGACCGTGTTGGACTCCCCAGCGTGCCTCTGGGGCGTTACTGCCATGTCCTAAGGGAGCACCGAGGCCAGGTTCGTAAGAGGACAGAGGTGCCCACCGTGGGAACGGGTTGGAATAAAGCTGCCCGAGTTCAAAATTGAAATCCCGAAAACTTCTGTTCAGCTGCCAGCAAACCCTGAATCATCTAATGTCCGCAGACACATTTCCCATTTCCTTTGAGTGTCCTGGGTGCCTCAGCCCAGCTCCAGTACGGATCAGCAGCTCTCTGCCGGGAGCCAAGGGTGCAACAAGGAGTGGGGCTGATGACTCAGCCCCGTCTCCAAATTGGGACCAGTTTTACCTGCCTGGACCCTGTTAAGAAGACCTAACTCCACCTTTGTAGGACATAGGTTGCTTTTGGTGCAGGACTCCTGGATTTTACTGTGTGTTCTGGCCTGCCTCTGGTGGGACAGGAGTCCCCAGATCTGCCCAGAGTTCTGCTTGATGTCTCCTCTCCTAACCAATGTACAGGTCAGAACCTACGATATTTAAATATCTCAAACTGCTTTCTCAAATAGGTGGAATCACACCTAAAAAAAAAAAAAAAATCAATTTACACACCGTAGTTATCACCTGATGCAGTAATTCCAAATGCCACTTGATCCCTTCTCAGACTAGACATGGACAAACTAGCTGGAAGACATCATCATCCTGATGGTCACAAACCTGCCTGCAGGCAGCTTGGCTCAAAGCAGAACGAGCCTAAAGAAAGGCCAGATTTTGGGAAACAAGGTCATGCGTAAATTCCCAGGCATCACACGGAAAAATCACCTTTGGACGGATGTGGCCTGACTCTTGGCTGGGTTCGGCACTCGCAGCTCGGGGTCAAGCTAAGAAAATCTGCAACTCCCCTGCGGCTGCCCAAGCAGAGCAGAGAGGAGCGGGGCTGGCTTCTGCTGCAGCGTCGGGGAAGTTGGTTTTCGAGGGTGCAGCAAGCACTGCATCCCAGGAATGCAAACTTCTTATGGATAGGAAATTCCTCGAATTCATGCTCTTACGATGCGAGGAGGAATGTGCCTTCAAAAATTCTCACACTCACTCTACTTTCATAGCCTGGCAAGGAGTTTCTGACGCTAATCAGAACGGAAAGCACAGCACACCTTTAAATGAATATGGGTAATATTATTCTATTACTCTGATGATTATCACCTAAATTGCCTTGTAAAATGTTTAACACTGTTTATCCTGACAGTATTTTGACACCGGAGAACTTTTTCCATCAGGGCCAAGTGAGGGATGCTCTGGCAGCAACGCTCTTGGTACCAACGCACGGTGGGTCACGGCAGAACTCGTGGGTCCCACCAAGCCCAGCCCTTGTCCCAGTGCTTGTGTGCAAGCTGAAAAATTTGACAGCAGGCCATGAGCTTTACCAAAACCTCGTGGCTTGTTCCTGGCCCTATTGCATGACATGTCCCTTCCTTTGTGGGACCCATCAGCTACCTACAATAGAGGGCTTGGTCCAAAGGCAGACGCAACGTCTTCACAGCCAAGGTAACTGGAAAGGGCCCTGCAGCTGCTCCAACGCATAAAGTCATGGGAGATGGGATAGGGGCGTTTTATTTATAATCAGGGCATCCTTTGCCAGTCAGCTCCTATAAACCTTACAGTGACACAAGACTCTTACTGGCAGACAAAATAGTTAGGCATAGACGCTGTTCTCAGGGGAATAACGTGATTTCTTGTTCTTTTTACCAGTATTGTTTAACCAGGTCTGACAAACGCGCTTCTAAGCGAATGGAGCGCATCTGGGTTTAGCAGAAGTGCTTGCCCGCGCGTGCATCGGGTGGGTGTACGTCCCTCTCTGCAACCGCTGCTGCCTTCCAGGGTGCCCTCCAAAATGTCCAAAAATTACCAGAGTTAGGGTTAAATGACATTTGCTCACCTGGAATTTATTTTTATAAATAATACAGAGAGCAAGAACGAGAGAGAAAACCTGAATAATTGAAAGGGGAGGAGGGAGAAAGAAAGATCTATAAAAAAAAAAAAAATCAGTTCTCAGTTGGCAAAACAAAATCCCACCACGGATATACGGAGATAATACTGAGCTGCTATTACACGACTGCATCCCTCTGAGGAAGAAGTTATCTCTCAATGGATCTGCAAGGATGTTTTAAGTGAATCAGTAAATGAACCAGTCTGGGAACGTGAACAAAATATGTGTGTTTTCCAGTCTCTGAATATAAACAAACAAAACATAAATATTCAGAGATCACTCCAGTTAGTCCTCTTGAAAACTCTTTGAGCAATAAAATAAATAATACGGGTGTTTGCAGATGATCTCCGTAGGGGAAGTGGCAGGAGGGGAAGGAGCCGTGCTCCTCCTGTCCCAATCTTTGGTGATTTACTCACCCATCACGGCAGCCCGGCGCAGAGCGGTGTCCACACCACATAAAGCTCAGTGCTAACATACGACACACATAATGGACCTGCTTGGAAGTCTTCACTCGAGGATTTATGAAGAACAATCTAATTATTCAACTCAGTGCTGCTCACTACCATTATTGCTCCTATTTAAAGCCTACATGGAACAGGCCATTTGTCTCAGGGGACAGACCTTGTCATAGCGGTTTTCATTGATAGAAATATACTCCTCGGTTTTGATAGCAACCCAGCTAATCCTGGAGGGACTTGGTAAACATATCTCACACTTGATAGGCCCAAGGAATTAAGCCTTGACAGCCCAGATTTTCCAGGAGCAGAAAAATGGGTTTGCTTTACCAATAAACTCTAATTAAAGAGGAGGAAAGACCAACCCAACCCTCTGTTTGCAGTAAAGACGCCAGCCCTTGCTGCCTTCCTCCTGCGTGTGACTGTTTCAGCATCCCGAAGGAGGGAGGGGGCTGTCAGCTTCCCCCGCCTGATCAAACGGAGGTTGCTCTGTTATTTATAACCCTATGATATGTAACAGATGAGAGGAGTCACCTTGGCTGAGCAAGTCACTCGTGCAACCTAACCTTGGGAGAGCTACCTCTTGTGAGCAGCAGCCAGACAAGGACACGGTGCCAGCTCGGCCGGACGGGAAGGGAGGCACGGCGAGACTTCTCATTCACATCCACCGCGTGGCACAAACTACCTCAGTGGATTCCCTCCTCTTCAGCGCAAACTGGTTTTTAATTTGCCCGAATATTTATTGGTTCTACCTGCATGCAAAAGAATAAGCGTAAACGTCCCTTGTTCGTCCTCTCCTACCAAGAGTTAGTGAAGGTTTGCATTTTCCCCCGTAAAAATATTTAAACGTAAGGTGGGTAATGAGCATTTATTGCAATGTATTCATGGACGGTCACCAGATTCCTATCATGAACTGCCGGCACGTGGTCGAACGCTACCTGTAACCAAAGAGATGCTGAAGAATAAGGGTGCGCAGCTTTAAGCCAGCCAACCTTTAATGGAACATTCTTCCAGCCCTTCACATAACAAACCAAATGCTGTCCCGAGTGCACACACACACAGCCCGCCATGGGCTGAGCAACATCGGTACATCCACCAGGATTTAAGGTTGTGATATTCACGGGGGGCCTCAGGGAACTGGTGGTCAGGTTTTTAAAGGTATTTAGATACCAAACTCCCATTGATTTTGAGACTGCCTACATGTGTGGAAATGTCGCTATTGCTGTTGCTGTTTTATCTTTCTTTGCTCGAGGCAGTGCTAAGAATGATAGATGTGCCATAATTAAAAATGTACATGGAAAGCGCAACACACATAACTCTACTCTTCTTTATTTCCCTTCCACCTAGGAAGCCCAGATCTCTTGCACATGGGTAGAAACCGGAGCATTTCTTTCCCTTAAAGGAACTAGCCATTTTTCTCTATCATCCATACCACTTTTTGAGGTTCCTGGTCTGAACCTAACCACACAGCCTTGGTCTTTCGAGCATTTCTCAACAGGACTTGAAGAACACTCTGCTGGGGCTTTCTCCACAGGTTCATTTTTGCTTTCATCTCTCCCAATTTTTGAAGGCGTAATGAGCAAAAAGTGGTCACAGCCTAATGCAGGCAGCTCAGGATGGTCTGCATGGCAGCAGGAGGGCAGGCAGCTCCTCAAAACTTTATTTTTGAAGGCATATTCACAAATCCAATGACTTTCGGGATGCAACCAGCGGCTCCCAAACATGGAAGCTGAAAACATGTGCTTTTCCTTCAGACAACGATAGATGGTTGCAAAGGGCTTTGAGTTGCTTTGTCCTATGTGTAACACAAAACTCCATAGCTTTGGCTACTTGTGGCTAGCATTAAAGTGCTAAAAGTCACTGTATACACCACACCCCCACCCCATGCACACTGAGGCCTGAAGCAGAGGCTCTAAATCACGGTGTAAAAGAAATAATCCAGAATCTAATTTGCTGACTGGGACATACTCGAGTATTTGTACTGCAGAAGATCTCCTCTCACGCTGAATATGGTAAAGGGTAAAGGAGCTTTCTTCCTCTAAAGGTTAGAAAGACCCAATTTAAACAGAAAATTGCAGCTAAGGCTTGCTCAGCATCCCTGAGGGATGCTTTACACGGGACGAACTGGACCCAATTCTGCTCTGCTATCAGAGTGGCACCAGCAAAGCCAGTGGGCTTCGGTCATTTTTTTTATTCTTACAGGAGGCTTTGGCCCGCGTTTCTGTGCTTCTCTGGTTTTAATTACTTGGCGGAAATGTGTGATGAGATCCAGAATCACCGCCTGTTGGACTGAGCCCGTTTCCATGCAGAAGCTGATACCCAACAGCACTCAGTGCCTGAGGCACGGTCAGGTAGGAGTCACTTTGCAGTGAAAGGTGCAGAAAAACCGTGACGGTTCTAATACAATACACTTGTGATGACATTTTTCAGTGATCTAAAGATTAAGCACGAGGTCCAACATCATATGCAGTCAACAAGGAGAACAAACTACCTCAAAAGGGTGATTTAGTCCACCCAAAGATGGAGCGATCCTGGATGATTGGCATGGAGGAGATGGCTAATTTCTGGACAGCTAAAGTTGAGGGAACCGGTCTCAAGCAGAGTGCCCAAGTTATGCTAGAAGCCACCCTCATCCTACATACGCATAAATTACTGAGAGCTCATGCAGTTGCTGAAACAACGTGACTTGACTGTAAATATTGCAAGGAGAAATCAGTTATTTCTTTTTAAACACATTGCGTGGAAACAAGATGAATGCGAGCCAAAAACCCATGTGGCTCCGCTATAGATCATGCTGTATCACAGCTAGCAAGAAAAGGCTCATTCCAGGCTTCAGCGCGGATTCTTGCTGCTGAAGGCAGTAAAAGTTCAGCTAAAGTTATTTTACTAGCTTGTAAGTAACAGCCCTCCAAGATCATAAATTACTTTCTTATAAGAATTTACTCTTCAGGGTAAGATGAACAACTCTAAGAAGTAGTCTGGCGATGCTGTCCAACCATCCTTCCAGGTTAAATCCCCCCAAACTACCCAACCAGCCGGGGTCTAACCCAGCGTGCCCCGGTGAGCGAGGTGCCACGTTGAACAACAAAGGGAATTCTAGATCACAAACGCTCGGCAGTCAAATGTGGCAAAAACTTCGGCTGCTCCACACGACGCCATTTTCCCAGGGCTTAGCAAGAAAGAAAGAAAAAAGATTTCTCAATGATCTCTCAGCAAGTCGGACCAACTTACAGCAGTCCTACCTATGTACGCCAGCCTTGGAGAGCATTACATATCAGGGCTTGAGCATAAAAAAAGGTTGATCTCCTATAAAAGGCATTAATTTAGCAGTAGGTTACTTCCCTCAGTCTGTTCCAAGGATCAAATACCCCTTTCTCCCCTGCCTTCCCCACACACGGCGGCACTGACCCCCCGCCGCCAACCGTCCCCCCCCAGCCATGGGTGGGCACCCTGGGCAGGCTGCCCTCTCGCCCGGAGCGGTGGGTGTCTGGTGGAGCTTACAACAGAGGAAGAAGCAAAACCCAACGCACACGATAAATTTCCGTGGAAGAAACTCTGCAGTACGGGGTGTTTCGATAGCGAGAGGCAAATTTGTAAAGCCTTCCCTTACGTACACCAAAAACCAAAGGGAGACTCTTGCAGAGCAAACTGCCATTCCCCCCAAATTAACTTCACTGTGTCCTACAGCCTGCCTGGATCTTTTGGCACATTTCTGAATATAGCTATCCTAATGAGGCACAGAGCAACTGACATCCAAATAAATTCCAGCAAGAAGTTCCAGTTTACTTGAAAGTAATTGACTCTCTTACGAGGAGGTCAAGGCAAAGTTATTTGGTCGTGCTATTTCTTTTGCTTCCTGTTTTAAGTTACCGAGTTCTTGTACCATCAAAAAACTGCTGACTTCTACCCCTCAGGTGTCTGTGCTAAAGTGGAAAATGAGCCGCTCTTTCTTTTCCCCCTCATCCTTTCTCTCCTCCTCTTCCCTCTGTGTGTTACTTGGGGGTTGTCTGAGGGACAGGCGCAGAGCAAGCAGCCACCAGACTGTCCTTAAGGGATAGAACACACATAGATTTTACAGGTTTTCAAATAAAGCTGGGTAAGAAATTAGCCCTTTTAAGGCCTCCCCTAAATACAACGTACATACAAGCCCCCCGCGTAGCACAGAGCCAGCCATGGTACAAACCTGGAGAGCAGAGAGGAACATCTGAGCCTGCAGACCGCAGAGCCAGGCTGGGATTTCTCACCGTCCAAGCTTCGATGGCGTTAAGATCCAACAAATTATTTTGACTTATCGAGACTATGGCCATGGCTGTGACTCAGTTGAAATTTGGGTTCACACTTTTACAAGTTTGAAAATGTGGATTTTTTTATTTTATTTTTTTTTTTAACCCTGAGTCATAAGTCTTTAAAGAAGGGCTGTGTAAGACCCCAAGGCCTTACGGAAAAGTCAGTGTTGAATAACTCCCCTGAATAAGTTAAGGCCTTTCCTGACCTCAGTACTAAAATATTTGAGGCACTAAATGAAACAAGGCAGTGAGAGGGTAAAAAAAAAAGGTTCTGTAGGCATGCTACAGCACCTCTTTATCTTCACAGCCTGAAGAGGGTGGAGCACAATTAGCTCACCTGTGAGACATTTGGGCAGTCAAGGAGCTTCAAGAAGTGTTAAAAGTCAGATCCAGACCAGGATCCTGTTGTTCCCCTTATGGCAGCTTAGAAAGTTAAATGGGGGGAACTCATTGCGGCAGCTGCTGCGGTGGTCAGAGGAGTGAGTGGGACCCAGAGGGGACGAGAGGACCCATGGAGGACAGGTGCCTTGGTGGCCATTAGATTCAAAAACCCCACATGAAATCCTCTACGCCGCCGATTTCCAGAAGGAGGAGAGTGTAGCAAAGGGAATCATCACACCAGCAGTGCCCCATTCTTCAAACTTGCTCTTATATTGAACGTCAGAGAGAAAATACACAGAGCTATACAGGTTTTGCACAAAACCCAGATCTTATCTCCGTGCAATTCCGTCTCTCCGAGGAGTGACACTGCTGCACGGCTCCCTCGCCCTCTGCCAGGATGGGGCACAGCTTTCAGGCTTGGTGTAGGTACTCGGCAAACCCCAGGATGCATCCTCACCCAAAACAGGTTTTCTGAGAAATGGAAGCAGAAGACATTCCCAGGCAGCTGGATGTGAGAGTATTTCAATATCCGCTCATCCAAGCTTTAATCTCTAAATTGCAAAAACATTAACATTATTGATTGATCAGACATCAATCCAACAGGAAATTTAATTAAATTAAAATGTGTCACTGCGCAGTCCTCACTGCGTCACGTATAAATCTTTGGTAATAAGTTGACAAAGACAGCGGCGATTGATACCGCGTTCCCACTTCAATTTATCCCCCACCACTTCGTTTGCCTGCGCTGACAATGCGTGTGCTCGCAGACCCGGGGGGGAAGGACTCGTCTGCAGGGCATCCATCCGACACACACCAGCACCAAAGCCCCCCGTGTCCACGGGATGTGGACTATTTACAGCCAAATGGCCTCAAACCAGGCGGCTCCTCGGGCAACACCTTCACGCAAGGTGCTGTTACGGGGCTGATCCCGTAACACAATTTCCCCATTTCGGACCATCTCCTCCTAATAGCAGATTTGTCCCCAAAGGCAGCAGGGTCCCAGAGAAAGGCTGAGAGGTGCCTCGCATTAAATCAGTTTATTCCCAGCCCACGTACAGCTGCTGTGCACCGAAGCTGACGGTGAAACTACTGCATCGAGCCGCACTGGAGCCCCCGCCAAAGCACAGACAGACGCGGATAATAGCAAGATGCTAAGACGGATGATTAAGAAACAACTCCATACAGCAACTTCTTCGCAGTATTATAAATCATTACAGCTGGCTGAATAACACAAAAAGAGATTAAGAAATAGTTTCTCCAATTCATTTCTGAACAGCAGTGGGTTTGGTTTGCTGTCACTTATGGCAGCGTGATATTTACTGTAATTTATTATTATTGTTGCTGCTTGCTGCTATTCAGGCGGCCACTGGCTATTTATGAAAAAGTTTGAGAATCCGGGAAGTTCATGCGGGGTTTTTATCTAAACTGTTTTTCGTACCCGCTGGGGTCTGGTTTGTTCCCCGACGTTTGTTATTCTCCTTCCCAAGTGCCAGTGTCCCCAGGGGAAGCCGAGGGGCCGCACGCCACCAAGCTCACGCAGCGCGGGGACGGGGAAGAGCCGAAGGGAAGGAGTCAGCAGCCGGCACTGGGCTGAGATGGCTTCGCTTTCAATAGAGCGTGGGGAGGGAAGGAAGGGAAATCCAAATCAGTATTTATAGACAACAAAATCCAGCACTAAGCATTTTGCAGAGAGAAGGGAAACAAAGATTAGGTTACCCAGATGAATGTTATTCCCAGTCAACAACTTCCATGCTGCACGTGGAAGCATGCAAACTCCTGGGGTCTCTCTGCCTGCTGAGCACTAAGCTACACGTGCCCTGTGCTACCTTCAGGAACCACCTGCATTATTTTGGGGGTTACTTTCTTTAATCTTCCTGAATGCAAGCTCCAATTCCATGTCTCGAGAGCCGTCCTCCAAACAAATACCGAGGTAATACCGATCAGCCTGTGACTAGATGTGAAAATAGAGCTGTCTCGGCACGGAGTCCCACAGACAGAGCACAGATTTTCTCTGTCTCCACCTCCCACTTGCAGCACCAGTACAGTTTTCATGCCTTTGTCAGAAGTGCCAACCTGGGGAAGTTGCAATGCACAAGCGATGAATTAACTTGACAACGGGCATTTCTGACAATAACTCTCCTAAGAATTTGATCCATAAGGTTTCCTTCTCCGTGGGCCACGTTAGGGGTGAGTGTTCTTGGGGGTATCCGGCAGTGCATGGTGCGTATTTCAGCTCACATCTCTTCCCGATGCACATCTGCTTTGCAAAGACAAATCCCCACTGCACGGAACAGACAAAGTGAACTCAGCTGCATGGGGAAATGGATCTGGAACTACATTCAAAGGCAGTGATTTATACATAAATTATAAAGTGTGTCAATTCCGGACACCCATTTAGATGGAGTTTGTCAGACCCAGCTCTGGAACGCGTATCGCCTGCAGAAACCAGCCAGAAAACCTAAGAGGCTGCTTTAAACCCCAACGTGTGAAAGGCCCCAAACCAGGATTTAATGGATTAGTAAGGCTGAAAAGGACCATCATAATCGTCTGGTTTTGTTTCCTATGTAACGCAGCTGAAGAACTTCACCCACTCATTTCAGCATCAAAGCCCTAACTTCTGCTGAAGCTATTGCATATCTTTAGAAAGACACTCACTCTTCATTTAGAGACTGAAAGTAATGCTAAATCCGACGCATTCCTAAGCCAACTGTTCCAGCCGTTAACTACTCTTGCTATTAAAAAGGCACACTTCCAGGCCAATTTTATCTAGCTTTAGCCTCCTACAGTCAGATCCTGCTACGTCCCTTCTCGCTGTATTAAGGAGCAGATTACAATCAGGTTTAAGTTGTGGGGACTATCCTATGAATCACTGCGTGCTTTCTCTTCTTGGATAGTCTTGGAAATACTTCACCTGGGATGATTTATGAATGGACAAATTCATTGAAAATATCATTTGCGAGCGAATTACACCCACCCCACCCCCTTCCGATGAAGAGCTTCTGTGCATTTTTGCGTGTGAATCTGTGTTTTATTTTGCCTTTAATCGGGTGGCTCTGAGATGATACGGACAAAGAGATACAGGTAAGTATGTGTCGCACTTCAAGCTCTCCCTTAGCACATTAGTCGAGGCGTAATTCTGTGCACCAAAGCAGTAGTCTGTGTCACATCCAGCGCAGACACTGAACAATGTCCCTTTAGAAAGGGCAGAGGGTGAGAGTAGCTTTATGACACTATTGATTTATTCTGTGCCTGCAGTTAAAAACTATACCCAGACAGACAATAAAAATAACTGCTCTAACCATATAACAGCTTCCTGCTACTAAAATGGATTTTACACTTAAAGTCACGGAGGGCTTTTCTTTCTTTTTTAAGTCTCAATTATGACTTTTTTCTGAATAAATGGAAATGAGAAATTGTCAGAACTGGTTTAGTCCTGATGCTGCCCTTTTTTTTTGCTACCCTCAATGTTTAAAAAGACCAAGATTATTTTCCTGTTGCAAAGCTGTGTCGTCAGTGCACCAGTAGGCACAATAACCTGGTATCAATCAGACCAGCTAGTTTGGTGAACAATTCCAACAGGAAGAAATACGCAGTGGGAGTGGCAATCTAGAATGGATTTACCACACAATCGATTACTGCCTTTGTGGTCAACTTGATGACCTAGGATTGAGGTCTTGGCCTTAGATATGAATGTTAAAATAATATCTTGAGCAACAGATTATCTCCTAGCAAACCCATTTTCACTCAAAGGGCCCCACGGATTTGCACATTGAGATTTATGCAAGCTGCAAGTGCTTTGCTCCATTGAAACTGGTGTCTCAAGCAAGTTGCTAGCAAGCTTCTACAGTAATTAGCAAGTTTCCATGATAATAGGGAAGGAATCTTAAAAAAATGAAGCCCTGGCTGGCTGGGCAGACATGAATGGATCAATAAAATGTTTTAAGACCATATAAGCCTTCCTTGATGTCTTTATCAAAATCCCTGAAACTGCTGAAAAAAATTGGTAGGGCAACAGGCCCATGAGTTAGCACCGATGCTGGCTGGAGAAGTCCTGTCTCTTTTTACCCATCCTGACCTGGTGTTAGCACAAATTTTTGGACAGAAGTGCAGTGATTCAGACCAGGAAAATAACTGCTCGGAAACTTGGGGGGTTTTTCTCAGATATTTTGTCAGCTGGATCAGTTCCGTGCTCCAGTTCGCCAGTTCACACTGCGGCACGCACAGGCACAGAAGAGGGACAAGTGGGATGATATAAATGAGAGCACAGAGACAGAAGGAAAAAAACAACCTCTAAATGAGGTGGTGTGACCTGGAGTCAGGTAGAGCAAGGTGAGACGAACGTCAGAGCCTGTTTCTCTACAAATGGAGACGAGCAGCCTGCCTGCATGGGGTCAGATAGCACGGGGGGGAGTACACTCCACTGGGAAAAAAAATGATCGGAAAAAGGAAAAGGAGGAGGAATCTGCTAATCAAGTGCCATTCCCTTTCCATAGGTTTTATGACTTGGGAGACATTGCCTGAATGACATATAATGTGAGATATTGTAATGTGGCCTCCTGTCCTTGGAGATGCTCTTGGAAATTAGATTGTTCCATCATCAGGCTTTTTATAAAAGTGAGCAAACATTGCAATAAATGAACCCAAATCTATGAAACATTGGTGGGAAACTCAAGATCAGGCTCTTCACATCTGGCTGGGGGATTTTTCCCCACTTACTTATGCTCTGTGATAAAGTTCAGATACATTAATTATCTTGGTTGAAAATTAAATTATTGAATACGTCTGCAAGATATGTTTTTATTTTAATTTGTAAAACATACAAATAGGAATGTTTACACAGAAAATTACCCTGTGGAAATTGTATGCTTTCCAATCCAGGGAGAGAAGACAGAAGGCTTTTTTCAGCTTTGTTTTCACGTGTCCTTTTGATGGCTCTGGCATCAGAAACCTTAATTCTTTTCTTGCGCCGGGTGGCACTGTCTGGTGAAGGGCGCAGGTGGACGTGGCACTGGAGACAGGGATCTTTTTCATTTTCTCTGATTTTCGTGTAATGGTCAGCAGACAATATCAAACACTTAAATGTTCCCTTAAATTACAGATCTGATTGTTAATCTTCATCTTATCTTCAACTCATCCGGATAACCCAAAATCTGCCCCTTACGTACATACATACACCTCCTCCCTCTCACAGGATTTGCAATACAATTTCAAGGGCACAATTTCCCGATGAATCATTCCTCTCTGGTACTTACACCTCACTTTCGTTTTTATTACTTTTTGTGAGCACGGTTGTTTTATGTCCTTTCAATCATCAGCCTCTTCTAAGAGCCCCAAACGTTTGACCAATTTTAACCCAACCGGGTTATACGGTTCAGCCAGCAGCCCAGCGAGCAGTTCCCCGACGTGGTGCCATGGGACTTGCCTTCCCTGGGAGTCCTAACAGCTCTGCAATGTTGGAAAAAATCCTTATGGGGGAGTGATCCCTTCTGGTGCTTTTCAAAGCCTGCTCTTCAGAGTAGCAGATATATTTATATTGGAGGTGGGTTGCTAAGCGCAGGAGCTACTATACAGGAGCTAGGCACAACAAACCAGCTCCCCAGGTTTGACTCTCTGCTCGAGTACAGCTACATGGGTGTAGGTGGCTGCGTAACTCAATAACTGTGGTAGAACATCAATCCTGAGTAGGAAATCAGTTATGGCACCTGAGGGTTTGTGCTGTGAAGATGCTCAACTGAAGCTGGACTTTCCTAGAAGTAATGAAGAGACTGATGTGTTTCATCAGGAAAGGAAACCGTTCCTGATGTCTATTGGCACAGGTCAGAACCCAGGGTACATCTTAGGTGATAAAATAGACAATGGGTGATAAAACAGCCTGACTCAAAAGGGGAAAGGCCATGTCTTACCTGGTGTGTCCCTGTGTTATAGATTTACTGCACTTATGGAATGTGAACGCTCAAAAAATTGTGCCAGCATCAAATCCTTGAATTTGCATGGTTCTGGGATTTTGTGCTATATCCAGGAGGTTGTTTCAACATAGCTTCCTGGAGGATGGAGCAAATGTCTTTTGCCTCATTCATTCCCTCTCCGAGGCTGGTGAAAGAGCAGCGCAGGATCTATGTGCGGCATCTTTCTGCACTTCCAGCTGAAAGTTTAATTTGGGAAAGAAACAGGCTGAACAGAATGAATAGGAGGTAAACCTGAAAGATCGGAGCGGATGATGCTGTTCGCAACTTAGTGAGCTGGTCTTTGAGAAATACTCTGTTCACTAGCTGGATGCCAATCGCCAAGCGATGCTATCAGTTGATTAAAACACAGCCTGCCAGCTTCCTGCTTGATAAAACTAAGTACAATCTGATTGGGAATTCTCAAATCCATTACAGAATGACTAGTCCATCACTTAAATCAGCGCACACCATTTCGCCATGAATCATCAACATACTTTGCTAATATCTTTGCAGCGGCTAAACCCTGACAGAACCCCTGATAGTTCGTCAAAACGGTCCCCATGTGCCGGATTCTGGGGGGTGGGAAATGGCAGGAGCTTGGGACCGTGAGGGTTTCCTGTTGTTCCCTGCTCAGCTGGGTGAAGGTCATTTCCTCTCCTCTCTCACGCAGAAGCAGCTGAGCCCTCAGCTCTCGAAGATATGTCAGCGAGCTCCTAGAAACAACAGCCAGCCCTACAAGGAGCCCTCTCCTGCATGGCCACGCCGACCAGGGAAGACCGCTCCCCAGAGAGAGGTGCTGCTCACTATACTTGCCTCTTTGGAGGTAAATAAGGTGATCTCGGGCTGTAGAGAAAAAAAATTGCCATGAACTGTTACCAATCAGTCTTCCACTATTTCTTCTGCATGCTGTAACACAAAAACCAGCCAGGACTGCAGGGCCAGGCTAGCATTCCTGCAGTGGAAAGAAGGGGCATGCTGCCAACGCATTAAGGATAATCCACTAGCCGGTTGGGGTGTTTAAAAAAAGCCCTCTTTTGTTGGCTCTTCGGAGGGGTTTTTTATCTGCTGAGTTGGAGGCGGGTGCCCAACTCCAGATATACGTCAGTGTTTGCACATCAGCTGCAATGTATTCTTGACCATCCCAATGTGATAGATGGAAGTGTTACTCGATGAACTGCTGTGGGACACTTGCTGGCTAAATAACAACATTGATATACCAAAAGAACAAGTCAACCCCAGCAGAAACATGAAGTCTTCACACCTTAAGAGGAAAAAGGTCTTATGGAGGGGACTAAACTGATGCAAAATCTTCTACGGAAAGGGAGCAAACGTAATGAAATTTGGAGGCCATTCATTATTGATCACCTAAGCAGCAGATTATAATGAAACAGTGGGGTCAGGAAGATAATAAACCCTAATCACAGGAATTCTCAGATAATGCTTTGATAGCTGGTGTTATCCTCCAACTCCACCATTCCCCATCTGTGTCCTTTTACCTCCTTTCTCCTCCGTGCCCCTCCGTGGATTCTCCATCTCCGTTCTTTTTTTTTTTTGTTGCAATTAAACATTGCAAGATCTGTTTGAGAAATGTACAGATAACACAACACTTCTGTGTAAAAGGTCAATACAAATTCTTATCTGGTGTAAAGTCAGTGTAACTTCATCTCTGGTCTCAATACATTTTATTTACAAGAAAATGCATAAGCAGGAGACAAATATCTATTGTTTGCACAGTTTCAAAAACATGAACTATAACATCAGGGGTAGTTTGTGCTCCCCCCTTAAACTGCTGGGAGCCTGGGAGGTCTCTCCAGAAGGGAGACTGACTTGGAATAGGTGTCATAAAGCAGAGATTCACAGGCACAGTTTCTTCATTTAAACTAACACAAAGTGAGAGGACAAAGAGGCTCCCCAAATTCTGCCCTTGTGGTTCGAATTTGAATATATGCTTTTAAAGCTGGCCAGGCAACTGAAATTAAGCCTCATGTAATTAAGTTCCAGTAATTTGTGCAGAAAGTAGTCCTGGGAAAGTTAGCAGGCTGAAAACGTTATGGCAAAGCAGATATATGGAATTTTTTGTGCCGTTCCTATGACATCAGAAGTCCACAAAGAGGAAATTTAGGGTAAGTCAAGAGTTTTCAGTCTCTGGTGTGCAGAACCCAGAGGTCCATGGACTAAATCAAACAGGCGGCTGGTTGGGTGGTGTGTTCCCACCTGAAGATCTCTTCAAGCTCTCTGTACAGGACCATCATACTGCCCCAAAGTCTCCATCCTCAAGAACGCTGACTTCATCTTCTCACGTGTGTGTGGGATTGCTCTCTGTTCCTTACACCCACCAGCAGTCCTGGCTTACCTCCTGCTGCTGAAGAAACTTTTGGCCTCCTCAAGGTGCAGATTTATAAGCAGTGTGATCTCCTCTGCATCCAGGCGTCACCACTCCAGGTCTTCTGGGAGACTATGGTTGGAAATTGGAAAAGGGATCACAAAAAGTGATAAAAGTAGAAGAAAAAAGGACAGCAGCAAGGAGGAACAGCTACAGAAGATGCAGCAGTTAATAAACAGAAAGGATAATGAACCAGGAGAAGTCTTGGTGGAAGAAAGAGGAGCAGCGGTCACAAGTGCTGACAGTCACCAGCAAAAAGGGCGTCACATAAAGCATTTTGACCCTCTCTATAGCACAAGCTCTACTCCAGGCTGTCATGGGAGCTCTGGGCAGTTTGACAGCCTTCCTGTTGCAAAGCAGGGTTATGTACACCCCGAAGGACTTTGTGGTGGTGTGGCTGACCCCTTGGATCAGAGCTGGATGTCCCACCAAGCCCTGGCTTGCTTTTCGAAAGAGCACCCTACTGGGCCGCCTCTGGAAGGAATCCGTGTGCATGGAAGCTGCTCTGCAGCTGGACTAGTGCCCAGCAAATGGAGACAACCAGGGGATCACTGCAAACCACCCCATGCTCCAAACTGAGACACCAGTGGAGACACAACTGAAGCGTAACCCAAGAGCAGCAGGACTATTGTCAGTTGCCTTAAATACACTAAATATACCCAGGGGAAAACTGCAGGGGATTTATAACATAAACAATGTTGAAAACCACTCGAAGCTTTTTGTAACACTGCTGTTTTCCTCGTCCATATCATACCTTCAACATTTCCACAAACTTCAGCTAACATCAGTCAGATCTCTACTTAACCAACAGTGAAACACACAGTTTGCCCAATGATGACTAAATTACGCAGGAGGAACTACAATTGATAAGACAATGATTTATGGACCTATTGTTTTCTAGGTTCTCGTAAATAATCCTAATTGGTGTTAATCATCCACCCTCTGCTTTGTGTTATCACCAAGCAAAGTACACTTCCTAAAGTAGCTATTTAGGGGCATAATCCTTCTGAAAGGCAAGACAGCTATTGACTTCAACAGGATCTGGATTAAGGCGCTCAGAGAGAGGAAAGCGACTCTGGAATATGAGCAAAACACATCACACTGTCTTTCCATATCTGCATCGAAAAGTTTCTTTTCAATCTGCTCCCGGTAAATTCAGTGAGTTACAGTAATCCCTTCCACGTGGGCTTCTTGCAGTGACTCCTCACTCTTTCTACTGGCTCAAAAAAGCTCCACACCGGATCTAAATTTGCTGATGCTGTTACTGCCAATTTGCGTCCCCTTGCAACGGGCTGCTGGTGTCATACCTGAGAAAGACTGCTTTTGGAACAGCAGACCCCCGCACCAGGACTCGGTGTCTTTCTGTCTCTGATTTTATTGTTATCCCTGAAAAAGCGCTTTGATCTTCTGGTGCTTCACCATTTGTCACGCTGTACCCTTGTCAGGAGGGAACCACGGAACTCAAGACCTCCTCGCTGGCTGGTTTTAGGTGTAAGGTTTGGTGTGTTCAGTTTTAGCATACAAATAAGCTTGCTTGACCTTAACAGGTCTGCACTTTAAATAACGCTTAAATAGCATTCTAGAGGGTACAGTGGCATGCTGCTTTCTTACGGAAACTACAAGGAAACCAGACAGCTTTTCAATTCTTGTATCAAAGAGAAAGAGATTTACACATAAAAGGGTGAATTATTTTGATTTGTAGTTTTCAAGCCACTACGCATTCTCCGACATAAATGCTCCCTTGTCTCTGCTTTCTGATAGTTCATATCAGGTTCAGTGGCCTAGATTTTCAAAAGTGGTAATTTTGGAGGCCAATGTTTCTCAGTGCCAGCCCAACGTGCCTCGAAGAGACCAGATATTGCTAAGATACTGCTTATCTGTAGAAAACGGGGCCATTTTAGCACCTCCCAAATTAGACACCCCAAAGTGGCAGCATGTAAAATCATGAGGGGTGGGTTTGCCGGAGGAATAAAGCTCTTTTCCCCACCACATCGTCGCTTCCACCGTGCTGTTCACACCGCTCCTTACAGCGTCATCCCCCCCCATCGCCATTAAAGGTCCCTGCAGAGTCAACATTACCAGTCCTTTTTGACTTTCTCAACCACTGAACATCCTACATAACCTATAAAAAGAGCTCATTTCCTCAGCTATTTCGTCTTTTAAATAGCTATCAGAGAAAAGTCTCCTACGGCCTGAGTCTGGGTAGCTAAAATCTAGCTATATGGTATTTGAGGGAGAGGAGGGGAGGAACCCTATCCCATTATCTGCATTATCCCGTTACCCTTGGATGTCTTCCATGTACTTGGAGGAGCAGTGCCCCATTCTTGAGGCTTCACATTGCAGCCACTGCCTTTTTGGCAGAAGAAGGGTGGATGTGGCTCCCTTCAAAGTCAATCAATGTCACATCTTTAATCAATCTAGAAGGTCACCATTGTACTTCCATCAAGAAGAGCTGGGTACAATTCTCGCTGAGTCCTAAATGTTTATGGGGGACTCAGGTTGCAGGAGGTGTTGAAAAAAGTCTCTTCTGGTCCTGACCTCAGCACATCTTCTATTCCTAGGTCCTTTGCAAGAGTTTAAGATCAAATAAGGATTATACCCAGGTCTCTGAGATACACTGATGCAGAAGTATGTATAATGAAACCCCAAATTACACAAAACTGACTTACTTTTAGGTTTCATTATGGCTTTGAACACATCCAGTTTTGCTGTAAGGTTCAGAAAGCGCAAGGAGCTTTTGCGTGAAGGCAGGTCACATTTTGAGCAAGTTTACAATGATTTTGAGTTTCACATCATAATCATCTACAAAATTTTACCATCCAGCTGGGATGTCTGTTAGTGGTCATGGAACAGAATCCTACTGCTTTTCAAGGAACTGCGGAGGGAGGACCTGAGCAAGGCAGGTGTGAAAACCATTCAAATTGGAAGTCAGGGCCCCTCAGCATAAACAAAGCTACCAATGCAAAACGCTGAATCTCTTAAGCCAGAAAATTCTTTCCCCGCCTCAAGTTGGAGTCATTTCATTACCACTTTGTCACAACTGGAGCAGGTTCCAAAGCCCACTGAAGTCAAGGGTAGAATTTCCATTGATTTCCAAGGAGTCTGGATCGGATCCTAGATCATATTGTCACACTGCAGCAAAACCCAGCCGTGTTGCAGTGTACCCACCTGCTCGCGGACGTCTCGGCTCCAGCCGTTCAAATTCATTGCAGGTACAATCTAGGTTATTCCAGCATTCGCTTGGTGCAATGCTAAATAAATACCGTTTTATCAAACTCAGCAATGCTGAATACCGCTCCTCGTTAGTAAATTAGGCCAACTAATGAACACATTTTCTTAAGAGGATTTGTCTGCTTAAATCAAAACCAAGTGTCAAAAATCCTTATTCTATCAACCAGACCGGTGCCCTCCTGCACCAGCTGTAGACTAGGGCTGGCTAAAGACATACGGAAAAAAGTGAATGAGGACCTCACAATATTTTTTAATGAGGTACTTAGGCTTCTTTTACAATGGAGAACAACTCAGCATAATCTGGTTAGGTAAGGGATCAGCAGCTTCTGTGTACACAAGAAAGAAAGAAGCGAAGAAGGAAAGCAAAAAGGAAGGCAGGCAAGAAGGGAGGAAGGAAGAAAGGAGGGGAGGAAGACCCTGTGTTTCATTTGCTAATATTTCATGTTGACAAGTCAGAAAAACATGAAAACATCTTTTAACCTCTTGCCTCCTCTTGACAAAATCATCCACCTACAAATTAAAATCATCTCCAGACATTGCCTGAATTATTTTCTTGGGCAGTTCTGTAATGCAAATCGTGGGGTACGCTGAGAAATTACTTTAAAAATAAGACATGGAGATATTATTTTTTTTTCCCCTCTGCAAATCAAAACAGAAGTCTATGTCAGAGAGGAATTTCTGGGAAGAACAAATAATCCTCTGGAGCTGGTACTAGAGTAGGTGCCCTAAACAAACCTACAGAAGGAGCATAATGAGGCAATGATTTATTGCGTGCTATGCAACTCTCACTGCTGTGCAGCGTGTTGTAAGAACCAGCAGAAGGGAGAGGCAGTAATCATCCAGCCTCCTCCTCCTCCTCATGTCTTTCTGGATATTACCTGCTCTGGATATGACTGCGTGACACTGAAACGGGGCTGCAGCCACCCCGAGCTGCAGGATTGGCAAATTATCTTTGCGCTGCAACATTTCACCTCGTACTTAACGCTGCACCACCTCCCCCCTACCTAGAAAAAAAAAAAAATAAAAAAAAAAAAAATCTATATTTGCATACTCTGACGCTTTGCACAACTACAAAATGTCATTTGTGTTGAACGTGTTATTGCTCTATCTACACAAAAAATATTTTCAGGAACGTTTCCATCCGTAGATGGAAAGTCTTCCATGGTAAAACTCCCCTTGGTTTCAAAAGGGGCAACATTTCACCTATTCTATTTTAAACGCATTAGAGACTAACTACAGATCGAAAACTCTGTGCATGTAAAAATATTTGCAAGAAAATCTTGGTCTTAAAGAATTACAATCAATCAAACGACGAGCAGAAATATGCGATGTAACCAGTATGGCACCAATCAATACAGATCAACATGAGTCCGATCCTAACTGGGTTGTATTTGCAATTAGCTCTGATTTTTTTTTTTTTTTTGCCATTTAAAATTCATTTGGGTTCTTGTAATGACTGGTGGATTGCTTGCAGTTCTGACCAAGTTCCTCTCAATTTCTTCAACTTCAGAACACAAAAAATGCTCTGCAACTAAGAATTAGTCTTCAAATGTTTTTGGTGAGTTATTGATAATAAATAAACATGAAAAAAATTACCTGCAGACTACTTGTGCTCAACTTCCCCCTCCTTCCCCCCGCCCTAAAAGGCTAAATCAGTGAAATAAATTAATTGCTATGAATTATTCAGCTCTACCTGTGGCAATGAAAAATAGCAAGAGCATTAGGTTTCTTCTTTGTGTACTAAGCCTCTAATTTATAGAGAATGCATATTAATAAAACACGGGATATTCATCAATATTCAAGTCACTGGCAGCCTGGCTATTTAATCTAAAATTACCAGCCAGCTCAAAACTCTAACTAGTTAATCATGCAATCTAAGCCATTCTGATATTGATGGTTAACACTAATTGCCCAACTGCCATTTATAAAATCCTCTCCTACATCTTTCCCTTGCCTAGCAGAGAACCCTTTGACACATTTGACTTTATGGACAAGCTGGAGAAGACCAGCTCGTCTGGGCTGTTCTTCAACCCAAAACGTTTGTTTGTTTGTTTGTTCGTTTGTTTGTTTCCCATGAAAAGGATGTTGTCTCCCATTGCGGTTTTGCATTTTGAACATTCTCAGTAAAAAATGTCGTTCAGTATGAAGGTCTTTATCAAGTTTCCCTTCTTCTGCAGATGTTCTGCAGGTGGGGAGAAGAACCAGCTGTGTTGTCGTTCCACTGTGCAGAATACGCTGTCCCTTACAACAGAAGCAAAGGTTCAGGAAGGCCGAAACAATGATCAGTCTCAGTCGCCAACCATGAACTCCATAAAAAGCCACCGACAGTGGATTTTCTCCCCCAAACCTGACTTCACCATCCCAAGGGGATGGCTGGCATAGAGCAGCGATACCTTCAGACGTTGGCAACCTGCGCTGCATGACTTGCTCTGCACACATCGAGGTGCAACAGGAGAATTTGAGGAACGTTTTCGTGTGATACAACTTGCCCAAAATTTAGGTTCAAACTCCCAAAGTTTATCATACCAGTATGAGGTGCTGCTGAAGGGGGTGTCAGGGACAGCTTCCTAAAGCAATGCACCGTAATGCCAAACCCCAGCCAGTCTTGATAGTTATCACCTATGATTTTTCTTCATTCTTCTGCTTTTTTGTTAGCTTAATCAGATTAAAGCAAACAAAAAAACCAAACAAATGGACCTAACCAAAAAGTTAAGATCCTGGAAGTTTAACTGTAAATCAGCAAATCTACAAAGAACTCACTGTCCTCACTGGAGCAGAAACTTCAAACTACAAAGATACAGAGAGAGAGTCATGTAAATGCTACTGCATAATAAATAAAAGAATCCTTAAAAACAACATTCTCAACCATTTCCAAATGATTTTATCCTTGTTTCATTTAAATCAAAACTTAAGAGCCAAAGAGAAATTTTGCAAAAAAATATTTTGTGAGTAAAGAACGTCGCTTTCGCTGCATACAGACGTTCTCTGGGACAGAGAGAGAAATCTTCTGAATTTTATAATTTTTTCCCCTCTGGAAGTCAGGAGCCACCAAGAAATCAGTAACTGTATCTACTCATTAATTGAGGGCTGCTAGTTGGCGGCGACTGGTCGGATAAGGCACGTGGTATTGCTTCTACTGCCCGACTGCCGCGGCGCAGAAGCACCCACCTGGCCTTGGGACTTATGTAAGGGAGCCCACCCATCACAGCCGTGTCAATAAGAACTTGAACCTCGGTGTTTGCAGAAAGCAAACACTACGAGTGCAATAGCAGAGTCTACCCCAATTCATTTCAAAATTCCAGTAAATATTTGTGAACAATGTTTTGTAGCATTCGTACAGGTCCCACCGGCGATTAAACTCAGCTTCAAAACGTGCTGAGGCTCTCGGTGAATTCCGAGCTGCCGAGAGGTAACAACGTGCTGACAGCGAGGAGAAAATGATGACTGCAGAGTGAAACACCGCCTCGGAACAAGCAAAGACTAAATAAACTCTTAGCATGCCTCGGTAATTCTTTGTGGCATAAGAAGTGGCTTGGGCCTTGTCTGAACTGGGCTTTTACCTAAGTTAGAAAACCATGTTTAAATTAAATTTAAAGGCCATTCTTCTTAAAAGCACTTCTACAATGCTTTGGCTGGACAGTGTGTTTTTCTAACCAATGTTTACATAGTTTGACCCATTTTCCCTTCTTTGCTTTAACTGAAACTATTAATTAAGCTATTTAAAAATTAAATGGAGTATATGCCTGCTTTGGACTGGATCTCAGGCTTCATTTAATTGTTGGTTCTCGTGCTGAGTTTGGCTGTGAGGGTGTGTGAATCGGTCTCCGTTTGGAAATGAACCCAAAATTACCAATATATTTCATACAGGCTACAAGATTGAGTAAAATGCTGAAGACGTGCCCTGCTTTAATTGTTTTAATTGTTTGGAATAAATCCCCATGATATTAAAAATTACATCTGCAACGATCATGGTGACATGAGCCCAGTGTAGCTAACTCACTGTCAAACCGGTGTGCATCTTTAAATGGCTGAGCTGGCGTTAGAGGCACAAAACAAAGTTCGATTTTGTGAGCACGGAAACATTCACACATCGCATTTCTTGTGATTTAGGTGCCATAACCATGCCGGCTTTTCGAGTGGAAAGGGTGCCTAGAAATTACGGAAAAAAGGGTTATCTCTATTTTTCTCTTTGCAACTATTATAATACAAGGCTTTCTATCGTAGCGCAGCCCAACGTGCAGACCGAAGTCTGATTTAGATTTTCCCGTTGAACGGCTTTTCTGCATAGAAATCTCAGGAAGACACACTGATCCTTTAAACTTCAGTGTTGATGTTGAAATTATGCTGCGTGTCAAAATTACATCAAACAACTGCACTTATTTCCACCAGAAAAATTTGATTATTTCACTCTCATTTACATTACATTTTTTCCCCACTATAATGCTGACTTGGAAATTCCCTTAGGTCTGGACACCTCCAAGTAGACTTTTTCAGTAGAAAGCAAGCTTTCATTATATTTCATGATTTTTTTTTCTCCTTGATTTGAATGTTATAATTGGATTGGAGAGATATTTATTGCGAACTTCATATTTTGCCAGGCTCCACGAGCGGCATCTTTTAATTTCTCTCTTTTCAATGAACCTTTTTGACTTGATAAAAGTGGCTCTAAGGTATTTTTACAAAAGAGGCCAACAGAGCCAGTTCATTTTAAACCCCTGTCTTTAAAGTATCTCATTTCCTTATTATTTCTTAATAGAGGCACTATCCTGCAATGTCATAAAGAATGCCACAGTTGACTTCAGTGGGATCAGGATCACTCCCTACTGTAATTAGTTCTATATTTCAAAATATTAGAGGTCATATTTTTCTTTTCTTCATTTTTTTTTTCCCCATCTGAGAAAAGAAAACATTTTGGAAAAAAAAAAAAAAAGACTTTCAAGGATGACTGTCAGTAGAATACTAAAAATAAGTTGCGTGCTTTCCAGTTGCGACAATTTATGCCTCTAATGAAATTTTCCTCTTCTCATTCACTGCAAATTTTTAATGTGAGCTTTTACAGCCATTGATTCAGTATCTTTAATCTTCCGCCAATATTAGATAGAAATGGAAGTAACTAGGGAAAATCCATCTGGTTATAAAGCACACTGTCTATAAAGTTGTTCAGTTCATCCAAAACTACTTTTTTTTTTCCCCAGCGGGTCAGATAGGATAAAATTATAATATTTTGAAATACTGTTAATACTATTCAGAGATTAATACACTTGTAATTAATAATAAGTTTAAAATATTATGACGCCTCCGGAGAAATCAAAGGATCCAACGTCAATCACCCCGACTACCAGGGATGGGTTAGATCCCACAGTGCCAGGTTCTGATGCTCTTAATTACGTTCCGTAGCAAAACCGACTCCCTGAGCCCAGTAGGTGAAATCCAGCCCCAGCCCAGCCCAGGGCGGGAGCACATCATTCCCAGCGACTCATTTAGACGGGATCTGTCAGGGTTTGCATGAGCAAAGGTCTGGGAGCCGGTCTCACGGGGAGAAAACAGCCAAGCGCCCACACCCCAGGTCATGGCCTCTCCGTCCTTCCCTTCGCCTGGGGCTTGCCGCAGTCTCCGCCGGCACCGCGGTCGCCGGTTTTGAAGAGGGCTGTGCCGGTTCACCTGGAGATGCTGGGCTCCCTCCCCTGCCCCGAGCGCCTCTCCTCGGCCCCGTAACCACTCCGGAGCAGACACCCTTTGTCCACACTCTCTATTTATAAAACACCACTTCCAAAAACGTGTTTCGGCCAGTGTGGGTCAGCTTCACAACACCAATTACGGCAGCCAAGCTGCGTGGCAGGAAGGTGCAGCACCCGAAAGAAATGGTCCAGGGCCAGTAACAACTTGACCCTGAGCAGCTATAGGCAGAGCAGCACGTCCGACCGCGCCGTCCGAGCAGGGGAAAAACATACGCTTTTCCCTCATGATCATCGTGTCAACGCTAAAAATATAAAGCGCTTCAACCCTACAAAGGGCTTGACTGTGCCCAGTGGACACGGTCCCCTTTAAAAGCCCTCGGTCTATAACGCAGAATAAAATCCCGCACCCGCTGAAGTGAATGGAAAAACTCTCCTGCCCTGCGGGGTGCCAGGAGTTCCTTCCCAGGGCAGGAAAGTTAAGGACATGTGCAAGACATTGGCAAGACAGGGGACCTATTTTTGGACTCTGTCTATGCTAGGTATTTCTACCGATCCTGTTAACGCTGTACCAGAACACAGGGGAATCATTCATGCATTTACTAATCACGAACCGAGAAAGGCGGTTTGCCCACATTCCCCGGATGAGGAGCGGGAGCAGAGGTGGGTCTGTCTGCCCGGGGGCTGCTCCCGCCTACGGGGTCCGGCTGGGACACGGGTTCCCCACACAGCCCGCAGCCTCAGGGCACAGGGATGCAGACTCCCCGGGGGAGCAGCAGGACGAGGGACACCAGCCCTGCCAGTACTAGTCTGGGGATGACTACACGAACCACTGCAGCAGAAATTCCCAGGGTAAATGCCCAGGAGACTTTTGGTCTCCCCACCAACGTGACTTCCCAGAAGATACCCAGCTTCCCACCCCTCCAGCACCTCCTCCTCGGTGCTCACCAATAACACACAACCGCACAGCTCCTCCACTACCAGCAAAAACCCTCTCCACCTCCTTCCCATCCCTCCCTCTGCCTTTTGCATGTCCACGCGCTTACCCTTCCCGCACCCTCCATGCGTGCAGTGACAGATGAGCCCCCGCCAAACACCCGCCTGGGTTTCTGCAGCCACCATGCACGGATGGGCACTGGCACATCCTCGTGGGAAAGCAGCGCGTCCCTGCAGCACGCTGCTGCTGAGACCTGAGTTGTGAACTTCCCACCCCGCTTACTTCTCATCACACACAATTTCATGACCAGGATGCAGAAGAAGGTCCTGCCAGGAAAAGACTGGTTACTTCACACGCTTCCAGGGCTTTACCCGGCAGACTGCGACAGCCTCCTGGACAAAAAAAACCTCACCGCTGCTTCCTACAAGGGATTAAAATGTTCCCCCTGCATGGGCCAGCGTGGACTGGAGCGGGAGAGGCGAGCAGCCTGCGTGGCCACAGATAGGACCTGGCACACGAAGCACACCAGCCAGGCACAGCCACCTGGGCTGGGCACCGCCGAGACGGAGGGGCTACGCGCACGTGCGCCTTTTCTCCTCCATCTCATCTATATCTGGCGCGGGGAAGGAGTGCGATCTCATGACAGTGTGAGAAAAAGTCTCTATTTATTCTGTCTGGAAGGGCGTTGGGTGCAGCGAGAGCCTCCCAGCCCACGCGCTCAGAGGAGACATCGTTCGGGGTGCTCGCAGATGAGCCTCGATGGGTGTCCCCCCTCCCAGGCCAGGGGGTGGTTACCCCCAGACCGCAGCCAGCAGAAGGAGACATTCCTCCACACCCACCCCCCCCCAAAGCCCAGCATCCTGACACTGCCTGCGAGAAGTCGGGGGCGGGAGGGAATTTCGTGGGGCCGGCGGTGTGGGCACTCACTGCCTTCCAGTGACTCGGCCGAGCTGCGGGGCCCCGCGGGGCCGGGGGGGCACTTCTGTCAGCATTCGGCGGAAACAAGTTAATTGACACGTGCTAACACGCTGTTAAACATAACACGGCTGTGTTTAAAAATATGCTAGCTAGTCGGATCAAATGCATTTTTAAACATGCCTAGTTTTTCTTTTTTTTCCCAAAAAGGAAGAGCTTTTGGTTAACATATGCTAGTAAAAACATTTTTGAACACCGCAGAGACGCAGGAGATGTGAAAGCTATGGCAAGTGTCCTTTGGCCAAGTCTAGTCTGCAGGGAAAGTTGACTTAAAAAACAGGTTTTCCCTGATAATGTTAATTTGTTTACATTGTCCAGTTCACAGGATTTCAACATGAACACACAGCAAAATGTTTCTGCGCAGCAAAATACCCATGTAATCCATCCACAATGTTTGTAAATTTGGCCCTAAGGCACTACCGCAATAAACACCATCATCGTGTAATACGATAATAACAACTCCCCAAAAGCATTACAACTCTTCCTGTCAATACAGGTATCTCCTTAATGACATGTTAAAACTGAGAGCAGAATTAAACCCGAGATGTAGTTTTGTGTTTTTAGTGCTGGCTGTAATGTACACCCAGGGAGAGGACTACTCCCTTCGACCGAAAGGAAGCCAGTTTCTGACTCTGTCCCGCGTTTCTTTTCTTTCTGTAAAGTCCTACTGCTGGAAAACAAATAAACCTCTTCTCTTTGCATGTTCTTCTGCTGCTGGCTGGTCCTCCAGGTCTGCTCAGCTTAAGGATTCCCCTACAATAGCACTTTACTTTCAGTTTGAAGCCAAGATCCTTAATGATACGGGTTATTTCCAGCGAAGCTGATCGTGCCATCACAGGCCAGCGAGCGTGATTCTGGCCGGTGGACCACATAGCAAGTGCAAGGGAACACTAAAAGACAAAAGACTTTGCTTCTGTGCAAATGTAACGTGGGACAGCAAATGGAAAACGGCATAGCAAAATCTAGGTCAGTGAAAAGCTTACTTGTAAGAAGAGACAATAAGCAGAATTGCCTCTAAATATAACAAATACTTACTCAGGTTTTTACCGAAAGCGTGGAGGGTTCTTTAAATAATATTTGCCGGGGCCTGATTTGCAAATCTGCCTGCCCAAATAGCATGGTACAAAATGAAGTCGAGACTCAAAAAACAAAACGCCTGGCAATGAATGTACACGAATATAGGCCGCGATGGCCCTTCCCCTGTGCCCGAGGCGGCCGTCACTGTGGAGCTGCACGAGGGGGTTAAACCAGGCTTTGGGGACGACGTGCCGAACCGAGCCCCATCGCTGCGCTGCAATCACAGGGGCTACACAGAGTTCGCATTGACATTTCTGTTAGAATAAGTGAGGCTCTTTAAGGCTTACGTTGTATTTGTGTGCAGGGCTTAAAGCACAGGAGAAATTAAGACAAAGATGACTACAGAGAAGAAAAGAACATAAGGGACACTTCAGAACAAGCCGGTCGCCACCGAGCTGCCCAGGGCTCCCCAGCACCAAGCGCTGCTGCCAGATGGGACGGCAACCTCTGAGCTCGGGATGCCTGTCCCAGGGCTTGTCCCCAGGCTGACGGGCACATCATCATCACAGAGCTTGGGCCAAGAGGTGCTGCAACCCAACGCCGTGCCCGAGAGACGGGGAAGGCAAAGGAAGGCTGGGGCTGGAGCTGAGAGCAGGTTGAACACGTTCCCTCGGCAGTAACTGCTACCCGGCAGAGAAAGGAGAAAAAAAAGAAAGGAAAAAGCCCAGGTTGAACATTTATTCCAGGCTCCTGCCCTTCCCGCACTGTGCGTAAGGGAAGGTCAGAGGGCTGCCCTGACCGGCCCTGCCCCGGGGCAAATGCTCCTGGTGAGAGGATCTGGTGAAAATCTGTAAGGTCCTCCGGCCATGCTCTTCCCCAGGGGAGACAGCACGATCGGATTTTAAAAAAAGAGCAAGTGAGAGAAAAGCCGGCTAGCTTATGAACTTCCTTGATCCGAAGCTCCACAAATTCTTTCCATGGTTTTGGTACAGCACCTTATGTGCAGGGTGGAAGGGGAAGCTATTGAGTGTTGAATTACAGAGGGGAAAAACATCTCAAATTCCGTTCTATTTATACTCACAACTTTTCCAAATCATTATACACAAATCCCCTAGCCTCAGCTGAACTGCTCATGGGTTACAGGGCCAAGAAAGAGGTGGAGCCTTCATAGCTTGCGTTAAGCCTTTCAGAAACTTGGAGAAAGTTCCCAAAAAATGAAAGTAATGAAAATTACCACGCCAGGCAGAGAAGATTTAACCTCTACAGTGCCCCGCAAGCACAGAATTAATATACAAGACAGCAGGAGGTTGCTTTCATAACAGGGAGCATAGGTTGCTTAGTTGTGAGAAGTTTTCTGGGACTACCTTCATTGTTAAGCTGAGGCTGACACCGAGTACAGAGAGACAGAAATTTGACAAAAGCATTGAGCGTTTGGGGGTATTTGAGAAAAAAATCTATTCTGGTAGTCCAGACACTAGGCTGGGACTTGTTAAGTTGTGAACTTGTTAAATTCCTACTCCACCAACGGCTTCCTGCATGACGAGAAACCAAAGCCTATTTCTGCTGGTACAAATTCTCCTTGACTTTAAGAGACACCGCGGCCTTCATGTTCCAGCTCCTCACCCATAAAATGGCTCAATGACTGTTTCCCCTCCTGCCACAGGAGCTCCACTGCAATGGGTCAGCATCCCCCCTGGGGCCAGAGGGGCTTCCAGCTTAGGGGACAGGTCCAGGTGCAAGCCCGGAGAGACGCAGCCTTGCACGGTGCTTCTGCACCTCCTCCTGTAAGCCTGCGCTTGGGATGGCTTACAACCTTAGGTAACTCATTTTTTAAAACCCTTTCTACCTCTGTTACAACCTGTAAGGTGGAGGGTTTTCAGATTTTAGTTTCCTTGTCATTATTTATGGTGTTTCCTCGTTTTGCCTATGTTTTGCTCATTGGTCTTAGCCAAAACAATGGACTAAATTAGGAACGCTCATTTTTACTTCTGTTTCTGGTCTATTTTCACTTCATGCTTTCAAGTTTTAGCAAAGTGCTCTTATTTTTGGATTTCCAATGCTGAACAGGGCAATACAGACATTAAAGTAAGAAATATGCTAATTGGGCTTTATAATAAATGTAAAAGTTATGAGAACTCTCTAATCACATGAGATCTGGAGGCTCCCATCTCTACCCTAATTAAAAATCTCAGTCCTATACGATTTAGCACGAGGCCTACCAGTATGGCTCATAAGTACGACGTGCAAGAACGAAGCACCCCATGGGCTCCTCTGGAGGGACTCACGACACCTTACATCGGCAAATTTAAGGTCTTAAAGCACAAACATGTATCTTGATATATGGACTCCTGTCAGGAGGCAGGAATTTCCACCAGCAGAAACTAGAATGTGGACTCCAGGACTATCTGGGGTCCAAGGAGGTCTCATGAGAGCCTCAAGAAGACTGAATGGAAACACCCCATGGGGTGATCCAGTCTGTCCTCCTATCTTTTGGGGGAATTGCTGGAGGGTGATGCACATGTCCTACAGCCCAAACTCTTGCCAGACTATCCACTGCCCCAAAAAGTCTGCGGGCAAGAAGAACACTGATGGCCAGGGAGCTGGCTCTCTCCCACCTTCTCCTCGCAGGAGGGACGGACGGGGCCTCACAGCTTCGCTGCCACGCGCAAGTCACCGCTGGAGCCAGCGAGGTTCAATGACATGCGCTGCCACTGTACTCCGTTGTGTTTATCCACACCACAGTGCTTTTTAAATATGGACTGCTGAGTTATCCAAAAAAGCACCTTAGCCACTATACTCTCAGATTTCCAGCCAATAGCCCTTAAAAATAGAGTGGTGGCTGTTTCGCCTCTGTTAAACAAATAACTATAACATTACTAGAGGTCTGGAGCCTTTTGTGCCGAGCCTCGACCTGCAGCAGTATTCCCCTGCTAGAAAAGAAGCAGGCTGGAGTCGGTGACATAACACCAAATATACAGATGGGACCACACTATAATTAGCAAGGGAATGTCATTCCTGCCATCTTTGCTTCGTTTGTAACTGTGCCTGTAAGCTCTGGGGAATGGTGTGCATTTCACACAGTCTGCACAAGAACGAGGATTGCCAACTGTCCCAGTTCTGGTGGGATACCCTTGGTCCTCTGCCCCAGGGCTTGAGGAGATGCCAGCAGCGCCGCGGGAGAGCGATGCCCCTCGCCATGCCACCGCCGGGACCCCTGGTCCCGGGGCAGAGGGGAGGGACTTCTCCACACAGCTCCCTCCAAAATCCCACGTGCTCCCATCCAGAGGAGCATTCCCCATGGCTTCTTGACAGGCTCCTCCACACGCACCCAAAACCATCCATTCAAGCCTGGACCTATCAACAGAGGAACTGTGTTCCCCTCCCCACACAGCTCGCTCCCAGGAGGGAGAGGATTTATTCAGCACAAATACAGGGATTTTCATCGCAGCTGCGCTTTTCAGCCTGTAACCACTATTTTTAAATCTCTCTGTTGGTTCCAGTAAAACACCAAATCAGTGCTTAAGGTTTTGCTGCGTACTTTAAACGTGCTCAATAATATAAGTCCAGTTGTCTTTTAAACACTTTGTCATCCTCTGCAGCCACTTAGACGCAGGACTTAGTGTCGGCTCTGCTCTGCCCGTGGAGTCAAAAGTGAATTTGTTCGATTTTTCACCAGGCTGCACAAACTGGTGAAAGCAGCCAGGGGAACAAACAAACCAATAACATAATATGTTCCTTGTCTTAATGCACAAAGTTCATATCAGCTTACCCAAGGAGGCTAATTCATCCTATTGATTCCAAGGGGACCTTGCCTCTGAAGATCTCAAAACATGTTAGGAACATCAAACTGCACAGATTTTTGACCCTGGGGATTTAAAACAGAACAGACCCCTGCGATCAACTCATCAGTTCCTCCTTCATGACAAATAATTTCCCTGTGTATTTCTTGCACAGACCCTAAATTTTGAGATAAAGTAGAACATATGGTCTGAAGTTGTGGCAGGGGAGGTTTAGATTAGATATTAGGAAGAATTACTTTACTGAAAGAGTGGTCAGGCACTGGAACAGCCTGCCCAGGGAGGTGGTTGAGTCACCATCCCTGGAGGTGTTTAAGAAACGTCTAGATGTGGCACTTCAGGGCATGCTCTAGTGGCAGAGACTGTAGGTTGTTTGGTTGGACTCCATGATCTCAAAGGTCCTTTTCCAACCATGAAGATTCTACGATTCTATATTTTTCTGGTAAGCACTTCGGCCTTGACGAAGTACTTTGAGTGACGGTGAATGCACCACGTTCCTAGATAAGATTCCCCAATTTTTTAATTTTTTTTTGTGGCAAAGAGAATGAAAATCTCCACAAGCCCCCCTGCAGTGCCATCATATTAGCTGTATAGGGGGGTAAACTGAGGCCTGGGGGAGTCAGGACCTCCCTAGGGTTATACAGTGACAAAGTGCATTTTCCCACTGGTATTTTCAGCCCATTTAAGCTCAGGCTGCTGCCGAAAGGGCCTTGTGTTGTGCGCTGCCTGTCCCTGCCTGCACCTCCCTACCACCCCTTGCCTGTGTCCCTTGCAGGCAGACCCACGGGAGGGGGGACACCGCTCTGCACCCGCAGGGACGCGACACATGGCACCCCCAAGCTCAGAGCCGGGCCGTGACGGAGGAATAAGGCATCTCCTGCTGGGAGCGAGCCCCAGCCAGCGCCCAGGAGCCTGGAGACCTGGGGTCTGCTTGCAGCTCCGCCACTGAATTTTTGCAGATCTGTAGGGAAATCACTTATTTCCCCGGGATTTCCCCATAAATTTGACAGAGTGCCTTGAGATTCCCCAAGGAAAGGCACTGTTCAAGTACAAAGCTTAATTATGATTGTTATAATATAGTCATGCCACTAATTCCCACTAAGAACTGCAAATCGCTCCCATTCCACTCCTCCATCCCCCACGCTTGTCAGTGCTGGTGGACAATTAATTCCCCAAAAAGAATATATTAAACACATGTGAAATCTTTTCTATTCACAGAACATCCACGAGCAGATTGCAGTTCCCCTCAAACATATTTGTGATTCGAATGCATCAAGTGATGTATTTCCATACTTTTTTTTTTTTTTTTAACGGCTTGAAAAGATTTATTCAAAATTCAAGTTGTGGCTGGCCAAATAAAACTTGTGACATCCTTCCTCGCCTGTGATCAACCATATTCTTCTAACGTGTACGAATGTAAAATTCATTTTCCATAAAGCTTGCATAGTTGTCTTTAAAAATCATACTGAATTAGCTGGTTTGGGTTTTTTTTCCCAGTTAAATTTAGTCATTTTGAAATCCACAGGAAGCAATCTCAGGAGGTGTGTAGAAGGCTGAGGTCGGTTCATTGAATACCCTTAAATGAATTAAAATACATTCAAAACACCTTGCATTTTTGCCCTGCAATAAGCACCAGGGCTGCCACAAGAAATGCGTCAGCCCCTCTCAGCCAAGCCGAGCAGCAACAACTGCAACTTTCCATAAGCCTCGGGGTTAATGAACCCCACGCCACAAGGGTTAAGGGATAAATTCAGCTCTATGGCCGCAGCTTAGGGAGCATTTGAAGGGCGGCTCAATATCCCACCTACAAAAATCATCCCCTCCGTTGCCAGCTCTGCAACCAGAACAAGGAGCCGTGAGATCTAGGCGTGTAATATTAGGCCTGAAAAAAATTAGCAGTTGTGATGAAATTAAAGACATCCAAATTTTTCGCCGTTCTCTGCTGATAAAGGCTCTATTATTACCATTTACAAAGGGGAAACACAGCCAATTATAAGCTACTTCTGGCACATGCCAGGCCTCAAGTAGAAGATAAGCCAACACAGCAGAGCTTGCAGCTGGAAGCCCAGAAACCTGAAAACGAGCTGACTCATGGAAATATCCTCCTATGAAATATCGGGTGGTTATTTTTCTCTGCCTCCTTTCTGTGTGTCTTAGGAATGATATATGAATTGCCTTATTTACTTTGTCCCGTAAAACTTACATTTTTTTATTAATGCGCTGCCAGCTCCGGGAGCGGATGGAGGAGGGAGGGGAGCAGGGAGGAGAGCTGCTCTTTTCGGGGCACAGCAAGGGAAAGGTGCCCTGCCACATGGCAGGTCCGAAAGCACGGCAGCAAACTTTCAGCTGAGCTTTGTCCTGCTCCCGGAAAGCAAGCCAGCTCCTCATTCTTGCCCTGATTTCATCAAAGTAAGGAGGCTGCCTGCACTGGCGGTACTCTGGGGAGAATTAGCACAAAAAGAGGTTCACAGAATTTATGCTCCTTCCGGAAAATAAATTGTGAGCAGAAGTGATTTTCTCCAGTTATGCCCTGTGCTGCCCATCCCAAAGCCCAGCTCCAGCAGCAAACCTGATGCCCGCCTCCCCTGGTCCTGCTCTTCCCCAGCAAACAGGGGATGCGACTGGTCGCGGGCTGCCATCAGCATAGATAAAGACTGAATTTACCTGGTCCCTGGCGCAGACACCAACATGGAGCTTTTTCTTGCTTTCATGAGGCCTTTGTAACGTCCTTCCCCTCTCAAACCCACCTGCAAGGCACTCACGCGTTGTTAGGAGAGGACTGGGGCCAGGTGGGTGGGTGGTGGGATGCTCTATGCCTCATTTCCTTAGCAAACGAGGTTAAAAGACCCTGCCCTCCCCCCTGTTACACTGCACTATTGAATTAAGGATGGCAAACGCTCGTTATGAATACAATTAAAAGCAACAGCCTCATCTAACAATCTATTTTTATCTGCTCCTCACCGAGACAAGCAGCAGAAGGAACTAAAATCTGAAGGGAAGAGCCGCAGTCGGGGTCAGTTGGTGGAGTTTTCTCTCCACCGGCTCGAAGCACGTTGAAGAAGATTTCAGTAAGATCAACCTCCCTTAAAAACTACTGTCCAAAAAAGACATGCTTTGGATGCTTTTTTTTTTTCCTGGGAAACCCACGTCTAACAACTATAAGGGCACAGCCTGGGAGTATATTTCCATTTTACGAGGGAAGAAGGCATGAGCTTTGCAGCGTTTCTTGCACCAGCTGCCTCGGTGGCGGCAGGGTAGGTAATTAAACAGGACATCGTGCAACAGATAAACGCAGGATAATAAGTAGTCATTACTTGATATATAGTATATCATCTATTATTAGAGGCTAATAATTCTCTAACCTATTCATGTTAGTCTTTTGTCCATGTAGCTGGCCGTTTGGCACGCTCTAAATTTCCCAACGTAAAATTGACTCGATGTTACCACTCACATCTAATCCCGAATTTCTCCGCATTTCACTGCAGTGTATCACGTAGCTAGGTAAAAGCTCAACGCTAAAGCCTTTGCAAAAGCAAGGAGGAGCCAACAAAACTCCATGCTTTCACTTTCCTGCCAGAAAGAAAAAAAACAGCGTGTTGAATATTGTTCTTAGTTGTAATTTTGACATTTATTTCCACATTTAGAACGCTGCAATTCTAGAGGTGCTTTGCAGTACTTTACGCAGCACTCAATAATGCCCTTTTTGCCCGATATTTTTACTCTTGTTGAAGTAACCTCTATTTTAAATACATTTATACATACTTTTAAATACATTTTTTTAAAAAATGCATTCTAAAGGGAACCAAGGGAAGTGCTATTGTGTTTAATCACAGGGAGCAAAATCCTCAAGTCATGTAAATCATCGTTTCACAATCTGCTCCGCAGTATCCTAATTTGGAAAGCGCATCATCGCAAACAGAGCTGAATTTATAAAGGATTCTTTACACGTTTCAAACATTCATGTAACTTAGAGTGTCAATCTCCATCAGCTGTCCTAGATCACGCCAAGAAATAAAAGCGGAATTTTATTTATTAGGAACTTCTTTTCTTCTAACTACAGACAGTTACTTTCCCCCCCGCCATTTTATTTTCTTTTATTATTTTTATTTATTTTATTCTTTATTTTCTTTATTTTATACTTTATGTTTTATTTCCAAAGCCCAGTCTAAAAACTTAACGTGGGCTATAAAAGAAGCCAAGCCACTCAAAGTACCCAATTACAGTGTCTCCAGAAGGTTGAGAAGTCAGAACAGCACTGATAAAAAAAAAATAAAAAAATAAAAAAAAAAAAGCCACATGGGATGCAGCAATAATACTGCGTTCGCCTGCAGGGTCTCTGCTGATGAGCAGCTATACAAGGACTCCACTGATAAGGGTTTACAGCTAGGAACCGTAGGAGCCGCACCAAAAAAATGAAACCAGATCTCCGCTTCTGTCTTCTGCAAATTGTTTGCCAGCGCAGCCGCTCTTCTGGGAGACAGAAAACATTTGCCGCGGGTTATCAAAACCTTCCACTTTCGGTTAACCTGGCTGCCCCGCCAGCCGAGGAGTCGCTGGGGAACGCGGGAGGGGGGGACAAAGTCTGCAAACGGCCGGGAGAGGTTGGAGCTGGGCTGGGGAGAGAGGAGCAAAGGGACCCTCCCGGCAGCCCCCCGCACAAATCCCCCCACGTCGCTGCAGAATACGGCCAGACCCCGCTCCAGATTGAAAGGAGAGCTGAGCAGCCGAGTTCAGAACCGAAACAGCCGGGAAACCCCCCTCCTAGGGATTATGGAGCATTTGGCATTCAGAGCGTGTGATGTATTTTTTATGTTGTTTGCCTTGTTTACATATCCTTCATATAAAAGCAGGATTTTGTCCACCAAAGGCTACTAAAACCTACGCGCATTTTTGCAGCACTGTGCTGTTCATTTTCGTCCGTCAGCAACATCGCGTGTGCGCTCGTTTGAATCCCATTCCCCATAGTTTTGGCCAGAATTGGCACCAGTCGCCCTCCCCTATAGAGGGATGCTGTATGCCGCGCTATAGCTGTTATACTCCACCCCAGAGAGCGCTGCAGTTCGGCTCTGGGAGATCTACTTTCA
Organism: Chroicocephalus ridibundus; assembly: GCF_963924245.1. Classification (NCBI taxonomy): domain Eukaryota; kingdom Metazoa; phylum Chordata; class Aves; order Charadriiformes; family Laridae; genus Chroicocephalus; species Chroicocephalus ridibundus. The sequence continues at coordinate 89,087,298 of NC_086287.1, forward strand.
GGCATTTTGGGGTCCTGTCGTTGTTTTAGAGAAGGAATAAAGACAGTTTGTTAGGACCCGGAGCAGAAATACAAAGGTTCCCATAAGGAGAGGCTCGGCTCTGGCTCTTGGAAAGATGCAGGGAAGGCTGAGCACAGGCGAGCAGAGAGTCCGCTGTGCTAACACGGTTACAAAAGGCTGATATCTAAAAAGGAAAAGCTCGCACTGATATTAGAGCGATAGCAAAGGAGGGAAAAGCCCTGTCAAGTTTCCTAAAAAAACACTTGACCCGCTTCTATGTGAACCTCCAACCCCTCGCTTTTTCCCTGAGCTCCTCCCGGTCTCTAAGGACCTTTGGGAACTTTCTCTCTGTTGTATTTAGGAGATGGGAACTGTTTTCCTCCGCCTCAAATCTCTCTTAAACCAACTGAATTAGAAAGTGAAGTCGTCTTTTTTTTTTTTTTTTTTTATTTATTAACAGATGCACAAGTGCACCTTGGGATGAATGTGTTACGGAGTCCAAGCTACCGCCACCTGCCTCCCAATTACATTTGCTGCATTGTCCCTTGTGGCGTGCACCTGTGACATGTTGGCACGGAGCGGGGACGACTGGAGTGTGCAGGCGTGGACCGAGCCACACGGTATTTTGCTTTGCAAAAGTCTCCCGGTGATTATCGCCATGCTTTCTTAAAGCGTAAGGGACATTCTGCTGCAGCTGATTCTCTTCCCCTTTTCGCTGCGATGAATGAGCGCAGGGGAACTTGCGGCCCTGTAAAGGGGGGCAAAGCCATGAAACTATAATTTAAAAAAAACTCTTCACCTCAGGATACCAAACGCCCAGCTGGCCAGGGAGCGATCTAACAAGGGAAAAGGTCATTTGTGGACTCCCTGCTACCTCTACTCACACATAGACCTAGCCAGCCAATTAACTAACTCTAGCAATAATTCCCCGTCAAATTTCAAGACGATTTTTACACCTGAAATAATAGAGGAATCCACAAGGCTGCGACTGTTTGCAGCAAGAATGATGTACAAAGGAAGACTTCCAAGCTTTTAGGCTCATCATATTCATTCCAGTATGTCATACTGGTTTGGTTTTTGGTTTTTGTTTTTTGTTTTGTTTTTTTTTCTTCTTTCCCCTGGTAGTGTTACAGCTCTTTAAGTGGCTGAACAGCATCTGCACCAAGAGGACCACATGATGTGAAGCAGAAGCAAGGAGACGTGGTATTATGCACATTGTAAGGTACACTGAGCAATGCACTCGCAGTGACATCTATACCGACAGGATTAATTTGACACCGGCAAGTGAAAACTTATTTTGTCATTAAGCAATGATAATGACACCATACCCAGAGCCAACGGCTGCCCTAGCTGAGCTCCCTACATATGCTGTCTTTGCAGCGAGAGCCTAACGCAGAATTTTAACGCCCATCTCTTTTTGATGGGATTGGGACAGATTGGGACACCGCGGTTGCCGAAGTGCCCCACGACTACCTACGGGTAGCCAAAGTGACAAAGGTACTGGAAAACGGGTGAGGGGCATTTGCAGCCTGTTAATGGAGGTCCTGCCACCCAAAGCCTCAAAAGGCAAGACGACTTCAACGGACTCTGAACTCCTTCATAACGCAGCCTGTCTAAACATTACTTCCGATTCATATTTTTTCAGCAAAGAGGATATTTCCCCGTAAAAGAAGGACAGAAGCCACGTACAAGGAAAACGCTCTCTAGAAGGCAGACAGACCATGAAGATCCTTTGCATGTGACAGATTTTTAGAAAAATCAGTCTTTGGTGTCCCTCCCCTCCTTTATTCAGATTGGTAGATTATGCTTAAGAATGGAAAAGCCAGAAAGATAGCGGGACAGAAGAGCTGCAGCACTGGTAAGGATGTGGTATTGCAATATTTATTGCTGCTGAGATTAAAAAAAAAAAAAAAAAAAAAGAAAATGGCGCATCAAAAAAAACCCCAAAAATGTTTGCGGGGTTTATGTATAGCCGCTTTAGGTTCCCTTAAGGTGACAATTTATAAACAGAATCAAAATTGTGTAATAAGCAAAAAAAAAAAATAAATCTGTTTCATTCTTAGTTCATGAACTCCCCTGCCAATGACAAAATATGCTATTAGTGGCCTCGGTCCGATTGTGAAAATATCCCGTACTTACAATTGAACGTGCTGGGTGTTGGGTTTTTCCTTCATTGTTGTGTGTTGTTGAGCTAAAAATGACAAAGCCCTGGATTTCGTCGTTCTTGCAATCTATTCTTTTCCCCTGACTTCCTGTTTTCATGAAATTTTAATCAGGCATTTAAAATAAATAGCTATGCAGAGTCTCTATGCCTCTTTGAATGCTTGGGATGGATGTTTTGGGTAAAGTGATAGTCCAGAGACCTTGAGAGCATTTAATCCCATTCTAACTTGGCAAGACAACAGAAAATTAAACCACTACTCTCTCCACTTCTAGCAGCTCTGGAGACATTTGGAGGGAGGGATGGAGCGCACGGGACAGCACAATGAAATAATAGGTGCGTCCGTTCCCCCCGCTATGAATACTGACAGCAACCAGACCAATTCAGAAACGGCAGCTCTCTAAAAGAGAAGAAAAGATCACCTCTTAAAAAAAAAAAAAAAGACAACCCAAAAGGGAGAGGGGCGATGCTCCCTTCAGGCCTTTTAAAGGTCTGGGTGTAATACCCAGCCCCTCGCTGAGCATCCCGCACCCCTGGGTGGGCAGGAGCCCTCGCTCAGCCCCACACGATGGTAGATGTACGGCACTGACAACACGACAGTCACAGAATGGTTCGGGTTAGAAGGGACCTTAAAGATCACCTAGTTCCAACCCCCCACCCACCAGACCAGGTTGCTCAAAGCCCCATCCAGCCTGCCCTTGAAGACCTCCAGGGATGGGGCATCCACAGCTTCTCCGGGCAACCTACTCCAGTGCCTCACCACCCTCCCAGTGAAGAATTTCTTCCTAATATCTCATCTAAATCTCCCCTCTTCCAGTTTAAAACCATTACCCCTCCTCCTATCGCCCCGCTCACATGATTTGGGGTAGAATACACCAGTGTGGAAAAAGACAAGAACCAGCTTAGAGCGGAAAAGCTGGGAAGCAGGGAGGAGGACAGGTTCAAATCCTCAGCTGGTGGAAATCATGCTGTCCCTTAAGAGTTTTCAGCTGACAGAATGAAAACTCATGATTTTAGGAAATCGGAGGAAAGCTGCTTGAGTTTCAGGGTCAATGGTTCAGTTATTAATGAAGGTGACATGATTTGATATGAGAATCAACGAGCCCAGATCACAGCTAAGCCTGATCCCTGAGCCTTACTCCAATTTAAACTTCTGTGGGATTTTTATTATCGTGCATATTAAGAGGGAAGTGCTCCGTGGTACTGACAATAAAACAATAACATACAAGTTGGCCAACAAATTATTACCGAGCTGAACCTCTCATCGGGGACTAGTCATCTTCTCCTGGTCATGGTTTCCTGGATAACTGTGTTTAAACTGGAGGGGTTTAAACACAGTCACTTCTCCAGTCGCCTGTGTGTTTTGGAAACATTTCACTTCCACCAGCACGGGGGTCAAGGTTTTTTTTGCTTGAACCAGGAGGAAGATAGAAATGTTTACTCTGTAGTTGTGTACACCGTTCGTTTCTAACAAGGAAGAAAGAGCCCAAAATCGGCTGCCATCTCGGAAAAAAAAAAAAAGAAAAAAAGCGAGAGCAGCTAAATCACGCAGCAAACTTACAACAGCAGCTTATAAAAATGAGGGAGATGTAGCCGCTTTAGAGATGTGAATGAAAGTAAGAGGATTATGGAGTCCTCTTGAGAGGAGACATACTTGGCAGGGCTCACGAGATGGCACAAATAATGTCTTCTGTCGAGAACAATACGAAAGAACAACCATGAAAACTTCCAGGAGCCCACGCTTAAGGAGTCCTTCCCTATTTTGGGGGTCCCTTTTCCTCTGATTTCTGCTTGACTCTTGTTTCACCCCAGCCGCTCTGCTCACAGCCCCAGCAGCAGTTATTTTTTCCTCTTCTTGCCGTGCAAACCTTTTGAACCCTACTCGTAGGTGCAGGAAGCATCGTTTACACAGTGGGACACATATTGCTTCTGCACACCACTGTGAACCATCAGCAGAAATCTCGGCGATGGCCAGCTCGCCAGCCTCTCCTTGGCATAGCCCCTGACTTTCATATATCAAACGAGCAAAAATATTCCAAGCAAAGCAAAACAGAGCGAATCTTGGCTCCTTGTCCTTTAACATACATATTCAACGTGCAGGAAGCTAGGAAGAGCTATTCATGGGGTTGGCTTGTTTTTGTTGGTTTAGGTTTGGGGGGGGAGGGGGAGCATTTTCAATGCACACTGCATCCTCCACAAATTTTAATAAGTGCTTTAAGCCACAGTGATCCCTTTCCCTTTCCTTTCCCCCTGCCCCCCACTTTTTTTTTTTTTTTTAAAAAAAGTGTTTAATTTCTGCAAGGACATTTCACTTTAAAAGGAAGAAAGGGCTGCACCATAAGGGCTGTGCAGTGCAAAGCTTTTTCTAGTCATTTCCAACAATATATTTTGGAACTGTTCCCAGTAAACAGGCCAGATTAGCTGCCTTTGGTTCACATTTTACATTGTTCGCGAGATAGGGAAGCTCTGAAAAGCAGACTCTGTCCATACTGTTTGGTTGCAATAAAGCTAATTCTATTCAGTCCTATAGCAGTATGATAGCACTTGTGTAGGATTTCCCTTCGCTTGCATATTTATAGGGTCTTGTAGAGCTCCGCTGTAGCTCGGTGCCAGCATGAAGAAATCAAGCTGTCAGTAGTTTCTATTTTTGTCCCTACCTATAGTTTCAGTAATGACAAGTGAGTGAGGCAACATATGCATTTCCCATCTACAGGAAAAAATTACTGTCTTCCTTCAGTGTCTTACATCTGTGCTACAACCTATTTTCCTAAGGCTTCGGATTATGTTAGCTGATAGTTAACATGTATAAGCGCTGGTCAGGTGCAGTCGATTCCAGACACCGCATTAGTTGAACCACAAGAGGAAAAGTTCCACCGATTCAAAATTCCTGGTGTTCCTTTCTGCCCTTACAAAGAGGAGGTGGGGGGGAAGAAAAAAAAAAAACACCACCCCTTCCTGGGAAATAGCTGTTACTGTATGGCATCCTGGCTCCTATCACACTTTGATCAGCACACACGTTCAAGCAAACGAGGATTCTCCTCCTAAGATTAAGAGAGTTGCTGATTATATTTAATGTCCTCTTCTTGACCCCAGATGGTTAACTCGTGGCCGCAGCCTCTGGGGGAGTTGTTTCAATGGGAGCAGATAATACCAAAGCCGAGGCGCAGTCAGCGACGCAATGCCACGCCGTTTTATCAGAGCAAACGGGAAGGACCTGGGGACCAGGCTCCAATGCTAACAGGGAGACAATGTCTCCCAAAAGCCGCTTAATTATTAAGGCGATGCCTGCATCATTCACAGTCTTCCCTCTGGTAAATACCAATTCTACCTTTACTAATGCTTCAACCACCCCAGGGCATGGTCACCACACAAATGCCGCCGAATCCGGGCCAAGATTTGGGAAGCGCTGCTCGTGCCCCCCAGCAGCTGGAAAACTCTGGCTCCGAAGGCAGTGCCGGGGACGGCAGGCGCCCACCCTCGCTCACAACCGCTTTGGCTTGACAGCATCAAGGCACTTACAGCCTCCGACGTGACTGCATCAGATCTTCAATGACAGCTAATAAAACGGAACTACACCCCACTGCTTTGAAAAGCTGCAACTCAAAACTCCTTCAGAGATTATACTTATTTAAATGAGAGAAAGACACTGGGCTTTAACAAAAGCTCATAAGGAAGATAGCTTGACAAGTTTGATAACAAGGAACACACTCTTTTTTTCATATTCTCTCCTCGCCTTCCCAGCTCCATCCTTCTCCTTGCCTTCCCCACAGCCTAGAAAAACAGATATTTATCCCTCACTTGCTTCTACTTAGGCAAGACATAGGGGGATGTGCACATCTCAAAGTTCAACCTTTATCCGTGCTGCTCCTCCACCTAAACTGACTTTTTTTTTTTTTTTTTGACCCTGCTGGGACTCCGATACACCAAAAGGAAGAGGCAGAATGAAGACAGGAGGGGAGGGGAGACAGGGGACAAAGTGAGAACTGTTGGGCTAGGTTGTAAATAAAAAGCGGGGGGGGGAAAAAAAGTTAAAAAATACAAGGCAACGCTATAAATCCCTCTCTCCTGTGTGAGCAAGCTACTGCATTACAGAGCTGGAGGGGCTGTGAGACTTCCCGTTACTTTATAGTCCATGACGATCACCCTCTTACAGTGCCACAGGATAACAAGCAAATGTCCCGACTCCCATGAAGGCGCTCATAAAAAGACGCGCTACCCAGACTCTGACAGTCCTCAGAATAAGAGAAGCAAGGAGAATGGATTTATTCCCCCCCCTCCAAGTCGTTATTATTTTTCTAATTGTGCTGGGGCAGGGGGGGTGTTGGAAGACGGGGAGAAGAAGAGGGAGGAGGAGAGGAGGAGGAGGGAGCCTGGAGCTGGGGAGCCTTCCTGCTTGTTAATACACAAGCAAAATGATATGCACATATACGGCTCCGAAAGCTACCGCGGGGAGGGAAGTAACACAAAGGAGCCATTTATTGCCTGAAAACTGTCTCTGAACAAACCCATTGTGTTAAAGTAATACAAATTCACAACACCTTCCTGCCTCTTTTTCCATCTGGATCTGGGCTAGCTTGGGGGGCAAAGGACCCCGGCGCCCCGCACAAGCCCCGTGCCCTCGGACCCTGGCGCAGCCGTGACTGCCCAGCATCCTTCAGAGGTCCCCTCGCAGGGCTAAATGCCATGCTGATAACACAGGGGTGGGAGGGAGAGGGAGAATAATTTGGCCAGGAGACTCTTAAAAATCCATCAACTCATTCCTGGCCGGGCTGCGGGGTTTATCTAGAGAGGCGATTTAAATCCAAGAACCAGAAGGAGGTATCTTTTGATGTAACATTTTGTTCTTTTTCTGAATACAAAGTTATTCCAGGCAATGCAGTTGGCCTGGAATAGTTATCAGTTACAAAACCAGGACCGCTCCTATCTCCCCTCCTTGTGCAATGCAAAGAAGATCCTCCCGCTGAGCTCCAAAGTAGGGGAAAAGCTATTAATTAAAAATAATTCTCCACATTAAGGCTCGCTGCCTAAAGCTCAGTTAATATTAAGGAAATTCCAGCCGTTCACTCCCTGCTGCTGGAGCCTTTTCTTTCTCGATTTTGTTTTGCTAAGCTTTTTGAGAAGAAAGGAATATGGATATTGGCCGGACGTCTCCAGCCCCTTCCCCCCCCGCCCCTGAAATTCAGGCTCTGCTCTTCCCCTCTTTGGGGAGGACCCGACCCACCAGCCTGGATCACCCCAGAGGGGAGAACAGGTTTATTTGCCTTCCACCTTCTTCTTGACCTGAGGTGAGGACAGGGGACGTCCCCTGACCTCCCTACCGCCCAAGCGATTAGCACCAGCCAGAAGAAACGAGTTTCCCTGGCTCGCAGCAGGGCTGCCCCCCCAGCCCCTCTCCAGCCCCGCGCTCCCGCTGAGCATCACGGCTCCGCTTCTCGAAATACCTGCCCTAAATTTCCAAGCACTCTCCTCAGCCCCGTTCAGGCACTGCCTCTTCCCCAGGAACCGCTCACGTCGCGCAAACCCATGTCGGCTTCCCCGGCTGCCACCGGACCCCACGGACCCTCTGCCCCCAGCCCTGGGACCTGGGTGATAACCGCTGACACGGGAAAAGTATCTTTCTGTTCTGCTCATTGATGGCGAGGTATTTCATCCCAGTGATGTTAAACAGCAGGGAAAACTTCTAAAAACCACTTAGAAAAAAAAACCCCAAACCTTTCACGTTTTATCAGGTATTGCCACGCTGTTTGGGAAATGCGGAAAGAGTACAAAAATGGAGGAAACTAATCAAACTTCAAAAACATTCTTTTCCGTGCTGGGGAAAGGTTGAAATTACACACTAAATTTTAAAGAACCGCAGCAAATAAACTGATTTCAACAGTGACAATATTACCGCAAAATTCCTGCCATTACAATATCTCCAAGTACATTTTGCACTCTTACTTTCTTAACAGCTGCATACAGTTAAAAAAATTCACTCCGTTTCCATGATTTTTTTTCTGAATTCATGCGGCATGCAGGAATCTTTTAGAGAACGAACCCCCAAAAGCTTGTTTTATCAAATTCTAACTTTTACCATTTCAAACCCCATCACGCTGAAACTTGATGTACAAGCTGTCAGAACAAAAGCCTCATCTTTTCAGCGCACGTATTTTAAAGCCATTACTTTCATTTTTCAAACAGCAACAAAAAAAAAAAACCCACCCCAGAAATACCTTCAGAATTTTTTATGATTCCCAACTTCTTTTTGAAGTTCCTTAAGCCTCAAAAAGGTTTAGTTAAAACAATTTCTGTGTTTTCAGGCAGTAAGTTTTTAGCACACATTTTTAAGTGTGCTTTTCTAAACGTTCTTTTCTGCTGAGATAAAGGTTAGGAGAAGGTAGTGACAAAGACAGTCTATGACGGGGAAAAGTATTTCATACACCACTGCGAATTTACATAGAGCTGTAAAATGTGCTGTGCCAAAAAGAATTCCACTAGGACAGACAAATAACCTCTTCTTTCTTGAGCATCGGTCTTACTAAGATGTGAATTTAGATCCTGATTCATTAAAGTGTTAAGTCCATACTTTTAGCCGCATAAAGCAGAGTCTTACCGAAATCATAGGGGCTGGAGATCAACTTACATTTTTATTTACTTGGGAATTCTGGTCCACAAAAGCAGCAGAGCTAGCACTGGGAAGAGCAAATCACCCATCGTATCCGTGCTTTCTTTCAAAGCCCTCAGTGCCCCACAGTGCTAACACACATCCAGCAAGCACAGGTGAACGTATTCCCATGGGAATTTCTGTAGGACTCCGAGCACCGATTACCTGGAGTTGACTATGAATCTCTGTTCACTGATGATGCAGGATTCATACTGAATACCACCTCAGAGCTAAGCTAGGAAGGGAAAGTGGTGCCTTAAATTATGTCCTAGCCCAAACGTGGCAACTTATTTCTGCTGATGTAGCCCACGACGCTGACGCTTTAACGCTACCACTGCCCCTTTCACAGAGAGAGTTACTCTCTGCGTTACTACTACTACGAAAATCCATTATAAATACTGCTTAGCTTCATCAACAGCACTTGAACATCTCTTTCAGCCAGCCATGTGAATTGTACTCTTGATTTTCTAAGTTCTCATCCTTCCCTTCAAAGTGACTGTTTACCCAGCCTGAATTCACACACATTCACATTGAGTGTTTCAGTGAGTAATCCAGGTTGTCCCGTGGGTCACATCGATTCATCAGCGAAATGTTAACGTGAGCTCTTCCGAACCAAAAACCACAGGATGTTTTCCTTGAGCTGCACAAGCACCATCTTTCCCAAATCCTGGCTGCAGGATGCGGTGCTCTCTGTGAGCCGAGGAGCAGCGAGTCACGCAGCTTCTTACTCACTTGTCTTTCGCGGGAAGCTCATCCCAAGTGAGCGAAATGCAAGAGAAATTACCGAGCACAATACGTAACTATAGTTATATTGCAATAAATACAAACCAAACACCGCTTTGGATGTAAAAGCTTCCAATCGAGAATTTCACTTCCATGTGAGGCTGCCTTGCATTTCCTACGGTGATATTAATTTCTAGTTTTTCCTCCTGTCTCCGCAATTGCTTTTTAAGCTCCTCTATTTCACATCACCAATCCCACCCGTAAGACTGCAAGTCACCTAGATGCCATCTGTTGAAAAACAGAGTGATGGAAAGTCTGAATAACGCACTGAGTCAGGGTTATAGATGCTACATTTTGACATACTCAGAGGTGTAAAGCTGGGGGGAACAGATTAATAATTTCTTTACCTGAAACTAAATCAGTTATTCTTTAAAGGCCTGACCACAGGCTGAAGCTAGTTCTATAAATAGCTTGGTTTAGGCTGGACTAATTCAAACAAACTAGTTATGCAAATATTCAGCACTCCAACGGCAAGATGCTTTCTCTGATAGTTCTTGCTTTAGCATGTCAATCTGAAACCTTGATTGCTTTTCTCACACTTCTTTGGATGAAAGGACATAAACAGCTATGAAAACCAGTTCTTTAATATGCCGCGCTTCAATTCAATTCAAACATACACTTATTGCGAAAAGAACAACATGAACTGAGGAAGAGAAAAAAAAAAATCAGAATGGAAAGAGCGCCATAATGTAATAGCAAATGCAAAGCAATTTTCGTTCCTGGATCCTGAAGGATTCATGTACAGAGCAATTTTTCTACTATATAGCAAAAAAGGGATGAGGGGGAGGAGCACATATTTCCAGTAGAAGTTGGGGACAGCTTATGAAGGACTGCTTTTTTAACTTAAACGCTACGTTTTTGCAAGCTTTTTAAAACCACTGCTTATAATTTATATCCGGCATGATAGAGAGCGTATACAGATTATTGCAGAGGACAAAAAAGTCCTAAATCTTACTGGCTTGGATTCTTTGACCTCGACAAGTTTAGTCTGAAAACATTTGTTACATGATGAAAAGCTTTGTGAGAATGCTAATAACTTTCTTAAAGGGTTAATGATGCCTAACTGATTGGCACTAAAAACTAGATTTCATTTGGTGTAGTGACAGAGAAACTCTGCCACCAGGAGTATACGTTCATGCCCACATTATTACAGGACAATTTAGGTCATCTTATTTTAAATTTCATGGCTCTGTAACACAGATGTAAATCAAAGTCAGCGAGGCAAATGATGATTTTTCCATAGTGAGATTTTTATAGTCTTGATCTTGAAAATATGCTTTGGGCCCAAGCTGTCTGTCAAAATCCTTTGAATTAGCCACAGGAGTTTGTGCTGCTGCTACTGTACAATTAGAATCAGAAAACAAAAGCAGAACGCTTTCAGAGCGAGGCACGTCTCACACCTTTTAAAATCTGGGCTATACAAACAATTACCATTTTTAAAAGAGTCGGAATCACGAGCTGCTCAGGTCTAGTATCACGCGCATATTGAAATGGAGAGACTTCAAACTGAAATCCTTGGCACACCTAAGGGACTTAAGCAAACACTGTACGCTGTTAGTGTGGCTCAAAGCGCTGCAGAGAGATAGGTGTGTTTACTTTGTGTACGTATACAGAGGCACGTGTGTGTACACCTGCACAGATAATGCGTTCGTGAAGAATTTCAAGTATTTAATTGCATGATTGTAGCACGCAGATTCAGTCACAGACAAGCAATTCCTCACTTTAATAAACACACTGTGAATTCGATGTATTGGTTGCTTGCTTTTTTAAACCTGATTTATCTGTCACTTTCATTTCCAGATTTGATTCATTGGTCAATTCCTTTTCAAGATTTGATGTGTTGGTCATTTTCTTTTCAAAATTTGATTAAAGCATATTGCATACGGCCTTTCAGATCTATTTCTGAATGTTACACATATATCTAGTATGTATGTTTAAAATCTTAATTCCCAAACTTTCTCAGTTAATAATTCATCTCTCTCTGTCTTGGGCTAGTCCTTCTTATACAGGAGTATAATCTGAATTAGATGAAACAAGCAATTACAGTGGGCATAAAATGGAGTAAGTGTAGTTTTACAATAAATTGCACTCTGTGAAGCTTTAAAGAGAGTCTGGAGATTTATAAAAAAGCATTAACACAAAATAGGTAAAATTGGAGTTCTAGCTTCAACGTTTTTATGCTCTAGAATTACATGCCGCAAAAGCAAACAAAAGGGAATTGGTGTTGTGCGGCTCCGGATTGCCCTGGGGATACCAGAGGGGGAATCCCAGTGCAAGGGACAGGGCTTCACTTGCCGCGATAGAAGGCACCGGGGAGAATCTCTGGGGAAACAAGAGCCCCAGGAAGCATCCTCTGGTCCCAGCTCTACACCCACCCAAGCCAGACCAAGGTGCCAGATCACCCCTTGGAGGGGACGAGGACCTGATGGACTTACAGACTTCCACAGCGAAAGCGCTGAAAGGAGGGAGGTGAGCCTTGACTTACTGGCCAGGCTCCAGCAGTGGTAATTAAATTCTGCCTAGCTAAATTCTCTCCGCACCCTCAACAAGGTCCAGGTTTGTTATCTACTTCCTAATCTGCCCCAATCTGCGGGCAGCGTTGTTTTATACAGCCAGACAGCTGCTCGGTTCCACTGGTGCGTGAAAGGAGCCGTATCCATCCATCTCTTATCTGCCTCGCAGGGGCGTTTTGAGGGCTAATTAATAAATATTTGGAAAGATGAAAGGCACCCAGGAAGTGCAAGGCATTATTATTTCACGCTCGCCTCTGAGCGGATCTCCAGATAAACTGTATGACCTGGGAATTCAAACAGCTACATGACTGCATTTCAGCATTAGCTCCCCAAATGGTTCACCACACAAAAAGGCCCCATCCTGTCCAAGGCTGAGCGCCTCCCAGGAGGAGCTGAGCACCAAAGCTCCCACTCAAGCCAAGAGAAATCAAGGGAGCCTCCCCTGGGGCAGGAAACGCTCAGCTACTCACAAAACGAGGGTTGCCTTTGAGGAAAATTCATTTGTGCTTTAACACACCTATTCCATGTTCATGGTAACAGCTCAGGACTATCACATCAAAGTCAAAAGAAGCTTTTCCACCGGGTTTATAGTGAGAGTTTGATTTGATCCTGAAAGGAGAAGCAGAAAGAGCAGTGGGCAGTGGCTGGCTCTGAGGTCTTCACACAGTTTCCCTCTATATACACAGCTAGCCCAAGAAGTACAGAGATATAGAGGAGGTGCCAGGGTCAGAGCCAAGGATGGACGCCCGCACCTCTGGCCCTGTAAAATTAACAAAATAGTAATAATAAAAATGGCAATAAGGAGTACCAAACTGGGAGCTGTTGCTACGACACCTTCCTGTTAATCAAACGCCAGTGGAGATGCTCTGGGAAGGCCACGGGGACCATGAGGATGTAGAGTGATTGCCAAGGCCTAGAGATCTCTGCGCAGTTTGGAGGAAGACCTCAGTGCTTCTGACTGCACAATGCAAGGAGACCTCCTCCCTGATGAGAAACCTCTCAGAGGCCATTTCACATCAGGAATGATCGGGGCTTCTGACCTCATGGGAAAGACAGAGGTCTCCATTAAGGTCATTGTGTGCTGCACTTGGCAGTTCGTCTCTATTTGTCATCAGTACGATGAAGGAAGTTGGCCCTGGATGGCCCGATCCCCTTGGTTTCTACCTGGCATCTAAAAAAAAACACCGTGACACTTAAAAAATAAAATAAAGGCTTTCAATTTTAAAGGAGCTTTCTTAAAAAGACCTGGCCTCAGTGCTGCCAGGGCCCTGGTGCAAGAAGCTGCCAGGATGTCCCCGGTGGGAGCAGCATCGCTGTTCCTGTAGTGGTTTATGACCCTCCCCACAGAGGGCTCCTTCTCTGCGCTGACGGCACATCGCTGGCAGCCAGCGCTGCCCAGGAGGCACTTTTCCTACAAAGATGCATCTGTGCATTGCCTTTGGACATACGTCTCCTGGATATCACGAGCCTGAGCATGATGACAACAGTTGCAAGCAAAGGATCCATCCAAAGTCCGATGAAACTATGGAAAAGAGGGATTTAGGAGGAACCCCTATATCCAAACACAATCACTTTTTTTTTGCATGACAGATCGTGAGCAACATACCCCAGAAAGCTGTATCTTGGCTGGGTGACTCATCTGCCTCTGCCATTGGCTAAGCGTGGCATCACTTTACATGGACAAGAAGAAAGCAGAGAAAGCTATTTAAAATTATACCTCCCATATTCAGTCTTTAAGCTGCAAAAGGCACCGATACAGACAGCAATTGCAAAAAATTTCTAGGGATGTACCAAACGCTACCTTATTTTTTTTTTTGTCATTCAAAATCTCATAGGGCTTTTTTTTTTTTTTTTTTAATATGGTGATACAATCACAACATCCTTATCCTTTGGAGAAAACAGAGATTTCAGAATTGCTCAAAGAATCTATGTACTTGGGTGTATTAAAATCTAGCATAGCATCACAGAAGCATGCAAAGAATTTCTCAGCCCTTTTCTAGAAGAACTAGCGAAGGACAGGTTGCCTGCTCCCCACAGCCAGCTACCTTGAATTTGGTGAGACCTAATTACTGGTTTCCCATAAAGTAGAGCAGCCCATTTCCTGGCCCCATAAAGATCTGAGTGAGGGCAAACCACTCCCAGCAAAGGTCTTGAACCTGAGGACTCAGAAGAAGACACCGTAAGATAAAAGGCATACCTACACCTCCGAATGCAGGGTCCATAACCCTATGTGTGAGAGCAGGCAGATTTCAAAGGGTGGGATAGGTTGAGCAGCAAAGGCCTCTGGACATTCACTGACCTTTTTTAATATCTCTAAAATGATTTGAGCTTCTAATTTCCATGTGCATCCAATAATGACTTCCTGTCCTCCTCAACCACTCCAAAAGGCAATGCTACGCTGTCCAAGACAAACCGCCTTCTTAAGAGGAGATAGGGAAAGACTTCTGCCCCAAGTGACTAACATCCAGCCCCCTCTCACTTTCCCAGCAGAGCTTCCCCCTCTCTTTTCCACGGTGCCAGCGTTTCCCACGCAGCCCGAATCCACATGTGAATACTTCACACCGCGGGGAGCCAATTCTCACACCACCAAATGCCAAAACCTCCAGAACACTTAAAACAAACACTGTTGCAGTATGCATCCTGCACTTGTTGAAACGTAAAATGGGTCTAATACCTTGTTTTTCATCTGCTGGCTTCTCTCTGAGACAGCGTTTCAAGACAAACAGGTTGAGCGTGGGTACAACGTGGAAGTGGTTTCAATGAGGTTTTATACAACCTAGTTCCCACCACGGCTCAGAGAGCATCCGAGTACCCTCTGCTTCGGAGGTGTTTGCTGGTGGTGTGGGTGGCTCGGACAAAAGATGGGGGATCTCATTTGCGCTGACTGGGCTTCTGAGAAATGGTTCGCCACTTACAACAGCTTACTGTGCTTCCAGCAATGAAATACAGCGTCAGAACTGTGGCCGCTCCCGTGTCGATGGAGCTCTGAACATGCTGCTGCCACAGGAAGCTATAAAATTACCCTTTCCAAAAACGGACAGGGCTTACAGTGTTATTTGGGGAAAAAAAAACCCAAACAAAAAAAAAAACCCCAAACTCACGCTTCCCCCACCACCAACAAAAAAACTGCCCAAAACCAAAAAAAAAACCCCAACGTTACACCGATTGGCTCTCGCTCTGTTCACCTATTGCTGTACACAGGGCATTTACATCTAGAGGAAAACAAGGAACAGATGTTGGGTGATTGAAAATCTTGAGCCTTCCATTGTTTTATTGACTTGTCACCACAGAGAAATTTGCTTTAATTTACTTTAAAAGTAAATGACTTGATCTTCATAAAACTGGTGGCAAGTCACAGTTCTTAATGAGGATGTTAAACAAGGATTCTGTTTAACAACCAGAGGCACCGATTCCAAACGCAATGCCTATTTGAACAGACGCATCTATCTTCTCTTTTGAAACATGCTGGTTTATTTTCAAGATGTTCAACATAGCTGGGGAAAAAAAGAAGCCTTTGAGCCCTTGGAAGCCTGTGCAAAAGCTTTAGCTTCCCCCCCCTTCATGATCCTTGACTGCACCAGATTGTACCACCAAGTAACTTCCTTCTTTTTTTTTTTTTTTCTTTGAAAGGCGTAATTCATATCTAAATAGAGACCTTTTGAACCCTTGAACCCTACTGGCTTCAAGATAGTCTACAATGTAACTTGAGGACAAGTGAAAGAAGAAAAAACACATGCCAGGCATCCAGGGACTTAAAATCAGGCAAAGACACTCAAGTTTCTGAAAATCAGCTACCAGCTAGTGCCAGTCCTGGCTGCAATCCTTGATGGTTTTGAGAGGCTAAATTCAGTCCCCCAGACCCAAACTCCAGTATTGCCGATCCAAATCAAGCAACACTGATGACTGTGAATGGGCACGGTGTCACCTGGGTACTGGAAAGTGAAAGGTCTTCCAACCACCTCACAATCACCATGGGGGATCACTTCCCATCGTGGCCATCAAGAATACACCCATGGAAACAAGAAGTCTGTGGGGCGGGAGGACTTCGGAGATGGAAAACGAAGACACCTCCTTCACAAAGAGATAATACAGGGGTTTCAGAGGCTAGAGAAGAGACTGTCGCCTTTACCACCTTCCCGTCCTCACTACAAAAGAAAAAATTGCTCTGGAGCTCCCAATCCAAATGTGTTTTTCCTAGAGTTCAGCTGCAACAGGCTTTAGTTGAAGTCTGGAGTGACTCTTGATCCGTTTGCTGTCTTTCTTTACACTACAGAATTCATACAACTATGCAAGAAATTTCACCTGCACCTTTTTGGAAGCAATTTGCAGCTTCCAACTTACAGCTGTTACCCAGCTTGGGAGTCAGACGAGTTTTCTACCAGCTAAATTGCCCACACGCTCTGCCGTCATCCCAAATTTTGTGCAGAAGACCTGGAGGGAGACAAAGCAACGACAGACGAAGAGGTACAAAGACGCCTGAGTGCTCTCTGCTGCCATCAAAGCAGCTGGTGCTGCTCTGAAGAGGGTGAGCGTCACGGTGGTGGGCAGGAGCCTTGGGAGAGGGGAAGAGACAAGCACGGGCAGGAGGAGAAAAACCAGGACATGGGAGCTCCCCTGGCACCAACACACCCTGCTAATGCCTTGCATCGGTACCTCCTCGCTGATGGGAGATGCATTGCCTGAACGGACACCTACATGCTTGGGTACTAGATCTCTTTCCACATCACGCCCTCCTAAAGGCTGGGTGTTTTCACGAGAGTAGCCCTCGCCACAGCATTCAGGTAGAACATACATGAATGGCTTCTAGTATAGAGGTGCCATGCCCTTTCGTGCATGTTCATGGAGAGAGGGCAGGAAAGAGAAAAAACCCGTCTGCACGTCCAGAACGACGGAGTGGAGCGGAGCCTGGACAGCAGGTAATGCCCACACGGCCAAGAGAACCTTCTGGAACCCAGTGCTTGCTCAGCCTCTGGTTCGGCACAGTAACAGCACTAACGCTGGAGAATCAATTTCCCCACGATTCAGAGAAAATGGCTCTAATTAGTCACAAGCTCTTCTTCCCGCAGCTCCCTGGAAGTCTCTCATCCAGGCACAGGCAAGCCCTCAGTGAACTCCACTAGCCTGAGAAAAGCTCAGCCCGAGGTGTTCACGGCTGTGAATATAATGCAGTTAATTTAATTGGGCTGTCCATCCTTGATATTTGAAAAATCCCTTTTAAATGCTACAACTTTTTTTTTTTTTTAAACAACTGAGTTATTATTTTCTCCTGAACTCCATTTCCATTTTAATGCTGATGTTCAGTTTCTTTTGCAAATTGAGTGAAGGTAAAACTCTCCCAATAATATACCATCCTTTTGAACAACTTATTTCCTTTTGGTGCAGTTTCAAACAGATAGAGCTGTAATGGCCAAAATAAATTTTATCCCAGAAACACAGAAAGCTGAAAGTTAAGCTTAACTTATAAAGCTTTTTTAAAAGAGACAAAATCATGCCAGCCTTATCACCGTGACAGTCACAGTTGTTTAGATTTATTACGCAATGGTAATCAGGCTATACAATAAATTCGCTATAGTAATGCATTAATCACTTTGCAAAGAAAAATGAACTACTGAAAGGAAGACAATACATTTTTCTCTCTCTTCTTCCCTGTGATAAAAACTGGTCCCTAACTCCATTCTTTAGAGAAGGAAGCATATATTTTCACTTCTGCTGCTACATCTCTGATTTGAGCCAATGGCTCAGCAAGGTCACTCTCCTTTTACTTCCTACGTAGCTGAGCTCCACCAATATCTCTCAATGAGATCTTTCTTTAGAGCCAGAAAATACTTAGGCTAAAATGTCTACTTGATTTGTCAGCCGCTTTTCCTGATTTTGCATACGCTTTCGTTGTGTACAGAGAGTTTATACTTTTGGATGAGACAACTTTTTAAGCTGATTGAGACAGGTTGCTGAGGGGATACAGATGTCCACAAAGGTTTTATAAGAAAGAGGATGCTGTACAACGATACAGATGTCCACAAAGGTTTTATAAGAAAGAGGATGCTGTACAACGCAAAGTAGAGGTGGAACCTCAGATGAAGCAAGAGAGATGGTATCATGGATATTTGTATCACAAAGGGACATTTTTATCTTCCTCTCGCAAATGCGTATTATGAGCCCCAATCATGACTGTCCTTCAAGGGTAAACTTCATCCATTATTTGTAAAAACTGTCACATCCCATCTCCAGAACTGCCGTGTGGCCTATACAAGTGAAGTGGCAGTGTGTCCCACTGTGACCCTCTTAGCACCTTTCAACACAGGGTTTGGTTAAGACTTAAATCAGGAAGCTAAAATCCTGCAAAAATTAAAACCACTTCCAAGAGTTGCTCCCTGGTATTCTGCCGTGCTGATTAATCCCACTGCGAGGCAATTTGTACCAGCACGTCCCAGAAGAAAAGTCATAGAATCATAGAATCTTCATGGTTGGAAGGGATCATTGAGTCCAACCATACACACACACAAAAAAACCCCTACAAAGTGCCTGGGGAATATTTTCTTGCAAATAAATTCTTTTGTTTTGCTCCTGGACATATCCCCGCCAACCTCCCAGACAAGACACTGGAATACAACGAGAAGAGCAGAATTAGCAGGATCTGTTTCCCCTCATTTTTTCCAAGGAGCAAAGCTAATCTTCATAGAAAGAGCACTAGTGTCTTTTCCAACTTTTAAAAAAGCGACTTAGAGCCAACAGCAAAGCCCAGGTCTGTGCAGATGGCCGAAAAATCCCTTTTGGTCCACCTTCATCAGTGGCATTTTGGGAAAACTTCCATCTCTCAGGAAGGAAAAGTTGGATCTATCCGAACGTACGTCGAAGCTGGAAGGTTTTGAAACACTGGAGCCAACCAGCAACACCAGCAGAGGGAAAGGTGGTGGCTGTAGCTGCGGGGCTGCTGTTGAAATTAATGAAATCTGTGTGACAAAGCTTGCATGCACGTAGCACCTTGAAGGCACACCCCAAGGTGTTGCCTGCAACTGTAGAGGCTGCACCCTATCTGCCATTTCTACTTTTATACATAAAATTATAAAATGTTAAAACACGTTTCCTAAAGCCTGTCAGTAAACGCTGGCTGTACGTTGCACTACAATATTCCTGTTACCAGAGTAAATTCGCGGGGAGACTACAGTTAACACTCCCAGGTAAAGAAATGCTCCCTACCCTCCATCCTGCAGAAGAAAAATTATCGGAGTAAGAATTAAATTATTCCCCTTTCAGACGTTGTAAAGCCTCCGGGCAGCATCCTCACAGTCCTTTTCAACACAGGTAAATTGAATTCCAGCAAGTTGACTGTACGTGGACCCTTCAGACGAGATATTAAATAACAAAGTCATGACCATAACCTATGAAGAAAGGCTGAAAAACGTGGAGTTGTTTAGTCTGGAGCAAAGGAGGCTGCAGCAAGCCATAACAACAGCCTTCAAGTATGCAAAGGGTCAGCGTGAAGAGGAAAGGAATGGGCTGTCCTCGGTGTCAGCGGTGACCAGGACATAAGGGACCCGCGCCACGGGTTAGACAAGGAGAAATGCTTTTGAGAAGGGACGGTGGCGAAGGTCTGCCAGGGAGGCGTCACGCTCTCCGCGGGGGGCTTTAACGACAGGTTATGCAAATATCTGTCAGGGATAACGCAGGTCTGTCTGACCCTGCCTCGTGGCGCGGGGATGGATTACATCACTCCTGAGATTTCTTGTAACCCTATTTCATTTGTGATTTTATACGGCGGAGCCCCCGAGGGTAATTTTCCCCACTGCCCAAGCTTTTCCCTTATCTGTTCAGTGCTGGCGCATCACTTCTTCCCACTACCCAATTACTTGCTTTGGGATGTGATCACATAAATGAATTTCTGCAGGGCTGCCGGCATGGGCTTACACCACTCGGATCTGTCACCTCATTCTTATGGAAATAAGTAAACGAATGGGAGGGTGGTTGGTGTAAGAATGTAAGAATTTGAGCCAAAGTTTGAGGATTGCTTTGAGACGAATTGTGCTAAAAATACGTAAATAATTCTAAAATTTTGAGTGGATTTGCCTGGCATCTTCAAGGGTAGGTGGCTTTCTACTGTTTGAGGGAAAGCCTGAACGGGGCACGCTGCTTGACTCTCCTGCCCCCAGCCAGGCTTTTCTTGGTGGGGATGGGGTGGGCATGGGACGGGGCAGCCGTGTAACGAGCCTGCTTAGAATCATAGAATGTGCTAGAGTTGGAGGTGACCTTAAAGATTACTTATTTCCACCCCCCCCTGCCCTGGGCAGGGACACCTCCCACCAGCCCAGGTTGCTCCAAGCCCCACCCAGCCTGGTCTTGAACCCCTCCAGGGATGGGCCATCCACAGCTTCTCTGGGCAACCTGGGCCAGTGTCTCACCACCCTCACAGTAAAGAATGTCTTCCTAATAGCTCATCTAAATCTCCCCTCTTCCAGTTTAAAACCATTACCCCTCGTCCTGTCACTACACCCCCCGACAAAGAGTCCCTATCCACCTTTTCTGCATCCTGGTCCTTTAAGTGCTCGTCCCCTGCACTGTGCAGACCTGTGAGGGAGCGATGCTGCCTGCATCCCTGCGACTGTTTAGGAAAACGTGGGGCTGCCCCACAGAAGCCACAGGGAAGGATGCTGTTGGTAGGAAAAAAAAAATAAAAAAAAAAAATCTGTTTCCCTGCCACCAGCAGCATCGCCGGAGGGACTGACCTCAGGCAGATCAAAACACTGGCACTACTGAAGGCAAAGCCTCGCAAAAGCCAGCTCCTAAACCCACTCCGGTCTGCAAAGCTCCCCAAAACCCGGAACACGGGACACTGAGTCGGGATATGCTGCCGAGGAGAAGTGAGCCTCCAGATGTGCGACAGCGGCGATGCACCCTCCGACATGCAGAGTTTGCTATGAGGGGGGAAGAAGTAGAGGATTTTGGGGGTTGGTTCTCGCTTGCTTGAATTAAATTCAATTTTAACATGCATAAAGCTTCATCAACTGCAAAAAAAAAAAAAAATCCCTTTAAGAAAAACGTAAAAATAAATGAAAGAAGTTAACCAATGCCTCTTCCACTTGCGCCTCCCCAGTTTAATGTCTTGCAAACTTTTTCCTGCTGTATATGCCATGGCAATCCATAATCTAAACCTTTTTGGTGCATTGCCTCGCCGAACTAGAGTATTTATTTTGCGAGTTAAATCAGCTTTCTTGATTGCAAACTGTGAAAACTAGAAGTACATTACAAATTGAAAGAAATGCTTGAATGGATGATATGTCAATCAATAATCCTTGCACTTAATCTGAAAACCATTAGGTGGTTGGAATGATGACTGATTTAACACTCCCCGTTTACTTTACCTGGGATAACGTGTTATTTAAACTCAAGACTACACTAAGGACAATCTGGACTGAAACCTTCATTTGGAAATAACTGCAAAACTTGAGAGTTTTTTTCCCCCCTTTTCTTTTTAAAAAGAAGGGATTTAATTAAAAACACAAGATGAAATAAATATTTTAGGCAACCAGCAACAAAATGGGAAAATACCATGTGTTTGGAGTTTTAGTGCCCTCTGAGTGCTGGAATTTATTTGCAGCAAGCAGAAAATAGACAGCAAGCATAAAAATTCAGCAGATTCCCGCTAGTAAAATTATTTATCAAGCTAACAAGGGAGGAACCCTTCTAGTAGCAACAAGCCAGCAAGGAAAAGACGTGCCTTTATATTTTACCTTTGGGTTAGCACACCAGTAAAAATGCCAACTGACAAGCACTTCACATAAACATTTCTTTCTAAATGAGCTGCCTTGTTAGAAAAAAAATCTAAGCAAAGGAACGCTACAGTCAACAGACAGAGAAACCCAGGATGCATACGACATCGCTCCATACTACCGAAAAATATAAATAAAGACATAAAAATAACGTTGATGCATAAATGACTTTAATAAATTAACACTTCATTTTGCATTTAAAATAACTACTTGGGCTATAAATCTATCTTAGCTTCTGCTCTACCAAGAAGGAATACTTTCCAGTTATCTATTATTTAGATCTTTCTTACCTCTGGAACTAAACGTATACACATACACACACACAAAAATATATATATATGTGCGTGTATATGCTTTCACCGTGCTGTTGTTAGCTGTGCTGCTCAAGCCCCACCGCAATATTTATCATATATTTATTTTACAACTGAAACCCCGAAGTCGGTTTTACAGTTTAGTTTAACGAGACCAAACTTTGATTATAAATTATAAGTGGCTTTATTGCAGGCCTGAAGAGGCAAAAAAAAAAAAAAATATAAATTTGGAGACACTCGATTGCCTGATCCCAATTAAATTTTAAAGAAATAGTAAAGCAACACACATTGGCCGAATAGCTGGGCTCTAAGGAGGGCTGCAAATTACTCATCGGCTGTAGAGCGGGGCTATACCCTCCGAGCACTTCTTTGCTAGAGTGAGCATTTGACAATTGTCAGCAAGCTTTAAAATAAAACCAAACTAAACAAAAGAAACCCCAAACCCGAAAAATCCCAAGGATCTCTCTCGACCATTATTATTTTCATTGCAGAAAAAAAATAGCTTGTGGGAGGGTGGTGGCAGAGGGGGCAAAAAATCAGACTCAGCATTTCAGCTGATTCTGGAACTCAGGAAGTAAAACCTGCCACAGCTGTTGACAAGGAGGGGGGGGGGAAGGAAAGTTTTACACTAAACTGGGCGGTCAGAGGGATGCACTGGTTGGAGCAGCATTTCTGACCGATCTCAGATGATTTTTCTGGCCACAATTATAAGTCAGCCCCTGTATGACTCACTCAGAACTCCGAAGGCAGGCAAAAAAGATGGGGAAAGGTAAGGGGGTGGGAAAAACAAACAAATGGGGGAAAAAAAAAAAAATGTCTTTTTCGAGCTCTTGCTCCCCTCAAAGCCTGGCATTTGCCTCGCCTCTGCAGCGGCTCACAACGCAGGGAGAGAATGCAGCATCTCCCACTCCGCGGGGAGCGCTGCTCCGACCCCCTGCATTGCTGGGGCTGGGGGAGAGAGTCTCCGGCTCCGACATTCCCACCCAAGGGCCCAATCCAAAGATTCCTGCCAAAACAATGGGAGTTTTGGGTGTACGGGAAATGCCGAAGCAGGATGGCATTTGTTAACTGCTGATGGATTACATTAATATGAATATTTGTCCGTAGGGGACAAACACTTTTGAGAAGCGAGTGCAACATTATGGGCAAAACATCAGCAATAATAACAAAAAAAAGAGGAGAGAGGAACATCATTGATGTAAACCATGAAATAAATAATATATGTCAACTTTTATGTTTCTTGCCTTTGATCTGGGTACAGCTGACATTAAGTCCAGGAACTGATACCTTTTTAGCTGAGAAGACACAAGATGTCAAGTTGTATTTTTTAGTGCAAGGCCAACACGTGAAAACAAAGCTCAAAGGGGTGAAGAAGTGAGCATAACAGAAAACACAGCGATTATCTCTTGTCATTGGGAAAGAAAATGATGGGAGTTTCCATGGAAGCTGAGTGGTTAATATAATGCTGTCTTCACTTTGCCATTCTTTCCTTATTATAATATAATTTCGGTTCAAGTGATATGAAAAGAGCTTGTTACTGAGCGTGGCAAAGGGAGTGCTGGGGGTAGAGCCAATGCAGAATGAGGTCCACAAGATGCACACGCATATGTATTCCTCGCTCCCTGCCTGCCTGCCTCTCCTTTTAACTCTATCGTAAAGCTGTTTGGAAGTAGAAGCTGTTTGGAAGCGCCCATAAAAGCATCCATTAAAAGGCATTGCATTAGAACCCCACTGCATCCTGCCCAAATGATACAGGAGGGAGCCGAAGCACCACCACGGAGCGCAGGGAAGACGCTCTTACCTTGGCTTCGGTGGGACCAAGGAAAACCAGCCTTTGCTTTACTTTCCTGCTGCCTTTTTGCTCTCACCAGCCCTCCAGCACGGGCCTAAGCCTGGAGCCTCTCCATCAGCTCCCCCACGCTCCTGACCACTTGCAGGGGGTAAATTGGGAGCAGAATGTGGCCCCAGGTGTCAACAGTGGAGCTGAAGTTGGGTAAGTGGGTTGTTCCCATCCAACGCTTCCCTGTCGAAAAGCGCAGCCAGAGAAATGGCAGGCACAAAGGAGAAATGCCACACGTGCTTTTCTCCTCTTTAAAAGGCTCAGCCCTCCCAAGGGAAACAGCCTTTCCTCTGGGAGGCTCTGGATACACCACCACGCACCCCTCTCCTTTACAGCCTGGCCTCGTTAATCATTTACACACCTTCACACCCTCCTTCCTTAATTGAGCTTGGGCCTTAATCTCGGTGAGTTTGACGGGCTGGTCTGTGCAGAGAAGGGCTGGGGATCCTGGCTCTGGGCCGTCAATAACCCAGCACAATGCCTCTGCACAACACCGAGCCAGCTATTTAATTACCTATCACCGCTAACAAAAGCTCCCTTTATTTTGATTAACTTTGAGGGAACAAGGTTCCCCACCATCAGAGTATGTTTAAATAATTACACAATACAGCCTAACACGCCGGGAAACACAGAAAGAGGGGGAGTGGGGAGAGAAGAAAGGGAAGACGCGAGCTCAGCCTTACTTCCCAATTTAAACTAGGAATGACCTCGGGGTCAATCTTTCAGAGTATCTCAGATCAATTCAATTCTCACCTCCGCTGCCTACCTGCTAGCAAATGAACTTACTGTGCCTTCCAATAGACAGAAATGACTAAAAGGAAATCGCATTTAGCTGCATCTGAATAACCACGGTTATTAGACGACGCATGCCGAGGAAAAATTACCATTTCCCTTCTCCTTCTCTCCTCCTTGTGATTGTCATTCTCACCTCACTGGTGATTAAGATGTAGGATGCTCTCGCAGATTGTTAATTAGGTGTTAATATCTGCAAGGGGCCACAGCAAGCTCCTACACCTGAGGTCATTTCTCAGAAGTCGGGCTGTCTCCGGTGACAGTACCTGTAATTCCCAAAGCTAGTTTGATTCCCACTCAACAGCTGGAGCTAGTGTTTCTTTCATGTCTGGTTTCATTTCCTATCTGAAATTATATGAGTGCTAATATCTTTATTATCTTGCCCGTGGAAGTGCAACGCCGGAGCATGGCACAGCGTGTTGTTCATAGGCTTTCTTATTTTTTTATTTTTATTTTTATTTTTTCCCACGGCATTTTCAAAACATTTCAAGCAAAAACCTTTACCGTTAGCAAATTTACAGCTGAGGACTCCATTACGGATCGGGAGGGGTAGGAGGGAAACAATAATAATTTGGAGACGGAAGAAAAGAAAAGCTGCACAACTGCTGAATGGTAATGGCTCGAACCTTGGGAAATAAAGGTAATGGCAGGAAGGGGAGGAATTACAAGGACAGCGTGACCTCTGCGTGTCTTGCAGGTGCACAAGAGTTATTCCATATATATGTGTGCGCATATAGGTATTAAGGACACATTGCGTTTAAGAGAGAGGGGGGGGGCACATAACTGAGCCGTGATTTTGCTTACGGTTTGACTCATTCAAATGATTCCTGTGTAATTCAGAAAACCGAAATCCCGAAGCACCTGATCTTTGTCCTCGTGGCCCGGTGCGTTCGGGAGACGAAATTCTCATCCCGGCAGAACCGGTGCACGGGACTTGGGCAACACCAAGGGTTTCTCATCCTCGGGTATGCGCGAGGGTGAATGACAAGTACTGCAATACACCAGCTTTCATTAAAAGGCTTCAAGGAACATTACAGCTATTTTTTAATTCCCACAAAAGCCTAGAAGGTAAGAATTAATTATCTAGGTTTATAACCGTGTAAACCGAGATATAAAGAGATCAACGGTAACAGACCTTTAGAAGAAACCTAAGATAACAAGTTTAAAGTGCTTCAGTATTTTGCTGAATCTCGAATCAAATAACTGGGTCAAAGTCTCACAAGTGAGTCAGACTGTAACTCCCAGCTCCCGGTTTCTTCACTCTCTAAACATCGGGACTATATGTGGAAGCCTGAGAAGTAATTTTATATGTGGGATGTTAAATCAGTACTTTTCCTGTCTCATCAATCTCCTGTATTTTGGTACAGTGTGAATCATTTGGTAAGCGGCACAAATTAGAAAACCCAGAAGAGACGTTAAAAATATTTCAATCTTTTTTCTTTTTTTTAGCACCGAACTTAAAATCCTCTATTAGAACTAAACAACAGCAAAAGCCACATCACTGGAAAATATTTTAGAGCTTATTCTAAACACAGGGAAAACTATTAAATTTACTTTACTGGGAATTTGGGGGGAGTAAAAACTGTCACATACGGCATGTACTTTCTCTCGCTCATAAAGACTCATGATGTTTTCATACTTCAAATTCATAGGAATGAGCTAGAAAAGAGTTTGAGACATAGTGAAGTTTCGCTTTTTTTACATACTTGAGAACATTTTTTTACCTGCGTAAAATGACCTGTAAATTGTACAAAATACGTTTGGGGAGAGAAAAGGAAGGGAGAGAGGTCACTACCCATTTTTTTTATCACGAATAACATATTGCACCCCATTTGAAATAAAAGATTCTCATTTAGACTTAATATAGCACATCTGCTTGAAAAATACATACAAGGCTGCCATTGACGGCAGCGGGAAACTTGCCAATAATATTTCATGGAAGTTATCTTGATATCAGCTTCAGAAAATAAAGACGTTTTAAAGGGAGCTCTAATTCAACAACGGCAAGTCAAAAATAACTTACTCATACGCAAAGAAATTTGATTGTTTTCACAGTTCTTCGCTTTAATTTCCAGTTTTACCAGATGTATGGTCTGAGAATAAAACTCAGGCGACAAGGTCTGGTTTATAGTAAAGTTGGGCGGTTTGACATCACGGGCTGTTGCCAGGAAAAGAAAAATGATGTCACAAACAACAGTCTGACTGGATTGCACATCAAAAATACACACGAACGGTATGAGGATGCAAAAGGGCTTGCACAAAACACAAATCTCTTTTAAAAATGCATGTGTGAAGGCAGGAATAGCAGTGAAAAGTAAGTAAATGTATACTTTAAGAGTGCCATGATTTCCCCTGTGTGAAAGGTCTTAGAGGTAAACTGGAAAAGGAACGGAAAATATATTTCTGTTCTTTACTGCTCCTTATTCTCCCCTTAGTTTTAGGGCTCATCCATATGGGGAAATTATGGAGTAAACTATACTGCAGTGCTATCCATTCCCTGGGAGGACACTCCTACTCTAGAGTAAAAGTGGATTTTCCCAGTTAATTTCTTTTACTTTGAAATCAGTCTAAGCTACATTGAGGAGGGGGAGAAATACACCCTGACTCATGAATGAGGACATCCAGGGAATTCACAGTGCAGCGACCGTGGTAGGAGTTTAAATCTTGCTTTTTATTAGTACAGACTTCCCTGTAGACATTCCCTTTGTGGTGGAAGCGTGGCCCCCAGGAACTCAACAGGGACTTTACCAAAGCCTGCAGTGGGGCCAGGAGCCCACCTGGGACCTTTCCTCCCACCTGAGATGTAGGTAGGATGCAGTTTAGATCTCAGGGTCCACCATTGCCACATCCTGCCCTTGGACCTCTGCAAAAGTCCTTCAGAGCCTCTTCGAAAACTGAAACATTAAGTGTTACATACAGCGATAAAAACCACCTGGTTGGTTTTTTTCTTTTTTTCTCACATTCCATTTTTAAGGGAATGCAAAAAATCGCAGCTACATTTTCTTATGCCAGAACCAAATTCTGCTTTCCGACATCATCACACTGATCAGGAAATAATTAGAGGGATATTTTGTTCCTGTTGGTTCTACACTGTTGGAGGATGGAAAAGCTCTTCTGCACCAAACAAAATACACTGAAGTAGAATAGAATATGCCTGGGGTTATGTACGTTTTGTGAGGGACATTCGCCGGAGCTGCTAGGAGATGGAATAGGCCAACAGACAGCCCTTGGAAAATAACAGTTGCCTTGTAAAATCCCACAATGTACCCTTGGTGGTATTTTATGGGATAGCAACTAATTTTGTTATTGGTATAACAGCGCATATCATAAACACAAATTTCATCCCGCAGCGCTTAATCTGAAAACTCCGAGCAATCGCCCCGGGCTCGAGGGCACGGAGCGACACCACCGACTGACCTGCTCGGACCTGCTGCCGTCTGACCTGCCAGAGACATCGTGGCGAGAACCTCTCAAACAGCAACCGCCAAGTATTCCAGTCACACTCGTAAAATGAATTGCCTTGAAATGCTAAAAGTATGCCAGAAATAACATAATTCCTTCAAAGGAGTCGAGTTAGTAAGTTAGACCACGGAGACCACTGTCCACTACTATAAATGTACAGCCTTAAATTCCCCCAACCAAACCACCACCATGAATATCAAGTAAAAGCGCCTCCAGAGAGCGCAGAGGACTGGAGTTCTTATATCTAAGCTTATTATTCCTAATATCACAGAGACACTTCCCTGAATTGTCCTTCTCCTTCCCAAATTCCCCATCTGACCAGATGTCTTTCTCTCTCTTGCTTTCACCTGTCAATCACGTTCACAGCTGAAATTTGATTTCTCTCCCAACAGTAACCTTAGATGAAATATTACCATAGGGGTCAGAACTGTCTGAACCTTGCCATAAAAGTTCGTTAACTCTTCCGAGACCCGAGAGCTATTTGCTTAAAAGTAACGGGGTTTGCTGCTGGTGGGTTGGTTTGGTTTTTTTTTTTTCCTAGAATATGTGAAAGCGTAACCACAAAATATTGGAATGAAGGCACAAGGAATTGTCCCAGAGAGCAGCAGGCTAAGCCAGTCCTGAGATCACAAGTGTCCATCAGGAAAAAAACTTTTTTACTTTTTTATTATATTGGTAACAAGAACGCATATCACTTAGATTATTT
The DNA here is from genome assembly GCF_963924245.1 of Chroicocephalus ridibundus. Lineage (NCBI taxonomy): Eukaryota > Metazoa > Chordata > Aves > Charadriiformes > Laridae > Chroicocephalus > Chroicocephalus ridibundus. The sequence continues at coordinate 89,116,273 of NC_086287.1, forward strand.
ATATAAATCTAATAGTCACATATATAAATTACAGGAACCACAAAAGTTTTCCTACGGGATTATTGAAATTAGAACCATTGCACCAGGAACAGGGTGGTGGAACATGTGCTGCACCTTTGCAATGAAAATACGTATTTAATGTATTTACTTCAGCTGAATCACGACTTGGCTCTGTTCTTGCAAAAAGCATCTTGCGCTTTAAGCCCCCACAAAAGAACCCAAGTGGTCTGGTTTCCCTCTTATTTATAGGGGTGAAATACAGGGGGAAAAAAAGGCATTGCGGGCAAAACCCTACCCGGGGTGTTCCTCGGGGAAGCGAGAGGAGCATCAGGCTCAAAATGAACCTCTTCTGGTACTCCTTGAGAAACTTATTCCCGCAGCCTACACGCCTCCAAAAACTCCTCTCGGTGCCAGTTAACGTAGAGTCTAGAGCACCAATTACATCTTCCCTGCCCTCACTCAAATTTTAAACCATAAAAAATAGCAAATAATAAACCAAACTTAATTCCATGAGCTAATCAAATTCAGCTGTTTTCTAATAGCACACAACTGTTGATCAAAGTGTGGCAGGCCGTACGGCAGCCTGTGTTTTTAACTAAAACAGGAGGTTTCATAAAAAAAAAGTCACACAGGAACCTGTCCTTGCGACCTTGGTGCTCGTTTAAGCCACTTAGTATTTTTTAGAGTCAATAAAAATCAGATTCCACGGAAAAAATAAAGCGCCCGTTTGAGTCTGGCAGGGGAAGGGACTGGAAGTTTAATTCCCACATTTTCATTAGCGGCGTATTTTTCGGTCAATGTTGACAGACTGAACGAACGCGAATTTCCCGAGGAAAGCGGTGCCGCGAATTAAACTCTATTGTAATTTGTAAGTAGAGAAGTCGCCTAACGCAGACTCATGATTTTCGTCAAGATCTGAGGGAGATCTTCAGAAGACCCAGCCTTAATCCCCGTAGCTGATGTCTGAACGCTAGCATTTGAAGAAAAGGAAAGAAAACATTTGCAAAGGATTATATGTGAGATGCGGGACGCGGGAGAGCTGCCTGGCTGACAGAAGTACAAAGCCCCATCACTGCAAAGGGTTCTTGTAGGCACCCGAAAGTCAGCCTCAGCCGAGAGAGCCCGGGAAGCTGCACCACGCACTGTCACTGGCTCCCTGGGGCTGGACCAAAAAGCAGCTTCTTCGCAGCAGAAAACAGAGCAGTGAAATTCCCACCCCCTCCTGAAATTACTAATGAAAATGAAAACATACCTTTTTTTTTTTTTTTTTTTTGGACCTCAGGTAACAGGGATTTTCACATCACCGTTGTAGATGATTCTCTCGGGTACCTAATTTAGTAAATATATTAAAATAAACCATTATTAGGAGGAATTTTTTAACATTTTAAAACGCGTCTGTCATGCCACTACGGTACGGAATAGGACCTTTTATATTCAAATCCTAAATTAAATTTAGAAAGTCTCTCGTACTGTTTATTAACTGTGAGCGAGTGAAGAAGAAATTAACACAGTTTGAAGTGAAACATTTCTAGCTCACACGTCTAGTCTTTACTTCTCATTAATAACAGGAGACTCTTACTGACAAATTACCTTAATAACACATATTTTTGCCTCACCAGAGAATATCAGCTTCTAAGACCTGAAAGCCTGTAGCTTTCTGTATTTCTTTCTTAATGATTGTTATTAGCTGCACTAATGTAATTGGCAAAATAATAATCAATTTTTGTACACACTCCATTATTTTCCAGACAGTAGTTTAATAACAAAAGCAGAGCTGTCATTTCTCCCTGCGGTTACTCACACTGTACAAATTCACCCTGTCAACACATATTTAAAATCTAATTTAAAAAAAAAAAAAAAATTCAACGCAGAGTGAATCTTTGTACAATAAGTGAGATAAGTCAGCGAGTCAATCCACATTTCTTAAATATGGATATTTTGTTGTGTGTCCCTTACAGTTAACTTGCTCTCCCCGAGTGTGCATACACGGGCATATACATATATTTCCTATAAACTGCCTGCAGGAACGCTTCAGCTCCATCCATTTATTGTAAGCGTACAGCAGCATCAGAGCAAGGATAAACCACGAGTCTCATCGGTTTGAATTAAAAATAACAAAAATAAATAAACAAATAGATAAAAAAGAAGCGAGACAAACTCTAGGTGCTTTTTCAGCTTTTTGATTCCAGATCAGCTCCGCGGCTTTGCAAACAAAAGTCCGCTGCAGGTCTGGTGCCGGCTGAATGATCCCTTTCCTGCATCCCACCCAAAGGTGGGACAGGCGCGCCGAAACGCTCCCCGCATGCTGCTGAAAGCAACGTTCCCTTTTTTTTTTCTTTTTGGGTTTTTTTTTTTTTTTGGTGGGTTGTTTTTTTTTTTTGAGAAAGGGGACAATGCTTCCTTAAATGCAACGCTTGGCACGCGGCCTGGGATCTCTTAAAGCAAGTGCCTCCCGTAAACCTTTGTTGTCGTTTTCCCTCAAGATGACCTCTTCTTTCGTGCCAATCGGTGAATCCATCCTCTTATGAACGCGCGGGGGCTGGAGAGGAATCGGTGCTCCGGCCTGGCACCTGAAGAGCATCCGGGAAGCGATGCGGTCAGCCTGCTCTTAGCAGTCTCAGCCTTTGCTGTGACCACCCCTGCTCCAAACCCACTGCCATCCAGCCACACGGCAGGAGACCTGGACCGGGATGGCACCAACCCGCTTTCGCCGGCAAGGCGCATCGACTTATTTAGTGATGCTTTATTTAACTATCACTTTATTAATAAGAAAAGAGTCAAAGAAAGTAAGACAGTGTGAAGGCAGTCAGAGACGCTAAGGAGATTTATTAATTTAAGAAGGCCGATCACTTCCCTTCACTTTATCTGACAGAGTTGGTGCAAGAGTTATACTTCAATAAGTTTTCTACTCTATACTGTGCTATTTTAAAAGGATTTCACAATAAAGGAAGCTGAAAGACTGTGCACAGTCTGGAGACCGTATCTGGTGTGACATGAATATAGTATTTTAACCAGATTTAATCTTACAGCATTCCCTCCTTGACAATGACTTTGCAGGAGGAAACCCTACGGAAAGGAAAAATCTGTTCATCCCACACCACAAAACACTGAATCGCATCGCAGGCTCCGGCAGCTCTTCCTGCATATTAAAATGCTTTCATCAGGGAATTTGGAAGCAGAGAGAAAAAAAAAATGTTAGGTCTTGTTTGGTTCACTTTCGGGCTCATTGTCATTGTCACTAACGTTTCACTGCAACAGCTCCGAGCACGGGAGGGAGCAGGGGCTGTTTGCAGAGAGCACCGCAGCTTTAGAAGCTGATACCGACAAATAAACCTGATTCTATCCCCATCCTCTTCAGCGTCACAACAGCCCACGGCCAAGGCCTTGGCGAGAACTTCTCTTTCAAAATCGGAGAAGCGGGGTTCGGGCTGCAGGGCAGCGGATCTGCCTGCTTTCTTATAGAAAAGAGCCTTAGACTCAATCGCATCCACATTCCGAGATACGTCCACATAGACTTGGGAAACTCAGCCTCAGAAAGCGCTGTTCTCCATACTTCAGATTCTTGAAAAGCCATGAAATGTAAATCCTGCCTGCCCCCCCGCAATCTTGCTCCCTGCAGAGACCTCAGGGCCTGATCCAAAACGTCATTTTAAAAGCTCCCTTTGATTGCAGTGGGGTTTAGGTTAGTCTCCATGTGACCACAGGTGAAAAGAAAAAAAAGGAAGAAAAAAGAAAAAGAAGGAAAGGGGGGAAAATTAAGAATGAGAATAGAAAAGAGAAAGGAAGGAGAGGAAAAAAGGGAGAAAAAAGAAAAAGAAAAGAAAAGAAAAGAAAAGAAAAGAAAAGAAAAGAAAAGAAAAGAAAAGAAAAGAAAAGAAAAGAAAAGAAAAGAAAAGAAAAGAAAAGAAAAGAAAAGAAAAGAAAAGAAAAGAAAAGAAAAGAAAAGAAAAGAAAAGAAAAGAAAAGAAAAAAGAGAAAAAAGGAAGACTGTGAGCAGAATCCCCGGGAAGTGCTCCGTGACATACCTAGGGGCCGGCCGGCCAGCTGAAGGGACACACCGGGCTAAGCTTGGGATGCGCGGAGGGATCCTTTAGTTAGGCACAGACTCCCCTTTTGTTCCAGGAATTGGATTTAGAAACAAACAAACAAGCAAACAAACAAACAAAGGCTGCTGCCCTCACCCTTCCCCGTCCCCTCCCGCCCGTCCCCGCCCGGGTCCCTGTGTTCCCCCCCCCCAGCTCTGTGCTGGGACCCCGGGGCGGGGGCAGCCCCCCAGCCCGTGTGTGTGTGAGCACCTCCGGTGCTACCGGCCCGGGGTGGGTGTGTGCCCGGGGTCGGGGGGGGTCGGGGAAACCATCTGTCCCCCCCCTCGACGTGCGGCCGCCCCCCGCCCCAACCCCGCGGCTGCAGCTCGGGGGTCCCGCCGAGCACCCCGCGGCTGCCGATGGAGAGAGGTCGGAGGGGGAGAAAGGCGGGGGGGGTTCACACCCTTAGATAGACACCCCCCCCCGCCCAGGTTATTTTCGAGCTGCTGGAAGCAGGGGTTTAAAAAATCCCTACCAGTATTCCCCCAAAATGTGCCGCTCTCCCCCGGCCGGCGGGCAGCGGGGAGGCAAAGGCGTGTGTGTCCCCCCCCCACCCCCAGGGCACCCCGCTCTCCCCGACACCCCGCTGCCCTCGGGGACACCCCAGTTTAACACCCAAACCCAAGGCAGGGAGATGCCAGAGCTGGCGCTGACACGGGGTGTTGAGCCTTAACGCCTCCGTGCGCAGCCATTGACATTTCTGCCTTAACGGGGGACAAGCTGCTGAGAACATTTTTCAGGACTGTGGTTCTTTATGAATTAACAATTGAGAGCGGCAACCAGGGACACTCCATTCCCTACCCCCGCTGGAAACTCGAAGACACTGCTCGATTTGTTGTTTGCTGTGTATTTTTTTTCCTTTTTTTTTTTTTTTTTTCCCTGCGTGGTGCAGAAACACCACTTCCAGCAAACTTCTGCTCTGGCTTCCATTCCCTCCCTGCAAGACATCTTCTAGAGATGCATTAAAAAAATTTTAAAAATATAAAAATATAATAAAGGAAATCACGTCACAAAGCCCACAGCGCTTCAAAGCAAGCAAGGAGAGAGGCAGAGCGATCTCCATCCCCATCGCTGCACCACAACTATGGGCCTGCACACTCCTGCGTCGGAAGTGGCACGGGTTTAAAAGCTAAGACTTTGGGGGAAAAAAAAAATAAAATAAAAGAAGAGTGGGTACAGCAATGATCACTTCAGAGAGCGATAAGATACAGGCGGCTTCCATCGAGGGCACTGAGACGTTATCAGACTGTGCCAGGTCAACCTGATACGGTGGTAGATAGCTGGGGCTGGGGCTGGAGCTGCCTATCTGCCGTTACACCCGGCTTCAGCCTCCCCGATCCCTGGCCTTTTGCTTTTCACTTGAAAAGTTAAGTCACATCCTGGACTATTTTTTGCCTGGTGTCGGCTTAGAGCTCACAAATCTGAATGCACTCAGCCCTCAGAGAGTGACAAATGTTATTCTCGGTCCTCCCCCACAATTTCAGGCAGTCAAGAATTAGATGCGGCAGAGTGTACAGTATTTTAATCTATTGATTTGTATCTGCCGTGCCCAAAAAATTCATTAGAGGAGCCTTAAAAGTGTGAAGCGGTGAAGTGGCTCAGCTCCCTCCCGAAAAGACAAATTCTTTCAACAGCCGCTCACCCCTGCCGTGTCCCGGGGTGTGCTACCTCGTGTTATTCACACCGAGACCTGCACTTAAAACAGATATCTGAAGCACTTGACTACAGACAGCTCGAGTGTGTGTGTGTACAAGCAGGATTGGGGTTTTTTCTGTCCTGGCTGAGCAAACAAAATCTATCCCACTCTCCATAGCTACCCCTGGAATGCCCAAGCCTCATGGCAGCCGCTCGTAACACAGCGATTCGGCAAGAGGGAGGGAAGAAAGTTTATTAAAAAAAATCTTAATTCCTAACATTGAAGCATGTAGGATTATTACTTTTTTCTTTTCCCCCCCTGCGTGAAATCTTAAATTCAGCCATCTGAACAGGTGTCAGAAACAGTGGGTCCATTTAGCTCCTCTGATGATGGGAGTAATAAATATAGAGGATTTCCTTTCAATACAGCACATGCTGAAATGACACCAATGTAGCTCTGGCATCTGAGCAGATAATTCTGATATATGCATCATTTCCTCCCTAAATCCAGGAAGCAGCTACACTCTCTATCTGATATTAGTATATTATGTCAAATAGAAATTGGTATTAAAATTATGAATGATTCTAGATCAAGAACTTCCTACACACCACGCAGAGGGAGGGGGAGGAAACAGCTGCGCAAAAGCTTTCGGCAGGGAAAGGAAAAAAAGAGCTAGGAAAGTTCATCTTTTAAACTAAAAATTTGCTGCCATGTTTCGCGTGGGGGTAGTTTGCAAGTGGCATTTTGATTCAGCGCAGGGGTTTTTTGGTTTAAAGAGGTGAAGAAGACTTTCTAATAAATAGAAATTTGCCGTTTGCAAAGGGGCGCTTCTCGCACAGCGCCTGCCCAGCAGTGGCGAGAAATTGTTCAAAAAATAAATATACACTGGTGGATATTTCCCTCCCTTCTCCCCTCTTTTTTTTTTTTTCTCTCTCTCGGATGCGGTCCGGGATGACATTTCTCGAGCAGGGAAAACGCTGCAGCACAAACATAAAAATACTCCTGGACCCTGCTCAGCAGAAGCCCGGAGGTTGGGCAGAGGGTTATGTTTCGTTTTAGGGGGGGGGAATAAAAAAAGGCTTAAGGGTAAGGTGGGATGGGGAGGCCGGAGGGGGCCAAGCCGCAGCACACGCCATTTCCCAGCCAGCAAAGGGCCGCTCTCCGTGCGAGTATCTCCCGGCACCGGTCACATGAAAGTTCTTTGTAATGTAGTTAATAAATGGGAAAGCACCATAGGACTATGGGAGAAATAGGATGTCGTTAGTGATGGGGGGGGGGATTAAGACCCCGCGCACCTTTTGACACAGGATTGCCTGGCTCGGGCAGCGTTCCCCTGGCTTTAGCCGGAGAGGTACCTGCGGGAGAACAGCAGGATCCTGCTCCCCTTTGAAATCCCCAGGGATTGTACCTCCGAGCTCAATGGGAGCAGGATCGAGGCCAGAGTCAAGCCAGGGGTGATTAATGAATGTAGGTTATTCAGAGCAGAGCGGTTCCAATTAGTCCTCAGCAAGCAAAGGTGGGCGCTCCCCTGCAACGATTCACACAGAGAACCCCAACACTCGCTTCGCTTTAGTGAACATTAAAACCTGCATCTCTTCCCCCCCCCCCCAACTTCAGTTGGGCAGTTGGCGCGTGTCAGGCTGAAATTCAAGCGCAGCCTAAGGAAGGCTGCGTTTTTGTATTTTTAATTTGCAAAGCAAGATTGCCACATGTCGTAACGATGCCAAACTGGGAGAGAGCCTTTTTCTTCCCTCTCAGGTTGGGCGTGTGATGGGAATTTTCCCTTTTGCACTCGGGCTATTTCTAGGAAGGATTTCTCTTATCACTGTTCAAACAGGGTGCTGGGGTTTTTTTTCTTTCCTCTGAGAAAGAAGATACTTCAGGGAGGCAGCAGCGCTCCCCTGGCTCAGTCGATTCACAAGACCTTTCAAATCCTAGCGCCTGCTCCTATAACTTTGCCTGCGAGGAAACCCGGAGCCGCAGAGGGGCGGCGGGGATGAGGCTGGACCAGAAGCGGGTCCCGCTGCGAGGGCCTGGGGCTCCCTGCACCCCCGGGGGCCGCAGCCCCGCTTCGGCGGGGGCTTTGCCGCGGAGAGGCCTTGTCCCTTCCCTTCCTTAGGGCAGGGCTCCTTCGGGAGCTCTCGGCAAGGGCGGCAGCGACGCCTCTAAGTCACCCCCTGTGAAAAAACCTGGGCATCAGTAAAGGCTCAGCCCAGAGGTGGAAGAAGAAATAAAAAAGCAGCCCTGTCTTTACGAGAGGAGATAATTCTCTGCCCGGCCAATAGCAACCAGTTTACCCACAGATTAAACATTAACCAGAAAATGGAACTCGAATTAACCAGAATCTGGAGCTTGAACCATTACTCAAACCCTGGTGCAACAGCAGGTCAGATGCCAAAGGGCAGGTTGGTGGCCCGGTGCCGGGGAGGGGAGAGGTGCGGCATTGGGGACCGCAGCCACCGACGCTGGCTGTCACCAGGGCCGGGCATCCATCCCCTCCACGGGGACCTCAGCAGGAGCAGGCTGACCTCCAGCAGCACCCAGAGCCCACTAACGCAGGCACTCGTGGGTGCAGGCGCCACAGGGGGGAGTCGGGGCCGCATCCTGACCTCGGCACACAAGGCAGGATGGGGTCCGAGACACGGGCTGGACCAGCCGGGCAGAGCAATGGCAACAGGTCCTCTCCTTTCAGTGCCACCAGCACCCGGCAGGGATGACCTTACAGCTGGGAAGAAGTTGCACCAACAGCAGGGAGGCGGAAAATAAAGAAAAAAAAAAAAAGTGCTGGGTTTATGAGCTGGGGTCTGAGAGAAAACCCCCATCTGGGAGCGGCTGAAGCATCCTTCGGAGAGGCCCCCGCTTCTCAAATAAATTGGGCAGACAATCCCGGTCAAAGAGGGGGAGAGGGCTCTGCAAAGGGACTCGGAGGCTCTCGGGGAAGGTGGCTTTAAACGAACTGGGTCGAGGGTTTGAGGAGCCTTTCGAAGTCGAAACTCCCTTTGACATGGAGAACCACGGCGAAGAGGGGCTCGGAGACCCGAACATTTCTAGCACATTAACCTTTGGATTGATTGTTTAGGACAAGTAACTCTCAAAAGTTGGAGGAAGTCCTCTGAATTATTTTTTTTTTCTCTGCTCCTCAGTTCTCTCTGGGCTTTCTAAGGCCTGTAGCAAAAATAATAAACAAAAAAAAAAAAGAAGAAAAGGAAGAAAAAGAAAACCACAGGGCAAATGAAAGAAGAAGGGGAGGGGGAAAGCAAAGAAAAGAAAAAAAGGAGGCAGCATGGACCCAAATGGCAAGAAATCTTTCAATCTAGCGTTAAGTGGCTCTGTGACAAGCCAAGCCTGATGCGGTGTCATCTCTTAGTAGAGACAGGCATGCTTTGCTGGGATCAGATGATAAGAGGATGTGAAGTCTTCCCTTTCACTTCACTCCATCATAAAACAATCAAAATACAGGGCCGTATCATGTCATCAGGTTTTTAAGCAGACCTCCCCTTTGAGATCTCCTAAAACCTGGTGGGATGATCTGAGTCACTGAAACTGAGCCCGTTGCAGTAGCGAGAAGGCAGCAGCGGCAGCAGCAGCACCTGAAAGCTCACGTTTTTCATCTACCTGAAAGATCGCTTGATTTCTAGCGGGCGAAAATTTTCTGTTTTACACGAAGCTACCCCTTTTCCTTCTCCCCGCCTGAACATTACGGAGTCCAGCTCTCCCATCAGCATCACCCCTTCGCCAGGCAGTACGCTGAAGTACCGCTCTCGGAGTTACCGAACTTTAAACTACAGACTAAGAAACTGAGTACGGAATCAAAAAAATGCAGTTTATTATTGTAGATTATTCTCTCTTTTGATATAACCATAGAGTCGAAAATGAAAGAAAAGCACATAGGAACATCACACGTGGTTAGTTAGTAACTCAAGATATAAAACAATTTTGCACAGCAAAATATGTAAAAGAAAAAGTAACTGACAAGATTTTTTTATATTTATTGTGGTAAGATTTACTTTCCATTTTTTTTTTTTTTAAAAGACAGGATATCAGTCCCTGAAAATAAAATTTACTGATTATTGCCTTTAAAACTGTGGAATTTTTGAAGTTACAGAAAATCCAGTTCTGCACCACAATACAACTGTAAAAAAATCTGCATCATTTTAAAACTGTGCAGTAATGCCATCTTTATAACTGCATAAATTGTATTAGCGTTCTAAACAGGTTCGTAAATTTTTTTGTTTGTTTTTGTATTATATGCTTGCAGGTTATATCTTAGTGCAATTCAGTCCCAAATACTTCAATTTTGAAGAAAAAAAAAAAAAACAACCAAAAAAACAAAAAACCAACCCATACATTTTGAATGTAAAATACCCCTATAGATATAAACAGGGGTGCCTCCCCCTTTTAATACTTTGGTTTTCAAATACAGTCAGTGGTATAGCAAGGACTACATATACCCAACTTATATTTAAGTTGCAAGCACATGCTGCATAAACTACTTTTTAAAACAGTCCCGTTGCAAATTCTACCCCCCTTTACATCACGACAGTAAACAATTTAGTGCATCAATCTTAAAAAAAAAAAAAAAAATCTACATCTAAACAGACCTAACTCTTTCGAATTTATCTATAACATTCCTTTATCTGTAGCATACATTTTAACTGGGCTAACAGATGACAGAAACTAGAATTAAATTATATACTAGGAACCCAGAGCATTCCACATTTGACAATGACCAAATGCAAAAGGAAAAAAAAAATAAAATATGGGGCAGATCACTTAAAATCAATTTTTAGACTGTTTTAGGCAACAGCATGGTTTCAATGTCCCCCCCCAAGTGGGATGTGAATTTTGTTTTTGAACGTCTTTCCAAAGTTCTTTTTGTGTCTTTTTTTTTTTTTTTTTACATGTTTTTTTTTTTTTGCCACATTAGGTTATCAAAATCCATTCTGGCAGGTTTTTTGAGAGGGAATGCTTCAGTGCATTTAAAAGGAAGTCTGAAGTTTTCAGTAACTCAAAGCAGTTTTAGAGCAGATGCAAACTTTAATGGGGAGGAAGAGGAGGAGGAAGATCAAAGGTTGCACTTTTTTGCTTTCAACCCAAAAAAGTGATGAGGCAATAAAACAAAAGGATGAATGCCATGCCATAATAGTCTCCAAAAGTCCATTTCCAAGCAAAAGAAAAAAAAAAATAATTATACCGTACATGACCAGCATGCAGGGTTTTTTATTAATATAATGTCTCTTTTTCATAGTCTTTCGAAACAGTTATAGTTCATTGTTGCTAAGACAAAATAGCAAGCGTAATGCATGAGATGAGTATGGGATTCTAATGGCAGACTAAAGTCTCACGTTTGGCAGATTAAGGCCAAAACTCACATGAACACACCGAAGGTTGATGCAGGCTTGATTTTGGCAGGTTGATCTAGGCATATCTCTAGTTTTGCACAACAACGCTAAAAACTGATGGAACTCAGCAAGCTGGAGTCTAAAAATTTCACATTGTTTTTGTATTTTTTTGTTTTTGTTTTTGTTTTTTTTTTTGTATTTTTTTAAATTTTATTTTTCTTTTCGCAAAGCTCAAATCTCATATGAAGAACTCAGGATGGCAAAAGAAAAAAAAAACTGACTTTTTTTGGACACAGCAAGCTCAAAAGAAAAAAAAAACCCTCATGAACTTAAAAATATATATATATATAATGTGGATGGCAGGTTTCAAAGAAGAGCAAGCTTCATATGAAGAACTGAGTTGGTGGCGAGTTGGATCTTTTAAATTTAAAAAAAAAAAAAAAAACAACAAACCACAACAGCAAGCCCCCACAAAAATAAAAAAATAATAATAATAATAAACAGAAGAGAAACTCATGTAGAACTTTAGGTTGGCCAACACGGAGCCAGCCCACCTTAAAAAAGAAAAAAACAAAACAAAACAAAAACCAACCCAAAAACCAACTTTGTTTTAAAATTGTTTTGAGTTTTTGTTTGTTTTTTTTTTCTTTATAAAAAAAAAAAGCAATACAAGGTGGCAAGCTGGGTTGTCGCTCTAGCAAAGCCCCCAACAACAAACTCACAGGGAGAACTTTTAGTTAAGGTGGCAAGGCTGTGGGAACTCACATGAAAAACTCTGGAGAGGAAGGGTTGTCGCTGCTGGATCCGTTTTCTCTGAAGCCATTGCTGACCAGCTTCTCGTACTTTTCCTTGTAGGCGTCCCTCTCCCGGACCAGCCTGGAGATCTCCTGCTTTAGGTGCTCCACTTGCTGCAGCAGCTGGTTCTTCTCCGACTCCAGGACGTGCCGCTGCTGGACCCTCTTGAAGCGGCAGGACTGGGCATAGCCCCTGTTTTTGAGGGTCCTCCTCTTCTGCTTCAGCCGGATCACCTCTTCCTTGCTGACGCCCCGCAGCTGCCGGTTCAGCTCCCGCACCGACATGGTCACCAGCTGCTCGTCGGAGAAGCGGTCGTCGAAGTGGAGGCCGCCGCCGCCGCCGCCGCCGTGGTGCGGGTGGTGCAGCCCCCCGGCGCCTCCGCCGCCGCCGCCGCCGCCGGAGCCGGCCGCCGAGGAGGCGGAGGAGGGCGGCGCGCTGCCCGGCGCCGCGGCGTGGGGGTGCCCGCCGCCGCCGCCGCCGCCGCCGCCGCCGCCGCCGCCGCCGTGGTGCGGGTGGTGGTGGTGGTGGTGGTAGTGGGGCGCGCCGCCCTGCGCCGCCGCCGCGGCGATCACCGCCGACACCACGGCGGCCGCCGAGCCCATCTCCTCGGCCGGCACCGAGCCGGCGGCGCCGGCGGCGGCGGCCAGCTGCTGCCCTCTAGCATAGCCATCGAAGGCGCCGGGCAGCGGGTGGTGGCTGCTGTTGATCAGCGCCTCCACCGCGTCCTCCGGGCTGAAGCCCAGCGCCTCCGGGTTGAGCTGCTGCGGGTAGCCCGTCATCCAGTAGTAGTCTTCCAGGTGGGTCTTCTGGTCGGTGCCGGAGCCGGGGCTGGGCGCCGAGAAGCTGGGGGACGGGGGCACCGAGCTGCAGGGCGTGCTCATCGGGGTGGAAGAGAGCGATCCCCCGGCGATCAAGCGGCCGCACTGGCTGATAATGCGATCGGTCTCCACCGGCTCCTTTTTCACTTCAAACTTCATCAGATCGAAGTCATTAACATATTCCATGGCCAGGGGACTGGTGGGCAGGTCGGAGCTGCTCATTGCCAGTTCTGATGCCATCCTTTTGCTGCTGACAGTCCTCCAGAAAGGGTGCGCTCCGGGAGCGAGGGGACTGCTCTGAGTTGCCACCGGGTGAGCCAGCTTGATTTTTGGCGAGCTCCGCTCCGCGCTCTCCCGCCTCTGCCTCTCGCCGCGGCCCCGCGCAGCCTCCGCTCCGATCCGCCCCGGCGGCTGCCGCTCCGCGTTATCCTTCGCAGAGTCTCCGCTGCCGCTGATGCATCAGAGCGAGGGGCTCTTGCTATTCGCCTTTTGCATAAAGGGTGGTGGTGGCTTTTCTCTCTCTTTCTTTTTTTTTTTTCCTCCTTTCTCCCTCCCTTCTCTCCTCTCTCTCTCTTTCGCAGCTTGCAAACTGCAGCTGGAAGTGTTAGAGCTGGCGGTGTTGCGAGGAAAATTTTTGTTGTTGTTGTTGTTGTTGTTTTTGGTTTGTTATTTTTAACACTTCATGGTGCCTTTCCTCTGGGCTTTCTCCTGCAAAGTGCAGAGCGAGGAGAGAGGTTCATCGGGGAAGGGAGGAGGGAAAAAGAGAGCGAAGACAAAAAAAAAAAAAAAAAAAAAAATCAAAGTCGATATCGCAACCAAAATAATGATAATAATAATTGTTAAAAAAAAAAAAAGAGAGAGAGGGAAAAAAAACCCAACAAACAACTCGACCCCAAAGCTACAGCAAGAAGATGAAAAATATTTTAAAGGTTTCATCCAGCAGGAGAGTTTAAAAGCATTGCTGAGTTTTATAGCGCTCCTGACGTCAAATGGGAAATTGACTCGGCGGCCGGACCAATGGGCGGCCGCCGTCCCAGCCCTCATTAGCATAATAGAAACAAGGAAACTTTTCGGGGCTGTCAATCAGGGCCCCATCAGCTGACTGTCAGCTGGGGACCGCCTTAACCCCTTCCCGCCCGCCCCGCTCACCGCCCCGGCGGCTGCGGGACGGGGCGGCGGCGGCGGGGGACGCTCCTCCTGCCCCGGGGCGGGCTGCCGGGGCGCGGGGGAGCTCCCCGAGCCGGGGAGGGGATGAGGGGACCCGGCGGGGACGCGGCGTGGCGGGGGCTCCGCCGTGCCAGGCGCCGGTACCTGTCGCCGGCCGGTGATTCCCCCGGGCCGGCACCGGGTCACTCGCTCCGCTCCGCTCCCTCGCAGCGCCCCGCTCATTTACCCATTATTATTTTTATTTTATTTTATTTTTTTTGCGGGGCATCGATTCCTCCATCCTTCCGCCAAAACTCCACCCTCCCCCCCCCGCCAAGAGGTGCGAAAGCCCTGCAAGTTTGCAAACCCCGCGCACTTGGCCTGCTGGCCCGGACTAATTAATTTAATACATTTAGAACTAATTGTATTTACTCTAGCCTCCCCTCCCGCTCGCGTCCCCCCCATCCGTCCCATCCCGTCCCCCCGCCCCGGGAGGGGGCTGGGGCCGGGGCCGAGGGGGGTGGCGGCGGCGGCGGCGGGCAGGACGCGGAGCGGCGGATCGGCTCGGTTTAAACCTCGACAGCGCCATCTCTCGTCGAAAGGTCAGTGGCGAGGCGGGACCGGCCGGTGCGGGGCCGCGGGGAGCCGGGACCGACCCCGCCGTCGGGGGCACGGACACCCCCGCGGTCCCCGCCCGGCCCCGGCTGCACACACACACACACCCCCCCCGCCGCGGGGAACCGGGGAAACCCGCAGCCTCCGGGGCTGCCAGGCTCGATTTTCCGACCGGGCTTTATGGGAATATCGATAGAATTAAAGTTAGTTGTAATTCCGTGATAAATGAGATGTCTCTAGTAAGTAAGATTAAGTGCGGTGCTATAAAGTTGTTTATCTGAAAAGTAATTCTCAGAAACCTGACTTCTGACACTTGGTCATATATTAAACCAGCTTCTTGAACATTGTACTTCAAATCCTTCCTTCTCCCCTTTCCCGGTCCCTTCCCCCTCGGAGTTTGCTATTTATAACTGCGCGCAGGGTATTACTTTGTAGGTGCGGGCAAGTCTCCGGGTAATTTTTCACCGACTGTGAAAACCATCATTTGCAATAGCCAAAGAATCTCTGCTTAGGAAATAGTACTTGGCTAGTGGATTTACGAATGGATAACATCTTCTGACTATGCCATTATCGGCACGAGTGCCAGTACTAACATCTGAAAGTCATACAGCATGTACTGTTCCTGGCAGCTAAAATAGGTAGGGCATACTGCAAATTTAGGAAGATAACTACATCAAGAAGTGATCAGAGAGGCAATTCCGCGAAGCTAAAAAAATGCTGCCGACGCTGCTAGCAAAATTAAAACATAGTTCTGCCATGGTCCCGAAACACACCCGCACACACAGAGCCGGGGACATCTGCTAGCTTTATCTTACAGATTGCGATTCATGACAAAGTTAATACAACTTAACTACTCGGGCTGGCTTTCCTATTCCTTCACGTCATTGGAATCAACAAAACTTCCAGGCTCCCAGCATAAACCTCCCCCAGGACAGTCCAATTCCCTGTATTTGTTTTTTCCCTGAGCAAGATGAATGTGGTACTGTATATCACTTAACATGCTCACCTAGGAGAGGCATAAAATGCGTGCTAATATTTTGAAATGAAAAGGTTATTGCTTTTCAGAACGTACAATTGCGGTATTTCGCTCGCCCGTTTGATAGATGGCTGTGGAAATGTGGCTCCAGCCCCATAAAATAGTTTGTTTGGATGTGAGGATTCAAAGTGCTACATTTGCAAACGAGTAAATTTCCTGAGTAAACTCTGAACTCTAGACAAAGAGTATGAAATTGTGTGAGCTAATGGGGACCATCTCTTAATTGGTACCAATGTAAGCAAGTGCTGCAAATTAAATTGAAGCTCTGACCTACCAGAACAGCAAGTAAAATTATTAGTTGTACAATATTGTTCTCGTGTGATTGTTGCACAGAGCTGCTGCACCAAAATGTCTCTGCTGTTCAGCGCAGTAGAGAAAAAAAGATTATTAGCAATTTTTGGATAACCTTCAGAAGCAACATTCTCCTCCCTACGCTATATAATTCTCATTTTAGTAGTATTTTTCTTTATTATTTGGCTATTCACAATGGGTGTCTAAACATTTACAGTCCTCTATTAACAGTGTTTCTTCCATAACAATCACACACTTTCATTTCAATTAGAGCTATTCAGCCTTCGGTTTTTCCACAGTTAGCGCAGGCCAATTCCCCCAGCCTGCTCCCTTTTCCCAGCGCTGTTCGGAACAACCCTGCCCCGAGCCAGGCAGAGGGAAAACTCCAGCGTCCCTCTCACAGCCTCTTGCTCCGGCTTGTTTTGAAGCATCTTTGTTCGACGACATAACGTGGAGCCCTGCTTGCTCCCGGTTCACCGCTGACCTGCTTCCTAAGCCTTCAAACTAATGTATATTTATTGCGGGAGAGTTTTCCTGACAAATCACGCGGGGGGGGGGGAGGGGGGGAAGGGGGGGGGGATGTGGGGACGTGAAACATTAACTCCAAATACACTCGGATCGCCCTGCGTTGGGACCAGCATGTGCAAGACCTTCCATGGCTGAAGCATGTGTCCCTAACGCAGAAGATTTAGCTGAAGCGAACGTGCAGGTTATGAGTTATATGGACTCAGAGTGTCATTTGTTATAACTTAAACACATATCAAGACCAACGCATTACGTACAGTTACTGCTGCTTTTGTTTGTCTAGTGTCTTATTTTATGGTGCAGAACTAAACAGTGGCCGCTGAATTTAACTATGAAACCGGCCAAATTGATTTCAGAAAGACTTCTTCAGAGTAACAGAGTGATAAGGCATAAACTGCTTCTAGGTGCAGGGCTAGATAAATCCTTTTAACAGTCTTCAGATCAGTTAACAGGGTAAGTAAATCACATATCACTGTTAGCAGATTTATGGGAGAGAATTAATAGAATCAGACGAGATAATCTGGTAGGGATAAAATTGCTGAGGAAACAGTCCTGCCTGATATTGGAGGGTATGAAACAACAGTCTGATTACTGGGAGTCGTTATGGATTGGTGAATTATGAGCTAAATCATCGTAAGAGTAATTCAGTATTTATTAATTCTTTTCTCTTTAAACAACTCACAGACGCAAATAAAAGCCTCTCTCCCTTTGAAGACACATTCTTTATATATTTTTATTGGATGTAATTTACTATTTGCATTACCTGTATTTACTTCATAATTGAACATTTTGCATTCAAATTTATGTAATGCATTATGCTTGAGAATATATTTCTCCCTTATTAGCATAAATAGTCACTTACCTCATGAATTACTAACAAAGTTTATCTGAAAATATAGGTATATTTTTTATTAAGTGGAACACAAACATATGCACAATAAATTCTGATTTGCCAGTAGTGCTACAGAAACGCCGAACAACCCTGCGTCGGAGAAGAGGGAAAAGCAGCAGAGGCGGAGAAGGAGCATCAATTACTACGCGTGTGTATATATGTGACAATAATTCCTTCTGTCAATGTTTTCTTTATTTTTAATAGAGAGTGAGTGACTCGAAGGTTTGTTTTAGAAGGAGCAGATGGAAAAGGATCTCCACGGGGAATTTCTTCTCCCTGTTCCCCCCAAGTAGTTCCCGATGGAGTTGGCTGACGGAGCCTGTGCCACTGCAGCCTTTGCTCCGGCTCAGTTCCTGCCGGCCCGGCACACACCATCAACGTACGCTGCTCTAAACTCACGTTCTCAAACATTTCTTTCCCTCTTGCCCTTAATCCTGTTTTTATGCTTGGCTCTAAGTCCAAATAATCAATATAATTTACGCCTAGTTTGCAGTATTAACGCAACTTTCCTTATGCAGAGAAAACCCCGGCCCTATCAACGTGAAGAACTGCAGGACCGAATCCTTGATCCCGTTGAAACCAACGGCAAAACTTGCATTGATTTCAGTGGAAGCAGGATCGGGTCCTTGATGTTGGCAATTTGTTTATGCCAAAGGGCTGGCGCTGCGAGAAACGAAAGACATGAGCGCATCTGCTGGCAGGAGATCCGGTCTGCTCCCCAAAATGCAAAGGCAAAATTCCCGGTTAACTTGTGGTGGATGGCCCTTCCGCTCGGGTTTGCTCATCGCGATGCTGCGTGCGAGGATGCCTGTGTATTTTGTCTGGATGCATAAAAGCAAGTCCTCCTGGGAGCATTCAAATGAGCACATCTATAAATGTAGCGCAGCAAAATGAGCTACTTTTGCCACTCTCGGTTTTTCCTGAGCCTGGTACAATCCATTTCTGTGCCGACAGTTTTCTGCCCCGTACGCGGCTGATACTGCTCTTTTATTTTAAGGCTGAGAAAATCTTCCCTTTAAACTCACGCTGAGCATCAAATTGGACTCCACTTGCAGCTGAACATCTTGGCTGTCTCTTCCTTTCCTCCATCAGCTCCGGTATATTTTATGTAGAATTCTCTCTCTTAATGAAACTTGCTTCTCCTCTCTCTTCACTTTCCAGTTTTGCATTAGTGTTACCGCATCCACCAGACTTGCCGCGTTTGAAATCTGGGCAAAAGGAGAGAAAAAAAAAAAGTGGGGTTTTTTTTGTCCTATAAAGCCTCCTGTTTGGCCAGTCTGCACAGACCCTAAATATACAACCTCTGTTCATTGATGTGTGAAGTTTCTGCTGCTAAATTAGGAAAAAAGGAGTTTGAAAGAGGCAGGGTTAAACACACTTCTTGGTTTGCTTTTGTGTAGCATCCGAGAGGGCTTGCGTTTTAGCTCTAGGAATTGCGAGGTGTTATCAGCTGCTTTGATTTTATTCCCCCGCAAACACCTGAGAGTCACTATACGGAAGCATTAGCATCGATGCTACACCTGAGAGTGTGAATTTGCTCCGGGTACCCAGAGCCTGAAGGAAGGGCCAGCTTTTTAGCAGTCAGGATATTTTCATTTGCTTGCTTCTGACGTTTGTAAAATGCTAGAAATATTCCAAATCACTTCCTAGGATCCAGAAAGGATTCCTCTGCCCGAAGGGAAGACGGCACAGAGCTGCAACTGCAGAGCTGCAGGTGACTCTAAAGGTTGGTGTCACAAGATTTGTACGGTGCCGGTTTCAACCAGGCACGTCCTGGTTTACTAATTTTTCAAGAACGGCTTTGCCTAAATGTAAAAATCAATGAAGACGTTTTGACCCTAAAAAAAAAAAAAAATAAAAATCTCTATTTATCTAAAAGAAATAAAATCTGAAACCGCAATAAAGATTTTTATCAAGCTTTATGGTGGAATTTATCATTTATAACTGGGATGATCACGTTCGGTTATATAGTGTGGCATTTGCTCTGAAATCAGCTGAAGCGGGTAAATTAAGAACGTGGTAAAAACTCGTGCACAAATTCACCTGAAAACTGTACAGAAGGAGAAAGCTAATGTTAGTTAAGGGAAGCGAATAAAGCAGTTACATTAATGTTACGTGTCTGAGCTGTCCTGACAATGCCCCGCGACATATACGCTGCATTTGTGCCTGTTTTTTAGCTCAGAAAAATCCTCGCTGCTTTTCTCCCTTCCGCTCCGTATTAAGTTGTTTCAAGAGTGAGGAACGGTTGCAGCGGCAGCATGAAAAAATAAGTGAATTTTGTGTGCTATCTCGTTCTCAAAGTCAGCCGTCAGCAAGTGGTGAGGAGGGCGTGATTCCGACGTGGTGTTTTGATGTGTAACCGCGAAGGTTGAGATGGTCTTTATTAAAAGTTACAGACTTCAGTACATTTTAAACAAATCCGTGATTTAACATCTAGAAGCGAGAGATGGCACGGACATTAATTTTTGGTGATAAACTGCACTGCATGCGATGGGCTGCGCGCCACGCTCCGGGCTTATTCAGTGTAAACAGTAAAATACGATAGCTGCTCAAAGTAACTGATGGGGTCTTTAGCAACACAAGGTTCTTGGCTTAGATGACCTAAAAAGGTTCATTATAAGGGCGGAGGGCTGGCGTGGAGCCCTCCCCGTCTCTCGCAGTCACTGCAAAGTGAAGCCAATTCCGAACGGCAGCTTTTCCCCGCGCCGTGCACTCGGGAACGGCTGCGAGGGGAGAGAGATGGGGTCGAAAAGGCTTTTGCAGGGCAGCAATAAGGAGAGGCTTAGGATAAAGACAGATGGGGGCGGGGGGGGGGGGGGGGGGGCGGTTGACCGTGGCAGACGAGAAGGGGGCCGGACAGGACCTCTGGTCCTCTCAGCGTCCATCTCTGGAGGAGGCGGAGCGCGTGCCCACGCGGCAGGGATGCCTCAGACGTGATGAGAGCTGTAGGATGAAAGGTGGTTGCGAGCGTAACGTGTTATAAATCAAAACCCCAGATGAGCTGTACGTATAAGAGCACGTAAGGATCTTACGTTACCTCCAACCTTTAATTATCTGAGTGAATCTGGCCTAACCTGCTTATCTTCTGGGCATTACTCATCCAGCTCTGGCAGGGGAGGTGTCAATGGATACGGGACAGGTTTGGAGCCAACACCTTCGCCGGTTGAACTGGCAGGACTTAAGGCTTAATCATGGGCAGAACTGGGGGGGGGAGGATGGTGTTCCCCCTTTCCCAGCCTGCCCCTCCGTAATGGATCCAGCTGATGACATCTCCTGTCCTCTCCAGCCAAGCTGAGCTAGCTCCCCTCCCAGCCTTTCCCCTCCCAGCCTTTCCCCTCCCATTCCCCACAGTCAACGGCCCAACTCCACCGATGGTCAACGGCGCCAGGTTTGCTTTCTGTGGCAGAAGCTTGGCCCGTCTTCTTGACTATGGAGATAGAGCAGCATCTGTCAGAAAATCTATGTGCAAACAGCACCGGTGCCAGCAAATGGGAACTGTAGCTTTCTAATCAGCTACATTTGATTTGGTTTGATATATTTAACTTCTCCTTTTTTTTTTCTCCCACTATTGGCAAATGTGTTATTCTTCCACAGAAATGAAAACAACCTGCAATTTACTGGATTGCTTTACAGAGTCTTGGTGCAAAGAACTGTATATCATGATGACATCTGATATCTTTCAGTGTCATTAATTGTCTTCACCAAGCAAGGGATGGAAAGTCTTATAGCCCTTTTTTTAACTCCTACTCCATCAGGATTAGCTCACTGTTACGGCAGCGCTGGGCAGACCCGGTTCAGGTTTGTCTCCATCCGGAGTCTGGGTCATTCGGAAACTCTAATCCTTAACTAAAAGGAAATGATAAAAATACCCACGAAATTAATTTTCACACCTGCAGTTGGAATTAATAATGGCAACCAGAGTGGCATCCTATTTCAGCTCCCTTGAGGTGACTAACAGTCCTGGTCATTAATATAATCCCAACCACCAGAGGAATTCACTGTCTGAGGGATCTACCATGAAAAACAAATGATCCCCAGAGCTATGCCTGCACAATGGAAAAATGGCTTTAGTCATGTATTAGTCATTTTATCACAAGATTTTATTTTTGCACCGGGAGGTTTGCGCTCCGATATTAAAAGAGAACAGAACAGAACAACAGCATTTGACTTGGTAATTTGCACACAGGCTTTGATTACGTTTGAGCTTCCTCGCTTTAGAAGGATGTGTGTAAATGACTAAGAGCAATAAACGAAGTCTTCTAAGTGTGAGGCTTTCTCATGCAAAGTTCACATGCATTTATTACTGTCTGTGCTTAGCATCAGTCCTCCATATATATATATATATCTGTGGCTGATGCTTGTACTTCGTCTTGATAAGGGAGTGGTCTATTGCTAAAATGCTGCTTGAATTTCCCCCCGATTCTGCTTTTCTCCCTTAATTGCACGGGATGAAATGTGTCAAGTGTCTGCTTCACTCGGCTGGGAACCACGGTACTGCCACTGCAATTTCCCGGCCTTCAAAGGTGACATGCAGCTAGCAAACTATAAAGCTAAGCGACTGCACGGTGGCTCTGAACTGCCTTCAAAAGGCGTTCGCTTCCAGCGGTGGAGCAGCATCAGTACTTCAAGCAGGGTGCAGAATAGGTGTGCACTTGAATCCTTTTGCAGAACCATCTTTCAGAAGGGAATCTCTCTAATTATGTTTATTTAATCCTGCCCTAATGGCCGCGCGCGATACGCTCTGTGTGCCTGAAACGTAACTACCCATTTCAGCTTTATTCTCCGCTGCTCTCGAGATCAGCTTGGCTCGTGGAAAGCTAAAAAACTACTGCCCCTGCCCCCGGGAGGCATCCACAGAGGGCGTGAACACATTTCTACAACTACCTGTATTCGTAACAAAAAGAAGGTGGTCTGTTCCCTCTTCTTCATATAAAGCCTGAGATGTTTTTTAAGACAATACACACCTATCAGACACTAAATGCATTTATTGTTTTGGGGAAACAGTCATAACCTCGTGGTGCTGCCGGAGGGGGTCTTTCCGTACCTGAAGTTGTTTAGTTCTGTATTTAATATGAGGTATGAAGGGGCTTAAAGGTCTTTAGCAATGGTGGATCTCATTTATTTGCACAGCACAGGAATTAAACCGAGAGAGCGAGCAGGAGACACAGACTTGTCTCCCTGTAATTTGTACAGAGATTTCAGTCACAGCTTTTTTCTCTCCCTTTAGAGCATTTCCTGGGATCAGTTACTGTGAATGTAGCCTGCGTTATTCCCTGCGGAGCAGGAGACGGGTAGGGCAGTTCCTCTCTTTATTCCTTCTGTCCCCTCTACAGATTTACACCTTTTATAGCTGTTAAGGTAACTACCGAACTACTTAGAGACTGGCCTCGCGTAGTGGCAGGCGAGCGCTTGCCGGTGTTAGTTTAGCCCCAGCAGGTTTAGATTCCATCCCCTGCAGTCTCTTCTAACAGGAATTTATTTTTTTTTTCTATCTGCCTGAAATTCAAGGTTCAGCCTAAAGTTGATTCCAGCAGCACTTGGCTGTGTCCTTTCGCAGGCGACGATCCAAAAATCAAGCGCTAGGAGCCACTAATAAGGGGGGTGATATACCATAAGGTTTCTATAGTTTTCCAGACGACCCAAATAGCCTGCTATTAGTAAATCTGCCCTTGCAAATTTAAAGGAAAGATATCCATCGTGCCACATTATTCTGCAAAGTACAGCTGGGAATGCAAGGCTGACCGTAGCTGGATGGGCACTGTCATGGTGAAGAACCAGGACACCAACACCTTCGTGTCACCAAAATGAAACAGGTCAGCGCAAAAAAAGGTGCACTTACTTAATTCCACAAAGGTCAGGTAGTGCCTTGAGTTGTATGGGTCAGGCTACCACACGCGAACCCTGATGTCTGGTCACTCCACTGCTCCATACCATTCCTGGTATCGGAAAAAAAAAATTGCACCACCCTGTCAACTCACTCCAGCAGTTGCCAGCTGCAAAGATTAATTTTTAACCTCCTTCTCATTTTCCAGGGGCTAAGGCAGATGAGTAAACACTTCACGGCAAGCCTCAGCTGGGCAAACTGCTGTTAGATCAGCGGAGGTGACAGTTCCTGCAGGCCTGTCCTTTCATTTCCCCCGGAGCACCCTTCTTCAGAGAGGCTTTTTGTTCTGTCTGTGTAGAAATTTCACTCTGACGGCGAGGCGAGCCAGCAACCCAGCGTGAATTCCTGCGACGCCCATTTGCAGCAAAGGTGCTGCAAAGCTGCAGCCACCGCAGCAGAGCTGGGCTGCTACAGGATTTCCTCATGGAAAAAAAAAAAAAAAAGTTCGGTTTTAGGCTTCTTGTGGCTTCTCTGAAAGATAACTAAACTTCACATACATCGCTATCTGCACCTTGATCTTGGGGTCAGAAGTACAAGCATGTAAAGAGTCTGCATAAGCGGGACGCGTAACCCACCCACCCCCCTCGTTATCTTCCATATCGCCCACTTTTAACAATACCCAGGTTTGGAGACAATCCTCCTCCTTTAGACTCTGACGGCAGCCAGCAGGATTAGAAGCAGGGCTTCCAATCAGGAGCAGTAGCTTCTTCATCATTTTAAACGTTTAAAAAATGTGGTTCAAGCCTAACACGATTTAATTTCCTGAGCGGTAGTCCTGCAAACCCAGGCTGGGAGTCTAAGAGCCGAGAGCCCCTAACATCGCCACCCAGGCTGAACGTCTGGTGAGTGGAACTTAGCAGATAACTATCTTTTATTAGTTAGCAGATAACTATTTATTGATGCTACACAAGAGTTTTGTCTCAGCTAGGGCCGAATAAAAGCAGAGGAATTTTTGCAGCGTTTGGCCCTTCATTTGGGAATTTCAGCTAATAACTCTCCGTCCTTCCTCTGTTTCGCAAGTCCCCTAACTAATATACTGGGATGTGTGAAAATATTGCTATGACTCATAACCAGAGCTGCAAAGTCCAAGTCCAAACTTCTTCAGAGGCTTGGAGTGGTTGGGGTAAAGGCAAAATTACAAAAATAAAGACAGCAAGATGCGTGAGACTTGCTCTGAGGAGGGAACGCCCGTAGCATATCAATGCTCTTCAGCAGCAGCAGCCAGGTAGTAGTAAACAGAGACGAGAGAAGTGCTTGGTACATCAGTCTTTCTGCCTAGGAGCGTTTTTCATCACCATGCTTGCCAATTAATAGGATAGAAAAATAATATCGCAATATACAGCATCCTGGATGGGTGTAGCTCTTGGTCTTAGCAGAAAACCTAGCAGAAAGCTCCAGGATGGGACACCGGTTAGGTGAGCAGGCTGCAGGGCAAAACTAAGAGGAAAGGAACGGCTCCTGGGACTTAATCTAACCTCATTTTAGGTTTTCTTTCCTCACAGTTCATACTGACAATTAACTATATATTTCTGGAAAATATGAGAAAGAGTTGTTGTCTGATACCCGTTGGCTACCAATCCTACATAAAGCGCATGCCACCATAGAAATTTAGTGACGCTTTTCCATTAGGACAAAATACAGACTGTCCTAAGTCCCACCTGCATGGCAGGAGAACAGCACCAGCTCTCCTTCCACGCGTGTCCAGTCAGGTGCAACTCCAGGACCTTGGGGCTAGCACAACATCTGTAACGCCGAACAATTAAAGTCGTTCCCACCCCAGCTGAGCTTGGCTCCTTTGGGAGCAGCGTGCAGCGCGTGTTGTATCAAGACAGTGATGATCTGACGGTTTTAGGAATAAACCTTTCAAAGAAGAGAAGACGTTGACACAAAATTGAGGTGCCACAGAAAAGGCCAGATGTTCAACTTTTAGGTCTTTATAGGGCATGCAAATTTTTCCTTATGACTGAATGTGCATATTACCCATTGATGTGATCACTTATGCAACCAGCTCATCATCTGAATAGGCAAATATCTTATCTTCTGCAGTAACCATACTCAGAATTTAATGCAAAATTCATTCTTTTTGAAAATCAGTCCCCTAGAACACAATGGTAAATCATGCACGATGAAGCAATATGAAGCGAAATGCTGCACCCCTCTTCTGAGGTCTTTATTTCTTTTCTCTAGAAAAACGTCTCCACCTTCATGCTGAAAGCCACAATTATTATTTCTTCATATTCACCCTGTGTTACTGCTCAGTGGCTCACATCATTGATTGGGCTCCATTATGCTAAATTCTAGAATGCCCAAAGAGCTAAATATAAAGCAGGAGACAACAGATACAAAAATAGATGTGGACCGCAAGGTAACCGTGAGCCACAGGAACACCCTGCCGCCGATCTGTCTTCCGAGGCACAGTCAAGCGGAGCTGGGGTGAGTCAGTACATGACCGGCGATCACAAAGGATGAAGAGTTTGTGGTGGTTCTCACATCGCTGAATTACCGCCATTAAAATAATTATCCTGCCTTGTGTTAGACAACACGGCAGCGTTCATGCAACCCGTGATTGAACGACATGCAAAAATAAGGGTTCTGGTCCCTAATGATGAAATTACTTCTCCTTCTTTTTCTTTTTTTTTTTTTTCCCCTCTTAACAAAAGTAAGACCAGCCTCCCAGGAACAGCCAGTTCTCGGCTCTGCGATGGCATTTTGCCTTGCCTATCGTTTCCTGGCAGATCCAACAGCTACTGGGTTCCTCGCTCCTTTCCTTTCCAACTGCACGGTGTTTATAGTCATTGGGTTTGAAAAAAATGGAGCAAATTGAATTGTGGATGGTACGTTGCTGGGACTGTTTAGTTTGAGGAAGAGGAGCCTGAGGGGAGACCTCATCGCTCTCTACAACTACTTGAAAGGCCACTGTAGAGAGGTTGGTGCTGGTCTCTTCTCACGGGTAATTAGTGACAGAACCAAGAGGGAATGGCTTCAAGCTGCAGCAGGGTAGGTTTAGGCTGGACATTAGGAAAAAATTCTTCACAGAAAGAGTGGTTAGACACTGGAATAGGCTGCCCAGGGAGGTGGTGGAGTCACCATCCCTGAATGTGTTTAAGAGTCGTTTAGATGTGGTGTTAGGGCATATGGTGTAAGGGAGAACTTTGTAGAGTGGAGTTGATGGTTGGACTCGATGATCCCAAGGGTCTTTTCCAACCTAAATGGTTCTATGATTCTATGATACATAATATAATATAATACACATGAAATGCACTTTATATTTGTGTATCAGCTTGTTAGCAGGCAGTACTGACCTTAACAAGAATTGCTTAGAAACCCACCTCCAGGCCCCAGCATCTGTAAGTCTGTTTGGTATGGTACAGAAATATGCTTTCCATTCATATTATGACCCACCGTATTTAGCTCTTCTCTCATACCCAACGACAGATGTACGTAAGAAAAGACATGTAGGAAAGCGAACCTGCCATGATTATCAGTCTCTAAAATGAATGCTTACTCAGGAAGACAAAATACTCATCCCCTCGCTAGGAAAACCCGAGTTCGATTATGTACACAAGTAACATGCCTGTAGTTTTGGTGCCATAAAGCATAAATCATAATTTAGCCCTCTGCAAATAGCCTCTCTGCACTGAGCTGCTGTGCCACGTTCCCCGAGGTCCACCTTCTTGGGAAGCGCCGAGCAGAACTGGAGGAGGCGGTGAGAAGGACCGCGGTGCTCCTAGGGCCGATCTTTGCCCCTGCCAACCCGCATCATTTCTGCACGCCTGAAACTGGGGGCGAACTGGGCCGAAATCCGAACGCGTCTTTTCAGGTGATGTCAACGCAATGCCCGCTTTTCTCCTTTTTTTAAAGGGTTCGAGGAATTCTGGATCCCTGTCAGGTCTGTGATCCCCAGTGCAAAAGGGAAAAGGATTTTTAATGAAAACCAGCTTCAGCTGTGAATATTTAAAACGGTGCCCGAGTGGTAACAGGATGATAAAGTTTTGATAGGCCTGGTATTGGCTTTTATTTTTTTAAGGGGGAACTCCTCTCTCACTAACGGAAAAAAGCATTTTTAATGCCAACATCAATATAAAGTGCTGCTGGGACTTTTATATCATTTCAATATCAGGCCTGTGTTCAAGGAGCAAAAATAAATGCAGTGTTCACAACCATTTGATATTATAGCTGAATAGCTTTCAACAAGCTCTTACCACGTTTTTATGCACAAAGTACGATTTGGAGGCTGGGGATGGAAAATGAGGGAACTGGAGGGGAGGGGAAGCTTTTTGTTAATTTATAGACACCAGCTGAAGTGTTTAAGAGCAATCTTACCGGGGTCACAACATGGTGCGTAGATCAGGTTATTTTGCAAATAGCAGAATTTCTTCTTTTTTCCCTTCTCCTTTTTTTTTTTCTGGCAGCATCAATAAAATTTGTTTGATGCACTTTAAATGTTTAATTAAAACATTATGCTATCACATTTACTGTAAGTGATAAAAACACTTTGGAGGTGGTCTTAAAGCAATTGGTGGCTCCGAAATTGCTAGACATGCACTAGTAAATCAGATACAAAGTCCATAAATTGGAACGATTCTCTTTCAGGCCTCTGCCATTTCACAGATATTAAAGCTGCTTAATTTAATTCCTCAGTAATGTGGAATGTGTACAGCAGCTGATGTGACTTCTTCAGACTGATTGTTTAAGGTCATATAAACTCAGGCCCACAGAGCACAGGATAGAAATTCCCTCTTCTATTAATACTGTTTATAATTCAGTTCTCCTTCAATCCCTTAATCAGAAAAGAAATGTTTATTGTGTCATATTGCTATAAAATAAGTAGGAATTGTAATGAGTATTTGGAAGTGTAGAAAAAACATAGCCACAGCTACTGGTACAAACCGGCTCCTCTTTTTAAGCAGGTTCGTTCAACTGAAAAGGAAAACTTGTCTTTAATGCAAAGCAGTCACTTTTATATATGGGATGCGACTCTATTTTGTAAAGTACAAAGTATAAAGGAGAAGTCCAAGCTACTGTAAACCTTGCAAATGACTTTAACTGTTCCTTAGCAAGTAACGCCGCCCCGTATGTACTAGATGAAATCCATACCCAGCTGAAGTCAAGGGGAGTTTTGCTGCTTCCTCCCATCAGAAGGGCTCGTGCTTTTAGGAATTGCATAGGTAGCATCTTTAGCAATATGCAAGGGATAGCATCTGCTGCTCCACTGCTGTTTTAATACCTGCATTCAAAACACAATAGTAATAAAAGCTTCAGAACAAATTATTACGATTGGCTTCTTTGCCTACGTTGGAAATCTTTACCGAATCAAATTAATACAGAATATAAATATCACAATTAGATTTCGCCAAGATGGGCAAATAATGAATCTTTCTTCTTCAGCTAAGAAAGTAGATTTTCTTGAGAAATCTCTGAGTCAGCATTTCTTGCAAGATGAACCTTTTTCCCCTTCCCCCAACAATGTCAATAGCTGAGAAGTCAATGATTTCCAAGGATGTCACGGATAACTTGCAATAGGAAAGGTAAAAGTTCACTCATTTTGATGTGTACATAACCTATTTCAGTCGTCTTTAACAATAGGTAACATGAAATTCTTAGCATGGAAAAACCGACTAAATATCATGTCCCCTGCTCATAAAAAAGCCGTGTGACGAGTTTGTCCCGGGATGAACAAGAAAAATCAGCTCCATGAAAGGCTTGACTCCGGAGCAGCAGGAGCTCTTCATGAAGACCTCTGCCGCAGGAGCCACTGGGGAGATGGTTTCTTGACATGAGGGTTTCCAGGGCTGCGGACACTTCTTTCTATTCTCAGCGGTGTCCTGAATCATGGCCGAGACGGATGCCGTGCGAGGCATCAAGCGGCAGCGTACAACACGTGCTGACGGTGGTGGTGTCAGAGAAGTGTGTTGGTGAAAATGATACTGTCGTCTTCTGTGTGTTTTTAATTCATATCTGCTCTCTTTCCTGATGAAACCACGTTTTTACCACCAGCATGAGGTAGAATGGATTTTTATCTCTCATGCATCAACAGAGTTATCAGCGCGTTCTAATTACACTGTGTTGTGAGAAGCAGCAAGAGCACAGCTGGATTTTCCGATTCCAGATCCGAGGTGTCTGCGAGGCAGACATTTGAGAAAATAACTAGATACTGAGGCTCGTTAGACCATGTAGCATTTAAACTAGGGTTGAATTTGTCTCATGAACTCTGTCCTGCGTGGTCAAATTCCAACTGCATGTCTGCCTGCCCTACTATTAATCACTTTTTGGATTAAGAGACAAAAATCACCTCTCCAACATTCTTAAGCAAATGTGTGTTTTTTTCCATAAACAAACAAAGAAATCAAAACTATTTGTCTTAACTTGTTGATTTGTCCAAGTTATCTCATCCCAGATCCAATGACGGTCCCGAATATTAATGGGAAAAATCCTCTGTAACAGCTGCACCTCTTTTAGAGCTATTATTTTCTTCAGGCTTCTGTCGTACTGGTTGCAGTTTTCAATGGTTAAAAAGAGTAGCAAAGAAGGAAAGTCTGGGTAATCTCACCCATCTTCACCTGACCTATTTTAGATTCTCATAACTGTCAAAAGAAACAGAGAAACCAATTGTTGCCATACACAGTGAGGTCTTCATTAATAAACTCTGACAAAACCCTGTCAAGCATCAAAGTCATTTTCAGCAGAAATTAATTATGTGTACTGGAGTCATTTTCAGAAGAAATTAACTGGGTGCACTGGAGTAATTTATGCCACCATTTCTGAAAGGAGGAAGACTTGATTCCGTATTTATCATAAAGAGTATTCATAACTGAAAAAAAAAACAAACCACCCAGGTTTTGGCCAGTTCAAGTTTGGTTATTACGCTTCATATCAAGAAAAAACCCAAAACATTTAGTATCAAATATCAGTTCAACCAGAGTTTTAAAGTGCCTGTGTTGGACAAATATCATAAGACGCATGCACAAGTCAAGAACATCATTCCTAGCTACTGTGAATTTTGATAATGTATAGGCATTAAACCCTTCTTTATATTTGTCATAGGTTAAACACTCTACTTAAGTATCCATATTCACATAGAACTGAGCAGATCCGTCCTCAAGGTAAGCTCAAGGCCCTCAGGAATTTTTTTCCTTTTTTTTTTTTTTTGTGTGTGGAAAACTACATTTTTAAACAGTTTTGATATTTCATAATATAGTTTGTGACAGGGCTATTTCACCATTCACTAACGTGGGCTGCAGTGTCATCACAAAGTCCCTAACACTGTGTCAGTGTGAGTCGATGGAGAAGACATCAAGATGTCAACATATTCCGAAAGGGGAAAGAGTGTCAGTGCATGTCTACAGAGACACGGTGGTATGTGAAGAAACAGCAAAAATCAAAATGTATCTGTGATTGCACAGCACCGCCAGACAAAGACACCCTCAACCCAGAAGGCTTTTAAGAAGCACGTGCAGTATTCAAGAGGAAGCAACCAGGTAACTGTGATATTTTCAAGTATTAAGGGAAGTTTATCTCTAAATAACTCTTCTGTGCTAAAATACCTCATCTGTAACCAGAAGTCTCACAGTAGTAAGACTAGGTGATTGGAAAATGACGCACTAGTGCGTGTTAAAGAAGAGGACAGATGAACAGCCCATTGGGATGTGCATTGCCGTCCTCCTCACCACTCTCCTCACGCAGAGGATGGTCTTGAGAGGTTTTCTTCCCGCCTTTCCCCAGTCAGTGGAGGGTGCAGCATCCTCCTTAAGGGTTTGCACAACCTGCGCGCAGCTCAGAACAGCAGCCAGCAACAAACACCAAGGCGAGAGTCTTCTCCCGTAACCAAAGGACCGTATCTGCCACAGCATCAGTACACAAACAAGGCTCGTGGTGCACGATGGTACCTGCTGATTTCGTGGAGTTGGTTTGAGCTCACTAAAGGCAGATCGAAGGGTTCACTTATGTTTAAGCAACTGGCCAAAGCCCTCGGGGATGCACGGCTCCACCAGTCTCTGCAAGTGTTTGTCTTTCCTCACCCCAACCATGTTTCATA
Organism: Chroicocephalus ridibundus; assembly: GCF_963924245.1. Taxonomy (NCBI): domain Eukaryota; kingdom Metazoa; phylum Chordata; class Aves; order Charadriiformes; family Laridae; genus Chroicocephalus; species Chroicocephalus ridibundus. Next base: position 89,147,373 of record NC_086287.1, read on the forward strand.
AAATATTCAGCCCTGCAACTCCCCTTCCCACGTGCCGCCTCCTCTCCCAGCTGTGCTGAGTCCTGTCCGGTGTTGTGAATGGAGTGGCTCCCCACAGCCCCCTTTTCTGCACGCCCTTGGGGAGGACACCCCACCATCTCAGAAGCGCAGCTCTATAGTGTTGAGTTACATTTTTTTAGCCCAGACATCTGGAATGTATCATCTAGGAGCCAGATTTGAGGAGTATCTTAATTTTATGCTGCCTGCAGGAAGGAGGAGGGCGGAGACTTCACATGACTGCAGCACAGACGAGCTCTAGCTATTTTTTGCATGATTAGTGGACAATGTAAAGGTCCACGTCAATGTGTGGTCCACCAAAGCCCCTTTCGGACCCTCAGTAAAGAAGTTCCTCCATCAACATTTGTTGCGTCAGGGCAAAACTGAGGTGAACAAATAGAGATACATCCCGGCTGTGGCCTGAATGGGGCCAGGTTTCCAGAAGTAATTCCATACATTAGGAATGGAAGCTTCTTTTCTTCAAGACTTTTTGAAGGCGAATTGTCTAACATGACCGAGGCACCCGAAATCCTACAATTCAGAAAACTTTAGGCCAGGGCGGGACTGAAAAGCACCCAGGAGCCACACTCTTACTGGTAGTGGCAATACTTGTCAAAATAAGGTGCCCTCCCCCGAGCTGAACAATGGGCCTCTGGAGGTCCAACCACACTACTGGGTGTTGTGAAAATAAGAATAAAACCACTACAATAAGTCTCACTGCATTCATCTGTCAGTGCAAAACAGAAGACAACCCGGAGTTCAGCACAGCAAAACAGAGGAAAGGTGTGATTGACCTGACCTTGGGTGGTTGGGTTTTCTCCCCCGCCCCCATTTTGCTCTGCAGCGTGCGCTGTCTTTCTAACGGGGGGATTTTCGTCCTTACCACAAGCAAGGTCAGTGCGTGCCGTCTCCCGGGCACGTAGCCGCGGCTGCTGCAGGGCGCAGGGAAGCCAAATCCACCGCTGGTGCAACTCCACCAGAGCTCCCAGCCTTACAGAAGGGACTAATTTGGCCTTGTGTATTTTGAATAAATTGTTAACTCTTCTCGGCATGAAGAAGTGATTATTGAAAAGTTTGCCTCCACATACAAATGCAAATGACAGTCGAAGAACACGTGAATGTTAATCTTCCAAACCAAGTACGTAGACAAATGCTAGTCATTAGAAACATTTCCGTGCATTTATATTAGGCTGTCCTCTAAAAGACTTTTCAGACAAATATGTCATCAAGATATTCAAAACCATGTAATCTTATCCAAAGTTTCATCTATCAACAGTACAGTTTTCATCTCTCGCAGCTGTGTGTCAGAATGTGCAGGCAGATTAGCCAGCTGATAGCAAGGGGGGAAGGGAAAGAGGGGCTCTGTCATCATCAAGAAATACTGCTGGGAAGAAGAGACTCTTGCTGTTGATTTTCTAAAAATCTCCCCAAGAACCCTTTCCATGCGGGGATGCAGGGGAGATCTGCAAAGACTTGAGTTTTTTGACGAGAGTTGGCCCTCCTCCCGCTGTTTCCCCTTCCCTGCAGAGTGTAAATTCTCATAGCAAAAAACATCCTGAGCACAACTGTGTATCTGGTGTCTGTGGCAAAGCGTGTCCTCCCCCCCCGCCACTCCACGACAGATTAATTCACCTGATTTCTTGTGCTTTTGTAGGCCCGGGGAGAACGAGATAAAACCCAAATCTGGATGGTTTTGAACTCCAGCTGCACCCTTCACCTCCCTCAAAGGGCAAACCCCCACGCAGGTCCCTTCTTCTAGAGCCAGAGGGATCACTTTAAAAAAAAAAAAAGTTTACCTCAACACTTTTCAGCAAGCAAATTCTGTAATTCTGTTGTTTCGGGGAGAGAGAGATGAATGATGACATATATGGGCTTCTGATAAAGATGCAAAGAGATAGGACTAAAACCTACAGTAAAGCACTGTGAAATGATTCCTCAATATGAGATTCAATGTGCTGCCGTTGTTGTCTATGAGACAATGTCTTTGAATCCATGCATATGAATCCATGCATAATCTTTGAGCGTATTCATTTTTAAACACATTCTTTCAAGTGAATTCTAGCATTACTGAGGAGCTCTAGCTTGACAGCACTTGAAGACAATGTTTTCAAATTTAGGGAGAGTGGGAAAGATCTTTCAAAACCACAGAAGGGCAGTTAGGACTTAACATCATCTAAAACAGGCTTGTCCTTTTCTGGGTATCTTTGAAACCTCTTTTTAAAGCAAAGCCCTAAATCTCAGTGTTTAGTGACACAAATCGAGTGCCTTAATTTTCAGAGTCGCAAATCCAATTTGTGCTGACCGTGCAGAATACCGAGGATCTCTGAATATCACCTGTCCCAACAAACCCAACTTCGGGTTTCAGGGGTTACATTTTTCTTCTGTGCTTGTGGCATGAAGATTATTCCTCTAAGGACAGACAGAAACAAGGACAGTGCTTAGCCGTTTGCCAGGGGCTCTGATCTCGGATTCAAGGGGTATTTCAGCAGAAAGGAGTCTGTTTTGGTGGAGAATCCTCCGATACGGACACCTCCCCGTGCCCTGGACCGAAGCCAGCTGATGTCAGTGTAGTCACCAGACAGTCTGCGGGGATTAGGGTACGAGCCACCGAAGCCCTAACTGAGGGAGCCACCACTAAGGGAGCCAGAGCTCCGTATCTTGCTCGTATTCCTCTGAGCTTATCCGGTTCCCTAACTTCAATACCAAATCAATCTTTTTAATGGGAGCATAATGCTTAACCTATTTCCGGAACTTTTCCCTCTGCCTTGGAAAAGTCTTTTGGAGCAACTCGACTGACAAAATGTCGGAGCGCAGGGAAAGAGCCTTCCAGAGCCAATATGGAGGTGTCCCGCGAGGGGCGAAGGAGAAGGCAGTTGTCCGCTGAAACACAACCCTTAAATGCAAAAGCAAAATTTAACATCCCTGGAAAAGGACCCCCAATATACTATTTCTTAAAGCTTCATTTGACAAACTCTAACTTGAAACTCTAAAGCATTTTTTAAAGCTTTTTAAATACTCATGTCGTTAGTTCCTTGCTTGGAAAAGTACCTTTATCTTCTCTGAAGAGAAACAGAGAAGAAGCGAGGAGCCAGGCAGGAAGGGGAAGACACGTTATTTGATGAAACGAGACGTTTCCCCCAGCCTGGGGCTTGCTGTCCTCCCAGCGAAGCCCAGCCTGCCGGCTCGCTGCCCGGGCACACATGCCTGCCTGCCAGCCAAGGTCCACCAGGTCAAAAAACTGCTTTATAGAGAGTGCCCTGAGCTAGTGTTTACCTAGAGGAGCCATCACAGCCTCTCAGGAAATAATCCACATTTTCAAATGAGCCTGCGTGCCCAAATATTTATTTGCTAGTTAGATGGTCATGGCTGTAGAGCGGTTGTTATGGTCTTCTGGGGACAGCCTGCAACTTGTACTGCTACACAGAATTTGTTTACCAGATGAGGTATTAATCTGGTTAGTTGAAATACTATGGCCTGTCCACAAATCATTAATGTTGGCTGCAGTACCGTACACTGTTAACACATGTACTTCAGGTCGGTCGGTCAGTCCAGTCCCACATAACAGATATTTAGCCCAGAAAGGTCTGCAGACCTTTCCCGACCCTGATCTTTTGCTGGCCGTGCTGCCAGACCAGCAGAAACCGGTGCAAGGCATGGGACCATGGGTGGAGGCTTTGGAATTACGACTTCAGTAGGCAAAGGAGGAGGAGAGCGAGCCATTTGCCAAGACAAGCATGGGTGGTGTGGCTTCGAGAAGACAGGGACATCGAGCAGCAGGGAGCAGAGCTTGCTGGAGTGGTTTTTAAAGATGGTTTAGGAAACTGGCTTTGATTTTAACAGCCGGTTCTACCAACAGAGACCAAACTGCCTTCGGCACAGCCCTGTCCTTTTTCTTCGCCTACACACCGCCACAAGCCACAAAGCACTCACCAAGACTGTATAACAAACTTAACTTCAAAAGACCAAAAGCCACAAAAAGCATAATGTCCCACAAAAAGGGAGCAGGAGCACGAAGAGAGGTAGCAGTAGTGATTTCCCCAGATGCCTTTCTACGAAAAGAGAGAAGTGGGCAGCCAGGAGGTTACGTTACACTTCCACATCTTCTCTTGGTCCTAGAGCCTCTCCAGCCCTTCATAAGGGTTCCCAGCTTCAGCCAGGGCATACAGAATTGCAGTGTGGACTATGCTGAAGATTTTGGCTTCCAGTGGGTACTGGGCACCTCCTTCTGTTCCCACCAGAGCCATCTTACAGGAGTGAGCAGACAACTAACAGCCACAGCGCTGCGCTCCCCGTGGCCGTGGCTATCTCCTCCCTGCCCAGCTCTGAGGGACGTCCTCAGAATCTGCGAGGACCCACTGCTAGGGCTGGTGTTTCCTCTCTCAGGCTTGTCATCAACATTTTTGCTTTTTTCTTTTTTTTTTTCTTCTCTCTCTGAATGGCTGGAGTCAAGGATGTGGTCTTGGCCTTATCTTTGAATTTCCTGGCTTTTGTCAGCGAGCGTGTCGCAAAGGCCATGTTATTTGCCCAGCTGCACTGACAGCAACACGGGGATTTTGCCGCTGCTCTTGGAGGCTTATTAGAAAAGGCTGCTTGCCGAACGTGATGCGATTGCTGCGTGTACACCCCCGCCCCACGCTCTGCCCCTGCCTCCGGCGGTGTCCACAGCCCCCCTCTCACAGGAGAAGGGCACACAAAGACTGTTCGTGAAGGGAAGGACATTCTCCCCCGCGCGCAGTATCACCGCACTAGTAGGGTGTCACTGGCACTGCATCTGCAGTTGGCACGTCGCAAGCGTAATCAAAACAGTTTTCCTCCTAACTCATAACAGACAGCATTTCTCCGAGAGGGATTTACCATTGGCTGGTTCCACTGCACAGCCCAGATTAAAAACAAACCAGAAAAAAAACCCAAACCCTTAGCGCTGTGTGTAATCAGAGATGTGAACACTAACCCCGAAGTTGCGCGTCCCACACTAGACAAACCAAGCTGTACAGAGATAACAAAAGTTCAATAACTTCTTCAGCAGATTGTGCTCTTGATTACTGCAAGCTATCTGCTTCAAAGAGCTGCAGCCTTGCCGGTGGGGATTCATTCAGCCTTTCTCGAGCCAGGAAGCCACCTCTGAAGCTGCACCATGGGCTGGGAAGCCTCCAAACACCTTCGGGAACCCGTGAAGGTACTTTTGTCCTAGAGAGGACGTCTCTTAAGACGTGGTGAACTCAACCTGCTTTCAGAAGGTTTTTCAGGCCAACAGAGGCACCCGAAGACTCAGAGAAAGATGACACTGCCAGATGGCACGGCCCAGGGAGAGGATGAAATGAAGGCTGCGGGGGATGCGTACACTGATTTCTCCAAAGACTTTTAACCACGATGAAGAAAGAAATAGCTCTGCCACAAGAGAGTCTGATGAGAAAAGTCATTTGCTACTGAAATGTAATTTAAAAAATGTATTTAATACCAATTAACAACACAAGCCTGTAATATCCACTTATCTAAACTGCTTGTGGATTACTTGCTTTTCACTTACTAACCTACCCACTAATTTCTACAAAAAATAAAAATACAGGTCAGGCTTTTGCTACCAGATTTAGTTATTTTACTACCAGACAAAGATGAGCCAGAATGGTTATCAAGAAAAATAAGGGGGGAAAAGAGAATTGGGAAATCTTAGACATTGTATTAAAACAACAGTTTTTAGGGTGTTTGATTTACTATTCAACTGTGCGCAGCTGCTGCTGTGAGAAATAGGAAGCATGCCAAGGGAAAGAGATGGGGGAAAAAAATTAAGGGGCGGGGGAGGTTTGCAGAATCAACTAGTTAATGAGATATGAAAATTTTTATGAGTAAGCCCCTGCTGAAATGCACTTGTTTGTTCGAACCAGCTTACTGCTTACCCACTGACACGGCAATTCGGGTACGCTCTCCAAAGGACTTAATCACCAAATGTTGAACTGTAGATAGCATTTGGGTTTTTCATGCACTGGTTTAAGATGCTCTGTGTTTCCCCCTCCTTAAATTGAAGCAACCTAAAATCTGCTGGGGTCCTGGCATGGGTTTCCTTCTCTCTGCAGGTGCTCCGTATGAAGGGGGGCACTTTCCATGGGGAGGGCGGTAAATGGTCCTCGCGTGGGGAGGAAGCTGAGCAGGGTGAGGTAAGAGATGTGGGTTTGAATGCCTTCAGGCGGAGGACAGGAGGGAAGCGGTGCTCTCAGCATCCTGCCTTGCCCAGCCTGGTCCCTCCAGCCCCATTACGGGCTGAGAAGAGTTCTCCTTTCTCCACTTCTGGGAGATTCCGCGTTCCAATGTTCATGGAAGATCCAAACCCATGAATTTTTAAAAAAAGGAAAGCTCTCTGTTTGGTCCAGAGGGAGACACTTAACTCTTTAAAAAGTCCACGCCTTCCCTTGGCGTTCCCTCTAAGACCGCATAGGCAGTCCCCTGCTGACTGTCCCCACCTCTATGAATCCCGTTCCTGGGCACTGAACAGTTTGCAGACACTTTACCTGGCAACCTAAGCACCAAATTCAAGATTATACAGAACCCTGATTTTAGGAGCTGCGTTATTGCCTCTTAATCTCTTTTGACATAACCTAAAGCTTGTTTTGTGGTCCAAGTGAAAAAAGACTTCAGCCTCCTCAGAACAAGCCTGACTTGTTTGTAATAATTTCTTGGATTATATTTTGCCCAGTTGCTTCTACGAAAAGCCCCATCATACTTACAAATGCCTTTGATATTGCTTGGTGGTTATTGTAAGTGGCAAAAACTCAACAATTTTCAAGACAAATAAGTGTCCCAAATTCTCTAAAAATGAAACGCAAACCCTGGGGCACGGAGCTCAGGTTTGTGTCAAACCCTGGTCTGTGATATTCCCCGTGAGGAGGGGAGAACTGGCACCACCACAAGTCCTGGATTTCATCTTGGTTTACTCATTGGTGAAAATCTGCTGCCGGAGAAACTTTTCAACCTGAAATGCTCATTTGCAGTTGATTGATAAACTCCCCAAAACAACGTTTTATTGTCATGCAGATTCAACAATATCTAGAGCTACTAGGCAGCTAATGGGCTTGGCCCCAGTCTGCTCCTAATGATATTAATGAAGGGTTATTTTCTAGAACCTGTTCAAATAGCAAGCATTTAAACTCAGGGATTAAAGCAGTATGCGGTGCCCCTTTACGACATGCACTGTTTGCATCTGCTGCACGGCGAGAAGAATACCCATTGTGTCGGTACTCCAGAAGGCCTCACTGTAGAATATTAGACTTAAGAAATCATTTATTGGGCTCTTATCTTGCATACCTAATTGAGATGTCAGGCCGCTGCATTTAAACTGTAACTTGCAGACTAATTAAAGGCAACAACTTAGTGCTTACCTGGGGATTCGGGGAGATTGCACGATGACCTGCCTGCGTTGTAAAGGGATGATTAAACAGAGTGAACTAAACAATGTCTTTATTTTTCTGGTGATGCCTGATTTGGGGGAGTAATCCCACTTTATCCCCAAACATAAACCTTTTTGTTATTGAGAAGGATATAACCTAGAGGTGCCTTACGGACCTTTTCACCTGGCTTTGATGTCCTCACAGTAACCAGCCTTAAGCTTGTTGTTTTCCTGTTTTATCTTTCCCCGAATTGTTTCCAAGCAGCTATCTGGTCAGCGGGGAAGCCTCACTTTTCTGCAGGGAAAACCGCAAATGAACCAAATGAAGTTTTATACGTGTTTTTTTTCCCTTTTATTTGCATATATCGTCTTCTAACTCCAAATTCTAATCCTTGCATTGAGTAACAGTACTTGGGATCCTCGTGCAGAATAGCAGATCCGAAATGGCAAGTTAAAGCTCAGGGTCACTGCTGGGACAAGAGGAAGCAGGAGGCAGTTTTCCTGTCTTCGTGAAGATGATGCTGCTGCCTAGATTTCACATGGTGTGGAAGGAGGGAGGCAGACACTAAATTAAAAAAAAAAAGCAAAAGTTTATTTGACAGTGTTACGAGGAGGGTAACTGGAGGCAAACATTTGACACTGACATGCTGGAATGCTGTAAAAATTTAATTAGATGGGTACATTAGTCATAGTTGTATTAGGGGGTTCGCATACTACGTACAAAAATGCATGCTCCAGTACAAAAGAAATATTTAAGTCCTTCCTGTAAATACCATTTCCCTCATTATTGGGAAATGTGGTCTCAGTGGGACCATCGGCCATGTCATTGTATTTACAGAAGTATGGTTAGAATGAGATTAACAGCATTTATGGGAAGGATTTTCCTGCACAGAGAACGATGCCCATTACATAGGGAAGGTTGTACAGCCGAGTGGCGGTGAAGTAGGCGTACGTGGCTGCTAGCTGGTTTAATGTAGGGTTTACTTCTATGCTGTTAAACTGTCTTTAACAACATCATGTTCCCTAAAACAAGGGCTATGGGGTGAGCTGAGACGCACTGAAGCATGTCAACAAGGCCCACTGCAATTTTGCCTGCCCCTGGAAACCATTGGGGAATGCTTTATGGCTTCATGGCTGTCCAAAGGAAAGCTGGACAGACCTGCTCGCTCAGTCTGGATAGTTAAGCATTTTAACAATTCACTCTTTACAAGGTGATCCCTTGGGACTAGGTTTATTTGGGAATTTCAGCTGAATCCAGCGGGGATCGCACCAGTTGGGGCTTCTCATAGCTCCCAGTATGGATCTGTGTGACCGTGATTAAAAAAATTCAGTAACTTGCAAGATTTATGAGTGTTTTCTTTATTTTTAAGCTGCAGCTGCATCCAAAATCTTGCAGGGAGATACCTACATTTCAAGAATCCTCTTCCTCCCTGCGGTGAACCAGTAAACCAATTTAGGCCAAATATTTCCCACATGCTTGACATAAAGAACTGGGTTACTGTGGGGCTGCTCCAAAGCCTGCAGAAACCAAAGTCTTTGCAGAAAACCTTTGAACGTGAAGATCAAGGTGGTAAGCTAGTTCCAAACCAAAGAACTGGTAAACCAGTTCGAAATCGCAGTTGGAAGGACGTACTCAGCTCTAACACCGCATACACTCTGCTGCCTTCAAAATCCTCCCTGCCTCATGGAATGTGCTCCTGTCTTTCTTTGGAAAAAATGCATATTTCAAGTCATTTGCGATGATTTCTTTTCAGAAATCCCTGCAGAAAAGGAGATTGGACCATTTCCCTTACTTTTCTTTCCCATCAGCTTTACTACATGTGGAAAATAACATTTCAATTTGACGATGTTCATTTAGTAGTAAATAAGCAAATAATCGGTCATGTTTTATTTTAAACAGTGTTTCCGTTGTGGTACCATGTGTGACATTCAAAAGTAATTATGAGATTGAGATACCGGATAGGAAAAGGAGGAAAACAAAAGATGACTCAACCAAAATCAACTAATACTTTGTCTTAATCAGTGTTTGGATTGTTCTGATGAATTTGATATCAATTCTAGAGAAAAGGAGAAGGCTATAGTGGTGATGGGTTCATTTCCCAGAATTCAGTGAATTTGCAAAGAGGGTTCCGTTGTCTGTGATCACCTGTAAGCATTTAAAAAAGGAAGACGTGCAACTTCTGAGGAAGGCAATTGTGACCCCAGGAAACCGTGTGTGTAAATACCAGGAACTTACGTCAGGAAGGGTGGTGGCAGGTAGGAAGATATCCACGTTCATCTACATAAAATAATGAACAGCGGCCTGTGCTTCTGATTGGAACACTAAAATGGGGATCAAAATTCACCTTCAGTCTGGTGTACTATCTACACAAATTGAAAAAAAAAAAAAAAACGTGTCACACCGGGAAGGGAAGGAAAATGAAATCCAAAACCAAAATTTGAATTAGTCGGACTCTTTCTTTTCTGAATCCCAAATAGAAAACTCCCAGCCCCACAAAGATACTGGCCCTTTATTGTCACGTTGGTTGTCTAAAATCAGGAGATCAGTCAGACCGACTGAATTGCTCTGTCATAGACAGCCAAATGACCACAAATTGATTACAAGGCAGATGCATACACACACATTTTTTTTTTTTAAACAGGGGGGAAAAAAGCTACCTTGCTTTAAAACATCTATTGTCAAACTTCTTCAAAAGCATTACCGTGAGAAGGAATTTGGGGCCGTAGGGATATTTTGCCTGGGGCGAAGGTGTCAGCTGACAACTGCATCTAATCCAGCATTGGTATGAGTCTCTCAACAAATTTGAGAGGTCTCTGCAGGAACAATGTTAGCGGGTAAAGGTCTCAAGAGATTTGATTCCAGGGCGTATTTAACCATTGACACTGCTATACTCCGCAAATGACAAAGTGGGATTTTAATTTGCATGACTTTGGAGAAAAGGGAGTCACCCAAGAAAAGGAGGACAGAGGATGAAATGAAATAAAAAATATTCTGGATGAAAATCTGTAAAATTTCCAAATGGTAACCAACGTGACATGGAACAGTGGTCTTCAAAAGGAAGTGAGGCTAGAACAAAAGCTCAAGAGCATCTCCCAGGGCCGCTAGTACAATGATAAAGAAAAGCTTAAAGTTCTGAGTGAGGTCCGCAGCAAAATTATAACATGGTAACATTATCATAGGCAAGAAATTGAGTTTAAATGGTACACAGCAAATTAAACAAATAAACAAACAAATAAATCATGAGAAAGAATAAAATGAGAGTGTAGCAGAGTGGTCTGGATGGAAGCAGGATGTATGACAGGCCACTCGTTTTGGATTGTGTGCCCATGGACACCACCTTGCCACTCACCAACAGCACCTGAAGCAGGCTGCTGGGTGAAATCAAGGTCCTACCACAGTGCCTCAGTTCACCTGCCTGTTAATCACCTTGATTTATTTCTCAGTTCAGTGGAAACTAAGGCTCCCACTAACATACAATGCGGCAGTTCTTTAGTGCCTTAAGAATTTAAGTCCCATTTGCAAAAGTCTGACAGGCGCTTTTGAAAATTGGCTCCATAATTAGTAAACCAGACAACTGGACTCTTAAGATCATTAGAAAGATATTAGGTAAAATCTTCAAAGTCAATGGGATTTGTACACCTTAGTCACATAAGCTCCTCTGAAAATTTTCCTTCATGTCAATCTGCATTCAAATAATTCTTCTCGCACTGGGCTATAGTGTGTTTGTCATGGCCACTGAGCATGAGAAATCAAATCTCAAAAATCCTGTAGGAATAGGAATTAAATAAACGTCTTCTTAAAACATTACATTTCCTAAAAGGTAAGAGAAATTGTGACTAAACCACACGGAGGAAAAAAAAAAAAAAAAAAGTAGCTTGTTAAATCAGACTGAAGTAGTTTCAGCTCATCCAAAGCCTGTTCCCAAGTCAGTGCTGGAAGATCAGAAAGCTGTGACCGGCAGAGCCTAGGCAAAAGCAGATGTTGTGTCCAGAGCCCTCGTTACAGAATTCAATAGCTGGTTTGGTGAATCGTTTGAACTGGTCACTTGGGAAGGCCGTGCCAGCTCAGTTTATGGTAACTTTGAACAGTCCAATGTTTGAAGAGTGTATTCACCTCTTACTGGAATAAAAGGCTGTGTTTGTAAATAAAATGACAAATTGTACCATATTACGGTCTTTTGCAACCAACAAACCATTCCCATTTTCCATGGAAAAGGAATAATTTTCCTGGGAAGAAATATCATCTGGCAGTATTTCTAGAGCCACGCTTCAAAGAGAAATTTGAAGCCGCTCTTGTATCATGTGCAGCCATTAATCAGCAAAAGTGAGATTCACATAAACAGAGGAACCCAAACCAGTAACGCAAACCAGTGAGCGCTGCTCAGCGTGGAGCACGTGAAAATGGGGGCGAAACCCCCCTTCACTGATAGAAAGGCACCCGGCCCCATCGCCCAAGGATCAGCCCGTGCCCTTGTATCTCAGAGCAAGAGCGGAGCGTTGCTGAAACCTTCCGGCGGCGCAAAACGTGAGCAAAGCCAAGGAGACTGGAACAACAAAAATAACATCAAAGGAAGCAGAGAAAAATGCTAGCTGCACAGTGGTGGGAGCGGCAGAATAAACCGCTGTATTATAGGACTGTCACCTGAGCGAGACGATCAATGCTATTAAGACCGAGTCAATCTGCGTCTGTACAAGTATAGCAGTGCTTGAATGATGACAAATCTCCGGGTCCAAAGGGAGACATCCTTCACCGTGTTGAAAAGTAAGGAAGCAGCTGCTGTGATCAGTTTTGGCAAGCGTTTCTCATCCCTACCTGGACCATTCCCATCAGGCGTCACGCACTGAAGCTTTATGCCTTCCCACGTAATGGCACTACTGCCATGCCGAGCGCCTGAATTGCGCCGGACAAGCCGTGTTGACTGCTGTCATTTCACTAAAATGAATAATTATATATCTCCCACTCGAGCTGATTGTTTGAAAGATGCGAGAGAGAGAGCGCAAGAGAGATGCTACCAATACAGGAGCTTGTCGTGCAGCTAACGTTGCCTCTGAGGGAAACCGGACTGGAGGAACGCAGGGTGGATTCTGGTCCTGCCGTCAGCGCAGGGCACCAGTGATGCTTAAGTGGCATATCTGTGAGCTGGTGGGACTCTGAGGCAGACAACTTTTTTTATGGAGGGAGGAACGAGGGGACCTTTTTCCCATGTGTGTTCAATAGCCCAGCCTGCAAACAGTCTTCTCCTCTCTTGTCGCTGTTCCACCCTTGTCTCTCCTTCTTGGCATGGTGCCTTTTTCCCCCCGAGCAGCAGCTGCGCACACTTGAATAGTAAATCAAACACCCTAAAAAACTGTTGTTCCAAAATCTTTTCAGATCTTTCTCTCCTCTATTTCTGTTCTCTTTTTCTTGCTAACGATTAAGGCAATCGGCTTTTTTTTTTTTTTTTTTTAATCTGGCATGAACTAATTCTGTGTTGCAAACAACTTGGTGTATCACAATGTCTATCAAGGAAAGAATCTAGAGGTACATTTAGTTCATCTCCCACCACTGCATGAGTTGTCGGGGGGGGGGGGCACTATCGCAGGAAATGCCGGGGTGGGGGGGCAGGGTTCACTTTTCCTCTGGGACCAGGTCCCAGATCATCTTGTGTAAGGGCAAGGAAGATGGCAACAGCCTGGATTTCCAGGTGACAGATAGCAATATAAATACAGTCCCGTCAGGGCTGATTTACACTAGCCAGGGACCTGAGCCCAACATCCTAAATGGCATTTGTTTTCATGGTTTCAAGACTATTTCCACAGCAGAAACGTCTAGAGGATTAATACTGTAAAGAGAAGGATGAAGACAGAAGAGCAAAATACCAGATAATTAGCACCATGCTGTATATCCTATGCTTTTTGTTGAATTCAACATCCATCGCAGAGTAGCAGTGAGTTACTCCCTGGGAAAATGGGTGCATTTTTTCCCCCGTAAAGGTTAGATTTACAGAAGGTAACTTAGTTGATAGAAACGCCCAACTCCTGCCCAAAATACCTAGCAGCTTAACTGTTCCTGTATTTTGAAACTATTGCAAGAAATTCGTGTTGCATCTTTAAAAAGATCCAATTTGGAAATGAAAAAAAAAGATGCGTACCATTCTAGTACTGCCCCTTTTACTTGCATGGGATACTTAAGCCTGTGGATAGCTTCCCCCTTTAGAATGTACTAAAGTGGCTGTGAAAGTGATGTGATGGTAGGGCTTTGGCTGCGAAAATACCATGTATGCTTCATTACAAAGAAAACCACAGTTTGAAAACCAGGGAGAACTCTGATTCACCAGCATGACTCACACGCGCACTACAGAGCCTGCAACCCCTTTAGCAAAGATGCAAACCCAGCAGCGTGTAAGTACTTGCAGAGAGAACATATTTTTCCCTAAATGAATGATCTTTTGAAGTGCCTTATCTCACTCTTTTTGAAGGCAGTGGAAAATGTCTCACTGGACTTCGGACGAGGCCCTTAAAGGCAGGAGGAAAGTCAGTAGGCACCATGTAAATATCCACAAAAATGACTCAAAGCCACTATCAAGATAATGTTATCGTAGGAGATGGGAAGTTAGATTTCTGAGAAGGCTGTTACGAGCCCAGGGAGGACCTGTTACATTGGCTAGCATCTGATTGCGATTAGCAAAGCTGAACTTTTCAGGAAATGAATACTTTAGGGTTCCCACCTCCGGAGATAATTTTGACACGTTCTCAATTTCAATAGACACATCTGAAAGCCAAAAAAAAAAAAAACCCAAAAAAAAAAACAACCCCAGAGGATTTTGGGATGTCTTCAAGAAGTGTAAACAACTAGACTGGAAAATACACTTGTTTGAAGGTAACAACTCAGTTGACCGTAGCATAAAGGAATGCAAAGGAATTTCACGTCCAGGGATGAAATGATTTTGTTACGTTACTCCAATTCCTGAGACCACTGGGTCCAACTGACTATAATAAAGTGTAATATCGGAGCAACATGGCGAGGAGTCAGGCTGTTAGGCCCTGCTGCCTAACAGAGCATCAACTAGAGGAAAGAAACCTCTTTGAGGAGTAACTGCAATTCATTTTGCCTGCTGGGGCTACGAAAAGCAGTGTTAAGAACGTGCACGGGGCTTAGAGGGAGGAACTCAAGGTACAGATGCAGGTAAACTTGTTTATTCAGCCCTCTCAACTAAGCGTCTCCATTTTCAGAAGTGCAAAGCACCACCTTGCTCTCCCTGAAGCCGCCAGGCGGGGGAAGGAGCCGGGTTAGTGCTGCTGGTTTCCCACTCCCCATCACGGCCATAGCCAGCACGCCCATTTTTCCACTGAAAACAAATTCTGAAAGGGTTTGGGTTTGTTTTTTTTTTTTTTATATGTAGTTGATATATTAAGATGTTAAAAGAACAAAGCTCTGAATTTGGTTTCCAACATTTTTTTCTTTGCTTTGGGATGGGAAACTTTCACTGTGTTTTGAAAATTCTCAGGGGGGAAGGAAACTGTCTCAGTTTAGCACAAAAGGAAGCTACATCTACCATTTCTTTCCACGTCGCTGTGGCTGTGCTGAAGTCACCTCTCTGCCCTGGGTCTCTTTGAAGTCATTGATTCTGCAATATATTTCCCCACACACTTATCTTCAGCTTGAGCACTCCTGCATGCATTCAGCTCTCCTCTCTGTGAACTGCAGGTCTTTAGCTATATGGGCTCATTTTCCCTGGCTTTCGGACTCTAAGTACTGTCTTAACATGCCTCTCATCCACATAGAAGAGTCACGAATAAGCTGAAACCTCGGCTTTCCAGCTTGAGCTGTGGCAGTATCAGGCCAGGGCTGATGTTATGTACAGTAGGTTGGTGTTCCTCAGCAGAGAAGGCAGATGTAAGATTAAGTCAACCCAGATCCTGCACACTCATCTCTTAACCACGCTGTGCTCATACGAAAGGTCATCTCAGTCCCATAAACTCTCATGCTTGTATTTCCCAAGCTAGCAAACTCCTCTTATGGTTTTCAGAGCTGCCTGGAGCCTTTCCATGCTGGGCTTGCTTAACTCTGGAGCCGGTGATGATCATTAACGAAATGTATTCCCTACCATTTCCATGCCATCAGCTAACTTGGCTTTGGACTTCAGAATACTGTACATTACTTCTGGGTAAAACAGAACAGCCCTCTCCATTTCATAATACTAGGTTGGACCTGCAAACTTCTGAAAGGCTAGAATTGGGAAGTGTTACTTATCTTGTCTAGAAAGAACAGAAAATAGATTAGTGGCCGTATGTGAAGCATGTATTGATGTTCCTTAATACTTACGCAAAACCTCTACATAAAGCATTAACATGAGACATTGAAGAAAGGATCTTTTGTATTGTCTAAAAAGAGAGCGCTGCATTTTCCTCTTTGTAATAGATTAAACATTTGTATAGGATTGCTGCTGATCGTACAACTATTAGATCTCTGGTTGAGCAGAGAACGCCATTAAGCAGAACTGATTTATTTCATAGTTCACAACATCATTTCTTGGGGGAAGAGGGCAGGTGGGAGCCGTTATCTGAGGAATGCTGCCCTCAATTTCAGTGGAGACAGGATTTTGCCTGGTGCTGCTCCCTTTCCTGGCACTACCCTCGTACCTTCTCTGGAGCAGTTACGCCACAGATCAAGAAGCCATGAATGTAGACGCATGAAGACGTGAAGCTATTCAGGATCGTCTGTCTAGACGACCCAACACAGGGATGTCCAGTGAGCTGGCGTATTAAGGCACGTTTATTTCTATGGCCCATGAAAGAAAAACCTAAGGGTTGCAAACACACGCTTCCTTGAGTAAGCAACAAAAACCTATTTTGTGTCCCAAACTCCTGTCTCTGGATCCCCAGCAAGATACTTCAGCTGTTTTAATACCATTTCACTGTCACCAATGTCAAAAATGGCGAGGTACTATGATCAGAGATGGTTTATCCCCATTTCTTTGCTGCCTCTGTGGTGACACCGAGAGCACTGCCTTTATAGCATTCCTTGAACATCAATGGAAACACACATAGCACGTATTGAGTGGGATAACCCCCTACAGTCCTTTCCTCTCATTACCATAATACGGCATCCAGAGCACTTAGAACAAAAGCTTTCCTCCGATGGGAAGAGCAGTATTTTCCAGCATTTCCATCCAAAGATTCCTCTCCTACATTGCTGCACAATAAACTCGTCGTAAGAGGGATTTTATTCAGATAGGTGTCTGCATTTATGCTACAGAAATATTTGTTATATATAGACAAGATTACGCGTACCTCCCTCACTGAGCTAGATCATATCTCAAGGACACATCCCAAGGGAGAAGAGGGAGGAAGCTCTTCCATCCTGAGGCAGCACAGGAATAATTCCTCCCTATTTCTGTTTTGCTCCAATACCAACAGCAGATACTCACACGCCCCCACTCCTGTACGGACTCGGTCGCGCTGGGGTGGTGCAATAGTCGGTCTTTGTCTTTCTCCACCCACGAGTTTATGAGTCTAAACCCAATCTTGCAGCAACCACAGAAGCGCCTGGCCGCCCCTCCTGCCTTTACGTGAGCTCACATCCCACAATCCAGCTCAGGCACCTGTGTTCCTGAGTACGGATGCAACAGAGTTATGAACGTGAATCTGCACGGTGAGATGAGAGAATGCACAGAGAAAACGTTTTAAAAAAAAAACAAAAAACAAACCCCAACAACAATGAGCATTTAGAATAAATTGCAAATAGAGGCGCGTAATTTGTGGTTAGGGAGACTGAGTGCTAGTCATTATTCAGTATCATTCATTTCTTTCCTCCAAATATATGTATGAAAGCCAGGAACAAATAATACTTTTTATGAACAGGGAGGAGGCTTTTCTTCTTTTAAAATTAGATTATGTTAAAAAATAATCTAGGATGACTGGAGTGAGATTGTACCTATAGAGAGAAATTACTATACAGCCAAGTGAATCATTAATCCAAATATAATGTATAACTTTACAGCAAACAAAGGCCAGACATATTAAGAGTGAATTGTTTACAATAGAGAGTTACATATTAAAATGTATGTATAATTGTAACCTTCTGTTAACACCCTGTTGAAGAGAAGAAACACCAGTTCCAGGCTTTAAAACGCTATGTCTTAACTATGCTCGGTGCAGAGCTGTGTATGTAACGAGAGCAGCGTACATGGGAGGGACTCCTGCAGATAAGAAAAAAGTGAAGAAAAAACAGCTCCTACGAAATAACAGAATTTGCTCCATCTTCATTTGTCTCTATCAAAGGAATTCATTGTCATCTCCAGAGACAAACTTGGGGGAAAGAAAACGTGCTTTATTGAGAGCAAGACACATGATTTAATCTGATCTCACCAGAATTTCATTCTAGCCCTAGGAAGGTTGCCCTGGTGACATCACACTTTGCATCATGTCCTCAGCCCACAAGCATCCATTGTAAGCTCTAGAAGAGACTTGGCCTCATTGGGGATAGGAAAACGCGCACGCTTTGGAGGACCGCTCAGGGAGAACAAACGCATCTTCCATCTCTGGTACTAAGAGAAGCCCAGAGCGTTGGCCTGGGTTTACACTGATTGCCCCCACCTCCTCCAGAAAAAAACACAGAGGCAGAGAAATAAAGCCCCACATTCCTACCAAGCTGCTTTCCCAAACCTTTGGAAAGTACTTGACAGAGGAGAGTAACTGTTAGGCCTTCTACCGTTTAACCAACTCAACCACCATAAACGGCTTCTCAAAGCAATATAGAAAGGAAAAAAAAAAAACAGGTTTCTAGCTCTCTTCCCATTAAGAAATTGATTAGAAAAGCCTCCTGATCACCCATTAAACCAGAGGGAAACAAGAGCAGAGGAAGAACAAAGAATCCCTTGAATGATACATGCCCATTTCACTCGTAGGCCCAGTTTGGCCCCTACAAGCCCACGGTACTAAGTGCCATAACGCTGCTCCACCAGGAATCGCCTCAATAGCCTTCTCTGTGTATTTGTTGCTGTTCGTATGCTCACATAAATTTGGCAATACAGGCAAAACCCAATAACAGAAGCCACAGTCAACACAATACTTATGCGCATCACGTTGTAGTCACGTTTCAATATAATTTCCATGTAATCGCATTTCAATATTTTCCATCTCACTGAAGAAGTAGGTGGGACTAAAAATCCCTCAGACGCTGCGGAGTATCAGTTTCCCAACACAGAAGAAGAACCCAGTCTCCCTTACCCCCTTTCCTAGAGCCAAATGCAGGAGAGCTCCTCTGCCAAGTCCTCCTCACCCGTCGGTTGTTACGAAGACAATGAGAAAGTGAAGACTGACTTGCTTGTTATCACAAGGTTCCCAGCTGCCTCGCGCACACCTTGGGAGGATAATTTCAGAGGTGCTTTGTTGCAGGTGCCCCTCTTTTCCAATCAGTAGGCATCATCACAGCTGGATAAGAAGCTAACACAGATACCACCATCCCAGCCATTACGGGGACACGTAATACTACAATTTTCTGGGCTATTGATTACTGCCGTTCTGGCATTGCAACCCAAAACACTGGAGGAAGTCAAGTGGAGAATGAGAAGAGGTGGATTTAGCGTGCTGGCGAGCTGGTTAAAATACCTTTGCTGAAAAATAAAAAAAAAAAAAAAAAAGCTGCTTTCAAAAATCATAACTTTCGGCCAAAAGGTATGAATTTCAAGACAAAGGCTTGGCAGGTAGTTTGGGGATTTTTGTCTGGGTCTCCGACCTGCCAAATTAGTTCCCTAGTCACCCAGCTATCAATTATGCTCTCTCGGGTTGCACTTTGTTTTATTTCAGTGCAGTTTCATTCTGAGCTGCGCCACAACCAAGTTTCTGAAACGTCTCAAAAAAATAAGAGTGTTTTTCTGTCCCCGACCCCTCCTTAGCGTTCAGACGGAGGTAAATGACTCTATCATAAACTCTACGGGGAGTTTATTGATAACATGAAATGGTACATTTTGCTTTCAAGACATTTCTTATTACAGTCAGGAGAGAGAGGATGTGAGTCAGAAGCTTTCTTCTCAGTTTCACTCAGTTCATTTATTCGCTCGCTTTACTGAAATCTAAGTAGCTGTTAGAGCTAGAAGTCCCGAGGCGCGTGTGTTCTTTAACACATAACTTAATTTCCAAAACAAATAATTACAACTCCGTTTCAGAGAGTCACCCTTCCCGGGAGCCTGTGATGCATATGTAAAAATGTACAAACGCGACTGTTGAAGCTCCGCTGCAGCTAACTGCTCTTTCCGTGTCAGGGAGACTCACCCTCTGCCCACCACCTCTTCCACTCGGGCAGTCGCTTCTACATCTGCGTAACTTTTGGTTTCCTCCAAGTGAGCAGGCAATACCAAATCACTCTTTTGTCACGTACAGATCCCCTCGGAAAAAAAACTTCAGACATCGAACAGGTCTCCCTTAACATCAGATGGAGGTAACTCTCAGTTAAACCGCAGATAAAAGCTTTACAATTTAAAAGTTCGGTGTTCCTAAGGTTCCTTAGCATCCTTAGGAACTGGCTCCTCCTCCCTTTAGCTATGACACTGACCTAATTATACAGAGCCTCAACGCTACCGTGCGTAGCAGTTTCGAGTTCGCTTGTTATGTGATGCCTGCAACAATATTTATTCACAAGCTCTTTCAAATAAAACGTGTTGTTTTACTGCGTTAACATCAAAGCCCAGCTTGTAGATTGTACCGGTTTCATTTCTATGCTATGCATACCTATACATATATGTATTCATATATATATATATCTCTATGTACACACACAGATACACACACGCACTCTTGCCCAAGAGAAAAAGCAGTGCAGGGCTGCTTATACTAACAGCAAACAACAACTGATGCTTGTGATTTTGGATCGTCTGCGTGCCTTTCATATTGAAATCCACGCGTGGAGCCAAGCCAGGCAGCTGCCTGCACCGTGCCTCCCCCGCAGGGCCTGCAGGGATGCCGTCCTTTCTGCCCCAGGGGGAGCCTGTTTTCTCCCACCCAGGTTGGCAGCAGTTTAAGGCAGAAGTCCATCTCATCCAACACCTCCATACGTCATTACAGATTTTTATTGCACCTTCTTGACTTGAGGTGGTGGGTGGCTGTATGGTCATCACGACTATCTCGCAAGACGGCAGTGCCGTGTTAGATGATTCCAGATGCTTGCCAGAAGCTTTTTGGTGAATTCTTATCTGCAAGACATCATTTCTGGTAGGCTAAGAGCAAGCTGTGGAGGTTTTCTCCACACCCACTGTACAGCTTGGGGTACCTGTGTACAGTACACTTTCCCAAACCAACCAGACCAGCCCCCTTGTACACCTGCAATGCCTATCTGTTCACAAAGACACAGCTTTTCCTTGTGTCTGATAGTGGTCAAATTAAAAAAAAAAATAAAAATCCATGTATACTGATGAATTCAATCACCGTAGCCACG
Organism: Chroicocephalus ridibundus; assembly: GCF_963924245.1. NCBI lineage: Eukaryota > Metazoa > Chordata > Aves > Charadriiformes > Laridae > Chroicocephalus > Chroicocephalus ridibundus. The sequence goes on from NC_086287.1 coordinate 89,168,201, forward strand.
ACTAGGTCAGTGTATCAAGAAGTAAAGCAGTAAAAGTGTCTGTTACCCTCTAATTTCCTTATTCTCCGCTTCAACCCTTTTCTGCCTTTAAAAGTTGAAACTGAACTTTTAAAGAGAAGAGCAGATGAAAATCAATATCAATAGTGAGCTATAACATGGAACCTTGTGCCAAGACACATTGAATAATATTGATTTGTCTAAAATATAGGCATATGAAACCAAGCCCTTGCATTTTGAGGTATTTTCACTTTTGGATTCTAAAATCCTTGCATTCTCTAAAGTCCCCATACTCTTCTGTCCTCCCTCTCTGTTTGTTTTTTGTATTTTTTTTTTTTGTCCCTGAAGGTCTGCATAAACCTTCATACAACTAGACAAAGAAGAGGTCGGGTCCAGAAATAATGTAGGGTCCTTAGTTCCTTTCTTCAATTCAGTTGTGGGAATATAAACTATTTGGTGACAAACATTCAGCCGTTTGGGAAGATGGAGCTCAAATTCTCCTACTCCTCACTCATCAGCGCGGGAAAGGAAACCATTAGCTAAGAGAGCTGAAGGTCTTCTCTTCCCTGTCTTGGTTTGGCCGGTGCAAAGCAGTTATGTCCGTACTGCCTACAGGGGCACGGTTCAGCATGAGCCAGCAGAGGCAACGTGAGAAGGTAGAGCCAAAGCCCTGAACTGGAATAACAGCACGAATACTGTTATCGCATGTACGTGGGACAAACTGTGATCCTTCAGACGTTTCCCTGCGGACTCACCATTTCCCTTTGCCAAATCTGAACCCTTCTTGCACAACATAAATCTTTCCCAGCAGAGGTGGCCTGGGCAGCATCTTATTTTTTCATTGCCAGCAAGTATTTCTGAGAAAGGCTAGAACAGAGCGTGCCAGAGTCTGGAATTAGATACAAATTAATTGCATGTAATTACTCAAGAGCATCAAGTATCTTTTTGGGATTTTATACTTATTGTTATTGTAATGATGTTCAATTTGCAAATACAATCATTGCAAATTACTCTATTGATAACTTCAGCCTTCCCATTGTGTGTGTTCACCTCGGCAGATTTCTTGTGGTCTTTTGAAACAAGAGGGGTTGTAGCCATGATGAAGACACAAGTAGAGCTGAAAATTGACTGCTGTTCTCACAATGGCTTTTTGTTACTCAGAAGCGGGGAATTGGTAAATTATTAGGTTATGACTAAATTACAATGTCGCGGCAACATCTGAGAGGTCAAAGTCATAAACAAACTTTATTTTTGTCTTTCACCCAAAGCCTACTAATGATAAGCTAACACTTATTTTGTTAGCAGTGTTTCTTCTTTGATTTGCTTTTCTTTTTTCATTTTACATCCAAATGGGTTGCTCTTACCATTTCATGTAAAGTAGGTCTGCCAACGTTCCAGGGAGGTGTTGGGAGGGCTGATAAACGGATGCTTAAAAGCCTTTCAAAAGCCAGTTTTTATGTAAAATGCGTAAGACTGGTTAAACATTTTCTTTCTTGAGCTTCCTCACGATGTTTAAGTATTACTACGCACAAATAGAGAAAGAGATCTGAAAATTTTCTGTCCTGGAGTATGGATTCAACTACAGTCGCCGAAGCTCATTGCTTGCATGTTTGGCTCCCGAAATCCCCTAGGCATGCTGCATCCTGACAATTTAGTACATTGTTTGGCCTAAAATAAAAACCTATGGAAAGAAAGAACCCTATAACTATAGGGAAAAAACTGTAGCACAGTTAGAAGGGAGAATGCTGAGCAGCACGGAGAGGTGCAGGAGAGAGAGGTTACAGAGAGGATAAAAGGGGAAAGCGAAAACCATTGCAAGGAAAATTCTTACTCTCAGAGACTCTTTTCCTTCCCCCCGAGAACATTTTCTTACACCCTCTTCCCTGTTCTCTGCTTAGCCTTTCCTCTTCACATTCACTTCCTTCTAAGTCAGTTCTTCAGCCAAACATCTTCCTTCTCTTCATTCAGCTCCCCTTTTTCCCAACACAATCCCCTCTCCCCACCCCCTTTTTTTTCTTCCCAGTTTGTTTATTTTTCTTTATGATGCAAGCTGGAGGAAGGAAAGTTCAGGTTAAATATTAGGAAAATCCTCTTTGATGGTTCGGACAGAAGCAGCACTGAAACAGATCGCCCAAGGAGGCAGCGGAGGTGCCATCACAGGGTGGTTTTAAGGAATGAATTCAACAAAGATGCGCTGGGGATTTTTTAAGTCTGGCTGGTCTTGCCTTGGGGCAAGAGGATGGACCAGATGACCCTTTCAGATCTCTTCCATCCTTATGTTTCCATGATTCCTTTCACCTCTCCAGGGTCTGAGGGTATTTAAGTGGCTCAGGGTATGTCAATGCTTAAATCAAATTTTAGAGCACAGTGCAAGCGTGTGAACTTGTGGAGACACTTGTATTTTTCCAGGGTCACTATGTTTGCATCCGAAAAGGTGCTGACACAGGCGCACACACAAACACACATGGTGTTGTAAGAGGTGTGCTCATCATTTATTTATAAAGTTTACAATCTGACACTTCAAAAAAAAATAAAAAACGATCCTAACAGGCTCCAGCATTCCACAGTTGTTGAAATGTCACCTCTCAGATACAGATATTGATTTACAGTTTGAGACCAAGTACATTGCATTCTGTGCTAACAAGCCAGTACAACTCTACTCGAGAGGAAGAAGGAAAGGGCTAAATCACGCTTGGTGGCATTTGTTAGAAAGTAGTGAGTTTTGTGGCTGTATTTTAACATTAGGCTATGAACTGGGGAGCCTGCAGACATGGGTCTGTTCCGCCTGGGCAACTGGGCAAAGATTACATGAGAAGAGAATATCAGGTTTCTATTTGGAGCCCACAGAGCTGCAAACAGGGTTTCTGAAGGAGCTTGGTAGGGGGAGACCCGTGAAAAACAAGGTCTAAATGAAACCTGGTCACTTGGCTGTTTCTCTGGCATGTGAAGAAACAATTTTAATCTCCTCTCTTTCACAGCTTCATTGAGATCTCCGGGCACCCAAGTCAGCCACTGGCTGATAGTTACTCCAAAAAAATTCTGCGCACTAGAATACGTTGACCTTCTTTGAATAATCACCGGAAGTGAGATAACCCAGCTAGAGTCCATGTTATTTGAAATGCTAAAAACAGGAGTCGCAGATCCTGGAGAACATATAAGCTGGCACACAGGGAATAAATCCACAATGTCAGTAGAGGACAGCTGACCACCAAGGAGGCAGCGAGAACAATGTCATAGCTACATGAAACACAAGATGTCAAATTAAAAAAAAAAAAAAAAAAAAAAAAGAAGATTTTCCTTCATTTGCATGGAGCTGTTTTCCAGATCAGAAGGCAAACATCTCAGTTCCAGCAAAGGCAATAGCAAAGTTTCTGCTGACACCGCTGGGACGGCAAAAAAGTTTTCAAGACTTAACTTGAATGTAAACTTCCAAAAATTAAATCCCCAGTGAAGAAATCTCTGTATTTTTCATCACGTTGCCATTGGTACTGAGCCAGGTACAACACATAACCGCGTTTGCTGCTACTTTTTAAGCAAACTTGGAACTGCAGAATCTGTCTCGGGCATTGATCACTGTGTACCCCACACTGGGCACTCAACAAATACACCAACCTTGACGCCCCCATCCTTTAAGCACAGTATAAAGTCAGGGATGGAGTCCCCTTTCTGAGAGTCTTGGCCATGATCTGCTGCTTACTGCAATTTTAACTGCTGTTTTCTAGAACATTTAGGCCTAGGTATCTCACTTGGAAAGACCTGTACGCTGAATTGATAACGCCCACAGCTTCAACATGATATAATTACTTACTTTTGCCGTCTGTGCAGTTGTTGATAGAAAGACAGGCCACGTTGTGAAGAACAGGTGAATTTCTGGTAACCAGGAGGCATTAGCAGATTGTCTTAAAATCTCCTTCTTTCTTTCTAAGCTTCTAACTTGGCTGCATACTTTACTTGAAAATAATAGATTTCCTTAAGATGTCTTGGTCCAAAATTTCTCCTGCTTGTTTGAAGAAATGATTGCCTGCTGTCTAGATTTTGTTTTGCCAAAAGATAAACTGGAAGATCTACTGAAACCTTTTTATCGCGTTTCTAATCCCAAGTGTTCTAATGACGTTAACCTTGCTAATATTATACTGAAGAACTTCCATTCAGCCTCTATTTTTCAAAAGAGCTTTTAATGTTCTGCTTTCTGGTGCCACCCTTCATATATTTATTTACTGTGGTGCTTTGTGGTGGTGGTGGGTGCTCGATTGCACCAGTGGAAGGATGTGCAATCAAACTTGCAACGAGACAGTAGTCTCTGATTGTCATCAGCTGCAGCTCATTATTCTCTCAAGGATGCCTTGTGCCAATCGATGACAAACAATGTGTAATCACTTGCAATTGATTGCAAATCAGATTGCATAGACTGGCATGTGGAGTCCTTGACGGCATAATGAGCGATGCCTTTTGCCCACCCCTGGGCCTGTAAGGCCCACATGCCATTATCCGATAGCTCCTCTCCTCTCTTTGACTCCAACGCTAAGCGGATCATGCAGGACGGATTGGGTCAAGGTTGCGCTTATATTTGGCATATGACATTTTTGGCTATTTGCCCCATACTGGTCTTGTCTCTCCCTGCGTGTGCCCTGGCATTGTATTTTCCTGGGACGTTCCCCTCTGTGCAAAGTCGCAGAGACAAAAGCTGAGGGATTAAGGGGATGTTTGTGACCCAGTCTATCAACAGTGCACTAAATCTAGTTCCCTTTCTAAAGATTTCTCTATTTTCCCCTTCAAAACTGGGCTGACAGCTCAGTTTTGAAGCAGATGTTAGAAAAATGGTCCAGACAAGTCATAAGTAACAGAGGACTAAGCCCCTGCTGACTTGTTCCAAAGCCGAGTAAGATATGTGGTGAGTTCACCTAGATTTTGCTGTTTAGACTTTTACCTTCTGAAGTAGCGTTAATCAGATCTGGTCTATTGACCATCGATGGCCTGAGAAGCACCACAAAGAGCGGTCAGTGAAATTATGTCAAAAATAAGAAAAGATGGCAAACACCTTCAGTAGCTGCTTTCCGATTGAGGTCCGTGGCTGCCACCAGGCACAGCTGGCACTGTAATTTAAAATGTTGGTAACCAAGCACTAATATTTCAATTTTAGAAGTATTTTGTTAATCTAATTTTTACATACCTTGTTATTTACCAATCTCCCTCCCAGCTGCTGTTGAGATAGTAGATTTCTGGGCCAGAAATCTTTTGTTTATAAAAAAGATTGGTGCTTTTTAATTAATAAAGGTCAAGAAAGAGCATTTAAAATCAGTTGTCTTTCTGGATGTTTGAATTTTTCAGGCCTAGGTGTATGTGAGACTGCAATGATCTCATTCCAAGTATTGATCTTAGAAGAGGACATGAAATCCCGTCTGATTTCCACACGAAAAAATAAGCAAAAAAAAATCTATTAAAAATACTCATGGAGTGGGTTGTTCAACTGATAGTGGAGGGTTTTTTCCTTCAAGCAAGCAGGGTCTTGGCTTGATCTTTATATTTAAATGAGAAAAGAATAACATTAGCATTCACTGAATATTTTTATTGAGATAATAATCTCTATCGATAACATACTTCCCTTTAAACATCTGTAAGGCAATCAATTGGAAACTGATGCACTGCTCTAATCTTGCTTCAGAATCTGGTTCTTAGTAAGGACTTGAAAACCGTAAAGGACCAAAAAGTAGACTTTAATGGAGATGAAGCTCTTCTAGTAAGTATGCGTTAGAATATATTTTAATTTATTTTTTTTCTGAAGAAAATTTTCCTTGCAGTTTATGTAAACCAATGTAGCGCCACAGATTTCGACAGAATTAACTGATTTACCCAAATATCAGTGAGGTCAGGGAGAAAATTACTGAATGAAAAACGCCCAGCTAATAAGTAAAGAGATGGCCTGGTTTTGTAAATCTTTTTCCGAGTGTTTCATTAATAGTCACTGGTGTGTTAAAGTACAACTTTTTGAAGCTGCAGTGTAGCTTGCACTTGCTCTGCTGGGAGCATCACAACAGCCATCGTTAAAGAGATAAAGCACGTATGTTATCTGCAGCAGGCTCCCAGAAAAATATTATTCCCAAGGGAATTCCCCCTTCGAAAACAAAAAGGGTCATGAATTTATTTCAAGTCCATTTTCCTTCGCTGACCAAAACTGGAATGTCAACAAAGGAAGCAAGTAGACAAGTTTGGGTTTTTTTCCCCTCGTAATCTCAGTTTATAAACAGTAACAGAAGGAGATATTTTCTTAGCTTTTTTTTTTTTTTCAAAAAGTACAGTCTTATCAGAGATCTGAAATATGTCAAAATTCTCCAGCATTTTAGAAGGTCACATATTTGAATAGTTGGTTTAAACTACCTACATTAGAAACAAATACCCAGCAATTCACCCCCCAGACTTGAGAACACACTAAAACTATTTGAAGCTTTTGAAACATGACCTGCAGAACGTGAGCCAAAGCGTTTTGGAAAGAAGGGAGCAATTTCTTACCAGTGTGAGCTGTCCCTGCATGGCAATGGCCGGTGGAAATTCACACCATTGACTTTAACAGCTTTAGGATCGGGCCCTTATACCCTTTCCAAAATGAATTTTGGTCGTTGAATTGAAATATTCAGCTCTGAGCAGCACTAGCCCAGGAGAAGGCATCGCTGCGCAGGAGCTGTGCGTTGGGGCAGTATGCTATCATCATCGCTGTGACCAGGATTCCTCGATGGCAATGGGATTCACGGGTCCCAACATCAGCGGGGGCTTAGCAGCTGGTTTTCATTGCTCCTTGAGGTACACACACAGGCAGCATCTCCCTCGCAAGCCGGGGCCTCCTCTCTCCACCCACTCTCCAGAGAGATGACTTCTGTAAGGCGGTGCCGCAAGGATTCACCATTTTCCCTACAGCAGGGCACAAAGCACGGGGCTGGTGGAGTTACGGGGCCGTAAACCTGCCGGGGCTGGTAGGAGAGCAGTTACGAGATGAGCTTTCATCTGCCCTGCTGGAGAGGAGGGCGATTTGCAGGTGGTGTGTGTCTGCTCGGTGCTTGAGCTGGACAGACAACTTTACACGGGCTTTGTTCCACACCTACAAAGAGGGGAGCGCTAACGAGCCTCCTGATGAGGGGAGGACGAAGGCGTGGATGGTGGGGTGGTATCTTCGTTGTGCCTACAGATGTCTTGTGTAAGAGGAGTTGTGATGTGGCGTCAGCTGTGGGAGACATCCTACGTAGTTTTATTTATTTACGCTGGAGCTTTCGTACGACAGCTATCCAGCATTTTACAAGCGTCTCCGACGTGAGTCAAAATGTTGGCCAGTTTACAAACAGGGTGGGCACGGATGTTCTGCAAACTGCTTGCTAAATAATTATACCCAGGTTTGTATTAACTGCTTTTGCTTTCTGCCGCGTGCTGATGGAAACATGCAGTTGGTGAGCATCTGTGATAGGTGCTCGGGTTTTTTCTGGTTTTGTCTTACTGTAGGAAAAAAGCAATTTAATTACAAGCACCGAAACAGATAAAACAGAATTTTTTTCTCTTTTGACATTTGTTAAGGATTTTTAAGCATTAAACACTAAAACAAGAGCTATAGTTCTGGCTATAGATAAATAATTGCAGCAACTGTGTAGAATGATGAAAATACTAAGGCAGGATTTATGTCTTCGGTGTGATAGTAAAGAATACACAAACTCTCTTACACTGAAAATTCTCCCCCTGAGTGTACATATTGTTTGCTGCGTTGAGCAACACCTGTAAAGCAGAGCCGAACGACCTGTGCACGTCTGAGAATTGGACAAGACTGTCCGTACCAAAGAAGCAAAACTGCTTTTAACCAACGTCAAAAATAAATACAGCATAAAATATGGAGCGGTGAGAAAGATGTTCATGCCTGGAGATGGATTCAATTTAGGGTGAGTCTGGGTTTTGAGGCTCAGTTGAGAGACTTAACTAAGACAAGGGTTGTGTTCAACTGCAGAGAAATCTCAAGGAATTTCAAATTCTCTTGGCCAAAACCTTCTAAGAATCACCATTTTCATGCCATTATATGTATAGCATGTACATATGGTCCTCTGGGCTTGGACGCTAGAACCTAAAAAAAACTAAGGAGTTCGGATTTCAAAACCTAGCTTAGCTCATTCTTCCCTAACGGTAACTGATTCAAGGAAGAAAAATATAGTAAAACATTCTGAAAGTGTGAGAAAGCAGATTTAAACGTGAACCATGGAAAGCCGATGGGTCTGTATCACCGGTCGGTGCCTATGTAACTTGCTACTAGCGTACAGGGTCTTCTGTCAGACAGTCTTAAATTGTTGAGCAATGTGATATATTGTTGGAAAGTACTTGGAAAACATTCATGACTGAAGTGTGATTTACAGGTCTAGCCTTACAAACAGCAGCGCACAGTGCACGAGAGAACCTTTTTACAGCGTTTTTGAGCAGAGACGCCATGGCGTACTGTGCTTTGCAGGTATAGCTCGGTACATTTCTCATCCACACCAAGTTAGGTTTTATTTTCTCCTCTGCAAATCTTTAAAAGCTTTTCCTTGAAGATGAAGCCTCTATTCTACGGTGTGTATTACAGAAATTAATAAAGGTAATGAAATCAGGCACTGTTGGTTCATGTGTGATTCATCAGTCACACATCTCTCTTTAATTTGCAGAGGTTTGGAGCCTACTTCTCACTTACACAAAACTCTCACTGTTAGCTTAAGAAATCCTCGTATAAATAAAAACCATTTTCTGATGCACCATAAAATATCTAATAGCAATGAATGATGATAGTCACAAGAGCTATTTTGGCTGGAGTCGTGGTAGTTCCCCAGGCCCAAGATTAACACCGCTTTCCCTGCATCTTGAGAACAGAGGAATTGTCAGTATCCTCCGACCAGCAGTGACTAAAACCAGATGTTTCGGTGGAAGAAACCTCTCATTAGGCTTGTAGGGAATGAGCTTTGAAAAACTGGTTTTCTTGTTTGTTTGTTTGTTTTAACAAAGGGGAGTGCAAATGCACCTGAGTGTAAATGCAAATTGGGCTTTTTGAGCTTCATGTTGATACAGCAAAGCCTAAGGGAAATGACAAAAATACCCAGCCAACAAACAACCCTCTTTAGTTTGTGGTTTCTGAGCTAAACTCCAGCCCTTGAGGATCACTGAAGGCACTATCAGGTTAGAAGTTCTGCCCTTTGGAAATCCTGCTTTTTGCAGTGAAAGGCCCGAATTGGTAAGCCAAGTTTCATTCTGAAGAGCTCGTGCAGGGCTCCAGGTACTTAGCTTGTTTAAAATGCTGTTATTTTTGTTATAAAGAAACAAGAGATGATAAGCTGGGGCTCTAAATGTAGCATTGACACGTGTCTTCAAGTTGGACAGGTTTTTAAACAGTAGCAGCAAGGCAGGATAATACGAAGCTCAGATCCAGCAATGCCTCCAGTAAAAACACCACCCAAGGAAGAAGGATGCAGGGTGGTGTGTGCTCTGGCTGTGGATAAAAGAACCTCCTTCAGAAACCAGGCATGAAGTGAGGCATCCCGGCCGAAGCAGTTTGCTTTGAAAGTCAACTCCTCTCTCCAGGCAGTCCTGTTGGGTCCCATCTGCGATCGAGGTGTATTTGCCTGACAACTGCAATGAAATAAGGGTTTGCACTAGGCAGGCAAATACTCAGGCAAATATCCAGACCTTTGCAGTCATGGACACATACTTCAGCACTTCTTTTCCCCTTGTCTGATACCCATCTGGCCATCAATACAACAATGCAATATGGGTTATGGGCAATTAATAGAGGTTGAACGTTCAACTCCAGCCCAGGCAGAGTTGTTAGGAGCTGGTACAACCTGTAAGTAGCCTCCGTCCCAGGAACGGTGGTGCCAGGACATGCTGCCTGAAGGACAGGTGTGGGTGAACACAGGACGCTTGCCCTGGCTTGCTCAGCTCATGGTCCTGGTACCGATGTGACCTGGCGATGGGATGAGAAGTACAAGCATGCACGTGGCCTCCTCGCCACTAATAATATCTATCTACCTAACTTCGGGTAAGTCACTTCACCTGACTCATGCCACCTCCGCAGATTGGACTTTGCAGCTCCCTCTCAGAGGGGTTTTGGGGAGTAGAAGTCCTTTGGTAATCCTGTGGGCTCTGAAGAGTGCAGAGCCCCAGAGCAGTACGTGCAGAGGGGTTGCCCCTACCTTCTTCCTACTTGCAGGGTTGAAAATCGCTACTCTCAGACCCACGATGCCGAGGCCAGACGGAGAAACAGTCACACCAGGGGAAGGGATCCCTGAGGGACTGACGCATTTTCTATGTGAATAATCTTGTGTGTGCCCATTGTGGGTCTTTGCCCAACATGTTCTACATTCGGGCTCTGGCAGCTATAGAGGGGTGCTCAGACCTGGCACAACAAAACGGCTCAGGAAAGCACACCGCACAGCAGTGAAACTCCGTGATTTCTTTGATTTTTTTTTTTTTCCCATTTAAAGACAAAATTCTAGCAAAATAACAAGTCCTTAAAACATGTATTATTTATTTTTCAACAGAGTAAAAGAGCCCCTACAGTATTTTGAAAGAATGTCTGTTTTATAGGTCTGCGGTGATAACATGTTGGAAGTAACTAACAATTATGTTATTTTTGTCCTCGCTAATAATGCTCAGGGTGCAATTGATGTTTCTTTTAGAGCTAATAAGAAACATTTGCAGCAAAAGCAGGAACTGTGGAGATAAAGCAATTGGCAAGAAATAGTATGTTTAAATACCATAAAACAGCCAGTATCCAAACAGGTGTGAGATAAAGTGGTATAAATAAACTACTCTGTATGCAGCCCATCACACAGCAGAGTCGTGTAAAAAATTGCATGAAATAACTTCACTCCTATTCAGAGGAAGATACAACAAAACCGATCCTTGTGTCTCCTAATTAGCTTTAGCAGCTGAGAAAACATTTCTCATGCGGGTATTTCTAAAAGTGAAAAGTTGTTCTGTAAAAATGTAAAACAAGCAAAAGAAGCAGTCAGATTTGCAAACCTTTTGGAGAAATTGTATCTAAATTTTGGAAACCTCTGCACCAGTTAAAACCAGTACCCTGAAGAGACAGTGGAACCTCTTTCAACCTTGCAAAGTTACGCCCGGCTCTTAAGTTATTCTGCATTGCCTGGTGGCATTACGATACTGGATGATGTCTGGGTTATTTTTATTGGTGCTGCTTTCACAAACACGCAGACATTTGCCCTTTCTTCATCCAAACATTTGGTTGCATTAAGGCTTGTTTGGTTTAGATTAAAGATTTTCTTTTTTTAAGGCCAGTCAAATGCAAAGCAAATCAGCATTAGCAAACATGAGGTGAAAATAATTACCCACGCTCACATGACTGATAAGCAGAACTATGGAAAATGGCTCACAACAAAGTCCATCCACCTGGTTTCTGTGTCTCCTACACGTGAGAAGCCACAATGGGTTCATTGAAAGTTTTGTCAAGATCCATCAACCTCCTGGGTAAGTGAGATAAGACTTGTATTCTTGTTTAATCAGCACGTGAATTTGTTCAACATGTGAATTTTAGGTGACATTATGATTCCTGGGAGTCTTGCTCACTGTCTTTGTGTTCCTTCAAACTCATGTTAAGGGAAGAGAATTATTTAGACGTGTAAGTGTGCCTGTAGAAACCCACCATGTGAAACTGCTGGATTTCAGATGGATTTACAAGTCAGGGCTTTCAAATGTTCCTCACGGTAACTCCTTTGTTTGTGAATCCAGAACCCAGCTTCGCGCAGTCCAAGTTGTGCAAAAAGCCAAAAGACAAACCACAGCATCTCTTTGGAGTCTCGCTTTCCAGCCTGTAATACAGAGAGTGACCTGGAAAAAAGGAGCCTCTCCACTCTCGCTCTCTCCCCATAATTTGTGTTCTGGATAGCACGGAGCAGTCCCTGAGCACACCGACTTGGTTCCCACCCAGTACCGGACTAAGGGAAACATGCTTTTTCTAATGCCAGTGTTTGCTTCTCCTCTTTTCAGAGAAGCTGGTCTGGAGGGTACGTAACCTGTGCTGCTGGTCTCTCACACGCGGCCTGCATACACGGGGATCGCTCTGGACCAGCCTTCCATAACCAGGAATAGACATCACATCCAGGTGGGCACCACGCTTATTTTGGAGTCCCTTGAATCAATCACAAGCAGGGTCCCCTGGACAAGTCTCACCTAAATGAATACGGTGTTACAGAAGGACTTGTCCCTGCGGCTCTTCAGGAGCTCGTGTTTTTAGCTTCTGAGGTCCGTCATTTCAGGCATGCTGCATGAACAGAGATAATGGTGATGGTATGAGGATACTTCCACGAGATGCCCATGTGGTGCAGCCGGAGCAGGCCCATGCTAATCAAATTCGAGATGCGCATGGAGTTGACCCCGGTGCAGCATCAAACAGGCGTGAGCTGGCTTTGGTCGTCCAAGCTGGTGCCTCTTTCTGACAAGCACCGCGCTAAGAAAGCTGCCAGGAGGGCTCAGCGTGACATTGCACGGTGCGTACACGCTCTGTAAGAGCAGAGGTGTTTAAAGAGCGGCTGATACAGCACCGAAAGAAACACAGAAATGGGAACACTTCTTCTTCGAGTTGGCCCTTCAGTTAACCACCGATAGATGTGATAAACTCCCAGCGCTGCTGCTAATAAGTAAAGGAAAGGAAGCCAATGTTCTTCTGTACTCTGACACACGGCGCATTTTGGTTTCACTCAGAGTAGCAAACCTTTCTTCCTCGTAGCAAGTATTATAAATAGGCCCACTTCTTATCAGATCCTTCTCTTAATGTTTTTCATTAGAAAACCACAGTTAATTTTAGATAATTGTTAGAGATAATCTCAAATTTGTGTGTAATGTATGCCCCAGTTCTAAGAAAAACATGACATTGGGGAAGGTACTGCCTGCCTAACAGCTTTTCATTTACAAGGCTGGTATGAGATCTCTTGTTCCTGTCAAATGAATTCTAGTGTCTTAGACGTTCAGACTCCTATCTCTCAAAGCAGATAAAATTTTAACTTGCTTAGTATTTATTGTCTTCAATATTTTGTAACAGCTTCTGAGCAGTGTGTTGGGACTGAGCACATGTCCTGCCAAACGAGAAGAAAAAGGTTCCCGAACAGTCTATGCCAGAATTTGCAATAGTATATCTGACTCTTTAAGCTTTCCTGTGGGAGTCAATTTTACTTTGTTTGACAGCAGTGGCATTTGCTGCCAGAAGAATAAAGACAACAGTTGTTTAAAAAAGCACGTGTGTCACCCTGCGCTATCAAACAATCTGCTCCACATTGCAAGAGATTTAAGATGAAACGAAGAGATGAATTCCCAGGACAAAGGAGAAAAAGTGTTTCTAACACCAAAGGAGGAAGGAGGTTCCTCTACCAATAAGAAAGGATTAAAAGCCAACTGCAAATAGTCCATTAAGCCTCCTGGAAAGGACAAGGAGCAAAATGAAAACCTGACAAAAGTTTAGCAAATAAGCATCATGCATTGCCCTTCCAGTCAATTTTTCCATCCATTATAACTGCTGGATATTTCTTGAATAGCATGAAAATAAGTATAAAATATAGTGGCATTTGGCCCTATAATATGCAAGACATCACAAAAAAAACCAACCCAAAAACAACCTTAAGAAAGGCAATGGGGAAATAGAGATGCAGTGATTTATTTGGGATGTCAGAGCACGGTCAGAGAGAAAAGTGAGGGCCTTAGATATTCTTCCTACTCCCAAGTAAAGGCATCTGTTCCCTGAGCAGTGTTTACTTTAACAACTAGGCCTGAATGTTGCAAATATTTGTAGCCGAATTATCTCAACATTTTGAAGACTATGTACCTTGAACGTCGTGTTTTTCTGGGAAAATTAGTGGAAAGAGTTCTTCTTGGCACGCAGGAATGCTAGGAAATTCTAACATCATGCACGAAATTTCAAATCTGCCTTTAGGAAAAGCCAATTTCCTTTATAAATTGGCTTCTTCTCACTGGCAAAGGTGAGTAGGGTCAGGCAAAAAAGCAAACATAAGCCTACTTTCAACTTTGTGAGGAAATTTTAAACCCCATAAATTTCAATACGTTTCGCCTTTTATTGTGAAGTCCTGGAATATTTCTAATAGCAAGTTTCTTGAACAAAGCTCAGCCCTGCTATTTTTTAGCTATTTTCTCTGTTTATGATGCGTGTGAATGGACGTGTATCCAAGTTTATAGCTGACAACCCCATCAGAAGGTCAGCCAGTCTGGAAGCCCGCAGATTTTTGGGGTCAACCCCGTTTTTCACTCCCTGTGGTCCACGGAAATCCACAGTTTATAGATCTTAAGATAATAGAGGGACAGTGGTGTTTTCACCCAGTTAATTGTATTTCAAAGCATCAGGCACAGGGTTTTTACTCTGATACACCCCCAGAAAAACCATCTCACCTTCTTGCTTACTTGTGAGGGAGAATAACTGAAAGCTGATACCTTTATTCATGCAGAATAACTCTGCTAATAAGCCTCATTTCTTATCTTGCTATTCCTGTCTGGCACCTCAAACGAACAGAAACTGCTAGTAAGATCAGAAGGTCCCGCGTTTTTAATAAAGTGATACCTTAAACTCATTTTCACCTGTGATCAGAAGACTTTCCAACTAGACTTAAAGAAGTTAAAAGCTAATGTATGTATGACACAGATTAGCCAGCCTGGGGTATCGCAGGACAAAACATTCTGCTTTTCAGTGCAGATTATCCTTGTGGCTGCGTTCGCAAATTAACAAGTGAAGGGAAAATACAAAAAAAAAAAAAACACACCCCAAAATGAAAAACTCACTTCACACTCATTACAAAATACCCATTAGATCATAAAGTATCTACAGCGAAAAGGAATTTTGAGATTTCAAAGGAAGAAACTACTAGGTTTGCGCTAATTCATTGGCTCTTGCTGTCACTGTAGTGCTTTTTAGATCACCAAGGCTCTGCGGGGTAGCTCATGTCATGAATGCACCCCTCATCATCAGAAAAGTCATAAAACACACATAAAACTATAGGTACTTGTTTGACAGCAAGATAAGTTTGACCAGAAAGTCCATACGAAAAATCCCCGGGGTGAAATTTAACCCTGTATAGCTGATTAACCATTTAATAAACATGCTGGCAAAAAGGCCAAACCATTGTCTGCACTCTTCTGGCCAAGGACAAGGATAACGTTAGCTTTTTAGAGGCACATTTTGTGTGCAGGGTGATGCCAAAAGGGACCCTCTTATTGGAGCAGCTATCACAGGGCGGTTTATACCTCCCACCTCTTGCCTGCACAAAAATCCGCTAACAAAAGATTAAGTTCACCTTTAAACGGTGTTCTTTCTTTCAAACAGCTACTAAGTGACTTATTTGCAGAAATACAGGTGTGGTTTCCTTCCCCCTCGCCTCTCCTTCCCCCTTGGCCCCCTATGCTGAATTCAACTCCATCATAAGGGTGAACCAAGCCCACCACCACCTTCGGTGGGGCCCACTGCGCTGGTGGCAGTTAGAGGATAAAATTTCTCATACCGGCCCCAGAAGGCACTCTTCTCCCCACCCTCGCTTCCTATACAGCTGTGAGAGGACGCTAACGCCAGCACACTCACTCACAAATGGTTACAAGCTGCTTTCTTCACTGCATGAGGCTACAGAGCAAAGGACCAGGGAAGTCTAGACCCAGGTAATGCCCCTCAGCCCCCTACAGCTGCGGGGTCCTGCACGGGACAAGGCTGCATTTCGTCGTCCACCTCTACTGCAATCACAGCACAGTGGTGACGATGACCAAAAAAATGCATCCCCCACCATCCAAGTGCAGCACAGCATAGCAGAAAGCGGTTTTGGCTTAGTTGCTCTAAACAAGGCACTGATTAGCTAGTAATCAGCAAGCGATTAGCAAAGACAACTGGGTCACTCGGAGTTCAGCGTGCGCATTGTTTGCTGGGAGGCACTGACATGCTGGTGCTCGGCAGGAGCACACCCGCTGATGTGATCGTCCACCGCAAACATCCATTCAGCAAGGTTCAGGACATCAACTTGCATCCCATAAACTTTTAAGCATAAATATTGCAAAATAAGACTCGTGATGCAGGCTGGCTTTATAAAGCGTTATAAGATGTAGGTTGTTAATGGTTTTGATTAAATAGCTCCAGTATGTAACACATAATCAGGAATGCTGATATAATGAAGAGCCATCTTTTTTTTTTCCTCCAAAGATTACTATAAACAAGCTGCACCACGTTGTTCCCCAGCCCAGCCACCATCATTCAGTATCAGATCAGGAGGTATCGAAACCCGCTGATAACAGGTTTGATAAAGGACAGCAACAGAGCAGCCCTTTCTGAGCACAGGCACGCCAGGAGTCACACACAAAACCACAGCTGATCTCAATCAGAAGGTCTTCATTAGGGGCCAGCTGACACCCCTTGTATTTGTAGACCTCCTCCTGCTCCAAATCAAAGCTTGTATTGACTACGGTGAGTCAAACCCACCTCCTGCAAGACCCGTGAGCTCATCACTTTTCATTCTGTGTGCCACCTGCTAGGTATCAAGGGAAAGACAAAAAAGAGTAACTTTCAACCACTTGAAAAACAGGGATAAAAAAAAACCTGCACCCAAGGTAATTTCGTTTCATTGTCTCCACATTACCCATTGCACTTAGTTTCTGCGAGACTGAAGCATCCAGAGTATCTTAGTAGCTCATCACCAGATATGTCTGAAATCTCGTTCCTCGGGCGTGGAGGCGGTGGCGTGGACGTGGTCTCACTTCAGGAGAGCGAGGGCAGGCAATCCCCAGTGATGGCATTTTGGCTGTCTGAAAGAAAAGAGATTTATATACGTTTTTGCCTTCCTTGCTAAAACAGTGGACATTTATTCCTGCCAAAGGAGGATCGTATTATTTGTATGAAAATGCTATTAATTTTAGGAGTCTCCATCTTCTCCGCTGAAAGAGCTCCATGCAAGGATCATAGCCTTGAAACTCAAAGATCCTTTCTTCCCATGCTGCCCCTTCCTCCTCCCATTTTATTTCCCTTTCAACAACCAAACAGCAAAAACTTGTAACTAGCACAAGCCTCGTGAGCGGTGACACCGTGCTCCTGCTTCCCCAGCGCCCTCGTTCCCCTTCGCCTGCAGAGAACCTCATGATGTTTTCGGGCACGGTTTCCCGTCGACTTTCTCTGCAGCAGGACTCTGTGCATCGTTCGGGCTGAGTAATGGCTGGGGTGCACGCGTGTGTGTGCGCACGTGCAATACATCCACATAAATATGTGTCCATATATATATAAATAACATGACTAATAGTGCCAGAAACTTGACCCTTATGACTCCAGCTAAGGGCTTTGATACGTTGCTGCACAACGGGCCTCTTAAGTGGCTCGCGTTTCCTGATAATATTAATTTGAGTGCTATCGGACTTCTGTTCCTGCTTCGAACTTTGTTAATGTTGACTTTAACAGAGATTGTAATGTAAACTCACGTTTTTGCCAGGTTAAAAAATAAATAAATAAATAAAAAATCCCTGTGAATCTGACCTCTTTTTATTGCAGTGCCTTTCGGTGGGTGTTGTAAGAAAGCAGTTATTCAGTTATCACAAGCAGTGACTGTTTTGCTGAAGCACAATATTTGAAGTAAATAGATATAGCAGAATATGTGTATGTCCCGAAGTTAAGCCGAGCCTAGAAACTGGATGCACTGAATTCAACTAGAGTTAAATTAGACTGGAACAAATATGGGCAAATCCTCCAGCCAAGAGACAAAATATTTTTTTGTTTCCAGTCTCTAAGACACTAAAAATATCCTGGCATGGCAACACTATATAACACTTGAAACCTGATATGATACAAAACGAAGTCTGAGGATGCTGTCCTGCAGCCATTCCTTGCATCAGCTCCGAATTTGATCCCCAAAACCCGACCCATGTGTGCTTCATCGGAGGGTGACCCCGGCCACGCTTGGACAGGCTGGTGCAGGAGATGGCTTCATCCCCCTGAAGAGTCCCAGTCCAGTGTCGCTGGAGGTTGCTAGGCTGTGGAAATGGTGCTTTTGACACACGTCTGGTCCCATCCTCTCCCTCAATATCTTTTCCTCCTTGGAGGACCAAGGGGGACAGAAAACTAAGGTTTCTATCCTTGGTTTTCTATCCCCCCCGCTGGGGGTGGCAGGAAGCTTTCTGATTTGGCCACATCCAGGCTGTTGTAACCGAATGTGTGTGAAGAAATCCGACCTCAGATTACAAACCAGAAACAAGGCGTATGGAGATGCGCAGAAAATAAAGCCAATGGCGAGGAGAAATATTTGAAGGGTTTTTTTCTTGCCAAAATCACACAGATCCATAATGCCAGCACCACGTTGGTGCCTGCTCTCCAAATAATGCCTAAAGGGACGAGGGAAAACGTCGCCGTAATTATTACAGAACGATTAAAGAATCATGACTTGAGAAAAAAAAGCAAATCTGGAACAGCGGGGCTCCTCCTCATGACTTAATGGGAAACTGAGTTATAGAGGTGCCACTGTCAGCAGAGACAATGCTCCAGGAGAAAGCAGAGCAGGGGAAGAACCTGCGACAGCGAAAGGGTGGCTGCAGGAAGCGGGTTTTTGCTTCTTTATGAAACCCGCTTGATTTTCTCTTCAATTAGAAGTGGTTAAGGAAAGTAACCAAACTTCTCACTTCTTTCCAAACAAACCCACCCTTATCTACTCTGTGCGGAATGAGGACAAGGCTGATCAACACGGTAACTTCAGCGTGAATCGCCTTGTGCCCATGAAGAGTAGCAACCAAGCTGAGAGGGAAAGATGTTATAGACCCTTATGGTTTGAGCGGGATGTCTACACTATTACTTGCAAAACATCTGCATCTCATCGTCCATAAAATGGGTTCACATTTTGAAGACACCCAGGGAGGAAACGAACTCGTAAAACAAGAGGATTAAAAACAAGAGAAACTATTTAATGGCAGTCTTGCAGGTTGGGGAGTGTCTGGGCCGAGAGATTTTGCCTCAGACCCATATTTTTTACGACCGTGTAGACCAGAGAGAGAGGACTAGAGTGTGCATGAGACCAGCAAGGGAAAACCAGATCACTTACTGATGCCTGCAGCTCACCTCTCTTCCTGCCCTCTTCAATCCTCATTTTTTTTTGGTGGATTTCCAAACAGATTATCCCAATCTTTACAACAGAGCTGGTAGGAAACTTTTAATCTACACAGGCCGTGAAGTCCACCATAATCTTCACCAGGTACTTTCAGGTGAGATAAAACTGCTCTTGACGTTACATCAAAGCTCTTCAAGGAACAACCAGCTTTTGCATTACATTTATTTTTATGTTTTAGCCTAATGTGTCTCTTTTCACCCCTTTTGGAGGCTGACACGGGAGCGCGTTGAGTTCACTGTCAGGAAAGAGAGGCAAACGAAATCGCGCAGAGCTGCTCCTGCTCCTGGAGATGCACTAACACTGCGCTCGCCGCTGCGCACCGCAAAGCGAGCAATACTTTCAAAGCTTCTTAAGAGGATTTGGATGGCTCTTGTCCCTTAATTCCAGAAAGCAGAAGGGTTTCGGAGAGGTTATACAACGACCCTGAAGCTGACATCAGTGAAGGAAGAAACAGCAGAAGGGCGGCCACAAAGGGGAACCTCTGCCAGGCTTGAGAGATGCTGGTTTCCTACGGCACCGGATCGATAGCGGTATTTCAGCTTTTGATTACTTACAGTATTAACCAGCTTGATGCATTCTACTGGAAAATACAGCAAACACGGGGCAAAGATGATATAATACATGCACGAAGCGAAAGGCAGAGCTTGCATCATTCCTCAGCCTGTGAATTCCTATTTGCCTCACGGATTTCCTCGCCCGCTGCTGTTAAAATAATCCTAAAATTACAATCGAGCAGATCTACTGAGAAATACGGCCAGAATATCAGTTTCCGCTGCGAGAGGTTCCTGTGCAAATAGAAAACGCCGGCTTCTTGGAAACTGGAAATTCCTATCTCCCAGCCTGCCCCTCCGTGCTGACAGTCGTGTTGCCAGCCCATCAGGGCTAATAGGCTCCACAAAACCCAAGGACTGATTATACTCAGAGCACAACACAGCCCTGACTGTTATGTAGCAACTCAGCTGGCATATAATTACTTTTGAGGAAAACTGCACTGCAGAACAACATCACTTCTCAAAGATTTAAGTTATTAAGGAAGATTAAGGAATTTCACCCTGGAAAAGAGACTTCACTGTGACCTAATTGAAGTTTTTAGCGTTCTCAAGGGAACTAATAAAAATTGGTTCATGCAAATTCTCCATACTTTCAAAGAACGCGAACACAAGAGAACATTATCTAAAAAAAAAAAATTAGGAAATTGAGATCAAAAAGAATTTAGAACAAAAAAAAAAACCAACAAACAACCCACCCAGAATAATTTGAATTAGAGGGGACTATTCTACCAGGTCATTTAATCCATCCCCTCCTCCCCTTGAATCACAGAAGGATTGCTTTCCTTATCCTTAAATAATCCCTAATAGATGGGCGTCTAGTTGAGCCAATGATGACAATTCCACAACCCCTCTTGGCGGCTTGTACTTTCAGAAGAATAAACATATTGAATAAATTATTAAAAAAGGCCACCGTGGGCAAGGAGAATCAGTGAAATCAAGGAAGAACTTGTTAATATAGAGTGGGGGCTGAAAGATAGGGAGTAAAAATAAGCTCATTAGATGAATGAAAGATTGAAATGGCAGAAAAGGAACAGAATCTTGTGGCGTGTTTTTTTCTTCTCATAGTACTGTTTTCACTTGCTATTTAAAGAAATTAGACAGAAAGAACACCTACACGTTTCTCCAAGCACGAAGCAATTTCGAGAATGATCACAT
Source organism: Chroicocephalus ridibundus (assembly GCF_963924245.1). NCBI lineage: Eukaryota > Metazoa > Chordata > Aves > Charadriiformes > Laridae > Chroicocephalus > Chroicocephalus ridibundus. The sequence goes on from NC_086287.1 coordinate 89,189,031, forward strand.
GAAAACTGCAGCCAGAGTGTACCGTCAGCCTCTGACAAAAGAAAATGAACAGAAGAAGAAATGCCCAGCAGTACAACAACTTTCTTACAAACTGAAACCAACACATTTGCATAAGGCAATTTCAAGTAGATTCATAACACATTCACCCACAGAGGAGCATACACAGACACAAACCACATTAATAAAGTACTTACACATGAAAGTTGGATTGTCAAGGACACCAGGTATAAATACACAAAGCCCCTCATCCTGCAAGCAAGCATATATTTAACTTCACGCATATGAGTAGTCCTGGTCAGCTTGTTGGGATTATTCACCTCTTGCTCGACGAAGTCCCCAAACTGCCCAGCTCCTCACTCCGTGGCCACCACACCAATTAACGCTGGGAAAATTTTGTCCGTGTCCTTGATGCAAGATTGTCAACAGGAAGCCAAGTGCTTTCTCCAAAACTGTCACCTGTTTTCCTGCAGAAACACAGTTATGATTGCTCGCTCCGGCTGGGGCTGCAGGTAAACGAAATGGGTGCTTGTAGCATCCCTCGCCGACGGGGAGGACAGCAGTGTCCATCCAGCACAGTGGAGACCACAAGCCACAAACGGCTGGAGATGTCTCACCTGCCTTATCAGAAAAAAGCCTCATCTGATATTTTCCATGGCTTTCCCAATACCGGCTTGAGCGTGAAACCATTCAGAAGATGCACTTGTAGGACAGCAGGAAAACTTCAGAGGCTGCAGAGTGGGGCTGCTCGAGCCTTCGGGGTTGCTCATACACGTCGCATGCAGCGCTTTATGCTCCAGCTCATCTCTGGGTGTAATTCAGATTCTTCATGAGAACTTTTACATCTGGGTGTCACTGGCTGATGCACTCACACCAAAATACCTGGAGGCAACTTGTTGTCTAGAATGGGGTCAAAACTCACAGCTCCTCCTCTCTTCCCCTTCCTTAAAGGGCTTGTGGTGGGTTATTATTAGATGTACGTGAGTCTCCAGAGAGGAAAGCGAAGGATGTGGCTTGATCGCTTTTGTGTGGATGGACGGACTAACTGCTCATGGTTACATGTGATGTTTGGATTTTCTTCCTTTATGCATTTTTGGGTTTGGGATTTTGAGTGGGGTTAGAGCACTTCTGATAGACGTTTAACAGAGACCGGAAAACACAACAAATATGACAGCAGAAAAAAAATCTTCACTGCCTACCAAGTCCTAAATAAACGTGCTGTGATTAAAGAGGGGCAGACGTAACCATCAAGTCCTTAATTAATATTTTTTTAGACCCCTTCCAGATTCCTCAGATACTCGTATACAATGTTTGCAGTGCATGTTCGCTCACTTGTATACCCGAAACGCTGGACCACTTTTAATTCTTACTGTCACTCTCCATTTCCCAGCAAGAATGTTTATTTTTCGTTGGCATTACTTCTGTAACTTCCCTATTTATTCAGGCTATTATTCATAGTGCCTGGTCATCTTCTCTTCATGGACTGTCCGTGCAAGACATTTAAGTGACCTGCAAACTATAATTATAACTGTATAAGCACGTTCTGTCACTTTTACTACAAACATTACAGATTCACACAATTACAAGACTGTACCTGTTTTATTTTTAAATGTAGCAAAATTTTCCTCAGAAAGAAAGAAAACCCCTGATTTAGGAACTTTTCTGCGAAGTTTAGCCTGCGTTTGACCAGGCTTTATCCGTTTGTTCGCATGCAGCCCTTGCTGAGATTAGTTTGTGTCTACGCAATGGATGCAGACCAACTTTTTTGTTCCTGACAGGTAAAACTATACTTCCCTAGGCATTAAGCGCTTTCCCTCTCATGCAGTTTTATATTTTTGTTAAACCTTTTGTTTTTGAGACATGAACTCTAGTTCTGCCTTGAAATATATTTTGCACCGTGCTTGGACTTCTTACTAAAATCCGAATGACCTCATTTCAGCTTAGGAGACACTGTGGGAAAAAGATGACAATTAAGACATAAAGATTTTGTTTTCCTGCATTTCTGTTTTCTTTTCTCCTACGAAATATTTAAGTGAAATTGAATTTAACTTAACTCGAGGTTTGTTTAAGCTCAACAATCATTGGTTCATTGCAGTCACTTTCAGAGAATTTTTATCTTAAAAATCTTTGGCATTAAACCAGAAAGCATTCTAACTTTCTTCTCCGTCTTTAAGCTTATGACTTGCTTGTGCAATTGTTGCATGAAAGTAATTCTATTTTTTTTTTCTCTTATACGAAAACAGATGGAGAAGAATTTATCTGCAGTTGGGATTTGCTGCATATAATTTATTTCACAGGATCAAGTAAGAGATAACTGTGAGCTCACACTAGCCAAGCTTCCAGGACATGGTCACTTCCAAACTACATATACATTTTTGAGATTATAGTTATGGAGAGACAAGGGTAGAAAACCATTGAGGCATTTTTCAGATTTCCATGAGGGCTTAATGCTTCTCTGCAGCTCTACAGTACATTCCTAGTGCTCCCTCTTGACTGGGTGGCTCCCATGAATAGAAATATATTTCAAATTCTGTTTCCCAGCTTTCTGAAGCACGTGGTATCGAAGAAAGCGTCTAAGCACCTACAAGAGCTGCTCACTTTTCCACGGTGGGCACAGAGCCGTGCCACTTTGCCAGACGCCCAGATTACGCGACCAGGATGGAAATCATTCTGACACGAGCTTATTAGAGAGTCCCATTCCTCAGTGGAAATTTTCTGGTATGTCCTATTGTTTTAGCATTACATTTTTATGTTGGGTTTTTTTTTTTTTTTTCATTAATACGGTAGGAAAATCACATTGCTTCCAGAACACGTTGATGCTAGTCAGGACGCTCTTGAGGCTAACAATGAGTCAGGACTCTGGACTCCTACCAAGCTTTTCTTCCATTGAGCTGTGCTCTTTTTTCTTCCTCCTTCAGGAACCAGCTTTTATTGGCCTCTTTAGCTTTGGATTAACTTACATCATACATTTAATAGTATATATACATTCCAGTAAAAGAATAAACACGGTCCCATGCAAATTAAACTCCTAATCAAATTAAAAGGTTGAATGACATATATAGAGCAGTGTGGAAAAGAGGTTCCACGCGATAACATGATGTTTCGCATTATGTGCCTTGCAAATCAGGCATCTACAGCGCACTTAGGGAGCGATAAAGCCAAATTACCCTTGTGAGTCAAATGCTGAAAGAGTCGTGACAGAAAGTTGTGCGGCGAGCAGGCTTTCCCTTCCCGATGTGTTTTAACATAGTCAGGGCCAGCACTAAGTTCTGGAGGACATGCAGGAGGTCTAAAGGGAGAGAAGGAAAGGTCATACCCGCTAGGAAAGGAAATAAAAGTGGTTTTCTGTCAACGGCACAAAGGGACAGAGAGGTTCGACTCCTGCTAATTTCCCAAATACCTTTAAAAACCTCCCTCGGAAAGGTCTAAGGCAGTAGCCGTAACCAGGCAATGGACTGCAGCGAGCAGCAGCTGCTGCTGAGCATTGCCCCCTGTTTCGGAGCGTGGGCATCCGTGTGCACCTCTGCTCTCACGCCGGGACGCTCTCCTACACAAACAGGGGCCGCATCATGGTAAAGGTGTAGGATGAAAGTACCAGCACACGCTTCACGGCAGTTTGAAGCCTCTCAATACCACTTCGGTGCCAACCCTGCTGCGAGAATTCCTCTCCCCTCCACACCTTCAATCATTTCACTTCTCAGCAACATGTTTTAGCCCTGTGGCTCCACTGGCTTTTTTTCGGCTTTTTTTTTTTTTTTCCTTCTGTTCCTAAGCACAGCGTCACCGACTGCCTTAATCAAATCTCACACCATAATGAGAAGTAAAAGGCATAATGCAGCACTTAACAGACTGACTATCCCCCGTGCCGACCGGCATATGATTTTTCTCGAAGAATGAATCTTCAGTAAGACCTGAATGGCTCAGTTCAGGAAGAAAGAGAGGCCAAATTGTCTTTCTAATCACAAACCTTTGCCCCATGTGGTCTGGATTCTTGCTTTAAGGACCACATCAGAAGATTTATGAAGTCTGCTGCTTTGTTCCCCGTTTTAGGAACCACTCCAAGTCACACTGAAGTCAATAGGAGGCCTTTCATTGACACGATCAGGCTTTGGAGCAGGTCCATAGAGAATGTCGCTTTTCTATGATAAAAAGAGAACAGCACTGAACACGCTCAGCATTTCCACTGATGCTCACGTAGAGTGGAAAGTGTTTTTTTCCGGATGAGTGATCGTCCCGCACACTCTGGAGAAACACTAACCAGACGCAGCACTTGCCCAGTTCATCATCCCAGTCACTCAGAGCAAGGCAGTTCAACACCACAGACGCAGCTTTAAGAACACTTTAAGATAAACTTGAATAACCACTGAAATTTCCAGCCTCTTAGCTAGGCCCTCGATGCTGAGCCCAAAGGGACCTAAATGAAGGCAGCTTTCACTGGGTCAAACCAGCAGAGTCTTTATAAAATGAAGCGATGAAGAATTCATTACAAATTACTGCCACGTTTACCTGGATTTTTATACTCTTTTGTGGCCCAAATACAGGTCTTGCGCTATGCTTGTGTGCTTTAGTTTTCTAGTGTGAAAATCAGATGCGTGTAATGCCCCAAAACTCTGGTTCCCAGGACCCCCAGAAACACCTCAGATGATACCTGGGACAAAAGGAGCAAAGCAGATGTTTTGTTGCTGTGGTTTTTTATAACGATCCCTTCAACATGACCTCATTGTCATAATTACCAATTCCTTCATTCACTAAATGACAAAAAAGGACCTGTTTCCTGTCGAGCTTTTAAAAATTTGAATGCAACTAACATTGCTACAACTGGGCAGTAGCTTCTCCCTGAACCCGCAGACGCGGAACAGCACATCCCCTTCGCCAGAGGAATCCTGGGCAACGCAACTCCTTCAGTGATAGCCCAGACATATTTTGTGTCTTTAGAAGGGGGACCCAAAGTTGGCCAGAAATGAAGCCAGCTGAATTACCGGTGCTTTTACCAACATAATAAGGAACAGAAGATCTTCACTCACAGAGCATCGCGTTACAGCAGCAGCAGCTGGGTTCATCTCTTTCTCCAGCAGGCAGCAAGCAATTCCACCCTTCTCATTGCAGTGGGGTTTACGGGTCCACGACACCCTGTTTCCCTACAAATTGATAAAAAAGATGCCGTTACAAAGCACGTTAACTAGTATACAGGGAGGAAAAGAAACGAAGTTGTCCGTGGGAACACTGGGTCGAATTCTCTTGTTCACTCCCAGCTATAGCACGCAATCCGTGTTTATTTACTTGCAAGTGCAAAGTGTGCCGTTTCAAATGCTCTCCCTCTGATGGATGCAGGCCCCTGCTGGATCGTGCTTTTAACTCTCTCTTTAGGGCTGTTTGTCTTTGGTTTTCAACTCTCGCATCATGCTATACGTTCACTGCACGTACCATGGCGTGTCAGGCTAGATCAGACTACAACTCGTCACACACTGCAACAAATTAAGGCAGCACGAGGGAGCCGCAGATACGTATCGCATGGCATTGGGAAGTTAATAAAACTTAGTTTGGTGGAAAATCTTCCGGTGTGTAGTAAGCATCCTTTGGATCGTGTTTCCTTCTCTGTTGTCTGGTTGGAATCTTTTTCTTTTCTTGTGTACAGTTTAAAACTTAAAAGGTAATTACGCTATTTAGAGGTATATGTTTAAATTAACATGTTTGTTGTTCCCACTGTTCCCTTAACAGACTAATTGGCTGAAGTCGTCTTTGCAGAATTATTCCAACTCATTTTTATTTTATCACTTACTTTGAATTATTAGAAGGAGCTATTAACAGAAGAGGGGAAAGCTCTTGGTAACCAACGGAAGCTATCTGGGTATTTATTTAAAGGACGTTGTGTTCCTAAGAGGGAGAAGCACATTTCAGGCTAATATAAGAACCACTGAAATTTTTAGCCCAGATCTCAGCTTCAAAGTCGCCCAGGCATTTCTTTCCTTTGCTGCCCACCTTAAACGCTTCCCCAATTTGGGTCATAGGCATCGAGCAGCTGCAAAGAAAATAATTCCCCTTCCAGCCTCCATCCTTCCTTCGCAAGCCCGGTGTGTTGGAGAGAGCTCGGCAAACCTGGAGGAAAGAAAGGGTCTTGAACTCAGAGCACCAGAGGGACCAGCCAGGACGCCCGGGCCCTGCCCGTCACCCCGTCTGACTCCCCACGGTTTGTTTAGGCATCGGTTCAGGGAGACTCAAATCCACGTGGCTGACTCCCAGCGCAGGTAGTTTCACCGGAGTCAACCGAAAACAATAGGGCTGTTAAGCTGTTGGGAGTCGGAGCTGTACGAACGTGTTCCCTTCAATCCGGTGGCTGAACGGCAAACTGGAAAAAAATGATGCAGGTGGGGTTGAGCCCCAAACACAATGTTCTAGTGGAACAGACATAAAGTCACCCCAAAACTTTCATTTTGGATCGGCTCAGATCCATTTCATTGATCTAGAATGGAAGATTTCATATTGTTTTTAACCCGAAATTTAAACAACAAACAGTTCTAGCTGAAAAAAACCTCCATTTTAAAACACCAAAATGAAACTTAAAGCAGTGACAATTTGCTCTCTTCCTGAGAAGTCTAATATTCTATTTATCGTGTTACTTTCAAAATAATAATGAACAAAAAAGAGGTTACCTTTGAAAAGGAAGTGGTTTAAGAAAGGTCGAAATGACAGAGTTTATTTTGAAAATACTGAAATGAAACATTTAAACTTTCCTGAGGAAAGAAATTCCCCCGATTTTCTTTCTGACAAAACTCTTCATTGCATTCAACCTGAATTTGCGAATAGTTTTCCACTTTGAATTGCACTTTTGGCAAACTTAGGCCATCCTGGAAAGATTCCACCAGCTCTGTTGAAACTGGCACATGCTCACATACTTCAGCGAATGAGAGATTTCATCCTGTAAAGTGGGGATAAGAATAAAACTTCCCCACTGATGGAGAAAAATCTATAGGGTTGGGTTGTTAATGCTTGTAACATATAAATGTCTAAGGCAGACACCAAAGGTTTTGGCTTCCCGAGGGATAACACTTCACAGAGAATGAAATTCTCCTCTTTGTCTTAATGGGAACTAGATTAGGTCTTCAAAGTCTTTACCAGTTAGATGAATAAAGAGCTAAAAGATAACACAAGCTTAAGTGCTTTAAAATTATGATATAGAAGGCCTCTAATTTGCAGTATTACAATATAGCTGTTTAGTTTAGTTTAGTTTGAAGTGATAAATGGACACGGGCGTTGCACAGGTGGCTGCGGTAGCGAGGCACGTAGGGGTTCCCACTGTGGCCATCGCACGGGGACGGTGTCCCGTGTCCTGCAGCAAACAAGGAGGATAATGCTCTCGGCTGCAAGAGGTCTAGTATTGCCCCTGTGCAGGTGTCACCTACCACCGTCTCGCTTCTCCTCTTCTCTTCCTGACCGGGAGGGGATTTCAGTAGGAAAGCCGGTGATCAGAACGTTTTGGGTGGAATTTTCCTGTTTCCTTATATGTGCCGTGTTGGAGACTGACTTTTGCTGCAGACTCGTAGCCTATGGCGGTGGGCAGGAGAGATGAGGCTTCACTGAAATGTGGAGCAAACGTACACAAAGAGAAAACGGATAAAACATTAAAATGACAGCTTGCTGAGGTGGCTTTTTGTCGGAGCGGCTTCAGCACGATCACAAAGCGATGTGCAGTAGTTGACATAGCTTGCTCCGATGCGGTGAAACAAAATCAATGCTTAGTTTGCCCCACTAGCCCAGGATTTGCTACATGCACAAAATTTCCCAACCCGGCCACAACAGGTGTGCCAACAAAATTGCCAAGGTACAAAGAGATGTGTCTATACGGTAGGCTTGAATCAAACATCTAATCAAACTTTGTCGAGGTGGATCCAGAGGTTTGATCAATGAGCCGTGCTCTGCAGCTCAAGCCCGTTGTTAATTTTAAAATGCTTTTGCACCCCATGCAATGCGACAGCATAGATGCAGAAAAAACCATGTCAAAGTTAACAAAAAAAACCTCAGAGCCAGAGGAAGTCTAAGTGTTTGGGGCAAAATTCTGGCATCAGTAAAATCAATGGCAATACTCCCGCTCCCTTCCGCAGTGCCGGGTTTTCACCCTTTGCCTATGGAAAAGTCAGCGGATAGGCAATAATATGAATATCCATTACACTGGCTTTTATTCTGTAAAAGTCTTGGGTTTAAATTCTGAACATAATTTCCAATGAGCTTTTGTTTAGCTCACCAAGGTCAATTAATGTAATTCCAGAACTTCTGGATCAAGTTTTGTGTAGATCATTCTCTCTAATGCACCCATCTGTCATGAACTACTCACATCTTCTGTTTTCACTTAATTCCCTTTGAAGTTACCTGTATGCCTACAGTTAAGCTTCTTTTTAAAATCTTTACAGAATCAGGGACATATAGTTTTTGTAATTCTCCATTCAGCTGGTGCGGTAAGAGTAATAAAAAAGGGCTGTGATGTATGTAGAATTACATGCTGTGCTCTTCCTACGAGCTGCTGCGTTTCTATAGCTGTACGAAAAATCCTGTCTGCAGGGAATCTTGTTGCGGTTAAAAATCTATATTTTCGTTTTCTCCATTTGTTCTACAAAACTGAACTAACAGGCACAACAAACACACATACAAATGTGCAGACAAGTATTTAAGAACAGCAATCATACCGGGGAGGATGCTGGAAAAATATGCGCTTGTTTTAACCGGTGTAAAAGTATTTTTTCAGAGACTAAAAATGGAAAATATTCATGTGCTAATTACCACAGGACGTGCAAATATAGGAAGGGGGGTTTTTATGTGCTTTCAGAACTTACACGAGAAATGTTGTGTCATTTAATTCACATGTAGCATGAAACGTTAAATTTACATTCCTATTGGTTCCAACAAGATTATTTTCTCATCTCCAGAAACAAATAATAAACACCCATAAATACAATAAAACCTGCTGGCATCACATGTTATTTTTTAAAAGGAAAAGATAACTTATCCTAGCTGCTGCCCAATATTTACGTCTTCCCTGTTTGTAGCGGTCCCTCAAAGCCCGAGGAGTTCATCAGGGAAGGCTCCTGCGAGCAGCGCGGGCATCCACACGCGCCCCCGGCTGCGTCTCCCCACGGCAGCGAGACGGTACCCACTTGCTGCAACTGTGGGTGAAGAGGCGGGGGGGCGTGTGGAAAAAAGGTTTTAAATGACAGATGCCAACTTCCCGGTCTCTCATCTCTACGGACAACAGGGAAAACTGATCCTCCAGTTTTTACAACTTCCAGTGAAAATTTCCCCAGCTCTTCCCACGCTTTATGCGTATCCCCGGTATGCCCAGGATCTCCCGTTTACCCACGGGCAAGCGTGACACCGCGTTTAACACAGCCTCGGTGGAAAAGCGCACCTTTTTGCTTGTTTTTTACTTAGGTAACAAAAAAAGCACAGATTTCCCCATTTTGCACACAAAAGCAAGGCTTTGTGCACAGACTGACCCGGGGAGGGCTGGCAGCTCGAGGTGGCCCGGCTCCCCCGGCCCCGTGGGGCAGCCAGGACAGTCGTCTTCTCCCAGGCTTTTACCAAACCTGTCCCCTTCTGCCCCACCAAAGCGATGCTTTCGAGCACCAGCTTGGAAAGGCCTCATCTACCGCCGTGCCGAAGCAGTCAGGGCTCTTGTAAATAAATAATAGGCGCTCTGCTTTTCTAGCTCGGGTTATCCCACAGTAGCAGTTTCAATGTAAATCTTTTCCATCGCTACTCTTTTTTTTTTTTTTTTTTTTCAGCCTGCGTTTTTGAAACCCAGCACTTTTATTTTGCTCTTCCAGAAACGCCTGCTGTAAGACGCTGAGCCAAGACAGCCCTTTCCAACCGGGCGGTGAAAGAGTTAACAATGCCCTTTCATGCAAAACCACAAACAACTGGGGGGAAAGAAAAAAAAAAAAAAAGAAAAAAAAAAAAGAAAAAGAGTTTTTAACTGAGAAATGGAAATGATCCAAATACTAACCGAGAGTAACAGCACAGAGAGAGTATGAAACACACAAATCATCCTGGGGTTCAGAGTTGATAAAGTTATTAAAAAAGAAAAAAGGAAGGGGGGTGGGGGGGGAGAGAGAAAAAAACCCCTTTGTTTCTGCCCTATACCTTGAGGCTGTGGGAGCAGAGGAGGGAGAGCAGAACGAGTCAGACGGGAGCCCAGCGCAGAGCCCCATCCATCCCATCCATCCCATCCAGCCCCGCGGGGCTCCGGGCTGGTGCTCCCCAGCTCCTCTGCCGAGCTCTTGGGTTTGCTTGCATAAACTCGGCACTTCTTGGCCTTTTTTTTTTTTTAAATTATTATTATTAGCAAGTGGGAGAAGGGAGGCTTTTAACACAGGCGGGCTGGAGCCTGGATGCGGCCGGAGCACGGGGTGGGGTTTGGAGGGCCCCGCCGGCTATTGGGCCATCGGCTTAGCAACAGCACGGAAAGGGCCAACCCCAGCATTTTTAGAGCCGGGCCACCTTCCAAGGATGGGTGCCAAATGCTCCGCTCCTCTGCCAAGAAAACAAACAAGGGCACTTTTAAAAACTCCAGAGTTAAAGAGGTTTTGTGTTGATTTTTTTTTTTTTTCCCCTCTTCTTCCCTTTTTTCTTCTCTCCTCCACAAGCTCGCCTCGCTCGCAGTTAATGATCTCTTTTCCCTTTCTCCCCGAGGTTCGGGTTTCAGGGAATTGTCACTGCTGCAGGTTTCAGGAGTCGCTTCCACTTTCCCCGGCTGCGGCAGCCTCCCCTCTCTGCAGGCTGGAGCAGGCTCTGGAGCTCAGTCAGCCCATTCCTCTTCAGATGCTGCAGGTTCCCCCCTTCCTTCCTTCCTTAACGGTAGAAATCTCTGCCGTCTGCATTAGCATTGAAATCTGCTCGCTATTGCCGGGCATTTATGTAACTTGCATAATTTACTACCTGTGTCACTCTCTCATCTCCTACCTCTTCATTCATTTCGAGCCTGCTAAAGAAGTGCAAGAAGAAGCACAGAGACTTCAATAGGCAAAAAAAGTGGCTTGTAGCAAGAAACCTTTTTTTTTTTTTCCTGCAGAGAAAGAAGAAAGAATTTTGGAATTCTCGTTTCCTTTTATTAAAGACATATTTTTACATTATATTTTTAATGCAGTCTTTCTTACATATTCGTCTGTGGGATTGCTGAAGTTGGGGTAGAGCCAAACATTTGCTAAAGAAAAAATATGGACTACGGTTTTTACCAGCTGAGAAACGTGGAGGTCCGTACTGTGACCCCAAATCTCTTCTTTCCCTGTGAAGGAGAAAAGCAAGAGAAAGTCAAGAGCCCATTTCCAAGGAACACCGAGTGTCTTCAGGTCCCGGTGGCTTAGCGCCTACCCAGAGAGAGCTCTCGCCTTGCAACCTGGCTTTTATGCGCTAAAGGGGAAAAAACCGAAATTGAGATTTCTCTTGCTGTTGTTGTTGTTGTTGCTGTAAGACACTTTGGTAGGAGGTGAAGCCAAACGGTACCTCTTGGGAAATAAACACTTCACAGAGAAAGGCCTAAAGAGGCCAATACTGCAGCCCTTTTCTCACGCCAGTCATTCCATTCATTTCAGAGACGGGGCTCACATGAGCGAGGCTAGCAGGGTCAGGCCTTTATTTGCACACGGTAGCACCTCCAAAGGTTAAAGGATGTCATTTGCAGTCATGATCCTGTTTCACTTCTACCTCTGATTTACTGGGAAACCTCGAGTAAATCACTTAACCTCTCTAAGAGCAAGTTTACCCAAGTGCAAGAACGTTCTGAGCCTCCAACGGTCTTTGTGAAGGGCTTTGAGGCCCTTGCAGGAAAGATGGACTTGCAAGTTATCGGTGTAGCTGATTTTACGGAAATAAATCTAAGTTTCTGTGTTTACGCGTACGTCCCAGCTGCATCCCAACCTCATGTCTGCATAAGAGTGGTTATACACCACAATCTACTTGGATTTCATAGGAAAAATATGCAGGAAAACAGCTTGAAAAGGCCTCTCGCTCAATTGCAGGCACGTCCCTTGATCCAGAGAGCTGGGCTTTGGGCATGCAATATGGTGCATTTCATTCTCAGAAAGGTTTTGTCTGATATATTGGGGGATATGTTTCTGCAGCTGAATGCTTAAGCTGAAACCGTAGTTCGCTGGTGGTCCATGCGCTATTTGCTTTCTCCAACTACTCAAACATCCGTTGTCATAAAAACTGAGCTGGAGAAGATTTTTCTGAATAGCAAAGAAACAAGATGATGGCAACTTGTGCGGTTGTGACTGTGCTCCCTGTCCTAGGCAGAACTAGGAAATATATGAAAAACAACAGGAACCATGCAAAAAAAAAAAGAGTTTGGGTAAAGGTTCACTGCAGGGAGAAAAGGGAAGGGGCTTCCTTTTTATCTGTACTGGTTCTGCTTATCTTTTACTAGAGGTTGTTTTTAGCGATGAGGAAGTAGAATAAGAAATCCATTTGTTTTTCTCATGACACAGCAAAATACACAACCTAATAACTCAGAATAACATCCCTTCTGCCCTAAAGAACTAACCTGACAAAATAAAACCAAGACTTTATTCAGATATTGCCCAATTCAATAGTAAATTTCCACTCAGCTGAAAAGGCTTCACATAAAGCCTTCGTGTGGGAACCCAGCAAGTTGAAGCAACATCATAAATGCTCGATATTAATTCAGGACTAGGGTCTTAATTATTTTTCGTTCATTATTTAGGCGAGCAAAGTGCCACGTATTTTGATGGGAATTTACAGAAGGACTACAAAAGAGGACAAAACGCCTTGGGCACATAAGGGGAGCTGGATCAACCTGCAGGCCTCGCGCCAAGGGTCGGCCGATACGCACTGAAGCACCATTTATCACCGTGCTTTCCCCAAGAACGGCTTCCCCTCGTGTGCTGCCGGCTCCAGCGTGTTCAAAACAACTCCACCACCCTCTACGGCACGTTTTACAGCCACCTGAAACTGTATTGTATTTAAGGGGTACATACATTGTGTCGGTAATTCCTATAGAGCCATAATCGGTTTTATAACACCTGGTTACAGTAGGTAGTATAATTTGCCAAGAACTTGATATGAATGCATTTCATAACATGCTTTATATAATCCATTATTAGAGAACATTGCTGCATCTGTAATTATGTTTGCAAATGCATTTTATTGAGTTCTACATAAAAGTATGCAGTACTCAAACCAGCTCTTAGGCTGCAGGAGTATATATACATATATACTTTGCTTCTTTCCATATATTTCTTTTTTTCCTGTATAGTCAACACTATAAAGGGGAAAGTGCAAAATTTAGCCTCGATTTCCCAGCAGACTCCAGCCCCTGATCCAAGCAGCCTTGAACTTGGGGACAGTTCAGACCTTCGCTGGAATCCTGTCATTTTTATCTGCCTTAGTTCTACACAGCAAAAGCCATTATGTGAGTTCTGGCTTCAGGCTGATCGAATCTTTCAGTGTCTCTTCTGCCGCTGACACCACTGTGAGAGGCACAAATCGCATTTGGTACAGGCTTACGTTTACCTGCAGAACCCACACGGGTAACCGAGCCGGAATCTACCGCAGTTGGTGCTAGAAATGTTAAATACAGTCTCATTTCCCAGTCTCATTTTGGCAAGGCCTGAGCCAGGGAGAACCTGGGTTGATTGTCACATCCCAGGTCGACTTGGAGTGACCAGCAGCTTTGGGAGGGGAGCTGCTTTCACCGCTCCTGACGCCCACTGGGCTAAGTGCAAGCAGTGGAGCTTAGCCTCTTGCCTCCGCATTTCCAAGAAAAGCTCTCCTTTACGTTGGTAATTTGCAGGAGTCAGGCAGCGCAGACAGCAGCAGCATCTTTTCTCGTACTGCCTTTCCAAAAAACGACCTTCCACTCTGGGTTGATTATTTCATCCGAAGCCAGAGTCCGAGACCATCACAAGCCCTTACACAGACTGAGCAAACCTACTCCCATGCTCATCTCTCCTGAGACAGTCATCTGTTGCGTACTTTAAAAAATACAGAACACGCGAGTTTTGGCGCATTTTCTTCTCGTGCATGGAAATATGGTAGAAATGTGGTAAAAAGCTCAGACAAGGTAAATTAATTATAGTTCAAGCCTTTTTCCATTTATGGTGAGCTTTCTCCTTCCTTCCCAGCCCCCCAAGGAATTGCTCTGTAAAACACTCTCTCTAATAGGTTTTATCTCATTCTGCCTTGCCTCCATTTTCTCCAGCTCCTCTAGTGAATATTTGTCTTTTCTACCTGCTGCCCAGTTAAATCAGCCTCGGAGGCGGTGACATATGCCAGATCGCGGGGGCTGTCACTTTAATTCCCTGTGCTCATATTTTTCTCCTCCTAGTGGGGTGCTGGGGGCAGATGTTTGGAGAAGGGACCCCTTTGCTGCCTTGGCACACTGAAGTCCTGACGTGAGCTGCTAGTTACGGGAGTCGAAATCCTGGCCCTGCTGACAGTACCCAGAGTAAAACAGCCGGCTTCTCCCAAGCGCAGTTGAGTGCAGGTTCTAGACATTAGGAAGGAAACCTTACACGCCACCACAGAGAGCTTCAGGAGCACTTTCTTCTCGTTTCAACTCAACTATCTTGTCTAATTCCTGCCTGAAGGCATAGGCCTCCACACGGCATGCGTGCTAACACTGGTTGGCTCCCATCCTTCAGCCTTCCACAAAAGAGCTATTTTCCCATCTGCTGGAGGGAAGAAAGAAACCAAAGAAACTGTAGTCTCCACCCCACCATTGCATGGATCACGAGGGGCTCCAAAGCATTGGTGACTCCCGATTGCTCCACTGCAGCTCAACCGGCTCAGGACAAATGTTGATGAGACCTCATGAGGGACAATGGCTGGATGGGTGTCACATCCCCTGTAGCTCCCTGCAATGGGCAGTGGCTGCTCCGGGGCCAAATCATGCTGTAGATAAGCCAACAGGTGTATATTCTGCACCTTCTCTCCTCCTCAGGGAAGGGAGTGGATGTGTCCTTCTCCTCTAACGCAGACCTGCTGCCCAAATCCACCTAAGGCAGGTTTTGAACAGCTTGTGAGATTTTTTACTGTATGGGATACATGATACACCTCAAAGACTTCTGAAATGAATGGCAATATCTCCATTGACTTCCCATGGCTTTAATGGGAATCTTGACTTTAAAAATTTCACTGGGACAAAACTCCAGTCCTTACTTGGCTTCTTAGAGGTGTCAGTAATTTTTCTGCCATCTGACTGGGAGAACCTATTCTTCTGCCAGCAACTTTTCTCAGGAGTAAAGTGAAAACCTAAAGCTTCTGACGGTTTGCTAAAAACCCCCAGCTACATAAACCCTCTTTCCTCTCTGGCACCATATGGAGCATCCCTAATCTAAGTCTTCCTCAGGGCAGTGGAAATTTAAGGCTTAGCCAGATGAAAGCCTGATAGAACTAAATAACCATGATTTATTAGTGGGCTACATTTTGGGTTTTAAACTGGTTTATCAGGACAATACCAGAAGGGGGAAAACAGTCAAACCACCCATTAATGAAGGCACAATGGCAGAAGCAGACAAATCGTAGCGCCTGCCTGGTGGGATAGAGTGAAGTGGACCATGCCCTCTCATTACCCTGCTGTCCGCCTACACCCAGATCAGGGGAGACCCTTACACACCGCTGTCCTAAAAAAAAAAAAAAAACAACAAAAAACTTTGTTGTTCCTTCTGGGAAAGATACAGTTCCCAACACCACACCTTTCTTTTCCAGCTAGAACTTAACACCATCTCTAAACAGACAATGATATAACACACATTTCTAAGTGCGAGTGTCCAGGGAGTGATAAATTGAAGGTTTGGGTTTTAGTTACATTAATAATGCATATAGAAATGCTATTTGAAAATAAGAAAGTGATACATTTTATGCCGTGCAGTTTGTGGGGCAGGAATGGAAAGAAGAAATGGAGTTCTACGTTTCCCTTGTAACGCTGGGTCAAGGTCACTCCCAGCGTAAGCTGGAACAGCCCCACTGGCAACCTCCTACGCACCTACATCGTGTTGCTCCAGCTCCTCTCCCCAGCTTAGTCATTTCTCCAAGCATATCGAGGGGGAGAGCTGGGAGAGATAAGGCACAGGATTGCCTGGGGCATGGCATGAGGACTCTTTCCACTCCTTCCGTCCTGTCTCCCGATCAGAGTACAGGATTTCAGTGGGAAAACTGTGCCTAAGGATGTAGACGTAAATCATGGAAGAAACGGCTGGAGCAGAGCCTTCAATTTGTTATTACTCAAAAGAACACAAGCAAACTGTTTCTACTGAACTCCAGTGGCCACACAAACTCCACACAAAAGCAGCGTGCGAACGTTCACGTTGCAGCATGAGTTTGCTCCGGCCGCACCGGCAGAAGACGGCAGAGCATGGGCAAGCGAATCCTGCACGGTTAGGGAACGCGTGCCTGACTCTGCTCGCCTCATTTTATGAGTGCTTGATTCACCCAGCGAACAAGGAGTCCGAGCACGAAGGCAACTGGGAAACGAACCCGCAGAACGCTGCACCCCTTGCGAGAAGGACTGCTCGCACGTACGGCTGCTTTTACCGGGGGCTGTCGTGACAGAAAACGGCAATGATGCACTTGGGGATACTTTCTATGAGATGGGAACGGGGCATTGCTTAACAAAGCAAGGCTACAGGCTTCCCAGCATACCACTGCGCTGGCAATTAAATAAGCCTCTGAGCCACATGTGACTGTGCCTTAAGAAATTAGTGTGATTCAGAATGATTTGGGTAGAGGAAAATATTCCCTTAAAGGATCCTGCCTGGGCTGCTCAATGCACGGAGGGTGGGAGAGGAGAGTTTCCCAGTCCTTGTGCAAAGGTGAACTCTGCCCAGAAAGAAGAAATCCGAGCCCACTGCAGCCACCTAAGGGCATTCCACCAACTAAAATGGAAAATTAATTAAGAGAGTGAATCATTTTCTGAGACTTACTCAGTTTTGTAAAGCTTTAGCGTTCGTCTTTTCTGTCAGTAGAGAAGCCCTTGATCCAACACAGTGTTTACAGCCACGTTTCCATAGAGCCCTGGCGTGCAGAGCCAGCTTGTGCGAATGACCTGCAAGACCTGTTTACAGACCTCCATTACAGAGCCTCTCATTTTCTTGGATGATTATCCTAGGTGTCAAATAAAGCTAGATTACCTGTTTTATGTCTTAGAATGATAAGCAAGCCAAAGCAAGTCATTTGGCTCATGTAGTTATGCAGGTATACCTAGATATATGCATACATACATTATTCCAAACACTCAAGGCAATCTCACAGCCTTTCTTGTTGAGATTTCGAAATCTTTCCATTTTACCAAAACGTCCCTCTTGGTAAGGCGATGCTGGAGTTTCGGCTTCTCTTGGCTGAGCTGCAGAGCTAGTTTGCAAGAGTTAATAGAGGATGGCGAGGGCACAGCACCGGGGTCTCAAGGGGGCAAGAAGCCCTTCTCCCAGAGGACCGGTATGGTCCTTGCTGATGGAAGGGGTGTCTCATTCACGACGCGGCTTGGCTCAACGGCGGTGCCTGCGATGCTAACAGGAGGCGGAGGGGAAGCATGTGCTGACAGAGCTCATTGCTGGGAAGCTTATAAATGATTCCTGGCACCACAGTTGGCAGTGGCCAGTGTTACCAGTCCTACCATTGCATAACACCTGCACTTTGCCACAATCACCAAAACAATCAAGCCAGAGGAGCATGCTAACGCTTGTTGGAGAATAAACTCAGCAGTCACTCTAATATCACACACTTTTCCAGCTTGCAGCTCCACCTCCTTCGCCTTCTCTGCCCTGGGACGAGTGGGCTCCTGCGCCGGTCCCCGGAGGCCCCACCTTCCCGGGCGTGGTGGGGACCCATCCCTGCTTCCCCTGGGCAGAGATGTGCTCAGGCTTCGGGATGCGCTGACTCAGTGATGCACGGCTGATTGCGAGCGGCAGTTTCAGCCAGCCAGCCAGCTCCAGCTAGTGTATAATATGCATTTACCAACAAACAGACACAACCACAAGCTTCTTTTATAAATGGATTCCAGAGCCCGGCCGGCGGAGAGCTGGCTCGGGCTGGAGACTGGCACAGTGCAAATGAGGGTACGTGGGAGGCCTGCGCAACGATGGCCTTTGCGCTCCCACAGCTTGGGTCAGCTAAATTCTCAGCGAAGCCCCATTCCTCAGCATAATCGAGGGATGCTCAGAGGCTGCTCTAATTAAAACAGATTGCCGCAGCCCCGGGGAGGCTGTTACAGGAAAGAGAGTTCAGCTGGACCTAGGGAAGCTCTAGGAAAACCCCCTTTCTCTTCCACCTCTTCTGATATACTACTTCATGCCCTCAAAGGATCCACTTCTCAAAGGTACGCCCTAAAAGCCAACAGATTCGAGTCCCTGCAGGACGAGCCCCAGATGGAAGTAGCCCTTGCAAGAGTCTCAAGTCCTCACTTGAGAGCAGCTCGCTCTCCTTCCCTAAAAAAGATGTTCTAGCTGACGTGCTGCTCCTCTCATCCGATGAGGCAATATCCCCCGAGAAGAGAGGGTGTCTCTCGCATAGACAAGCTATTCAGAGACTGCTGGGCCCGATCCAAAATCAATTGAAGTACATGGCGAGCCTTTCCACTGATTCCAAAGAGGTTTGAATTAGGCCCAAACGTCAAAGCCAACACCATAAACTCTGCCTGGAAGCCAATACGCAGCCAAGTACCGATTCCTCAGCATCGGTGTCATGTGCTTCCAGCGAGATACCCCGCTTACTCAGCAGGATGCCTTCAGCACCGGCTCCTCCTTTCCCAGAGGATTTAGCTCCCTTTACTGCATTGCGGTTCTCAAGTCTCCAGGTGACAAAAAACCATGGATTAAGAGCACCAAGGCCCACAGGCACGAGGAAAGGCCACAGCACTCGCCACCAGGCAGAGGTGGGGTGGGGAAAAAAAGGCCAAAAATCAACAAATCAACAAAGTTCCTACGCACAAGGAAGGGGGTCTCCGAGCTCACGGCCAATTACGTTAAACAGTGGAAAAATCTTTATTCCTCCGCAACCAAATGGAGCAAAATGATGACACAACGGCCTCAGTACTTTAATCAGCAGGACAAGTCAAGCCTTTTATTCCTTTGTATATTCCAGTCAATGGAAAGTTATTGCTTAATTAACCCCCTTGAATGAATACCTGATAATTAATAAACCCATATACTGTACCCCAAGGCTCTGAGTTTAAGAAATCTCTTCTGTTCAAGTATGAAAAAAGAAAACATGCTGAACTAATGGGAAATAATTCTGGTAGAAGGCAAACCAATTAGGATTAGTGAATTCCATTTCATTTAAAGTTCCAAGATAGAGAAGTAATTTATCTAGTAAATTAATAGTGTTAGTGACTTTCCTAATATATTAGCAAGTCTTTCGTATCATATTAGTGAAAACCAAGCTGGCTAATACAATAAAAGACTTATTATAAAGGTATGAAGGTTACTAATGTGATAAGATTTTTGCATCCAATTAGTATTAAAAGAACGCTGCTTTAAAATGGACTTTTATATTTATTTATATGATTACCCAGCCTACTGTAGAGGCCACAACTTTTATCTCAGCAAATTACTAATTCTCCTCCCAAATTTGGAGCTGCTGCGTGTTACGTTCCTCATGCAAAACTGCCTGCACGCCTGTATCTGCAGATCTGCATGGATAACTGACCCAGGTTATTTGGTCTGGCTGCATTGCGTTTAGCACAACACTACAGTGGTTTTGCATTCTCCCAGCTTTGGATCAGCCGGAGACCGGTCGAATCAGATACAGCAGCCTTTTGGCAAAACAATTACGCTGAAATTATCATATGGCAGCAAGCCAACGCCCCGTCTTGTCTGGTATCCTGTCTTCATCAGTTACTGGATCCTCCCACCCTTCTCTGGAGCAAGGTGAAAAATACCTGCTGCACCGAGCTGACGGAATAACCGACTTGTACGGGCATTTCTTCAGAGCCTAACCAGACAGTGGCTTCCTGACTGAAACAGCAAGGTTTATCTCCTTTTTAAAATCCTGAATTATAAACTTTATTATTATAATACAAACCCACGTGACTTATCCCCAACTAAGGCTATGCTAATGTGTCAGTGAGTTCCAGAGGTGACTTTTCAAGGGCGTGAAAAGGTATCTGCTTTGGTTAATTTTATAACGTGCTGTCTTTTACACTGTATGATCAGCTATCATATGAACACAGCTCGCTTTTTTTTGGCGAAAGATCTCAGCTACCTCCCAGTGCCTTTGCTGTGGGGTGCAGTAGCAAAAGAGCAGCTTTGCCTTCAGTGCCAACTGCAACCAAGGGTGCACACGGCGGCACACAAAAATGGGAAAAAAGAAGAACCAAAAAGAGGCTTTGCTACACTTTTTTGACCCATTGTTGTCCAAATGGGTAAAATTTTGGATCTGCAGATAGTTATTTATTCTTACCAACAGTTCTGGAGTATCTGCCTCTATATACGGCTTTGCAGTGTGTTTATGCACTGTTGGGAAAGAAGGTTTTCAGATCACCATAAAATGCCTTCTTACGGGGTTGGCAGTAGAATCGTACAGAATCAGAAACGTGCACGTGGGTACTTAGAAATAATTTGTATTAGAGAATATAATTGGTGCTATTTTTCATCTTTAAAGTTCCTGCAAGAGTAGTTTTCTGAGGTAGATCAAATTAGTAAAGTAGAAACAGATGCAGTCGATTGTCCATCATTCAGGTCGAGGTGCGGGTGCTAAAGACTGATCACAGTCAGGGGATGTGAACGTGAGAAGATATATTCCTGCACATTCCCCGAAATCGGAGCTGTGACTGATCTGATTCATCTCGTATCCTTAAATCACTGGAAATTGCCATAGTCTGGATTTCAGACTTACGTCCCGCTATTTCACCCCCATGAAAAGCACAACATCTTATACACCAGCCTGGAATTTTGCCTAGCTTTGCAATCCTCACACCACCGTAAGCTCCAAGCCAGGGACCGTGCAGGGCGATCCCAGGTGTGCGCAGGTGCGATATGCTGGGTTTATACCCATACATGAGTATAAGGAGCTGAAAAGATTAGGATAAATTCCACCCGAGAAGACAACACACACTTATTTTTTTTCAGCCCCCTCCCATAAATTCAGACCAACGGAATTCCTGGTGAGGAATTCCTGGGAATTCCTCAGTCTTTTCAGAACGCTAAAACTGCATCTTTTGCTGCAGCAGGCAACCCGAGCCATCATCGAGACAATTGCTACTGGTAAATTTAATACAGAACCTCTACCTCCCCGAGTGTAGGAAGAATAATTACGCAAGCACATTAACAGGTATATTTAACTTAATAACTCATATATTGCCCTTGTGGGGGTGAGAAAGGATCCCACATCATTAGACCAGCATATAGCTAGCCAAATCTGTTCGTGTCCCTCTTTTTGACACGTCAGATCACGACCATCATTTCTGGATGGAGCCATAGCAAAAAATGGAGTTATTGAAATTATTTCAGGGTAGAGGCAAAAAGGAGGGAACAGGGACAGCGGAAGGGAGTGAGGAAGTCAGAGGGAAAAACAGGAACAAAAAAGAGTAAACAGAAACAGAGAGACAAGCAGGACTAGGCACATCAGGTATCTTTTAAGTCTACGAGCTCTACAGACCTCATCGGGGAGAAGGCATAAGGTAGGGACAAGGCTGGGATGGAGGCTCGGGCCATAGTAACGGAGAGCTGGTGGTCCAGGGTTTGAGCCGACCCCTGGAGCAGACGGTGAAGGAGACTGAGGTCACAGGAGGCACCAGCGGAGCTGCTGGAAGAGCAGCTGGAGAAGGAGGAAGATTACCGGAGAGCAAGGAGTTATGGATGCCATAGGGAGGAAAAAAGTAAAATGACTGACTGTCAAACCAGCACATAAAATGAGACAGCTGAAGAGAGAGGTCAGGGGAACAACAAACAGCAGGGCGGCTGTGGGGGGTGGGGAAAGCGAGCACAGTCGTAGGAAATCAGATGATGATTTGATAAGGGAAACTCAGATGCAGAGGTCAAAGGGGAAAAAGTTGTTGGCGAAAAATAGGTCAAGGGAGCAGCCTGCCTTCATTATTTTGCTTTTCAAACCTTTAATTTAACAGTGCACAAAATGACATTTGTATTACCCTGCAACGCTGATGTAAAAATAGGCATAATCCTGGTTTTGTGACGATTAATGCAGTGTGAAAAAGATAATTAAATGAGGCCTGGCGTACTTTTGCTTTCTATGCCTCACTGCTACCTTCCGCGGCTCCTGCAATCTCCTTGAAAATGTACCAGGCTCTTCTACCACCATTTTATCACTTTTCCCGCGTTAACTTAGAGCTTTAGACCAGGAACAATTCCTCAGAGGGGGCAGAGCAGGAGCGAGAGCCGTGGCATGCCAGCACACCGTCTGCTACCTCGACTCGTGTCGTTACACGGCCCTTATATAAATTCCAGCACGTAAAGTCTTTTACTGGTAATGCTTACTCCTAATTAGCTAGTTCATGTAATAACAGCAACTTTTACCCCTTCTTCTGGTTAGAAAAAACCTTCGGCAGCTGAGTTCACTAGTGAAGGTGATGCACTTCACCAGCCCACCGTTTGAAATCTCGTTCCCGAGAAGCACGGGAGGGGAGCAGGGAACAGAGGCGTTCGGAAAACATTAAAAATACCCTGTAAAAAATATTTGCATATTTGTAGAAAATAGTTTTTTTTAAAGTTCTGCTTTGGAATTTTATCTCTATATTTTTGCCATTACAAAAAAATTAAAACATTAAAAAAAGGAACCAAATGCCTGAAAAAAGTCTTTCATAATTATTTTCTTTGCTGATGGCCTAGAAATTTGCTGGATTTGATCTGAAACGAACTGCAGACAAACGTCAGCTTACTCCTGACATCGTCAGAAATGGATTTTCTTCCTTTGTGCTGCCCCATACATAATCAAATCCACATTCAAAATACATAATGGCCTGCTGGTTTGAAATTATTGCTTGATCCTACGGCTGTGGAAAAGCAGTGGAGTCAGCCAGTGTTTCTTTGGGGTGCATCAGCGGCAGAGGCAGGACTAGAACTGAAGACACTGCAATACCTCCCTCTTCTCCTTCCAGCTCCCAAAGCAATAAAACCTTTCTATGCTAAATTAGACTATTGATCAGTGGCTACCATTCCTAATGGACATCCTGTCTCTCACGTCTGGGATTAGGATGTTCTTTCTGCTGCTGGATAATCTTAGTACTGTACAGTTGCTCTTTCTCTGCTAACGACTCGCTACAAGAAGAAGTATTTCCTGGTTGCTTTTGGTTTTTTGTAAAATCTCCTCAAGCAGGCTCACGTGAGAGGAGCTAGCGACAGCAATCTGTGATCTAATGCTATCTGATCACGTTCAATCTAACTACCAGGTACGTGTTTTATTTTCTATGAAGGGATGTTACATCATTAAACCACCATCTGCAACATGTTATAAGATACTTTGATAATTCAAGCTATCGTCATAATATTCATTAGAAAGCAACAGAAGAAAAAAATAAAGCCAAACCTTTCTTCCTGTTCTGGTGATGGTCAAATGATAAGCACGAACCAAAAGTCACACCCGCCAAACTTCTGAAAAAGTCAAATACAGCCTGCGTGGGCAAGCTTTAAGCTAGGGTAGCCCCAACGCAACCAAACTCAAGCTCTCTGGGATTACAGGAGAACTGGGGCAAGAGACTCCTTTCCCTGTGACCCAACACCCACACGTGCTCTCACACGACCAGGTGAACATACGCCACGTGCTCAGCAAATCCTGCGTTTTGGCGCAAAGCGGTCAGGCGGCGAGTGGAGACGAGGCAAGAGAGTCCATAGAGCAGTTCCCCAGCTCTTGGCCACGTCTGAAGGCTGCCGGGCAAGGAAGATAATGGGAACAGCACGAGATAGCCTCAATACGTCTCTACCCCTTCCAGACAACATCGCTTTAGGGCAGTTCTTACAGATTCTTTCTCTTTTGGCCAGGGAAGAAGATGACACATCAATCAATGTTTTGCTACCTCAGTTGTAACCCTGCAGTGACTATATCATTATTGCCAGACTCAGGGCAATTTAAACTCAGTTCACTGAAATCTCCGAAATTCGCACACAGCTTTTGTCTGCAGATGCACCTATTCTGTTTTCACCCATCTTTTTTCCTAGTCGGAAAACGGCCGATAGCAAGCCAGGCTCCCAGGCTACGTCCCGGTAGCCGACTTGGCGTGTCACAGGTTAGCAAAGGGGAAAAAAGGAACCGTATCTCTGGCGAAGGCACCCTAAACTGGATCGTGCTAAACGTCAAGCACCGGTGGTGAATTAGCAGCCCTGCCACATGGCTGGAACAGTGGGTGTATTGGAGAGAGAAGCTAGCGCACTCCCTGCCTTCTCTAAAGCCCACCACCAGTGCCCAAACGGACGTCGAGAGAGGGCCTTTTTTTCTTTAAGTCTAAGCTGTTTTCTACCGCATTGTGGCCCGCAACTCGGCACGCAAAGATGAACTGTGGCATTCCGAGATAGCGACAGCTGCTGAAGAAACGCTGCGCTGTAAACACGCAATGATGCAGTGAACTGGCAAATCCATATGGCTGGTAAGATGACGAGGAGGAAGAAGAAAGAAGTATTTCAGGCTTTTTTTGGAACAAAGTAGATACTCAGTCGCTTGCTTCAGCTTACATGCCCTGATCACAGCTTTTTTCTTTAACGGAAAAAAGTTTTATATACACACATAAATATATATATATTTATATATATGTATTTTATATATATATTATTATCCTAGGATTGATCTACATGTGGCTGGAGAAGCAGAGGTGATATTTTCATATAGTACCATATTTCTGCTTCTTATTTCTTTGAGCTCTTTGGCTGAATAACCGATGTCTTGGAATTTTATTTTCACAGTACTAGCTCCTTCAAGCATCCCCCTAAAATCTATGTGCAGTTCTCCCCTCCCTTTTTCTGTGCAGATGGATAATCTCTGCACAAATACACCAGGGAAAGGTCAATCACTCACTTTTGCAGTGTCATCAGTCACGGGGGATGCTCTGTGTGTCAGAATAAATGAGCGTGGACAGGATGGACGTAGGACATCACTGAGGGAGACCCCGAAACCACATGGAAATGTTTATACAGCTTTTATATGCCCTCAAAATTGATGGATCTCAGCAAGCAGACACATCCATTGCTTTTAAAAATGCTGATAAATCCAAGTCCGTGACACACGCTTCTTAGGAAAGCAAGTATTATGGCTTTTTAAAAAACTGAATGAGGAAATGGAAACTTGCAGTCAGATCAATCCCCATTTTCAAACCTGGCTGCCACAGCTTGCATGCCGTCTCTGAGCGCAAGCTCCTACCACGAAGGTGGCACAGCTTCGCGAGCGTTATGTGTCAACTGGACTCTTCTCAGTCCAGCCGGTTTTGCTTGGGCCCTAAGTACAAAATGAAAAATCCCAATTTCGTCACACACATTTGAACTTACAGCCCAAAAGCAGACGGAAACAGAAGCTGAAGCCCGTGAGTCTGCTCTTTTGTACGGCACACTTCCACCTACCTTTAATCAATGCTGTCTGATACTCAACGAGTATGCAGTCCAGCACTGGCACCATTTCCCAATGCTCCATAATCATCCTTAGATTTTTATGGACAGTTTTCTCCCTGGCGATTTTTTTCCCTTGTCATTTAGTGCCACTATTTCAGATTTCCTCTTGCTGAACTGCTGGAATATCATCAGTGCATCTATATAGAGTATGAGAATATATTTGGAAAGCTTATTTCCAAGGGCCATTGCAGATGACTAACATTTTTACACTGCACAAAAGAAGAGAAAATAAATTTAGGAGTAGCAAATAGAGCCACTGTGTTATTTCCTTCCCTGTAAATAAATAGCTGTAACACTTATACTCCAATCGTGGAGCTGGGTATCCAGCATCTTTGTGGGGAAGGCACATTTCAAACAGCCATAAATGCTCACCCAAGACATTGACAATGAAGGCTTAAGACAGCACAAATTATAGGGAACATGAAAGAAGCCCTGCTTCCCTTGAAGACACCACCTGTTTAAGCACCTGGGAAAAATTATTCATAGCACTTTACCACTACACAGACAATAAAGATCCTATGGAAATGTCTTTGTTTAAAATCAACATTTATGGCCCAGATTTCATAGAAGTGTATGTGAATCCGAACTGATGCAACAAACGCAAAATGACGTCTTCAAAAACATGGGCCCTGCACGCCAGGCCCCAGCGCAAGTCAAACCATTTCAGCTCTAGAATCTCAAACTTTAGGTGCTGAGACCCGAGACCAGAATTTTCTTCCTTCTAATCTTCATTCTGGGTTGCTTCACCACAGTACATATTTATATAATGAATTTTTCCCTGTACAGAACTGCCCTCCTCAGTTGAATACCTATTAACTGGAAAATGGGAGCAGAACCCCTTGGCATTCATCCTAACGCCGCTACTCGGTTCCGTGTCCTTGCCCAAGTCACTGGAGATCTGATCCTCTAAGAGCCACCCAGACCTCTGTACGTGGCCCCCCTCCCTTTTCTGTGCCGATGGATAATCTCTATATAGAAGAGAAAGGCTCCATACGCACCAGGGAAAGGGAGAGAGGGGACAGACGTCAATAGCACGAGGACCCAGGCGATGTGCGTCCTCACGCCCATGCCTAGGAAACACGTTCAAGCCTTCGTTTCTCTGCGCTGTGCCTGATTTACCTATCTGCAGAATGGGAGCCGTAGTATTTCACATCACGCTTGATCACAGTTATAATTTAAAAGCCTTATGATGCTTCCACAGAAGTTTAAAATATTATGTTTAACAAGCACCGCATAATTTAATTTTGAGCTATAAATTTTACAGTTACCTTACACCGGTTTGATTTGTTTCTGAGTCCCGTTCAAAGATCTTCTGAAACCAATTAACGGGTGTTCTCCAGCGATCTCACATTGACTCTTTTGTTGCTGGCACCTTTTGTGAATAAACATTTCACCAAGGCGGAGAAAGCTTTCAGGTGCATTTGGCCTAAGTCACCGCACGGCAGAGGTGTCCCGTTGTCCAGATGTGTTTGGAAGGTGTCCTGCTGCAGAGGACTGCACATTCCTTAGGCGTAAGGGACTCAGGTGGTCCTAAGCAGCAGGAAGATGGAGACAAGGCACTTTTAGACCTTTTCTGAATCATTTGAGCATCCAACTAGAACTGTTCCCTTATACACAGGGCACAGCGCTGTGGGGTCAAATATGAGTAAAGATTTCTTGTCTGCTTTACAGCCATCATCGTGGTACCTCACCACACAGCACGCGATGGCACTACAGTAGAGTTCACGCTTCCTGTAACAACTCTTTTTAGTCACGTAGGAAACCTGACGACTTTGCTGTGCTTTCGAAGCTGAGGAAAATACCAGGAACTGTCCTCTCCCCCGCCACCACTTCCTTTAGCGAAACCCCAACACCCTTCACAGAAATAGGAAATGACTGTTACCTTCAGGCTTGCGGGTTTGCAGGTTATAGCCTTCTTTCTTTCCTGTTTAAAAAGTTGACTCTTCCTTCCATTTCTCTCTGTTTGCCTCCATCTTCCAAGTCCATTTGAATTGAATCTCCTCCTTCTGTTTGCTCCCACTTCTAAGTCAGAGTGCTTCAACCACCACGAAAGAGATGCCAACAGCTAAGTCCTTAAAAGAGCCAAAGGAGTGAGTCGAGTCAAGTTTGGTATTTTCATTACAAGAGAAATCCTCTACCGTACCCCTCCCAAACGTTGCTTCTCCAGAAGGAGTAACACTGGTGAAAAGACACGGAGAATCCTCCCGGCTAGAGCAGAACTCTGGCCTTTGAGAACAGGGTGAGTGGGTTTGTGGTGGGGTGAGGAGTTTGTCCCTGGTTTGCTGGAGCGTGCACGGACATCTCGGAACTCTTGCTACGGAAGCTGCTCCCTTGCCATGTTATAAAGGAGGACTATGTGGCATCACCACTGCAATATCGACAGGGTTACACTGCTTATGCAAGGAGAAAGTCACCTTCGCAGCGGCTGCTGTCATAATTTTACACCACGGGAAAGGGACTAAAAAGAGCAATTAAGACACAAGATGCTGCCGCGTTTTGAACTTTTTTCCTGTTACTTTTTTCACTGAGTAAAAAATAAGTCCTTAAAATGCTATCTAAGAAACCATGCAGTCGTTTAATGTTACTTGCAGTGCTTTATGCGGAAGATTTTTTCCTACTATTTGGTTGAGGATACAATCTGCCCTGGCAAGAGTTGCGGCGGGTTATTTTTCCAAGTGAATGAAAACACAGATACAAGCAGAAGTTACTGCAGCCACCGCCGCCTCATTTGCCCCTGCAGTCAGTCAGGTTGCTGCTGGTCCAAGCGCTCGGTTTTATCCAGGCAATACAACTGCAGGTGCAAAGCTTCAAGCTCATGTTTACACCCACCAGCGGGAGGTTCACCTTCCTAAATGCATCTGTCTATGTGCAAAGCACGGTAGGAAATGCCATAATAATGATACCTTCTCCAGCGCAGGCATGAATATTACCATGTCCCCTCTGCAGAGAAGAAAGTTAGCGCAGGAGCAAAAGTACATAACTTCAGGTCACAGCCATGGAACAAAAAAGGCAGGGTTTTCAGGAGTTCCTGTTCCTTAAGACCAGGTCTGCCTCTCCATTTTAACTTGCTTTTAAAAACAATTAAAAGTATTGAGAAACTTTATAAAAACCCACAAGCAGCTTTTGTGAATCTATTTCACATTTGTTTGTTCTACAGTTGCCAGAAGGTCTTTCGGTCTCCTTGTCGTTTTGCACTACATGACCTAAGTAACACTGATATTTATTGCTCATTTTCATTTAGCTCTTTGAAGGCCAATCCACTTAATGATCAGAAACCTCACACAATTTAGCAGATAACATCACTGCAGAGACTTGTTGGGAAGCTTTAATAAGTAAAATGAATACTAAGAGGTGGGCTGGGGTGATTGCTGTGTTTTAATCCTGGATGATAAGAATCAGAGTCATACCTGCCCATTCTTGCTCTGCGATTACAGAGACAGAGCAGTTCAAGTGGACACAAATTTTAGGGGATGTTGTTACAGTGACTACCTCAAGCACTTGTAAGACACGCATTATGATAATAACACCTGCCCTTAGTGTCACTTGTATTAACCCACACGCAGTTTCTCATGCGGTAGGTGAATCCTGTTACCTCTGATCTGCAGATGGGAAAACCACCGTGACCCCAGTCCCAGCAAGCCCCGGGCAGCCCCAGCAGGGCAGGGCACATGCTGCCAGCCAGCCCAGCACCCTCCCTCCACCCTCCCCAGCATCAGCACGGGGACCCGATGCCTCTGGAGCAGGTACTCGCACAAGCCACTGTCAGTAGGCAGCCGGCACAGGCGCTAAGGGAACCTGAACAAGGGTGGCCTTTCTGGATATAAAACACTTAGAGTATAAAAGGGAGCATCGTGGAGTACAAAAGGGAATCTAATAGAGAACTGCCTGTACAGGCAGGCAGTGAAACTCAGGAATTTGTTCAAGGTCATAGAGGAAATCTGTAGGGGAAGCAAAGAGGAGAATCTCGTTCCTCCGAGCCCTTAGTTCATGCCCCACCAGCTGGACGTGGCTCTGTGACATATGGAAAATACGCCTCTAGTCCCACTGCAAAATGCTTCAAATTACAAACTTCCTACTGCCCTCCCAGAGTGTTTTATTTGTGGAAACTTTAAAAAAAAACAGTCTCCATATAATAACCATGGAAAGTTGTTTTCTTGTAAAATTGTAAATAAAGCAGTATTTATATTATTGTTATAATCTCTCTGGTCCTCAGTGACAGGGTGACCCCCCTTGGCGTACGGAAATGGAGCAATTAATGAGTAATGGACCATTTCCTGATATGCATATGCTGCAGCCCATCTTTTGTTCTCAGATCTTCGGGGCCTATCTCTTATCGCAGGTCTTTTCCCCTATGGAGAAACACTTGGAGGTTGCTTTAGGTAACACAGCAATGGGTAATTTTCAAAGCACACGTAAATTAAAGAGTCTTTTCAGCAGTTTTGGGTATGCCATTACTGGATGACTGCGTCGGTAAATGATTTGACTCACCCTCAAGGAGTTTTAGTCTTAGAAATTTTTGGGTTTCAGACCTCTACTCACGAAATGAAGCAATAGGCACCACCACCCCATTGTCGTGAGTACCTTCAAGTCTCGCATGAAACCACCGGGTTCTGTTCTATAACCCGCGGTCTTTGCAGAAAATACCACTTTGAGGGCTGGGTTACGATTCGTCACCTCTCAGAAAAGGCCATATCCTAGGGTTTTTTTATTGTTTGGTTTTCGGGGATGTTTTCACCTTTCGTGTACAAACAGATGGCACTGGAACAACAGGTCCCTGTGCGCAAGGCAGGGTTTGGTGGATGCGCAGTTCTCCAGCGAGCATGAAACAAAATAAAACCAGATTGAAAACTTTCATTACCCAGCAATGCAAGTCGCAACAGCAGGGTTAAATCTGTTTCTATTTAGACAATATCTGGAATGGCGTTTTATTATACAGCCTGTAAAGCACTGCCTGTGCATGGGTGGAAAGTACATTGTCTCCTTAAATAAAGAACTGGGGCAGGATTGTTTGGCACTTTCTTTTTTCTTCTTCTTTTTTTTTCTCTAACCATAAACACAAAGTAACCATTTCTCCAAAACATTGAACTCTTTGTGGCCTTCCTAGAAACAATAAAAATATCCAAAAATAAACATCTACTTAGAATAAATATTAACTCAGAGACCTTTAAAATATGAAGAAAATAGTCTCTGCAATATAATCTCTTCCCTGATAATGCAAAAGCCACCCCATGGGGTTTAAAACTGAGGGATTTCAAGGCTTCAGGGTGTCTTATGATGCTCGCTCTGAGCAGGCTGAATGCCAGGCTTTGTGAATGGCTCTGTCTTAAAAGACAGAGTCCTAATCGCTTTCAACTTTTCTAATTCTTCACATTCCTTCCTAGCAAAATAACTGCCCGCCTTATAATGGTAGAAACATTTGGAGACTAAGAGAAACAAACAAAAAATAATCAATTTTCAAGGTCCACTTGCAGACAGAGGAACTGTTTATGAAACATTTACTGTTCAGTTGCAGGAGAAAATCTCATCTTAATGGCGAAAGGGGAAGCGTGGAAATACGGGGGAGAGGGTTTTTTTTTTGGGGGGGTGGGCACAGAAGCTCTCCTGGACTACAACCGAGATGATTGACTTTTCCAGCAAGCAGACCCCACCCGGGCCTCGACCAAGAAAACGGGAATTTTAAGCTCTGTGGAGCGAGGAGCGGGTGCTACCGACGCTCACACAAAGCGGGACGTGTTTGTTGCCCTCAAAGGGGTCCGTTTAGCTTGTAAAAACATCCCCCGCTTAAAGCTGGCCAGGCCAAACCCCAAATGCTTCTCCCAGGCAAATACCGGTTTCTGAACCAAAAATCTCCTGCTGGGTTCTGACACACCATATTTTACAGATTTCCCACTAACAGGGGACAAGAAACTGAAATTTCAAGCCAGTCTTTCTACACGAGGCCCGTTCTCAGCTTTCCCCCACACTCTGCACAAAACCTGGCACGGTTCGTGCAGCAGCGGCTGGTTCTCGTGGCCCCCGCGCTCTTCCCGGCGCTCCCCATCACGAAGGTCGACACAGTGGGGCAAGGCCTCTGATTAAAACCTCCTGGATTCATCAGAGTCAGCTGCCTGCGCTTCTGATCATAGCCACTCGTTTCTCTAAAACGATCTATCTCCTGCCCGTGAGGTTAGAGGTTGAGTATTTTGTTAGCTTTATCGCCTCTTGTATCTGGTTCTGATCTTTATCTTCTATGGTGATATTCTAAGAATTTAAAAAAAAAAAAAAAACACCAACCCAAAACCAACACAACAGCTTTTATTGCCTTAATTTAAAACTACGACTTGCTTTTCAATTCCAGTTAAATAATTCATTTAAATCCTGCCAGAGATGTTGAAAAACTAATGTGTACAGATGGGAAGCAACCTTTCTAAAAATACGAATGGAAAACATCCAGTCTTTCCTGTTATGTTTATAGTTTTGCCCTTACAGCGTAACATTAAAATTACCAACTCTCATGTGGTATAATTTGGTTACATCCCCTAAAGACACATGAAAGTAGTCCCAAAGGAACTATTTACTTTAGTGAGAATGGAAGGTGCTGAGTACATCACTCGGGAACATTTCTTTTTTGGTCATTAGTGGGCGGGAATATTGGTTTACTGCCCGAATGTCCCCAGACCTCCCTTCCACACCCATCAAGATGGAGCCTGGTGGGGTGGCCCAGCTCACAGGCCACCCTTACCCAGAGGTTTCATGTCTCTAGGTCTCGGGGTCCATCACCGTTGCACACACGGAGGGAATGAGTCGTGAGAGCAAAATATGGTTGTCCCCAGACTAGCGATGGGGTGAAAGGACTTGCACAAACGTAGTACATCCACGAGGGAGCAAAGACCAGAGCTCAGCTCTTCTGTCTCCAACAGCCGCTTGGAAACCACAAATGTTCCTCTTACTATTCCCAACCTGATGTGCAAAAAATTTCAGAAGTCTTCAGCAGTGGCCTAACTCTGCTGCCTTTGGGGCTAATAACAGAACTAGTGAGGTTTGCTCGAGGGCTCTGGAAAACCTGATCTGCTGCTAGTGAGCTGCTGAAGACCTGCCCCTGTGCATTTTCCGTATCTGTATTCAGCTTCTCACCGTCCCTCTGTCCCCAGCTTAGGAAGAGCTGGGCTGCAGTGCTGCTGTACGCCTGCGTCACCCCGCTTGGCTGTGGGCAACCATCAATTCCTGACGTGCAACAACAGGAAGAGTTCAGAATAAACACATTAAGCATCTTAAATTTGCAACTAAGTGCACAGGCTATTAGGCCCTGATATAGTACAACAGATAATTCAGTGCTTAACTTTAAACATACAAATAATACCACTGAATCCACTTTAACAAAATTATGTTGCATGCTTAACATTAAGCTCATGCTTAAGTGCCTGACTGATTAATTCTCTCCCTGCGTACTTTAACTCAAGTTTGTTTGGGGTCACTTGATGCCATCTCACACAGATACAAAAGAGCACAGCTTCTCTGAAACAGTAGACTGGAACCAGTTTTCGCACACTGGGAAGCTAACAGGCAAGTGAAGATTTGTTTTCCCATTAAATACGACCCTCCATTTCTTTCATTACATTTGCAGACAGTTTATCACGCGAGAAGCTGAAATTGGCAGTTCTCAAGATAGCACCGTTTCTGGATGTCACCTCAGTGCTGCCAGGGTCTGGGCTGCATTACCAGCCCTTAATGGCGAGGAATATACGCTAAGTATATTTCTGAAAATTTGTGTACAGCCTTGCTACAGTTGTTAAGCCAAGCAGTCAGAGCTAAAAGAGTCATTTTGTCTAGCTGGGCATTACACATCACACTTTCATGGTCTTCACTTTTAATGGTAAGATTTTGTCAGCTTCATAAATTGGTCCATCATGGGTAGTCAGAAGACTTGCAGAAAGCGGAAACTCCTGTGTATTGTCTTAAAGCATTTGCTTTGAAATAGCTCCCCTACAAATCTGTACAGATTTGAAATGGAACTTGGTAGGGCAGAAACATGAGCACATCGTCCTTTACAGATTCGCCCTCCTACAAGGAGTCAAGGAACGGATTCTCAGCGCAATCACGTGGGTTTCAGTGGGCTGCACTGCCTTGATAGGGACAATTCTCCAACCACCACCGCTACGGAATCTGCGCAGGTACCAACGAGGACTCGGTTTTGACTTGCATTACCCGTGCAAGGGAGTAAGAAACTTACCTACGAGACCCCAGGTCCCGCCGTGACGAACAAACGTCCCACGTGCAGGGACGAGTCCCAGCTCTGTCACTGGGCTTGCTTCTCCAGAGGAACTGACGCCGGTGAGCTGCAGGTCCCTTCCCCTTGGTGCAGGGAAGAAGTTGCGACCCACATGGCGATTCTCCTCTTGCCTCTCCTTACCCGGAGCTCTGTATAAAGCCACAACCTAATCCTCATAGCTGGTTTTGAAGAGTCAAGTTATAAAATCCAATAATGAGCTGAAGAAGCTAATTGCTGATATTCTGTTAAATAAAAAGAAAACAAAATGCTTTAATGATCTGTGTTGCACACTGCTCTAAATGTATATTCAAATAAAGCATGTATCTTATTGAACACATCCAATATTTGGCCTTCTAGATTCAGTATAAATAATTAGACCTGCCTCTCTTTAGACAAAGTATCGGTAGGGAAAGCTTTAAAAATATTTTCTTGTGAAATACAGTGCTATTTCTTTAAATAAAGGGCTCTGGCAGTTCTGTGAGGCAGTTAGCTTAGCACCATTAATACAGAATACAGTCTATCAGCATTTAGTGAACTCTCCGTGACCCTGGTGGAAAGTAACTCCTTTAGCTCATACTTATGAAAAATATTATTTAAAAATGCTGTTGAAATGTAAGCATCATTTATAGTCAGTGTAAAACCGGAGTGATATTGCCAGCTCCATCAAGCATTCAACCAAGGATGGGGACCGCTCATCTTCTTTTCTTGGGAACGTAGAGGAGCTCTGGGAGCCGGAAATGGGAGCTTCCCAAAACACCTCAGTTGTCTCCTGCCATGTGCACTCCGGGTTTCTCTTTTATTTGCTACGTATTTTGCCCTTCAGCAGAAATCTCTCGAAATTGGCCTATTTGCTAAGTTTTTAAATTCACCTGTTTTGCAACAAAGAAACAAATGTATGCTATGCACATGAGTAGGTCCTGATGTGCCAAGACATGGCCTTTGAAGGTCACGGCTCCTCCCTTGGAGAAGGGCATCTTGGTCAGGAAGGATCTGGGAGGGGAAGTCCAGGGCTGTGTCTCCTCTTCCTGCCTTGCGGAGGAGGAAATTTTAATACCTCTCTGCCAACAAAAGATAGTAAAGGACTTCTTTTGGTCATTCAAAAACACAGATCTTTGGCTTGCTGAACTCACATCAGCAGTACTATCCACAGGATTACGCTAGCGTGTAATGGCTGTCCACCAAGTAGGACACGAGGTCATATAAGAATATGAAGAAACAATTCGAGCTGACTTTTTGCCATGCTACGTAGCTATCTAGGTCCAGATCCACAGTGCTCCAAGTGCCCACCTAAGATGCCTACTTTAGGATCTTTGTTACCTTGGGCTCCTTCTAGAGCCAGTGGATGGACAGGCACCCACAGCGGACAAACAGACTTCCCTGAGGTGTCTCTGGGAATGCCTGTCTCTCCCGACTGAATATGTAAGGGAGCTTATGTGCCTCATTTAGGCTCCTAATTTAGACATTTCATTTAATCCAGGCCTTAGTCCAAGCTTTGGCAGCTGTGAACTGAACTTAAGAAGCTCTCGCAAGCTCCTTATTTGTGTAACGTTCAGGAAATACATCTGGCGACAGGGGCTGAGCCCTCAGCCCGCAGCTTCGGTGCTTTTGTGGAGCGAGCACACAAGGATTGTCTGTCTGAACCCTCTATGTCAGAGAAAGGGGTTTTCCACATTTGGAAGAGGGCCACCACTGGAAGCTGAACCTGGCCAGACCAGTTAGTAACATTTTCACGATAAACAAAGAAGTGCATTGCTTGGGCCACTGGCTGATTATAATAGCTATGAAATTACCCAATTTAGTTCACCACGTCAATAAAATTTATACGAAAATACCACCAGAATCTTGGCTAGCATATGGATAACTGTATGAAAGTTACCCAAGCCAATGTGACAACCATTTAAGAGGACTAACCTCTGTCATACGGTTTTCATTTTATGTGCATGCTATACAAACACAACCGCCACAAATATGCATTACAGGCTGCCTGGGACTCACTCCTGAGGTGAATTAGCACTGTAGTCTGACCTGTTGAAAAGCTTAACCTTTAACCTGCCAGGCAATGGCGGTTGCAATTTGCAAGCCATTCTTGTGTTGAGTGGCTGAAAACATACTTATTTACTTGTGTAAAGCCATAAATGAAATGGGTTGGGTGAGCTCAGCTTACTTCCCAGTTCACAGACCATGTCGCAAAACACTACCACATGTTCAGCAAGTAATTCAGCGTGAGGACTGAACGCTACTGCACTGTGACCCAAATTCACTCTTCAGAGGAAGAGGAGCTGCTTCTAATCCGGAGCGAAAAGGAGAGAATGCAAAGTGACTTCCTTTTTAAGTAACTTCCCACTATGCTTCCAAGAAAAAGAAATTCAAAGAAATTGCTTGAAAATAAGTCATTTACCCTCATGAAAAATCTGCATAAGCTTATAGCTTGAGAAACTGAAATCCTCTGCGTAACCGCACTGATATACTTCTCATTAGCAATAGACGTTTCCTCTCGCTGCCCACTGGCGACTCTCAGCTCTGTAGGGTGAGGCATTAATTCACTCACTTTTCCATCTCATCTGCAAAGCCTGCCAGTGGTGCTATTTCGGATTAACTGTAGAGACGGAGTTGGGAGGTGGACAGAAATGCCATTTCCCACTCTCAGGTTTTGCAAGATTTATCACTTATCAGTTTTTGGAAAGATGCATGGTTTCAGGATGTGAAGCTCTCCCATGCTAGACCTGCTCTTGTCTATCAAATGAAGCCAAATCAGTAGATAACCCGGGTTTAGCAAACTGGATGTTTTGTAATGGAGATAGCTGGATAATAACTATTTCTAGATCAAAGTCAGTGACTAGGCGTTGCTCTTGGCTTGTTGGCTTTTCTGTCTGACTGTATAACCACAGGTAGGCTTGAGTTGCAAAATTCAGATCAGGATGCAAACTCCGTAATTTGGGCATTGTTTAGTTGCAGAGACCTGGTATGGTTCACGGAGAAGCGAGACCGGAATCGGGATGCTCAGAACCAGGTCTGGGTATGAATTATGGCCAGCCTGATCGTATGTTGCAAACCTGGTCCATCTTCTATCCCAAGTGAACAAGGAACTGCATCCCAGAGGAGTTTTCTGGTGCACCTAAAGCCACGTTTTGGGTTTTTCCCTTTCCCTGTACTTACTTACTCTTATGCGTTTGCACAGAGAGAAAACATACCTACCATAAAATTCTTCCTATTTTTGTTCTCTGATACTTTGGTTCTTGTTGGAATATTCTCTTTCCTTTAAGGTCCTACAACAAGAAGAGAAGAAAGAAAAAAGTGTTACAATATGTATTTCCTATGCTTCAGTAAAGACATAGACAAAAAGCTTTATTTCTCTCTTACTTCAGACGCTTTATGTTATCCAGAAAAAAGCTCCAAAGGAAGCCAGGAAGGCTTCAGGAGGGATGTGAGGGAACAGCACAATATACGTATTGCTGCTCTTGCCTGCTTTCACGTACATACCACAGGCAGCTGCAGTCCTACAAGTTTTAGGTTAAAATGGGACACAAACCCTGGGATATATCAAAAAATACGAAAAGATGACACAGCAAGCAACAGGGACAGAAGCGGATGGAGCAGAACACGGATGTACAGGGTTGGTTTACTACAGCTGTAGGCACACTGGAGCGTCCGCAGCCCGTGCTGGTACTGAGATCCTGCTTCCATTTGTTTTCTGAAATTGGGGTAAAATAATAGCACTAGCAGCAATAATAATAATAAAAACAGCACCACGGTTTCAGGCTGTGTGACAACCTACTTTCTGAATATTGGTGAGAAGCGCAAGGTGTGTTTTTAGAAGAAACTTTAATGAAAAACCTTGGGTCTAAAATTGCAGTTTGCAGCAAAGCTAATCTTGGATGGGATCCATGTCACATTCTTTCGCCATATTCAAAAGCTGGTTTCATTGGTGAATATCAGCATTTGAAACAATATTACTTTTAAAGCTAGGGTTGTATTTGTTGATTATGCAGAAAGAAGCAGATTTCCTTCAAAGAGAGGAACGAGTATTCCCCACTGGTTGGGAACTGGCTATGATAGCTCTGCACTCAGAGCCTGGCAATAACTACACCTTGGGTTTTGCGGTCATTTTGGATTGGTGTGAACATGATAAATGACACGTTTTAATTTGAACTATTGCTCAGCAGGCCTGTTCAGGTAGGCAATAATTCACTCGAGCAGGCAATAAACCTGAACAGGCAATAGCCCACACTTTGAAGTATGCCAGCAAACTCTTTAGCAACAAAATAAATATGTACATGAACTTCCGCCATAAATTGTCTTTGGTGAGGCAGACCTAGTAAGAGTTTCAGAGCTGGCTTTTCAGGTACTCGTGAGGAGCAGAATGAGTCAGTGGGCAGATCCTCCTACAGCGTTAATTCTTTGAAGCTGGACTAACGAACTGGTCCAACATCCACTAAAGGCAGCCAGGAGTCTTCTGTTCAATGAAGGCAGAATGACTAAGCTGGTAGGGCAGTTCGGTCCTTTTACTAACGAAGTAAATTGCCTTCCCATGAAACCACGGACTTATAAATGAGCCTATTCCTATGCAGTCGAGCAAACTCCAAAAACGCAGCACCAACGTGCAGAGTAGCTTTGCTGCAGCTCAGAAGAGATACAGGAGGGTCCAAGGGGCTCTGATTCTCAGGGCTCCGGAAACCGACCGGCGAAACCATGTTTGCCCAGCAGCTTTCTTCACAGCACCCTTCTGACTGCTTTTGAACAAGGCCGTTTGTTAGGTATTACATTGCTTTTACATTACAACTACAACATTTTCAACCTTTGGGCAAATGCATGCATTGCTTTAGTTACTCAAACCACTATGTTTTGTGCAAATTACTCCAGACCTGGTGGTAACGTGCTTCCATCACTGTGGGATGCTGTTGTAAAGGAAAGCAGAGGTGCCACCGTTTCCTTTTCTTTTGACTGCCAGTTGGCTTTATTTTTATAGGCCGGGACCTATAGTGTTATCACTGATTACCCTAATGGACGTTAACTTGCTATAGAAGGGGAAAAATAACGCAGAGAGCAACATGACTCAAGCCAACTTGCTTGAGGTTGGTGCATGTGAAACTCTTTTGCCTTCTGCTTTATAATAAACAAGGGAAAGAATTCAAAGTCAGACAAAAAACCAGCAACAGACTGAATGGAAAGAGACAGTTTATCATCAACTGGAGACAGCTGCGAGTCCTGCCTGTTCTGCTGCCCAACCATGCTTTCACACCAGAGGTATTCTGAGATACTTCAGCCTCTGAGACTGTCCCTAGCGCAGGACGAGCCCCCACCTGTTTTCAGAAACATCTCCATCAAACCGTCCTGGAGGACAGGGCAGCGTGGGACACCATCCTCCAGCTGTGGGGAGAAACCTTTCAGCGGTGATTCACCGTGAACAGCATAATGTTGTTTGCCTCCTCACTGACAACCATTTACCTTTAGAAACGCACAGAAAACGAGTTTTGCGCTGGGCTTTGAATCCAGAGTTACATTCTTTCCTTGCTTCAAGTTGCCCGGCTCTGTCATTCTGGTTTGATCCATCCCAGGAACAAGATCCAGCAGCTTCCCTCAGATGCGAATCTGGACCTGAAAGCCTTCCTTCTCCCTTCCCGCGCCATCTGGGAGCTGGGATTTTCCATCTTTTGTTAAAATAGTTACTTACAAAAGGAGGAAAGGGTTGAGGGCAGTTCACCACGTTTATTTCACTTGGTATGTGTTTGCCTTTGCTTTAACACAGGCTGTTTTCATGCCAAATGACAGTTCTATTTGTTCCCCCACCCCCTTTTTTTTGTGTAGCTTATGTAGAACATCTGGTTTTAAAAGTGTCGCAATTTCTAAACATATTCTAATGCTCTTGGGATCAGAATATCAACAACTGTCTATTGCGGTAAACCGCATGTCTGGAAAACATTCCTGCAAACTGAGTTCTTAAATAAACATAAAGCATCTATAACACATAATGCAAAGCAACATTCACTCGTAAACTCAATATTTAGACCAGATGAGGTGCAAAATATGGTTTTTCTGGACTGAGCCATCACGATTTACAATAACATTGACAGGCTTTCCGTTGTATACAAGAGAGGGCAGAGGTGTGGCACGCAGATTGGAGCCGTTCCTTAAGTGCTCATTCCGCATTTAAGTCCCATCTTGCGAACTTTTCTTGCATTGGTTGGAGAAAGGAGACCAGGAGTATGTCCTCTGAAAAATTTCTGCTGTTATTAGAAAGTGGGGATCTAAAAAGGAACTGTAAAAGACCGACAAATTAGAAAAGCCTGTATCTGATAAGCCTGATCATCTTGTGTAATATCTGCATCTATGCTAATTATCCGCATACATGTGTCTGAAATCCAGAGGCAATTCCGAGATAGCTTAAAGATTAAATAAACTGCATAAGATGGTGAAAGGAAAATTGCAGTAAATTGGTCTGAGTGGGAAGCTTTTGTTATTTTCAATCATTATTATTATTTATAGGGTGTGGAAAGTGGAACCATAAGAAACTTCATAGAGATATGCCATCATACTTTAAAAAAAAAATGGTTTCACTTTGAAAACCCCCTCCACACTGGTTTCAGAAGCATTTGCTCTACTTTTAATGAGGAATAGTACCAAAGCGAATAATCGCTTCAAATCACTTTTTAGGAGTATTGGTGGCTGATGAGGTTGGTTGACTGGAAATGGAAATGCTGAAAACTCATTAAACTATTGCTAAATGCTATAAATATATTTTGATTATTCTTCCAGATTGCTATTTCTTAAAAATATTACTTTCT
This sequence comes from Chroicocephalus ridibundus, assembly GCF_963924245.1. Taxonomy (NCBI): domain Eukaryota; kingdom Metazoa; phylum Chordata; class Aves; order Charadriiformes; family Laridae; genus Chroicocephalus; species Chroicocephalus ridibundus. The sequence goes on from NC_086287.1 coordinate 89,229,605, forward strand.
TATCCTTAAAAAGGCCACCGAATGCTTACTTCCAATTAATTCTTTAAGAATTTCCACTCTAAACTGAATGCAAAAATGTTTTATGAGGAGAAAAGATGAATATATACGCTTAGGCTGATGTAATTACATCTGAAGTTTACTGAGAAGTCTACTGAATCCACCTCCTGCGGCATCTCAAAGTTAAGGTTTATCAAGAGAAAACTGAAAAATTAAGTCAAGCCTTATCATTTCATTCCCTAATATTAAAAAGGGCTGGATCCTTTTTTTGATGATTAACATCTGGAGTTATGTAAGGTAAGATAAGGGTATTAGAACACCTCACTTCCCTGTATAAAGAAGATCATCTGAAGAGCGTGGAAATGAGGGCCTCCACCCTACTACCCCATTATGCAACTGAGAAGATGTTTTGGCCCCAAACCCGCACACATCAGGATGAAACCACCTCCCTTGCATGTTCACCACTGGAAATATGCACCACAGGCTGGACCTAAGTGATTATTCGGGGACGGAACCCTCTTCAAGACTGAAGACCTCTTTTGAGGTTGGTGGAATTTCAGGTCTCACAAGGATAGATGCTTCTGTTCTATTTTTAATCCCCCTCTTCCATGATAAATTCAAACTTTCGCATTGCTAGGGTGGGCTACTGGGCTGATCCGGTGTAACTGAAACTGATTCTCCCTTGAAGCTCAAACAAATGGTTTCTAGAAAGCAGAGCCATTTGCAGTTTACTGGAAGCGAGTAAAATTTTAACAAATCAACCCGAGTGAAAAAGGCTGAGCATTCAGCCGAACATATATCAAGCTTGAAACAACTGTGCTCTAATGCAAAGCAGATCTGTGCCAACCTGCAGGGACTTCTCCATCGCGGCGCTCCCTCGGGATTTACCAGTGTGGCGTGGTTTGGGACGACCAAGCAGCTCAGCCTCTTGCTTCTGTGAGGGACGCTGGAGGAGCCGCGCTGTTAGCAATGACAATTAGCTGGCTGGTGTCACCCGTACAAAACAACTGCTTTTTGCCAAGTCTAATCACTATACTATGCGCCTCACCTTCCTGAATGAGAGGTCCTCGTTCAAGCATGTCGTTTATTCAAAAACACATGCTGCATTCATTATAGCTGAATATTAACGAACACCTTGAATTCTCGGAGCATTATTGGTATCAGGTCTCTTGGCTGCCTTATGGGAAGCTTGATGCCCGGCCAGGACTCAGATTACAAAGCACGCGCATCTTTCTTTCAATATATTGAAGAATCCACTCAACCTTACATATCCTCAAAGTGCTTCCTAAACATATGTGGTTTTTCCAAAATGTTTACGTTGGGATTGCAACGACTCTGGAAAACTCTGGCTTTCCTTTTCCAGAAGATGGAAAACAGGGATTACTCTACTTTTAAAAGGCATAATTATTTCATATTTTTTTCCTCAGGATTTTAGCAGTTTTAACAAAATCCTGTAAGAAAACATAAAGAACGAGCTTAGGTTGTATTATGCCCTCCTGCATTTGAGGTAATGACTACTGTATTGCCACAAACTCATAACTAGTCATATTTTCCAGGAATCTGATCTATCCATACGTTTGCATGACTTTCGTCACTTGAGCATTTGAAAACTTTGCAAACTGTTGTGTCTGGTCGTATAACTTTCCTGGGAAGCACAAATAAGTCTTTCATATTTTTAAAGGCTGCCAGCTGCCACGAGGGGTAAATAAAGTCGCAGAGGAAGTTTGTGGTTGTGTGACAGCAGAAGGTGGATCACCTGAATGCCAGTTCTACACCCTGCCTCTGAGATCGCCCTTGCTCTACACATGAAATAAAACCGCATCTTACTGAGAGACTCTTACCATAGTAAGATATTTCTTGAAGCTGCATCCAATGTAATATCGCATTTCTTCAAAGACCTCATTTCTTCAAAGTATTATGTCTTTGGCATTTTCTGTTGAGTAAACTGGAAATAAATGTTTCTGTTATTATTCCTAAGGTATAATATTTAGTATTTATTCCAAAGGGTCACGGACATCTCAACCTGGGGCCAAGATTATTCCCAGTTTCTGTTCCATCCTGTTGGCAGTTCATTCCCTTGACCTCAAGGACTGCCTTGTGGCCTCTGCAAAGACACCAACGGGCCCACCGGTGAGCCCTCCGGGGCAGCTGTAACCTTTGGAAATGACGACGGAGAGCACTCAAATGAGACACCCCTCGTGTGTCTCTAGAGGAAGGAGACAGCGCTTTTTTGAAGAGTTCAGATGTTCGCTGTCATGTAAATTCTGCAGTGAAAAGTCTCTCATCCAAATCCCCAGTGTCAACTCAGGGTCTGCATTTAAAGGGAGCCATTTCACAAACTACAACATGTAAAAGCTGGGTAGGATCAGCCCGACTCCGCTATTTCACTGAAATACGCCTTGAGATGTAAGTGAGCAGGGGAGGTGCCTCTTTAGAGAAACGAATGTATGGATTTTGAATAGGATTAGGCAAAAATATCCCTTCTGCTTTTATAAATATTGACAAAAGGAAACAGGAAGATAGGTCTGTCCATGAAGAAGAGGTCTATTAACCATAATGCTGCTCTATCCAAGTGATAGTTTTATCTTCGTATAAAAACAAAGAGGGTAAGGCTAGATATTACTTTTTTTTTTAAATACTGATAGTTCCAAACCTCATAAAATATTAGTGTCTGTATCAGCTATAAAAATTAACAGCTCCAGATCCTTCGGTGTTGTGCTCTTCAATTTTATTTTATCACCAGTTTTTCAGCTGTCTGTGTGTGTAGGTGTCCGTACGTGTGTGTGGGTGCATACGCACACGTCCCTTCCTTCCCAAGCTGTTCAGCTGGTGATGAATAGGCTTATAATTGCTCCGTAAGGCTGTATGGTAAGGTTTGCAAGTGGCACTCTTGATTCCTTTACATCAGAGGTCACTATTGTACAGTAAGATCCTGATCGGAGATCGTGATAACACGATGGAAAAAAAACCCCAAAACTAACCACTGAAGAAAACTCTGGTTTTGACGGTGTGGATTGTTCTCCAGTTCGGTGACTTTCTAGGCACAAAACTAAAAAACTCTTGTCAGGCATCTCAATCCAAAACTGCCCTTTTTAAACATTTAGGAGCCAATATAAACACTAAACTCAGTACGATGTTTGTATTCACTTACCCAATCTAACTTTTATTAACAATTAATCCATCACATTTCAGTGCCTGTAAAATCCCCCGTGCCCCAAGCCCCTCTGGAAGCCTGTATCTCGCAAACAAAAAATCGCCATTACTGGCGTTAGTTTTTTGATGCAGAATCAAATTTAAACTGGGTTTTACAAACTGAAGAATTATCTGCATTTCTACTGTCTAAAGGCATCAGATTCCCTTAAAGCTCATACGCAGTGTAAATACATAGGAACTACAGGAGGCAGCCAGTACATATGGAACAGATAAAGGCCACATAGTTTATTGAACCTTGTGGCCTGCTGATGTAACAAAATAAGCTTTGCAACGAGCAGTCAGATCTTAACATCAGCTCGCTCCTTCGCTAGAGCGTAATAGATGATAGCTCTCAGAGGGCCAGATTTGGATCCCCATATTTATCAGGAGTCTTACTTCAGGCTCTGGCCCTCGGTGCTGAATGAGGGATTTAGAAACATTCATTCGTAATATTTTCTCTTCTCTGAGCAAAGTGTGGTGAGAGGCAGCTGGAAGGTTTTGTGTTCCAGCAGTTGAGGGGAAAGAGATCCCGAGACCAGCTATATCAAATCCTTCCAGTACTGACGAGCCCTTCTCTTTCGAACAGGTAAACAGCTCTTTCTCGGGTAAAAGCAATTTGGACTGAACTGTCCCATCACCGCAATAATCCCTTGCTGAAATTTAACCCAACTAAAGGAGCCAAAGCAAGAAATGCGTGCAATTGCCCTGCTGGCAGCAAGGAGTCCATCGCCCCTGAGAGATACTCAATTTTCTTTCATTTTCTGTGCCTTTTGTTTTGTTGGTTTTTTTTTTTTAAACTTAGCCTTCCCAGGATTTGAAGTCTAATCACGCTGGCATCATTAGTAATGAAATCAGCCCGTGAGAGTATGGTGTGAGGATAAGGGAGAAAGTCCTCACACACCTTAAATCTGGTGCTAAGGAAAATACCCTCGAGGCTGACGTAGACCACAGTGCAGCAAGGCTTTGAGAGAAAGTCTAAAGGTATCTCAAGAAGCCAAGAGCCGTTCCTGTGCGTCTGGGCACTGTCACCTCTGCAGGTGGAGAGAATTCAGCCTCCAAGGGTACAACCCCAACGCTTGTGCCCCAAGGAAATGGCCTGTGTATCTCCTGAGGATAAACTGTGTCTGTGACAGCGAGTTTTGGCTCATAAGGACTGCTCGTTTGCTGGTAGCACATCTATTAAAACACAGAGAGTTTGTTGCTTGAGGAGACATTTTTTGAATGGAGACGGGAGCTGTGAGAAGAAGGGGTGACTATTTACTCTCCTGTGTTTCCAGCAACTCTCCCTGCACGCTTTTCTTTCTGTGTTTATATCTGTTCTTCTGGGGGGAATTAACTAATACCTTCAAACCCCAGTTTCTAGGAAAACTTAGGCTGGAAGGAACCTCTGGAGAAATACTATTTCATTCCAGCATCTCAGAGGCCTAGCCTGTATTCTCTTCCCACGAGCCACCTACATCCTCCCAGACATACAAAGAGCAGCTTAATGTCATTCTTGCTATACAAATCCTTTCACAAATGTGTATTCATCAAACATCCATCTTCTCTTCAGCGAAGAACAGAACATATTCCTAACCTGTTCCTGCTCTGGAAATGCACTTCTGGTTCACCAGACCACACTCATACGTCCACACTGACCACTGAAACAAAGTGACCAAACCACAGGAGAAATCCAATGTAAGTACATTTGAATCCATTCATGGTACAGCAGATATCCCTAAAGAGCAGCTTCTAATGTTGTGCTATCAGAAATCTGCAGGGAGCGAGAAGTACACTCCAAGATTATGCACAAACTGAAAGCTCTGGAAAACCTGCAAATACTAAAATTGATGTAGATGGCTCTTGTGGGTAAATAACACCATCGGAGAAAAGACAGCTGCTCGCCGGCAGTCGCCGAAGGTAAGCAGGGCTGAATGAAAGGGATTCCCACTCCTGGCAGCCAAAGAAATACAACGAGTCAAGATCTAACGCAGCTCAGGAGTCACGCAGGTCAGTCTCGAACCCAGATGAGAAAGAAGGGGGGTGTGGTCACCAGTGGCATAAGTAGATAAAAAAGATCCAACAACAGCATGGAGACATGCCCCCACCGAGTAAAGAGAGGAAGGTCACGCAGCTCACGGCTCTCCTGCAGCTCGCTGGAAGGCTGTCTCGGTGCCCTAGACTGTCAAAGAAACCACCAAAGCGCTGTTGAAAAGATTATTGCCTGGTGGTATTCTCCAAATTATCTCCAAAATGTTCTCTTATCCTGATAAACTGAGAAGAAAATTTGATCTTTTGCCTACAAAGACAAAAGAGGAGCAAACATTCACAACACAATAACATGTTGATTCACAAATAATAGGAACTTGAGCTCATTTTCCACCTCCTTAACATTTTCTGCATTGTGTGGGTAGCCATCAAGAGCCAATTGTTTCTAAGGTCACTTTATCTGTTTTGGTTTAGGAGATGAGACTTAAACACTTCTGGATCAACTATTATTTTTATCTGTTGTTTTGGCTTTTTTCCCAATAATGTATGACCTAGGAAAATGTCTTCCTAGGAACTGCTGAGACACATGCACAGAAGGATCGTAAAGCTTTCATAAAAGCTTGTGGTCTAACCACGGGGAGCATTGGTTCAGTCCTGATTACCTTTTATCTTCCAAAGGTTAATACATCTCATTCCACTTTGCTCAATAAGTTGTGGACCTCTTAAAGGAAAGTCTGAAAGCAAAGGTCCTTTCTGATTCTTGCTCCTAGAATGTAATCTTCCACGGGCAGATCTCAGCATCATCCTTCACATGGGAGAAATGAAGATTTATCCTGGGGAGCAGATATCAGGGAAAAAGAAGACCTGCAAGATAATTCTCAACATTCAAAGACAGACCGCTACATATTTGATTTTAAAAATTCTGGTCCTCCATGCAATAGTTCATACACTTTTAAACGAGGTTAGATATTTCCCACGGAGCCCTGTGACACACTCCCTGTTAAGCCTTCGTTCTACATTCTGTTCTCTATTTCCATGGCTCCCTTGGATTTGCATTTCAGTGATGCACTTTGGGATCCTCAAGATGAAGCATACGACTGAAATGTTAAAATAGTTTCATAGTCTTTATTTAATATGTTTTTAGCATTAAAGGGTAGAAATTATATGAGAAGTTTGCAGCCTAACGCATAAGAAACCAATTATTGCGATAAAGGAGATCTGCACAGCTTATTTATTTCTTGTTCTTCAACCTATTACATGACATCATTTTAATATAAAAGTGCTTTGTAATTATGATGCCTTTACTGATAATTCTTTGTTGTACACCACTGGATCTTCATTATCTGAGCCCAGAGATCTTTTTAAAGACTTTATACTCACACCTTAATGAAGTCCCGCAAAAGTCTTTCAACCTTCCCAAGGCCTTGCTTTGCTTTGGTGTGCTCAGAACAGCATTTTCTGTAGTTTCCACGTTTTAAACTTTCATCTTTGCCTAGAGGGCAGCAAAACAGCATCTCCTGAGGACTCCAGGACCTAAATTTGTTTCCCTTATTCAGCGAAGAACCACAGCCTCTTCTTCAGTGTTTCTAAGGCTGTGCCGGAAGGTACAGCCAAAACGTAACCAATCTTGGCCGGGGTGGCTTGGCATGGGCACGGCGTGGTTAGCCCCGTCTGTCTCCCCACTGGCCTAACAAACCAAGCTGGGACCTGCCAGGAAAGAGCCTCCACTAGCCATCCCCGAAGGGTTTTGTCAAACCTGCTGCCAGCGACCCACCAGCTATGAGGTAGTGTCTCTGACTGCCGGGCTGGAGATTGCAGGACTAACTCAATTATTTAATGACGGGGGAGACATTACTGCTGAGACTAGAACTTGCAGCTCTAGTTTCTGGGCCTAAATGGGGACGGTGAAGAAACGCTGGAAGCAAGACAAGCGGCACAACTGTTCAGTTGCAAAACCTAAACGTCTCTCAGATTTTCTTCCTGTGAGGTATGCAGCAGAGACGCTGCTTCGTGGATCAAAAGTCACCTGGCTAGTGGAACGAGATCACAGACAGGCAAGCAGCCTGGGTCCTCTTTTCTTTTTAACCAAAAAAAAAAAACCCAACCCATAAATTCAAAATCAAACAACCTCCAGAAATATCTCTCCAGATCTCTCGAAGCTCTGAGGAAAGACACATGCCCAGTGGGACTTACCCCTCCGTATTACCCACCAAAGTATTTGAACTCCACGAGAAAATGCACTTGAAGGAGAAGTGAAGTATTTCCTAGATTAGAGCAGATAACACTGAAGCTGAAAATGTTGGAGTCAATGGGAACAGGAATGCCCCCAGCAAAGAAAAACATCTGAATAACTGAGCAGCAGAGCTGATAAATCTGGCTTCTTGGGGCTTTGTGTGTCTTGACTGGCTCCTCTGACGCCTCCTGAGTTTTATCCATTGGGGAAGGCACGACTGGAGCCTTTCTCCTCTACCTGCTGTCGGTTTTCATAAACCTGTGTAGGCACGTTTTCCCCCTGACAGCCCCCTTTTTCGTCTACTGTTAAAATTGACCAACAGAACTAAAAGTTAGCCAGGGAAGATAAGGATGGACAGACACAGGACACGATAACAGTCCCTCCCCTCTAGAAAATGGAAAACGTGCCAGAAAAAAAGTAATTACAATTTAAGTTAGCTATTTGGAGATATGAGGGCAGAACACATGCAGGAGTGTCATCCCCTCAGTATTTGGAATTACTTAATCTTGCTGGGAGACTGTAACAAAAATAATAACAATAAAGACTCACAGCTAAGGTCAGGCCCTAGCAGATATTTGTAAATATTTTCAAGCGTCGGTGCCGAAGGGATAACCCCTGTTGCAGCCGGAGCAGAGAACACTTTCCATCTAGCACTGCCTCCGTCCTGCTCCTTGTGCACAGGTCTGGCCACGGTGAGCCACAAACCATTTGGATTTTCTTTGCGGCTGCTTCAAGCCCCTCAAAAAGCACGGAAAGCTACGGGAGAGCTCAACCAAAATCTACTGGAATTAGAGATTTGCCTGAACTGGTTTGGCTGAGTTCTCAGCTTACGCCGATACTCCAAATTCACGGCACACTCATCCTCACGCTCACAGGTTGCTCTGAATAACAAACGTAACCCTCCCTTTTATCGCTAGTGAAAATGGAGAAGCAAAGCAAGGCGGCTTGTAAAAAGCATTTTATATGCAAGACAGATTTGAACATTAGTGGTGTAATAAAGTAAATAAGATGGCAATTGACCTGAGACATGTGGGGTTTACCCCAATTTTTTGTTTATAGTTGAAGGTCGTAAGCTATACAAACCTCTATTGATCAGAGTCCTCTTTGTTTAAACAGAACCTACTGTATTTATTTGTGCTGTTCCTCTAAAGTCAAACAAAAGGGGACAGTTTTAAGTAAATCTCTGCATGACACTGCTGCCATGTGGTTCATTCACTCAGCGTACAGATGTTTTCAATCTGTACAGTTTGTCTTTCATATCCATATGAGATGAAGCAGGCTTGATTTAGGCTGGGAATGATGCCAAAGAGAGAAGATACATCATTAACCCTTAATAAACGACTTACGAAGCATCCCTGGTTTATTCATTAAAAGGACTCCTTGAAGGATTACCGTAACACCTTATGAGCAGTAAGAACCCTTCACTTGTCCGTAATACTGTGCGACAGGTATTTATACGGAAAACAAAACGCTTGGTGTGGGAGATCCTCCCCTCTCATTCCCTCGCACGCTAATATGCAGGCTAAAAATAAGCATCTACCCAAACTTGGCATTCAGATAACGAACGTTGTCAAGAATTAGAAGGACAGAATTCATTTGGGTTTCGCACTGCGACTGATGCGCACTGAAATCAGGACCCTGTGTCCTGGGCATCGCAGTAGCCTTTACAGAATTGGTTCTTGCTTTACCGCCTTAGTACATACTGCGTGCCTATACTTAATACATACTGCAGGCATTTACTCAACACATACTACGTATAAGAGACAAGATGGTGCCTCTTATCAGACGTCTGTGGAACTGAGATGGCAGATTAAGAGACTTTACCAAGATCACGCGAGAAGGATGTAGCAGAGCCAGGAATCGAACCAAGATGCCCCAAAACGCAGCCCAGGGAGCTCCTCGCACAACCAACCCCTCTGCTTTCCTCAGCATCCCTTTCCCCTAACAAACTGCTACAGCTCTCGACAAACACGAGACGTGTGCTAGGCACGGCATTGGGCTCGTACTCGGCTACAGGAATATTAGAAGCAGCTACTGGCTTGGAAGCAATTGGGGAAAAAAAAAAAAGGACACAACTTTTTCTTCAGACACTTTACAGGGCTCTGCACGCTGAGTCTATTCTTACTGGGTTATTCGGCGAACAATCTGTTGCATCACTACAAAGAGGAAACTGCTGATCTAATGCAACTAATAGACAATCTCATTCAATCAGCCTCTCCTTTATTAAAGCATGCAAAACACAGTCGTGAGCTTAAACCCGCTGTGCCAATAGTAACATCGCTTGATTTTAGCGGGGAGCAGCGTGGCTTGGCAAATAAATAAAAAAAAAAAAATAAAAAAAGTAATCAGAATTGATTTGTTTTTTCCAGCTCAGTTAGAAGGCAGAATTTCACCGTGCCGCTTAGCTTAAAAAAATTCAGAACTGAAGGCCACGGCTCAGAAGCGTGGGCTGAAAAGCCTGCTCCCTGCTATAAAGCCTTGTCCCTACAGATTTTATAGCCAGTCCTATGCAGTTAGCAGGAGAAAAACCCTACGAAGTCGGAAGATGTTCTGCCCCGTTTCAGGCTGTGTTTGAAGAAGGGGCTATACACAGTCACATGTATGTTCAATTATTCATTTTCCAGGAGGTGTTTGAGTCAGGGAGAGCAGGCTCAGCACATACCATAAAAATACTTCTGCTCCTTATTCTCGAGATCTGCAGTACAGGTCAAACAAGCTACACTCAGTCATGGGACATTAAGTCCCTGGATCTTGAACTCCAGCTGACTGCCTCACCCAAGCTTTTGGGCTAAACGAGCATCTCCCCAGCCTAGATACTAAACGAAGTCAGTGGGTCAGGCTTCCCTTCACCCCGCTGCCAAAGAGAGCTGCTCTCAGGACAGCTTTTGCACAGCCCAAACCCTCCCTAGACACCACACAAGCAAGGAATCGGCCGAACGCAGGGTGGGTTTTTTTCCACCTCCTTCCCCACCACAAAAACCAAACTCCCCCCCACCCCGCGCTAATCCCAGTGCTCGAGACACGGCCCTCTTCTAGCTGACTGGGGGGAATTACTTAACTCGGGGCAGCTGGCCCAGCCCAGCGCCGGCAGCCAGTGCACGCAGCTGGGAGCCCTCGCCTCGGCTTTAACCCCCTCCCCGGCGGCGGCAGCACGCTGTGGTCGGAGCTGAGCTCCATCAGTCCTGCCTGCAGCTCTGGAGACCTCAGCACAAGAAGGACACGGACCTGTTGGAACAGGTCCAGAGGAGGGCCATGAATTTGATCAGAGGGCTGGAGCACCTCTGCTGTGAGGACAGGCTGAGAGAGTTGGGGTTGTTCAGCCTGGAGAAGAGAAGGCTCCGGGGAGACCTTAGAGCCCCTGCCAGTACCTAAATGTGGCCTACAGAAAAGATGGGGAGGGACTCTTGATCAGGGAGTGGAGCGATAGGATGAGGGGTAACAGTTTTAAACTGAAAGAGGGGAGATTTAGATGAGATATTAGGAAGAAATTCTTTACTATGAGGGTGGTGAGACACTGAAACAGGCTGCCCAGGGAAGCTGTGGCTGCCCCATCCCTGGAGGGGTTCAAGGCCAGGCTGGACGGGGCTTGGAGCAACCTGGTCTGGTGGGAGGTGTCCCTGCCCAGGGCAGGGGGTTGGAACTGGATGATCTTTAAGGTTCCTTCCAACCTGAACCATTCTGTGATTCTATGATCAGTGGGGCATGGAGGTGGAATTGGGGTGCCCAGGTTGGGAAAGCACCTCCTTGGCTGCCATCGGAGTGGTTAAACACCCCCCTGTTTAATTGCAGGTGCTAAGCGTGGGGTGTGAGCGTGTGCTGCTTCTCCCAGGGCAGAGCTCCAGGCCACTGAGCCCGGCCGTGTCCCCAGCTCTGCTCACGCTCGTGGCCTCTCTGAGGCACAAGGAGCTTTGAATTTGCAGCTGCATTGGAGCCCGGACCCTTCACAAAGACAAAAGCTCAAAAATCAAGAGGTTCCCAGGAGAGTGATGGATGAGAACTGGAAATACCCAAAACTGGGGGTAAAAGGTTGAAAAAAGGTCTCCAAGGATGGACTCCGACCACTGGGCTGTGGTATAAAACAGGACAGTCACCATCTACATCTTGAAACTCTTGGACTCTGCTCTGTTCCTTGGAGGAAGTGTTTTGGGTGCCCCTGCCAGGGAGCAACCAGCACCTACCCACACATCAAGCTTTCTCGGTCCTACCCGCACATCAAGCGTTCTCTGTGTGAAAACGTCAGACAAAACAGGGCGGGGGGATCACAAATGACGTCAAGTGAAACACCGCAATTTGCTCCAACTCATAAACCAAGTCAAGAGCAGAACCAGCCCAGGGCCCAAGTCCGCTGAGTCCCAGTGTTATTCCCCAGCTTGCACCGTCCCAGCGATGCAGCCTACAACCATAGGGAACAGACCTTTTTGGAGAAAGAAACTCCTCTTAAAAAACGTAAGAAAAGCAGACTGTTTTACTCGGGGTACTTTAGCAGAAAGCTGCTCCAGCGAGCCTATTTTGAAGTCAATTACTCATTTAAATATGGGGCAAGAATGGGGGATTTGGGGGGAGAGAGGGAGCCACGGTTACTGGCCCCTTATTAGGTTTTAAACCAAACCAGAGACAACAGTCAAACTTGGGACAATCCTGGGTAAACCACAAAAGATGGCAGCACTTCTCATCATCCTAAAACAACAACATTTTTCCAAGTTTTTTCAATCAAAAATGCTAGCAAGGCCACCCTGGAATTTGCTACCATTTTTCCCTACCCAAATCTATTTTTCAACACAAGTATTGAGTTTACATATTAATACACCACTAAAAACAGGATGAAGAGATTGGAATGTTGGAGTTGCTGATTTGTTTGGGATTTTCTAAGAAAAAAATAAAATAATACTGTTCCACCAGTTTGTTGGGTTGGTTTTTTTTTTTTTCTTTTCCTTTTCCCCATTAAGTGAGTGTTTCAAATTAATAGAAAGGGGATGCAGCATTTCTTGGGTTTTATTTTATGGGTTTTCCCAGCATATGGAATCTTTTTAAACATGAGAAGCTGTGGGTAATATGTTATTATATGCATATTTTACGTTAACCATTCTTTATATTTCTCTCAAAAGAAAAGATTTACCATGTTTACGTCTCAGAGATATGTTTATTTGGAAGATTTACTCCAACCCTACTTATTTCCTTTACAGGGATGTCAACTGGAAAACTATACTAGCATTTTTTATAATTAAAATTAGGGTGGAGCAGAAAGCAATCATTGCTTGTTGCTTTTCTAGATCATGGAAGCTTTCCGTAAATCAGACTTGACAGGTTCAAAAATGTTATTTTCTGAGCTTTGTTCCTTTGCCAATACAGCCATTTTCAGGGTGGTGACAGCAATCCTGACCTGTAATGCCAGTGAGCCCGTTGGCACATCTAAGAGATCACAGGAACCCACATTTCCAAAAGTGGCTACTAAACTGCCATACAGCGATTTCAGGGGGAGGTGAAGGGGGAAAGGAACAAGGGGAGGATTTCCAAACACCAAACCGGCAGAAGGTGATGGCCATCAAAAGCTCCGGGTCTCCCAGAAGCTGCTGAGCGCTGCTGGAGAGCAAGTCATGGGTGAGCTGAAAAAAGTGAAAGCAGCCAAAATCAGCAGCCCCGGTATGAAAATATGAAGAAAATGTGTACGTGACCCTGCTCACCTCTCCTTAAAATAGATGTCATAACAGGAGGTATTACCGGGCTGCCGTGAGCATTAACGAATGTTTATAAAAGCTTCGTTAGCGATACTTTGCCTACGTACAGTGCCAGCAATACGTGGTAGCCACAAACCTGTGGAAACATCCACTGAACCTAGCACCTCGGCTGATACGGGGCCCGGATGAAATCTAAGTACTCAGTTTGCTTTTCTCCTTCCCCACTAACCTAAAGTACTCGGATAAGAAATCTGTTACCTCCCACAATGGGTCCCTTCAAATACAGCTAAAGAAATTACACTCAACTGACAGAAACTAAAGAGAAAACTAATTTTATGTAAGACTTGCCTGCTGCAAAGAAAATTTCATTTTTGGCTCAGGAAAGGCGTTTTAATTACACGGCAAAAATTATATGAAGTTGTTACTAAGTGATAACTGGGGAGGCAGGGTTTTGGATTCAAATTTGCGTGACTTCAGGATTTTGTCTGGGTACGTGTTTAGCGCTCCTGTGTGTCAGAACCGGCAAGTCACGCTGAACGTAACATTTATCTCCTCTCTGTCCTGTAATTCAGCGTTGAGCTGAAATTTCACATGAGGGTGACAGCAAGCTAACAAGGAAGGGTATGAAGGATATGAAACCTGCTCACATGGACCGCCCCTTCCCCAAACTGCCCAACCCTTGGGGCAAAGACGTAATTCAGTTCTGAGTTATTGTAGGAAGCAGAGCAATCATGTTCCCCAGGTACAGAAGCGAACTGTGGATGAAAAGTGACCACGGCCTGGAGATACTAGAAGAAAAGGGGGGAGTTTATATGAGTTCCTGGGGTCAATGCAGGGTGGCAGGACCAGGAAAGCTGATGCCTATGGGGGGTGACAGGCAAAAGAGGTGGAGCCTCCAGCATGGAAGGCTCGAAATTCAGCAACTTTTGAGCATCCAGCTGGCCTGCAGGAGCTGTGTGACTCCGAATTAAACCTAGACTTGCTTCTCTAGACCTTGTTTCCATGACCCAGACCACTGGTCTAAGTGGTAAATGCAAGTGGGTCTAACCAGACCCGTGGCGTTACTCTCCAGTTCTGCACAGGCTCTCGCACCACCTCCGTTTCACAGTGACACCCACAACACCCCCCCACAGATGACCTCAGGAGCTGGGCCCCATGGATGAGGGCTCCCACATTTTGCTGTTTCAAAGGCAAAGCGAGCTCAGCAGTGGAGCAGGGGGTACCACCGAATCAGACTGCAACATTAGGCTAAGGCAACGCGTCCATACCCGTCCTCGGTTCGACATGCCCAGCTCGGCCACACAAGGAAAAGGGAGAGGAGCATGGCCCACCTGTGACTTTTTCCTGAGCAGGGTGTGCGAGGAAGCGGCCAGCACTGGGGAAGAGGCAGACTGACCCTGTCAGATGGGGCTGGAACCAGCCACACCACCACGAATCAAGAAGGAAGATCATAGACAAGAATTTCTTTTTGTGTCTCTTTTTGTATCTGCTTGAAGAGCCTTTGTCGCTCAACAGTTTGTACACACGTTTATCTATTTTTTCCCCCCGCAGCTGTCAAACCACATCGATTTTCAGTCATTTTAACCTGGGCAGGATCAGCAAACCAACTCCCCCAGGTGAAAAGCCAGGACTGCAAGGAAACAACTCGAGTTGGCTGAATTATCCGATTCTTCTAAGACACAAATAATTTGTTTGCTTTGCTTATGAGAGCTGAGGGAGGGATGGCACAGAAGGCTAAATCCTCGCCATCCCCCTGGTACGCACTTCACGCTTTGCTATCAATACCGGCAGAAATGTTTTGAGGGCTTGCAATGCAGTTGGCGGCGTCTTTTCAGGAAAGGACCTCTACAGAGCAAGCTCGTGTCTGAATTACATCTCAGCCCTAGGGAAGACGGTTTCTTCAGTTCCCCTTCAAGGTCAGTTGTGGGGTAACATATGTTATTCGTCTATCAGTCTTGCTAACAGAAAATCTGACTGAGCGACATGTGGAAACTGGGAAATGAAAATAAACAAAATGAATAAACACATTTAAAGGGCTTGGGGGGAGACAGAATCCCGACCTGCGCGTAACATCCTTACCAATGGGACGATGCTAAACGAAATTTGGGATTTGCATCTTGATGGGTAGGGTAAATTTGAACTCTACATGACTCCAGCGCATCTGCTAAGCAACTAGAGCCACCCTTATTGCAGATGTACGGCGCAGAGTCAGCGTAAGATCTGGGAACCTGTAAGCTCATTGCATTTGTAAATAGCATGTTTGGGTTTTTTTTTTTTTGTTGTTGTTCTTTTGCTCGAGTATTTCTTTTAATAATTAGAATGGATCACGGTTTTGCAGAAATTAGTATGTTTAAATGGTGTTTCAGCCCTTCTTTAACGTGCTGTAGCAGGATGAACTTGGAAAGCCTCTGTGTTCCCAGCTCTGCCTCTCCTCGCTCTCCAGCCACACGTTGCCGGCTGAGCTTGCCCAAAACCACCCGGGCACCGCTGTGAAGCCCATCCCGAGCCCTGAGGAGGGGGCACGCAGCCCTGACAGCCCAACGGGAGCCCTTCAGCCTGCTCGATGATTCCTCTCCAGGACGGCGTGGGCACGAGTTTCAGTCAGTCTCAGTTATTCCTACCGGGGATCTGCACTTAGTCAGCACAGCCCGGGGACACGTCAGCAAAGCCCAGACGGTCGTCTCAGGTACCCAGTACCTTAAAAGATGTTGTTCGTGTTATCTGAGTTCTGTGCTAACATCAGGGTGGTTGTAGGCAAAACGGCCATAGGTTGTAGACATTCAGGGCTGCTCTTTCCTGCATGCAGCAGCCGAAATCGTGGTAGCGTTGTAGCCCTACTCCAGCGGCTCTCATCTGTACAGTCATGTTTGCCATTCCAGCCACGGTAGAGTTCCCTCACTGGCTCACCAATGCTTCAGCACACCCACATCTTTCCTAAGATTTGGCTAAAGATCAGAGCAGCTTGGTTATAACAGCATTTGGCAGTAAAAGTCTACCAAGCAACCTGGCCTGAACAGTTGAAAGGAGAGCAGTGAAGCAAAGTATGAGAGATGATTAAAAGAGACTCGAGACTCCAGAAGGAAATTTCTGGGCATCCCTTACAACCACCACATCCTTAGATTTCTATTTTTGCCTCAGTCCTCTGTGTAACACTTGTGTTTTCACTCCTCCTTCCCTTTTTTTTCTTAAAATTAGCACGGGAGAGGGGTGAATCGTGAAGTCAGGTTACGAGCATCTGCCCGAGCCTGTGTGTGTGCGTGCGGGCACGTGGGCACAGGAGAGCAACCGGCAGCATTGCCAAAGAGAAGAGCTGGAGCCAGGCTAGTGAAAAGAAGCAAACCTGAGGATGGTGAGTTACAGAGAAGCAGGTGAGAAAAGTAGAAAAATTGTCACAACAGTTTCTCTTAGCCAGTTGGCATAGCTGCTCCGCTAGTGAAAACCTAGAGGCTTTCAGCGCAGTACATTTCGTAAGCGAGGTATTGCAACGAAATTCAATTACAAAACATCACCCAAAAAGACATTTTAGCGTTTTCTACGGGAGCGCTGATGCTGGAACTGAAGTGCTTTTGAGCTGGAAGGAAAACCCAAAGCGCCTTTGCTTTGGTTATTCATGTAACAGCACGAGACAGGCTTGGGCTTCCCAAGAGCTGGAGGATACTAGCGTCAAATCTAGGACAAGGAACTCCTCTTCAGGAACTCCCAAGGATCAATCACTGATACAGGCTTCCTGATGGACAAGATTTTGTTTGCAAAGATCCCTTGGTTACGGATGCGCTCCCTGAAAAGCAGGTTTTGCAGTGCATCTTGCATCATAGCGGCCAGGTCCTGGACATACATCAAAGCCTTCACCTTTTGAGTCGCAGTAGACATCAAGATGTGCTGCCTGCTCTGATCTGTGCAGCACCGGCTCTGCCTTCGCAGGGCAGGGTACCACACCTCACACCGCCCCGGTGATGTTAGCAGCACCTCAGGGAATAGCCCCTGCCCTGAGTAATAGCCTGGCAGTGCGCAGTCCGAGGTGGAAAGCAAAGCAGGCCGGTTTTCTACCAAACTATTTCTGTTCTTTGTAGCACTGGTGTGATGCAGCACATTCACATGGAAATCATTAGCACATCCCTTCTGCTAATCCTCGCTGGGTTTAACGCAATGGTATACGTCGATTTTTCCCTGGCCTCTAGGACGGCTGTGTCAAGTCAGAAGCACGTGCATCGGGACAGGCTGAACCCAGGAGCTTGGTCCTTGAGAGATTAGAGAAATCAGGGCTCTGAAGGTTCACTTGGAGGTTCAGGTGGAGTGAATTTCTATTATGATTCAAAGGAAAAATTCTGGCTCTTGAGACCCTCCACCCTTGCCACCTCCTACTTTAAATACCAGGATCCACCACCGTTATCCCCAGGAGACTATCAGACACATCCCGTGCTCTGACCCAAACCATGAAACAACAGACAGCAGGCTCCAAATTTAAAGACACTCCCTCACACACAAGCACCAAAAAGATGTCTTGAGCTCACTGAACAGGACATCCACCCCATCATCCCACGAACCTCCAAGAACCGTGAGGTGGTTCAGCAAGCTTGCTGCTGACAGTCTTAGCAGTTGAAGGAGAAAACGATTCTCCTTCTTTTGCCAGCTGTGAAACTGAGCCCCATCCAAACAGCCTTGGCTCCAAGGCAGCCACCTAATGATTCCCAGGCTTAGTTGAATATCTTTATCCCTCTAAATACCATACAACTTGGGATACATTCAGTGGCTTTTCTGGACTACCACCACGAATGAACATGAGACACTCCCTGAAGATAAAGGTGGGGGCCATCTGCTGTACACTCAGAGGAGCCCAAACCATCAGAGCAATCGCAAACATGTGAACATCACTTCTTTAAAATGCTGGCATTGCAGCACCAGTCACGTGGTTCGACCACACCAGCGCTGCCAAAACACTTCATGATATCATGTCGGGAGCCACCCCGCGGACGCCTGGCCTCACCCTGCATCAGCACCGCCGCTCAGACGCACAGCAAAGCCCTGCTGCCATGGAGGAGCGTCTGGTGGCAACGGGGGCTAGAGCCCCGTTGAGGCAGTGTAACCTCGGAGGAGACATACGGGAGAGCGAAAGAGATGGTGAAGAGACAGCAATCGGACGTGGTAAAGGTTTAGGGAACAGAAGGAAGGACGGGAGCAATAGGAAGCAGACTTACCTCACCTTTCAGAGCTTGATCAGACTTGCACGGACAGCAATGCAATTTCTTTCTCCACCTCTTTAGATGTTAAGCATCCAGTTCCATCCAACACTGAGTGATGGCCAAGAGCGGATGTAAAACCGTAGACGCACAAGTGCGGATACGTGGAGCTCTTACGCTTTCTGGAAAACATTATTAACATTACAATCTAGAACCTCAGCTGTGCTCTAGTAATTTAGAGATAAATCTCTAAGTCCATCTGCCCTGTACTGCCAGGTGCTGTCATTGACAATGGTGGAGAATTTGTCCACTTTTTATTGTCTGTATTATATCATTTATTATCCGAAACATCGGTTTGGCCATGAAATTTTCCCTAGACCTTAATTTGTAATAAATCATTTGTGCAATAAGTCACACTTCCCAATTTGCAAATTTTCCCTACATGCCTCTCCTTTTTTGTGAATATATTAATTATTCAGAATGATCAGTTGTTTAATGTCAGGTATAATTCTTTGCCCCACCCATCTTATGGGATAGCTGGAATAAAAATAATTTTGATGTCAAATGAGGGCACAGGTTATGTTTCTGCTCCATGATTGTATTTTCAAAGTCAAGTTCTTAAAGTTGGGCATCTAAGTCTGTATTTAAGCATAAAATAAAAACAATTTGTTGGTCAAAAGCATTATCTATCTGCTTTTCTGTCACTTTCAGGAAAGACAAAGCACCTAGGAGAAAGATTTCTAAGAATAATATTTTAAAATTTCCATGGATTTCAGCATCTCTTCAAATAACAGATGATTATTGTTATTACTACTACTGTGAGGTTTTGGTAATCTCATAATATCCATGTCAAGTTTTTTCTCAGTGACAGAATTTGACTCTTCAATCTGAGCTAAAAAATCATTAAATTAATAATCACGCCCTCAGCCTGCTCGATGCTGGTGCCTCTCCCCCTTGCAGCCCAGCTTGGCACTCCGTACGCGTGCTGGTAGATAATCCAGGTTTGAAAAGCTGACCCTCTCTTTATCATTATGTGACGTTGGCCTGCAAAGTTCAAGGTAAGGCCATTGTGTCTTCAGTCTATTTTTATTGTACAAAACACTGGATGGAACTTAATTATTTTTTCCATCTGCCAACCATTTTGACTAATTGAGCCCTTTGGAGCCAGGAGTCAAGGTTTCCCAATGTAAACCAGACCCTGGAACTCGGCAGTAGCAGAAACGTCGAAAAATCATGAAGGAATTTTTGGTTCTGAGGTTTGGTCCTGTTTTCCAGAGTCTGACCAGGATTCAGAAGAAACCCAAACCCTCTCCTACATATAGATTTTTTTGGGTTCCTTTAGTGTCTCAAATTTTCCAGGCACTAAAACTTCCCATTACCAAAAAAGAAAAAAAAAAAACTAGAAAACTGAAGGATATAACTTAAAGCCACAGAAGTACGGAAATTCCCAGCAAAGGCTCAGACTTCCATTATTTTGGCAA
Source organism: Chroicocephalus ridibundus (assembly GCF_963924245.1). NCBI lineage: Eukaryota > Metazoa > Chordata > Aves > Charadriiformes > Laridae > Chroicocephalus > Chroicocephalus ridibundus. The sequence goes on from NC_086287.1 coordinate 89,249,328, forward strand.
AAGCAGAGCATGCTTGGGCAGCAGCAAAAATGAAGCATAACTTAATACTGGAGGGTTTCCTGATAAGTGCTCTGTACTGAAGATCGGATTGTTGACAATTCTGCAGCATATTTTAATGTTAATTTCCTCAATATTTTTTCCCCTTAAGAGGATAACTGGTACAGTCAGTAAGCTCCCTTGCATGTTTTATTTGTTTGATGACTCATAAATAAGTTTCCAACTGCAATAATATTCCATCTCTGATTTTAGCTCAGAATGTGAAAATCTTCGGATTGGTGACTCTTCCAGCAGCGGGAGATCACCAAGGCCTGAGAGATAAGAGGTATTATTTTCCGGCACCTCTGATGAGACTGGGGAACCACACTTCAGATTCTCCTGCTTGGTGGCAAAGCCTAAATGGGTGGCTTGTGCCTCTTAGTTTTAGCTGTCAGTACAATACATCTGCCTTGATTTAGTTCTTTTTAGAACCCGGTATAATTAAGGTGGCATATTTCCATGCCGATGACTACTGCTTCATTCTTCTCAGCCTCTTCTGCTATTGATGTTTCTTTCCCCAGTAGTTCCTCAACTCGCCACCAGCATTAATGAGATGCCACTAGAGATGCTTCATCCTTTGTTTTTCATGTCTTCGCTGCCTGGCCATTAGGAAAGCAGAAGACTTGATGGCTTCTGCCACCACGCTCGTTCCCTTTGACAGAAAACTCATTTCACAGCATAGCTGCGAGACTTTGGAAATGCTTCACAGAAATCAGGGATCTGTCTGAAATTCTACACTGGAGGGAAATGAAAATTTTTAATAGATCTGGGTCTTAGTTCCGCTAATTTCAATGGTTCGTTTCGCTGTTCTGGCAGTCAGGATCCATTAGTGGAACAGAAGGAGAAGCATGTTTAATGCATGTACAGCAACTGCATTCTAATCTGAAATTTCTTTTTTCTTTTAAGTTCTTATTTTTTAAAATAAATATATAATGAGTTACTGACAGTACTTAACAATATCTTATACCAGACACTGTAATACCCCAAATAAATACTTAATTTCTGCTTTCCTGCAACTTCACTAGGATTACATCATGTCAGATTACTCTAAGTCTGCTTTAACCCAGTTTGAAAACACTAGTTATTCAAAGATCTTTACAATTCTTAATTTCATTCCTTGAAATACCTTTTCTTTTGCTTCCCTTTATGCAGTTTTTCAAGCCTGTGAAGGCCGGGGAGTTGTTGAAGTCAGAACAAGCCCGCAAGGGAGGAAGTTGGGAAAGCATAAATGCTGTTCAGCTGCCAACGGAGCTCCCTCCCTTCCTCTCCCTCGTCCTGCTGGGTAGGAAGATAGCTCGTTTCTGCACCTAATTCTGCCTTTGGACTGTTTGATGTGGTAGCAGAGACACCGGCAGCTTTTGCGATGTGCAAGAGTATCTACGGAGGATGACATGGCCACCATGAATCCAGTTGGCAAAGGGTCCTTACCACCCATGAGTTAGCACGTGGTTTTGATCTACTGACCCGCCTGTAGATCAGAACCTCTGAGTCAGGAGGGAGGCGTGCACTACCTTTAACCACCCAGTGAAGTCATTAACATGCGCTCCCTACCATGAAGTAAATTAGTTTAGATTCTACTGACGATGCAAATAAACTCATGAAGCATAGCTCTATAGGGCTGCAAACGAACCCATCTGAAAAGACTTTCGCTGCTTTTGTTTATCATTCCCCATGATAAACAGCAACCTCCCCAAATTATCAAGAAAAGAAATTTTAAGCATTCAGCAAATAACAAAAATTGTTTTAATGATAAATAAGAAGTCACAAAGCTCAGCGTGTTCCGCTGAGAACCATTAATGAGGGAAAACGGTGAGGCCTGTGAATTCACGTTCCCTTTTGTTAACGCTCTTTTCCACCTGCAATCCGTATACTTGAACAGAACATAGGTTCCTTATATAAAAATTAGAAAAAAAATCCCAAGATTTTGGTGCTCGTTGTCTTGCAAATGCTGCCTACTCTTGTGCTAAAGGCTTCTGAAAAGCTGAAGCAACTGAGGCTCCTAATCCCACTATGTTTCTTTGAAAATCTGGACCATAACGATGACATTAATTATTGTTGCCTTTGACTTTCCTTCCTTCATAAATATCAGCTTAAAACCCAACTGTTAAAATAGCCTTCCTGTGGTAGGAAGCACCTTATCTTGTACTTTCGTGTCCCTGTAACATCTGCATATGGTGCTCTGAACTTTACTGCTGCCCTCAATTAAAAGCAAAACAACAAAAAAAACGCCTTGATAATACTTTGTTGGAAAAGAACCTTAAACAATATCCTGCTTATTGCAGCAAACCAACACGATGTGTTCCTTTAGTGTAGAAAATAGGATGCGGAGTCTTGGGACACAATAAAGCCCACAAAGTGCCCTTCCCTTACCTCTGCCTTCTGATCCCCATCCCTGTGCTCCACGGGCTTTCCAAAGCTCGCAGCACTCGTTTCCTGCTCCGTTATCTAAATGGGATATACCGCTCTCTCCTCGATTTACAAAAATTTCTGGCAATCCTGTAATGTCTATTTTGAATCGTGTATTTGGAAATACTCTCTCATCCTTTTTTCACTCTTAAAACGTACTTTAATGACTTAGTTACAAGGATCTTTAGTGTCTTCTATACAGAAGCTTTAAAACTGACTATTTACTTGGTTGCATCTGTCCATGCCAGTTTAGATGATTTGGGAATTGCCAACACCTCTTGGCTACGTGTTTCGGGTCTCTATAGCAGACCTGGACAAATGGCTTTGAATTCAGCTGACAAGAGTTAACTAACGAACAGGTTTGTATGACCCTGTCCCAAGACCAACCCCAAACCGTTCAGAGAATGGGACTTCTGCGAGCTAGTATCCAAACCATAGCTAGTCTAAAAATACACACGTGAGAGAAAAACAGAAGAAAAGAGTCACTCCTTTGGGCCTGAATTTAGCCAAAATTATGTCATTTGTGTATGCAGAGTCTACTTTGCCTGAACCAGCAGTGCACGTACCGACCGCAGGCTCCCTGTCATCCCTTCCACATCAATCCCAGGAGATGTGAGCTCCGTTAGACTCCTGCTGCCAGCAGATGGGACACTCTAAACCCCAAACTGTCAGATGATATGAGATGAAGACCACACTCGTATTGGGACAAATAAGACAAGACACCACCTTAAAGCCTATGGAAACAAGAAAACAAGCAGGGCGAAACCTGTTTCGCTCACATTCTTATGTTTAAAATGTAGCCAGTTGGCCGTTCATACTATTTCATGCAGGCAAAAATGCAATAAAAAGAGAGCACGAGCACAGGCAGGGTGGGTACTGCAGATTTGGGAACCGCAGAGCAAGTCACAGGATCTCCACTGGCCTCAGACACGCAGCAGTGGGTGTTTTCCCAGGGAAGCGTCTGCTGGAGAAGAGACTAAGGAGATAGATGGTGGGATGAACGTTTTTCATCTGAAAATGGGTGTTGGCTCCTGTCAAAAGCTGTCTCAATCTCTCCCCAGGAAAGCTATTGCCAATACTTCTATGCGACTTGGCATGATCATCTGTCTCTCTTCCAGAGAAAACTGCTACCCTGTCTCCACCCTTTTATGTGATAGCGGAGGCTTAGCAACCGCATGTAGACCTCAGCGACAGACGTGAGGTGAAGAGCTCTGTTCAGCATCTAGAGAGGGAAAATATAAAGGTCTTTTGTCAAGGCGCTGCATACATAGGGAATTAAATGCCATAAATTCATTATTTATTAAAAAAAACAAAACCCAAACCAAACAAAAAACCCGACAGAAAGCATCTCTGAGACTTTTAGATTTTAAATCCTTGTAACTAAAGAGTGGTCCCTTTTAAAAAGATCTATAAAAAACTTAAAGAATTGAAAACTTGTGGAGGCATTCACTTGAAATCGTTGGTTCAGATGTCCCATCTTCCGTGGGGAAAAGACTGCCCTAGTGAAGGGCGATCAGGAATCCTGTTCAGAAAGGATTACCAAGAACAGCGTCATGGCTGCATGAATTTCAGACTTCTTGACACTGACCTCAGAAAAATCCTGGCAAGTGTTTTTACAATTACTATATTCACTAGAATCTTCAAAAGGATTTTTTTCAAATTCCTCCATTCTTTGCGAATAGATGACATTTAGCTGCGTATCACTTAAGTTCATAATCCTCTTAAAAACATGTGGTCTTGATTTGGCACCATTGGTTTCCATATGATGCTACTCTGTGACTCTGTATCAGATAATTGCATGATTTATTTGCCTTGCATACTGAACTGAAGTCTGAACGCTGCTCTCCCAGCCCACATACTCCAGACTAACGAACAGTGAGCCAGAACACAGCGCTCGAAAACCAAAATCAAGGAGAACAGTGATCAGTGGGCACTTCTATACATTTTTTCAAGAACATACTGTGGTCAGTGCCGAGATGAAATTTTATTTACTTATAAAAGTGTCCTCTTTGTAAGTTGGAGTTAACTTTAGAAAGTGTTTCATCCAAGTACTGAGTGGCACCTTCATCACTTATTACATCTTTCATTCTACACCCACAATTAATATCACTCGCAAATGAAAACCCTCAGTTGCCTGTCTGCATCACTTGTCCACTTGATTGATAGCTGATGCAACTATTTTGGAGCGCAAAAGAGCGTCTGCACATTTGGAGGCTACTTTAGCTGTCTAATTGGGTTTTTAACTATGTGTGACACAGAAATCATGTTCCACCGTGCTCCAGCCCCGAATTCTTTTGTAATATATGACGACCAGGGTTTGGACCACCTAAATAAGTGAGAAGTTACCCGTTTTATGTCCTGCTAGAAAGGAATATTCAAAATAAGTTTTAGGAAAAGAAAAGGAAACTGAACGGTGAGCTCATGGACATGTTAAAAGCATACTTCTCTCCATGTCAAAACTAGGGCAGATACCAAAAAGTGTCAGCATTTTGGAGTTACCATGCTAAGATCTCTTTTTAAAACATCCAAGAGAACTGCTTCTCTCAGGTGAAACGGATTCCTTCAGATAATTCTATAGGTACCCCTACCTCCACCTGGAAAAATGCACCTTGACTCCTTCCTCCAGCAGGAGCTGGGTCTATGGAGGTTGAAGACACGGAAAAAATACATCTCAACATACGCATGTGTTCACCTCGGAAATCAACTGGAGTTAAACACATGCTTTAAATTACAGACGAGCCTCTGCACTTTCCTAAACGAGGAGGGATTTAGGCATGTATTTACACCCTTTCTGAACCGGGGCGAGACGGAATTCCAAAGGGCTTGGTACATGCTTCTGGCCAGGCTTTCCCGATGGTTCCTGCAAGGAACGCTCGGGTCCATGTAAACAGGAAACCGGGTTTGCTTTGTCACGAGGGACAATTCTCCTGTGCCAGTGATTCATTTCATGACAAAACAAAATTTCTTTTGTGCAAAAGCTGAAATAGCTTAGAGGTATCACTTGCCTTGGATTGACTTTAAAAATCAGGAAACTTCTTTCCACTAGATTATCATCGTCAGGAGGCAGATTGTTAAATGATGGTTAAGTCAATAAGTATATTCTTCCCATAGATCATCCTGGGGGAGATGCAGGAAAGGAAAGTAAGCGTACTATAGCTGTATAATCTAGGATAATTTCTGCCTTTACCCTGGGGAGGTTTCCCACAACACTTCATCCCGAGGGCTTACTTTTCCTTGTTTACAGTGTATGTCTAGAGTAGAAATTCAAAGGAGTAAAACCTTGCAGGAGATTTAGGGGCCTCTAAAATGCCAATCCTCATCATAAAAATCAAGAGCATCTTAGTTTTTAAATAACACCAGTGTTTTCTGCAAAATTACGATTGGTTACATTTTGATTTTCTAGGTTTGCTGCAAATGGAAGTGAATTGGACAACATTCGCCATCATAATTGCTTTCCGCGTGAAGAGGTCTTTTCCAGGCTGGGCTGGCTGCTGCTGTTTTAATCAGAGGGTTGTCTATTTGTATGTTAATAGTTTCATCCTGGTTTATTAGGCTTGTTGATGAAAAAGCAAAAATCAGATGCTTTACTATTTTCAAGCTTCACTATTAATCTGGGATATTTTTTTTTGGTGCCAACACAGAACCATTTCAGCATCCTCTGCCTTAAATCCTTTTAATGAAAGCATGAAGAATGACAAAATACTTCCTTTCATAAAGCAGAAGGCTGTGCCAATTCACTTTCAACATGCTCATTCAGTGGAACTGAGGTAAATATGTTGCTCCACAGGTGCTTTTCCTTGCAATAACATACTCCCTAGTAATCCATTAAATTCATCTCATGCTCTGTTTAGTGCCTACTCTGTGAACTGCCTAGCTGGTTAAGGTCATTGTGATAATAGCACCGGGTTAAACAGCACGGGTATGTCGAACTCTGACACTCATCCACTGTGGCCACAATATAGATAAGAAACGACGGGCAGCATTAGGTGTGTAATATCTACTCAGACCGACACGATCTTTTCCCCTCCCGCAGCTCCTTCCAAGCAAAAAAACCCCTGGGATTAGGCAAACATCTTCAGACCCGAATCTCAGGACTCCTTAAAGTAATTTAGTGCCTTTAGAAACAACAGGTAAGCAGCTGGAAGCTTGTCTGCTTTCTTGCATTTCTAGCCCAAATGAGGGAGCGGGAGGAGGCCGGGGCGGTGGGTACCTGCGCTCGTGCCACCCAAAACAGCATCGCTGCTCTCCTCCTGCCGGCCCGGCCTGAGGGGGGACGTCAAAGCCACCGTTGCTTCGTTCATAACGCGCTATCTTCCCATCGCAGGATGTAAAAACACACTGGGTATAACTCCTGGGCGATAACCTCTTTCATTATGGAGTTCCTGTTAAAGGCAGACGAATAATTGCCAGTTAGTAAGTCGCTATTAAATTCAGCCCAAATTCAGCCCCAGCAATCCTTTCCAAAAGCCTGACGGGTTTTATTTTATTATTTCCTTTGCAGGGTGTTGGGAAGTGTAATCACTGGTAACTAATCAAACTTCTTTCAAATACCCACAAATATATAAAGAGAATGAAATGATTAATTATTGGGCTAAGCCATTTCAAATGAGACCTCATCTAAATGAGCAGATTTATTTCCAGAGCAAGCTGGGTGTAAATTTAGCTGGTTTTCAAAGCTCAGAATCTAAAGCACGCCTGGATTTGAGGATGGAGTGGGTTATGGGTGGCTGTACAACCTCTCCCAGCCATCCAGCAAAGCACAGCAATAAAAAACAGACTGCAATTTTACAAAATAATTTTCTAAACAAATTGTTACAGGAGTTAATAAATGCTGCCATCGGGTACTGTTAATTATAGGCAGAAGTAGGTCGGGGCATTAAAGTGAGAGAATTCAGTCTGTTTAACATCTTAAAAATTTCCGTATTTAAATGAGCATTTTAAAATTTTTTTTCCACATAACTGTTTTATTCAAGGAAAAGAATTAAAAATGTTTTGTCAGATCTCTTTCCCTGTCTTTATTTTGTTCCTGTGGTTTCCAATCAGTTCCTCACCTGCCTGGTTTGTCCTTTCATTTTTTTCCAACAGTTCTACCTATTTCAATTCAGGATGGAGCTTCAAGGAGTAAAGAACACTGAAACAGTTTTGGTTTCCCTCTTGCTGTCTTCAAAAATCCCTGGAATTTGCTAAAATCTTGCCACAGGAACTTGAACTCAGTACCGTTAGCCCAGTCTACTGCAGTCGTGATAATCATAGATAATCTCCAGCAGTCTCTTTTCTTTGTAACGTCACGGGCTCAGCTCTGTGTTTAAAAAGGAATATTGAACGAATAAAACCATGTTATCCAAGCAAATCTAAGTGCATAAAACTACAATACCCGTCTCCAAAGATACTCAGCGTTGCCCACATTAAGAAATTCAAAATTAGAAGTGAGTTAGCACTACCGTATGGGCTGAATATTCTCGTTCTCAGGCACAAAATTTATTTGCGAGATTCCGTTTCGGGCAGAACGACATACACGTTTCTTCACGTACTGGATGTATTTAACAAAATGAGCATCAGTCTCAGCAAAGCCCTTCTTGAAGAAACAAGGAGGACGTCGGCAGTGAAGAGGCTGCGGTGCACACCGGGGGCTGCACACGTTGGGCACGTGCGGGTACGGCATCCACGCTCTGTAGAGTGCTCCCGGAGGGAGGCTTGTCGGCGCCGGAATCTCTGCAGAAATCCGCTCTTAAATGCAAACAGACATTTATGGAAAGCGTCTCCCTGATTTGCGAGTATCTAATCGCAACTAATTAGCGCTGTCCCCGCAGTGGAAACCCCGCGCGTAAGGAGGCTGAGGTGTGCCGAGGCGCATCCAGGCCGGCAAACCCCCACCTGGGGAAGTTCTTCACGCGGCCTTCGCCCTGTGCAGTTTTGGGTTTTTGTGGCACGCACTTAACAGGCCAATATTTTATACTTGTCCCCAAGGTAATTGACAAAACACATTTCTAAAGTTATTTAACAATTTTAATGACAGCGGCTGAAAGATACGTTAAAAAAAAAAAACCCCAACATTCTAAGCCAAGCATTTTTTTTGTCAAATGACACGGTTCCCTAATTTGCTGTTCCATGGCGCTCTATTTCTGTAAAAACTCTCATTGAGGCTGTAGGTCGCAAAAGAAGAATGAAGCCTTGGAAAGAGATACAATGACTACTTAATATTGTGTGGGATTATACGCAGTGGCCTGTGGCAATTCCTTATGCCTCTCTGGGTAGCGATGCTTTTCCAGCATCATTTTTTTTTTTTGTCATCACACAATTCCATTGTGAAATATTCTTTTCATGAAGGAGGAAGAAAGAGCTGGTTACACCCTGCAGTGTTTTGGGGAAGACTAAGCAGCGTGGTTTGCAGGGAGTATGTGTGAAATATGACATTTCATTATGTGTAATTATTTTTTAACCAGTAATGTCCATGTTGAAATGAGTTTCTTATTTTTGGAATGCACGGGGAGTGGTTGGGGAGGGGAGTCATGATTTTTCTCTGTTAATAAACTCAAGTCATTCTTATGCTAAAGTAATTTCTCAACAAAACAAATTTCTCTCCATCTGGGTAATGGCACACCCAAATGTGATTACATTACAAGGGATTTTAAATTAAATTTCAAGGTAGGAGCATTATTAATCCAATGCATTCGTCTTTATTATCATTAGACCTAAAACAATAAAAGACTTGAACTCACTTTTAAATGGCAGTTCAGCGCTTGCTTCTTATGGCAACGTGGGTTTGATCTGAAAACCTCAGAAATCTGTGTTTTGGGTCAGGCCCCAAAACGCTCTCTCAAAAGGTGGAGCAGGAATGGCTACATCCACCCCAGAAAGACAGGGGAGTTACGGCAGACGTTCGCTTGATTCGGATCCTTTCTGGACTCCAATGCGCTCCAAGAGGTTTTTAAGTCACAGCGCTGCCAGGGCTGTGAAGAGGCGGGACGTACAGAACCGGCACAGTCAGAAATCCACATTTTCCAGACTTAACAGCAAATCAAGTCATCACCTTGAAAAATCAGAGTTCATATTTTTAACAAACTGCTAAATGTTGCCCACCCCGATATTTCAAAAAGAAGCGTTTACATGCACATGCGAAGGAATTGGATGCCCAAATGACTTGTGTTCATCTGCCTTCTTGTGTTCGCAGGCATTCAGATTACATTTTGGATGCAAAACCAATTTTGTTTAAACGCACAGCCAACAAAATGCAGCAAATAAATACAGAACGCATGAATCCCTCTTGAGTACTGTTTTTCAATCCATCACATATGAAACTTCAAATATCTCTGCTTATAAAATGAATGGGATGAGAATTTGTCATCACAGCATTATTTGTCCACTTTTTCCTGGGGAACCTGACAGCTATCAGCTGATTACATTTGATCCGGCAACACAACACGGATTTTACCTACTCTTCATCACAACAGCAGAAAAAAAAAAAAAAACAAACACCAAAAAAAAACCCACAACAAAAAACCAAACCACTGAATAGCACATTAAGTATTGTTATTACAAAATGCTACTGTACGATTTTCTACAAAGCAGCAACTTTACCAAACGTGCCGATCTCTCACATTTCTGCCCTCGGAGGACTAGCAGGTTATGTCGTTCTTGATGGGGGCTTTCCCTTTTTCACCCAGACTGGGGGGACTGGGCTGTTCAATGCAACATTAGTTTCAGTTGGATTAGAAATATGTTACCCTAGTGCAATAGTGTGCATGTAAACGCACGCTTGTGACAGCGGCTGCCCACGTAAATGTGTGTATTTTTAGCTAACATCCGTGTTCCGTTTAACAACCTACTCTTCCAGAGAGCCCCGCCGCTGCAGCGCAGGAGCAGGTATTGCGTTTCAGCGTGGGTATCCATCGCCACGCAGAAACAACTTAATCTTCGCAGCGCATTCCCTCCGTAACTGCCTGTGCATGAGATTTCCAAATGCTCAGATGTGATTCTCTCACTGGAGAGTACAGGCTGATTATGACAAACTCCGTCAATTTTATTAGCCACACAGATGTTATAGATACATGTGAAAATCAGCCATAATTCTTCCCGTGATGTGCAGCGCGGCGCTGCTGCAGACTGCCTCCGTCCCCTCCACAGCCCAGGGCTTACAGGCTTCCTGCCGTTCAGCCTCCACACGGGCCCCGAGCTAAGATGATCTTGAAAAAGAGAAGTATTAAAAGGATTAAAAATGACACTATTGAGCCAGCGGGTGACTGCAACCACAGAGTCCTGACTGCTGCTGAGAACAGAGGCAAAACGCAGGGATGAGAGTGCTGCCCCGTGACCCCGCTGTGTGCGGGGGTTCTCCGCCGAGGTGCACCCAGCCAACCCGCTCCCGTGGGTCACAGCAGTCGTCCCTCAGCGAATGGCTCGGACGCTGAACACCGCGCGGCCAAGCCTTGCCTGCACCCCCGAAGCTGACCGGGGGCACAGCTGAGCTGTAGGACTGCTGGGGTCCTCCCTTCGTCCTTCTTCAAACTCGCCATGGGGCCACCACGCTCGCTGTGCCTGTCTACGCAAGGCTGGATGCAAAACGCACTCGTGAAGAGCTGTGAGAAATATCTGCATCGAGATCGTTCAGCCAAAGCCTTCCCCGGCTCCCAGCACCAGGTCTCAAAGGCTCGACAAGAAGGAAAGTGACGAGTACAGTTTGAAGAGAAAGATGAAGCCCACAGGGGGTTGTTGGTTTAAGACCCTATAGCAACGCGCCTCTAGGAAGCAGGGAAAGACGCTGAAGTGCAGGTTTATTGCGGAGTGGCGGGTCCAGGAGCGAGGAGACCCATAAAGACCCAGCCCTTACCCCTCCGCACCTCTGTCCTCCCATCCGTAAGAAGTCCTCAGGTTTAATAACTGAGAGCGCGCAATGGGCCACGAGCGAGTGGTGAAAGTAATTAGCAACTGTGAAGTACAGAGAAACCGTTGGTGAAAAGAATCAGAGAAATGCAAAGTTATTACGGGCACCCAGTTACCATAGCGATTGGTGTCTCAGAAATGCTAATAATAGTAAAATAAATAATACAGGGCAGGCAGGAAGAGCCCCTAGAGATGACTGCGAGCTGCTCCCCTCCTGAGGGACTGCGCGTTCTGCTTTCTCAGCGCTCCTCGCCCCGCGCTGGCTCCGGCTCAGCTCCCTCCCGGGGTAAGGCACCGTGCTGCTGCGAGAGCGCTGGGTCAGCCGAGTGAAAGCGGAACTTTCAAGTGCTTTATTATTTTCAGGAGTCGTCAGAGAAAAAACAAACAAACAAACAAACACCCCCCCCTAAAAAAAAACCCAAAAAACAAAACCCCCACAACTGCAAATAATTGAAGACGTCAATAATATTTTGACTTGTTCATGTCTTGCAAGGTTTACTATAGCCCTGTTAAGTACTTTATTGCTGTCCCTCCAGCGATATTAATTAAGTTCGCCATAGGCTCTCAAGTCCTTTTTCCCCCTCTCTTTCTTCCCTGCCCCCCCCCCAGCCTTTTTTTTAAAAAAAAACAAGCAAGCAGTTTTCCCAAGTATAATGTCTACCAATGGGAGCTGTAGTACAGCGGAAGCCACCCAGAGAAAGGCAGACTAGAAGGAATAAAGATGAAGCATCCTTCAGTGCGATGGTCAACGTCTCTCCACAAACAGCAGAAACGTTGGAGAGTGGGAGTGTTGGTCAGTGCCAATCAAAATAAGAATAAAATTCTGTAGCAAGCTTTGGCCAAGAACACAGCATTTTTGTCCAGGTTTGCTCACTGAAGGCTGCTCAATGTTCACATCTCTCCTCCAATTTCTGACGCCAGCCACATACAGAGCTGATAAATTAGGCTAATACTTTACCTTAGAATACCCAGAAGCACTAACTCCACTGCTGAGAACTTCACCTACGGAACCACCACTGATACCAGGCAACTGTTTATGAGCCCTCCCTGCTCTTCCTGATGTCTTTGCTTGCAGCCTGCGCAAGGATGCTCAGAGGGAACAATTTCTGTATCTGGCTGGACTACAAGGACATGCTCATCCTGGGTCACTGTGTGCCAAAACCAGCGAAGGGAAGAAAAATAATTTGGTGCCTTTCCTTCCACTCAAACAATACTAAGGCACAATGTGGCCCTGTGCAGTGTCCTTCCTGGCCCCCGGGCAAATCATTCAAACCACCTCAATTAATCTCTTCCCAGTTTAACGCCTGCTAGATATACTATCTGATGGACAAAGGTGCTGAAGAAGGATTGGTTTAGTTCTTGGAACAGTCCAACCTAATGGAAAGTACCAGCGACCCCTCTATCTACCAACTGAATCCTGAGTCAACACAAGTTCTAGTTAAAGATGTCCCTGCTCACTGCAGGGGGGGTGGACCAGATGACCTTTAAAGGTCCCTTCCAACCCAACACAATCTATGAATCTATGAACGTAAGTGTTTCAAGAGGGCTCCTGGCCACTTGTGTGATGAAGCAACGCAAAGAAGAGAGATGAGTCGAGTATGACACTCAGATGGCAGGACTGGGAGACAGGACAGAAAGTGGAGGTGGTTGGTTAGGAAGATGAGGCATTCAATTTTTTGCTGTGACTCATGCATGCAAATCAATCAGCGATAAGATGCAGAGACATCACAAGAAAAGATGGGGGGGGTGGGGGGGGAATAAAAAAGTTTCCACCCCTTCCAAGCATGGAAGTGGTAGAAGCACAAGCGAGTAAAAAGCCTGATGATACAGAAGGAATAGGAGGAGAAAGACAAAGACTACATAAAAACTCTGGTTTCCACAAGTGTTGAGCTTGAGGTTAAATTAATTTCTCATGCATTCAGGCGACAGAGATGGCTGTATTGAGACGTAAATGAATCAGTAGATTGTAGGGAAGCCAGCGTAAGAAAGATGATGTTGCAGACGAAAGCTGGAAAATTGGTATAATAAGCAAAGCACTGAATAAGCAGGAAGGAACTGAGCTTTATTTGAGCAACAGTTTGCTCATACCTAGATGAGTTTTCGAGATGTTGACACGTGACCAGTGATAGCCATCTCCCAACCTCCAAATGCTTCTCTGTACGTATGATTGTACAAACCAGCAGATCTACTGCTTGTCTGAGTGGCCTTGTTTCTTAGGAACAGGGGACTGCCAGCACCAGCGGAACGGACTGAAAAACATGATATTGGAAGATGAAATGGAGTAGTTGGAAAAAGTCCACTACTGTCCAAAAGAGACTCGAAGTTGGACAACCCGCCAAAATATTTTTTAGGGATTAAAGGCTTCTTCCCTTAGATTTCCACACAGCAACCTCAGCCCCCATACATTTGATTGAAGAAGAAAGTGTTAGGAGGTTGAGTGTTTCCTCTGAGACAAAGATCAAGGACCTTTTCAAGAAGACCAGATGCATTTTGTGCTCTGCTTCTCAGCCTCTCCAACACGTATGCCATGTAAACCAAGCAATGATGCTGCTTCTCCCTCCCCCAGTAATCTTCCATACACAGGATTTGGGGTTTTTCCAGTAGAATCAGTTTGGCCTATTGCCATATCCAATTATGTCACACAGAATTATCCCCTCTCTGTCCCTTCCGTTTGTGACCTCGTTGCTTTAGGAATATAAAACCTATCCTATGATTACATAACATTACAGTAGTATTTTCCTACAGGAGCAAGTGAGGAATATAGAAACAAGCTGTAATTTTCATTAGCAGTTACATCTACTGTTGCTATGAAAATGCTTTCTTCTTCCCAGGCCATTGCATCGTGGTGCAGGCAAAACATAATCCTGCCCTTGAGACTACAAAATCAGTTTCCATGGGAATTTATGCGATGTCAGAAATCCACTCTCCTTACTCCATAGTAGGATTTCAAAGGCACAGATCCTCATGGGCACAAGTCCCATACGAACAAATCCTAGGTTTGAACACTTTGCTCACACAGACTCCAGGAAGACACAAAGATGTTCACCTAAAACACTGGTCCACCTACATGCATTGTATCTCTGAAGAGTCTTTCTGTGCTCGACCCCAATCCCCCCTACCCATTGCTTCATTTCAGCTCACCATCGATTTCAATCTCATTCTTCTACAATGCTCTCAGACTCACATATTCCCATTATTTTACTGCTACCGTTCATCCCTTGCATATTCATACCAGAGCGTGGTACCAAATGAAAAAGGTATTGTGTTAAATAATTCATGAATAACCATAATCAAGCTCTATAGGGCTTCAAGATGGACAAGCAATGCACAAAGCATTACGACAGCAGTGCGTGCCACATTACCTTCTATAGCCATACACTTTTTATCATTTCATCTGGAAAAAAAACCATGCTCAAAGTTGTTAGTATCTGGCCTAGGCCACGAAGCTATTCTATTTAGTCAATTCATTACAATATTTAATCTAGTCAGAAAAAACCCCAGCCTACTCATAAATGATAAGCTTACAATCTGACAAGATTCAAATGAAAATAAGCCATTTGAGCAGAGCATGCAAACCACTGCCCTTATCTCAAAAGAATCAAAGAAAGGTATAGATATTGCATGCTTCAGGATATAAAGCCCTTATTGTTTGATGGGGAAACAGGATGAAACTTCCACAAAACCAAGCAATTTCACAATTGCACTTAGTACACGACCAGTAAACCTAAGATGCAATGACAGTCTTCTTTCCTCCCCATAGTATTTTTCCTCTTAAGTAGCACATGACTTCAAAGCGGAGGAGTTCTTTTACCAGAGACCTCTAAACCCATTAATCGTAATTCAAGACCAAATTACTGATGAGAGCCTATGTCATATCATGGTGGACATCGCAAAACAAAAAATGGCACGTTGAAAACGTAAAGCTGAGTTTATGGCACGCTTCAGCTACTTCTTGTAAGATAGAGAGACCCTCAAACTACCTTAAAGTCCTGGTAGTTCAAGTTCAGACACATAATAGTGCTATAATTGTGTTTGCTATGATCAAACAATAAATGTGCGATTGTTACTCATTCCCTTAATGACTAGTCTGCAAGTGACTAGTTAACTGATAAACTTACTGACGTTAACTAACGAATTTGAAAAGACTGACGGAAAGTAATCCAAAGCTTCCTTAACGATCTCAGAGTGCAGTTTCTCTAGTTATCTATTTATGGTCCGTAGTAAATGATTTTGTCCAGTTCGAGAACCGTTTTCAGTTCCAGTATGCCATGCTGTCTGCATTTCCAGCACTGTGAAAGAACTGTGTCATTAACAATTGTGAAATAACACCTGGAAACAAAATTGCCACCAAAGTTATTGTTTTGGTTTACAAAAAAACTCAATTAAACAGCCCACATTGAGAAGCTAGTAGGATCCTTACCAATGAACGGACATCCTGGTAATGTGTGTATATATATATATAATTTCAGATCTACGAAACGAGGATGTGTGCTACCAAGAAAGATGATGATTCTTTCCTTCTGCTAAAGAGAATGTTGTTCCATGCTCGCTTAGATTATTTTAAGGCTGACTGTTGAACAGGTATAGTTTACTTTTTAACACAACACAGCAAAATTTCCAGGAAGAAGTTACTTGTGCAGTTCAGGGCGGGTATTTTGTCCAGCAATGTCAGCAACGCAAAGTGCTTTAAAGAGGTGATTTGGTAGCACCTGTTCCCATCCCATCGGAGAAAACTGTAATCATTATTTGCAATAGTTCCCAGTAAGGGGGACACTGGTTTCATTTAAAGCGATGCTACTCCTATCTAGAAGTGCTGGGATTTAAGCATGTGACTCCCATTAACATTAATGGCAGTTATATGTTTAAAATCTCTGCACATCGTGATGGGAATATGCTCCATGGAATCCAATTAATCTGAAGAACATTGCATACATTTGGGAACATTCTTGTCGTACAATTTCACTGGCATATGGGTTTGCCCTCAATAAAGCTTGCTAGTATCTGGTAACAAAGACATTAACAATCTACTGTACATTTAAATAAAGGAAGACCAGACTATATGTTTTCCCAGCTCAGTGTAGGCAGCTACAAAGAAGCTTTTGAGTGTAAACAAATAAAGAATTGAGAAAATAAGGAAGAAGATGGTATTTTAAGAATGTGACTATTTGGAGAATGCTTGGGGAATGAACACAGAGGAGGCTGTTCGTTTATAGGTTAGATGCATTTTCAACAGGAACCGAGCAAGTACAAAAAAAAGAAAAGAAAAAAATATGGAGGGAGGATAAAAAGAATATTCAGACTCCGGCTGTTTCCCACACACCGAAGATAATAATGTGAATGGAAGTGATTTTGTTTTAGGGGTCAGAGCAGAGGCTGATATTGCAACCTTTCCAGATCCTGAAAAACATCATTTGATTAAAATAACTGCCCCCGTTGTTTTTGTGTTCCTAAGGAGGCTATTTTACATGATGAAGACAACAAGAGCAAAGCAGCGAACAGTAAGTTTTAGTACTGCAGAGACACGCTGCTGCCGGAAAATGTAACAGAACATTAGAGCACATGATAAGTAAGCAAGAATCAGCAAAAAGTTAATAGGAAACCACAGTGACAATATGTCCATGCAGCTCAGTACAATATTTCTCTCCTTTTTTTTTTTTTTTTTTTTTTTTTTACTCCTCTTTTAACAGGATGAGGAATTTAACTGGACACAGGAAAACAGGAAAACAATATCTTAGTAAAGAAAGAAAGGAACAACCAGAGATAAGGAAATAATGGTTCTTACCACTAAAGAAGCTATTCAATTGTAAGAACATTTGTTGGTAAAAGTTTGACAAGTCCTCACTTGCCCAGACCTCGATGATCCTCAGACCTTATTCAGAAATGTTTCCTTTCTGTAAATGAAGAAATACGTGACCAGAAGTGCCATTAATGAATCATTATTTTTGAAGGCTCAATTTGGAACACCTTTTAAGGCCTGGTACTCACAGAGGGATGTTCAGGTCTTTCAGAGGACGCAAGAAGCCACCTCAAATCAGAGATCTGCTTGAGAACGCGCTTGGGCAAGCCACGTGCAACGGGTGCAAACCCACCTCCCTGTGTAGCACCCCGTACAGCTGTATATTTATTTATGTCAGCTCCTACAGAGGAGTTCAGCGTGTTTCATTCCCATAAAGGCTGCGAAGTTTTGTGTTTGGCCTTTGCAATCCACTACATAACCAACCGACAGGCCGAGAACCAGGAGGTGATGACACCCAGGGCTCCGCAGCCCTGCGCCTGGGGGAATCGGAGGAAACACTGGCGCTACAGCGAGCAGCTGAACTGGCAGACTGAAAACTTACCTGAAAGCTTCTAAATAAAAATTAAAAAAAATAATAATCAGCAAGCTGAATAATTACATTTGAGGACTTTTTAGAAAGTGTTTTTAAAACCTCTTGCTGAAGTAGGAGGGGTTATTTTTATTATTTCCTGGCAATCTAAAGCTCTCACTGCTAAGTCTGATAGCTGAGGAAGCCCCAGAACTTGCACACATACCAACGTGTATGGGCCTGCTTGGATGCAAGGTTTAATATGGCCTACCGTGGTCAGAAAAGGAGAAAAATACTTTTTCAAGCTTCTTTTGACAGCAAGATAAAGTACTGCAAAGGAGGTATTACTAAGAAGACGTAATTACTAAGGAGGTATTACTAGGAAGAGGGCAAACCGCAGATGACAAAAGCTCAAGAAAAGTTCAGGCTGTTTCATACCCCTGAAACTGAGATGACATAGAATCATAGTGTTGGAAGGGACCTCTGGAGACCATCTAGTCCAACCCCCATGAATGTTGGTTAAAATAAAAAATGCATGAATGTTCTCCTCCTCCTTCTAAGAAGGAAAACATGAATCTTTTCCTCCTCCTTCTAAGAAGCAAGATGGCATTGTGCAATGGTTTCGTCTTTCCCAGCAGGCCACAGATAGAGAAGGCATCATCACAACACTTCCCGCAGATGTACGGCAGCAGTCTACCTTCTGCCAGCTGTCTAAAAGGGCATAATTTAACCATCTGGGAGACAGTTATCACTTTGTATACCAGGGAAGTGTCTAGAAGTCATGTTTCAAAACATCCTCGTGGCCCAGGACAACAAAACAAGTGCCGCATACTCGAGGAATGAGGCAGGGCTGTCAGGCAGTGGAGGACAATGATCCCAGCTGTGTCTTCTCCACCACCACTGACTCTCCCCATTCAACACCCCAGCAGCAGAACTTTGCCACCGCCCACGGGATGTAGCTCCAGCCTTGGAAAAGCCCTTCAGTTGCTCAGAGGTGGCCCAGGAGGGCCACCACAGAGCCTGAGCATCATTTCACACAGAGAAAGCACACGAACACAGGAAATCCACAGCCAGAAGTTGCGTGACAATGTGCACGGCATTTCACTGTCACATGCAGAGCGTGAGGGAACCAAAGCCTTTTCTTCTCCCACAATAAGTAACAGCTTGTCTGAAATGCAGAGTCTTTATTTCTGATTGCTGCCAACTCTGTCCATCTTTTTTTTGTTTGTCCCTTAATTATGCAGCTTTTTTCTCCTTAGCAGAGCCATGATCACAAAGTGTTAAAGCCAACAAAGACCATTTGCAATTCATCTTTTCACTTGGTATTAAATGCTCATTTTATAGAAAGCAAATACATCTTTCTTAACAAAAAAAAAAAAAAGAAAAAAAAGACAGAAAGAACAAGACCCACGATGTTTTTACAGAACCATAATTTAAACCTGAGCCTGAAAAGTAATGTTAAAATGATAAACATGTTGTTTGTGATGTATTAATGTTTAATGATGCTGTTATTGAACACAGAGATTAGATCCCTATCAGATGTGGTTTTAAAGAAGATACCTGGACTATGGAAAGATTTTTCAAAGGCATTTTTCTTGTTAAGAAATAGCCAGCTCCTTGTATATGTCTCCTTCTAAGTATCTTAAAAACACATCAAGTTTTTCACTGTACGGTTCAGATTTCGGAACTGCTGTTTATCTATTTTAAAGATCTCTGCAATGAAAAAAAAGAACTATAATTAATGAGGAGTTTAGGCCTTATGGTATACACACACGAATTTATCTATCTATCCATAGACATAGACACATTTTAACTTTAAGATGTGGTTTAAACTTAAAGGACCGATTGCAAAATATTGGCAAGGACCATTTTATTTAACAAAATATCCAGTGGTTTGCCTAACATCTAATTCCACAATGACCTCACTGACGTTATCATTTTCCAAAAGGCTAATGGAGAGAGGTTTTTTAGGGTAAAAAAGAAGAGCTAAGCCTCAGAATATGGGTGATCCAATGCTTGTGCAAAAGAAAGTCACTCCAGGCAACGCATAACCTTACCCGACCTATGAGCAGATACTACCTCCCCTCCCCAGTTTCCATTTACCAAATCCAAAATTCCCCCAAACACGTAAGATGACCGTTCCTATCCCATGGTACCCAAAACAACATGCCAAGGCTCTCGTTAGGGCTGGGTGCCAGCCTGCAGCACCAGGCACCGATGACCTGGTGGGGCCCCCTCCTGCCCTGGCTGGCCCAGCAGAAAACGCTGCTCTTCCTGACGAACAGCACAAACATGCAAATGTGCCACGGGGAAGACGTACGCGTTAAGAGGGACTACAAAAACGCAGCAACTTTAGAAGCTAATCTTGTAAAATTGGGAAAAAAAAAAACCCCAAACCCAAACAGTCCTAAATTTACCTTTGGAACACAATGGACAGCAAAAGAGCAGAAAACAATGTATGAATAGTGCTCACACCCCATTTATTAGCGTTCTGAGCTGTGCACACTCTGTACATTTTACATGTCTGTCTACACATGGGCATGAAGGACGTTAACAAGAAAGCAGATGACAATCTCAGTAGATATTTTGTTCTGAAGAGGAAAATCAAACTCCTGTGTTAACCCTACATACCAATCCCTGGCACTACAGGCCTGCAAGCAGATCACACGCGTGTTTAAAACTAAGCATGTTTTATATATAGGCCCAGTTGTGACCAAAATAGTTAATATCTTACGAGACCAAAGAACGTACAGTAGACTTAGATGGACTTTACTCCACAGAGAGGCTAATTCATAATATTCTAATTCATGCTTCTCCCTCCTTCAAGGTATTTGGTATTGAAGAAACACGCTAATGGTCTGGTGCAGAACAGAAAGACCTGGATCATTCTTCTAAAATACGCTATTGCCTATTCAAGCTGAGAGAGAACAAAAAAAAAAACAAAACCCTACTTTTTTAAGGATGGTAACTTTCTAATAAATCCAGTGCAGAATGCTACAGACAGCACTTAAGAGCACACTGACACAGTACTATCTACAGAATTATGGACAGCCCTAGGACCCTGCCAGGTTGAAGCTTAATACCAGAAATAGAATAAATTGATTCAAGAAGTCATCTTGAACACCACCGTTCAGCCTGAGTGCAGTTCAGTCTCTAATGATTAAATGTTACTTCTTTATAAGCTTCATTCTGGCCAAAACTATCTTACATTAATATTTTCATAAACTACATCCCAAAATAAACATTTTGTATAGGATACAAATACCAAAGTCACTTCAGTTCACTTATTGTGGTCATGACCACTTTGGCAAGATTTTGGGGAGGGAGGAGAAATTCAATAAATCAGATATTTTCATGATTTAATGTTTGCAAAGGTCAGAAACCAGCACACAATATCTCCCTACTCTGAATTACACATCAGTTAATAGAAAGAGCAAAATTTTCCAAGAATCCAGCCAAAATCTGGCATCTGACAGAGGAACTTCATCAACGTGTCCTATCCTTCGGGCTCCTCCCTCCCACCATTACATCCTGAAGAAATACAGTGCAATAATGGACACAAGGACTAGTTCTTAAATTAGGAAACCGACAGCAGGGGAAGGATGAATGGTGAGAAACTTTTTTTCCTTTCATGGCATTGTGCTTTCAGTAGCTAACGCTGTAGCATTTGCACTGGAAGATAAACTAAGGCAATCTGGTGACAGAGGGGGAAGTTGAGCTTTGTGCTTCAGATGAGATCGGAGCATCTGCAAAATCCAAGCACCTCTGGGATTTTTGTTGTAGCCAGTATTTAAGAAAGGCTGGGGCATCTGCAAATTCACGGCCAAGTTTCAAAGACAGAAAGCACATCTCCAGAGCACTGGGGATGCGCACTGAACGTGATTTTCTTCTAAGACAGTAAGTCTACTCAGTTGCCCATTTACCTGGACTGCTTGCTCCACTTTGAACCAGTTTATTTTCTTCTGATCTGCTCTGACACAGCTGGCTTTTGACAGATGCACACAATGTTCATCACATGAGGAATATTTGTGATGTGTTGTGGAAAAAAAAAAAAGGCCAAAATGTTGGATTCTGTGATTTGCTGTACCCTTAGTCAGGGGGGTACCAAGCACGTCCTCATCCAAACAACTTTCTGCCGCCCTTCCATTGATTTATCAACAATGTTTGAGCTGAAGAGAAGGGAGCGCAGCTCACAGCAAAACACCCGCGACAGAGCTGCGCGTACCACTTCCCAGCCCCGCTGGCAGGAATTCCCTGTGAGGAGAAAGTGCCCATTCCACACCCTCTTCACTGGGGATGCTCTAGGGATGCCGCACAGGCTGACGCAGTTAGGCAAAGGCATGGAGGAAAAAACGCAGACTTCTGCTTTCCAAAGCCACTAGCAACTTTGCAGCACTTAGTAAGGCAACCCGACACGTGTAATTGATATGAAAGGAGCAAGCCAACAGCCAGGAACTGGCAGGGGTGCCCCAACACATGCCCCTCCTGCATATATCATAGCATTAAAACCATCAAACACTCCTGGTAGAAAAGCAAACAAACAAGACCAGCATAAGACCAAGATATATAAAATGCCCAAAGCAACATTAAATCATCTGAAGATATTCCCATTAAACAGAATTATTGTCCCCATTAAGAATCAATCAAAGCTATTTAGAATCATTGGCTATTCAGCCAGTTCCCTGGGAGACCTCCCGATTAAGCAGATTTTCCATGTGGGTTTCTTGTGATTAAAGGCCCTATCTTGCAAATCCTTGCTCATATCTATCGTCCTAACTCAAGTGAGCAGTCCTAATGGAAGAAGAGTGCTGGCTTACTCATCTCATCTACATTTACCTAATTCTGCTGATTTCAGCTTGATTTGCATGACAAGAGGAGATCAAAGCCAAGGGACCTACTCTCCGAGAACAGAGTTTGCAAGAGAAGAATTACAGTCCCGTCTACGGTTAGACACCAACAGGCACACGGTAAGATCTGCCCAGGCTCCAAACCTGGAAGTCTGGAAGTCACACAGCCACGTTAGCACACGACTGCGAAGATGAGAGAAATCCACCTGAGAGGCAAAACTTTTTACTGCAGACCCGTTCATACCCTAACGCGTCCCAATGGCTTCCTGACCAAAGCTGGCTCCTGCCCCAGTGGCTGGGAGCTACGCTGTGACAGCACCAGACTGTGTAGACATGTTCTCTTAAGGTAAGTACATCCTATATTGACAGCATTTAGTTGATCCTTCATAATAAAATGCGTATTCTACTGGTCTCTAATTGACTGGGATGCTGAGTGTCTGAAACTGCCTGGAGACAAAGAAATGAAATGGGACAAATTACTTTAAGAGTAATTATATTAATAAAACGTAATGCAGTTTTGTCTGCCATCTAGAAATACTGTTAGCGTCACGCAGAAGAGCAAGCGAGAATCCCAAATACCACAACTCAAACCAGAAATTAAGGACTTGCTCTTTTTTTTTTAAACCAAACTTCTATTTGCCATGATTTCCATAATTTATAACCCCGGAAATTAACCTTGACATCTATAAATTCCCGTGTTCCAAGTATCCTAATATATTATTTCCACAGATCTTCTGCCTTACCCTTTCTGTGGTCCAAACAGGATTTCTGAAGGCACTGTGCTGATACCAGCAGTTTGATAAAGTACAGTGGCTTCTTTCTGCTTTCTCTGAGGAACGCACCTATCGGTGCTTGCTTGGGTATGTTCACATGCACGTTTATGTGTTTAACACTGTTGCGTTGCCCCTTCCGCTTGGTCCTAATGAAAAAAAACTGATTATCACAAAGCAATCCTGAAGAGTGGTTAAGAATAAAGATACCAAGCCCACGAGCCCTTCAAAACGGTTCACTCCCTGGTCCCTGCTCCAGGCACCCCAGTACGGCATGAGTGAGCATGAAATGTTAACCTTTTATGGTTAGCTATGTGATTAAGTGGATCTTGTCTTGCTTCATTTTTGTTTGACAGTGCTATAAACATACGAAATTAAAGTAGTGCCCAGCCAAACCTTCCCTGATGGATTTCTGGTGGAATTTTTGTGGGGAGCAGCAGAGGGATGGAGACTGGGTCACAGACTAAAGGGCTGAAATGCGCAAGTCTGAAACCCTGATGGTTGAAACTAAGCAGCGATTTGATCTGCAGGAGTTACGCATGGTATGTAGGCAGCGACCTCCAGGAGAGCATCAGGGTGGCCACCGCCATGGCGAGCAGGAACGACTTCAGGCACCTCCATCAGCTGACCTGCAAATGCCAGTCAGGACCCTCAATTCCCTAAAAGTGCAGCCTGTTTAACACACCTTCGCTCTGTTTCGACTCAGAGCAGCCCATCTGAGACAAAGGAGGGGAACATTAAAAGCTGCTACATGACAGCATCTGTTTGGCATGTCCACGTGTGTCAAGCTCTGCAGGCTCGTTACCTCACTGTAGTTAGACACCTTGTTTTGAGATCCAAGCAAATCACCGCTAAAAGCTTTTCCTTCCGTTCCTTACTTCCTACTCCAGTGTTACTCCGATCGATTTTCTTATTCTAACTCCTCAGATCTAAAAGCAGAGCACTGAACTTCTAGGCCTGCTTTCTGACTCCTTTCACAAACAGGGCTAACACTACTACAGATCAGTCGCTGGGAAAGTTATTTTCCCCTGCTGCTTTTTTGCCTGAAAGCCAAAGAATTCGCAGGTTTGGTGAGGAGGGATATTAGGTGATTTAAATGTAATGTGTCAAGAGCGAAGATATGGCACGTGGGAAAGGGAAGGGACAAAAAGAGCACGTCTCTCTCCATTGTTGAAGACAGTAGGAAAAAAAAGGTCAGATGAAGCACGGGGAGTTACGCTGGCGCAATACTGGGGCAACTAAGAAAATCAGGCACTACAGAAAAGGAAACAGAAAATTACAGCTCTAATAAGAACAGGAATCCATGTAATATGCAGCAGAGCTAATATATGTATGCATGGTAGATCTTATTAAAAACTACAAATATTTTCTTCTTCTCCCTTCTGCTATTGCTCGAAAACTAGAATAGTCCGACCTCTCGGTCAGTAAATCACATTAAGGTCACTTTGAGGAGCAGCAGAATATAAATGTCTTATATGCAAAATCAAACTATGTTTGGGGTATAAATGTGATACAAATGCCATCCAAAATATGCTTGAAAGAGAGAAATGAAGTACTAGCGCATTAGATTTCGCAATTTATTTACAGAGTGGAAGTAATTGAAATCTACTTCTCCCTGAACTATCTCTTCCCAAGCTTTAAACATTCAATAACTTCTCAGCCAGGGAATGTGCTTTTTTTTCTCTTCCCTCTATTTTCCCCGTGGTTTGCCTTATCATGTGCTAAATTTATTATTGCAACACATTAGTTGCTTTGGTCCACAGCTTTGAAACCTTCACACAAGGCCCTAAGAATCTCACCGATAAATCACTGATGAGAATAAACTGATTGTCTCTTCTGGATTCTCTTCTGTAGGATTAAAAGAAAGCCCAAAAGATAAGCTCAGAAAACAAACCCAAGTCTGTTACTTCTCAAAAGGCGGTGGGTTTTCAGCCTCAGCCTGTGCATGTGGGATTTTTTTTCCAAGTCTTCTGTATGAATGGTAAAAAGCTGCATTTCTCTCAGGCTGTGGGACAATCGCCCCACAATCAGAATAGACTTTTAAGACTACGAGCTTGGGTTTAATTTGGAGCTGAGATGGACTATGTACCTCTTTCTTCAGACCAGTATTTAAGAAGTTGCTTTTGTGACCTACTGAAGCAAGACATCTGCACTGCTCTGCACTTTTGTTTCCAGTAGACTCATATTTAGCCCAGTGCAGTTGATGTATAGGAGAGAACATCTTGGAACAGATAAGCCATGAATAATTCCAGATCTTCAACTACTACAAGCACCTTCTTTCGACATCCTTATTCTGAACAGCATCTTTTTTTATAAAAAAATTAGTCAATGGATGCCAGATTGGGGTTATGGACTTAATTAATTTTATGTCTGTGACATGCTCACTGTGTAATTATACCAAGCTGTGCACTATTAGATAATTATTTTTGGTCCTCAAAAGAGGAATTCAATTTGTTTAAAATTATTTTAGCTCCTTCAGAGAGAGAGATATTATTTCCCTTCGAAAAGCCATCAAACTAAGTGATAAAGCAACCCCATTCGGGTAATAAAAGACTGTGGCACTGAAGTGGTTACAAACCATTTTGTTCAACCAGACTATTTACAAGTAGCAACAGGGTATCTGTTTCCTGTCATCTCCATCATATATCTTGAGGCAGAGAGATTGGAGCCCAATTACAGCCTGATATCTAATCAATACACACCTTATTCCTAGAGCAGGAAGTAAAGGAGGAGGCCCTTGGGAGCCAGAGTTCAAATTACTCCGCTGTCGATTCCAGATAGCAGCTAATGATAGGATATATTTCTGGAAAGGGGGGCGGGTGGGAAGGGCAGCACGGTTTAATGGGATTGTTAATACAAGGAACACATACATATATTAATTTAGACATCTGCTTCTGAATTCCAAAAGCCCGACGCGAATCAGAAGAAAAGTGACCCAATTTGCTATTCACTCCTATAGCTTTTGGGACTTAACTTTGTTAAAATAAAGCATTCGAGTGACAAACCCAGTCCAAAACCTTTAAATGAGATCTCTAAACTACATCTGGGTTGATTCCACGCACGCCACGCCACACCCCCCCGCCTTTTTAGAGCTGCTTTTTCATGAAGGAGGACTGACTTGCATATGGATACGGACTTTATGTAGCTCCGGGGACCTTCAACCAAGCCAGTGAGCGTTTCCCTTTCCCAGCTGACCAGTTAAACTTACTCTATTGTGTTCGTGGGCCCACCAGGCCAAACCCTGCGCTTAACTGAAGGCAGCTGTCCGCTGACTCTCCGTCGGTTACTAGCTCTTTGGGAAGATCTTAAACAGATAAATCTTGGGACTATTTGTCCCTAAGTGTCTACTTCTAATTTTGTCAGTTAGCCAGAAAAATAACCTCTCCTATTTACTAATTCCTTCGTGTTCCTAGCAATGGTTCAAAAAGCTGCCTTTTGCACAGCGGTCTTTATGAAAATGTTTTTTTTTTTTTTTCTGTCTTCCAAGAATTACCCTAACTCAGAAACGTAAACTATGAAGAGCAAATAGCCTGAATAATCAAAGAAAGTCACATGCTACAGTCAGTACTCCAAGAAAGAGAATGAAGCACGGGCATAATAAATCTTGTTAGTATTTAGCTTTCAAAACGGTCTGGAAGGCTGCCTGGTGACATGGATTCCTTCTAGATTTAATACAGGTTTGATTAGCCAGGAAATCATTGTCCTTTTTCTAGGGAGCCAGACCACAGACCTACAAAACTCACCGTAAACAAAAGCAGGCAACAACAACAACAAAAAAATCTCATCCCTGGTGTTCTGGTTGTAAGCACCGCAGCAGGCTCCAAGAGTCCCGGCTTCAGCGGCCAGCACCCCAAGCAAGGCAGGTGAAACCTCACAAGGACCGGATCGACAAAGGCCTTCGTGTTCCTAAGTTAACCTCCTACGCACCTAAATCTGGGCTTGGATTGTGATTCTCTTCAATTCCTCATCTGACACGTTTGGGTGAGTAGTCCTTCCTCTCTCCCGTCTTAACTATTTGTCCATCTTAACTACCTCTAATATAAATTCTTCCAGCCGGTGATCACTGCAATACGCTTGTACGACACACAGCACAATTTCAACTTGGGATTTCTTCATCTGACTCGATAGCGCTATTGCTAATACAGAGTTTCACATAAATGGGGCCCCAAGGTTGAATGATACCTCTAAGTGCTGCTGAACTACAAATAAATAATTATATGATATACATAAATCTTGCATTTTTAATGCTGAAGTCCCATGAGACAGAAAAAAGATTTTAAACGAGACAAGAACTTTCTAATTATACCGCATGTTGATGATCTTGGAATAGGTACAAAAACCATTAAAGACTTTTACTTTTTTTTTTCTGCCTCTTAAATAGGAAAAATCTTTTCATCAAACATAGATTGAAGCCAGTGATAATGCAACTCTGGCTTACTAAATAATAACAGTGCAGGGCTTTCTAAATAGCCTACTTCAAATAATGACTTATATTATCCTAAATTCAAAAGCAAACAACTGGGGAGAAGGAAATCGCTAAACGAAGAGCAATATTAAATTCCAGAGGGTGAATGTGTGCTGCTAAAGGTGTGGCCTTAATGGAATTTGACCTATATCCATAATTTTGCTGTCACTCAGCGCCGGCTCTCAGAGCACAAAGCCGGCAGATGAGCAGGGTGTGAACAAAGCAGGGCGCTGCCCGGAGCGGCAGAGCTCCTGGAGGAAGCACAGCCATGGCCACGTTGCCTTTGCCCCAACCACAAGCCCTGGACACCTGGGCTAGCTGGCTATGACTGCCATTTAGGAAAAGGCTACGGTGTGGTGGGTGGTGGCTACTGCTCAGAGCAGGCTGGCATCTCCCAGCAGGAGCAACCAGTTCCTCCAACATCTTTGCAGCAGCAATGCTTTGGGCTCAGTCAATCATCCCGACCCCCTTCACGTCTCCCGATGTTGAGGGCACAGAACAAAGAGGTGGTGGCTACCTGCTAGGTCCATAGCCCCTGGGAGAGAAAAGGAGATTAGGTTAGTGAGCTGCCCGTATCCCAGCTGAACTGTTGGATGAACTTCCAAAAATATCCTTGAATTGGCATTCTGCGTACAGCTGTGTTTATGAAAGGCAATATCATGTATGTAAATAAATTCAGATGCTGCTTGAGTTATTTTAAAACAATCAGTAGAACACTAATCATTTTATAGGCACAATCTTATCCCAAGAAAGTGACAACTTGGTGTGTACATACATGTACTAAAAGTTAAAGATACTGTTACTTGTATCTCCATACAGACATAAAACAAGATATAGACTTGTCTTATAGCCCCAAGAAAAGCTACTTTTGTATTCTGTGTACTTTGCTTGCTGATGTAAGCTTTAAATACAGTAACCTAAAAAATCACTTAGCCGGAGCTCTAGGGGCCTCATCCGAGGTGGAGCTCGTTAGTGGTAGGTGTCAGACGGACCTTGGCAGCATGCGAAGCCCTTTGCGTGAAGACCAGCTCCTCCAGTGCAACCCACCAAGGGGGAGAAGACGAGCACCAGCGGGGCTGCGGTGTCTCGCCCAGGGGAGCCCAGGGCAGGTCCGGAGGATGCCCCAGCCCCGCTCTGCTGGGCAGGGTGGGTGCCTGGAACCCCGGCGAGAGCCAGCCTGCTGCTGGGCCTCGGCCAGGACGCACGTGTATCGCAGAGCTCCCTGTGTTTAAATCCATTAATTATCTCGCAGTGTAAACAGTTTGAGAGTACTGCGGTTGCCTGCTCACGGGGAGATAATGCAGTTTAACCACTGTCTGTTCTAACTCCATCGCTGAACACAGACAAAGAAGGTTGCAGAAATACCTGAGCGAGATGGGGAAATGACAAACACGTTTCCTGGCTTCGGCTCCTATCAGCCCATGGCAGCTGGAGATGATATTTCACCTCGGCTGGACTGAGCTAAACGGCGGATGTCACCTGGGCTGAGTCAATGGTGATGCTCCCTCTGCCTTCAAGGGAGCAAGGACATCGCCTCTGAAGAGAGCCTGAACTTTGCACTTGTTTTCCTAACAAATACCACAAAACCAAAACTGTCAGTTTAATCTTAGTAGTCCCACAGTAATCCCATGGCATCCAGCTATTCTCCGCTTAACATCTGAAAAAGCAAAAGTCCTGAACAGACGGTATATCTGGATACCCAAAATATATAAAAGAATACCTGGTTACTTCTTTACGCCACCATATACCACACCAGAGTTCTGTAATTCAGGCGGCTGCTCTATTAAAACACCGTATATTGTTCCCATTTATTCTTTTATGATTGGAGAACAATCTGGGACTGAGGGGGTATAATCTGTCATAGTCTGTTATGTACTACGGTATCAGCTTTTCTCCAGCTTTAGCCTCCAGAGATGACATGTCTGGAAATATGAATACTTCCATTAATGTTAGCTCTGGTTTCATTTACATTTTCCTTTCTGAGCAGAGTCCTGCACAGCAAGGTGAATTGGTTATATGATGAACGGGTTACACCGCGGGAGCTAGAGAGAATACGGCCAACGTAACAAGGCACGTCAGCAGCAGATGGAAAGAAAAGCTTGAACTTGCATGGCGATAAAACTCAAATCTACCTTGAATTTGACGGGTCAGCAATGCAACACCCCTTCAGACACAAAACAAAATCCGGTGGCTAACCAGTGTCACTGCCATTAACCTCATCCTGATCTCCAGGGTCCAAAGTAGGAACTTTAAATAAGTTTTTTTTTATAGCATGAAAGTTCCCCTGTAGAAGACTACAAAACCGCAGGATTACAAAACTCCGAGGGTTATTGCAAACTCCCCTCACAAATGCTAATGAATTGTTTTCTCTTTTTTGCTCCAATCCTGTTGTTTCAAATGAAAACACATCGCTGCTTTGTTGCTGAGCACTTTCTCCCACAGTGCCCCGCATAAAGACTTGCTTGTGCACCCTCTGGAATGTGCTTATTCCAAGATGTTTAATTGTCATTTCTTCCACCTTACATCAGAAGCCTGTCACATGCATTAATTACATCCGTAAAAATATGCTTGAAAACCTTACCATTTAAATACAAGAGAAAAAAGAGAGAAACGAGCACTGTAATTTCCAAGAATAACTAATGTCTTGCTGAAGTTAATTCTCTGGATTGATGGCCTAATTGCCAACGTGGCTGAGGTAAGGCATACGGTAAGATCGTAGGCTGCTTGGCAGTGAACACTCTCTTACTAACACGTAAATTATAATCTTTTAATTGATATTTCCAACTACGAACTTGATTTAAACGAAAGGCTTACTTGTGGAACAAACAACAAGCTGCCATTTATTGAATACACACACACAGAGGAAGGGGAAACCAGGTCCAGCCACGGAGACCTGGAAATTCGGGACTGAGCCTTTCTGGATGATGACAGGGGCAAAGCACCTCACCTACTAGGATGAGAGGCTCGTGTGC
Source organism: Chroicocephalus ridibundus (assembly GCF_963924245.1). Classification (NCBI taxonomy): domain Eukaryota; kingdom Metazoa; phylum Chordata; class Aves; order Charadriiformes; family Laridae; genus Chroicocephalus; species Chroicocephalus ridibundus. Next base: position 89,280,009 of record NC_086287.1, read on the forward strand.
TGCAGTATCCTCTCTCCAGCAGCACCAGCTCCAGATGCCTTCAAATAAAATGTAAGAAACCTGTAACAGTGGGTTCATTTTAACTCCCTAAAGTAGCCATCAATCTAAATAAGACCCTTTCCTAGCCAGAAACCCCAGGCTGGCTTGCCCTCCCACAATAATATAAATGTGAAGTAACTTCATTTAAACCACTGGCGTTGCAGCAAGGATTTATTCCCTGTGAGCGGGGAGGCACAGCAAGGAAGATGCACTGACCTTAAAACAGCACAACTCAGGCAACAAAACCGCTTTGGCTCCTGCACTAGCATTGACATACCTGTGTACGTCAAGAGTAGTTTCTCTTTCTTGCCCCAGTAAGGAGAGCTGGTGGCCAGGGCTTCCTAAGGGCATTTGGCCCCTTCCCACCCCACACCCCTCTGACATCCAGCATGGTTTTCTGTTCCCACTCAGACACGTTCTGTCCGTACGGCTGAAGATGGGTAACGCAGAGAGGTCTGGTAGTTATTTCCACGTTGCTGCTGCTCTGCTGCAAGCAGGAGGTTTGTGCAGGAGGAGGACACCGAGGGACCGCCACTCCAGTGCTGCTGCCCTCCATCAAGAGCTAGCCATGAAACACCCCTCGCCAGGTGGCAACGCTACCGACATTCAGGGCCACTCAGGGCTCACACTGGAGTCCCAATGAATTCGGGGAGAACCTCCCAAGGAAAGGAAGAAAATTGTATCGCATCCAGTAATGTTTGGGGTCTTAAGATGTATTAAAGTGTATTAGGCTATTAAGACATATTCACAGCACATGAAACACTCATTTGCAGACCCAAAAGCAAACTGTGAGCACTGCCTCCGACATCACTGGAGTAACACTGTAACTTGTAGGACTAAACACAAAATCAAGTAAAATTCAACTTTAAAACTCTCGCTTTTTCTTGTGTTGGCCTAGTCTTTCAGACTTGAGGGAATTCAACTGCTTGACTTATATGGCCCTGAAAAATGAGACTTATTGTTCAAATATCAACTTAATTCTTCCAATATTAATGGCTTTTACTTTCGCTGGGAGAAAATTCTGCTGTTTGTTTAGAGTGACCAGAGATATATGCAAAACGTGCCTAAGAAAAATATACAGACCATGAATTGCTTTCTGAAAAAACTAAACCAGGTTTATATTAGTACATCAGCTGCATTTGTTTCCACATAATTCTGATAGCCGGAGTCAAACCAAATGTATGCCTTCATAAAATACATGTAGAAGTATATTCAAACTATCTCAAATAAAACATCTTCCACTAGCTCGTCTGATGATCTGTATCTTTTAGATTTATAGCAACACTTATCTGGAGAGGTCAAAGTACTCTGTAACATAAAAAATTGAAACTCGCGACATCCCAGATGAATAGCAAGCATGATTATAATCTGTTTTAAAATTCTAAATATGGTCTTACAGTAGTCAGACACCGAGAGGTTAAATACTTAGCTCAAAATAAACCCAGGCAACCTAGCTCTATCTTCTCTCCCCATCCATGGCTTTGTCCCTCCACCTCCACTGATCAGCCAGAAGAGCTCCGGTGGCTTTAGCGACGACAGTTCTTTAATTCTCACCAAGTTATCATCCCCCAGCACAGCCTACAGATAGACGAGCCTGACATCGGCACATACTTTGGGTTTTAATTTCAATAAACCATAAATTTTAATACTCAGATCAGTCAAAGCGAGTCCTCTCACGCAATTAACCTATAATTAGACTAAGGTAATAATAAATTTAATAGAATTCAAAGGTAATTGTTACAGGGAAGTGCACACACGCTAACCTATATTGAACCGGAGGTGGGCACAAACCCAGACGCGAGCATCCAGAACCCTCACGCTTTGGGAAAACTCAAGGTATGGATCTGAATCTTGCTGATGACCTCTCCCTCCTCGCGGCCTCGCTCTGCCCAAGTAGATGAGGTTCCAGCAGCCATCCCACAGAAAACAGCTGTTTATGCAAGAGGTTTCGTAGGCCCAAAACCCACAGCTGAAACCCCACTTCTCAAACTTCCCTCTTCTCCCCTGAAACAATTTCTAAAACCCAGATCAGACTTCTGTGCCTTGGGCTCTGCTTAGATGATGTCTGCTTGCCCTCATGTGCTTTATCTTTGATTCACTGCTCTGTGTTAAACCTCAAACGACCTATTTGACAATAGCACATTTTACGATGCCATTTCTACCGATGAGAAATCTGAGATACAATGAGACTAAGTGAGATGTCCAGGGCTTTATGCGATGTTTATAATGGAGACGGGAGTAGACAGAGTCACAGCCTCCTCTCTTCTCTCCCTACCAGCAGGATTCTATTTTCCTCTTTATTTTTTTCTTCTCTCATGCTTAAAATACTTGTGGCTTACTGAGAGATTTCGCAAGGAGCACAGGTCATTTTACCTGTTTACCTAGAGACTGCAGTGTTTCTAGAAGATGCATACCTCGGAGCAATATGCCACATGATACCTAAAGATGCGGGATGGCTTGCCTAATACTTAATTGGAATACGTAGTTGTCTGCCAAATAGCTGTAAGATTTTTTTCAGAAAAAAGCTGGGGGAAGAGTAGCCTACATAAGTAGGCTGGAAGAAGTAAAGAAGATTTTAGATATACATACAGCCCTTCAACATCATCAGAACTTGCAGCAACGTCAAGAAAAGCTTGTTCATATCTGGCCCAAAAGCTACTATCCTTTGAAAAAGGAGGACCTCTCTGTTATCATCTCCATTCAGATGATGACGATGATGTTTAGGGGCCATTCCTGTAACAACCCATCAGTGTCAAATAGGACGTCATCCCGGTAAGACATGTGTCTCACACAAGGAGCATCTGACTCCAGCACTCCAGGGTCCACGCTCGCTGACCGGCACCCTCTGGGTGCACGCTCAGGGCTTATTTTGCCCGATGATGACTCACCACCGTGAGCTGTCCCCATGCACTCAAAGAAGGTTGGACCAAGTCTGAAGTAAAGCCCAAAAGACGCAGAGAACTTTCTCAAACAGCCGGTGCCGCTGCAGTGACCAGCAGAGAGGCTGAAGCTAGTATTAAAGACAGCAAGGCATATGTGTTTTGCTATAAAGCAGCTGCAAAACAGATATTAACCCTTTCCGTCGTGGTCCGTAATAGCCTGACTACATTGTACTTTGGCCAAGAAGGCCCTTTGATTTAAGTAGGAATTAGACATTAGAGAGCAGCAATAATACCTAGTAAGGAAATATTATCAATTTGATGTCATTTTCAGATGGTCATTTCCTATTTTGGTGTCAGGTTTTATTCTGCTTGGGGAGTACATATTATACATATTTTTAATAAAATCATTGCAAAATTACCCACAGGCGGAGAGAGAATAAATTAACAGGCTATTTAATTGAGTTCTTTTCAAGATTCTTCACATCAGCTGCAATTGAGTGAAATAAGGAGGAATGTAAAATTTGCCACTTTACAAGCCACCAGGCCATTTATTCTCCCAGCCTGCTCAATGCAGCAGTTAATTCTTAAGCTTTTTAACTGAAAAAATGAACATCGATGCATCAGCTTGGTTACAGAACCGCTGTACCCAAAACAAATGCCAATTTCAAGAAAAGGAAGAATTATTCCTCTTTTACCGCTTCAGAAGTCGTAAACCTGAAATCTAAAGGGTGTCCAAATCCTTCTTGATCTCAGCGGACGTCAGAGACCTAAAAACTTCCGAGGATCCAGGCCTTCGTTCTTACCCTTTCATTTATATGCCTAATGGGGGGAAAAAAATAAATCATTTACTTGACCCTGCCAAACTCCAGAAGAAATGCAAGCACCTTTCACTTGTACTTTTAGAGAATCATTTGGAAAGATTCCTTTTCCCAGCCTCAGTGAGACTGTCAGGCATTTTAGAAGAACACAAAATCTTTCCCAGTTTGATTTTTACTTTAACATCAGTTAATTTCTATTTGTTCTTCCTCCCCAATTTCACTAATGCCCTTTTTGTATACGTATATTTGTCCATTACAATCTACAGAACAATCACCCTAATTGATCTAGTGTTAACCTCTAACAGCTTAAGATCCAGGCTGGTTTTATCTATTGCTCAGCCCCGGTTGTGGCATTAATTCCCTATAGTGCTTACATCTCTGTCACCGTCGCCGCCCGGCCCTTTTACAAGAAGCACCTCTCTCAATAAATGCCACTGTAAACCATCCTTACAAGCGGAGCGGAGGCTATCGAAAAGCCCCCACTGTAGCAGTTTGTTTTTGCCTTGCGTTGTACATAATGATAAATTTCATACAGGTGTCACATTTTTTAGCGGGAGGTGAGGATTGATGGGGAGCAGTAGAACGATCCATCATCGGAGGCAGGTGGCACAGTATTGGAATTTCAGAAATCTGCTCCCAATCACATCCACTGCTGGATGACTCAGTAACGACCCTATTTGCGATGCGTTACTGAAAATCAATGTGCCGCATTCAAGGTCAATGTACTGTTAGAAAACTCCTTAAGCACTGATGGATGGATTGTGTTCATTCAGAATAAATGTGAGAAGAAAGCGACAGCTGAGCATCCCAATAGTTGTGCCAACTTTAAGAGAACAGCTTCCTCCTGGAGAGAGAAGGGCGATTCCCTCGGGGATTACATCATTCCTTATTTCCTTTGTTCTTTCTCTTTTGAGCATTTAGGTAATTGTTTAATGTATCTATCTTCGTGCAATTAGGAGACTTCAAAGTTTGAAGACAAATACTGATGAACAACAATCTTTATGGACTTCCCCGTATGAATAATATTAATCATTATGAAAGACTATCAAAGTTTATAAGGATTAAGCAGACAAGAAGGGAAAACATTTGAAGAAGAAACTAAACCCACGCACAGGTATCGAAAAAAGCCTCTCTGCAAAGAGCTCTAAAGATAAAATCCCAAGTCAAAACATGGTCTTGATTTTTCTGTTATTATAGTAGTGAACAAGATACTTACTGTCTTTACATATCTTTACATATTTTTCAACTCTCTAAGTGGTTTTGCATAACTTTAAATGTTTTAAATTAGCTGGGAACTTGCCACGCATGGTAAAACAGATTTTAGCTTATAAAAGATTCGTGCTTATAAATAAAGCTATCTCACTTTTTCTTTTAGCAATGGGATGGGATATCTTATTCAACTAGTTTGCTACATATGAATTAATGACACTTCAGAGACTCCTTCCAGAGGGATTCAGAAATTACACTCCTTTTCTTTCCTGAGAAATAATGAAATTGTCTTTTAGTTGATGGGGGAAAAAAAGTAATCATCAGCTTCCAAAAGGAAAACAGGATTGATGGCTCAAACAAACAGGAAGGGGGAAAAGTGTAATTTACCATGTGGTTCACCAGCAGCTAAATCTGTTCACTTGACACAATAAATGATGTCAGGCTTCCTCACCCACTGTGTCAACAAAATGGGTGTTGTCAAAAACATTAAGACATCTTATTGACAAACTCTCAAGTCATTATACTCTTTGAAGTGGTTTTGTCTTCTGCCTAAAATTATTGCACCGACAGCATCGATTCATCTGATACATTGATACTGCGGCAGCAAGCTCCGGGGAGGATACTGAATACAGCCAAAGCTATCATCCAGACAAAGTTATTTTTTACTATTTTGGTAAGATTCCGAGAGGTGGCGGGACATCAGGGACAAGCAGTTCATTCTCAATATTCAAACAACTATGCTTCCCCAAGAAAACAATTTTTTGCTATCATAAGGTAACTGTGCAGAACACTGTTAAAAAGAGGTTGCTTTGCATTAGGAGCTAACAACTAGAGGTTAACTGCAAATACATCATCTTAAAGAGGTTGCTGCACATTATTTCAGCCAGAATATATTGCTTATTCGTATACGTCAGGGAGTACAAAGCTTCCAAAGCTCCCATCCTTACTCAAATAGCTGTACTGAACTCTGTTAGACCGATGCTACAAGGAAAATCTGACCGGTTTTGCCAAAATAGTTATGTTTGTCAAAGAGAAGGATTTGGTCAAAAATATGTGAAATAATCATTGCAAGTTAAGAAGTCGGAAGGAATTAAGGCTCGTCTGAGAGGTCCAAGGGTGAGCGCGTACAGCAGAGTTTCTTTCCCAGTCTAAACCGATGTGGCAAAGTAAGGGTTGGGTCCGGCGGGGCCGTCTGTGCCGCTGCTGCCCATCCATAACTCTTCCATGGACAAACAGGAGACATCAGAAGTGTGATTTACAAGTGCTTCTGACCCTGAAGTTTAATACATCATAGGCCTAACCCTTCCTTTACGCCAACATGAATCAGCAGTATCTCCATGGAAGCCAACGGCATAACAGCATAAGGCCAAAATGGGAGGAAATTCAGCTTTGCATGGGACTGTCTATTCACCCCAAGAAAAAAAGGTTCATTTCTTTCCCCCCCACCATCTCTTTGTCAATTTTCTGTACAGAGGATGCTGTGTCCCTGCCTCTTCACTGACCTGCTTATGCTGTTCTCCTCCCAGTTGGGTTTGGCAGATCCCAGACCCGCAGGCCGGCACCAGGGACTAATAACCAGGTACCTTCATCCCACCGCGACCACGCACGCAGGCTGCCATTGCGCGTTTGGCTCGCTGTCCCTAATGTAAAGTACAGAGCTGAAGATAGAAGCCGGCTGAGGGTGCCAGTTCTGTCCACTGTGGATTTGTGATTAACTTTTGCCATTAAAATACAGTATATAAAACACTAATTCAAGCCAAAATTATAGACTCGGATAATATATGGAATGACTGTGCCAACAATCCACAATAAAAATACACAGTACAAATAAGCGAAAGAATCTGATGTCAAAAAATACGGATAATGAAAGTAAATTGTATAAACGTAATTAATAAAGGCTTGGAATGGAAATTTCCAGTGTGTACTGGCTGAGCCTAGATCCACTGAATATCCACAAACTCTTCTAAATTTAAGCTGGGATAGTAATGACCAGCTTCTTATGTTGTGTTTAAATTGTATCTTTTATATCAGAAGGCATCTAGGAGTCTCCACTAAATTGTTTTAATTAAGCTAGCCATTATGTTTTATTAGTTCCAACTTCACCACACTCAGATGAGAAATAAAGATGCACGTAAAAACCAGGCTCTGACACGAAGGAATCCATCCGTCCCTGCCCAAGCATTCCCAGCCGCTATCTTCTGCTGCCCCAGCTCTGCAGATAACAGCTACTGTTTTGCTGGACTTGTCATGTAGCCTGGAAGTCTGGTGGGGTTTTGTTGTGATCCATGTGCAGCCTCTGCAGGGCCTTTTCTAAGTATTTGTTTTGCTGTGCTCACAACCCTGAGCGTGGGTGGCCTCGGTGGAGGATTTTCGGATTTTCAGATTCTGCTACTAAGATGATGAAGGAAAGACGCCTTTTTTTTTTTTTTTGCATGAAGTACTTTTGTTTAAAAAATTATTATGAGGGGTAATGGCTTCAAACCGAAAGCGGGGAGATTTAGATGAGGTATCAGGAAGAAATTCTTTACTGTGAGGGTGGTGAGACACTGGCCCAGGTTGCCCAGAGAAGCTGTGGATGCCCCATCCCTGGAGGGGTTCAAGGCCAGGCTGGACGGGGCTTGGAGCAACCTGGGCTGGTGGGAGGTGTCCCTGCCCAGGGCAGGGGGGTTGGAACTGGATGATCTTTAAGGTCCCTTCCAACCCAAACCGTTCCGCGATTGTGTGAAAATATGGAGAGCACAGGATGAGACAATGCCTACCCTCTTCACACCCTCTGACCTCCTGGCTTAGTGCTGCACTTCCTAGAGGCAACTCCCACAAAAAACAGTAGGAACTGGCACCTCCACCTGCCTCTCCAAATAGACACGGATGAGCTAAGTGGAATAATACCCCCATATTGTACTGCAGCATCTACATATTGCAGTGCAGAAGCAAACGTGTGTATGTATTATTCAAGCGAAGAAAATGAAACCCTACCTAGAGCCCCAATTTTTGAACCCTCTGGTTTATCCATTTAATGAAAGGAATCTCTTCCTACTGTTTTTCATGCAATGCATGGCTGTGAGCCACCGAGATTAAAGAAAGAGAATATTTGCTCACTAGGCTGGGTAGTGGGACTCCTAGCCTAACTGGGGGGTTGTAAAGTTTTTTGTGATCAAAGAATGAAAAGTTGCTACCAGTTAAATCCTCGCCGTCTTACTCACACTGGGGAGTCTGTGCAGAGTTACACAATTCTAATGCTAAGAAGGCTGTCCTGCAGACTTATCTCTCGGTTTCTGGTCAACTTTTTAAGAGATTGCAACCACCCAAAATTCTATTGAAATACATTTTCCATCTGCAATCACACAATGAAAGTAATTAGTGAACTCTCCTCAAGAATCTGGTGGAACCACATGGCTAATTAGTTCACTTATACCACAGCCCAGTGGAAACCAGCTCTGAAACATCTTTCCCAGCCCTGCTACAGACCTTGAGTTGGGAACTTTTGCCAAGTACCTTGGCCACGTTGGCAGCGGCTGCAGAGCTCTGTTGAGCTCTTGGGGCTCCTTACAACCTGGGCCACCACGTGAAGGAGCCAGTCCCACCGCCTGCGCAGGAATGAGAAAGAAGAGCCTCCAAGACCCTCCTCCAGTAAGTCTATGCCTGCAACAGATGACTTTCAAACAGGCACGCAGAAACAAATAAATTCCTTGTAATTTTCATAATAAACAAAACCAGAATGAATCACTCCAGAACAACAACGTCAGTAATTTGACCTCTCTTACTCTTTCAAAGAAAGCAAAATTATTTTGTACAAATTAAAGACCATTTCTGCTGGGAAATGAGAAACAATATCCCAACTAATGCAAAATATGAAGCAATAGGTTTAAAAAAAAAAAAAGTCACCTCATCCCTACGCAGGAAAGGTACTCCAGGTTTTTAGTTCCGAATTAGAAGTATTTTTCCAGGCGCCTTCGTGAAGTTGTCTAAATGCATTGCTATACTAGCCTCGCTATATTTTTAAGTCAGTTATCCGGAATTTAGCAGAATAAATAGTTTGAGGTCCTGGTTGCAGCTTCGCTCCATGCTTCCAGCCAGAAGCAGCACCCAAATAACTGCAGGTGCAAAGCAGGGACCTCTCCCCCATCCAGCTGCAGAAGCTGGAAGACTGCTCATCACCAGGCAGAGCTCACCAGCCTGCGGCCCCTCCAGCCCCGGGAGCCACACAAGTCTCCAAAATCAGACAGTTTAGCAAAAATTGCTGATAGTCACGATCTGAAGTAATTTGACTGACTTTGCATCGATACGGGTAGAGCTACAGCCACACAGACCTTTCCATTTCCTCCAGCAGACTTCGCAGTCTAGGCCAATTTCATCCCGTGTGTTTCCAGAAGGAAAATATTCTGTTTTCTTTCCTATCCTCACAGATTACGACATCAGTATAGCTGTGCGGATCACCGTATTATCACCCATCCCCTGTGTTCTCCCCACTCATCTTCTTCCTACTTACTTAGGAACTATTAAAGCAATTAGAAATATTATGTTCCTTCCAGACAAGTCCAACAGAATATTCTCTGCACTCTTCGTAACAAGCGATGCCAATGGAAAATGTCTCAGTGATGTCACCCAGTGCATTATCAACCTATTTACGGCACGGCTTTTTGGGTAGTTTATGTCAGTATGCTAAATTAATTAACAATTAAAGTAAGTTACTCAAGAGTGGTTTGGATGTGCTTCCAAGTCAAAGTTTTAACAGAAGGGATTCAAAAGGAGTAAGATACACATATGTTTTGATAATCTGAAGTGAGCCAGTTTACCCAAAAAGCCACTTAATTACACCAAAACTGAAACATCTGGTTTAGTTTATCTGCTAAAAAATAGTATGGTGAAAAGTAAACCACTTGGAGAGGAAATATTAACATTATTCCTGACTTACAGACTGTCACGCCAGAAAACTTATTTTTAATTATTTTTGTATCTTCATATGATACACGAAGAGGAAACTCAGCAAAGCAAGGAGCCCACTTGCCTTCGCGCTGAATTAGGAAGAAGGAGGAGTTCTCCCTGCCCTGTTCCGAGCGAGCTGCAGGATGACAGTCGCAGAGGGACTGCTCTGCTGGGGGATGCCGGAGGTACCAGAGTCATCTTTGTCCCTTGGACTCTTTGGAATCCATGTGGCTTTCCGATGTCCTGCCACAGGACACCAGATTTAAGAACATTCCTAACACTTCTGTTGTCTGTTATTATTTATTTCCTATTTCGCTCCCCCCCACCAGTTGCAAGCAAGGAAAGACAAAGCATGCAAAAGCGATGCCAGCTCTTTCCCTGCACACGCAGTAGGTACTCCCCAACCTGCAGATACCCAGATCTCTCCCTGGTACAGTAGCCTGGTATTTCTTAACAGTATCTGTAGCTGAGAAGTCACATTATAGCACTTTAGAACATTTACAGCCTAAGGAAAACCTTTTATGTGAGCATTTTAAAGCTCAAAGCTCTAATCTAGGACTTGGTATATTTATCCAAGTCCTTAATTATTAATGTGACTCTATTGATTCGATACCTAAAACTCTAACAACAAAACCTGTGCAAACTAATTATGCCTGGCTTCCGACTTTACAGGGCTTCTTTGCTCCTCTTCTAAGTCTTCTTTTTCTTAGTCAATAAGGTCTGATTCATAAAACAGCACAGAGATACCAGAATTAAGAAATAAAAGACATATTAATTATCATAAGCTGTGCAACAGCTACGCATGTTGCTGAAGCATTTATTCACCGGAGGGATCTCAATGATATCTACGTTTGTCTTTGCCTATTATCCTAATGCAGGCAGCACAATCAATCTTAACTGTATTTCAATTAATTCAGAAACAGAGTTATTTAAAAAAAAAATCATATCCTTGGTGTCTCAACGCCAGGCTGAGGCATTGCCATCTGGAAGCTTGAGTAACTAAGATATTACATGATCTTAACATTTTTTATTAAGGTCACGACAAGGCATGACTTAAAACTTAATGATGCTGGTGACTTGTTGATCGCAAACATCCATAAAGTATTTTATTAAGAAGCAAAAGTTTGGGACAATATGGCTCCACTGAAAAACTATTTTGATTTTTTTTCACCCTTTGCAAATTTTGCACCTTTGTCAGAGAGATTTTATTTTTCTTATGGAAGAGAATATACAACTTCTTTTTTTATGACGCTATTTCACCTTTTTCAGGTGGCTACCTTACAGCAAGTTGTTGCCTTATCTTTATTAAGTAAGGGTCCACGTTCTCCTCTCTTCGGACTGCACCACCGACATTTTTGGTGTGATTTCTGAAACTGCTGTGTGCAGACTTTTGTGAACCTAACCCATGCCCTGAATAATTATTCTCAAGGTAATAAGCTTCCGCTCTCAGCAGCCTGGACCTGAGTCAGTGCCGTCCTGGGGAGCATTTTGCCTAAGCGCAAGGGACTTCTTAGAAATAACAGTGGAGAAGGAGACTGTTCCCATCTTCCACTGCAATGACCATTACAGGTACCCACAGAGGGACCTGCGGTACTACAGCTGTCACCTCTTCTCACCAGAGCGAAGACGGGAAATAGATCCAATTCTTTATTCCCCTTTTGACCACATTGATTTTTTTATTTTTTCTTCCAAACGGCAAATGTCCAAATATAGTATGTCCACACCTATTTCGCAGGGAGTGGGGATTGCGTACAGTATTTTAGTTGTGAAAAGTGGCTCAGAGAGATTACTAGAACTTGACTACAGGCTTGGAATTGGTCCCCAAACCTCTTCAGAGCTGTAGTTCAGCAACTGGTATCTCTAATACAAAACTGATAAGTGAAATGAGAAATTAGGTCCTAACATATTTTTAGTCTCCACATTTGAACATCTATTTCACTTTTATTATTGTCATAATCTCTGTGTATATAGACTTAAAAATTATTTCCTTCAAATCTTCTGATCTACCCGGTTTTTAAACAAATACATTATATTCATCTCAAATCCTCTTGCTTTCTAAATGCCATTTCAGGTAGAAAAAAATAGAAAAAATTCTTAGAGAAAAATTTCTAAGAATCAGAAAAGAAAGAGTGCAAGTTCTGAGGAAAATGGATAGCACAAATTTTTTTTTTTTTTTTTTTGAGCCAAACCAAAAGTGGACTCGCTTAAATTCTTGAGTTCAGTGAGGCCACTCCAGGATTACATCAAAACCAATGGTGATCAGAATTTGTTCCAAACATCTCCACTATGACCAAGCTCCATTAGTTCCATTGAACAGCCACTCACATCACAGAGGGAGGTAATTTACAATTTTTATAACCATCATAATTTGTAGTACACAACTAACCACACAGCCACTCTTTCAAAACATCAAGATAAATCACAAGAAAATCAAATACGCGTTTAATGTTTGATGACAAATGGCTACTAGTAAACGTTTACTGCAATGAATTGTTGTTAAAAACAGAGATTATGGGAAAATGCTTAACAAAGGTGATTAGGACCACTTAATTTAAAATTCTTTTCCATTGCTTCTCTTGAGTGCATGGACCACCAAGTTTCATTTAATCCATTCTAATTCCGAGCAAGATAATTATGGCAAATAACGGTGAATGAATCACATGCCTGTGCAGGAGTATCGCAGCCATTGTGGCATGTAGATGAATGCTGTGTCAGAGGATTAATGTGGTATAACACCGTATTTGCTTTTGCAGCCTGTCATTTTAATCTTGTGAGCTGCCTTTCATCCAGGTGGGGAAATACAGTAAGGTTACTGTTGATCTCAGGCAACCAGAGAGGATGCTGTGTGACATCCAAGTCCTTCGGTCCTACAGGGGACTCTTGGCAGCTTCTAAAAGTCTTGTTTTGTGCGTTAATGGAAGGAGAGAGAGAATTTGCCTGTGCTAGGGAAAAGTTGGCAGGTGAACAAACGGCACAAGAGATGCCATTGTGCCAATGGGTTACTTAGTTCTGAGTATTAGGCAACGTGCACCCAAGAACTCATGGGGTCCTAAAACTGCGGAGACAGCAAATCACTGACTTGTCACTCACTGCAGATAGGGAAGCGGAGATCTGGCAACGGCGCAGAGCTAGATGGACTGCGGTAGCCAAGTAGTCTATAGAAAAGAGTGGAATATGATCTAGTCTATAGAGGAGCAAAAAACTCTTAACACTTTCTTCTTGCCTTGATCTAGTTTCTCTACTATCTGGGCTGAGGTCTTTAGCGTTACACCAACTACGGTATCCCGGTGAGAGGTCACTCATGAACTTTGTCATGGAGCAGTCTGATCCTAATCAGTAGAGACTTCTCTCTTGCTGAACAACAGGAGCATTCTGAAGCACTAGAATTGTACATTTAGTTATTGTGCCCGTCCAATGCCCACCTATGAACGTGTGCTCCACGCTCACAACCTTTGCCGAAAGAAAAGCAGCATGGGGGTGTGGAAATTGTTCAGAAGCAAACAGTACTTCCCCAAGCCACTGCCCAAAACATAAAAGGAATTCAGAACACGCTGCAGATCAGAAAAATTCCTTTAAATTCTACCCATTATATTTTCTAAAACAAGATGGCGGAGTGCCAAAATACCTAAACAAAGCAGGTTTTTTTCACGCAATTTCTATCCCACTGAGAAATAATAAGTCCTGGAGATCTTATAAAGAAACCTGTTCTTGAACAATTTACTGCCCAGATTTATAGGTCCAAGAAGTGAGGATGGTTCAGATTAACTTCGTACAAGCATCTACTCTCCAGGGTTCTTCTCCAAACCAAACCTGAGCCAGATTTCTTTTTTTTTTCCCCAGTTAGCTGCCCTTTTACGCTGGCTGAATCACGTGAAGGGGATGGAAGATGGCCACAACTGCATGTTTGAGAATTCCCCCAACTATGGAGAAGGCTCCAACTGCTTTGAATCCCTGGAATCTCTTCTTACAGTTCAGTTGCAGAGGAAGGACCTCAAGCACACCAGAGCTCAGCTACACCACTTCATGGCTGGCACCCAGCACCTGAGCTACTCTAATTGCTGGTGGGGTCAGCACTACGGAGCTTGTAAATCCAAGAGCATTATCCAGTTGTGAACATCCAAAAGTAGCTGAGGGTTTTGTTTTGTTTTATTTTTTGGTTTGGTGCAGGTTTTTTTTTTTTGCTTGGCCGAGGGGAAAAAAAAAAATATTCAGTCAAGCTGAACAAAAGATTTTGGATCACACTTCATGTAAAAATTGCAGAAAAAGTCCCTTCAGCTGAGAATGCTGAAATTAAACATTGACTTTTTCAGCTTTTAAATTTTGATTGGACACCAGTAATTCAGGGAAGTCAACATGAATCAATTGGTGCAATGCTGGGCTGCCAAACTGGCATTATTTTTATTATTACTAGTTCTAAAAACGGATTTGGCCACTCAGCAGGGACCAGCTTTTCTTGTAGGAGATAAACCCATCCTCAAACTTACATTAATCATCAATTGTCCACTCTTCTGTGTTGTCCCTTGCCCCAGATAAAGTAGAGTAAACTTGGCAGGATTAGCAGTGAGAATCCGGACCTTGTGCAGTTCACCTGAGCAGGTCAAGCGAAGTTTTCAACATCTGGTTTAAGACCTTCTGAAGAAGACCTTCGCATGACTTTGGAACAGATAAAAAATTCAGCCCAAATAGAGAATTTTGAAATGCAGAGTCCTCTGAAAATCTGGCACCAGAAAGGCTATGCACTCCAAAAAGGCAATGAAAGACTGGGAGCCGCTCGCCTTGACTTTATCTTAACTACCTTGATTAGAGGTGAACTAAACAGCCATTTTATACGACCCTAAACCTTACCTCAATCCATAAAATACTCTGGAAATACAGCAGTTTGGGAGAGCTAGTAAAGCATATGTTCACTCTTTTCGAGGAGAAAAGTCAAATATTGTAGCATTTAAAAGGAGGCAATTTAGGTATTGAAGACAAAAGTATCCAGAGAAAGCCTAAAAGCAGAGAAATACAGCTTTTCTAATCTACGCGTACAGGTGGATGCCATGGTAAAAGTCAAGGTGACAGAAACTGGTTGAAAATATTTTGAGCCCTTCGACTCGCTGAACCATTCGGGGCTCTTTCAGGCCGTTTTTTCCTGGAGGGCAGAACACGGAGTTCTAAGCAACAGCTGAAGCAAATGGGAGTCACATCAGGCAAGCTGAAGTCATGCAATTTAATCCCGCGCGTCCCCTACCTTATTATATTCATTTACGATTACACCATACTTAGAGAAAAACATGTGTTCACCGGCAGGCTGCAGAGAAAGTTAAGGCTGGTGATATCTTAAGTCAAGATATTGTATAAATAGAGATTTGAATACGGATTTCCTCAGGGAAAGAGAATAGTGGTGAGATTTCATTTTCCATTATTACTACATGCTGGTAATCTGCTTGATAGTGTAAACATCTTTAACTGACGTGAATGGATTTATCTATTTTTTTAAAATCTACTGGTCTTCTCTCTTACTCTGCACTAAATCCAAAGACACTTTGCTGACGTCAGTATTGTTGTACCACCGTACGACTGGGGCAAAAGGAGAATTACAGCTACTATTTTACTTTTTAATTTTAGTTCTGGGTCAGTATATATTCTTATTTGAAGCCCAGATGAAAAGGGGAAGGTGGTGTTTGAGGCCGGACTGAGAGTACAAGGTAGCGCCTCTACTCCTCATCCTGCCACAGACTTTTGGCACTACAATTTGGGCAGATCATTCAGCATTATCGTACTTCAGCATCCCATGAAGCTGCCTTAATGTTTTCCTAACACCAAGGATTTTTGCAAAGGGGAAAAAAAATAAAGTTAGAAAATCTAAAAGCAACCAGGGATATTGTTTTTCTAGTAAATACCAATGCAGTTTTACAAGCAAATTCAGAAGAGTGAGAGAATTTTAACGCTACTTTAAGGTTGTTTTTTTAATTGTATTAAAACGTGTCAGGATTAAATGCAGAACAGGGATACCCACTGATTTAAAAAAAAAAAAAAAAAAAAAGGAAGATTTTAGATTTGTTTTTAAACGAATCAGTTACCATGGATCCACATTCTGGCAATAACACACCTACTCTACTTTATTGTACATTTGAAAGCTATAGAAGCATATCAAGGTAAAAAATTACTTCAGATTTCAAATTAAAACCCTGGTAAAATAACAGGAGATTGAACTAGCTTAGGGAAAAGAAGAGGGGAGGCGGGTTTAATTCAGTCTCTGAAAAAGAGAATAGTGAAAAGCCTGACTTTGCTTACGCCAAGGGCATTTTGCCATCTACCTCCACAGAGCCAGGACAACTGTGTTGTGTTTCGTAGGGCCCCAGTCCTGCAAACTGTGTGATGGAGAAGGGAATTTCTAAAGTCAGTGGGATTCCCCACAGCTCTCAGGATCAGAAATTTGTGGGAAACTATGTATAGAACTTGTCTGAATTTTGGCCCAAGAGTTTTCTCATTTCCTTTGACAGTCTCCATAAAAACCCTCTTGTGCAACTCCACTATCTTTTCATCTTGGGATGCCAAAATATAAGAGCCTGAACATCTGTTTGAAAAATAGAATATGCCAGTATTTAAATTAGCAATGGTTTCTTTTCCCTCCAAGACTATCAACTAATTATTTGAAATAGATTTACCCAAATATTGCACTTGGTTCCATATTACACATGCATAAATGAGAACAGAATTTGGCCCAATATGTTTAAGCTAAGCACATTTTTGCAGCTATGAAAAGTAATCTGATTTCCATGGAATAGTTCATACATGGCAATTTGCCTTCCTGGGCCTCAGTTCATGTCAAGCCTTTTCACTCTGTTCATTTTATGAAGATTTAATTGAATCCTACTTAAATAGCATCAACTAGCACTTATTCATAAAGCCATCAAACCTTTCATCACAAATTCATAGTTTTGTAATTCTTAAAAAAATGAAATAAATCATATATATTCGGCCATACTATCACTGGAAACACTTGAAACAAACTCTTCTGTCCGCAGCCCTCTACCACAATTTTGAAACCTCATTTTGAAGTCTCATTAGAAAATCATCCTATTTTGACCAAAGGTGATTTTATTTTTCGCTGTTTTTTCTGCAAGAAATGTGATGGTGAAGTTACTGCTGCACGGACAAGTGAGGTCTGCCTTTGAATGAGCTGATGGAAAGAAATATAAAATAATGACAGACCAGAAGGGCAAAGCTGTCTGGGCAAACCCAGCAGGACCCCCGGTACCAGAAAGGGATGGCATGGCCAAGCTCTCCTTTGTCAAGGTCTCAACTACCATCAAGCGTGGAAGGCGCGCAACCCATAAGGCCCTAAAGTGAATCAAGCCAATTTCCACAGAGGCTTTGTAGGACTATCAGAAGCTCCTGAAGAATGTAAAATCTGACCCCCAACAGGTGTGATTTATCAGCGAACAAAGACACTTGGGTAGCAAAAAAAAAAAAAAACCTACCAAAAAAACCCCAAAGAACAAAAAAGCTGACAAAGATGCCCCAAAGCAGAGGGAAGAAGTCTTTTCTCACTAGTCCTTCTCCAGCATCCCAGCCATCCTGCTGGCAGAGAGGCAGCGGTCCTCCCCCAGCCTGCAGCCAGCACCACCACCATCCGCACAACCACTTCATTTACCTCCGCTGTTTGACCCCCCGCTTCATTCCCTCTAGCACCTCAGCATCGACACCGCTGGAACTGTATTTTCGGAAAGAAAATCTGAGTCCTTTGCCATTGGGTAAATTCTTCAATTTACTGCCCCCCCCAGCCCCTATGACCCGGGTTGTTATTTGCCAGAATAAACTGTGTCTTACATTATTGGTTCTTGTTCTTTACAGTCGCAGAGCTGATACCTTGCTGTTCATAACAACCTTTCCAAAATCATGCCTCAGGTAATTAAGGAATTATACCCCCCCCAGCCAACAATACCATATTTCTTATTTCCATCATATAAATGATCCCACAAAGGACCAGGAAGCCTTTTTGACTCATAAAAATACCTTACACGGGTGCATATCTAAAGCATGATTTCTTGTTATTGTTTGGCATGGTAAAGACATGGTGGATTTAACTTAGCGGTGAAGAAAACCGCGCGCGTTGTGGCAATGCCCACCAATACAGATCTGACAGTGCAGACGGAGCAGGAAAATTGACTTTACTCATCCAGGATAGGATGGAGATGATTCACACCGCCTATAATCTTCCGACTAATTGATTCTGGATTACACTTCTAAACAGATATGTAGGAAGAGTCCTTTCGGTTTGAAAGGAAAATCGTGACACAGAGGAGGAGGTAGCCCATTCCACACCTACCTCACTGTCCTGGGAAGGTGCAATGGAAAATGGTTTCCCCTTTTGTTTCCTTATTCATTTTCACATAAAAGCGGTGCAAATATAAACCACCAGAAATTATCACAGCAACAGAGAAGAAGGGAAAGGTAAAAATGGGAAAGTGAAAACTTCAATCCATGGCTCAGAGGGGAGAAAAAAAAAAAGAAATAAAAAAAAAGGGTTCACAGACAATTCTTGGATCTGAAGTCCCCGCCTTAAGGCTGACCCGTCACTTGGGACTTGCAGACGTTTGTACAGCCAGCCCCCTTTCCCTGCCCGTGTCATTCGGTGGTGGCACTCACCCCCTCTTTCCAGTCCCCTCACCTTCTCCTTGCTTCATATTCAGTCTGTGCTTAACCCTCTCAGCCTGTTCTCTGGGACATCCCCTCACCCTTCTCCTGTTTCACACCTCCCTTTTTCTTTGCTTTTTTCTCCATGCAGTTTATTTCTTCCTCAATAAATCCACCAGAACACAATAACGATGTTGTCAGGCTGACTTTCGCTGACCCGATACTGTCCTCTCCAGGTCACGTCTCCACGAGCCCAGTGAAGGACAGTGCAGGGATGTGAGTTCAGATGTGCAAACAGCAGGACCGTATTCCTGTGGTCCCAAGCGTGGAGCAACAGCCATCATGTCTCAGATTGGGGTTTGCTCTCGCACCGGTGATGCTGTCCTGCTCTGCTCCATGTCCATCAGCGATTTATTACCACCTATAACATTTCCAAATACCTGCGTTCGGGCTAACTTCCTCCATTTACAACAGCATGGACAGATTTTAGCAGAAGAAAAAAAAAAAAAGTTCAAGAAATCTGGAAGATGGGTTCCACCGCTATCCTGCTGTTGAAGGGTCCGCACCCACACAGCACCCACAGTGACACCCACCTGCCCCATCAGCAATCGGTGTTTGCCCAGCAGCAGTCAGAGCGCTGACGGCTTCTCTGCTCACGCTTCGGTTCTGTGTGTGCTTGGAAGGCTTTGCTATTGTTTCAACCTCTTGGGCAATCCTCCCTTTTGTTCTCCACTTTTACTTTCCCTATCTTATTTTTACACCCTCTTATCTGCATTCTTTCTCATCTTTTTATTTAAAGAGGTTTTCTTCACTACTATTACCACCCTCTAGAAGTTCAATAGAGAACTTCTGAGCCTGTGGTGACTGGGTTACTCATCTGTTACCACCTGTCTGCTCATAAGGGCAGTAACATTTCAGGGAAAACGAACATGCAGGTCTTGTTCTCTCCTGTTACTCAACCCCCACATCCAAGGTATCGAGCAGACTCCTTCCAGCGTCCCAATGTACGGGCCTTGCGCTCCTCCCTGTGAGCTTGTTCCCCCAGATAGTCAGTCTCAGCACATGGAAAGTATCTTGATTGATCTAACCCCAGAGAATATATATACGAAACTGTTTGAAATTAAAACACGGTTCAGCTGAAGGACTTTCCTGCCTCCCCACAAAGGGTTGGATTCTCTTTGCCTGATACATTTGCAGAACCTGTCAATATGCGCATTTTACGACAGGCGCGTTCATTCGCCGAGAGGTCCCCTCAGCTTCCTCTCAGAGCCAGGTGTTTCCTGACAATACCTATTGTCCTGCCTGGCTGGCAGCTCCTCGCTCCATGACACCTACTGTAGGGCTCTCGCTTGCTTCTTTTGTCAGAACATAATCTGCTTCCACGCACAGTTTTCTCACACTGAGAAAGCATCTCCCATCTGGCCAGAATCAACCTTCCTTTCCTTTCTCACCAACCCTGCCAGATAACAACGGGCTCATCCTCCCACAACCAGAGCCTACGGCTGCGTTCTCCAAGCAGAGCAGGACTGTCGCCAACTCAACATCATGAGCAGCAGCACGCTGTGAGACAAACAGGGACATTATTCCAAGTTTCAGCTTCCTCTTCCCTTTCATGGTACAGTATCTGCTTAGTTCATCAAGGCAGAGAGCAACGTGCAGTCCAAAAATGTGTGCCAACATCCTTCCAGTGCACATTAAAACCGAGTCTCTCAGCTATCTGCACTAAATTAACTCCCATGCAGAGCGCAGAGCATTAACCACTTTAATGCACCGGGGTGGACAGGGCAGGGCGTGCTCTGCTCTGTGGAGCTGGTCCTCAGCTGGAGAAGTCCTCCACGGGCACCAAAATGCCTGCGCTCACCTCTACAACAGCGTGGTCTTTGCCTGGCACTTTTGGAGGCAGTACTGCGTGGGTTGAGGTTAATCCCAGCTGGGCGAGTGCCATTCCACGGCCCTGAGGAATCTCAGTGGCATTTACTGTGGTGGCTGAAGGTGGGACACCTCCGTGGGCACCAGCAGCCAGTGTCCACCCCTTTCCTCTCCCGGCGTGGGCCAGGCGTTGGCTGTTGGCTGCCCTGAGCCTAGTTGTCCAAATATCCATACATCAACATAGAAAAGCCTGTCCGAGGCTGCTGTAATTCATTCAGGGACCAGGAACTCCCTGTAATGAACATCACTGCTGAGCAACCCGTGGGCATCAAGCACTTGATCCAGCACACGGGGGAATGTCAGCCCTGTGGTTTTTTCACATAAAAGAAAATGGGGTCTTAAGTCACCCATAATTGCACCCCATGTTGTAAAACCACCAGAAAAAAAAAAAAAAAAAATTAAATGCCGGACCTTGGTTTTATCTTTGTCAATATGGTATCTTTCTCAGCTCCCCTTTTTTAGTTTCTCTTTGGGGAAGATGGGGCTGCTTTGTTTTGTTCTCTTTTGTTTTTTGTTCCTGCCAATTGTGTGAAATGGAACATATTTGGAAGGAATGAATTAAATTTTACAAAAGCTCTTCTAATAATATATATTTAAAAAAATAAGCAAAGAATAACAAGTATTTGCCCAGTAGATGAACTGTAAATGTTATCAGGCAAAGTAAACATTCCAACTGTAATTGTTATTGTAGATGGATGAATTCATAAATATGGAAACACTAAAAAATGGTGTAATACAGAAACAAAGCGCAATGGACTGAGAAAAGAATGCAGCATGCAGCAGGCTGGGCAACGGCAGTTCAGAAAGGTTAAACAGCGAAAAAAGAGCACTGAAGAACAGAGCTTTCTAACATGGCACCAGCTCCGTGGAAGCTGATGCAAACATCCGTCACCTATTCACCCCCGGGATTTCGTTGACACTGCATATGAACCCAAAGGAAAGTATTCCTTCCCGCTTTGTCCGGCACCGACAACACGCCCTCGTTAGTAGTCTAGGTTGCTTCAGGAGAGCACTTTTGAAGTCCACCTCCCAACTGTCCTCACCTACCACGCTTTGGCTCACAGCACGGGTGGTCTTGGAGCGTACAAACCCCTTTGGAAACCAGAGGACATACTCCAGGGATGCACCTGAAGTGCCACAATCACTACCGAGTTCTTGGGCTCAGACTAGTGGCAATCCAAACTAAAATCGTCACTAACGAGCCCTGGGGACACTGGGTACTCAGCACTGAGTGCTTTGCTCCTACTGCCCCACATGCCCATATGCAGCCCAGGCTGGAGGTGGCTCTTCCAAAGGCTTCTCCAGAGGATAGTTCACCTAAACGGGGATGCTGTTCAGTTCACTCTGTACTGCCCTCGGTAGGATTTTTTCACTCTCATTGTCTTTCAGCAACAGCTGTTCGGCAGCATAAACGGGTGTGATAAAATCATGTTGACTGACTTCAGGGGTTTCACATTACTGGCGTTTTTCTCAAAGCTCTGCCTTACGGGAGACTTCTGACACATGCCAGACCAGAATCAAAGATGTCCTGGATTGTCTGACAGATATGACTGCGTGTGAGGAGTGGAAGTACCAGCTGTCACCCTCTGATGCTCTCCAAAGTCACTTTGGGCCAATCCAGGGGAAGCAATGCAACTGAATTCCTACCTGGCCCACGGGACTATCACGGAAAATGAATTCTTCTCTCTGCACTGCGTTCTCAACACAAATGCCCACACCGTCGTCCCTTGGCCGGGTGAGCAGTGAAGAGGCAAGGCCAGGCAGCCTCCTGCTCTCCTGTCCCCACCTCTGCAGCAGGCACCACCACACCAGTAAAACTGGCATGGACATCAAGACCACCTAATGATGTGTTTTCCCCTATCCCAGCGTGGACCAAGATGCTCTGTTTTCCCTCTGCTGCTGTTTCGGCACGTACACATATAAATGGCCTGCTTGTCCTGCAAAATCAGACCAGTTCTCTCTTCTCCAACTGTTCCAGATCCCTCGTGGGGCAGTCAACAACAGCAATGCCCTCATAATTTTCAGCTCGTCAAGTTGCTCAGCTAAAATCGAGCTGTAATTTAAGGAAAGTAGTATCTCAAGGCTGACACTAAGAAAACTGCCCTTCATTTTGCCAGAATACCACCGAAACTTACGCTCCTGGTTTCCTCCTATACAATGCATCGCAAGCACAAATATTAGCCCTTAGCTGATCTGATCTTCAATCATAAAAAGCTGTCTCAGAGCTAATGGCTGCACCCACGGTTCATTAGCAGGCAGAAAAAAAAAAAAAGCTTCTGAGAAATAGGAAGGCTGGCCCTCTGCTCATCTGAAAATTTATCTCTGAATATTCAGTACAACCTCAGTCATTAGTTTCCAAAGTCACATACGGAGCAGATAGATGTCAAATCAATATCAAGACAGATAACTTCTTATCAGTAGGAACGGATACTGAGAAACAGCCTCTGTGTGATGGTATCATTTCATTAGGTTAGTTATCAACAACCAGTGCCATATGTGACAATCTCATATAGCCCTGAAAAAAGCCTGAGAGATAATAGTATGCTTTATAGCTTAATTCTCTGCACCAGTTAATTATATGGCACATTAAATCTACCTCAAAATAAACAAATACTTTAATTATAGCTAGAAAAAATTTACGTCATTCTCATCAACCAAAGTCTGACTGGGGGAGCTGGGTACATTTGGACTCGTAAATCAATCTGTAGGTCCTGAAAATGGATATTTAGATGACTTCCAATCCCTATATTTAAAAACTTTTGTGTCGAACAGACAGCATTAAATCAAAATATTACTTCTCTGTAGGAAAGTCCTCTTTCCATTTTTTACTTTTTAAACAGTCACTTCAATATTCAACTGCTTTGCATACCTACTAAATGCAATTTCCTTGAAATGTTGAGGAATCCATATTTTAGATGCATTTTTACCGTTCTAGCATCATACGGAGCATGCAATAAGATACAACTGAATTAATTTCATCACTGTGATGGATTATTAGTATGCAAATCTAATGGATCCCCTAGCGTTCCTTTGCTATCATATTACCCCTGCTTACAAAGGATTGCAAAACTTTCATTATGTTGGCCAATCAGTCAAACATCGAGTCAGCTAGTTCATCTTTTTCTGTCTCTCCCGGTGGCTCTATTTATATCAAACTAGATGTCGGACAATCCTCTAAAGAGCAGCAACGAAAGTACCCACCCCCTTCCAGCCAGCAAAGACCTCTAAAATCAGATTCATGGAAACTCTCCTGGCCCACCTCCGCTGCGGAGCTTGCAGTATGGGCTGTATCACAACACACTCTCTACCCTGCGCTTCCCTTCTCCCCGAGTAAATAAACCGAACTAATTAGGTTAAGGGATAACCATGAGTAATGTCACAGCTGCAGCAAATGACTCTCAGAGAGGAACTATGGAATAACTCAAGCATTTGAAGGAGTACAGAAGCAAGTGCTCTACAATAACCCACCATATATCAAAATAATAAAACGAGACAGCATTTGGCAACAGCGAGGACATGGCAGTATTGACATACATAGAGATGTCCAACATAAATATTTCGAGATCTTTTATCAACGGTTTCTAAACACAACAGGAATGTGAATGAACTGCAGCAGCCCAGTTCCAAACAGCACCATGTTAGAGACGACCAGATTTTAGATTTAGATTGCGAGTGGGGTGGAGAAGAAAGGAGAGGGGGGAAAATGGTTTGCAGCTTAGTAGGTCACTTTCAAACTAGCAGCATTGGTGCCAAATGGAGCTTTCTAATTACTTTTATTTTCCTGCTGAAATTGCAAGAGAGAAGCACAAAAAGCTGCACAGTGCTGGGGTGATTCACATGTTTCTGGAAGCTACAGCCCAGGCAATCCCTCCCTGGCACTGGGGCTGTTGTCTGTTGAGGGAATTAGGGCTTAGTAGCTCCAGGCTGATCTCATGAAAAGGAGTGACAGACATTCAGTCTATAGAACCGCAGTGGGGGAAAACATCAACCCTCTGCTTTTCCAATCGTATACTTTAGAAGTAGCAAAAAGAAATTGCTTTTCGTATTTAAGCTCCATAAAAGTTGTTGATTCATAAACACTGTGATATCCGCACCATTTCTCTATGCAACAGCATTTGGAAAGATCTCCTAAATTAAAAGAGCTAACTGGTTTAAGATCTTTTTTTTCCTCTTTCAGGGAACACACACTTGAATGTGTGAAGCCAGTCTGAGCCAGCACAAAGTTATTTACTCTCCGGACTACCTACCTGGTGCCACGCTGAAAAACCTGATGTCACAATTCTGCACACCTCTCTCCTACCGAGCCTCTCCAAACTCTTGTCCAACTTTCTCTGAGGCACACCGACAGAGCCCTGACTGGGACTGGGTAAAAAATGTTTTTATTTTCTATTGCTTTGACGCTTACCGTCAAATTTCTGGGAGTGGCTCCTTGTATCCTACTGAGCCGAAAGGTGGGAGCCATCCTCTTCAGTTCAGCTTGGTCAAAGCGTACCTAAACCCTCAGAAAGGTAAAGCAGAACCCCCTGTCTGTGTCTGACCAGACATCTAACTCTGCACCCACCACCGGGATGATTCAAAGGATTCTTGCACTGGCCATCAGATTGCTACCAAATACAGCCTCCAAAATGAATTAGCACTGGCTTCCCTAACCTGCTTACCACACCTGGTATCTCAAAGTGAGCTGAAATGCCCAGGAATTAAAACAATCCAGAGGGTCCAGAAATGCTCAAAAAGACCCAGAAGTTACTTGCCCGTGTTTGCATGAACCTAAAGAGTGGGGTAGGATTAGGGCATAACAAGCAAATAAAAATTACATAGTTAGCTTTGAATAGCTGTAACTTTAAGCTCATGTTTTCTCCCAATTAAAAAAAAAAAAAAAAAAAGAGGTGAGAAAAAAAAGAACAACAGGAAAGGAAGTACACGAAGACTTGTAAATCCTTGTACGAGTCAGCTTTATGGAGAACACACATGGACGTCTCCACTCAGAGCCCTGCAGATGCTGAGAGGTGATGCTTTTCATGCTCTTCTACATTGGATACAGAGGAACAGTCAGCATTTAGCTCAAGGCCGGGAGCTATGCAACACAAGGTGATCCCTGAGCATGTGTTTGCTGAAAGGATTTTGGGAGACACTGCCCTTGCTCTTGAATTCCGGGAAATTCCAGGACTATCTTCCCTCCTCTGCATTGCACATACACTACCTAGGCTGAGAAATCCCCGCTGGAAGAACAGCAGAGGTGTGCTCTTAAGTACAAATGTCACCATTCAATGCACCACCCAACACAAGAGGGAGAAGTCTATAGAAGAAATAGATTTTATTCGCAAGTTAATTCCCATTTTTCACATATTATTTGCAATGCACTATTTAGCAATATTTTTGGTTTTACTACAAGATGCATTGTTTACCCATTTTGAAGGTAACGAGGAAGTTATCCTATTTTTCCAAATTTCACATGCTCTGCCTTGGGGTTTTACTCTACCTAGAGCCTCCAGAAAATTATGATTTCTGGCTTGTACTTCCAAAGAGGGTTAAGGATCTGTGAAAAAAGACTATTGGCTCAGCATCTTTTTATCCATATGTTCATCCTTAGCAGGCTGCAAGGTATTATAGTTTAATTCCATTAGGAGACCCACCAGCAAGATACTGGAAACGTCCCAGGGGCTGGTTGTTTAAAGGTGAATCAGAAAGCTCGCCGGGACTGAGCTGGGGATGAAGGTCAGATAGGCATCGTGAGATTCAGGATGGGCTTTTCAACAACTATTTCTAAGGACATGGATACTTGTCACTCGGGTGATTATGAAAATCCTACCCCTCACTCCAAGTTCTCTAGTTTTTTTGCATGTGTTTTACACATCTGCTTATTGATTTCACTGAGTGGTTTTGGCATTACGATCTGTTCCTCCGAGCTGCTAAGCAGGACTTTGACCTTTTACTCGCTTATCTAAGCCAACGACACAGCTCCATTTGCAAGGT
Organism: Chroicocephalus ridibundus; assembly: GCF_963924245.1. Lineage (NCBI taxonomy): Eukaryota > Metazoa > Chordata > Aves > Charadriiformes > Laridae > Chroicocephalus > Chroicocephalus ridibundus. The sequence goes on from NC_086287.1 coordinate 89,306,410, forward strand.
GTGCTCATCAGGCCGGTAAATTCCAACACAGTTTCAAGAAATGTCACGAGGGAAAACATCCATGGCTTTAAAAATAAATGTAACACGGCACAGATGAAGCTCAACAGGAGGATTCCCCGTGCAAAACTGATAGATATTGTGCTAGTTTAACTGGGCTGTAGAAAAATCTATAACGCTTTTAGAGAAGAATTCTGTTAATTGCGCAAGTTGAGAGATGCTTCGTTTGCATCAAAAACAATAAATTGGCAAGAAAGCTCACTAACCGTGCCAGATCTAAAGGTGTTACCATGACGGTAAGAAGAATTGGTTTAAGAAACCATTTATTTGATGAAATTGGAGGATCCCCAACTTCATAAATCAATTCCCAAATTGCAGGAAAAAATATTACCTTTTAAATGCCCCTAATTGTTATTCATTATTCTAGGCCCTCTAAACCTCACCAGAGTGGTTTATTGATGATGTAGTCTTCAAAGAACATTATTCAGGCAATGGAAAGGGAAAAAAAAAAGAAGAGAGTACTGCACCAGAATAATGAATTACAGTGGACAACATCGAGAAGCTTCAGTTTGTTTGCTTTAGGCTAATTTAACAAATAGGAGGATTTTTTCTCTTATTCTTTCTTGAAGTCAGTTAAAAAAGAAACAAATTTATTTAAACAGGAAAAAGGCGGCAGTGAGATTGGTGGGGAATTTCTGTGTTTAAATTTTTAGGTTAACTCTTATAATAGCTAATACTTCGACACAAGACAGGGTTCATTTGCCGGAAGACTCCTGACGGCAGGTTTTGTGTTCTTGGGGCATTTGTCTGAGGACTTAACAGCTGAAGTGACACCCCGGTTCCACAGACAGCACAGCCAGCTTTGGCACTGGCCACAAAAAAGCCAGGTTTTCACATGGTGACTTTAAACTGCAGTTTTTTTGGACCGCAAACTTTCTACTAAGTCAGGGGAAGTTCAATGTGCACATTAGACCTGATTTAGTGAAGGACTTTAGTGTGCCTAATGGTAAGCATGCAAATTGTCCCATTCATTCCACTAGGACTAATTCACCGGGTAAAATTTTGGCTCAATAAAAGCATAACTCCCACTCTTTAGAGCCGGCTCCTTTGCAGGACAAAAGCAAATGTAGGTGCCAGGCAGACATCGCTGAGAAACTGGTATCAGGCAAAAAGCACCATATGAAGTATGGAATAAAATCAGACTTGGGGGAAGTTAAAATAACAGTCGGCAGAAAAGTCCGAGAGGGGCATCCGGCCATAGCGAAAAGGTGTTAGCAAAGAGTGGGGAAACACAGGGGCCTCCATGGAGCTTGAGCAAGCCTGCTTGAATACCTGTCCTGGGGCAGTGGGGAGACACCCATTGTGACAGCAACTGTATTTACAAAGGCCCTGAAAAATTTAAATCTAAATAGATGAGACAACAAAAACCTGAGGAAAGAGAACTATGACCCTCCCCACGCTACCAACTGAAGGTAGGACACGGACACCTCCAGCTCTGGGCCAGGAAACGGGCTCAAGCACTGAAGACAGGTCCCATTTAGCAGAAGGAGCAACCACGAGGAGTTCTCATTCTCAGTGCACCTAATGCATTTCTCATGAAGCCATGAAGATGCCGCCAGCCCACATTTATCCATAAGAAGAGTTCAGAGATGGGAGGCTCACTGGAGAAGTAGAAAATATTTAAGCAAAACATAGGTGGTCTCCAACAGCAGGACAGCACGCAACCAAATGGACAAAACTTCGTTAGCCATTTGGGTGGGGAAAAGCACGAGAAGAAGGAGAACGTACATCCCAGGGACAGATTGAGGTGGCGTTCTCAGAAGCAGGAAGTTTACATGGAATTTAAAAGGATTTTTGAGTGACTCAGAGGTGAGATCTGGGACAACAAAAGAAACCAAATATTTAGCAGAGCATGTTATCTGTAATTAAAACAATGCAAAGAAGAAAGGAAGGTAGTTTCTTGCTCTTTTCCTGCTTAAAGATCAAATGTTCATAAATCCTTCCTTGGCTTTCCCGAAAAAGCTAGCAAAGCAATAGACTGGGATTCTTCTGGGTGGAGTTTATAGCTAATTAGTATATCAAATAGGTTCTAACTACAGGTTTGGTCATCTTTAGATTACAGGGACACTCTTTTTCTTGGATTGGGACAAAAGCAGAGATAAACACGCAGCTTTAAGAATCAGCTGCATGTCAGAATGGTCTCAGTATAAAACTGGCTTTGTACAGACACAGGTTACAATTCAAGTAATTAAAGCCATACAAAGGAGAAAAAGTATCACTCCAGAGACGGAAGTGATTTTTAACATAAACTCATCAACTAATACAATACTGGGGTACAGAGACGCACTAAAACCCAAGATACAACCCACCCCAGGAGATGAGAGTAGAGACCAGGATTCCCAAACCTGAAATCCTTCCCGATTTCTCATTCAATTCTGCCCTCAGTGACACTGCTTTTTAAATGCTGACTGATTACATTTTCATACCCTAACTGAAAACTGAGCTGGTGATTTCAGAAGATCAGCTATAGCATCAGACCCGAACTTATTTAGGACATGCAAGGGGCACACACACACACACAAAAAAAAAAAAAAAAAAAAAAAAAAAAAGAGACACAGAGCAAAAGAAACTTTAGCATTGCTCAGTCTTTTAGGAAAAAAGACCCCACAACAACAGCCTGCTTTCTTTCACTTGCATTACAGAATTTACGCTGGGACTGGGACAGATTTCAGAAGCGTTAGTGCACAACAAGAGAAGGTGAGGGGGGCACTGCTCCATTAATTTTCTCGTTTGCCCCTTTGTTCCCTCTGCAGCAATCTAAACAGAACTAATTCTGGTGTTCCAGTGTGTGTTGTCTGCCTCTAAGTGAGAACAAAACAAAAGCAGCATTAAACTGAACTATGTGGTCATCCCCACACCATACTGGTTTGGATGACTCTCTGTCTATGCGGCTTTTTGTATTAGAGCTTGTATCAATGGCCTCCTTGTTGTCTGTTGAGCCCCCATGGGGTTACATGAGTACTATCTCAATTCAATAGCTTTTCCCTCAACCATTGTCTTTTAATATAGGTTTATAGTCCTCAAGGATATATGCTGCATTACAATTAGTCATAATGTCCAGCAGTTACTGAGGCTTATTTGCAACACAGAGTTTATTGCCCTTTGTAAGTCTGACAAAGAGATACTTGTTGAGAGCTGTATACAAAAGGCAAATACAATGTATGAATTTCTCAGTAATACAAAAGACGGAAATAATAGCTGGTCAGTAAATGGCTCTGTAAGAGAGCAAGTAGCATCTCTTCTTCCACCTCCCCCGTCCTCCGCTCCTGGCCTTCTCAAATCAATGCATCTCACCTAATTTTAAAACGGTATCTTGCAGAGACAGGGAAAAGTGACTCTGCGTTGTGCGTTCAGCTCTGCCTTCCGCTACGCTGTCGCTGAAAAGAAATGAAGCAGCAGGAATTATGTTCTACACCCTACGCTGGAGGTCCCTGTCATTTCTCAAGTTCAAAACCGCATTGCAAGTCCTCTCGCTGGGGCTCGATGCAGTTCGACTTGCAGAGGAAAGGAACAGCAGCTCCGACGCGACAAAATGGAGGTACACGTGTAAGGAAGGCTTTCCCCGTCTCAGCACAGTCTCAGGCTCCGCTGCTCCACGAACAACTCCACTCCTGCACATACCCGCACGGTCCTGGGGGACACACGGGCAGAGACGGACACAGTCCAGCCTCCGTTAGCAAGAGGACCTCAACTACTCTGGGATCTCCGAGCACAGCAGCACCAGTGACCCATACCCTCGCAAAAACTACCTCTGCCCATCAGCCACCCCTCAAGGGCCAGCGCGCCGTTTCAGCGAGCCGTTTCCCACAGCAGCTGACGCGGAGCAGGAGCGGCGTTTGGCCCCGGTGCGGACAGGACACGCACAGACAAGTGCGAGGCGAGGCAAAGCTCTCCTGCCCCATGCACCCCTCTGCGCAGGACAGGGGCTGGAAAGGCAGCAGAGCCCGTCCTCAAGAACCCTTTCCCCATCCTCAAATGCAGGGATAAACAGGAACGGAGGGCCTGACCCTCTATTAGTTTACAAAATATAAATTCAGTCTGAAAATTGCCATCTGGACCATAAGGCTGAGGAACAAAGTGGGATCTGGCCGAGCAAGAGCAAAGAGGGAGGCAGCAGAGTCTCCAAACTGTTTACCCCAGGAAAATGGTAGCTTCTTCATTTGAAATATTTGGACAAGATACCATGGTGTAACGGAAGAAAGGCCGGGACAGGACCCAAGACAGAACAAACACTGCATCTGCCTCCTCTCCTCATTCTCCTCTCACCCCACTCCACCCCTCCCCCACTTCTCCAGAGCTTTTGAATTTGGGGAAAGTTCACATCCAAACGACGCGAATCTGCGCAGTCTGGGTTAAACGGAGAGATGCGGGAAACAAAACCCAAACACCTCTAAAGTGTGGGGAAGCCCTTCTCTTTCAGTTGCAAAAGGCACAGTTCAGACCAGACTTGCAACTGTCAAAAAGAATTTGCTCGGAGGGGCTCTTGGCAAAGCGAACCCAAACCGCGCTCCATTGCTCTCCGTCCCCTGGTTAAGAGCTTCTCAATGTTGACAGAAAACTAGACATCCTGGCAAAAAGTGGTCACCTTTACACCAGCATTGAAGAAAGAACCTAAATTCACTGCTGGGAGAGAAGGCAAAGTGTCATCTGCGGGGGGTTAATTATCAGGGGGATCCTCTCCAACCAGAGCGTCTTAACATCAGAAGCTGCAAACTCTAAACACAAGACATCTGCATGTGTGTTCAAGTACAAAATATCCCTGTCACTTATCATGAAGTCAAAAGACACATAAACAAAAATAACAATGCTTACATTTATTTCCTCCTCTCGAGTTCCTCAGCACTTTGGAGAATTCCTTGGACAGGAATCTGAGCTCATTAGCTGATGAGGATTTTTTTCTGCTGTCTCACGGCTTCTTCTCAGAAGTAGTTTCAGCCCAACTTGCCAGCTTTTCCTGGCCTACTCTGGGTCCTGCCATTAGGTTGTCTTTTTCTCTTAAGAAATCATCTTTTCATTCCTCAGAGCTATATCTGCGTTTCTTGTTCCTCCATGACTTCTTTCAACAAATGTCTCATCCCCTTGCTTCTGTCCAAGAAATTACCGAAGTCCTTATTTCCCTCTCCTGACTTTATGGGAGAAAATCCATTCTCCTGACTCGTCGTTCAGAACCCGGGGGGCATTAAGATGAGTGACTCTCCACGGTCATTACACTGGAGTACGTGACAGACCTTGTGAGAAAATGATGGATTCACTATCTGCGGCAATCCAAGATGCTACCATTTCTCATAAGAGCAACTGCATAACTTCAACCAGAATTCATAAATTGTACTTAAGACCCCCATATCAAGACAGGCTCCAAAAGTCCTCAAGGAATTGTCACATCTCTAAGGCATTAAATCCATCTCTCATTCACCAGGTAGCTCTGTGGGTATTAATACCAAAAACCTCTGTCAGCTTTGTAGAATCCAAGAAGAGTAACGAGCGTTTTTGGACTCCACATGAATGTTTGCCCATATACCTTTGAACATGAGTTTAATATCACAGCTAATTTTGTTCCAAGGCAGACGTATGCGTTCAATGACTCTTCATACTAAAATAAAATACTTCCCTTGTGAAAACATTTATTTTTCAATGAATTCAAACAGATGGATAACAGGGACACATCGGTTCAGGATATAACCTCTCGTGTGTTTCGGGGAACACAACTTTTTATTTGATTCTAACCTTTGAGGGCTGAAAACATTCTCTTAGCATTTAAATAGCAACATCATCTATTAGCTTTTCAGCCCAGAAAAGCTTTCACAGGGAACTGTAAATCACTGTTCCCTACAAGCCATGTGCTATAGGAACTTTAAGTCTGAAAACTGACAAATTGCTTGCTTCTTCGATATTCATGGCGTAGATCTAGATCAGACGCAGAAATTCACTTTTTGTTTTTCCACACGCCAACCTTCTATATTTTAAATTCATCACGAGGAAAAAGAAAAAAAAGAATAGCAAGAGGACATCAGAAATACCTATTTTCCTGAATGTGCCACTTTATAGACATCAGCTTCTGTTCTCTACTTTCTCTGGCAGATATCAGCAGTGTAAATACTTCCATTTAAGCACCCATCTAGTCAAAGTTTTGTCTTTACTTTAAAAGTTGTATATGTGCATTAATAATAAAGCTGCATGTGTAAATAAGGATATGGAAATAAAAAAGAATATGTAAATAATAATAAAGATTTTCTTTCAGACAACCAAATATGCTACTGAAATTTAATTGGACGTAATAAATATTCATCAGGACATTTAAATCAAGGGGAAAAGAGGTGTAAAACATACATAAGGATTTAGTACCTATGGGTTGAGCTTAATCTAGTAAATTAAAAGTGCTATGGGTAACTTCGTGTTTGGGTTAGGTAACTCAGGGGACCGACGGCATGTCCCCCTTCCCAGCCCAGGCTACGCGCAAGGTGCGGCATCCGCAGCCATGCCGCCGAGATTAAATCCTTGCCAGCCCCATAGAGGGCCAGCAAATTAATTTTGCAGGACTTTTTGCAGTCTGCCGGACTCCATCCCTGCACACACCCTGTGGGGAAGGGCAAAACACAATTCGCCTCCCCCGCCGCTGCTTACGCCTACGATAAGGAGAGGTGAGAAGGGTCAGACTGTCCCCCTGGGAGATGAAATAATCCATTATAAGCATGTTACTCATTACAGCGAATCAAAGATACAGATGCAAAGAGCTGCAAAAAGCATTGCGGGGTCAGTTCTCATAACTGACCACAGTTCAAAACTTTTTGCTCCAATTCCCTTCTCCGCTTCCTCTCTTTACATACGTCCATCCCCACGTGCTGGTGTACGCACAGTTCATCAATCTCCACAGCATTTTTATGCTCTGTGTATCTCCTGCGCTGTCCTTTCGGACACGGCCCTTTGCAGACACACTAAAGAGACATTTCTTGCCATGCATCATGTCACTGTTAACACAGTAACAAGCAGAAGAAAGGGAGAATAAACCAGATATTTGGAGGGGGAAACAGCCTGAAATTAAAATTCAGTCACAGGAAAATTAAGCAGGCACACATGGTCAGGATATTGCAGAACATATTTTTTCTTTGTGTTCTTCACATAAACACTCCTATACGCCACCATAAATTTCCAACAAACAAAATCCTCCTTTTACAGCAGTTTAAGGCAGAATGATAATACTCCCATCATTTTATCTCTACACAAGCCCATTCCTCAGATAGCATAAAGCTCTGGAGCATGACTCGCTTCAGTGAAGTGAGACTAATTTAACCCTCCTCCCCCCGAACTCTTTCTTTTTTGCAGTGAAGTTTGGTTTCACTCCGCTCTTTCCATCTTCCGAAGCAGAGCAGGAGTTTGTGCCACCCAAACCATGGGATTATCTGTTGCACTATCATTTCAGTGATGATCGCAACACAGGTTTCGGGAGTAGGAAATACATTCCACAGGCTGAATGGGAGACTATTGCCTGACCTATTCCCGATGCCGCTCACTGCCGTGCACAATAAACGCGAGGCTGGTCCTGTTCTCCAGCTGTTTCTTCATTTTCTCCAGCAGTGCTAGGTTCCTGCTTGCTCTGTTCCCAACTCCTTTTAAGTTACCTCCCCAGATTAAGTCCTGAGCTACTTAAATTAATATCCTCCCTAATAATCCCCAAACCTACACCACTAGTGAGCTACACGTTTCTGATACGTTAACTTTTAACAATGCAAACCATGCCACCAAATGTCACCTATCTACCTAGGGTCAAAATTTAGGTCTCGTTCTGTGTTGCCACAGTGCTTCCGTGCTTTATGTCTCGCTCTTTCTGCAAATCCATGTGTACCTGCTTATAAAAGCTGCACAGCCAAAGCTTACTGGTTGGGTGGATACACTTTTACCCTTGATCAACGTGACCGGCTTTGCGTCTGCTGGAACAAGTCAGTTGGCTGCTACAACAAGAGTCTGCAGCTTCCCCACTTTGTGGACATTTGCAGCTACATCACCCCAGAGATATTCACCACGGCTTTTATAGCGTATTTAAACGCCACAACAAAACATCAGCCCCGTGAGTCGGGGGTGTTCCCTGTGCCAGGAGCCCAAAAGCCTGAGAGTTTCCTTCCAGTGGCCCCTCCAGACCCTGCTTGCTCTGGGATAGGTTTTCTTGGTACATGAGTGACCCCAAGAGTCCATATAACTCACACTGGGGTCACCAAGGATGTTGCCCGAAGCCTTTGTTAGGAACTACTGTGATGATTTTATCTTTTAAACCTTTTAAAGTCTTTTAAATATTACGCTCCATACCAAGGACATCTGGCCAACCCTGCTGCTTTAAGGTCACCTCCCACCAGGATGCCCCGTCCCTCTCTTCCCCCCAGTCTCTGTGCAGTTTCCCCACACAGCAATGTTCAAAAAGGACAAGGGATGCAGAAGAAAACTGAGATTTCCTGAAATAAGAATGTTCTTAAAAGCCAAGAATGTGTGTGTTTTGTTGGGAAAGAAGCTGGTTTAATCTTGAAGAACAAAAAAGATGGAACAGCAACTCAATTACGCAGAAATATTTTACATTTATCCCCTACCATGATTTAAGATTTCTACATGAACCTTTGGCTAAAAAAATGGATAGAACTGCAACGTTGCTTTTAGAGCATAAAAAACTTCAGATGACAGGGAACAGCCCAAGATAGGACTGGTTTACGATTGCTGAATTCCGCCTGAAGCGCATAGGTGAGACACAAAGTGCATTTTATTTCTGATTCGTAAATGACCTTGCATGGGGGTGGCAAATCCTCTCCACTAGCGGAGATTTTCCTCCTGGGGAATCACTGTCCCTGGATGGCTACACAGATGATGCGCATAACTCCCAGAAATTTTGGGTCTGTAAATGAGAAATTCAGTCTGAAAATATAATCCATTGCTCTATTCTTGGCCTGTTGTATATTAAATATATTCCTCTTTGCTCTAAAAATGCACCCAGTTATTAAAATTAGAAGTTATATAGCACTATTGGAAGGTACCAAATTCACAGCTATCAAGAACACGAATAGGGCACTTTATTTCCACAGGTAGAAAGGCAAGCATTTGCTAAAGAAGATTTTAAGAGCTCTAATCCTTTTACAGATGACAAGTACTTCTGCTGGTGTCTACATCAAGCCCGTCCGCTTTCCCTTGAGGAACAAGAAAGAGGAGCTTCAGCGTGGTGGTCCCCGTGGAGCCGACGTGCATGGCTCTGCATTCACTGTTCTTCATCCACACAGATACAGAGCTCCACAAGCAGGAGTCTTAAACTTTTTCTGAGAGCAAATATAACCCTGCTTTATCTCTTGTCCTTCTAACATCGTCTGGATGAGACATGGGTGTTTTGCTTTGTTGCTCCCCAAGGAGAGGGTAAAAGTATAAAAGGGAAAGAAAAACTCAAGAGAAACAGATAAACATCTAAAGTTTCCAACAAAACACATGGTTTAACTTAAGGAAAATTTAGACAGCAATCTCCTAGAAAAATATGTATTTAAGTTTTTCTCTATACGGAGCGGAGGAAAAAACCTCAAAGATGAGAGGGAGATATCAAATGGGAAAACTGAAAAATATTGAAATGATCATGGTTCACTTCAGCTCTGCACAGTGCTTCTGACACCAGCTTCGAAGAGCAAAGTCCAAGCCCTGCAAACTCAATCGAAGATAAAACTCCCTACTTGGTGATCCCTAAGCATCCAAATGATAATAAACACATTGAAGAATCTTGTTGGAAAGAGCCAAAAGGAAGATGTTTCCAAGAACTGCCTTGCTTTCACATCCCTTCGGTTTCCAGCCTAGCGAAGGAGGGCTGCGTGACCCTGCCTGCCCCTCTCTCTCAGACGGTACAACACGAGCCAGACCAGCAAACGCTCTTCTTCCCCTTCCCACAGCTCAGGGTAAGTCTAACCTCTGGCTAGCATTTAATAACCACTCTGCCTTTCCCGTTGGTGTGTTACCCAAAAGCTGGACAGACGGAGGGATGGAGCACCGCACAATCTAGCCCTGCTTTTCTTAAGTTATCCTGATAGCAATTTCTTGCCTTTTCCTTTCTTGTTCATGGAAACAGGGATCGTGTGATGGTCGTCTTACAATGGACTCTCCTGACAGTTTACTGGTTCAGAAACAAGTCCCAGCTCCATCTATCAGCAGTTCTATATGCACTACTCTGAACTGCTTTAAGACTTCTAATGTAGTTTGATACAAAACTCAGCAAAGCTGGTAGAAACAAACTTCAGAGGCTTTGGATTTTATCTGATTAAAATTTACTTCCTGGCACCTTTGCTTTATCGGCCTTGTGAAGCATCACAAATACACCTACACACATTCTTAGAAAGTAGTTCTAAGAAACTATCCACATCCTCCCTGGAGGCACTCAAAACATCACCTACATCTCACCAGGAATTTGCAGCAAACTCTGAATGGAGTTTTCCAGCATAAGACTTGAGCTCCAAAGACCCCTGCAAAGGCTTAAAAACCTAATGAGTGAGTTTCTGAAATACACAAAGGAGCAAATACTTTGTAGAGCAGTACAACCGGACATTCTACAAGTTTCCGCTGTAATCCAGCGCTGCCCAATCAAGACATCAAAAAAGGGCGAGAAACATCAGCGGATCGCGCTCAACAACCCAGAGATGAATGAGAGATTCACCGCAAGAGATTCAGCGCAGCCATCTCCACAAAACGATCATCATCTACTGCTACATCCTTCACCCAGGAGCACAGCTGGTTCCTACCGACCTGGGGCAGATGGAGAAACAGAAACGCGTGGCTGTTATCTTAACATTGACGCACGGGTCAACACAAACCCCAGAATAGCACCCAGATATTCAAACTAGTGCCTTAAACAGGGTAACAGTCCTCTTCCCTAAGCAAAGTTACCTTCCACAGAGAGGTGGCATAAATAAAAGTAGTTCCAACCGGCAGAAATAACTTTGTCCCAAAAGAAGTTGTTGCACATAAGGCTTGCTGCTGTGCCCGTGTCATCTGTTTGTTCTGACCGTGTCCGCTGCACCACTTTTGTTTGCCCCCCTGAGATTCCCAAGCACTTTCTTGAAATTTGGACATGGCAGACAGAAGGTGACAATGCAATAAACAAACTTCTGACATCGCAGGGAAACAAGTCTGCATCAGGAAGGTCAGAGCCAAAACCCTGGTAATCTGGATCTGCCCAATTACATCACCATAAGAACCAGACACTTGCTTCTTGCACCGTTCACCACCATTACTTTTTATCCTCCCCGTTCCTCCCGCTGGCACCTTTAATTTAATCCTCTCTTGAGGATTCAACTGAAGTCTCTCGAAAACACTGAACCTCGCAAATCCCAAGCGTTACTAGCTGTGAGGTGGTGGTATTTAACCAGATTAACGCATTCAAGCCATGGCAAAGCCAAACTTCAGGTAAAAATGATGCCTTTCTGGGTGGGCTGGTTTTAGCAGATCAAAACAGTAACATGCTTGGGAAAATAAGATACCGATTCCGAAACCACAGCAACCTGCCTGTGCTATTGTGCTCTTGCCGTGTGTCCTACAGTACTGCATGGCTATGAACTTGTTGGTGGTTCCTCCTCCCTCATTTGATAGCGACCTCATCAAGTGTGAATCATGGAACCGCATAAACTGCAACAATGCTGTCCTTCTACTGACTTCTCGGAACATAAACAATAACAACGTAAATACGACTTACCAAAGACTTAAGTAAAGCACTTAAAGGAAATCTATATTTTTATATAAACCGCGGATGTTTAGTGATGTGGTATGATATTTCTGCTTAGCTCTGAGTAGCTGGAAATTATCTCACTACTGAAAAGCAGTATATTCTTTGGATGCTGAGAATTAAAGCCAAAATGGTCTCTTTTATTTATTTATTACATACTTTTGTGGGTTTATATCAAGCAGCACAGGCATGAACATTATAGGCTGGTAGATGATTCTGTTTTGATCAGTTTACAATTTACAACAAAGTGCTAGTAAGCCTCTTTGTGTAAAATGTGAAGAAAAGTTCATCTCAAACAGCTTGATGCTGGAAAAAGAATAATCTAGAAGAGATCTTATTTGCAGTTTATTGACCTCTCTGGAGCGTTCATTTGGCTGCTGTTGGATGCTATCCTTAACTGATACTGAATATCCTCAGACGGAACCAAGCACCAAGTCACGCAATCCTCATATTTCCATCAGCTGATTGGTAACCACAAATATTTGTAGTTTGTGTTATCCTAGCAATAACAAAAATCCAGCATGGAAAAAAAAAAAAAACAAAACCTCAGACATGAAAAATCAATGTTGAAACCACCTTAAAACCCTTAAGATGATAAAAGACAGAGTCAAGCCTGGAACACTGTCCTTAAGGCACCCCATTTTCACTAGCTCAACGCAAGGACCTTCCAAGAGCAGCTTCTCTGACTCCGCACACAACCGCCCACGGCAAGATCTCCTCACACAGCACAACCACTGCTTCTTCATCTCTTACCAGCCAAAGCATCCCTCGCTAGGTTAGAGCCACGCTCCGCCTGGGCTTCTTCCCGTCTGACTCCATGCTCCCAGCCGCCCCCCAGGCAACCTCAGCCCCATCTCTGCTGACCACAGAGCGAATCCCAGTGCTTCCACTGGGCAATGGGAACACTGCTCTTACCATCAAACCTCTCAGTGAGACTGCAAGACTTCAAGCTCTGAATAAAGGGGTCGCCTAAATGGGAAGCTGGGAGCCTTCTGAAATATGTTGGAGCAGATTTTGAACATGATTTTTTTTTTTGGTCCTAATCGATAAAAAGGAGCGAGCTGCCGTCACTGTTACACGGGTGATGTATCTCTCTGTCGCTGAATGTTGCCAGCCAAACACCTAACTCTTGAAGCAAGGTCTTTGGAAAAAAGTGCCATATGCTCTTTTTAAAACACCGGGAACGTTTTGAGGAAAGAAAACAAGGAAATCCGCAGTCTAACCAGAGAGCATTCTAGGATCAATGGAATTGCTAGCTGTTTTTATCAAAAACTACAATCAAGAAAAAAAACAGTGAATTAGGACGCTCATCGCTGATTACTGATGTAAAGGAGATTACAAATAAACCACTTTGGAAAAATCTACAATTCTTTTCCGCCCAGCACTCGCTTCTGAAAATTTGCACGAGCAACAATGGGCCTTACTAGGATCAGGCCCAGCAATGAAAATGACAGCTAATATACGACAAATGATACATCTGCCATATCAGACACGCTGTTCAAATAAACAAGACTAAATCGTGCCGACCTGAGGATCTGAGGGGCCTTCACACAGCTACTCTCACTGTTGATAGCAATGGTTCACACCGATATTACAAATAAAACTTCCATCTATTGTCTCCATCCTGCTTAATTCAATTGCTTAACAGTTTCAGGATCTATGGGTTTAATCTAAGGAGAATCTAATTTAAGGATTCCGCAGGGCTGATAGATGAAGTTGTAAGGAAATCATAAGGAAAACTGTAAAACCTGTCAACAGGTCAAAATTCTGGAGAAAAAAAAAAAAAGGTCTCTGATATGGAAAAAGCATTTGCTATGTTTCTTGCATCAATTCCGCATCATCTGAGTTCGGATGGGGGAGTCCCCAGCACTTTTAAGCTCTGCATCGTCTGCCCTAAAAGGCAACCACGGGCAGAAAAACCCCAGCGCCTTATTTGCATGGGAGCTTTCTGCCATGGCCTTGGGTGAGCCACACGCTATTTTTCCTTTGTCAAACGAGCGACAATAATGCTTCTCCCCTTTGACAAGCGCTTTGAGATCTGTAAACAAAGGATGCGAGATATTGAAATCCTGGGTACACTCGGCTTGGCACATTCCCTGGGCTTGTGGCAAGAAAGGTGCCAAACACACACGGATAAATAAATGCAATGCAGAGGAGTCAAGATCTTGACTATTCTCTGATCATTTGTTACTCTACCCGGGTAACTGAGGGTAAGCTGGCGTTCTCCTTTCGGCTCTCATTGTTTTTCCTTCTTTATTTTTCAAATCTACAGTATATTAGAGCCACACCATACAGACTAAAAGTTGGCACCTCGGTCCACAGAAATGACAGCGACAGTACATTTTACTCGACTGTTTTCTCAGGTCTGCTTCTATTTTTGTGTTTATTTATTTGAGCCACTAAATTATCTAATTAGTGGCATATATAGTTGAAACATGAGCTGCTGTGAATATTTACTGCACACTTGTTCAGGCATTTATCTAAATAGGTGGCATGCCAGGCCTATGTAATAAGGAATAATGATTCTTTAGAAGAGTTACAGGAAATTATGGAAGACAAAAAAAAAAAAAAAAGAAAAGTTTTGCACTGTGGGTTGTAGCTTCCAACAGCATATATCAATTCTTCCAGAGATAGAGCAATTGCATAGTAATGACAAAAATTTTATTGTAACAAATAAATCAATACTTGCCCTACTGCAGTCTCAGATGTTACTTTTATGGATCTTCCCATGTCTATTATATAAAACTGCTCCTGATAGAGTGCATTAAATGACAACTGCTGGGGGGGTGAAGAATACAGTACCACGTCTCTGCGCACTGTGCTCTACCTGCTATTAATCACTATCTCATTGCACGGAGATCCATTTATATCACTGCAACAACAGTGCTGAGTGGCTCACAGTGATGGACTACGCTGCACAGGGAATGTTTGTTTTTGCAGCAGAGCTGTCACCGCGTGCCCAGCAAAATGAAAATTCAAGATAGCCCCAGTTAGAAGTGATTTTAAGGGGGGGGGGTAAAAGACCAGTAAAAACACACTGCGGGGCAAAGATAAAGAAAACTCCAGTGTCCTATAGTCTCAGTCCTCATATAAACACGCTAGATCAAATCTTCTCAGGGCCCCATACAATGCAGATATACCCCCCCCACCCCCCCGACCACAAGTGCTCCACCAGGCCCTTTCTGTACCCTGCTCTTAACGTAATAGCGAAGCAATTTTTCATAGTACATTAAGTGATTGTAGCAGTATCTTTCTGGACATCTGGTAGCTTATATAGAAGTCAGAGACACTAAACACCAAAAATTCTGTTATGTATAAAGTGGTACCATAGTCATCCAGTCTAGCAATCTTTGACTGACACACTTCTTGTCTTCTAAGTACTGAAAAAACGTTAATAACCAAATGCATAGTTCTGGCAAACAGGAAGCCCAGAGAGGCTTTATCCATTCTCTCAGACCAGTATCTAGTAAAAGGAGGATACCTGTCCCTTACATCTCTTCCTTTATTTGAGTCTTTCACCCCGCAGCAAATGTGCCAGCAGGGACCAGCGCCAATGAGTAATAGGAAGTGCCTTTGAAGTCAAGGGAATACCACGCGTGGGCAGAGAGTAACACCACCGTGACTGTTTGAAGAATTACAGCTGCCAAACATGTTACCTTGTTTTACCTCACTTGTTGGCAAACATCTAACAAGTTTCCCAACAGAAAGGATATGGTCATCTCTTTTCTTTTTTTTTTTCCCCTCCCCTTTTTGAAAAATACTTAAGTCAACAAATATTACTAAGAGGAGAATAATTTCTGAATAGTACCATCTTCAAGAGGTACTTGCAGGGGCTAACTGCATCATCTCATCGCTTTATCTCTCTCCTTCCCCTCTTCCTCCTCTTTTACCCATTACAATGTCACATCAGACCTTCCAGGGGGGCACATCATCATCTTTTTTTACCCTCAGTACAATTCGGACAGTGTGATAGGAAACTATAGTGACACTATAAAGCGTACTCTTTTTGGCACTGCTTCTCAAAACCCCGAGTTAAAAAATCCCAGGATTAATGAGAGTCCCTCCTTGCCCACAGCCCCCCCAAACATTGGGAGTCACTTTTTATCTGCAGCCGAAAACCAGGTCTCAAGTGATACCAACAGGAGAGACATGAAAAAACAGGCAGCTTATGAATTCTCTCCTTATTTCCTTGATTTCTCCACTCAGAGGTGAAATGATTTTTTTGTTGTTAGGTTTTTGAGGTTTTGGGATTCTTTGGTACAATAATGCAGTTATCTATGTGTGAGATCTAAACAGTTGCTGAGCACTTTAAAAGGAACGCTGCTGAGAATCTTCCTTGTCCTTTCCAACCCAACACTCTCCTGCCAGGTTCCCATTTCCCGGCCTACAGGTGTCACCTGGAAGACATTCTGCTCATTCTACATGTCCAGTTCCTCTCCGGTGTATTATCCACCCCCCTGGGGAAAAACACCCAGAAGAACACTTTTGCACTGTACTTCAGTGCTTCATATGGATACAGAAGTTCCCTCCTGGACTAGGATTAATTTATTCACCAGTATGCTAATTTCATTTGCCTATGGCTATTAGCAAATAACCTGAAGCCTGAATTTGGCATGGTTGTTCGGAATGCTTGCGATGATAAATGACCAAGTAGGTATATCCACACGGATTCTTTTCTTCTGCATTTCAATTCATTAACCAAATGAGGCCTTAAAACCATTTACCTATTTCCTACCCTTCTGACAGATTAGCATGCACTTCATCGTCATCCATCTGATAAAGGCAAAAAAGCAAGACTGTCTTCCATGGTGTTGCAGGCAGCGTTGTCTCCACCCTTCTCATTGCTCAGCTAAACCCAATTTTGTTCCTTTCATTATTTTCTGTTGGTACAGTCATTTGCAGGTGAATCACTTCACTCTCTGAAGATACTGGATCAGATGCGGAATAATTGTGCCACGCTAGAACAAATGGAGCTGCACGTCTTCTCACACTTGCTGCTTCCCCACTTGGCTTGGCACAGAGGTTCTTTTCTCGCCACCTGGAGCATGCACCTACAGAGAGGTTGAACTACTCTGCTCACCCTAAGGGATGGGTCGATGAACACTTTCCACCAGTATAAGCCCCCTTTGGAAGAGACACCCCTTCACTCCAGGCCCAGGTTTCCTCTCTTCGCCCCCAGGGGCATTAGCACTTGATGGCTGCAGGGTGAGCGATGGCAGAGAAGGAATTCAGCTGCAGGCTAATCTCTTACTGCTGGGCTAACCAGATCAATGAATGCTAGCGCTGGCCTGGGAGAGGTGACAGGAGCGTGCAGCCAGGCACAAAAGGAGAGCAGCAGGAGGGAAGGAAAGCTGTCCCGCTGGGCAGCTGCGTTGCCTAAAAATGATGGTGAAGCAGCAGCCAGTTGGGCAAAGAAGGGCTTCTCCAGAGGTCCTCTGGGGGGAGGGTGAAGGTCACCTGTTCCTGGCTTATTTATAGCTTTACCTCTAAGACACAGTTGTCTCTTCTCTTCAGCCATTTGTTTTAGGGCTTTGCTTTTCCCGTTTCGTTTCACATTTTCCTTGCAGGCATGTGGCTTGCTCTAATAAGGCTTTTAAAAATGTCTTTGCCTTACCTGGAAGAAGCACACTACCTGGAAGTGAAGGGAGCAGGGAAAGTAAAAAAGCAGGGAGGCCCATAAGCAATGGTCATAGCTCCAGGGAGAGCTGCGGCCCATCCTCATGTGGTTTTGGGACACAAGTTCTAGGCAGATTTTGTGACAAATTCCCTGATTCCTCCACTTTCAGCTCCAAGAGCTCTTCATCCAGCAGACTCCACTTGTTTCATTAATTTTCCAGTGCCTGTCCTTTGGAAATCTAGTACTTCAGAGAGACTTCCCCTTACTTATCTTTCCTTTTTAAATTAAAAAAAAAAAAAATCACCTTTCTGATCATTCAGCTCATTTTTTTTTTATTTTAAACAACTAGCTCCTACAGAACATCCTCACTATTTATTGACACCCAAACTGAAAGAGTGTCACCTCCTTTGGACTCAGTAAATATTTGGTCATTCCTTCCAGAAACAGCACTTTTTTTTCAGCTCACACACAGGAAGTTCCCAAGTGCTACAAAAATATTTTCACTTTTTCCTTTCAGGATGATAGCGAGAGGAACCGTAGAAGATTCCACACCCTAAACACATGTTACCTATCACTATTTGGTGACTGTCTGAGCTTTTCTGGTCCCTGCATGAGCTCCCCAAAACTGTAACCTACAGCTCTGGCCTTCAACCTGGCTTTTAAGGATCTGACTTTTAAAAATGTGAATTTAAAAACCATCCATTGCTCTCTTGCTGAAGAGCATGGATGGAGACTGTGCTATACCATCTGGCCCCAGCCGATTTTATACTATTAAAGAGAGACAGCTTTTTAACTCGGTAATTCCAAGTATTTTTAGTTTGCATTTGTTGCTATTCTACAGCTGGGATCACAGTGTTTTGAAGTAAATCAGATGAGAATTATACCGTGCAGAAAGTAGCAGCAGATATTCAATGCACCTATATTAGGTTAATGTATTCTTTTTATGGATTTATTTTTCTTAGTTCAAGACATGCAGAAAAGAATAGGAAAAATAATAAAATCCTTCAAACAAGTGATTTACTCTATATCAGGGATGTGTTTACCTGCCCTACTTAGATGGGGAAAAAACAAGTTAGCTAAATGTTGCTAAATATGAATATTTTCATCCTTTATTTCCATAAAGATTAGCTGCATATGGCCCCTTGAGCAAACAGCGTGTATCGGCTCATAAGCTCTATTGGGAAAAAAGCAGCATTAAAGACGGATCTCTGCTCTCGGCTCCACTGCAATCACGCTACAATCAAGAGACTAAAAGAAACAAAAATGTTTATTGATTACTTTCCCTATAAGTTCGTACAAAGAATATTGAAGACCAGCAGCGTGTACTAATGACTTAACTTCTGTCATTTAGTTATGACATGAGGATAGAAGCAAAAAGCAACAGGGAAGCTATTTCTTTAAAGAGTCTGGATGAGGGAGAACTACATGACCTTCATTTCTTTCAAATTAGAAATCGTTTCAAGCAGAATGCACATATATCCTTCAAAATAAAGCCCGAAATACAATTTTGTTGACTCTTTCCAGAGTAATAACACAAGGCAATAGTGTCTCCATAGCCAACAGACTGTCTTTTAAGAGAGCCGTTAACAGAGACGCCTCCAAAGTAGCAACCCTTCCAGCACAAGGATTTACTTTCCACCACCTCTTGCAGGTCTCCTCTCCTGCTTCTCTGAGTTCACAGACCTTACTTCATCCTTTCTCTGCAAAATTTTCATACAGATACGATATACGGATGGGAGGTGGACTAACAGCAAAACTGAAGCTATAGTTCAAGGTAACCACGCTTTGCAGACAAGTCTTATAGTATGGCTGGAAACCTTCACAGGCCACCCAGTGTCTGTGCGTATCTTGGCTCTTTTCAGCTTCAGCTGGTCTATACTCGGCATAAGTGAATTTTACATCTAAAAAAAAAAAAAAAACAACTCAGGTAAAATCGTCATAGATGGTCACCTCATTCTACTGCACAGACATTCAAACACAAAACCACGTCCCAAGTGCCTATCTGCACCACCTAATTTTAAGTGTTTAATCTCAGTGTCTGGTTAGACCTCATGTCATGGTTAGACCTCTCTATACAGCAGAGGTGCACCGCTGGCACAGACAAAGTCAGCCATAATGCACACATCTACATTAGATGCCTAAAACTAACCTCCTTGAAGAGTCAATCTTTCAGAAATACGCTCAGATATTTTAACCTTTACTTTAATGTCATTATGTTAACACCAGAAGGGTTTTTCTGATTGCACAGTGATACCTCAGTCTGTCAACTAGACACAATCCAAGAGATGCTATTTCTCAACTCACAGATTTCTTTGCCGTCAGTCTCTAGCCAAGCAGTCAGCAGACAATAAAATAACATAACTTGCTAGTATTTTTGAAGTCTGTCAGCATTGTTCAGAAAAGGTTGCTCCTGGCTCTGTGGTTCACTGGCAACTAGTCCCTCAGTGAGCTGAGAGCACGCTGCAAAACCAGCAATCCCATCACCAGCCTTCCCTGGTGGAAATGCACTGAAGGCTTCTGCACCCGCCACAGTCACTCCCTAGCTGCAGCTTTTTACCAAGAATCAGTAGGAACCTCATTTCATAAGTGATGTGGTCTCTAATGAGACCATCTTTCAGATCTCAAGCGCCCATACCAATGCTCTGCACTGTGACCATCCATTCTTTCTTCTACGTCTTGGGTTTAGGTTAGAAAAGAAACATAGAATTCTATTCTGTTTGAGTTCACAGAACTCGAACATTTATCAGCTACTCCAGTGTTTAAGGCATTATTCATGTCAACAGCATTTTGCTTGCTTTTCATCCTTTCCCCAGAGGAACAGTAAAACAGATTTATCTTTACTTTCTGATCTTTATTCTCCATTGTCACATTATATGGAAAAGCTTCTGCTTTGTTTTGCCTACTTCCAGACAGGGTTTTTCTTCGTTGAAATCCAACTTTCCTGGGTGCTGCTTTGTCTTCCGTTAATCATCGCTTCGCTCTAAGCTCCACTAAAATGGCTTTGCCACTATCTATCTTATTCTGGTTTTGTATTACGAAGTGTCTCCATGCTTTAAATTCAAAGCTGGCCTTCAGCAAGAGAAGTAGTCATGGGTTTGGTGACCCTGAAACACCACACATGCCTAAAAACTGGGCCTATTTCAATCATGGTTGACCACCAGCAGCACTCCTAATGATGGCTCTTTGTTAATTTGGTCCTGTTATTCTCCCACTCAATTCCATGATTAGATAGGACTGCAGACATGGCTGCCTCAGGATATTTAGTTAATCTGGGAAATTTAAGAAGCATGATGAGCATGTTTGGTCATCTAGATGCTATACAGAGAGAAAACTGGAAGACAAAAGTGAGGGACATCTCAGGTATGGCTAATTCCATCTTCAAGGAAAACATTACAGCCATTTTAAATGACAACTTATTTGTATAAATGTGTTTGACTAACAAGTAGTGGAGTATTTACCGAGCTCTCCTAGTAGCTGATGCAGCCTTCATATATATACTTCATATATATATATATATGCCTTGCCCTGCTGCCAAAGAGGGTCATCTTCTATGTACTGGAAAAGTACAGTCCACAGAAGTTTACTGTAGACTAGAGCTATGCTACTCCCCTAACCCTTCCAGAAAGCAGAGAGTATTACTTTTATTAGCAGTGAGTTAAATGAATGTGGATACTTGAGTACTGTAAGGAAGAGACATTATTATGAGAGGGGGTTGACAGACGAACAAGTATAATCCTAACTCTTAAAAGAATTGGAGTAAAAATGGGCTTTTCCTATTATCCATAGCCATTCCTGATGGCTCTTAAGAATAAATAAGCTTAAAAGTATCATCTGTCTTTTTATTTTATTAGGAGTTGGTCATCACTGTCCCATCTGTTCCATCGCTCAATTCCAGAGCATCTGAATGTAATATTAAATGAACCTAGTGTGGGATACTTATTCCTGTTTCTGTTTAAAAAGCAGTATATTTCAGTTTTGGCTTGATGCAACATAAGTTTTATGGGAACAAGTACATTACTGAACACAGTTTTTAAGTTTCCTGTAAGTTTTCTACAAATTGAACGTGTGAATATTTTCTACAGCAAGTTACCCTGTTAGGAACTCCGTGGCAAAGTTGTCTAAACATCTGCTTAGTAGCACAGCATGGCATAAAGCCATGTGCCTTTCCCCACTTGGGTCACAGAGCTAGAACTGACCTTTTCGCCTTGATGCACAATTATTTTCCAAGCAACAACTGGAAGAGGCTCATCGTAGTACGCAGAGGCCAGAACCCCACTGCTCAAAACCACGGTAGCTGGGAGTCAACAACTATCACCATGTCAATGAAACGTTGCCATGTGGCTGGGAAATAAACAAAACAAATTAAACATGGATTTCACCATCTGAAGTTCATCTGACACAACTGTACAAGGTCAGCAGCCCAACTGAAGTTGTACTGAGCAGTCGTTTCATTAAATATTACAGTAGGAAACACGAGAATCAAACTTCAGGCACCAACGGTTCGGTCTTTGGTTTAAGAAGCACAAGTTCACCATGATTCAACAGCCATTATCAATCAAACTTACCAGAAGCAGCTATTGCAGCTAAAAGATTCTCCAGGTCAGAGAAATGGGTCATTTTCTGTTACAGAGATCACTTGAATTTATTTTCATCTGGATTCATCTCAAATATTCAAAGATTTTTTTAAATTATATAGCAATATAACAAACATCTTTTGACCCAAGTGACTCTGTTTTAGTACAAGCATAAATAAAAACTTAATGGAAAACTTTCAGCAAGGTTTAGTCCTCAAATTTAACTATGCTAATCTAAACAGAAGACGTGCGCCAGTGTCTGGGAAGGACTCTATCATCTGTTGTGTCACGTTTTGCTCAGGGATGTGCATCTTCCCATTCTTATTTATTTCACTGGGAGCTCACTGGCCTTAATCTGAGACAGAAGACAAACCTTGCATATGATTTTCTCTCTATCCAGACAGTCTCCTTTCAAGCATTGTTGAAATAGGCAGGTCATGTGTGCATTTATATAAGATCAGATATAATTAACAAGACAAATTATTTGTGTTTACAAGAAAGGATTTGCTAAATAAATATGGAAGAGTCACTGTCTTACATCTAAGTGCAAATAGATGGGGAAAAGTTTACAATGTCCTTAAAAGAGAGTGCCTCAGAGAACTTTGAATTCTGTTACCCATCACAAGATGACATAAAAGGCCAGACAGATTTAAAAGAAGACCTAGGATCTAATTGGTATGATTTTATATGCACAGCTTATTGCAAAAGAGCAGAACACAGTTACCACCTCCTTCCCCTTCACTCAAAAATTCATCCTAACTAGTGTTAAGAAAGATAAAGGAAAAGCAGAAAAAGAAATGTTAATGCTTATGGTCTTGGATTCATAACAGAGCAAGACCATACATTTATGGTGACTTGCCAGGAATTGCGAAATTGCACAGAAGAGTAAATAGCTTTGCAGGATTTGAAACAACAATAAAGCCATTTTCCTGTGCTTCCTAGACACTGGTTTCAGCCAACGCTATGCCACACACGAGTCTTCCTGCTGTTCACATGCTGTCAACAAAATAAATGGACAGTGATTGGAGAGTGCCTTTCACACAGCTGGATTATGCCAGGACAGCACTGACTGTAACATTTCATAACAGACAACCAAGAAAACAGGAGAGGGAAGAAATGGGAAATCATGTGCAAGTGAATGAAATCTGGGTGGTTATACTCGACAAACTCTGTAAAAACCAGATAAAAAAAACTGCAGAAGGGACACAATTTGGGAGGAAGAAAAAGGACAGCCCAACACAAGCAGCAGGCATCCGAGGCATCTCAAGAGGGATTAGTCCATGGTGGGCTCCAAAAACTCAGGTTGGACTACCTGACCCTTGGTGGCTTCACTCCTCAGATTTATCTTTTCAATTTGCACTGTGTAAAGCACTTTTGAAAACATATGGTAAACGGAGACGTTCTTGAACACATCCCATATAATAAGTGTTTTATGTTGCATAATAAATAACCAGATTCAATTAAGCTCAGCATAGGAGCCATATTTTGTGGCTATTGTTGGGAATTTTAACATCTAACACACTTTGAGAGTAAAACATTTTATTAGAAGCCTTACAACAGAATGTGAAGTTAGAAAGCCGGAGGTCTCCTTTCAGCCACAGGAAAAAGAATCTGAATCTAATTATTGTAGCAATCCTGAGGAAGGGATTTTGACCTCTCGTTGGTGCAATCCAGGAAACATTCCTTTGAATCTTTATCTTTACAGCTGTGGAAATTAGACACTAGGCCACAATTGGTTTGTATTAGATTTTGGTAGGGTGTAACATAGGTGGTTAAATCCTAGCTGCAGCGGTAGAGTTGTTATTCTGTATTAAAGTATTTCAGACCACCAGTATCCTGGAACAAAGTTGGGGGACCAAGTAATTGAACTTCTGCCTTCTCAGAAGGAAACAAGACTGCAAAGATTAAAAAGTAAAAAAAGGATCCTTGAAACTCAGCACAGAATAGAAAACTTCTCTTCTCCATTTGGGCAGGCTTTCTTAAACGCTACCCTTCTACTCCGCTGTCATAGTTGTGTGTACCATATCCTTATTCCATCTGTTTTCAAGGTATGGGATTTTGATAGTCTCAAATGAGTGGCGTGGGGGGTTTTGTCTGTGTTCTTTGGGTTGGTTTTTGTTGTTGGTGGTGGTTTTTTTTTCTTTTGTTCCTGGCAGTAAAAGTTGGGTGATAAGAAAAAGGAAGTTAAATGAACTTTCTTCTGTTTGGAGTAATATTTGAATAATTTGACCTGCGAAAAGATAAGTGTTTATTACAAGGGGTGGTTAATTTGACACACAGATGGGGAACATTTTCAGATAACTTCACTGGCCTGGTGAATTGAAATTTAATTCACTGAGCATGTAGAGCCATTAGAAACCTGACTAGATCAAGCTCCTACTTACTGATTTATTAAGGAACTCTTGTATGATACACAATTGCTAACAAAACCCACCCCAACAAGCAGAAGATAACCATCCAAGGTCAGAAGGATCCTTCTGACTATTGAATTGGGATGACCAAAGCCTAAAAACATGGGAACACAACTTTTTTTAAAGGTGTCCAAGCTTGAGTGAAAGACTGCAATAACAGGGACTCCATCATATGCCCATCTCGTTCCAGAGTAAGTCCAAACAAAAGTGCTTTATATCATAACTCATTTGCCTACTTTCCCCATTGGATTCTGCTTTGCTATGCCCTGCTGGAAGCAACATCTGGAGTCAGTATCAGTACAAAGATGAACCTTGCCTATGAAAATAGGCATTGAAAAGTCTATCCTTGGAGACAGGATGCTTATTTCCTACCCTGAATCTCCTGTGACAACTAGTTATTATATTTCCTATACCAGCTGTGGTATTTCAGTTGTTGATGCTGTGGTAACCATTGCTGAATGACAACTTTTTAGTGGCAGATATTTAAGCTGTACAAAATACCCCGCCTGCAAAACAGGCTATTGCTTGCCTTTCAGTCTTCCATCTCCCTAACATGTTCTCAATCAACACATTAACTAGAAATATTTTTCTAATTCTTTACCATTTTAATAGAACAGTCCAGAGTTTAAAAAGGAAAAAAAAAATCAAAGTTTCTGGATCCTTTGAATTTTCCATTCGAGTTAGTGGAGTATCTCCAGGTTTGCTGGAGCAGACTGTGGTCCTGTAAGATGCATCTCTT
The DNA here is from genome assembly GCF_963924245.1 of Chroicocephalus ridibundus. Lineage (NCBI taxonomy): Eukaryota > Metazoa > Chordata > Aves > Charadriiformes > Laridae > Chroicocephalus > Chroicocephalus ridibundus. The sequence continues at coordinate 89,331,530 of NC_086287.1, forward strand.
GTGGTTCACCCACAATGCTATTTGGGAAAATTGGGAATCTTGCAAATGCTATACTATTATTTTAAAATAACTCAGTAGTTTGGTTTCTTATGATGCATGCAGGATGAGTCTGGAAACTACGGCAATCAATTGTGGCCCGGTTTTGGATGATAGTCAAGAGATTTCAGTACTGGAAACTTGTCCAAGATATCCTATAGGCAGGGACTGAGAATGAAACTTGTATTTCCACTCTGATACTCTATCACTCCTACTGCCATTTCATTCTTCCATTCTCCCACCACCACACTTATCTGGCCTGTTAGATTTTATATCTCTATCATAAGATTCCCAGGCCTGGAAGAACTTTCTTTTCAGCTTCTCTATATAGCACATTTATGGGGAGATGTAAATATTTGGCCAGAGTTACTAGGTAGATAATACAGAAAAAAAAAAAGTCCTTTACACAAAAAATGAAAAACAGCCTTGACAACAGGAGCTGTAGCCCAGGTTCTCAAAGCAAGAGAAATTATACTCAAGGAAACAAAAAACCCTCTTGTCCATAGTGTCAACGCCTCAAGGTTTTTCCTGCTTCAAAGCAGGACGGTTTCAGCCCCTCTAGCCAGTAGTTTCTCAGACTGTTCCTCAGTAACAAATCCCTTCCTCAACCATGGGAAGACCAGCCAGAGGCAACTCCTGAGCATAGAAGACCTAAGCATTCAGACCTAAAAACCCTCCAAGAAAAAGGGATGTTTTTAGAACCAGTGAATTTAGACTGAGTTCAGCTTCTTTACCAAGAGACCAGGCTTCTCTTCCAGGGCTCTTTGCCCTGAAGTGTTCGTTTTGATGTGTGTTTAATTTGCTTTATGTAGATGTAAGGTGGGCATACGGTGTGCTCTGGAGCTTACTCTGTTTATGCAGACTGTATATAACAATATTAAAGGGCCTGGGCACCTTGTAGCACTCCCGTTTGATTTGGGGAAATGAAAAGCAGCATCAAACAAGGAAAATACCAGGTTACATTATGTTTTGTGTTGCCACATATCTTATATATTTCATAAAACCTTGTAATAACAGGAAAAAACCACCCTAGGAATAGAAAAACATTACCAGCATTTATGATAACCTGCACCTTGAGTATTAACAGACCTGCTGAGTTTTTTTTAGTGTTATTCTCCCATGTAAATACAGTCTGAAGCAAATAGCAGACAACTGATGTTGCACTACAGAAAATCCCACATCAGCTGCATTATAATATTTTAAAATAATGTTACAACCTCTCAACCATCATATGCTATCAGCATTGCACTAGATTAGTTTTCTGAATTTTTTTCATCTTTGAAAATCTGGACAGAAGATTAGTTTAGGTCATACCATCAACACAATGAGTTTGGCAATTTCTCAGGCTAAATTAAGGACATATATCTTTATCACAGGAGCCCAGTTTTACCTTTGTTACAGAAGCTGAGTGCTTTGCACTTACACATGTACTTAATTTTAGCTTTGGTTGCATTTTTACAGCACTAGCTTGTGTAGTAGTGATAACATGGTTTAAGTTATGTGCTATGCATGTATATGGGGGCTTGTATGCAGAATAAAAATTTAAAAGCCCGACTGTAGCACAGAAAAGCTACAGTTATCCCACGTTAACATCCTGTAAGTTCACAGTTATTTCAGCATATGAATGTTTTTGCTGGATACGCTGCATACAAAGTGACATGGTCAGTGGCAAACCTCTCATAGTAATTCCACATACCTCAAAATATTCCTCCAGCAGAACTCCCCAGGTTGTCACGCTGTAATCCCAGTGAGGGGTAATTCTGACCCTCTCAAAGCAAACGCTAAGAAAAAAAAAGAAAAAAGAAAAGGGCTGAGTACCTAGACCAGTTTCCACACTGGATGAAGGTGACTTTCAGTTTTAAGAGGAAAAGGAGCCTCGCATAAGATCTAGACAGTTTGGTAGGGATCAGTTTCACAGCAAAAAGAATTGCTACGTGAACATCCATTAATTAATTACAGTTGAAGGCACTGCGCAGGATGCACACTCATCAGAAACACATTAGCATGAGATCTGGAGCAGGACAAAAATCCCCTCCCCAGTTCTGGAATTGGAAGGACTGACAGCTAAACTAGAATAAAAAACTAGCTGGGGGTACATGAAAGCCATTTAAATGAACTACTACCAATTCAAACAATTAGAGACACTTCACCTCATTATGCTTGTACATAAATACATACACTATATATATCTGTAATTCTCTTGGTTCTTTCAAAAAATCCCATGTGCAATGGTTTATGATAACATAAATTGTACTGATCTACTTCACAAGTCTATGCAACATACTGACAGGTTTCAAGGCCAAAGGCTGAAGCCCAGCCCCAAATATTATTTAAAACAAAGCCGCAAGATCTCCAAGCCTCAAACTGGCATGTTTCACCAGAAAGGTGATGATTTAAATCTACTAAATTTCACACAGAGTAAATGAACTGCTGAAACTTGGTCTTTAACCAATGCTTGGAGCAGACATCAAATTGCAGGGTCCGAGATGAGAAAGGTTCATCCAGAGGACACTGCAACAGGTCTGGGCCCAAATAGGTATAAACAACCAAAGTGAGCTGTACAGCTGCCTCCTTATTATACTCAGATGGCCAGAAACATATTTTATGTCTCAATGATGCAGTGTGCAAGGGGTGGGAAAACCAGTTCTCCGTTATTATGTGGAGATTTTAAAGGTGAACACATCTTTTAAAAGTCTGAAAGAAAAAAAAATAAAGAAAAATCAAATTAAGACCCAGCTGATAGCGAGCTTATGTTAGTGTTTAAGCTTCACTTGAATCAGAATCAGGAAGATTTATTTTTGTAACAGCTGGAGCCTTTAAGACATTTTATATCTCCCTTGCTCAGTGATATCGCATGAGAGCCATGTGCAATGAACTCCACGTGCGTAGGCATCTGAAGGACCGGAGAAGATGCTTCCGCAGCCTCACATGGCTGGAGTGCTGTGCTCTGTGAATCAAGGGGCTGCACCCCCTGGCAAAAGCACTGCAGAGTCAGGAAGTAAAGAAACATCACTCCTCCACCTTTTGCCTCCACCCAAAGTACTTAAACAGCCAAGCAAGCCTCCCAGGGAAAACCAGGTTCAAGCTACATATCTTGGAGCTTGAACCTATGTCCCGAAGGCTCCAACAGCCCTGCTGGCTTAGGAACTTGTTCTTGTGCCGCTGGGGAGCTTCCCCATCAATTTGCACGAGGGACACGAAGGACCTAGAAAAAAAAAACCCAAACATCTCAGTCCAAGGCCCACTCCTATTGAAGCCATTCCTTGCATTAAAGGTCTTCGCATCAGCCCTCAGGAACGCTATAATGGGTATTCAAGTATAAAGAGATAATACTAACTGGAAAATAGGCTAAATAATAATATTTCTAGATTGCCTTTAAGATTTCAAACAAGCATTAAGATATTTGTTTTATTAATGATTCAGATATATAAACTACGCATTAGGTAAGTTATAATATGCCCATAATTTAAAACAGAGCTCTTGGAAAAAAAAAAATTCAGTCATCACTGGCAGTTAATATCCACTCAAATACGGTTTAGGCCCGAAACAACGTTCTTAATGGCTAATTTTAAAGAGAAGTTTTTGAAAATGGGTCTTAAATGATGGGAGGCACTATGTATTTATGAAACAAAGTGGTTGCAGGACTTCACAATTTTCTTAAAATACCTTTTGTTGCAGTCAGCCACTGATCTTCATTTGCCATAAGGAAAGGTTATCAGAGCTTTGTGACATAATCTTTGCCTACCCAAATTTTCATACAACTGCATAAAACGTGACCTGCCCCAAGGAGTTTGCCTGCAAAGAGGACCATCAAGATCAGACCCGCTTCCTTAGAAACTAGCTGGAGTTTCGCTGCTCATTTTGATGAGACATAACAAGGCCCACTCTCAAAGCAATTACCTAGTTCCCAAAACCTAGTTTTCACCAAATCCCAGAAAAAAGATACCCACATCCCTGACAGTAGATTGTGATTCATAATCAGTCAAGAGTAACAGTGCCACATTTCACTAGATTCTCTATAAATCTCCTTATGATTCTACACCTCTTTGAGGTCAACTTTCACAAATTATGACTAAGCCATCAAAATCAAGTTAACGCCAAGAAATTGGTTTTGCTACCAAATACGGACTATTTCTTGATATATTTTATTTCCATTAATATCACTGCTTGCCTATGCATTAGAGCTTCTGCTGTCTTCTTGCTGTTGAGGCAATGGGAGCCTCAAGATTATTTTCTTTTCCCCATAAAAAAACACAACATATAAAAATAGCTTAATCAGGTCCTAGTTATTTTCAGGAAGCATCCAAAAAAGAGTGATTACAAGCTTAGTGTGGTCTACCAGATTACCTAGGTATTTTTATGTTTAAGTAATGTTAGTGGATTACCCTACATTAACAACATAATACAAATTAATGAGGCACTCTGAACAATACTCTTCTTTTGCTTAATTGCATATAATCTTAGTTTAGTTCAGTATAATACTAGCTGGAAACAATTAAATACAATGGTAAAGCCGTTCATCAAACTTAAGGAAGATCCATGCCAAGTATTCAGACCTCTTTCCCCTGAGGTTAGAAGTTTAAGATCAAAATAACACTGAATCATATCCCTACTTGTAGCCCCATTATCTTTTTCTTCTTTAGTTCTTAGACAAAAATTGATGAAGAAGCCTAATCTCTAGATTTTTATCAAGCAGTAAGAACAGATTCATCACTTGGTATAAATCCACGCTGCTTCCCTGAAGTCAATGGAGTTATATTAATTTACTTTAACCAAGGTCTGGGCCATTGCTTTTATCTATTCAAAGCTACAAGTACCAGATAACAATCATTCAGCTTTTTTTTTTTCCCAAATCAGAATCAGCACATCAAACGCCTGTTTGGTCTTGAAGAGATTATACACTTTTTATTGGCATAATAATTTGATACTGTTGAAAACGCTGGTTGAATATAAGCTTTCATTTTTTCCATTCTAATTCACCTGGGCTACAGAAGTGCCTAGTATGTACTTACAGATCTATAAATAATTAAAATTTGAGAGGGCTGTTGGGAAAATTGTCTCAACTGATCACCAGCCATCTCACCTGTCTAGACATATTTGCATAGCATTTATTCCTGTCTTTAAAAGGGGCCATATATTTTACGAACCACAGGTGCCAAACAAGGACTGAACAGAAGCATCTTTAAGTCAGGCACACAAGTTCCAGCAAGAGCCACTGGCCTCAAATCATTTAAGTGCTTTCACAAACTTCTCACAACCTCTTGTCTCATCCCATCTAGAACACATTTCTCTTCCACTTGACACAGATACCCACCTCTCTCATCTACAAACAACGTTGCTTTCCACAAACACCTTTGGAGTTAAAGACTAGGAGGTGCAAAGGAAGGCTTTGGGGAGGCAGGCGATGGTTAGCAAACACCAAGAGACTGTCAAAACAAGTCCATCACCCTTTGTTTTTGTACAATCCTTCTCCAGAGAAGCCATTTGCTCAAGCTGACTTAATGTTGTGAAAATACTGCCTTTAACAGCGGGTACAGAGCAAACAAAAGAGTAGCCTAAAATGAATATACCAAGTGCACTCAAAAATCCTCCCTCTCAGAGCAAGGCTACTCAAGAAATTGAAAAGCATGCTTACAATTTCCAAAAGCAGGTCATCAAAAGCAACAGCTCAGGGTCTTAATGATCCAGCAAAATAGTTCTTGATATCTTCTTCCTCCACTGCAGAACTCACTCCCATGGCAGCTACCAAAAAAAGCCTCAGAGAGCAGATTACAGGGTTTATACCCTCTTTCTCAGGAGCTAATTCACTGCAGCTGTAGCCAGAGCCACCCGCCCACAACCGGGCTCCCTGGCAACAATTTTGGTGATAACTGGCACCTGTGGTAGATGTTTAGTTCAAGGAGAACATTAACCTTTCCTGTGCCAGCGATTCAGCCCCAGTCTATATCCATCTCATCACAGCCTTAAACACACACAACTATTCCAATGAAAGCAGCCTGTTCCTCATTAGCAATTTCACAGAGTCCGAAAATAATGATGTGACAACAAACTCAACAAAATTTGCTCTAGGGCACAACAAGAAATAGACAAGATTTCCATATTTTTGGAGGACAATTTACTGTACTTGAAAGAGATGAATTCTTTCTGTTTACATTAACCGCCTCACTATTTGGTCCAATTATTCCTACTACTTCAGCAATCATGTTATGCTTGTTCAAGAAGAAAGAAATAACAACAGCTTATCTTGTTGAGAGCAAAGAACAAACAGTAAAAAATCAGTGGATGCACTTAAGCACTACAGTTGTTGCTATTGTGCTAAAGAGATGATTCATGTTCTCATAGCAACTAGGGTGAAAGAAAAATGCTCTTCTTCTGAAAAGGATTCTGTTGTAGTGGTTAAAGAACTCTTGAATAATCAAGCCAAATGGAGAGGGGAAAAAGCACTTCCCTATAAAATTATGTGCACTAAACTCAAGGACACGTTGATCTTTATATTATATCGATCTTCATACGTAGCTCGGTTAATAATCCGTCAGTGTTGCACGGTATTAAGCGAAGACAAAAAAGGGCAGCATCAAATATCAGAAAGCGCTTTAAATAAGGTGAATCTTCCAGCCAACAGCTGTGGCAACTGAATGTTTACCGAGGCTTGCTACAGCACGAATCTGTATCGTATATTCAAACCCAAATGCTCTTCAGTCAAAACCATTCATACAAATGATTCCTACCAGCTCTTTACAAACTGCCCCATACATTCTGCATTCACACGGCTAACTGGCCGCGAACGGCAAGCACCAAATCTTTTCTGGCACTGCTGTCACGCCATGCTCATGTGTCACTTCGCTCTCTCTGGATGCACATCACAGTCACAGCACATCGCGGGGCACCGGCAGGAGGGACAGAGAGGTTCGAGTGGACCGTGGTCACGTTAAGCTGACTTCATGGTTTCAGAGCACCGTGCTCTTGTCCTCACCCATTGAGGTTTACACTGTTATCACAGTCAAAATAGATCACAGCTTGCTAGCACATCACTGTCATGTTTTATTCATGCTGAATATGCTTTATTTTTTTCCCCCCATCCATTCATGGCAAACTGGCTTTCACAAAGCACTTGGTAAGTTGCTGCAGGCATGGAGGGCAAGCTTGTCCTTGACCTGTGTTTTAACACTCTCCTTTGCGGCAAGCTTTAGTTTCAAATAATGGCCAGGTTGTGGAATTAGGAATCGATATTCAGGAGCACTGGCAAGAGAGAGGGGGTTTAATTTCCTGATCCATGTCAGCGAGACAGCGAGTGAGACCTAGCCCAGGTAGCATCAGTTACCAGCACTACCTTCTGGGGCTGCTCCTAGAAAGAACTTCCTGAGAAGGGATAAATGCATTTGCAAACAGCTTCCCTTCCCTGGCTTTACTCTCCCTTCCTCTCTCACCGACTTCCTCTCCCTCCTCATCCTCCTGTCCTCCACTCACTCCTTTTCCCTTCTTCATTTAAAGGAGCCTCGGTTGTCACCGGTCCCCCGTGCCAGAGCTGCGTGTGACCGGCCGCGTACAGGAATCCCTGCCTCTGGCAGGACCGGCTCAGCCGCGCAGGCTGGAGGCTGTTTGGATGACAAAAAGCCACATTGGCCAGAGGAAAATTCATTAAGTCTCTTGAACTGAGAGCTGGGCAAAGAATTACTGTAAAAATTAGTAGAATCCCACCCAAATGAGGGGATCCCAAAAATATGCCTTTTATTCTGACCAAGGTATGTTCCGCATTATCCCTGCGAGGGAGTATTCAGCTGGTGGCCAACAGCTGGCTGCAAGATGGGCTGCAGCCTTTAATGTTTATTTCCTCTGCAAATTTGTGTTGCAATTCTGTAGCCACAGAGAGTTCTGTAAGTGACCTTTAATTAATAGTTTCATCCATGTAACACTCAAGAGTATCTGCCCTGTTAGTAACTAGTATTTTGGAAACTAAAGCCATATTGGTAAATTCTCTTAAAGGTTTTCTCAGCAAGTTTTGACATCTTTAATACAGGAAAGCGGGGTGGTAGCAAGATATCTATCAAGAGATTATTACACTGTTTCCTTAAGCTTATCCAAAGCTTTTTAGGAACTTTTTGGAATGCCCCATGGTTTCACCATCCTCTCTCTCTCCATGGGTTGGGATTCTGGCAGAGAAGCACTGCTGGGTATCAAAGAGCAGCAGAAGAGGCTGGATTGACTCAGACGCTGCTCCCAGCGGAATAAAGCCGCTGTGACTGCTGCGAAGTCCCGCTGGCAAGACACGACTGCAAGCTCAGCACCAAGCCCTGCAGCTTCTGGTGGGTGTGCTACAGCCATCTCCTCTGCATGTAATCATTCCTGTGGCTGTTCACTACTCATTTTTAAGACAACGACTGGGGCATGTGCCTTAGACAGAGTTCTCAAGGTACCCAGCGATATATCTAAACCGACACGCAAATTAAAGCACTGCCTAGTTAGGTAAATAGGTTTGAATGTTATTAAGGCTATTATTTTTTTTTTTCCAAACATGTGCAAAATATACAAATGTCTCATAAAGAAATGTTCCTCTGCTCTATTTTAGAGTCATGTTGAAACAGCTAAAATAACTTTCCCTAGACCGGGCATACCCATCCCAAAAACTGCCCAAAACCGAGATTAATCTTTGCCCTACATCCAGCAGCTTATCCCTCTTTTAGCTTCTTTGTGCTACTTAACCACCCCACCAGGCAGGAAACTTCACTTGAAAATCGCATCGAGGATGTATTTGTTGCAGTGTGGCCAGTGCAGAGGTGGGGAACGTTCCTGACATGAATTCTTCTCCGCTCCTCCAAGGTCTGGGAGCTCATACCCATTTGGAGCGCTCAAAGCACTTTTCCCCCTACACAAGCATTTCAGACATAGGCCAAAACGTCTTCTAGCTAATTTTGGTTTCCAGAAAAGTTAAGCTGCATGCATATGGCTCTATTATGACTAAATGATGCAGATCTAAGTACTCTGAGTTTACAGAAAGAAAATGGTTATGAAGCGACTGTTTTCACTAGCTCTCTTTGTGTGCTTAGAACATAATTAACTGGAGGACAGGCTTGCCCTGGCACAAGTCAAAAACGATTTAAACAGAGATCTTTCAAATTAAATGTTTGAGAGCCTGCTTGCGGGTTTTATGGATTTCGGGAGGGCAGATTCACATGGCAGAGTATGCCGGGAAGTATGGGAACAACACAAGAAATGCCCGTTCCATGCAGTACCTCTCTTGCCTGTCCATTCCTGAAGCATTACAGCAGATGATTCATGAGGCCGAGGGTGTTCTGCAGTGCAATTTACGGTCGGTGTTGGTGTTGCTTCTCAACACAGGAAAGAGAAACTTTAATACACCGTAGTCTGGGCCAAAGGACAAAATCATCCCCTGTAACAGCAGGCTGGCTCGCTGGACTCTCTCAGCCTGCTTGTTCCTGGTGGATGTCAGACAGGTGGCCCCACGTAGGTCACTGCTCTGTTTCCAGCACGCTTCAGCTCCAACAGCTTTGCTGCCCCAAGTCAACCCCACCAACATCTTCCTGTGACCGCTTGGCTTGGTCTTCAGGGAACTTGATCCCAGCAGCACCCTGCGAGACACTTTGCTCTGGGAACCTCGAGGCGTTTGGATGTTGTAGGAAATGGAGCCCAGCACGGACTGGAGCTCCATCTTCTTCCTTTATCGCAGCAAGATGACGGAGCTTAACTCGCTTGGACCCACTGCCAACAGCGCAATACTTTTTAAACCAGCAACAGTTTTCTTGCATGGGCTGCACTGTAGTCTGAAGCAGACTTATAAGGAACTTTTGTCAGTGTCAGCATCAGTATATTACAGTGCCTGCCACCATCCATGCCGAGCTAAGCCAAGGGACACATTCTTCCTGGAGACTCCCATGTTCAAGGGATTTCTCCTGTCTGGTTGAATTTATGGAGGACCAGCATAAATTATCCTGGATGGCTTCTAGGGGCAGAAAATGGTCTTGAAAGCGGTGGCCCTTTCTGCCTAGAAGATGAATTCTCAAATGCTCATTTTGGACACAAATTAGATCGACTACCATGGTGGCAACGCTAGGAGAGGAAAAGTTGAAGCTTGATAGCAAACATGCCCTGTACTTTTTCATATTTCTTTCTTTCTTTGACCGTGCTAGGTTATTAATGTTGTGGTAGGGATATGATCCAAGCCAAGGTGAACAAGGGTTACTGCTGCTGAAACAAGTGGTTCCCAGGCCTCCAACATGTTCACACCACTACCTTTGTGCACAGTAAAAAAAAAAAAAATTTAAAAATGCACAATTAGATCTCAACCACATCAGTCCCCTGATATATCACACTACCCAGCTGCATGAACATTAGTGTCTGACCCAAGGGGGAAGCAGAAATGTGTTGCTGGGGGCAGGGATGGTTTTATTCCTCAAAAGTTGCAGATGGTGTTATAAAAAAATAAAACTTCGGCTTGTACACAGCAGAGCTTTCTGGTAGACCCTACTGGAAGAAGGCATCATGCCTTGCAAAGGCTAATTTCTCCAGGAATTCACCTCTGTCCCCCCTTTCCTCCAGCACAACGTTGAATTCATTGCTGAAATGCCTTTGGCAGAGAGGAGTCGCATTTCTGCTTGGCTTCCCCAGATCAGATCTTGAGTGGCATGGGTTACATGGAGTCCAATCAGGATACGCAGCAATCTTCTGCTTTAGCCAGATATATCCAGACCTGGAGGTCTGCTACAGCTGTGTCGACAATTCAGCAAGTGGCAGTGCCAGAAATTAAATACAATATTGCTCTTTTTGGCTGCCAAAGTAGCTCTAAGGAACCATTTACACTGAGTACTGCAGAGTCCAAAATGTGGGAGGTATTGCCCAGAATGCAAGTGAAAATGTGACTTCAGAACTGCACGTTGGCAACCAGCCCTCCTGCTGCAAACAAAAAAGGCCAAGACCATTGCTAGTATGAACCGAGGAGGGGTGACTCCCCACTGGTGTTAGCAAAATGTGAAACAAAACAAAGCACCACAACCGTGATCCAGAAACTGTATGTCTATAATCAGATCTGCTGTCCTTCTCAGAGCCGTGGGTTGACTAAAATTTACATTAAGTGGGCTTCTGGAAAGCCATCCATCTCTTACAGATAGGGTACCACACACATATACATCAGGTGCTGTAGCTATACCTTGGGTTGAGCCACAACATGAAAAGTGGTAAGCCAGTTCCACATCTTTGGTTTATCATTAAAGTTCCTCTTAGCCCAACACGTAACCACCTGGAGTGAAGGAAAGATTCCCACAAATTGTGATTTAGGTTTCAGTCAGAGCCCTTAGGGGTCCGTTCGTTCCTTTACTCATTTTCTCTTTCACATGGTTTTCACTTGGACCACGTCAGTCTTTAAGGACGGTTTGCATACTTCAAGAAATACATTTCTTACAAAAGTAGACTGCTCCTTTCTCCAAGCACTGCTCTTCCTTTGGCCATCAGATTTGCACTGTTTCTCACAGCTATTTCTGTTTCTCTGCAAGTTACTCTTTAACAGAAGTGTTATTCCAAAGGGCATTCCTCTCAGGTCCAGTAGGATTATCTGGTGGGTACAATACTCCTCACCACGGCATCTCAACCCACTTCTATGAAGTATGAAAATGTCCAGAAGCTTCACTCAGGGGAAATGCATCGTTACATTTTCTATTGCTGAGAAACCAGTACTGCCTTGCTCTTCCACATGCTCAAAAAAAGTAAGAGGGAAGAACAGAAAAGCAATTTCCCCTTCTATTTCTTACAGGATAAAATAGTTTCTAGCAGATATACTCGCAGAACTGGAGAAGGAGCACTTCTCAGGAAAAAGCTATCTGGCACATCTACTGCTGGGCATCCAGAACAGAGTTACCTTGATAGAAATGCTCCGGTGTATTGCTGTTTGCTAAACGAGCAGAAAGTTCATTCTGTTCACCTTTGTGTCCCATTCATAAGCGAACTGCTGAAACAACTCTCCATTCCAAGCTGTCTCCCTGCCTAATAAGTTCTTTTATTGACAACTTGCCAGCGACAGCCCTAAAGTCAGCCTGAGAACATAAATACAGCCTCTTGAGCTTGCTTCAGTGTGTTAGAGGGCTGCTTTCAGTACTGTCGACAAAGCTTTAATGGTGTGAACTCAGAGCTTGAGTACTACTGAGCACTCCAGCGATCGACACCCACAGAACATTTCAGAGAGTTTCATTCCAAAAGTATTTTAGGAACTCTTGAAATCAGAGGCTTTCTCTCTGCTCTGCAAAAGCTCATTTTGGAAAACAATTTAGACCATTTTTAGTTGCAGAAATGTTGAGATAACCCCGCTTGCGGTGTCATTCTCCTGTTGCCTTCGTTTCCACAATGTCACGCTTTCAAGCCGCCTGCTTTTGCCGTCCAGAGGGTCTCGCCTTTCCAAAACACCTCTGCACTGCCATTAACATATATTAAAAGCAGCACTTCCTGTTCCAGCTCCATCCCGAGCAGCTCGAGAGATGGAATACGTCTCGCTGGCCTCGCTGCCTGCTGGGTGTCGTTATCCTTTGATTCAACCTAGAGGAGGCTCACGGCTGCTCCGGGTCGCGCAGCGCAACACGAACGGCGCTGGCTGGGGGCAGCTCTCGGACAGCTCGTCTTTGACCTCTCCCTGCTTGTGAAGGCGGCTCATTAAACCCCCCCGGGTCACAGCTAGGAGTTCAGAACTTCCTTACCTCATATTTTTCCATCATACAGAGCAATAAACTGTTTTGGGAAATGAGCGCCTTGTGTCCCATTCGTGCTTTAAAGCGTCTGTCGTCTTCTTTTTCACTCGTTTCAAGCGAACGTGCTGCGGCACACAGCCATCACAGAGCCCCGCGCGCTCCCCGTCCCAGCTCACACGAACTTGGGGCTTCAGGGCTGGCCTACACACAAAAGTTGCACTGGTTTAACAGTTTTTTAATCTAAAGCAGTGCAAAAGCCGACACAAAGGAAAAGCTACTGGTTTGCAACCATCTTATACAAAAATTAGACAATTACTGGTTGATGCAGCCATTATGGTAACTTCCTGATTTAAACTAATTCGATGTAAGCTGGTTACAAACCAATTTAAGTGTGTCCAATCAGAGACAGACACTGGTTTAGTTAAATGGATTTTGCAGCTGAACTGATGCTACTATTGTGCGTGGACAAGTCCCCACGCTGGCGCAGCCTGCTCCTCCATCGCTTCTGTCTGCTTTCATTTACACCAGGACCGTAAACGTTACCGGCTCCTGGCAGTCCAGCTGAATGCCCACGCAGAACAAGTGGAATGTTAGTACAAACCCAGAATTTTTTCATTTTGCTGCTCCCAAAGAAGAAAAACATTAGTATTTTATCACGCAGCATATAACTCTTACTGACTAGCCTCCTACGGACGGCAGTCAAGCGTAAGAACCATTATAGGAATGAAACCCCATAGTCTCATATTTCAGTGGCAAAGGATCGTCATCTCCGAGCACGCAGCCCAGCACATGGCTGGGCTAATTCTAAGGAAATGGAGGTGTCACCCTCGTGTGAAGCCAGTGAAAATGAGCAGAATTAGGCGCAGTGTCTCCAAGCATTCCTGGAGAGCAGGAGAGCGATTCCCTGCCCCAACAGCACCGTTAGAAAAGGGAAGGCAGCGAAGCTGGTGCTCAAAGGTACCTTGCCATGACTTTCACTTGCTCCCCATCTCACACTGAAGGTTTTGGCTTTGTGCAAATTAATACAGGCTGTCCCTGCGTGGTGCTGCTCTGATCTCAGCTATTCACTCGAGCTTTAGTAACACTCTCCTGGAGTGCCACTGGAGCACGATGCTCCTCCCAGCTCATCAGTCTTCTTCTTGGTCTTACTTTTCATGACTGTGGCATCTCCCCAGGCTACATTTCCTTCTGACCCATGGAGCATGGCTCGTCAGCTCGGAATTAATCATCTCCCCCTCTAAAAACCTGCTTCTATTAATACGAACAGATTTGTTCTGGGAGTAAAGACCCAGACGACACCACGCTACCTTTCCCGTCCATTGAGTTACCACCAATTCAATCCAATATGTGAAATTCAGACAAGTTTCAAATGACCACAAGAGCTTGCCCTTAAAAATACCTCACTTCCTATAAAAATGTAGGGGAAACCCAGTATTTCTATCTTCATCGAACAGCGTTCTGAATTGGATTTTTAAAGTTTTGCCATAAAAAAACCAAAGCCAATTTTATCAGAACACTCTAGGAATTTCCTCATCAAAGTTGTACGTGGCTGAAAAGGCATTTCTCATCAAAACCCAAACATTTTGCAAAAATACTTCAACCAGCTTAAACAGTAATGCAATTTTATAGGGCACAGATAGAGGTCCAACATAATGATATATTAGTATGTTGAGCTATCACTGGTCTGTGATACTACAATCTCTTAAAAGCTTGGAGCATTTTAATAAGAAGTGAGGCCCAATTCAAAGTAAAGAGAAAACCCTTAAGCTCAGAGTAGACATATATAAACTGACAGGCTGACTATATTATCTAAACTGCTGTTTTATAGCCGTATTATGCACTCAATCTAAAAAAAAAAAAAAAGTAACATAAAAAAACGTATAAAGATAAGGCTCTAGTGAGGGGTGGAGTTGTGTTTTTTTCATTAGATACATTCTTTGATTCCCCTGCCTAAAATGCTGCAGTCAGCAGTAGCTTAATTCTAAGTTATAATTAGGGTTATGCATTAAACCAGGACTCTTGAGCATGTCTAACCTAAAGAAGTTCAACGCATAAATGAGAAACAGACCTGTGGCTGGCTGACTTGGCATCCACCGGGATACCAATACATAGTAACAGAATAAATTTAAAATGAAAATTAAATGTGGTCATTATAGCTTAAATTGATGTCATATTTGCCAACTGTTTACGAAAGGAAAATTTAAAGATAAGCATGGTTTTGGAGGAGGCAGTGTGCCCTGATACACAGCAGCTTGCTGTGACTTGGGGTGCATTTTAAAATAATTTAACACTGATTTTACAGCCTGCAAAAATGATGTCAACATCTTTTTTTTTTTTTTAAGATTAGTTTCCCCCAAACTGTACATGGTGCTTAGATGCACAACTGCATGGCACGTGTTAGCTAACGAAAGACTATTTTTAACTTTGAGAAATTTGGTTGCTTAGTAGCACTGGTTATTAACACCAGCAAGCCAGAGTGAAACACATCTCCAAGAGACTTAAAAGCTTTATAAAATTAAGTGAAGATGCCCCGATTAGTAGGATGTTACCGGGCTTTCTATTTATTGTATTTTGTATTTCTGGCATAAAAGCCTTGCATCTTCAAGGACAGTTTCCTTCAAAAACTGAACAAGATGGTGAACTGCAGAGAATAACTTTTCCAATTTTCTGCATTTCAGCAAATATTTCAATTGGTGTGAAACACATTCTGTTTGGATGCTTCTAAACCCTTTTAAGGTATGAGGCTGTTTAGCAACAGAATGCATTTTACAAGTGTGCAGCTTAATCTCATGCAAATTAAGTATTAAAGTACGTAATTGCCATGCTAATGAACCAGAACTGCAGAAGGGCAAAACTGGACGTAAGCGGTGGTTGAGCGTAACTTGCATGTACCTTGCAACCTGGGGATATGCCTTCACGTACCGACGGCATCTCTGGATGTCGGGAGGGATTGCCACAGCCTCGGCTCCCTCTGCCCACGGCCAAGGGAGAGGCTGTGAACGAGACGTTCGGCAGGAGACTGCTAGTGCTGAGAGCAGCGATGAGCAGGGAGCTCCTCCACTGACCTCCATGTTACAACTCCTGCCACGTCGAGCACCTTCCTCCGGGTGTTTAGAGGTCTGGGAAGACGCGTGAGCTTCCACGCTTCTGTGCAAATCAGGCGCAGAACAACAATGGAAACACTATTTAGAAAAGGCGGAGGCTACTGTTTTGGGGTTGTTTTTTTTCTTTATGATTATACACGCTCAGTGAAGAAACAAGATGCTGAGCTCTCCGGCAGTGGCTCATTCAAATATATAACTTAGTGTTTAAGCATGTGCTTAATTTTAAGCAAAAGAAGTCCCTTTGAAGTCATACCATAACAAGTCATGCACCTAATGTTAAGACACATATTTAAGTGCTTTATTGGACCGGAGCCAGAATGCCTCACTTGCAGGATCCAGCCTTCAATACGTAGGTTTAGATCTTAATTTACAGACCTGATCTTAAGGAATAAGATTGTGCAAAGCTGAAAAAACTTGCTTTGTTATCACATCCATTACCCTCCCCAAGTCCTTTGGGAACACATACTCTGCAACAGGCCCTGTGGACATGCCTTTATACACAGCTGTTGCAACCACACCGAAAAGTTGGCCAACCTTCAAAGAACAAAAACTTGATTTTATGTGTGTATATATATATACATTTTTATATATATACATACACACACACACGTGTGTGAGTGTGTACATATGCATGTTATGCATCCATGTGTGCGTGCATATGTATCAGCTTAAGAGGTGATGAATTAGAGTTAAACATTTGTTTTTGTAAGTCGTATTGATTAAATCAGTGATGTTTCCTAAATAATTAAAGGTTTGCTTTGATCTTTGATTGTAGGCTTGGGTTTATGACAGTTAATGTAAGTATCTTTAAATGATTCCATCCTACGCTCACCTATTACCCAGCCTCGCACAGGGTCACTGGCGTTCATCTGACAAGAAAATGAGGGAATTCAGGAAGCAAAACTAGCACAAAACTATTCAACCGAGGAGAGGGGGCGGGACTCAGTTGCCTGCCAGTTTAAATCTCTGAACTGAATCACGGTGAGGTCAAACCGTCGTCAGTGCCGACACCGGGAAGCTACCTGAGCAGGCGCTGGCGACGGAGGGTGCCCGACCTCCCGCAGCCCTCGCCAGCAGAACCCTCCCGCTCCTCTTCCTCTCTCGAAGCAAATATTTCAGCAAAAGAATGCTAACCAGGATTCTTATGTAAAATAACGCCTTTCCTTAACGCGGTCTTTTCTGCAGATACAATTGCTAGTTAAGGAGACAGAAGAGGTTAATCATCCACCCGGGTGACGGCGAGCTGCCTAACAAATAAGCAGAGATCAGCCCAGACGCCCTTGGCGCATGTAAATCAGCATCGTTTCATCAAGCTCAGAGCTTACACCATCCTGCACTCACTCAGGATCTAAAACCGAAATCTGTAAATGAAAATGATGCTAATTACAGTTCACCACCGAGCAACACTGCCTTAATTTTAAGGAAATGAAGGAAACGGGCTTGCTACATGACAGTCGATATCATATTGCCATACAACTAACTTAAAGTTGTATAAGTTAGATTATAACTTTTGAAGAAGCAATTATGATTTTATTGCACCCACTCTGCCGATGATTAATGCAGAGAGCCTAGGGGAAAATGCATCCTATCATTTGCTAACATGCACTATAATTATGCATACCTCTCCAGGTACTGTAATTTAGGACTTAAAAAGCAACATTCTGAACGAGGACTGCTGCACTTGTAAAACATTACAGATGTGTTATCATATAAATGAGGTAGCTTTGACATGATAGTGTTCTAATAAATCCTCGGCTAAGATTTGGAGACAAGATATGTCAAAAGCAAAATCCAAACTGTCTCTTAATCTTCTACATAAACTGTTTATTTTTTCTGAGCCCTACAATAATACATGTGTCAAGAAGGCATTAATGGTTTCTAGATTAAAGTACGGTTGGGTCGGATTTTTTTTTCCTCTTTACGGGTCATCTTGAGAACGCTCATTTTAGTTAAATTAACTCAGCTATTTGCAGGTTTTAAATGTGAAGCAAAATAAAACTGTTTTCACCAAATTGGGAACTTGTGAGATGAACTTCATAAATAACAAACTTATTTCACTCCATTTCAGGGAAAGTTTTTAAATAGCTAACGCTGAAGGATATTCTGTCAGCTGGAGAGCTTCATTTCAAACCATTTGCAACAAATCCAGAAGAAAAAAAAGCGAAAAACACCCCACTCTGTATTCAGTGAGATGAATTTATGAACCCCTCCCCAACTTATGTTCATTCTGTTTACTTTTTATTTAAATCACAGTACTGACGATCTCTCAACCAAGACCGGGGCCCCATTCTGCTACATAAGATACTGGAAAAGGAGTTTCCAGCCCTCTGCGCAGCTTAGTTTACAGTTCAACCCATCAAAACAGAGACGTTTGGGAAGGGAATGGTAGAAAAGCAGCAAATGCCAGGCTCATTCGCAGGTTAGAAACTTATGAAACCTGTATTTCTCAGTGCAATCTGTATTCAATCACAATGCTTCTCGGTGTTCCTGATGCTGCCCACTTATATGTCCCTCATCCCCAGCAAAAAATTTCCTTTCCTTTTTTAAAATACGCTGCACAGAACAGATCACACACATGCACAGAGTCACAAAATTGTCCCGGGCTGCTCCTGGGAAAAAATAGCACGGTCCTTCCCAGCTTTTAATGGAGCGTTTCTAAAAGCTGTCTCAGTATTAGTGGAGGAAGAAAAAAAAACAACAAACCCCAAATAAACAGGAAAGGCAGGATTTCACACAATAACGCGTGAACAGCAGTTGCATGTTATACCAGCATCTGCTCTAATTATGTTATGTGAGTGGTTCAACTGCATTTTGTGGTTGACTGCGCTGAAAGCCTCCCATAAGTTGGGCTGGTAGAATTCAAGATTTATTGCCATTCAAAATCAACGGCTAAAATCAACATATATCTGTAGTTATTCATTCCAACTTGCATTGTCAGCCATAATTTTTCATCAATTTCATCTTTTTTTTGCCAGAACAACAACATAAATTAAAAAGCTTTTAAACAATGTGACCACAGGAAAAAAAAAATCCAAGAGAGATATTTTATTTGATATACTACAAACACCCTCGTTTCCAAAAGCAGATTATTTTCAGGTGTATCACACTGAAATTAATTTTTAAACTTTGAAAGAAACACTCATATTTTTTATTCCATGAATATTAGCTCACTTCTGCTTTCCAGTTCTGATTTTTGAGCCAGCGAACAAAAATTCTTCATTGTATTCCCTCACTTGCCTGGAAAACCGAGCTAAAGCAGGGACGTTTTTATTATTTTTATTTCAGTTTTCTGCAAACATTTTGTTAATTGCTCGCTATTTGCCTCATCTTGCCTGATGTGAAAACAATCAGGTAAAGAAGCTTTCCGTGACTTTTAGAATCACTATTCTTGCAATTGCTCTGGTTGCCGGTAGTGTCGTTGTTGAAGTAAAGCACAGCCAGCCTTCTGAGGTGCTTGTAAAAAATACATTTGTCCTCTGTCCTCAACTTTTCAAAGCAAGCTGAGCATACACTCAATATTCACATGTATTTCTCATAACATCTGGCAGTAGGTTCTGAAAATGATCGCCGCTCTTTTTTCCAGCAATGCAGCAATCCCTTCGCTTTGCGATCTCCTCCTTCTCGGGCAGAAATCAAAGCCAGCCTCAGCTTTCCCACATTCGCATTAAAAAAACTGCATTAACATTTTGTAGGACTCTTTTAAATATCCGGTCCTGCAGAAACTGATACGCTGTTTTGCACTGATAAGATAGACCTGTTTTACAAAGAAACTTCTCAGGCGAATTTTACAACCCCAATCATTTCAATATTTCTCTCCAACACTGTAAAGACAGAAGGGATTACTGCCTACTTGGTGTCACTTGGAAGATACTGGTCTGCAGCTTCGTTCAATCGGAAAAAGGAGGATTTGGAAATGTTTTGTTACTGATAATGCTGCTCACTTCTTGCGTGAGGGGAACGACTGACCCCAGGCCTTCGTGACTGCTTTGCACTGTTTCAGAGAAGAAAAACTCAAAGCTTTCATGCATTTTTAAAAATATTTGTAAAGGTGTCAAAGCCCCTCAATGGCCATGGAGAGGTCTTCTGGCTCTTCTGAAGCCTTGCCAGTGCTCTCCTCACCACCGTGTCCGTGTTGCTTTGGGTCCGGTCAGACAAATTCCCAAGCGGAAAGCACTGCTGGGGAACATGAGTCTTTTCGCAGCAAAATCAGAGAGGAGGTGATTTTGCCCTGCAGAAAACGACAGCAGAGAAACAAGTAACACTTTTGCTCGGGTCAGCCCACTCTCCAGAGGTTAGAGCAAAATCAACTGCCGTCTGAATGAGACAAGGACCAACGGGAATATGCAACGGGCAAGAACGCGCTTGAGCTGCATCTCCAGCAGCCGGCCCCGTGCACACCACTGAATTAATGGATTGAAATAGTTTCTTCAGCACAAGTTGAATCCTTTCAGAACACTATTTATGAAAAAGCCCCAAATGGAGAGATTCAGCTGTAGCAATAACTGACCTTGGATACTCTCTACATTTACACCTTTATGGCAGGAAGCCACTCCAATTCTGGATCGTCATCAACGCAGGAAAGTAGATGGACAAGTACTTCACAAGCTAGCTCTTTTTTGATCATTATTTGGAACAAATATGCAAATTACAGACTTGCAAATAGAAGTAAATGTTCTCATGCTGCAGAGCATGCACTAAAATACGTGCACGCGCCATCACAAGATTTGCTTCTTTACAAATATGGCTGAACTTGTTTCCATAACGGTTTGTGTTTGTTCTTTTCCCTCTTCACATTTAGTTGATGTAAATTGTAGGTTTCATGCGCTCTGAAATGATGTTCACTTCATCAGCATTTCAGCACTATTTTATCTGTATATAAAGATCCAGCGTCCTCACTCCTAACGCTCTTCTTCGCATTTTTTACCTCAGATTCTTTATGCTTTGTGCAATACTCTTCCAGTGACTTCCTTCTCTGACTCATCCCCACGAACTAACGCAGCAATTTTGTGTGCCGCTCAAGCAGGTTCTGCACATGTCTGCTGTTGCATCACTCCCTTTGGATGATTTAACTGCAAAGCATTGCAAGGTAACCAAGATCATCACGACAAGGTTTTGAAAAAAAAGGACAAGTACGCAACCTTGCTTGCACTTAGCATTTTTATTGCCTTTTCAAGCTAAAGAAGCACACCTACCAAACTTACCAATTTTAATAGAGCTCCACTCTGGCTACACTAAATAAAGGAAATACCGTCCTTGCTTTGTACGTTAAAGAATAAACTAATTCTTGTATCCTATAATGGTTTCCGGGGACTACAGGCCGTCTGGGTAGACTTAAATTGGCCTGAACGACCTGCTGAGGATCACTGAAGTGCAAAGTTGACCTGGCCACAATTGTGTTGAGTGCATGGGTCATGTCCTCAAGACTGCTCCCATGATTGATACAGACATCTGTCTGCATATACCGCCTAAACGTCTGACAGGAAAAGTCAATACTCGCGATCATGAAATCACGCAGAAGTGACAAAGTGAGCAAGATTTATTTCTTATGCAAGGTGAGATTTCACACCACTGTTAATCCTTCAGGACCGTTGGCAGGGATTTTTCCAGGCGAAGCCATGAGTTTGAAGACAAGAAGACAATTTTCCACTGCCATTAGTGACAAAGCAGCTCTGTATCTATCTTGCTTGAAATTACCCTTCGGAATTCTCTGATAAAAAGAAGAATGGAAAAATGGGAAATACTGATAAATGGTACCGCAGAGTGAGTGGATTTTAGTTCTGCCTTCTTCTCCACCTGCTACAAATTTATTAGTCAATTCAAACACAGTATTTGCATTATATCTACATGTAAGATGCCAGGCAATCAGAAACTGTTTAAACTTCACATGGAGATGCTCAGAAATTGTGTCACTGGTGGCTTGCTTTATTTCCTCTGTACCTCCAATCCAAAAGTTTCAATTTAAATGTCTCCTTCCACAGGGGAAAACAGAAGAGGTGAAACTGCAGGATGACAAGGCAATCTTTCCACTTAATAGGCAATAAACAATAATACCCATTTTTATATGCGTTAAGATGAGATGGGGTTCACTGACTGCTTAGGTGTAGGTGGTAAAGGGAGGGCTGGAATTTTAAGCCACGGACTTCGCTTTGTTGGAGGGAAGCAAATCTCGTGCCAATGCTGTGTTGAATGGTACCCACAGGAAGCATCATGCATGACTATTTGGACGTGAAGTGACAGGTTAAACGGGCAGCTTTCCCCACTGGGTAAAAAAAAAAGGCTACATAATCTTGTGAATACCAGTACCAAGACTGCTCGACATAACACTAAGTATGAAACACTTCACTCAAGTGCACCCAGCCACAGGTCTGCTTCACAAATAGATTTCTAGTCAGAGATGCCACAAGATGCTGTGTGAACGTTTAGTAGGGCAATACTCACGAAAACCCCAGAGAAAAAAACCCAGCATTCATTGCAGTGAATGTATATTAAGGCGTTTTCATTCCTTCATTTTTGTCAGAGGAGAAAATCCGAGCAGGCAGCGTAAGCAAAGGCACGTGGGAGCATGGAGTACACACGCTGCTGTGCATCATAGGTGTAGTAAGAGAATATAGATATAGTAAGAGAAGATCAACCAACGGTTCGAGTTGCCAACACACACACACACACATCTTCGGGCAGAGGTGTATTAAAAGAACAAAAGCACTATGATATTTTCCAACTTCATCTTTAAAAAGAAACCCAATCAAACTAAGGAAATATCCCACCAGATAATCAAAAAGGTTACTTGACAATAACTCCAGTTCTCGCTCTGGCACACCAGTCATTCCCAGTCTTCCAGGAATCCACTGTATTGCTCTTTGGAGAGTTCTCAGAGTCCCAGCACACCAATGGAAGGTGGTTAAGTTACACAAAAATCTCCGCAGTGTTGCTTAGGAGCCAATCTTTGGAGTCTATAATGAAAATCAACATCTGTGTATTCCAGAGACTTTGAACTTCAGGTGTTTCACACTTCCTGCCACTCAATTTATGGAAAATGCAAATGAAAGTAAAGCAGATAAATGTTCTTTAACATCAGGAGGGTTTTGTCATGTTTGAAATCGCATTGTTCTGAAGGAGTGGATTAATTTAGCCACTACCCAGGACACCAAAGGTTATGCTTATAGTGGAGACGAAATAGAACCCGCACATACTTTGGTAATGTTACATCATCAGGATAGTAACAATAAAAGCAGCTTGCCATTTCTGTGCAGACCAATTTCAAGCAGGAGGTGTCTTGTGCTCCCCCTTAATAATGAATCAGGCTGACTGACATTTGAAATGGCAATAATTTCCCCAGGAGATGCAGCTGCAATCTTAGTATTTTCTGTTCTTGCTCTCAATCTGATTTCTCTTATCCACAGTATGAGGCAGCTGAGTATAATGCAGGAAACATTACCAGCAACAATGCTACAATTAATGCTGCAAGAAAATGAATATTTGTCTACAGAAGAATAGATTTTAGAATACCTAGGGGAACTACTGTACTTTGAAAATGAAGCCATTTTGTGTGTTTATTGAAATGCACTCATATTTCTGTGGTTACACTCTGACTAGTTAACCATATCAAGGTAATAAGCGCATAGGCAGTTTTTACTGTCCTGTATTAAAGCTGTTTACTGAATGCTAAGTAGTCCAGGTCTATTCAGAAAACAGCCTATTTTGGCTGTAATCCATCTATACGTTTCCACACCTCGCTTCTTCCATTATTAAATCCAAGAACTAGAAAGGTCATGGCAATTTCTCTTTGATTCAGAGCTGTGACTGCAGAGGACATCCCAACGTGGAAATGAGTCCTACAGCAGCAATACAGGACCGTACCACAGAAAGAGCGTTTCATGCTGTTATTGGTGGATGTGGAGGTGGACAGAAACGGTGATTTCCCATCTTTTCTATCTCAGGGTGCCTTTTTTTCCAGTTTTTAAATGCCAGAAAGCCAAACAAGTGTCCCATTCAGCTCCCTGGTGAGATGGGATAAAGAAACAGAAGCTATCAGAACACTCAAGCCTGCAACCAAGGCCCAAATTGAAAGGTGCTATTAATAGAGAGAAATAAGCAACTAGACTTCCAACAGCTCTGGACACAATAAGGCTTTAGAATAAGCTAATGCCCCCTTGACCATCTGCATATCATCAATCAGGTCATCCAAGAAAAAGATCTATAAATAACCTGTCTGACCAACTCTGAAAAGGCTTTTGATACAATCCTTCATAAGTGCAAATGGCAGCAGTCAGACCACCTTGTTTGTGAGCACAAGAGTCATTTGTCCCTATAAATCAGCTAGTTGGTCAAAAACCTTTCATGCTCGCATTTGATTGCATCCACAGAACAGTACAAACAACAAGTTACAGTGAGTCAGCGGCAATCCTGCACTGAGACCTGGGAGCACCCACAGAAGAGCAGAAGTCTTACCCCAGAAGGTCCCTGCTCCTGGCTGGACTGGGGTAACTTACCCCACATAGCTCAAATACAGTAGAGTCACATCGTTTCCTGTCCATCCCCTTAATTTATTATATCAGGACATTTTAAATGACTCCAGACAAAACGAAGGCCCAACTGCTCTAGAGAGAAGCCTCTCGCCTTCTGGAGCATGGCTCTGAAATCCAAAACAATGACAATGCTGAGTGTGGTTTTAGCGAGTTCTTGTAATGATGCCTGTCATCCAAGGTAAAAGTTCAACCTGGAGTCCACAAATCCAGCATCTCCTTTGCCTAATATGAACTCTGAGATTCACCTCATCCCTTCCTCCCCAGGCCCCACCAGACCAAGTCTCTCTGTGGGTCTACTCCCCAAGCCTTACAGGCTTTACTTATCAGTATGCTGGAGCTGTGGGTCCAGCACTGACAATCTGAAAACTGCCTAGGACCCTGGAGTACGAGAACATGAGCAAAATCCTCTTTGACATTCCTAAGGAGGTCTTTAATAATGTAGCCCTCAGGTTAAATAAATATCTTTGATCAACAGGGCATAGTTATTTATTATTCATTTACTTCTATGCAAGAAATACAGGTCATCCTCTGAACCAGGCACTGTCACATTCGTTTTTAACTCATCTGGAGATAAGCCTTTATTTATTGGAAATGATCATAATCCCATTGGCTTCAATAGAGTTTCAAGAGTTGAAGTCATCAGCTAATCCATATTATAGTTACTAACTGATGATCCTTCTCAAGCAATTAAAGCTGTGTCCCTCAGATGACATATAGTTTGTTACAAAGAATTCAGAGTCTACATGGGGGATCCGTGACTTCCCAAAGTGTTATGTGAAGATACTGAAAATCTGAGACTATTTTCTTCATAAAGAACTATTTTGACTTAAATGTTTTTAGCAAGGCCTCAAGACATTCAGTCTTTCTAGAATATTTATTTGGTTTCTGACTTAACCACCATTTTGATTTTCAGTTGATTCCAGTGGATTTATGCCGGTCCCCCAGCGTACTCCACCTATGGATCTGCTCCATGAAGTCAACCACATTTTTGTGGATGGGCTGATACAGTTTTCTTTCTTATTTGCTGTGGGTTTCTCTTTTATGCTCATGAGCTAAAATAATAATGAAACTCTACTTAGTGCTTGCATTGTTTTCCAAAGACTACTTTTCACTGAAGTAAGCGTGGGGACAGATTTTTTTAATGAAATAATACTGTTTACTACCAAAAAATATTTAATCATAATTACATTAAGAAACATACATAAAAGCTAAGTAATAAAATAAAATGAGCTGGAGAACACAAAGGGGGGGAAAAAGACAGAAAGGATTAAGTAGAGTCATATAAGGAATAGATTCTATTTAATGAAAATTTCCACAGTGTTCAACATTTTTATTATGGTTAATAGCACTGTGCTTCATTTTTGTCTGCAGTAATTGTGTATCCTTAATGAATGGGCACTCTTATTTCCCCATTGAGCACTGACAGAAATTAATAAACCTAATTCTGTAGGTTTAAGTTTAATTCTAGTGAAATATATAAAGCAGTTACATTTTCACTTAGCTACTAACTGGAACAGAAATGGGTTTAAGCTTTTCAGCAGCTTAATAGGGAACAAATTGGGTTTTCTTTTATTTCTTTTTTTTCCCCTCTCTTTCAGTACTTGGGTCTATTTTTGTTGCTGCGTGCAAGAAAGGACATGTCACGGCTGGTGAGGCTGAACCAAGCCTGCAGTCAGAGTTGTTAATTTATTTTTTTTTTAAGTACAATTACTAGACTTAGCCCTTTGTGCCAGCCTTGCTGTTAATGATTGGTAAAGACCATCTCCTTGGTTTACACTTTGATACAGATCGCAAGCCATAGGAGACTTCAGACTGCCACCTAGAAAACTCAGCTATCATGGCACTCTGGAGACAAGCTTTCAGGTTCCCTCCTTGTCTGGTTATGCAAGGTAGTAGACACAGAAATAATCTGAAGCTGAGCAAGAATTGGGTGATATTGGATAAAATTATAAAAGCCCTCTTTGCTGAAAAAGGAACTGAGTGACCTGATACCTTCCACCAAATTTCTAAAAAAAGAGAGGAGTCCCACCTTGGATGTTACCTGTTGGGTAACGTTCATCGCATCAACAAAATCCATACACCTGCCCACCGCGGTACCGCAGCCATGAACTGAGCGTGTAACAGATGGTACTTCCATACTGGTTGCGAGACAGACTGCTTAGGCCCCACAATGTAAAACCTTTGCTAATCTCCGCAATAAACCCTTTCTAGCAGAGGGCCGGGTGCAACAGTTCAAAATAAAACTGAAGTGAATTCGCAGGTAGGTAAATAACTCAAAACCACAAACTGGAATTTAAGGCAGAACTTGATCGTGAGACTCTGAGGTACAGCGCTCAGCCGCCGCTGAGACCTAGGCAGTGAAACTAATGTGGGTCTTGTTTCTTTTTGGATTAGCAGTTTTTAAGAGAAACTCCAGGTGCTGAAGGGAGACGTTTTAAGAGCCACCGCTGAGAGCCTGAAGGACTTGGCGTGTTCCCTTTTGAAAGAACCAGTATTGTGACCACAGGTGGGCAACAGTGAGACAATCACTTTCTAAAATACATCATTTTAAAAACAAGAATAGAAACATCAGTCTGGCATCATGACAAAAGTGCTCTTTGGGGAATAATTATATGGATTCTTCCTATCCTACAGTTTCAGTTTAGAGTGGGCCAAATCCCCAGCTGGTTTAGATCAGCCACTGATTTACTCCAGCTAAAGACCTGGCCTGGTTTTTCATTTCTATTATTACCTTATCTTTTACAGTCCCCACTGTCCTAATTTATCATCTGTGTTAGAAATGGCAGGAGCACGGTAAGGAGTAACCATGAACAAAGGAGCAAAGACAGGGAAAACCTAAGATTAGAGCAGAGCCACATCACGAGCTCTTCTGTACCCCCATCTGTCCATTTTGCTAGATCATGGGACCAAAATATAGTTGAATCATACGTAAAGACGTGGAGACAGAGGAGGCGGTGAGAAGACAGTCAGAGGCAGAAATCAGACATGAGGAGGGTTTTAAAGTTGCTACAAGGAGGAGACGTAGGAGGCCAACAGGAGAGAAGATGAAGTTGCTGGTGGAGGAGGTTGGCCTGTGCAGAAGCAGCAGCAGGAAGGACGTGAGCTGCTGCGGGGGGGTGGCAATTTGGGGGACGCTGGAGCACAAAGGCACAGGGAGGGGAGGGTCAATCGGCTTCGAGCTTCACCATTCGGCAACAAGAGCTGATGTAAGGTGTGGGGAGGGTTGGCCTGGGAGCTGGGCACGTCCTCTGTTCCTGCTTTCACTGTGGGTTTGACAAGCTCTACCTACCCAACTGGGGATCCAACACCACATAACCCTGGGTGAGCAAAGAAAACGACTGCAAAGGAAGTTAAAGAATAACTTCCTCCTTCTCCTGAGACTACAGCTCACTGAGCTGGAATAGACTCCGAATCCAGGAGGAGGTTCTCCAGAGAGAAATGAAGTAATATGCTATTGTGTGTCTTCCCAAAAGTAGCCTTTTCTCATGCCCCCTTTCCCCAGAAAAGGGTAGCTGCAGCTGCAAAGCCTGCCCTGAGCTGCCTCTGCCCGTTTCTGTCTGTTCTGTTAGCCTCCAAGGTTTTTAAGTTAAATATTTTGTGAGAGATTAGTGTTGAAAAGAAACAAACACTTACTAAGCAGCAACAGGTAACACCCTTCAAGGCAACGCAGACTGCCTTCTTAAAGCCATATGCCTTGTGCCTCATCCGTCCCACACAAATTAGCTCTGAGCAGCCGTGCCTGTAGCTCACCGTGTATCGGCTCCGCTGCTTATAGAAACGAGAGAAAGAAGGCAGGCATCGCTTTGGGGAAATCCAGCATCCCTCTTGGCACAGCCACTTAGGGCTACCTGGTACCACCGTTGGGTGAAATAATCAGCCTGAACTAACCTAGTCCCCAGGCCCACGGAGGATGATCGTGGTACAGTCGAAACCCCTGGGAATGGCCATCAGCATCGTAGCTGGGTGCCGAAGGACGAATGTCAGGCATGCAGCCACAGCCTCTGCTCAAAGGTCTGTAGGAAAGTTGTCCTAATAATGAAGGAGCTGAGTAGCAAGAAGAATTGGTAACAACTTTCTCATGAAAACCACGTAGAAGAAAATTTACTCTTCCCAAACACTACCTGCCTAGCGTCTGCTGTCTAGAGAAAAACGTTTTAGGTTTTAGGCATATTTTTTTTCAGATGTTTTCACGCCATGACGATTTAATTATTTTTCCCTGATCAGCTAAATACCTATTTGGTTAATGACAAATAGCTAATAGCTTCACTATAATAATCCATATATGAAAGTTGAGGTTACATCTTTCACTTAGTCAGAGAAATGCATTTTCCCACCCCGGTTCCCATCACTGCTCCCATTAGTAGCAGACTAATAAAGATGCCCTGCAGCACCAGCCACCCTGTTAAGTAACAGGGTTGAATTTCCACCTATTTTTTCTAATGGAAGACTAGCAGGCACATACCTCTGCTGTTCACCTACTTTACAGGTGTCCCAGAGAACAAACAAATGTTTAATTTGGACATTATTATTATAAACTGCAGGTTCATACTTACTTAAATTTCATTTTTTACTTAAGTGCACCATCTTTTATGCTTGCCTTTAAAAACAGAAACCGAACGCGCCATGCTCTATTTGGAGTGATGAAGGAACAGACAAGTGGGATGGAGACTGGCTCTACCAGCTGAAATTCAAGTCTGTGCACTGTGATTGATTTGCCGTCACTCACAGGACCTAACAAAGAAAACACTGGCTCCTGTTCCAGAGTTGCACCTACTATGGATGTATGTATGCAATTATACAAAATTAATCTCTCTTCATTTCTCTGGACAAAACTGCTGTTTCCCCAAGGCTGTATTTCAAACCATGTCCTACACATTTCCCAGGCAATGGAATATTGCCATGCAAATCTGACAGGCATACTCCTTGGTGTGCCATGTATAAAATCTGCCCCTACATGTTGAAGATCAAATTCCACCACCTAACATACAATTTTAGCCCTTCTGATTACACACAACACCCCCAGGAGATGCAGCTCTCCTGCAGCCATCAGGCTCTCTCAAGAATGAACCACCTGCTCCAGACACAGCTGGGGGAACGGTGCATCACCTCCTCCTCTCCTGATTTTTTAAATCAACTTTAATCACAGCAAAACTCTCCGGCATGTGTGCCAGCAGTGCTGTGAAGCTGTAGACGATCATGTTTCTGAGTCAACTGCACACAGCATGGGCGATACAAGTAAAATGGAAGGGCACCTAAATATGAGCAGAAGCCACGTCTGACGCCAAGTGCTCATACCTGATAATTACAGAGGGAGGGCCAGAAGAAATTCGGAAAGGTATAAGGAGGAAGAGGAGGGGGAGAAAAAAAAAGAGAAATGAGAAAAGAATACTGTCTCAATACAAAGTTATTACAGAGAATTAGCCCATCACGATAACGGTTGTGCATTATGGGAAAGCTGAGCTCATTTATTCTTTCGGGGCTCTTGGAGCCTATCTCTGCAGCTGAAGGAATGGCCCGTCCTCCACGGCAGCATCTCCTTTGGCTGAGTCAGGCACAGCAAAGTCTGACTTCAGCTTGAGCTTTATCCAGCACCCTTTACATAAAAGAAGTATAATTAAGGCACACGGCTCTGAGAGCAGCAGGATTAACATGGGTTATGCTGGTTGAGCACTGAGAGGTGAATGAAATATTTGACCTGCTTTCCTCCCCCATGTACGCTACAAGGCATAAACTATGTAAGCCACAAGCACCATGGGATCCAGACTTTGGAATCCTAGATGATCATGTTTATTCTCTTTTTGGACCTTTTGTTTTTATTTTTTTTCACTGAATCTAAACAGAAATTGATATTTAACTCCAGGAGCACTTGAGGACACGTCATGAAGGCTATAGTCTGCTACCGTTCCCAGAACAACATATTTCAAGGAGGGAACAAAATAATCAATGAGGCAGCATGACATGAGACAGTCTGGAGGCCCCATACTTGGTTTAGTGTTCACGACAACAATAATTAGCCAGGATTAATCATCATAATGGTTTTTAAAATTTAACTTGAAAGTGGAAACCAGTTAGCTCAGGAATTTTGCCACCAGAATTGTGGCTCCAGTGCAGTCCACAGTGATCACAACTAAAAGCCTC
This sequence comes from Chroicocephalus ridibundus, assembly GCF_963924245.1. Lineage (NCBI taxonomy): Eukaryota > Metazoa > Chordata > Aves > Charadriiformes > Laridae > Chroicocephalus > Chroicocephalus ridibundus. The sequence continues at coordinate 89,362,019 of NC_086287.1, forward strand.
AACCCTTTTATTAATCTTCAATGGTTTAAACAAAATGGGTTGGTGGGACACCGGTGATTCATAAGAGACCGGTATCCCTATGACCCATACGTATTTTTCACAGTGGCATTTTCCACAGAAGTCACCAACTGGCACGGAAACTAAGTTTTGCCTCCACCCATACTAGCAAACTCCCTTCGAAACAGGACCATGGCAAATGTGTCTTCAGCTGCACTAATCCTGATTAAGAGAGAAGACTTTGAAAATGCTCGTGTCTGATAACCTGGGAATCAGCCACGCACGTACCTGAAAAGAAAACCAAATCTGTTTACTCCAGCCACATATAAGGCCGTGACCCTGCACCACAGAAGTCAATGGAAGCCTTACTGTCTTCAAGGAATGCAGGATCGAGCAGTCAATAAATAAAACTTAACATGGTAAAGACCCATTTGGCAACAATCCGTTTTACTGAAATTAAAATTGCTCAAAAGCTTAAAATGTCACACAGGAAACTAGAGATCAGTATGGAAAGGTATATCTCAGAGTGAGAAATGCTTACAGCTTCACCCTGATCCCAACATGGTTCAATAAACTAAATTTAAGCCAGTGTTCACAATAGTAAAAAATTCCTAGAAAATGCATCATGCTCATCTCTCAGGTAGGTCTTGGTCACCACAGAAGCAGGACACATCCTCTTCTCAGTTCTACTGGGATAAGTCAGGAGTAACATAACTGAAGTAAAGGTTACGTACAACCGATTTAAGCAAGATCGCAATCAGGCCCACAAAAGATTTGCTTAACTGATGGTCAAAGGGCAACTGTCGAAGTGACCAATGGAGAGCAAGTTTTACTTCTAGGGGAAATCACCAGTTTAGACAAGTGCGAACCAGAATCCAAATACAAGGTACATTTTGGGCTATTAATACCCCCATACAACCAAGATCTTAATATAAAAAGGAATTAAAATGCTAAACTTTGCCCCTTTGTTTTCGTGGCTTCCTGGAGGTTAGATGAAGACACTACCCAATTTTATTACAGAAGCACACGCGCCATTCCAGTGTCCAGCATCACCTTCAGCACACGCTATTCCCCTGTCAGGACAGATTGCTGAAGCCAAGCCCTCATGGATACGGGATGTGGAAGCACCGTGTTGCTCAACAGCTAGAAATGGCTTTCCCAGTTATGCTTCCTGAGATAACCTATTAATCACCGTGTACAACCAGAAGCCATTTTTAATGCCATCACCTGAGTACAAACGATTACGAAAAAAAACCAGACCATTCTACTCTCTTATATCAGAGACTGCAGACTCAAGCCAACAAATGCAAGATGAAAAAATAGCAAAAATGAGGGTTACTTTTGTCTTCGAACACACAGGCCACAAACAGCGGTGTTGAACAATCCCTTGCCCAGTGATGTGAATAAGGAACAACCTGAATAAGGCCTAAGGATCTCAAGTCCCTAAATTTCAGTTTTAAGCTACTGAGGAAATGCTTCAAATTTTACTCTATTTCCAATATTTAGCTTTGCTTCAGCCAGTAAAACCAAATCTTGAAAAAGGTTCTGCTTCTTCCTATCCCATACCTATTAATTTAAATACATAAAAAGAAATTTTAAAAAGAATCAAACAACTGACTGCTCAGGTAATAGATTCACTCATCAGGGAACGTTTAGGTTTCCCAACCTAAGAAACAAAAGCACCCCTCACGCATACACGCAAGCAAAGAGCAAAGTGACAGCTGAGATTTGTTCCTGTGAATCTTCGTAGCCAAAGTGCAGGCGGCTGCCCTGCCAACAAAGTCCAGGTGTAGACCATACGAGCTGACAAAAAGAGGATTCTCAGGAGCACAAGCCCATTTCTATGTGCACAATTCACCCATGCCAAGGTGCACTTGAGCATCTGGAATTCACCGCTCTGTTCTGGAGTGGTTTTTAACTAATGTCTGAGAGATTTATGCTGCCAGGTAGACAACACTAAGCTGCTCTCATGAGCTCTAGAGGATTTGTATGCCACTGGAACGCACGGGCGTGCAGCACCAGCTACTCATTTAAGAGGCTTTAGTGACAAAAGCGAGGTTGGCCAGCTGCACATTACGAGAGGTGCATAATTAGACGGGATCTCCAGTCAATGGTTTGGAAGATCCTTTCATTTGTATAGTTCAGGGAGTATCTGGGACGGAGGATACTGCAATGAGCTGAGGGGCAGCATGTGGATCACTGACGTCGACGGGACCAGATCAACACGGCACATCTGCCTAAGTCACCCTCGGCCTCAGCTATTGGAGGCTGTTTCCTGCAATGGGAGCATCCAGTTTCTTCACTGGTTGACACCATGAAATTAGGCATGAGGTTTGGAGCTAAGCAGCAAACGCCTGCTTTCAAGTGGGCCATTGGTTTCTGCATCACCCACCGCAAAACTAGGTCAGACCTGAATACACATGACTAGCTGAACGACAACAAGTGTTCCCTGCTACTTCTCTGGGTCTCACCCACGGCCTGCCCTTTGCCCTGTCACTTGTAGTCTTCAGTGTCTGTAAGAGCATTTGACTTCTGTTTGCTTCCCTCCAGGCTGGTAGATCACACCAGCCAGCTGGGATGGCAAAGGTCTGCCTTACTCTGAACGGTCTCTGGGGCCTTTTGCCCTCTCTGGGACTCTATCCTGAGCTGTATTTTCACTATTTTATGTTCCAGAGCAGCACAGCTAAATGAGGTAATGTTAGACTGGAAGTCACAGGGGCATATGAAGGGCCGCAGAAGACCAAAGGTCCCTGTGACGCTGTACTCCAGGTGCAGCGGTGACCCCGGTGGCACCCAGAAGGAGCTGATACCTCCACAGAGCCTTCTCCACCCTCTGCCTTCCTGGCCTGGAAGTGGTAACTGTTTAATAATAGCTCCCAGTAGACTTTTCCTCCTTGACCACTGCCAACCGCTGCATGAATGCAGAAGACGCTGCTCTTAATTGTACAGCAAAGCATGCACCAGGACCACCACAAGAGCGTGGAACACAAACCCCTTGTGGGAACACAAGTAGCTGGTGTAAGAGCACTCCCTTCCTGCAGCACAAAACAAGTGACCTCTCTTTTATTCACCACAATCTCATTTCATTCCCTGCCACCAAGTTTGCATTTTATTAAAGCGGGAGAAGACACTTTGAAGCCTTCTCTACCTGAGGACTGGTCCACATCAGCAGGAAAGCTGTGGGGTTTTATTTTAAGTCTTATTTTAAACAACTGCCTTTCAGGTATAGACACAGCTGTTTGTGCTAACACTGAAATTCACTTATATTAGATTAAACAAATAGCCAAGATCAACTACTACTAGGCACTTCAAGCCTGAGCAAGTAATCTCTTGTTTAAATGAATCACTGGGTCATTTTAATCAGTTAAGTGGCTTAGCACAGGAATGCCTGCCATTCCTTTTTGGTTTCAGGAGCTTCCCTACCTGCACTCATCGCTACCAAAATAATCCCTCCGCTCCACCCAGCTATTAGGCCCTAATTCATCAAAATCCCTGAACCAGAAAGCGAACGCTCAGTGGGTGAGAAGCCCCTTTAAAACTGAGGGATGATTCATGGTCTTAAACCTGTGCTGCTGGCTTTGTATCCTTGGCCATTGATGGGCAATTTTAACGAGTCAGATGAAAGTTATTGAAAGCATTGAATAATACTCAATAAATGATTGCTGATGTACTACACCGGCACTTCCCTAATAAAAAAAAAAAAACTAAAAAAGTAGAACCAATGTATTTGAAGCACCATGGGCTTATTAATTCACTGCCTGCTTCTTTATCTTACCATGGGATAAGCTGGAGCAGAGGTGTAAGGAGCAATCTCAGCTTCTGTTATTAAACTGTCTAGAAGTGGAAATGTCCCAGAGGAAGGCGCTTCATTCCCCACACGCATTTATATACACACACCTTATGTGGCATGTGTTCGGGGCCTCTCGATCTCTGTTCACAGACGGGATGTTCGCACAACTTCCTAATTCAGGTCATTTTATTTGTACGTCCCTCAAACTTGTAAAGGTCTTTGCTCCCTCTGGGAGAAGTTGTGGAGAAAGGGACAAAAAGGAGCTCTGGAATGAAAGCCACCAGGTAAGGGATGAAACAAGAGAGGATGTGCCCTCCTCTTCTTCTATGGAGAGTTTCATGAAGGTTTTTATTTTGCCAATCATCTTTAGCCCTGAAAAAGCAAAGAACTCGTTCATCCCAAGACATAACGCTATTGAAAAGATAATTGGTAAAGCTTGGAAAGATGTGAATTACAATATTAGATACACATTTGAGAGCTTCTTTTGGGGATGGAAGGTCATAAGGACCTTTAAGGTACCTGAGTTTTAAAAATATCTCATATTTCCCTTCCTCAACCCTTAGCTAAGGTCTCCACAACCACTAGCCTCAGTGACGCCAGAGGATTCAAGGTGCACAAAGGGAATCGCAGGGGGAAGAATCTCTGCAGGAGCATGGCCACTGATATCTGAGACAACAGAGAAGGTTCTAGAAATAGATTTTTTGGAACCGGTCTATTTTCAATGCAAAAATGGCATCAAGGAGGAAAAGTACAACAGACTGAAGTGAGCTTTCTGTCAAATAATTCTAACAAAGGTCCAATAGATGTTTCTGATTTCCTGCATGGCCTCAGTCAGGCCACTTCCCTCACCCCGTTTCCCATCATTAAAACCAAGGGAAAGGCATAACACAAGTGGGAAGAATTCTTCAGTCGTTAGCGCTGGCTAGGTCTGAAATTTTTTCTTTTTCAGGAAGAAGTGAGCTGTGGAAAAGCCTAAAAAGAGGGTTATATTTTAATCACATTTAAAAAAAGAAAAAGGCAGGCTGGCTATCTATTCAGTGGGAATCCAACAAAAAACCAATTGTCTTACAAGGGCAATTGAAAATCAAAGTGAATGAGTATTTATAGCAACTGAACTGTTTAAAACAACAAACTGAAAGTGCAGCACCAACTACTTCACAAAGTCATATTCTTGAAGAAGGGGAAAAAAAAGATCAAAGATCTGCAGGCAGCCAGCTCTGCATACAAGTGGCTTTATCAGCTCTTGGCTGCGTTAAAGAGAGTCAGGCATCCTGAAAGAGAAAACATTTAATGAGGTGATGAACAACACTTTCTTGGCCTTAATTATAAGGATAGGACTAAGCAACAATAATTGCAGGATAAATTATTGTCAAGAGATATTTCCAAACAACAACAAAAACCCCACGTCATTATCAAACAATTATTTTAAGTCTCATTTACATATAAAAAAGAATAAATGGAATAGCCCTCTTTTTCTTTTCCATTTGTGGGGGTGGTGGAAATTTTCAGGGTGGTGCATGGGAATTAGACGCACTACACCCAATATTGCTAATGACAGATTAATTCTCTGCAGATCACTCTGGGAATTGTACATTTGTATCCAAGGGCAGAATTCAACCCAAGAAAAACTCAAATCTCTGTGATGTGCCCCCAAAGAATCACGCGTATTTAATAATAGGAACAGAAGACCAACTTCCTCGCAAAGTATCATTTGAACTAAGCGGCAGAAAAGTTCCATTTAGGACAGAGAGAATTAAGCTTTAGGTGTAGTAAAGTCGATGTGAATGTAAGCTGCTCAGACCTTATCAGATGAGCCTTTTAAAAGCTCACATGAAGAAATGAGATGTATACAGTAGCCTTGAGTCAAATAGGCTTTCAGAAGCCAACAAGTGTATGTCATACGAATTGAGACAAAATGAGATCATGGCAATCGCTCTCGGGCATTTATCTCAACACGACTTTGTGCCTGCCGATCCCAGGCACTGGAAGACCAGGAGGTTTCTGGCATTGGGAGTGGTGCAGAGCCAGGTCGCCTACTTTCCCACATTATCAAATGGAGCGAAGTACCAGGCAGGTTTTCAAAGCGGTTCTTGCTTAGCTATGAAAATAAACAGTCACACTTTCACAAGAGTTCAGACGAATATGAGTTGCCATCGGTTTCTGAACTTTTGGGTTTTTTTAATCCAGTTGCTTCTGGCTTAAATTTGCCATTACCAACTAGTGATTCTGGGTGGCCAAATCACACACTTGAACAAGAGATGGATTTTTTTCAGAAATCAGGGGGGTGTATGTCCCTGAAAATATAATCCCTTAAAACTGCTTTTAGTTATCCCTTCAAAAATTGATTGTACCAAAGAACTGATTGCCTTGGAAAAATGTAATCTTTCAGTCCCTTCCAACCTGGTATTCTATGATTCTATGTACACAAGAGAAATTAAATATATACAGTGGTTGTGAAAACAGTATTTACAAGGAAACCAAATAAAATAAAGTGATAGTATTTGAATGTCTCTCCTGTACGCAGGTCTTTTGGCAAGTAACCTACCCACAAACAGATGATCGCTTATGCCTAGAACAGACCAGCATATTATCATATGAATATACACAATAAGAAATCTCATTTCTTTCACAAAAAAGAATTAAATAAAGCTGAGTACCACCAATGCTTTTTCTTTAGTTTCATCCAGACAATAGGGGCAGCGATAAGTATTATTGTTCAAGGGAAGCTTACTTATATTTTCCTTTTTTCAAAACTCTGATAAATTTTTCAAATTACTTGAAACATACAACGCGTTTTCCACAACACAGGAATTCATCAACGGCTTTACCCTTGCTACCATAAAAATATGACAGCAAAAAAATCATTTGGGCAACATAGGCACTATTTCTTGCCTGTTTTATCAGGTACTAGAGTTATAAAATATGGCTTTCAAACACGGTAGAGACAAACATTTCCGACGTTTCACCCATTAGCTTACAAAATGTAAAATCCATTGCATAAATTAGACAAGTAGTATTCAGCGTATATGTTAGAGATATTTGGAGGTCCACGGACTACTCCAAAAGAATCTACAGAGATATCTGGCAAGAGGAGAATTCAATAGGCTTGCAGTTGCTGAATTTAAGTCTATCAGACCTACAAGAAAGGCTCCATTGCTTTAAAAACCTTCTCAGCCACATGGTCTCAGCTCACAGCACGCATAAATGAGTGTATAAGGTGCAAACAATTGACAAAAAAGTCCTGAGATTATACAAAAATATAGAGAGCTACAAGGTAATAAGAGACAGGCAGTTTAATGAAAAAATCACTAAATTCCAAGATTCTGGCCAAATCAGTGGGGTATGATTCAGATCCTAGATACTAACTACTTAAGACTGGGATTATTTTAGTGACAAGGACAGAATAAAAATGTGTTTCTTTCTACTACTTTGCTTACTGACATGAGACAGCACACTAGCTGCTTCATTCCTGCCCTTATCCTGCTTAGTGTAAATTAAAGCCTTGGCTCGCAAAATACAGAGAAAAGCACAGTTCTTATTTCAAAAGCTCCCTCTAGCTTTTCCTAACTGTTTGTTACCAAAATTTTCCTGATGATCTGCTAGAAAAAGCAGCTTAGAGTCAAAGGTGGTCTCATCAGTCTTAGAGAAACACAAGCGCATATTGTATAACCAGTTTCAAGTAGGTTTTTAATTTGTAAAAGCCACGCAGTTAATACGATGTTAAAAACCCACCCCTTTCTTTTGATTCAAGATCAAAGAGATTTTTAGAAAAGTGACATAACCCTTAGATGTCCCAGAAAACCACATTTGCCACAATTAACCAGCTCCAGTCTCCAAGCCTCGTACACACAGAGGAGCTGGAACAGCGCGTTCAGAGCAGCGAGGTTTTATTGCAGTTGTGGGCACATTTGGAATAAACAAGCACGGGTCAAGCTCCCCACGGCTTCCTTCCAGCCTACAACAACCAGGGCAGGCGGTCAAAGGCAACCCAAAATGACTGATCTGGGGTTGCATCACCAGGTCTTCAAGGCGGTGTAAATCAGCACAGCTCTACTGAACTCGCTGCGGCCGCATTGATTCATACCCCAGCGAGAATCCGATCCATCAATTCCAAACACGGTGGAGTTCAGCGACACTGCACAGGTGAAGCACTCAGAGGCACGTGATACAGATGCTTCTTTTCATCCAGGGACCAACTAAAGAGTCTCATGACTGCCCTGAGGTCTGAGACAGTAGACCAGAAATAAATACAAGAAAATGACTGAGATCCTCTACAAAAAGCCATTGAGGAGATAGGGAGTTAGAAGCTAGGATCTACATGCAAGCTACCCCAGCGTACTTTCAGCCAGAAGGCTACATCAGAAATTCTGACATGTCTTCTGATAAAACTCAATCTGACCTGGTCGAACAAGGTACCTGTTTTCGGAGATACCTAAGGCTACTCAGCCTTTACCATAAAACTGGAGATAGAGATGCCACCAAATGTATTCCAGAAAGATGAAATGAGAAACCCATCAAATATACAGCACATAAGTAATGTAAACAGATGAAGATGATCAGTAATCTTCCTTGAACACGGATAACCCCTGTGAGAGAAAGGTGATGCTTCAAAATTACCTTTACTTGAAAAAAACGGTTGGCAGCGGATTGTCCAAAACAAAAAGGACTGCTTTAGCTGCAATGGCAGCACGCCAGCAGAACACAGGAAGACACTGCAAGCGTGTAAGAAGTGCGCAATGCAAATGCACATCTAACACTGGCTGGGCAGTGACTGGCTTGAGAGCAGCCCTGAAGAAAAGGACTTGGGGGTGCTGGCGGACGAGAGGCGTCAGCGTGCACTAGCAGCCCAGAAAGCCAATCGTATCCTGGGCTGCATCAGGAGAAGCGTGGCCAGCAGGTCAAGGGAGGTGATTCTCCCCCTCTACTCCACTCTCGTGAGACCCCACCTGGAGTACTGCGTCCAATCCTGGAGCCCCTACTACAAGACAGATATGGATGTGCTGGAATGTGTCCAGAGAAGGGCCACGAGTATGATCCGAGGGCTGGAGCACCTCTCCTATGAGGACAGACTGAGAGAGTTGGGGTTGTTCAGTCTGGAGAAAAGAAGGCTCCAAGGAGACCTTCTAGTGGCCTACCGGTATCTTAAGGGGGCCTACAAGAAAGCTGGGGAGGGACTTTTTAGGATGTCGGGTAATGGTAGGACTAGAGGGAATGGATTAAAACTAGAGATGGGTCAATTCAGACTGGACGTTAGGAAGAAGTTCTTTACCATGAGGGTGGTGAGACACTGGAATAGGTTGCCCAGAGAGGTGGCGGTGGAAGCCCCATCCCTGGAAGTTTTTAAGGCCAGGTTGGACGGGGCTCTGAGCAACCTGATCTAGTGGGAGGTGTCCCTGCCCATGGCAGGGGGGTTGGAACTAGATGGTCTTTAAGGTCCCTTCCAACCCTGACAATTCTATGATTCTATGAAATCAGCGCAACGAACAGTCACATTCACTGCTCTCTGGTACCGGGGCTGAATCTCAGCACGCAGGGAGAGCACGCACCTGAGTGCCTACCATGGAGACCAGTCCTGACGCTGCCAATGAAAACTGGGTCGGAGCCTCAGTCCTACTGGTAATTCCCTTTTATCTTCATCAATAGAGCACGCGTTTTTAGAGCATGAACGCTGAAGTCCAGTTCCGCTTTTATGAGCATATGAATAGGAAAGGTGATGGCTACTTAGAAAGCATATACACCATCTTCTGTAGTGCCCTCTGTTCCTGCAGCACACACGTTCCTTACTAGAAATACTAGATCAAATAAAGACGTGTGAATTCCAGCAGGTACTGCTGCCCACTCAACCGCCACCCAGGGAGTAGGCTAGAAACACGGATACCTTTAGAAGCAAATGGAAATGAGGGGGAATTTCCGTCATTTTGCAGATCATCATCAGAGGAACTATAGCCCACACCTTGTGAAATGCTGATATAGATGAATATCAAATAATGCACAATCTCGTATATTCTTTTTATATATTTTAACCTCATCCCATCTGTACGCACATTTTCAGAGATCTAAGATTTCCCTGCATTAAAGTACTCTGTGTGCTATAGGAAGGGATAAAAAGACACATTATAAGTTTAAAAACTGAGAATTTCATGGGAGAGTTAAAATTGTCACTAAGGGCACACCAGAAAGAATTACTGATTTCTCAGACTGCTCTAACATCAAAGGATTAAATAAGAAAGCCAAAGTCTTCTATAAACTCAAGCAAACGTACAGACAATGTCAAAGCTATTTGGTCACAAATTGGAGCCATCATTTTCACTTTGAAGGCTTGCACAAGGAGCTATTCTGCAGTGGAACTGCCACAAAAATTGAAGGGAGAAAATGAATGGGACAAGGGAAATATGGACTTACGGTTCTGCAAGAGTGTAAAGTGCTACGTAGAAGCAATATTTATATGAGACATCAGAATGCTAAAGACTTTACTATTGCCCACCACTGACTGTGATATATGGGCCGCGGTTGGCATACATACAGAAGGACAAACCTGAATTGGATCGTCCTCTGTAGAATGCAACTCTTCGTCCCTTACAGGAAATTATAGCTCCTCCTCATTATCACTGGAGTCATCTCAAACTCCTCTTTGCTCAGTGTTCCTGTGGCCATTCATGGTCACAGGACAGGGTCCATCACCTAATAGAGCTGGTAATAAAGCACATATTATAAAAATACCGAGTCCGTATTCTGCAATACGCAGGGAACTGAAATGGAGCCGTGGGCCGACAATGAAAGCCTCAGTTTTCCTTGACTCTTTCAATTGTTCTAATCAGAGATTTGTATCAAGACCACCTGCCAGCCCAAATTCAGTGGGATGACTTGGAAAGAAAGCTCTGAGACGCCTAGCTGGGACAGATTCAGACCTCTAGCTTCCGCAAGATGACCTATATCAGCAACCTCCACTCATACCTCTCAGTTTCACTGTATTCACAGCATCTTACATCATTTCGTGCCAGTATATTAATCACAGTATTGTAATTATTTAAAATAATTCATAATCATGAGACATCAAGTGCTCTGACAGAAGTGAGGAGATGAAAGAGGACATTCCTCTGAGTTCAATAGAACTGACAAACATCAGCCATAGGAGAGCCACGGAACGGGCCATCAGCAGGGGTAAGTGACCACAAATCCATGCCACCTGACACCAAAACTCAGTGTCAAACCCATCTGTTACATACATACAAACATCCAGCAAATTCTTTCTGAACTAGAGAAAGCGGGGGGCCCATTTTACTGACTCTATTCCTTAGAAGTCCCCCAGCATCGGCCTTTTAATGTCTTCCTCTCTAAAAACATTTGTTGCATGTATATATTTCCATTTTCCTTGAGATTTCAAAAGCGTTGGCATTGTTAACTTAGAATATTGCTAGTTAATTGTTGGTGAGAAAAGACAAATTATGAGCAGGGGAACTGTTCTGGGAGGATTTAGTGTATTTGAATAATTTAGACCCCTGCCGTTAACGTGACAGGATTGTTTTTCTCTCGCAGTAGCCTGCTGCTACAAGAATTAAAACTGTCGTGGCAGGCTACAGTTTGGGCTAGGCCTTAGTAATGAGCTTTATCAGTCAATAAATGATTTTATGCAGCAAATTAAACTGTAAATTTTGTTTAGGTGGTAAATATTTAGAGAATAAAGATATTCAGCTAATGAGGAGGACTGGGTGGGGAAAAAATGTAATGCAAATGTCAATCCTTTAAATCTTTGGTAGAGTAAAGCTTTGCAGGAAGTTTACTGCTACTGCTTTCTATTTTTTTCTCAACTTTTTTTTTTTTTTTTTTGCCTTTGTAAACAGCAAACTATCTCAACTGTATTTACAGATGCTAGAGAAGGAGGGAAAGACTTTTGCCGGGTATTGTGCCACAGTTGTGCCGGGTATTGTGCCACAATTCCATGCACTCACTTGGCTCTCGGACCGAAACATCAAATGGCCTCACGTTGAAAGCACTTGTGCAAGAGAGCCATCGTTTGTGTTGGACTCACAACGGACAAGCACGGCAAGTTTGACACAAGGTGAGTTCCCGAGGGCAACTGGACGCTTCCAACTTGCTCCTGGTTCTAGTCTCTACCTCAAAACACAGCTCACATGAAAAGATCTGTTTGGTCCTCAACTTGTAGCAAGAGAGAGCAGCGGCAATCAGCAGAGGCAACCGGTTTAAAATATTCCCTGTTCAAACAGGAGATGACTTCTGACAAGATGACCTTTCAGCTCTGGAGCTTACTTCTCCCTTACGGCTCACCCAAATCCTGCACTGCTCTGTGGCCCACCCTGGAGGGCATGTACGTGGAAAGGGATTCTGAGAACATCAATCCATCAACAGGAGGAATATGGTTTTAAAAGGCACATCTGGATCAACATGGATGAAAGTGCCCCGAACAAACAAGTTGCATTTGTTCAAAGGTCAGGTGATTAGCAACACGCTGCTTCAAAAGCAGACAGGGAAACAGTCTACCAAAAACTTGGTTTCCAAGACGAGTCCTTGACTTCCAGCTAGGCTCCAAGGACTCCTCTTTCTCCAGGGAAGGTCTGGAAAACTTATTAATCTTGGCAAGGGCATTTATTACCAAGATGAAAATTTTGCATGTGAATTTTTTACCGTGGCCAAAAAGTCAGCTTTCAGAGGAAAAAAGTATGCGAAGGAATGTCAGTCAGCGCCATAAAGAATTGCTGGAACTCATCCCAAAGCGAGGAGTGTTAACCTTGCTGTCCTTTATCAGTTTCTAACAGTAGTAGAATTTTTTGTGATTTCTGCTGGACCTGTTATTCTATACTTTCTGACAAGAATATACGCAGCCCCTGACAGAATCAGTGAAACAATGGCTTTATTTATGCCTTCCAGGTGACACTGCCAGATGGTAAGATCTCATGCAAACGAAGCCAGAAGTGCCTGTACACTACGTAGGGCTAACACAGAACCTACTCCAAGATGGGGAAACCATCTCCTTTCATGAGAATCACAAGACAACCAAGAATCGATGCCAGAAACTCCACTTGGAGCCGGTTCCAGGCTCAGCCACAGAGCAGGTCACAGTGACAACCTGCAGAGAAACCCCCAGCTCTCGCAGGGACCCCAGGTGTGTCCCTGCACTGAGGGAGCTCCCTGCTGGTGCTCAGGTCAAGGTCAGCCTTGACATTTTAGAAATCAGTTGATAAGGCACAGAGCAAAGTTTTTCCACCGAAGCAGCCGACTGCACAAGGCTTTAAAGCCAAATTTGAAAAGGACACAGTTACACATTGAAAGGAAATTGAGCCACAGAATATCCTAGTAAAACTTGGTCGGACCCACACATTGTACACTCCAAACAATATGCTATTAAGTGCAATAAATCCAAACAGCACCCTGGAGATTTGTTTGGAAGATCAGAATATATATTGTGGATATAGTATGGAAGGCTGTTTTTAACATGAAATCTATTCAATTGCAAGCTGTTGATGTTAACCGTTTCTTGAAAGACCCAATATACTAATGCAGTTTATTTACACGGCAGAGAATGAAACTTCATGTATCACCTTCTCCATGCCTTTCTTTGATTAGATTGCCTCAGTTTAATTACTAAATTCTGTTAAAGAACTTTCAGCACAGATGTAATTTCATGCAGGTGTTACCTGGTGTAATGAAACCAGATGTTTCCATCGGAATAGGCCTCCCTCATTTGAGATGTGTGCGCTGCAATAGCCTGATTTGTATATCCACCAGTTCAAACTGGAAAAAAAAAAGTGGTTGTGGGTGTTAGGTAAGATCAGATTTTGAGTACAGAATGGGTAGTGCCGCCTCTTGTCTCCTGTAACATACAGAAGTCTTCCACTGGTATGTAACTCTAGTTTTAAATAATTTCCCCTGTTGCTCCTAAATTAATTAATTGTGCAGGATGGCCACTTCGGTGAAGTATTTAGGAGGCCGATGTACAGAGGCACGGACTTATACATGGAAAAGGCAAGGCCGTTCTTCACGGGGCACAATCTTTTTATTGATATTTTACCTGATGTACTTCATATAATCCGTGAAGCTTTCTAACCAGCTTCTACAATGGACTTGAAAGTCATTGGATGGTTACAGAATGAAACGAAACATATATATTGAGGTATATCCGTAGCAATTAAAAACAAACCCCAAAACTTAAAACTCTTTTGTTTTTAAATTACGTCAATAGCTTTCGAATATCCATAGGTTTCTACAGGAAACCTAGTACGAAGTTATTCTTTACACTGTGTTAGAGCTGATATTATGGCAAATGTAGAGAGAACAAAATAGAGAGAATGGAGGCGTCACAAGGATGTTCATGAGAATTACCCAGTCAGATCTGTCACTTATTAGCTCCCAGATTCGGGGCATGCAGTTTACATTTCCTCTTATAAAATCCAGTAAATTATATTAAACTTGCCACTGTTTTAAATATAACAGAAGTAAACACTCCCTGCATGCAAAATTTCATGGAAATCTACTTTTTGCATTTGGTTCCTCAGGAGTTGTCTGAGCAACACAGCCCCCTCATTTTCCATCACGCACACCATCATTCCCGTTGTTTACTTTTATTTTGATTATTGTAAAATCACGACTGGCCAAATGACAGACCAAAGGCTTAAAGTGACAGAAAGAAGCGCCATTGAGCAGCAACACGGAGAGAAGAATCAAGCGCATATCATGCCTAAGCTGATAGCAATTCTGGAGTGATTTCTGCAACACCCAAATTTTTAATTGCTTTTCTGATTAACCCAGTTTATCAAATGCATCATGGTCAGAGAACTTGTTACACATCAGCCGACACCATCTGACTGGGGCGGAAAAATCCTCACCATTGCGCACACGGTAGAACCAGGGGAATTTGCACAGAAAGTCTTTGGCAGGTCCAAACTGCCACAAAGGGGTTGTGATGAAATGTTCACATTTCAACCCAAAAGGAGCAGCCCCAGCCCCAGCTAGCAGGGGAAGTAGCTCCAATTGGCAGTTCCAACACGAGCCTGAGTCAGAACCTCTTCACATTTCTCCCCATTGTTCTGTCAAGCCCTGATGCTGCACAGACAACACCAGCCCAACCCCGGGACTCAAGCTGATGGGACTGCAAAGCTCCAAACAATGAAGAACGAAGGGCCTACGGGCATTAACAGAAAGTTCACAAATAACAGCTAACAAGCAGTGGCACAAAAGGCTTGCCAACCAGACAGCTCAAAGCGACCACGGCGTTCATTCTTTGTGTTAGCTCTTTTAATATTAAAAACAAACAAATAGCGAAGATCAAAATATTCATAAATTACACTGCCCTCTCCTTCCCTTCCATCTGTATTTTCACACCAAGCTTTCGGAGAGCACACGTGCATTTTGGTAGGCACAGGGACAAGAGTTTGCAAGGTGGGGTTGTCAACCGTAGGATGGCAGGCAGCAAAGGCAGAGATCGCACAAGCACGCAAAGGGCACGCGTGCGCACACACACGCAAAGACATTTTACATTAACAGCCTCCAAATCTCCATCTTTACAATCACCGAACTGAACAAATTAATTTTTATTTTGTGTTGTTTTCAGGTTCATTTAGGGCAGGGTGAGGAAAGGGAAGATACAGGCTAGTCAACTAAACTACTGTCTGCCCTCATTATTTCAATTCAGGGACTGACAGTACAAGACTTAATATTACAATAAAGCAAAACTGGTGTCAGCAAAAAAAAAAGTTTCGATGACACACTGATATGGAACACTATGATACACTGGTAAAAACTATGTGAAAACCAGAAACACATAAGACTGCAATTTAATCTTTTTATTTGAAATATAAATATTGTTACTATCAAGCTTGACAGTATAGAAAATGTGTGCCCTGCAGCCTTCTGACAAAACAAAATTTATATTTAAAACTTCCTGAAATAATGCCTTTCATATGTGGAGTTTTGTCACATTGCAGCGGCTCTGAGCCTACCTTATGGTCCTGCACCTTTAATTATTTTATGCCTAGAAGACACATTTTAAATAGAAGAGGCGGGTTACAAGAGTTTTGACAGCTGTGGATGATTAAAATACTGACAACATGCACTATATAAAATTCCCTGAGGTTTTAGCTGGGTACTCACACGAAAAGTTAGCGATTAGATTCCCTCCCCCCCTGCCAAATCCCACCAGCATGAAATGTTCGTACCACTGGCCTGTTACCCCCTCCTCTTTAAGCAATGCAAACCTTTTCCTTTACTTTTTTTTTTTTTTAAATAATATCTCAAGGCCACATACTTGAAAATTGGTCAACAAATTTGATTTAGTAATCTGTTCCCATTTAACAAATATGCAGCCAGGTTTCATGACCAGCTGTTCTGTATCATTGCATGAATGGAGGGATGGGAAACCGTTTAAAATGTATGAATGGTTTTAGGTTTTGTTTTCACCCACCCCCCCTTTACAAGAGTCTTACAGCTTGTGCTAATTTTCTGGCCTCTTGACCTACATGTTTGGGTTGTGCAAAATATTATATGACGAGAGAAAAAGAGTGCTCCCTAGTTCAGAAAAAACGCTGAAGTACATTCTTAACCTTAACTCTGCCAGCTGCCCCCTGACTTGAGTTAGGGACGTATTTATGTACTTTGGTTAAACTGGGACTCTGCCCTTCAAGTTCTCCAAATTAAAAGCTGCATATGAAATAACATTAATTACACTGAGTTGAGCTGTGGCTACAACTATGTCAGTCTGTCCCTCCCTTTATTACACTCCTGGACAAGGAGTCAAAGAAATCCTAGAACACGCAAATCACCTCCAGAAATACATGAGCAACTGCAGAGTCTGACTATCTGGATGTGGGTCATAAGTTATTCTTTATTTTTATTATCTTTAATTCATTTTAACTTGTTTAGACACCTCAAAATGCAAGAAAAGACAAAGAAGGAAATCTTATCACCAAAGAGCAGACTTATCATTTGGATGTTCCTTTTGAGCCCAGAAGAGAGGCTGGCGAAAAGGCAAAGATGGATGTGGGATAAACCAGTTTCCACACTGATGGTGGGAAAGCACATCCTCCGTCAGTCTCATGAAGCTCCCTGGCAGAGGTGAAGTTTAAGGATGGATGGAAAGTGCTCTAAATAAAGCAGAAATGATCCAGAGATACTTGCAAGCCAAGAAGCAAAGAGACACCCCCAAGCGCCATACAACATAAGGGAGAGGGGGTGCAAAATCTCATCGAATCAACTCAAATACTTCTAATTCTGCTAAATCTTTCTGAGCAGCTATTCCACCAAAATCAGTATACATTGTGAGACCAAACACAGGACTTATTTACCAACCAGGGACTGAAGGAACACGGTGGAACTTAAACTCTTAATGTGTGTAATAGGACACGCACATTTATTTTCTCCGTATGCAATAAAAATTTCCCTGTTGACTTCCATTCCTGAATCCCACCGGCTACAGTGACATCTCAGTGAATCCAGGGGTGGGGTGAGCTCTCCATGCTCTCCATGTGCTCACCCTACCACCACCCCCACCACAGCAAGCCCTGGCTCAGCCCGTCCCTCTGCCCCCTGGCCCCTCCTCAGAAAGGAACTCGTATGCCCGGGTGGGATGAGACACGTGGCCAGCAGATCGAGGGAGGTGATTCTGCCTCTCTACTCTGCTCTCGTGAGACCCCAGCTGGAGTACTGTGTCCAGCTTTGGAGTCCCCAACATAAGTAGGACATGGACCTGTTGGAACAGGTCCAGAGGAGGGCCATGAAGATGATCAGAGGGCTGGAGCACCTCTCCTACGAAGACAGGCTGAGAGAGTTGGGGTTGTTCAGCCTGGAGAAGAGAAGGCTCCAGGGAGACCTTAGAGCCCCTGCCAGTACCTAAAGGGGGCCCATAGGAAAGATGGGGAGGGACTCTTGATCAGAGAGTGGAGCGATAGGATGAGGGGTAACAGTTTTAAACTGAAAGAGGGGAAATTTAGATGAGATATTAGGAAGAAATTCTTTACTGTGAGGTTGGTGAGACACTGGAACAGGTTGCCCAGAGAAGCTGTGGATGCCCCTTCCATGGAAACGTTTGAGAACAGGCTGGATGGGGCTTTGAGCAACCTGGTCTAGTCCCACAGCAGGGGGGTTGGAGCTGGGTGATCTCTAAGGTCCCTTCCAACTAAAACTACTATATGATTATGTGATGCTATGGGCTGAACTCCTGGTTTAGGCAGGGAGAAGATCAGGTCTGTGGCACGCAGGATGCAGCACACCCAGCCTGTAATCTAGATGCAGCTGTTGATACCACTCTATGAAGAAACGTGTGGTTTGCCATTCAGGGAATCTCCATCAGGAGAGTCCCACGTGCTTTTTGTGTCTTCAGGAGCAGCAGAAAGTGACTTTCCTGTACAGAGGGATGCAGGAATTGTTCAGTTTTCACACGCCCGCTCTCCCACAGGGCACACAGTATACTTGCAACTATGTAATCTTTTTTTTTTTGTATTAATGATTATGTATATAATTTTGATTGTAGATCTGTGCAGGCCATGTAGATTTAATAACTCTGATATTATCAAAGACAGGGAAAGGACAAGGTTCTTCTCCTTACAGTGCCGTGTGAGTTACTGAAGCACAAGTAAAATTGCAGAAATGAGAGCCAAAAATAGTTGAAGTATTTGATTAAAGAAGTACAAGGACATAATAGGAATTTATCAAATGCTCCTATTATGTTTGGCCAAGGTACAGAACACTCCTTTTAATCTTCAATATTTGTAAACAGCATGTTGGATATCTTTTTTTCTGTTAGAAATAAGGAGAGACTTTTCCTTCCTTGAAAAATCAGAAATCCACCAGAACAATAGAGCCAGAACAACAGAATTTCATACAACACCCCTTCACTTCCTAGGAAAACATTACTTACAGCAAAGTGTATTTGGGAAGCGATGCCCGTAAACAAGTGCCTTCGGCCATGTGGCTTGAGGGTTTCAAAGTGCATCAGGCGAGCAAATTGCACCTTCTTCCTTCCTGCTCTTTCCCCATGCTAAAAAAAAAAAAAAGGTTCTGAAGACAACTTATCTAAAAAGTGAAAAATATGTAGGTTATTGGAGTGGCAGTGCCCACTGAAATCATCTGGGGTTTTTAACCTTCAAGCCAGTGAGAAATAAGCCAAGGATTCAGTGCCAAAGAACTAGTTGTGCAAAAGCCAGGCATCTATGCACCCTAATTATGTTGTCTACAGCGTGCTAGAAAGGCTGAAAGCGGGGGAGATGGGTGCTCCTCCACCCCTTTTCCACCACTCAGTCATCCCTGTGAGATCAGCAGCATCTGCTCATTTCCAGATCATCGTCAGAAGACCAGTAACCTTGACAATCGCTGCCCTTCAGCTGGCCAGGGGCTCGGGGACTATTTGCAAGAAGTAGCTGAGACCATCAGAGATTTAGGAGTATGTCTTTTAAAAAAAAATAATCAGGGAATATTTAAAGCATCCCCATCACCCCACCCTTGGGAAAACGAGTTATTAAAAATGCTGGAATGCAATCTGTGTCAAAGGAGACATTACATCAGTCGCTCGTCCGCCTGCTTTTTGTTGTTGTTCAAGTTCTCAGTACAGCAAAAGAATGAAATACATAACCTGGTGTCCTTGTCTTCAAACCTTCATTGTTATATATAGGATATTGCTGAGTATTTTATGGCTACTGCTGTTTCCTCAATAGAAACTACCCGATACAGATGTTCAAGCATTGGTCTGTAAAACAGTGTCTATTAGAGCAGTTAAGTCACACAACTCAGCTCTTTCTAGCTTCCCAGTTCGTTACATATATCATACCGTATATTAGTGGTTGAATCATCACTTTCCAACTGATTTTGGATTTTCACAATGCACGGCTTCTAACGCACACGCTGATCTGTTCCGGGTCTGTCTCTCATCTGTCTTCGCACAAGTAGTTACAGCTCAGTATTTTTGTATCCAATTATGAAGAAAGATGAGAATGAAATGGGAAATAAAAAAGTGACAGGTAGAATTACAGAACAAAATGGTATCGTACGCCTGCTTGATGCTAATTGGTTTTCTTAACTGTTTAAAATCTGTGGCATAGTATAAAATAACCCAGCAGGAGTGGTCTGCCAGCCATTTTTGCCACGTTTTTAGTCAACTTAATTTACTTAGTGGGAACTCTAATACATTTTGGCTGCTGAGGATCTCAACAGACACACCAGGGATGACCTTTATGGCACACAAAAAAGGGGGATAAAAGAGGAAACAACTGCTTTTATTAAAGAAAATGTGAGACGTTTTGGATTAGGTGAGGTTTCCTTTTTTTTTTAGCTTACAAAAGTGGCAATATTTAACTGTTTAAGTAAATGAGCTACAAGTTCAGCACTCCTGAGCTCCACCATTACCAATGATTTATACCTCCTTTCACGTGCTTCTGCTTATTGTTATTGATAGAACTTTTAAAGTCAACTCAGCTGAGACCGCAGACAGGTCACTGCCGATGAGCAAGTGGAAATGAGAACAGCCAAGTGACAGCCCACCAAAGTAATATCCTACAGCTGAGTAATTCCTCGGTACACCTTGCCTGGGTATGATTATGAGAATACCTAAAGACTCACCAAGAGTGATCAAGATCTGTTAAAATCTCTGTGCACCAGAAATTATGCCAGTAACATCGTTCTGCCGTTGGTAGTGGGGAGGCGGTGGCGGGGTTGTTTGCAGTGCCTCCACGCCGACTGTTCAAATTTACAGCTCCAGTATCCTAAATCTGAGTAGATACATCATTTCTATATGCTAAGAATACTGGACACCTAAACAGGTATTTGAAATGGTACCTTCTCCACAAGCACTGACACAATATACACTTGTACTTTAGACAAACACGGGTGAAGGATGCTCACTTCTGAAAACATGGATTGTGTACAGCAGAGGCATGGCAAAAAAGAATTAATTAATGCCTGTTGGCTTTCACTGAAAACCGAGCTTAGAGACCAGCCTCTGTTGCTTTTGTATTTCTCCTTATCAGTGCTAAAAGTGACAGAAGGTAAGGAGGCGAGGGAAGAAAAAGAATAAACATTTAAGTGGCCTTAGACACATAACCAGATTTTCAGTTTGGGCTTCAGAAGCAAGGTGGGTAATAATCTTAATACCAGCATTTTCCCTGGAGGAGGATGTTATGAAATAATAGGCATAAAACCAATAATAACTATCACCTTTTTTGGAACTTTGTGAAACTCATTCGAATCTGAAAGCACTCTGAGATCCAGGCAGCCAAGTGCTGTAGAAAAGCAAGGTACATTTAAAATTGAGCACTTTTGGCTTAATTTATGTTCCCAACTACAGCTTTTGGGATCCTGTACATTAGCTGTATATATATTTTTACATATTTCTAAGAAAAATGGTCCTCCGAAGATGATGAATAGCGTGCCTTACCAGAAAATATATGACAGGTTCTAAAAATGGTACATTTTTAAATTGGTATAGATATTTATACTTGCTCTGATCCTCTGAGATGTATATTGAAATTTGTAATATAAACAGCAAAGGGCATTCCAAGACAAGCAAATTAAAATGAATTCTGCATCATTCTCTCCCGTCCTATTATTATAAGTTCTCAAGAGGCCTACAAAAATTTGTATGTGAACTAAAACTGTATATGAGTCTAGTAAAAGTTACTTCAAAAAACCCTAATCTTTTATTAGATCACAATGCAACTGATGTTTAAAATAAGAAGTTAGGGCTATTATCACAATATATAAACAGAGCCTGTGATAGACTATCACTAGCCTGCTATGTCTTTATATCATTTTACATTGCGTTTTCCTAGATACATATTAAAATGTATGTATCACCATCAATTCACGATGGAAGAAGTTTACTTTTTTCGAAAGTAATATCATCTCCCATCTCTAAGAAAGAGCTATTTATCACCGTCTGATAAACCCACCATCCATTCGTAGTCTCTTGGCAGTAGCTTTTACTCTTTCCTCTTGGGCTGCTCTTCGCAGGTAATAACGTAGCCCTGGATAGGACCTCCCCAGCCTTCGAATCGTTAGTAGTGCCAGACCCCCCCTTAACATCTGTCTACCCTGTTCTGGAAACCCTCTGATGAAGTCTGCATCATTACTCAATTCCCCCTGTGGTTAGAAAGTTTTCCTCCCAGTCATCCTAATGCATCTTGGCTGAAAATTAAATTGGTTTCTTTTGAATTCCCTCAAGTGGAGAGAGAACAATAAGCACCAGCCTTTGCGTAACTTTCTCATATTGGGAAGACTATCACAATGATTTCTCTGTAGGTTTATCAGTTCCCACAACTTTTCTTCATAGGTCATGTTCTATAAATCTCAGATTTTCCTGTCACACTCCACTCAATTTAATATGCCTTCTTAATATGTAAAATGTGGTGCCCAATGCAGTTCTTCAGCTGTGCACTCTACTGGAATATATTTTTTTTTCCCTAATTTTTCACAAGGACATTATGTGAGACAAAAACCAAAGCTGAAATCAGGATACCTCAGCAACATCTTCCCCCTTTCCCCAGGCTATTCTTTCAGAAAAAGAATTCAGATGGATTTGCTGAGAATAAATCACTTCAATCTTATGCTATCTTTTACAATCTTCTTATCATCCAAATAGTTAAAAAGAATTTTTTTTAACATTTGTTCTAGTGGATTCCCAGGAATAGCTATTGGGCTGACTGGTTTATGAATTCCTGATACCTTCTTTTTCTCCTTTTAAAATGGTAGGTACAATGTTTACTCTTCTCCCATGTTCTCACGCTCCCATCCTCTAAAATTCTCAGAGATTATCATTTAGCATTTGCTAAATCAAAATGCATGCTGCTATTTCATTTCTAATAAATCGATGGATTCATTCTAAGACCTTCCTGGAGAACTAAACAGTTGGACGTTCTTAAAAAAGCCTGACTTCCAACCCCAAGCAAATCTATAGGCGAAGCTTCCCATCATAGGTAAGGCAGTGCCCCACGGACTCGGTCATACACGTGTCTGCTGCCTTGCTGCGCACCTCCACTAAAAAATGAGCAAATTCAGGAAGCTAAATTGTCAGAAAATTAATTATGGGAGGAAAACCAGCATTTTCTACAGATGCTGGAGTGTGCAGCTTCAAGGGACAGGAGAGGCCAGTGATAGCAAGGGATGGAGACGCAGAGCCCCTCCTTCCAGCAGCTGCTGGTTATTAGGCTGGGTTTGCTATAAAGTGGTATCTCACCAGAGAAGTGCAGGAAGGACACTAGCAAATCCTGGTTTATTAGCAACAAAACCATCAAGAATTCCAAGCCAAGGAACACCAGCACAGTCCAGATCTCCAGAAGTTTTGACTTCTGGTTTTAGGCTCATTGCTGCAGTGATCCAAGGCACTTCCTTCTATCCAACAATTCTCCCCCCACCAGCTTCCCAACCTGGCTGCTCCTAGAGTGCGCAGCAAGTCGGTCACATTGCAGTTGATCGCCGCAAATACGTATCACTTATAAATAACTTCATAAACACTGGAAAACTGGTCTGTATGACAACTCTTCAGACCCTCGAAGCTTTAAGCACACCGATTCAAGCAACAATTTACAAGCCCTGCACCGCTCCCGAGGCAGGGTGCAGAGACTGCAAGAAAAACTAATGCAAATGCCATTTTCTGAGTTGCAAGGGAATTACCCTTTTCTGCACTCCTCCCACGGCGTCACCCGACTGGCAGTCCCCCGCGGCCACCACGGTAAGGACACTATGGACAGACCTCACACAACACTGTTGTCCTTCCCTCGGTGGCCCAAGGAATAGGAGAGAATACTGAGAACCAGCGCCAGGGATCTAGAATCATGGAGCCGTCTAGGTTGGAGAGGACCTTTAAGATCATCGAGTCCAACCATCTAGTCCCAGCCTTGCCAACACTTCCCCGTCGTGTTTCCAGCAGCGGGTTAGAAACATCACCGCAGTTACTCCTGTGCTTAAGGTTACACACGCGAGTGAAGCGGCTGCAGGATGGGTTTCAGGTTTGCGCTTAGCTGGAGAGAAACTTTAATAGTGGAAGGCAGGCAACTTGAAACCTTTAGCAAGCATTAAACGCTCTTAATAAAGAACAGAAAGGAACTGCTGCTTTTGTGTGCTACCCCATCTGAATATTTTTAACGTGCCATGGGAAAAAGAAGTCTTTATGAAGAGCTGATTCATGTGTTATGTCACTTGTGCACTAAATAGTATGTTATCTTCTGAAATTATAGAAAGGAGGAGGATATTTTTAGTAATTGTTGGCTACTCAAGCCACTGAAAGAAAGTATGTTTCTCTGGGTACAACTAATTCTGTTTGTGGTTTCAGAGACCACTGCCAGTATTTCAGTAATATATACATTACGAACTGCTACAGCTGGCAAGGTGTATCTGTGTTGTCTATTCCAGGGAAGGATTTTGCTGCCTATTCAAAATGAATAGATTCAGAAGTGGAATCCAGCATGGAAAATGAAGGAAGGTCAGGGGAAGGGTAATATTTATGGCAGATTGAGCATTTTAGTGTGCTACTGGCTTCAGGGTCTGCACTCCCTAAAAATACCAGGTTTTGTGCACTGGAGTGCTGAGCAGACAGAGTGTAACTAAAGCATTTGTTCGAACCTTCAGAAACAGACAGTTGCTTAGTATTCAAAAAAGAGAAGGAGAACTTTTACATTTTATGCCGCTCCAGAGCAGAAACACTTTACCCAAATAACCAACCCAAAAAGGGCTTTTCAATGGAGAAGAGCAAAGCTCTCTGAAATACACCTTAGTTTTGGCAGCCAGCGTGGCAGACGCAGTACCTCACCCCCCTCCCCACTCCAAGCAGAAGCTGCAACTTTCCAAAATCCTTGTATGTTGGGGGACTGGATGGATCAAGTGCACAGAGGGTTGTAAGACAGACCTGACTGTCTGAGGGGCGGGGGGTGCGCTTGATACCGCTCAAGAATTGCCAGCCGTAATTAAGATGCAAATAAACAATGAGAGTTAACGCTCCATGGCTGAATTAATTTTTTGGAAACACATGAGAGCCAGCGAGCTGAAGGATGTGGGAGAACTATTGAGTGTGAACAGCTGCCTAGTTCAAATGGATAAATCCAACAGGACTCTAAAAAACCCCTTCTCCTCATGTGACCAACCGTTCATTGATCTAACGATCCTGGTCTGAGCATATTCCACCTGTAATCAACAGTATCTTTCCACGCTGCTAGTCAAATGTGTATGGTCAAAGACTGAACGGACATGAATGCTGTACAACAGAACCTCTTTTCTACACCTAAGAGCCATTTTGATAGGAAAGAGGACGAAAATGTAAAGTGCTGTAAACAAAGAAATATGGAAAACTGTCCTCACTGGCAACCAGAAGAAAATAATTTTCAAAGTTTCCAATTTTCTATCTTCAAGCACTAAACTCAAGGGGTGGGAGGGAGTGGAGGAAGAGGCACAACAAAGTAAAACCGGTAACTCTAAAAACCCCCGTGCAGAATGCAGCAAGGAAACCCGTGCATTGGTAGCAACGAGAAGGAACCAAAGCACTTTGCTTCTTCACAGCCCGGTGCTTTGGGTCCTTGATGCGAAACACGAGTGCTGATGCACTACTTCCCTGCTCCTCCGCGCCCTTCGGAAGGCTGAGGCTTCCCACAGGAACATTTTCAGCATGACAATGACATTAAAAAAAAAAAAAAAAGTATTTACATATTTGCGCAACAGCTCTTCCACAGAGTTCCTATTAGTATCAGTTAAGTACGCATGGAAAATACTCTGTATTTCTTAATACCAACTAAGAACTGATTTTTGTCTTGGTTAATTCAATGACCAAGCTTGTATTCGCTTTAGGTGGAACATATTGGACCTCTGACTCCTCAGACTTATTTTCATGTGCCCAGGAGCAAAATTGCAGCCATGTATCTATATGCACTCTGCAGTTACTCTTTCCATATCAGGCATAACTTCGCTCGCGTCAACAAACCTCCCTGAGCAAGAAACAAGCACTGCTCCGAGGTTCAAGGATACACCAGCAGGTCCTGCTCCCTGCTCTGTTTCTATGCACATTTTGTTTTCCTTCAGTATATAAAGTGACTTACAGGAAGCCTCCAGTAGTGGAAAGTTGTAACTCATCTGAAAAGAATCCGTGCTTTAAGGAACAGCCACCTTCTTACCGGATCTTAAATAATATATCACATAATGCAATTATTCTATGTCTCCTGGTCATCACATGGTCTGGGGAAATCATAGTCAGTTTTTTAATATCGGGCATGTAAGGATCCTAGAGAATTACAGACTGCATAGAACTGTATTCTTCTCTCTGCATAATCTAACACCTCATGAGGATAAGCAATTTTTAAAAATTACGATCCATTCTCCATTTCACATACATACACATAAAAATAAAATGCAACAAATGTGCTTTGGGATGGTTGATTACCCAAAACATACCAGACAATTACGCGGTATGCTGTTTTAATTAGAAACTCTCTCTCTCTCAACAGGTCCCGTTTGAAATGTGCGGCGCTCCTCCGTACTCCGTGGCTGGAGTCGAGTTGTATTACAATCACATCTCCAGTCAAAGAACGTTGCCATTTTTCCCCAGATCAGACACCTGCTATCAATTTGAATGGTATCTGATTGAATATTTGTGCAGGAAGGACAAGAATCAATTATTCATGAGTACTAAACAATAGACTGTATAAACACAGTTCATGAACCTGAATCCTTTACAACCTAGCTTATCTTCGATACATTTATAAGGGCAGTCACATCTTTTAAACAACTGACATATTTATGGCCCGAAAAAGGCGGGTGGCGGGGGGGGGGATAAAAGAGGAAACAAATGTTTTCGTTAAAGAAAATGTGAGATGTTTTGGATTAGGTGGAGTTTCTTTTCTTTTGCTTATAAAAGTGGTAATATTTAACTGTTTAACTAAATTTAACGAGACATCTCATGTGACAGCCGTTTCCCTGAGACTCCCAGCTCAGATTCTGCTGAACCAGGCCATTTGGGTAACTCAAATGAACGCAAAAATATATGCAACTTTTGGATCCTTACCCAGGTGTCTTGTGTGAGTTTTGGACTCCTACCTGTTCCTGGCAATTTAACAGAACAAAACGTTTGGAGGCTCTCCTGTCATTAGGTCTTCTCCGTTGCAGGAACCTGTGTTCTTTCCCTGGCAGCCTCTTTTTTCGGTTTCCACACAATTCAGTCAAGCCCCGCTAGCTCTGTGGCGCTGAGCTGCTTGAATGTACGCCGGCAGAAATTCTGCACCTTGTCGTCTCATCCCAGCTTCGTACTACAACTGCGCCTGATGTCAGAAGGGGAAAAGCCGGATTCACAGTTTCAGAGAAAATGTAATTCGGACATCACGGTGGAACAACACAAAAGAGACCAGTAAATACCGTATTCTGCTAAAATCCTTCCTCCCTCCAAACAGGGCTGTTAATGTTGCTGTCGTGTTTAATACATTTTTATGTATACTCCCTTTTATTTTCTTACGGCAATGGTTTAAATTTCAATACAAATGTTTAAAGCGTGTGACATTCCGAAATTACAGTATCCCTATTTAAAGTCCCAAGATTACAGCTTCTAGTGGTGAGTGCCTGAACTATTGTGAAATTCAATTTGATTTAAAATCAATGCTCCGATTGACTTTAAAAAGGCACCTAGTGCCGTTTATTTGTTTTTATGGAAAATAATACAGGCAATTAATTTCTCTCATACCTTAAGTGTCTGAGTTATGAAAGTCTATAATGTAACGTGGCATGCTTGATGAATAACATCTGAGGTGATTTAGTTTAGAGCAAGTGATTGGCAGTTAGCGATTTTGATAAAAAACTTGTTGCATGATACGCAACTGGCAAGTCAGCTGTACAGCCGGTTCAGTGAAAACAAACTCAGAGTGAAAAAATTGTCTATCATGTTACATTTTATGCTGGGGAGTCAGAGAGAAGGAAAAGGACGTAATTCTTTCCTAGATCTAGTAGCTGCTGCTTTAAGAAAAGAAATGACAAGGTTATGGGTTCTCCCTCTGCCATGCATCTCCTTCATAAATTTTAGCATTAAATTATAAATAAAACATACGAGGACTCAGCTCAATGAGAAATATGTCTGGACTTTGGCACTGCATAGGTCTGCACAAATCCATACAAGCTGCTTAACATTGATTTTCTTTGGCGTCTTTTGCAGCCCTACGCGGCCTTCGCAATGCAGAAGGCAGACATGCCTTTTATTGTATCAGGCCCTTTGCCATTAATTACAGACGTGCTTTTCCTTAATGACTGGGCACAACTGGCCTGTTGATCCCCTGGCTGGATCACCAGAGGATGTAATCAACAGCACTGTCGACCGTGTGCTATTCCTGCCCACCCCCCCCGCCGTCCTCTCCATCCTCTTTGCTCTCTTTGCCAACAAGAGGTTGAGGTCAGTACCCTGGCGGGCTGAGTTCTCCTTGCTCACCCCTCTTTCTGTATTTTTCAAAGGAAAAATAACTCGACACACACCTCCACTCACCTTCAAGCAGAGGTCAGTGGGGAAAGCAAGAGGAAAGACTCATCTTTCACACACCTAGAAGTGAAGAACTCCATGGCAAAGCCAATATTATCCTCTTGCTCAACATGGAGAGCTAACCAAACCTCCTGACTCTGCAAAACTGAGTGGAAAATTTGAAAAAATAAAAAACCAAACAAACTTTGCCTGTGGTATTTTCACATCTTCGCTCTGGCCCTGGCTAGAAAAGTAAATGGTCTTGGTGGTTAGTGCATGGGGCCAGGAGTGAGGAGCCCTGGGCTCTATTCATACCTCTGCTACTGACTCACCGCAGCAAACTGTTTGGACAAAATTCTTGAAAAGCATTCGCTAATTTTGGGAGCCAATTTTTTTGCGTAAACAAGTAGAGACATGTAGGCGCAGAGCACCTACCGCTTTTCATAAAGCCAGAGGGAGATTCTGGCACACAGCACGCTACTGTCAACCATCCAGACCATGATCTGGACCTTCATTTAGGAAGACACAAAGCACTCTTCCATCTGAGTCAGAAGGCTGAGAGCTCCTCCTGTGCCCAACAGAGATCCTTCCAGAGATGCAGGACTCAGCGTTTAATCATGACACCTAAAATTACCGGACACATGAGTTTGAGCACTCCCTGTTTCTCCTACCTGCTAAATGGGCATTATATATGTGTCGTGAGAGTCCTTTGGCCTCCTATTACCGTGTGTCAGAAAACCTGGCAGATCTTCAGGGTGAGATCTGTTTCAGGAGAGCAAAAACCTACTATAACATTTTGATGAATCTTAGATGAAGGTTTGGTTCAGGTCTGCGCATCTTGCAATAGACAAATATTTGTTGGAGGATAATTTTTATTTTTCCAGACTAGTTTACCCTGAGTAATACTGCCCTGTGTAGAACTCATTTGTTGAATTGCTTTTCTTAATAATCCTTTCATATCAATCGCATCCTGCTGGCTAGATTCTGCCACTTTAGCAAGAGCTACTGAAACACATATCCGATCAGGAAAAAAACATGTTCACATTAATTCCACGTTTTATTTACTTTTACTTAACTTTGACATATTTCCTGGAAGATCTATCAATAATAGCCAATCCCCATGATTGGTTCATCCAAATAATGACTGTTGAGCATGTAAAACAGATTGGGCAGGACCCTGCCCTAAGAGCAGGAGGTAGAGCTCTCCTCAAAATCAATTCTCTCTCAGATATAAAAGGTCACTGATAATTATGCGCATGCATCTAAGAATGAAATTTGCCTCATTGAGTGATATTACCTCTTCACTGGCAATAACATAAAGCAAACAGTAAAAAGACAGAATTGACCGAGACATCCTCGCTGTTGCTCTACCAGCTGAATGCCATGTTTCTGTCCACAATTCACTTTCTGCTGAATTGTTTGCATTCAGCGTTTCAAAACCTGATGTATTTTCTTTGCCCAGGGCAGATTACATATGGCATGTTTTTCCCCTCAACTGACTTTACAATTCTTGTGCTCCTAGAGAATTCTCCCCCGGATTTATACAAATCGTGCGGGAATTTAGTTGCTAATTGAAGGAAAATTTGATGTTTCAATATTAAAGTCTAGATGCGAAGTCCTGGATTTCTTACTGAAGTGCAGAGAAAGATTTCGTGTTCAGGGGATCTGCTAAGGTACTAACAGATCCTGTACTGTCATGTCGCTGATGTCGATTGGGAAGCTCTCACCTCTAGGGGACAAAGGTATTTCACCTCTCTACTTCTTTCCACCCTCTGAGCAAATCATTAAGGAAAAAGAAAAAAAGCAGCCAAATAGATGCTATTGCTCCATGAGCAGAACACAATCAAAAATACCGTTACAATTCACTATTTGAGAGAAATATGTTTAGAGAAAAAAAGAAATGAGAAAATCAAATCAACCATGTCTTAAAAAGCACGGTGAACATGTCCCTGGCCTTATGTCCTTTATGGAAATTGTGCTTATACAACAGATAACTCAGCAATGCAGTCAATAACTGGCAAACTTGATACTTCCAAAGGCACTAAGGGGGAATGTCAACCAACACTGATGAGCAGCTTTGAACCCTTGGCCTCTCGGATGCAGGCTGACAAGTTAACAGGCTTTTCTTCCTTCGCAGGAAGGAGGGTTTTCATAGCCTGTATTCCTACAAATTCAATGTAATCCAAAAGTGCTGGGCACGTGCCACGTTTCTTAAAAGGGTACGATTACCAACCCCTCTTGATACACTGCGGGATGCCAATGAATGTTTGTACTCAGTGTGTTTTTTCCAGTGAAAAAAGGGAACAAAAAAACCACAGAATCTCTTATACATGGGAAACTACATCCATTCAGCAGGGAAGCAAAATGGAAGACCCTTGAGTTAATTTCTCCTCATGTATTTATATTTAGCTCTGCAATAATGGTCCAGCAGCTCCCATTCCATAGAAATGGCTCAGCATTACCTCTTGAAATTAAAACGCTGCTGGATAAAAACTCAAAGTGCTTTTTACATGTGGCTCTGAGGAGGGGAATCCCTTTATTTATTAAACAGCAAGCAGAGGCAAACCAAAAAGGATTCTGTTAGGCTGCGTGGTCAAAGAGATTAAAGGAAATCTACTGGTTAGTCAGGTGTGTTAATCAGGGGGAAGTTACGTATTGATTCCTTCGGTCTCACAAACCTTATCAGAATGTCACCACAGTGAAACACACCTGCAGAAATAGGGACCATCGGGTCAACAGACGCATAAAGACCACGTCAACCACATCTGTGGCACCTGGCTACGCTCACCTTCAGTCTAAGTAAAGGATCCTCCGTCTGTAAATCAACCAACCATCAAGCCTCTCCAGAAAGAACACTTTGTATTTTGGCTTCCAGACTTTGTATACTTTTAACTGCTTTGAGAAAGGGTTGTTATTCAGTGCTTGAAAAGGACAGAGATGCCCTAAAAAGCATCTAGGTAAGGTTAAGAAAAGGGACAACACTCTTAACCCTCTCAGGCACAGATTCTACAGCTCTGATTTCTCTCTTTTTCTTAGGTTATCCTACATTTCCATAGCTACAAATGTTATTTGTGGTTGGAAATTATCCTGCCCACTTTTTATCCCCCTATCCCATAAACATCTATTTGAATTTTAAGTCTAATTCTAAGGGTTTGGTGCTTTTTTTGTTGATGTTGTTCATAAGAACAGTATTTCCATCATGTTGTAATAACTGTAAATATTTTCAACTTTTGGAAGTAACAAGGGCAAAAGCAAAGGCTGTGTAATTTTGAGAAGTGGGCTTCAGTCAAGCTTCATACGGGATCCCACAGAATGTGTTCTTTAGCAACTCTGTTGTTTGTATTGAGATATCTGGTAAGGTCTTTTGGGAAAACATACCACATATCTCTTTAAGGTCCAACCAAAATATCATCTATCCTGCCCTCAGTACAACAGCCTTACCGAGATAAATAGTTCAGGGGGAAAAAAAAAAAATCTTCCACTGTAAATCATACTAACCAAACACTGCTGGGCCAAATTCTCTACCCTCCTCTCCACTGAGATGCTGTTTGTTCAACAGGGAGTCTGATTATTTGACAAAATTTAGGAGGTTAAAATTAAGACAACATAACTGCGGTCCTCTAAGAAATGATTCTGTTCTTATTTTCTTGCCTCTTTTTCTTGGCATCAGGGGACTTTGGGTCAGAGCTAAACAGCTTATGAACTCATTTCCTAAAATTTTCAGTCTCCCAAAAGCTTGCTTTCCTTGGATTATTTTTAATTCAGTCAATTTGTAACACATATTCAGCCTGTATCCTCCACAATATTTTATGATAAATCCCATTCAATTTCACATGTACGGTTGCAAGCTTTATTGCTTAACAAACATTTCATCTACTCTCCCATAATTTATATCTGAATGGGTTTATTATAGACATAGCATTTCATTCATTGTGCAGTTAATTCTGTAACATGCTGCCTGTTTTCTGTATGGCCGCTCTACCATTATGTGCTTTCAGTACAATTGAATTTTTCCTTGGGAGCTTTATAAAATGGCTTATGAATATGTAATACAAATTGTATTAACAAGGCAAATGTACTTTTTATTCCTTTTGTGAGCATTTCCAGTGAATGGCTAGTAAGAGAACAAGCATGGTAGCACGTGTCTCCCTCAATTCCTATTCACCAGGGCTACCCATGCAATATTATTTCTAAAAGGCTCATCACTTCAAAAACAAAGGTGTTTTAAAATCTTGGTTGGTACTGCAGTCAGCTCCATGGAAGAGAACCCAAGAAAGCTTGGCAACACGACTTCTCTCTTTGTAGGGACTTTTCCCTGCTGTTCAGGTAAAAGAATCTTTGGTAGATACTGTTTTGAAACGGCGTCATCTTTTATCACATTCATTTTAGGCAGTCTATTGCCTTGATTACCATTAGGTACTTATCTCGCATTATCACCTAGAAACACCAGTCCTGTTGCATTACATACCTATATGCATATAAAGCAACGAGGCAATCCTCGCCCTAGAACCGGGATTGACCATACACATCTAGTTAGACAAGAAGTGGATACGATCAAAGAATGGGAGTAAGAACAGGGTTAGAGAGGGTTTCAACATATATGACATATTCCGTGTGTTCACCAACTGCTGGAGGGACTGTGTCAGGCAAGGGGGAGGTAGAGATGACGTTAAATGGCCACACAAATTTTTGAGGGAGCTCCTGGGACGACTGTCAATACATTCATATACTTGAAAAATTAGCAGTAATGTGTTTCTTTACCTAAATTAGTTTGCTTCCGTTTGATAGAAAGCAATTTGCACACTTAGAAATGAAGGTAGGTCCCCGGCCTCTGAGAACACAGAAAGTTTCCGTACAAAGGGAGGCAGCAGCTTATTTTACATCACAACCTCAAAGTTCACCACAGCGCCCTTGCTAAACCTCACAAGGGGATTTGCTAATGGACTTCACTTGCTAACGCACTTTCTAAATCTTCAGATCTGTCTCTGATTTGAGAACATAATTCCTATTAAAAACCCCATCCTTCCATTCACCCTCTTGGCCAGCACACTTTCTAGAACAAAACCGTGTCCATTGCGTTGGCTGATGACTAATGGCTTGCCATATGTTCTTACTTACAGCGCAGGGGATTAATTCCTCAGTGACATGACGGGAAGGCTAGAGCCTTCAGTAGGAAATAATGTGGTACTGACAGAAAAAGGAGGAAATGGAAAAAGTCTGAATATATTTCTGCTTAACTGTACAGATTACAAGAAGGGACAGCGCAAAAAATTGCCGCTGGAATTCAGATTCTTTTGAAGCCTGCCCACAGGCTCAGTAACGTCTGTACTATCTATCCTGGGAGGCACACAATATTCAGCAGGGTTGCTTTCCTCCCAGCATTAGATATAACAGAAATACAGCAAGGTAGATGATAGAGTAGGGTTTGGCGAGCTTCTGCTCTCAGATCCCCTGACATACATGTGGAAGAAAATCCCCTGGTGTCATTCTAGATCCCTGGAGTTAGTTGGGATTTGCAGGGAAACCATTGTGAATGAGGAGCAAGTGGAAGTAAAGATGGGACTCTCACATTTCATGAAACTTGTCTTCTTGTAGAGGCATCCCCATTTTAGGAGAGGGAAGAGCCCCGCTTTTAAAGAAGGGATCTTCTCATCCGCCTTCTCTCCTTCTGCGTATGCAGAGTGGGGTTCAGTAACGAAACACTCAAGCGGAGCATCTTGCGCTTTTCTAGATTAGATTCATGGAGGGACTCCGAATTAGCAGCATGGATCACCGAGCCATACCCACTCCTTATTAAATTCCTCCAATGACAATTTTACTGGTGTTTTATATTAGTGTTAACAAAGGACCCGAATAAGATGTAAGAGATGTTATACTTTAAATAAAAGTCCAGGTAATGTGCCACTGGGGACCTTAGGATCAAATGAGCTTTTATATTTTTATGTAGAACGTAATCTCTTTTTTCATTATTGTGGTTGCTACATTACTGTTATTAAAGAGTTTATTACCCTGTGGGGGATACTGCTCATTGGAATTACATGCTTGCAGACCAGAAGAGACAGTGTAGCTTCATCCCTTAATTCATGATACAGCCGCAGGCCAACAGAACGCCAGTGCACTGGGACTGGCGTGACATGCTGGGTACCCAGTATAATCCTGCTGGTACCATGGGAAGTCAGAGCTAGATGCAATGGAAACTGGAGAGTCATTGTTAGAAGGTCATCTGGTTTGCAGACCTTTAGTACATGCTGAGTTTCTAGCAGGCTCTTAGGGAAACTGGCCAAAATGCAGCACGTAGGGAGAGGGCAAATTGGCCAAAAAAGGCAAGAATGGAAGATTACCTAACAGGCTACTTATCCCTATTTAAACTTTGGAAAACCTTAGAACTTCTTCCTAGACTGTTATATAGATCATTTATTATCAAGTTGATCTGTAGCCCTCTCAACCCGTGCTTTCATGGGAATTATTTTTTAACGGAGTAGTTGATCTATTAGAAGACCCACTCAAGCCCCACGTTAAAAGGAAAGGAGTCGATCCCCTCTTCCCGCTGATTTGTATTTCCGCGAGCACTACGGTGAACATTACAAAGAAAAAGGGTGCCAGCTCCTGGGACAATCCTACTGCCTCCTTGCACATTAAATACTACTTCTTCTACCTCAGCTCCAGCCTGCACTCGTGAGGACTGACATTTAGGAGGGAGGTTCATTCCACTAGGTTTGAGTTTCTGTGCCTCCCATAGTTTCCCAGGCTAATCATATAGTTAAGTGCATACATCCAAGAAAGCAAACATTATTCCTGAAGTTTCCTCCTTGGGACTCCTGTGATGTTAAAGCATGGGTGGTGCTATTCTTTGGTGTTTTGCGTGTTTTCAAGGGGGAGGATATCTGTATGATGTGTTAACACTGGAATGCAAACATCTAAAGATAAATCTAATAAGTGTGGCCATATCATTACCTGTTGCTTCACTGAGACAAGGAAGGAATTTCTTTAAGGAAGGTGAACAGGAATGTATTATCACAGCGTCTTAAGAAATGCAAGTGATCCGTATTGACCGAAAAGGTTATAGAAGGTGACAGAATAAATAGGTTTCTCTCCTTCCTCTCAACACTAGGAACACCACCTTGCTTCATTTTCTGTGACAAATTGTCAGATAAATACCTATCCTGACTATGGGAGGAAATGACTCATCAGTTCCATGGACAGGGGCTGCTCCTGTTTCCATTGTCATGGTGGTAGCAGTGGTTCTGAGCATACAAGATCCATAAATACCAATACAACATGGCAAAAAAAGATACCCTGGAACATATATACTCATATGTGCATTATCTATGGTATCTGCTATTATCAATTATCAAATCTGTCTTTGAAAGAGTTGACAGTAAATTCCATGTCACGGAGAAACGATACCCAGGCTGGGATCACCCACTACCATGAAGTATTTGTTGTCTATGGCAGAGGAACAGGGATTAAATTGCTATTTGCCCTTTCAGACAAACATAGCCAAGACCTGAAGACCTGCCACAGTCGTCAGTGAGGGGACCCAAGCAGTACAAAGGTGCTTGCTCCTAACAGACACATCACCGTAGCATCCCACTGAACGCTAGGTTGAGAGTCCTGACAGTCTTGTCTTGAGAGGTGCCCACCCTCCTCCGCTGTCAATCACTAAGCACCTTCCCCTCCACCAGTTATTAGTCAACACCCTTGCAGATATCCTGGATGCTATGTCAGACATCAACACCAGGGCAAGGGCTTTTGCAGGAGGAAAGAGCTGCCTGGTGGCCTCAGAATGGCCACACCAGCATGAACCACCTCCAGGAAGTTGGAGTACCACCAGCAGCCATACAAAATTACCAGTTGCTGTGCTTTAACCACACACCCCATTTTGCCTCTAAGGCAAGGCCAGGCTAGGAGCACGCAGTTTCCCAGCTCTCCTGAGTTAAGGAGATTTACGCTCGCCCTTACTGCACGTGC
Source organism: Chroicocephalus ridibundus (assembly GCF_963924245.1). Lineage (NCBI taxonomy): Eukaryota > Metazoa > Chordata > Aves > Charadriiformes > Laridae > Chroicocephalus > Chroicocephalus ridibundus. Next base: position 89,398,189 of record NC_086287.1, read on the forward strand.
ACAAAAGGAACTCAGCCTTTACACAGCCCCACAAGTGGGAGCCACCCCCCCGTCCTGGTGTACCCACTCACACGCCACACAGCATGGAGCTCATAAACCACGTGACACATTAATGAGATCCAAATAATGCAGAATCTCCAAAGTAGTAACATCTGTAGTCAGACTAATTTAGCTTAAGTCACAAGGATTAACAGTCCCCGTGGCTCTAGAAATACACTAACCACGTGCAAGGATCACAGAAGAACCGTTGCCATCTTGCACTGCCTGGCTGGCCAAGTGCTTGTAATCTTCTTTTGGGAGAGATACTGGCTCTTGCAGACCACTGGTCTGTTGCTTTACAAAATGAAAGAATTCTATAGCCCCTGTATTACCTCTGTCTGCCCATTACGTCCTTTTTGTGCAAGAGGCAGGAAAATCATGTTTTAATGCAAAAAAAAATTAGCATTAAAAAGAAAAAGCAAAAAGCTATCTCAAGACCAAGGCAAAACTCTGGGACAAAGCTTTGGTTTTAATTTTAATGACTGTTCCACAACCTTCTTTAACAAAATCCTATGATTAGGAGATATCCTAACAAATCCATGCGTATCTGCAAATGCAGTATTGGAAACAGATTACAAAACCGTTTTCAACCCGCTTTTAATAAAAAAAAAAAGAAAGCCCCAAATCCTGGATGAGCAGGTTGTGTTTTTTTTCTGCATATTCTAAAAGTTTATTAGAAATCTGACTAGATTTATTACATTTATTAGAAATCCACACCTTTTAAAACCCCCACTATCATACTGTATTTCCAATATGTGTGTACTGAAATTTAATGGATTTTTTATTTTATTACCATATTTTAAGGAAGAACCAGGAATGATAGGATTCTTTTCACTGACTTCTACAGGCTTTCATAGATCACCCAAGAGAGCGCCACAGAAGAACAGCGCTTCCGTAATCTGTACGTTGAGTAATAGTCGGAACATAAAAGATTACTGTGCTGAAGGCAGCCAGTGGACATATTTCATACTATCACGGTAACTTTCTTTCTTATCACTTTATTTCGCGATACCATCTCCCTTGAAAAAATAAGACTGTATGATATTTCTGTCTCCCGGAGCTGAGATGAGCATAACGATTCTATCTGGTTTAATACATGATAGTACTCTTTCATCAGTTTTCTGTGAAAACGTAGAAAATCCAAGGGAAGGATTTCAAGGAAACAAACCTATATTCAATGTTTGTTCTGTGTATGTTCAGCTTTCTCCTTGTCTGCAGGCTTTTCATTACTGCCAGAGAGTGCTGGCCTAACCCTTTCCATAGAAAGAATAATCGTAAATCTGCGTGAAGTTCATGATGATTAGTTTCTCTTGGAGTTGGGCCAAAGAATAAGCCTTTCTCCAATACAGACTTCACATGCAGGCTCAGTCAAGAATTCATTTATTAATCCTTTCGATCAAGCCTGGATTAAGCCATCCAGGGGCCCTACTGACATCAAGTAACTCTGTGTCTTGAGATACGCCTCCCAATCGAAAGATCTCCAAACCAGCAAGTAGAGGTTATGGAATTCTGGAGTCCTCTTAGGCCACCTGGATCAGGATGTCTATGCAGAGGCACCGCTCGTCCCTTTGCGAGCCCTGACAGCCTGCGCTCCATTTCAGGCCAGGACACACCGCACGAGTGTGTCACAGGCCAAAGGGCACAGGAGCATCGGGAAGTTATACTGCGTTGGGAAGGATGGTGTCACCGAAGAAGAGAAGATCAGGTCTAAGAAATTTCTAAGAGTTTCTTTACTCCTACCCTTTTATTCTAAAAGTACATGAAAAGATTTTAGCAGCCGCTTGGTGCGTCACAAATCTGCAGATGTACTTACCTATGCATAGCATTATTGTTCTACCAAAGGCAATCGTACTTTGGTTCAACTACTACTTTCTGTAAGCAGTATTAAAACTCTGTCACTCCATTTCCTAAGACTTCAGCCGAAAATTAGTTTCCTTGGCTTTTAGCCCCTACGAGTTTCCTAGTTTAAATTCTTTGTCTTTCACTTTAAAATTCAGATTTAGAGGTTGATATTCTACTTCAGAAGCACGATTAAGCTAAAAAACTAATTTCCACCTTCTTTTATCTATTTGGCTATTTCATTGCAAGAGAATTAGCAAGATTTTCCTGTTGCAAAACTCCCACCTGGTCTGACTTGCCTGAAAGGTTAATGTCTCCTCTCAAACGCAGCCGAGTTCAAAACGATCCCTCTCCCCCTGCCTACCACATCCCCCTCTCCATCCAGGCAAGATTTGTTGCAAACATTTCACAGAGCTCTGCCGTTGTGTGAACTCTTGCTGAATTATTGTTGTTCCAGGAGTGTCCTGGGGGATTTTCAGAGCTGCTGTGAGACAGCGATATCCCTTGTGGAGGACTAATAGACTGTCACTGTTTCCACTGGGAACAATGAAGGTCAGACGTGCTAGCTAACCTGCGTTAACACGTAACTTCCTCGCTCTGCTGAGGAACAGCATGGAAAATAATAACACCGAGCCTAGGTACCCCTCCTCGCCATTTCATCCAGATCACATCGAATCAGTCCTAATAGCGCAGTCGTCTTTGCTTCAGCCCAGTCCCTGGCAAATCAGCTCCACAACCCCATAGGGTCTGCTGCCCTGGTCGCTCCGTCAGAAAGTGTCAAAGGACAGATAGGGAGAAGCAGGGCAGGAGGACAAGTTGCTGCTCAGAGTGTCTGCCCCGGCAGCTCAGCCCTGAGCCCTGCTCTCAACCTGCAGCACACCCCTACCGCTCACGCTTTGAGCGCTTGCTTCCATAACCTTATCAACTGACCTGCGTTAGCTCATTTTAACTCCTTCTTTGCCAAGTCCTCTACAAACTGCCTTTTTTTTCTCCACCAACACCCCCCCCCGCCATTTTGGTTTCTGGGTTGTTTGGTTTTTTTTTTTTACCTTTCAAGTCACTTGGAGTTCTTCCAGAAGAAACAGACTGTGCATGTTCACAACATGGCCAAGGCTGGTGGGGGAATCCTGCACTTCGAATCTGGGATTCTGCCGGGTACTGCAGGGCAGCAGAAGATTCAGGGAAGACTCTCCCAGGAGTCGCTGCCATCCTTCCTCCTCCAATACTCTATAAAAGACAAAGGTTTGGTCGATGGCATGCGTGCTTGCAGGTGTTAGTCGATGTTGTATTTTAACACATCTGTAAGCATCTGTTGATCTTTCACTTCCCAGTACATTAATGGCACAGTACAGGAGCAAATGTAAAGCTGGGGGGGGGAAGAAAAGGGAAGAAAAGGGGATTCAGAAGTTTTAACAGGAAAAACTGTAATTCATAAATATTACGACTACAAGGGAAAATGAACCACAGCTTGATCACACAACAAGAATAGTAATTAGGCACAATTGTTGAATTTAGTTTAGGTATGCGGCATACGTAGGTAAATACACTGAATGCTAATGGTTTTATAATAGTCTTATTAATTCACACACATAGTTAATGTTTAAGATAAACTCCCCATCTTTAGAGTAATTTATGCATTCCACTTTTATAGAATTCCAATTGAATGAATATGAACATAATCATTTTGCACAAATGTTCTCTAAGGAGTGTGCAGAGAGTCTGAGGCAATGCTGAGGCTCCCCACAGCTTTATTCATAATGGATCAGTCTATTCATTCCTTATTAATTTAATGGAGTACAACTGAGCAGTCTAGCAGCTTGAGCTTATGAGTGTTTCACAAATGGGGCTTTTTGCCTGTAATCGCTTAATCCTACTGGCTAGGCCTCATAAATTGAATAAAGGAGTGAACTAGGTTTTAATTAAGTCTAAGGAATGAGCTTGTCTGAAAGATACTTCAGCCTCTTAAGATCACAGTGGTGAAGTGTGTTTGTCCAGGAGCCTAGCAGGGGCAAGCATCCTGGGCTAGTTAGGTTAGAGACCAGTTGCTTTGATGTAAGGTATTTGTTAATACCTTTTCTCCCTTTAATTAAAAATCCATTCTCCACCGTCAGTACCATCCGAGAGGGCATGCGAGAGAACTGCAGCAAACCCGACTGGTTCTGGAAAAGAGCGTGGTTTGGGATTCGTTCTTTCTAACTCTACAAAGCAGCTCACAGAGAAAAGCACAGATTGACACTGACAAACAGGGATGAAAACATTTGGCCCTGACAGTTTCAAACTGTTCTCTGTCAGGGCTCAGTGCCCCGGGTTAAGTACGGCTCAAGCAGAAGCCATGAGGAAAAGCCCAAAACTGTGGGCCAGGCTCCCATCCCTTCCCGGGATCCCACACATCTGGTCAGAGGTACCAAACTCACACCCCACATGTGTCACCCCATGCCACGACTCATTTGGTACCAGTTTCTTACTAGATCTGACACATGAATTACAAATCGCCTCGTACATTCCACAGAGACCCAATCCTCTCCACTTTTTCTAAGGAAAACAGAAAGAAAGAGATCGCATCTCTTGCAAAATATATTTGCAGCCACTTTCTTTTAAAATTCGGCGGCTGGAGAAGCGATTCTGTTCTAGGTTTGCAAACTAACTTGGCTCTCAGCCAGGCTAGGAAAGAGCGGCGTTCAAATCCCTCCCTGCCCACAGCGGTCTCCAGAGAACAGAAATTATCATCTCCTACACTTTGCCCGAACTACCTGTTGAGGACGTATCCTGGGCAGCAAAGATTCATGGTGGTGTAAAAGCCTTTCCTATGAATGGATTCTATTTTGTACACTGGCGGGCTGGCTAGAGTATATGCATTAGATAAAGCAGAGACGCGAGGCACTGAACTCGGGTGCCCTCCTCCCTCCTGGGACCAAGGCTGGAATGTAAACTCGTGTGCGCCGTCATAAAAACGACTGGTTTGGTAAATCATCTTACAGGCTGCAGGGTTTTCTTTTCGTGCATGTAGATAAAGAACAAGATTCTGGGGAATCCTAAAGCAAGGGCTTTGTTTATTTGTTTGTTTGAAGCGGGGAGATGCACTGTTTCTGCTATGATTCTACAGCTTACGCTACGATCTCACGAGTACCCAAAAGTGCTCTGTTACCTGGCTCTGGTTCTCATACCCCAGTGCAACAGTCCAGTGAAGTCTCAACAAAAATCAGACCCCTTTTGCTGTCTACATAAACACATAACCAGGGATAGGTCCTGACCCCCGACAATCTAAAGCATCCCACCTAAGGGCGGTGTTTTAAAGAGATTTGGCATTCCTTTGTCATTTTCTTTCCACCTCTGAAAATAAGAAATGGGAAAATGTAAGGCTGGTGAAAGGAAGGCTAATTTGCCTGGCTCACTTCTTGTGGGTTTTACTGAATTATCCTGCTGCCCTTTAGTCATGTTTTGCTATTAATTTCGCTGTAGGTTTAAGTCATGCCAAAGGCAGGAAGGATATGAATTTTAATTAGGCACCCATCTCTCACTGAATTCTCCTAGGCTCCTTTGAAAATCCAGACCCTAGAGCTGTCATGTATGTGTGCGTGCTCGTTTCTGGGCACGTTGTATATTTTTGTGCATACACAAATCTACATAAATAAATAAAGTGACATGATCAGATTTTCAAAGGCATTCAATCCCGAGAAGCACCCCTGTTGTTCTCAACAAGAGTTGGGGCATGCTGAGCTCTTCTGAAAAACCAGCCCCCATCTCTGACTCCAGGGAGCGCTGAACTTTATACAGCCGAGGCCTGAGACGAACATACGTGATTTCTGATCACAATTAAGTTTTCATTGCTTTAAAAGATTCTGATCTGGGGCGGTGGGGGGGTGCAAAACAGTGCATCTTTCTAAATGGTTGGCTTTGCAATCGGAACCCACTTCTGCGAGGCGGGTGACGACGTCAGGCATCCCGCCAGCCTGAGTCTGGAGGGCTGCGCCGCCAACAGCACACAGGCTGGGACAGGCTGGAGGAGCGGCAGCATCCAGAAAGCCCGCTGTCGATTTTCTGTGATGTTAAAATGGGGTGAAAAAGAAATAAAGTTAAACAAACACCAGAAGTGCGTGGTAAAATGTAAATGCAAGCTGTATTTATTTAAAGGGCTGTTATGATTGCTTAATTACAGCTCTCGAAAAAAAAATAATAAAAATCCCTGGTTTTTTTTCCTCCAAACAGCTTGTTTTCTGCGCACAGCTAGAGAGGCAGGCAAGATTCATCTTGGGGATGATGGACGTACAGTGGTCAGCAATTTCGAAGCTGGTAGCTGTTCAGGGTCTAAGACTATTTTCAGTTTTGATTAAAATTTCTAAACTACTCAAAAAAACTTTTAAAATTATTCATACAAGTAACAAATAAGAGGACTCTAGTATACGAATATGAAGGAGTGAAGGCTCCTTCATGAAGGATGTACTTCTGAGAGCACTTCTCATGGCAGTCAGCCTCACTGGAGTTTTGTCTCCCTGCGGTTTTGAAGGACAGACTTACTTTGAAAACAAAACAGAAACACAGAGTTGCAAAACCACAAAATCTGACCGAGGCAGAGACTGAAATGATATCCCCGCTCCCTTCAAGAAAAAAAAAGTCTGGACTCTACGTGCAAGAATCCAGTGAGGGGCAAAGAGGTGGTTGGGGCAAAAAAGCATCCATGTGTTATAGATGAAAGAGCTGCACCCAAGAAGCTAAAACAGCCACTGGGGTCTGAATTCCAGAAGTGACTCACTAACGCGCTAAAATGGGTATTCCAACTGCTCTTTTGACTAACAAACTCGTCACCCCCAAGCAAACTCCCTCTGTAGCAAACACCCTATTCAGCAAAATCCCTTGCCTACAATCAGCATCCTTCCCTTCCTTCCCATACTAAAGGGAGCCGCAGCTCGCCGCCACCACAGCTCAGCAACAGCAAAGGATCCATGTTCGGAGAAAACGGCGTACGGAGCTGCTGGCACATCCCAGAGCGCAGGCAAGTATAGGTCAAGCTCTCACAGGCGCAAGTCAGAAGGTTCCTCCTATCTCCTTGTTCTCAGTGTGAGCAGTTTAAGGAGCAATACCTTGAAAGTGCTTTTTAGCTAAGCAGAAAACTGCAGGTACGGTGTCAGCTGTTTACTGAATAAATGCATACAGCCCTCTAAATCAAAAGCTGCATAATCAAAGGACTACTGATCTGTTTTTTAAAATGGATAATTTCCTCACATTTTCAACCAATGGCACTTAAAAGAGACAACATACAATAGAGTGCAACATTTTCCAAACTACTGCAATTTTTAAGGTGTTGCTAACACAGATCTATTGACTGATTTACACTAATTACTTAAAAAAGATGCTCCAGGGCAAATCACACACTCTCAGTCAATTTACAAAGGAGGTCATTCAGTAATTGACAAGGTGCGTACCTCCTTTTGAATAGCTGTCGGACTGAAAAGAAAATAAATACTGAACCTAGAGAAAATATATAGAAAAGCTAATACAGAATTCTCATTGCACTGTTAATTGTTAACGTTAACGCAGAACTCCTCTGTTTTTCATCCTCCTGCAGAGGAAAAATGCACAATCGGTATAAATATTAAATCTGCATCAGAATAAGTCCTAAAGCGCTAATTTGTGTATTTCCTTGAAAAATATTTTTCCAATTGCCGTGAACACTTAGCACTGATGACAAGACAGGAGCAAGGCAAATACCTTCACAGGAGCACCACGCATCTAAAGGAAGGCCACAGCATCATCCCCTCCCATTTTGTGATTCATGGGAGACTTTCTGTAATATACACAAGCATTTCAGTGCCACAACAAATCTCTGCTAGTGTCTGACGTGACGTGCAGCAAGCTGGGATCGTTCATTTGGAAAGGAGATGGAACAATTAACAGCCCACAGTGACAGGGTCAGGATAGAGTCCAGATGTTCACAAATGCATTTGAATATAATCTACATTTCCAGGGAAAAATAAACAGGTATCCATTTGCACCTCTGTCGCATGCCCGTTGAAATCATCAGGACAACAATATGGCCCGATGGGTTTTAGAAAGATGCTGCAGCCAAATTTAGCCACCGGGCTGGTTGTCAGCAACGGCTGGGCAAATCTGTATGCAGGCTCTCGTACTGGTCACCAAGCTCCCTGACTTACTGTCCGTAATTACCCATTAGACAGTGGCACAAACAGGTGGCTCGGAAGGGTTGACAGGCTAGAAGTCTTTTTCACGGTCCCGCAATATGATAGACTATATACAATACAACATATACACAATCAAAACCCAACTTACATCAGCATCAATGGTGAAAAATAGGATGCCAGCATTGTCTGCCACAACAGCCGTTCGGCATCTGAATGAAATACTGTATCCCGTATTCACCCATCTCATAACATCCTTTTTGTAAGTCTCAGAGGTCACCTAAACACATTTATTGACTTCATTATTTTTACATAGGGGGAAAAAATTGATGGTGCTACAGCGCCGAGCAAATAACTCACAATAAAATCTTTATTCAATATATTTCATCTTTTTTTTACTGTTCTTGCAACACAGTGAAATTCTTACATTTAACCATTATCTAAAATCACTATCTGAGAATTTCTGCAGTAAATTTTTTTATGCTACAAGATGTTCTTGGAAAGTTCGGAGTGAATGTTTACCATTAAAACTGTGCTTATTATTTAGATAAACCATGCAGTGCTGTTTCTGTTCTCCAGTTGACTTGTATAATTTACGGTATAGTGTGACTTGTGAATTTTCCTGGTAAGCGAACATGACAAATCCATGAACAGTTGGTTAGAGGGGCTCAGATTCTAGGACTTGTCAATAATTAATTTCATGGGGAGTAAAATTAAAAGGCAATTTGAAAGGATCACATCCCATGTGTCCTATCCAGAAGAAACAGAGACCAGAAAATGTGATAGCAATGCACAAATCAGAGGTTGGTTGGCTGTACGTATTCTAAAACGAAACCCCCTGTGGCATTTTACAAGAGAGCCTAGATGTATTTGGTTGCCTTTTTTTTTTTATTTTTACAAAAAAATGTAATTCCACTGAGCACCCACTTCACTCATTTCCTGAGTGGGAGACAGCCAAATCCTTAGATGCTATGAGTCAGCCCTGGCCCCTTGGCAAAAGCCATGACATCTTAGCTGATGAACTTATAAAAGGGGAGACGATAGATAACGTTCCTCAAACAGATACTTTTTGCGTGGAAAGTGTGGCCCATGATATGCTCAGGAAAGGTATGTCAATGTGAATCCAGATGAACCTGGATCGTTCAGCAATACAATGACATCAATTCCTCCTAATAGAGATGACAGAGGCTTCACAATACGCAGTTCTGAAAAGCTGATTTGCTTCAGCGAGCTCCTCTTTGGTTCTTATTTTGAAGCAGACTAAGGAATTGAGATGACCTCAAGTACAGTTATGTACATCTTTAGAGTGCTCTTAGGGATGAGACTCTTCAAACTGAATGAGGTCTGGAATTTCCTTGAGAAAGTTTGACCTATCTTTATTAAAAGAAGTGAACCACCAAGTCGAGCACATAGCTCATTACGACTATAAAAATAATTCAAAGCAAGCCCCCAGTTGCTTAACACTGGGGCGGCACACTGGTTGTGCAGGGTATGAGTAGAGACAAGCACAGATGCCAACTGCACTGGGGACACGATGATGCAGAGCTGTGTACATACAGACAAGTTTCGTCCTTTAACTGTGCACACCTTGTTCAGATGTCTGCTCAATAGAATTGAAGTCACAAGCTCTGCACAAAAATGCCTTTTCTATGACGAGAAGACAAGGTGCAACGATTTCGAAGGCCCTAAATGCTAGGTCAAGTTTTATCCAAATGTCCTCCTAATTTTCATGCATTGCTGACCACAGTAATTTTGTATAATCAGTCCAGGAAATCTAAGTAAAGCATTGCCTGATTTCTGTGATTGCCAGAAATACACCATGAGGATCAGAAGCCTTGATATTATGGCATAAAGGATGATACAAAGCAGTACCATGTTCTCATGATGATGGGCTCCACTGTACCCAACAGTGAGCAACCCAGTAAACCATAGTTAAGCTCCAAAACGTCTCTTCATTAACATACAAATATGAGTCTAGCTCTATTGCTATCTCGTATACACCCTCCTGACATGGCATTTTTATGACACTTTTTGTAAAAGAAGACAGAGTTCCAAAACTGCTGAACAGGATAATAACCCTTCCGTGTAGTCTGCCCACACTGTATAAGGGATGGCAGAGAGAAGCTTTGAGACAGCTGTCTGACATCCGTGTTCCAAAATGTTTGTATCACTGATATAAAGGTATTATGACACTGTCAATCTTACTTTCTTTACAATCCTGCACGCCTCTTAACACTACCAGTGATCTTCCAGATGATCGCTTGGCAGAGGTTCGACCGAGATGCCCACACGCTGACACCCAAGCTCCTGTTTCAGCAGGTACCCTTCATGCAAAAGAACAAAATGAATTTGTCCCTCTAATGATCTCCTCTTGATCTGACACGCTGGACATAAATGCTACGGTCTCATTGTAATTTCTAGCAGTCACATGCATCTCTCGGTTGCCCAGTCAGTGGGACCGGTCCCTTTGTGGGCAACCTCAAAAGAACAAAGTGACTGAGGGAAATGACCGAAGTGAAGCACACGGAATATTTTCCTTTCTACCTGGCGAGTCTTTCAGGTAGACTTCAGAGGTGACACACAGAAAGACCACAGTTAAAATCCTTATCTCCTTGAAATCAATGGGATTTTTGCCACTGCCTCCAGGGGAACCAGGACTTCGTTCTAAGGCACTTTGAAAAAGATTGCAGCCAGCCCCACTCAGCAGCGTTAACCAGCGCATCGTCACCGGCGGCTGTTGATTTACACCAGCTGAGAATCTGATCCTCTGTATTGCAGGGAGGACAGACGCATCCCGCTATCAGGCCGCTTTGTTACTCACCAGCCTGAGCCTGTGCTGCGGATAAAGAGAGGGCTTTAATCCCCAGCACCCTCAATCCAATACCTTTCACCATTGCCGGATTCACATTTTGTTTTGTTCCTTTAATACGAGCTTACAGAAGAATGAAACTGATAAACTTCCTCCTGCTCAGATTATGGGAGCACAGGATAATATAACAAGTTAAATGAAACATTAGGAGAAATAGAAAGCACTTCAGAAAACATGCACTGCCTCTTTAACATTTCAAATTTTTCTTTTAACATAAAATTACAGCATAATATAAGAAAGGAATCCAGTAAGATGCTTTATCATAATACTTGGGCAACTTTAACTCATCTCAAGTGTTATTATAAGAAATAGAATTTACTGGTATGGACTTATATTCAATAGCACTCCTTCCCTTTTTAATGAAATGTCATTATTCCAATACAAATCCTTTCATTCTGCAACCCGCTCCCCCCTTCATCTCACTATATTTCATTTCCTGCAGTTACGTGATATTATTGCCTTTTTTTTTCCACAGCTATTGATTTAGGTGTATATGGTTATTACAATGCAAAATAAAACAGTTCCCCCATCCATTCTACCTTGTACCGTTGAACATTAACTTAATTTGTTTCAAATCTGCATTTGATTTGGCAAGGAAACCATTTATCTTTATGAAGAAAGCCCTCATAAAGTAGGGACTTCAGGAGATCACTGCTTTAAAAATTTAATAGCCTTGTGTCTTATACACTAGAAAAATGAATTAAACCTTCAAATATTATATGTCTCAATGTAACCTTTTTGCATTTCATACTATGTTTAATTTATTATATCCCAGGAAAAAAAATTAGATAAAACCTCACTAGATTTAGGGTGGTGGTTTGTTCTCGGTTTTGTTTGGACTTGGGTTGGGTATTTCACGTTCTGGGATTAAAAGTCTATCAATATGGTATTAGCAGCTGGATGTACCTGATGTTGTTGGGCTGGAGTTGGTTGTTACGTATCTGATTTTCTTGGTTTGCTTCTCAGCACTGATAAGAATCATTAAGTTCTGAAACCACCACCAAAGCTGACCTTCCAACCCGCATGCAGCATGCAGTATCTTTAAGGATGATTTCTGTGGCACAAGCAAAGGACAAGCTTTCAGAGTCTAAAGCAATCACAAATCAAAATAATTTATGCATTCTCACTAGAGATGGAATATTTGGATTGCAATGCGGTATACGATGCCTTTTGCATGACGGGTAGGAAGCAGAAATATCCACAACTGTAATGGAAAAGTTCTGGTTTAGAGAAATAGTCACTGTATGACTAGGCTGATGAACAACATCAGCAACCAAGGGAAAATAATCATATGGTTTTGCTGGAGTGAGAACTTCTTAGGTATTTACGTCACTTATTTCTTGGAAAAACTAATATTTCACACTGCTGCATTACAATAGTCATTCTGGACATCTTTAAAAGAGTGGCTTTCCTTCCTTCAGCTTGTTTTTCTACCTGACCAACAAGAGCTGTGCTAATTTCCCTGATTCATTAATAATTCACGTTTGCATCATCACTGAAGACACCAAAATCAATTGCAGTCAGAAACCTAAATACCTTTCAGGAGCTGGGCTGAAGGCCCCAGGACCACCGCCCATCTCTGCAGTACGATACAGGTCTCCTTAAGACGCGGACCTGCTGGCCACCTACCCTGGAACCTCTCAGGCAAACCTCCTGGAACTCCAGACTCTAAACCTCTGATCTCCAGCAGATGAACCTGACCGTACCCTTCCGCAGTTCCTCCCACACTCCACTTTGGTGTGTGTTTGGAATTTACCCAGGATTTTGAATCTTGAACACAGCAGTCCAGATGGCAGCGATCCTACTATGCCCTGTTCTTCTCTCCCAACCGTTCTGCCCACTCACACACCTCTTCTGCACCCTTCGATCAGAACAAGCTTAGCCCCCCCAAAAAATAATAATCAAGTTTTTGAGGTTGATTTCTAGGAAGGTCAGCGTCACAAATACAGGAAGAACAGACGTGAGGCAGACTATGATGACAGACAGCTCATATGGCTTGGCCTGGCTGAGTAGGACATGAAGTTTAAGCCTAAATTAGCAAACCAGAAACACATCAACAGGCTCCCTCAAGACAGGAACAAGAAGTCAGTGAAATTGTGAGTAAAAATTAGACCACGTACATTAGGCAGCCTGACCTTAGTAAACTGAAACGAAAGACACAATCTTAGCCTGGCACACAAAACGTAAATGCTCTATTGTCTCTCTGAGGCAGCATTACCAAATGAACTGGCTTTACGTTAGGACTCAGTAGCGAAAAAATCGTAGTCAAAAGACACCTAGAATGAGGAAAGAGCTTCAAGCAGAGAATCATCATGAAAGAACTGAAGAAAACTTAAGCAGGAAACACCTCAAAGGACTCCTTAACAAGGACAACCAAGTGAAGGGAAGGGGACAATAAAACACTAGAAGTTGTGCAAGCAGGGAAAGAAGGAAACTCATAATGTTCAAATCTAAAATAAATTCACCATCAGGACAACTTCCATCAGCCTGCATTGCTGTATTACCGAGCTATATTCTTTGGTACACCTAAGTTTTATTGATTTTACAGCTATAAAGCAAACAGCGGACACTAGAAATACACTGGATAGGTCTCATTACAAATCTCCCTGTCTGTGTCTTAGAACGTTCTTAAGCTGCATTTAGCAAGCAACCTGGAAAGCGCTGATATACTGTGTACACATATTAGAGACATGACTGTATTTGCCTATTTCTTCCCAGTAGGTAAAAACGGGCTGTTTTCATTGGATGATCTCCAGAAATGAAATCAGAGCATGGCATTGTGATTACTCAGCTCCTACAATGAATTCCCAGTTTCAGTAAGAATAAGTAACATTCTAATTTAGAGTTGATATTTGACACTGTATGAGAGGGGAGGGGTCTACTTTCCATTTTCTCCTTAGACAACAGTGGTAAACTGCAAACCTCCCTGCTAAAATGTATGATCTTTGGAGAATGCTAATTGACCTACTAAAGTTGGCTTATTTTATTCGGTGAAATTTGCTTATCACAGGCCTCTAGGTGCTTAACATAAACAATATAAACGAAAATAATGAATAGACCAAATAGCTAAGTGACAATGGGGACCACATCAATAGCTCTCTGCCCAACAGAATATGGCTCAAAAGAAACTGTATTATAGCATCTGAGCATCTCAGAAGAGGGAACCTTTCCCCCTTCTGAGGTTTGTTTTATTTCCAAGCACAGGGGGATTTGTAAGTTTGAGGCAGATCAGGTATATCCGCCCCTCGCAGACTGCAGAGCACAGCAGTTCTGTGGACGTGAGCACACGCAGGATTGATGCCATCCTGTGGGTGCGCAAAGTGGCTGTACAGGGAGGGCGGGCGATGCTGGTGAGAACGGTCCACGCTCCCGCACTGCCAGCATAGGCTTCTCCAGTGCAGCGGCTGGTGGGAGACTGCAAACAGAGCGAAGTCTGTGGACTCCCGACACTCACACAGGCACGAGGACAGGCACACCAGCAGCAGAGGTTCTCTCTGATTTTATGCGTTTTCCGACGTAGAGGATTTCTCTCAAGATAACCTGATTTTATTTTTTCTTTCATTGCTATTGCTGTGCATTAAGTCTAGGGAGATTTCTGAACAGGAAGATTTTCTTCTCATAGAAAGGCTCATCCAGCAGCAATGTTCTCTCCAGGTCAACCAAATCAGAAAATAAACCGCATATGTAGGAACATGAGCAGGATCTGAGAGTAAAGCCGTCACCCGATGTGAGTCACAATAATGCTTGAGGGATATAAATTATGAAACTGCAAATTTAATATTGAAATAACCAGACTAGACTTAGGCTAGCTAGCTAAGAAAACAAAGTTCAGCAGAGCTCCATTAACCCGGCTGTTTGGGCAGCTTCATTGCTCACTCTGAATTTGCCAGGTCTCGGCTGCTACTGAGGTGGGGTCTCGGGTGGCTCTGCAGCCCACTCGTCCCACGAGAGTAGCTCTGAAATAGCAACTGCCCTTCCTGACGTGAGGGACAGAGGACAGACCATCCTCCATTCCGGAAAGCAGGACCAAGCAGGGCAGTGCTCAAACTGGGACAGCACATTGTCAGCTGGGACTAGTACGTGTCATTCGCTACATTCACAGTCCCCAGAACTAGGCAACTCGGCTGTCTTAAAAGGTAAGTGTACCTGCCGGTTCCCTGGGCAGTGAGAGCAAAGCAGACCATAATACCTGTTCTTTATAGATTTCACACCACTTAGGAGCAGGTACATGGAGTCAGAGACCTTCCTCCTCTTCACGGATTTAAAAGTTTTGATGGGAAGAAGCCTCATTCAATCTTCTGCTAATACAATATGAAACACTCTTCACAGCTGTAATTTCCTGTAGCATCTAAAATGTTTCCTGTTAATATTTTCCACGTTGTTGCTGTTTTTATGAAGAAAAAAAAAAATCCCCTAAATATTAACGTTTTCAGATGGCAGAATGGAAAAAGCTAACATAACTCCTAGAGACACAGCATACAAACCCAGAAGTAGATCTAAAGCCAGATTTCTCAGCACTCCCTAAATTCTGTCACGGGGAACAGACCAAAACTCCCGTCCAACCTTCTGCTTTTCCTCACCCAGTGCTCAGATGTTGCAATTTGACCTCGATTCTAGCCAGAAGACAAGGCTCATTTCTGTAGCATAACACAGATCGCACACCTTTATTTTCATTTTGTATCCATAATAATTCCTCTGCTGCCTCCTCCTCCTATTGCCATGGCAAACAATAATCCTACCATTGCTTAAAATGCTTGGAGGAGAAAGCTTAGGCTCTTCTCTGGGAAGAAAAAGACATTTGGTTACTATAAAGATAGTTACTCTGTGCTCTTGCTATTGAAAGTTTTTCGCTCAATGGGAGGTTTGAGAGACAGGGAACAATAAACACAATAAAGCTACAAAGTAGCCAAAACCAAAACTAAACAGAAAAACCTCTGGCTTTTAGTCCTATAGTGGCTCTCAGCTACCCTCACAAATTCCATTTTAAAAGATTTAGTGACTGCAGCTAAAGGATGAGGGACGTCTACAAAGAAGACCCGAACTGCGCCAGGAGGAGCGTGCCCAGCATTCGCTAGGAGCTTTATTGCCCCAAGAAAACTAGAAAATGCCTTGCCCTTGTAGGCAGCAGCAACATAGCCAGTAAACAACTTCTATTATTATTATTATTTTGCTGTCTCTTTGTCCGTGCTGCCTGGAGGGCAGGACGAGCTTTGTATGAGCGTTTGTTTGCCTCCCCTGGCCGCCCAGCCTAATTACTCAGCAAAAAACCCTGGGCTGATTCCTCCTCTGGAAACTGTAACTCGGGCACTGCCGGCCCCCCCAGCAAAGACTGGTGTATTTATACCAGCCCAGCTCCGTCCGTCCGTCCGTCTGTCTGCCCGTCCCGTCACCCGCCACGGGGCTACGGGACTGATGCATCATCTCTTCTCTAGCTAAGCAAGAAAAATAGCAAATTGGACATATTTGAAGACAGATTTGCAAGACACAATTAGTTGCCGAATTGGGTGCGCAGATTAACGCTTGTTCATGCATTTACCTACTCATGAACGAATTTTCAGTAACGATCTCTACAGCCGTGGCCGTAATTTGCGTACTCAGAGACCACGAATATTGGCAATCAAATGTCTTGTGTGCGCCCACAAATCTGGGAAAGATCTGAGAGGGGATGAAGGCGTGCCTGCTGAGAGCTGCCTTCTGCTGGCTGGGGACTCGCCTGTTCCAATGGAGAAAACAGGGAATCGCTTTAAATTCGTGATAGCCACGGTGGAGGAAGGCAAGCAGACCAGGCTGTACCTCTAATTTCTGAAGATCTTGCTGTAAATTACTATATGAATAGTGAAAAATACTCCTTCTTCCCGGACAGCGTTCGGGACCTACCACAGCCACTGCTCAGCTGAGGGTTATATACAGCTTTTGAAGACCTTTGCAAACTTTCTGGTTGAAATTAAAAGCAAAACTACACGTATCGTTTCAAACAAGAAACTTTTTTTTTTTCCACTGAGAATAGGCATGTGATTTTGGCTTTGTCATAAATCAGTCTGTAAAATTTCTAGCCAGACTTTTGTTAAAAAGCGAAAAGAATGCTTCCTGCTGCGGCCACCTTCTGCCAGAAACGCAGTGCCTGGCAAAGCCCTGTTTTACCAGGAACGACTCGTGACCCCGTGGGTCGCTCTGAATTGCACTGTCCTGGACATACAGTGTCAATGAGACTGTATGTGGGATGCACGTGAGTCTCAGCGTCCACCCTGTAACAAGGGACACTTTATTTCTTTATTTTTCCACCTTTTTTCCTTGTTTCTGCCAGCCTGAGGCACAGCGGAGCATGGGGCCCACGCCTCTTTGTCCATCGGTCCCGTAAAGTGCCATTACCAGGTTTTTCATACTTGCGATCGCACCCCCACCACTGCACCGTTTGTATCTCTTCACATCTTGATTATTTAGATGCAAATCCGCAGCACGTAACAAATTCCCCCTCTCTCAAAATGCAATCGATTTTAAAAGCATGTGAGGAAAAACCTGAGCGCTCGGAGTCTCTGCAAGCGCCCATGACATGAAAGACTTTAAGTGACTGTAAGCTATTTTCCTTGCTGTCAAGCTGCCAGATGATTTTCCTGCCATTAGCACATGTCTATACAGGACAAACTAATGCCTGCCTTTTTGGACATATGTGAGGAAATAAATGTAATTACAAGCAAGATGTAATCACAATTGCTTTACTATTAAAGCTGCTGTACGCTCTCACGGTTTAGTTAACAATACACGCCGAAGAGTGGAATCGCTTGATGTTCTCAGAAGAGGGGAAAAGAGGGGGAAAAAAGATAAATATGGCCTCTTTCATTTGTATCTGTGAAAACACAACATTTAAATGCAGAATTTGACTTTCCAAATATCACACCAAAAACCTTTTAACAAAAACAGCAGGGAGAGAAAGCTCTTTAAACCATGATATTCCATGAAGGATTATGAAAATAGAGGTCATTGCAAGAAAGAGAATTGCAAATACAACTTGAAAAGCTTCTCACATTTGTAAATACATCGCGGAGAATTTATTCCTCTCTCGTTTTGCTACCAAAGGATATTTACAGGTTCCCAGGGAAAAAGGAAGAAAAAAAAATGACATCAAATTTGATATACTCTGTGTGGTGCAACATGCTGATGTGTAGTAGTAACACTCAACCGAGCTTCAAAGGAAATGAGTTTTCTAGGCTGGAGTTACACATTACGGGCCTGATCCTGACAACACACCGAGCATTTCCTGAGAGCTTTCGCGTGCCCTCAGCTCTCGCTGAATTCAGAGACAGCTTTTGATTTCTTTTGGTGCTGGATTATGATCAGAAGTAATGAGACAAAAAACAGAGCGTGCTTCAAAGCAAGAGCTGAAGCTCGTCTTTTTACAGAGCCTATCGCACTGGGGCCCCCATCCTTCGTTAGGGCTCCGGAGTGATAAAATAATAACAATTGTGATCCTAATAACGAAGTGAATCTTGGTTTGTCTGTTCAGACAGTTGCCGCCTCTGCACAACGACATATCTTACATACCCAGCACGAGAAGGAAATGCATTTGGGCTACGTGCATGGGTGCTTTGGCATACCACCGACACAGAAACCGCCGAATATGTTCCCAAGCCTTTGACTGACAGCCATTATTAGCAGGTTTCAGTGTCCTGCATGCGCGAGGTCTGATTTTAGCATACCCCGAGTACTGACATTAAAATTATACTTCTTGCATGCATCAGCTATCTTATTTCCAAGCACTGAAGCCACTGCCATGTGCAGACGACGTGCAGGCAGCCCCTTCAGGCTGGAGCCACTGGAGGTGCTAATTTGTGACAGCCACAGCGAGCGGGTCCCCTTTCCCCTTCTCCATCCATTGCTGATGAATGGCTCCCGCGAAGCTCAGAAGCTCAGTTCAGGTGGTACCTGCACTCTCAGATGACCAAGGCATAAAACCAGATTATCTTCTGACATTTCGACACTTGCTCCGTGAAAATAAACTGGAATAAAGTGATGTACACCAGAACCAGCCTTCCCTGCCCAAATTTTTGGTGAATCCAAATACTGGAGAAGATCTCTCTGAAGTGGTACAGGCGATAGCTGTCCACACTGAAAAACCAGACCAAACCCTGCTCATCTCTGCTAAAGGCCACTGCTGAAGTTGATCAGTTTGGATCTGCCTTTGCCACTCAGACTCTGCAGTTTTGCTTGAACTTGGCAGTTACTTTACAGCTGCAAGGTGAAACTCCGACGACTGAAATCAACGGCAAAGCTCTCGCTAGTTTCAGCAGAAACAGGATTTCACCTTATGATTTCCTTCTGTACGAAAAAAATCAAGTAGAGACGGAGCTCAACCGCTCGCTGCCCAGACATCTGATACCAATAGTACTTTTTTACTCTGTCCAAAACTATATTTAAATTGCATTTCTGGCAGGTTTTGAGATGTGTGATATAGATCTCCTGCTATCACATCAGATGTAGTTTCCCTCAGAACTGTTGAACCAGATGTAAAACGTGAGAGAAGTAAAAAGTAAAATAAAAACCCTGCTCAGAGTAAAGTGTTTTTGGCATGTGGCTATTATATATGGGGGTTTTAGATGTATATCTCCACTCCAGCCATTTAAGAAGGTACACAGTACCATAACTTTATTGGAGCTGATTAGTGCCAGCTACTTGTGATCAGTAGGAATTTAAAAACCAAGGGCTGCCAAACACTAACAATTTACAAACTGTATGCCAGCAATGTGCTGCAACTGAATATTCTGTAGTGCACTTAATTTCAAAGTAGAGCCATATTTACAACACTGAGGGGGGAAAAAAGAAGCTAATATATCACGTCAGCATTTGATTTTCAGCACTTAGAACTCTACATGTTCTGTTTCTTACTGACAAAGAGAACCGGAGGCACAGAGTGAAAGGAATTCTTGCGAGGATGTCAAGCATTTGCACAGACAACAGGTACCGCTGTAAAGTAATTCTCCCTTTTCAAGCATAAAATTGTCACGTACAAATCTCAGTTGCAGATGCGTGTAGGTATAGATTTGAGTTACAAATGAAGAGCGGTGAACAAATGCTTTGGCAGCAAAGGTGAGTCAAAGCAGGGTGACACGGAGGGAGAAAGAGCCGCGCTCTCAGCCCATTAGCATCCTGATTGTATCCCACTCCCCACAGACGGAATGATCACTTGCATGACATTCAACACTACCTGAGGAGCAAAGGAATTTAACCAACCGCCTGTTCTGAAGAGAGCAGGGCAATGATTCTCCTGTCACTAGTTTTATCTCTTTGCGACCCCTTTTTAGCCCAAGGAAATCACTCCTGATTTATTGTGCCGAGAGGAGGATCAGTACGAGTCTATTTCATCACAAGACCACAAGTCCTCCAAAAAGTGGGGCTTCCCGTCTCCCAGGGACTTGAATTTCTCCCTCCCTGGTGATTATGTGTCTATTAACATCCCAAAGACACTATGCTGCATAGCGCCTTCAGTTAGCTACTACGACATGGACTGCTCTAAAAATGAATATAATTGTGTCCACTGACCAAACCAAGAGAAAAAGAAGGGAAAAAAAAAACAAACAAAAAAGCTATAAAGCCAGTTCATCCAATCATCAGGAATCAAAAAAAGGCTTCTCAGGAAAAAATGCGATGAGACAAAAATTCCACCTGATCCCAGGGGAAAGGAGATGGCTTTGTTGTACGCAGCACCCTGACACCAGCTCAGAGATGCAGAGATGGGCACTACTGACAAACGGGCACAAAGAACTGAATCTGCTGTAAAGTAAAGAAGGCTCCTTCTATCATTCCGGTCCATGAAAGATACCCATGGGATCTATTTTTTTTTTATTTTTTTTTTACTATGAACAAAAGACTTTCAGAGCTTATCAAGCCAAAAAGCCTCACTGAATTGAACCGCGTTAGAAGTAGAGCTAAAAAAATATTCACCCATAATCCTTGTAGTTGGTCTCTATCTACAGCGCGTTTTCTGTCAGTACCTAAATCCCCTTAAGTAAACACAATATACTGAAAACTCCATGCTTAGCCAAGCTCCTTCATAGTATGAGCAACTTTTAAGAGTTCAAGGAAGCAAAAATGCAAATCAGGCCTTTGATAACCTGGCTCCCTGATGCAAGACACGGGGCATGCAAGAACCAGGCGAAGAGCCCCAGCGCGACTGGAGAGCAACGAATGGCATCATTCCCGTCCTTGCTGACTTCTGGCAAGTGCTGCTTGGACATTTTAATATCATTGTAATTTGTAATTGTTCAAATTGATGACATCCCAGTTAATGGTGCTACAAAAAATTCCATGAACTCCGAGGCTCGAGGCTCAAAGGCATGCCTGTAGGATGGAGCGCGGGGATTTGGGCAAGGGGAGTTAAAGTGGCCTCTGTGTTTGATACGGGCAGATTTAAATAAAGGTCCGAGGAATGCTCAGGGAATGATTAGGGCCAACAGTCGCGAATCTTTCACACTGTCACTGGCAGGGCAACTCCAACCCCTCTCCACTGTATATTGCACACAGCTAGGATGGGAATCCCCGAAAACCTGTTTGGAGCACCTCGCCCTAGCGCACCCCGCTGTGAGCAGTGTGCTGAAAACCAAGCCATATCTATGATTATTCATAACCAGGAGTGTCACGCATTCCTCGGAAAGCACACATCATCCTTTGTACTCCGGAAGAGTCGCGATACACCCTGGTTTACCCGAAGGGCCTCAGCAGAAGCTGTGGGGTTAGAAACACACTTGTGATGACGAATGAAGAGATTTCTCAACACGTATTTTAATTTGGGGTTCTGCACTGATTTACCGCGCCCCACTCCTAAAAACCACAACCTTTGATACGGCGAATATTTGGAAATATATGGAAGTCCAGATGTTCTCTCATATGCTACTGGAAAAGATCGCTATAGACTATGTTCCGTAGATGCCAGTTATGATCTTTCACATCCATTTTTAGAGAATTGCTGTAATTTAAAAAAAAATAATAAATTGATTCTAATGGTAAGTGACATTTTAGTTCAGTCACAATTACAATCAACCAGACTCACTCTTTGCCTTAGTAGCAGGATATGAACCTTAAGTTCACACAGGGTTAAGTTTGTCACCCTCAGAGATTTCTTAATGACCCTTGTTATCTAAACCCCAATTCAGAACGGTGGCTGTGTATTAGGTTTTCAATGCACATCCTCAGATGTATTAGGACACGAAGTGAACCCGACAGGGAGAAGAATATTTCCTTTCTCCTCTGATATGCCCCAGGAGGGTTTTCTGCAGGTGACCTCCTCAGACCTTGGCTCTACATTAGAGTTATTGTCCTGAGAGAAGATTCAGTTAAAACACCCAATTCATTTCATATAGTGCTCTTGAGTTTATTCTTGGTGGCAGCTAACTTGTAAAATTTTATTATGGATTCTTCTTTGGTTTGCTTGATGGAAAACAATTATTCTATCATCAGGTCTAAATGATAGACCTTGGCGGACCACACAATTCTCTTTCCATTACTATTTTCAGATAAAATGTTAATTTCTGCTTAAAAAGAAGTTCAAAATATCCTTCCTAACATGATATTATTCTGATTCTGTGATTCTGTGATATTATCAACATGGTAATTTAGACCTCACGCTTCTAAATGGCTCTGCTCAAACAGGTCTGATAGACAAAAATAAGCCTTATGACTTCTGAATACAACCTGTTGGCTAAAATAATGAATAATAATAATAATGATGATGATGATGATGATGTAGCAGCATGCTGGTGTCTCTTACAGGAGCAGAGCTCACTGTAAGCAATGCACAGATGCTCGGTAAGAGTTCATCGATGCCTGACCCTGCTTATACTATTATCAGACAGACAGACACAGTGCAGAAGAGTCCTACCCTACTAAGTGAAGCTGAAGCACAGAAAAATACACAACTTCTGCAGAAATAAAGAAGCTGTCCCCACAAATGTGTCCCCACAGCCTCACATGGCCCCCAGCTCACAGCCCAGAAGCAGCAGAGACCTGTGGGAGCAGCATTTCCCTGCTTTAGCAGCTCTGCTTTCTGAGCAGGCTGATGCAGCCGCGCCACTTCCAGAGCCAGCCCATCTCCCAGTAACCCAGGTATCTCTGCTCTTAATTACGGAGGGTAGGTGTACCCCACATCACTCAGAGGGTTTGAGAAGGGCTATGCTGCCACCTAGAACCAAGACTTCTAAATCCCAGCTGAGAAGAGCAGCTCTGTCTGTTCAGGTGTGGGGGTTCTTCGGCAGTGGAATTTTCTCACCAGTACCCTGGCGTTTCAATGACGGCAGAGCTAAGCCCGTACAATTTATTTACATGCATGTTTGGAGATGACTGTAGAGTGTACCTGACCTGGAAATATATTGCTCTGCAAAGACTTTGGCAGGGAGCTATTCTTACACTACAATAAAATATTTGATGCTGCGATCCCACCCCGGCTTCACGCCATCACCCTCACGCCTGCGCTGGGGTGACAACTCACCAGCTGAGCAAGGAGCTACAGCCACCCTCGCTCTTCCCTGAACGCTGCGTGTTCTCCAAGATAAGAGAAATAAAAGTGGATAATGAATGTATCTGAAACCTCTTAAAACTCCATCAGGATTAGAGAAAAGAAGCCAACCAGCTGCAGACTGCAGTAGATGCGGTCCCTCAGAACCAAAGCTGCTTTCAGGAATGGACAAGTTTGAGTTGGATGGGCCTATTTTCTGGAAAAAATAGATCATTTCGGGTGTTATGTGCCCTTTCTCTTTCATGCAGACACATGCATCAGAAGTCTGATAGTTCATAGCAACGAGAAGTTCCCACTGATTTCACTAGGCTTCAGGTAAGGATGGTCTGTGCTTACAGGAGGTTGAACCCAAAATATTTGTATCAAACCTTTTCTTTTAAATTCCTGGGCAACAGTCATTTAAACCGAGGTTCACCTCTCATCCCACAGTTCTGCTGTTTCCACCTTGCTGTTTCTAGTAGAATTTTCTCTTGCAAAACAATCTGCCATCTACTGAAAAATTCACAGATACTTATAGAGCCATTATTCACATATTTGTTATATATATCAAGTGAAAAAAAACAAGCCACTAAAAAAATATTATGCAGTTTCTTCAGTGCACTGTACAGTCAGATTGCTCTGATGAGATGGCAGATGCCTAAGAAATTAAAGCAAAGCTAGTGCTGTGGATTTGTATTTAGAATCTGGTTGAAAGCACAAGGAACATCTGAAGCAGCTTTGTGCAAAGCCCGTTCGCAGGGATGAATCCTGTTTTGTAGCAAATATCACGGTGGGGTTAAAGTCTGTTGAAAAAACCCAGGTCTCCTGGAGGAAAATGTACGGGACGTGATTTTATTTAAGGCTTAGAATGAAGTCCTAGGAAATAATTCAGTGGGGTTTTTTCATGCTTGCATATACATGTGAACATCAATTTGGAGGCATGCAGAATTTTACGGTCCCATGGAAATTAACATGTTAATGAATATTAACATGATAATTAGTAATAAACCTAAATGTGTGTCATGCAGTCGAGTGAGCCAAGAATGAACCAAATGTATTGTACCAACTAACCCCCCACAGTTACAAGACAGAAATGAACAGCATTTTGTAATTATACACAGTGACATATTTTCTCATATCTACTGCCAAAAAAAATATCACTTTTTGGAATTAAAAGAGAGAGCAGCAAATAGAAACAGCTATGTCATCAGTAATTGCAAACATGTTTTCAACTCCAGCTTCTGATAACTATCCAAAGACATTCTTTTAATTGGTAAAATTGACAACTGTCCAAAAATAAAGAGTCCTTAAGGGCCATATTCACTCCTAACAAGTCAGATTAAGAAATGGGAGTGCCAGAGGAGTACCTAGAAAGTTTTGAAAGGAGATGGGAATTAGCAAATAAGCAGCGCAACCGAAAAGTAAATGGAGCTGCTTGTAAAGGGACTTTTCAGATATTACGAGATTCTATTAACTTTGCCCCATGGGGCCTGATCAAGTTGCCCAAGAGAGATGGACAACAGATTGGCTTACCGTATTTAAAATATAACCCCCCCTCACAGGAACACTAAGAGGATTGCTTAAGATAAGTCTTCTTAACACACGAGCTCTCTAGCATGTGATAAAACAAGCTGGTGAAATCCAAAACAACTTTTCAGCTGATACAGAGTAAGAGAACTTGGTTCCAGAGCTTTACAACTAAAAGATGCTTTTGCAGGGCATTTTTCTTGGACGCAGGTGAGATCTGAGTCCGAGACGGTGTCTCGTGTTCCTCAGGGATAGTGGGAGAAGCTGAAGATCACATACACAAATCCTCACCCCACTCACAGGTAAAGTGGCTTACGTAAATACGGTCTATGAAACGATCCAAAGGCAGGCAGAGGGAGACTCTGCCAGATCTCCTCTGCAGCCAAAAAGATACTTCACCAGCCTGATCATGTTTGAACATTAACCTTACTTACAAGGATTATTGCTCGATAACATCACAGGCAAGCAGGAGAGCAAGGTCCCTACTCTGAAGTTTCTTATCTAAAGAAATTTTGCCTTCCAAGTATCATACTATACCCAGGTCAAACAATGAAGCCCGTAGAAGACCACAGATTTTGGTCCTCGTGGACAGGAATTAGGACACTGAATGCCTCTAATACTTTGAGTCTAGGGAATTCAGAATCCCAAAATATCTGCAGGTCATAGATGACACAGAAGTAATGAAAAAACCTTCAGTGGTAATAGCCCTAGAGCAAATTCCAGCTGGAATTGACCTAGGAGAATTCTCAGCAAGAGAAACGTCTCTTTATTCACCTGGCTGAACAAGCAGGTACTAAAAGCCTGTATGATCTACAAATCTCTGTCCACTTACTGCACAGATATATTCCAGATATCCCATATCAATATTTTGCCATTTGCTACTGATGGTTGTGGGAGAAGTAAGTTGCAAGGGACTTTACATGTCCCGACCTTTAGGTTCGAAGACATCTTCACATTCTTGCTCCCTTGAAATCAGCATTTCTCCCCACGAGGAGTTGCCTCGAGTCTCCTTGTAGTGTTTAAGCTACTAAAAATACTGCATTCAAAGAGTGATTAATAAAGCTTGTTGGGGCCCAAGAGTTGCCACGGAGATCGCTTTGTGTACATCTTAAAGTATGTGTAAATATGTATTTGGACAGTTGTTAAAAACATGTATAATTTTTCCCAAACACCACAGCTCTTTCCAAACAGCATAGTTTGATGGCATAATGCACATTTAAAGATTTTTTAATAGTCTGGTTTATTTATAGTTATTTACTCAGTAGAGTACATCAAGCCTTCAAAACCTTTGTGGGCTATGTGTGAACTAAGTAGGCATTCACCCAGTTTTTTAAAAACATGTGTCATTTAGGCAGTGGATCGATCTGTAGAAGTCATTACAACCAGACACTGCACTCAGAAAAAATAAGACTTGAATGTTACCTGGGGAGAGTTACTGTGATACTTCTACATCAACAGGGGACAACTCTGCTCTCAGGATGCCAGTGTAAATCCAAAGCGTGCCCATTAAACCAATGCTCTTAATGCTGTTTTTCCTTCTTGGTAAGTAGCAGCACAATTCAACTCTTTCTGAAACACACGGAAAGATACAGAGGAGGCAGAGCGCACTGTCAGTAAGATTTCCAATAATTCAGTTCAAAATACAGTATGAACAAACATTTAGTAAAGGCTCTCAGAAAATCCTATTCCTCTCTATTTTAGCTGGCCTCTTTCATGTAAAACTTGAACTGAAATCTCCTTTCGTAAGTTTTACAACATGCTAAATTCAAACACAGTAACACATGTTGGTAAAGAAAGACTCCAACGAGTAGCACACCACAAGTTCTTCAAGCATAAATTATTTGGGACATGCTTTCCATTGAGTAGCTCAGTCCCAGAAATCTGGTTTCTATTTCAGTACTGTCACTACTCTGTTGGTAGCATCCTGGTCATCTCTTAACACACCTCAGTTTTCTCCCCCCGCAAAGTCTTTTGCAATTCGTTTTGAGTTATAATGGTGCAGAGGCACAATAAATGGTTATAATTGATTTTGGTGTTGTTACTGTTGTCAAGCGAAGTTTCTTTAAATGCTCAAGCTACATTTCTGTCTTGTGCAGAAACTACAGTAGTATCCCAGATACTATTGCATCACCAACAAAACTGGAAAATATTCAGAGCACTTAAGAGATTTGCAGAGACTCAGACCTAAGAGCGTAAAGTGCATCAAACGATCTACCACAGGCCTATCTATATATCACAGATATCAAATTCAACTTTGAATGCGAGAAGGGAAAAAATGAGAGATATGAAATTCATATACTGTAATTAAATGGAAAACACATGCAAACTGTAGCAGAAAAATAATAGAAACATGAATCGCGTATATTGCATCTGTCTGTTATTATGGTAGGAGTGGCAATGATTAGTAGAAATAGGGTTGCAAAACGATTTCTTATATAATATCACTTCCTGTGCCCACGGGGTAACTGTAATAAAGACAACTCGCCCTCAGGCGAGGGCAAAGGCAGAGAGCACAGCCCCTTCTGCTGGGAAAGAGCAGCGCCCAGTCGCGCAGAAGCCTTGCCAGCCGAAGGAGGTGCTGACGTCTCCTCCTTTGAAGGTACCAGCAACCAGTCGTGGAGCCGGCGCGCTCACTGGAGAGAGAGACACCGCTGCCAGGGACCTACAGCCGAGATTATCCCAGTTAAGAATCTGCTTCACAGTCATCCCGCACAAGGGAGGAACGCTAAGAACGCTCTAAAAGCCTTAAAATGTTGATTTTTATGGACAGTGCTATGCAAATTCAGTGATGCATAAATATGAATTTTTACATATACACTTAGACTGGGAACTTGCCATTACGCACACGTATGAATGGCCCTGCTGAGTGCAGCGAGAATATTCCCATGCTCAGCATTATTCATGAACGTTGTGCCATGCCTTTTTGTGTATCAAATGTAAAACAGCTCAGTTAACACACAGACATGGGTGTCTCTCGGGGTCCTTGTACACACACGACTTCAACAGGTAGCAGTCAGCCATTAACATATAATGGTGATGGGCTGTGCTTTTGCTTTAGGAGTTTAACCCCGAGGTCTTCCAGAAGCAGAACTTACCGCATTGCCTAAGCCCACAAGATAAACCAGTGGCAAGCTGGAGCTGGCAATCTGGGTGGAGGATCTCCCCCCTCCACCCAAGGCTGAGTCACTGCAGCTCCCTGCAGCCGAAATGTGAAGGGGCAAGATCTTTGTTGGTGGTTGATGCAAGCAATCAGTTCAGCTGCCTTTCGGAAGTGCTGAAATAGGGGACCTTTGTGGGGACACCTGAAGTTTGCAGCACTGAAGTTCCACATTGGGTCTTCTGTCCACCAGAAGGTAGGGTGGGCTGTAGTAGATTTGACTGACACCCTCTGTGCAGCTGCACCAACTCCAAATAGCGTGAGGGAGAGGAAGCTAAACTGGCTAAAAACATCTCTGCTTCCTCCTGATTCCAAGAGCTGCATCGCTCGGGTACGTCACCGCAATGCCCAGCTATTGCAGACGTGTCTAGTCTTACAGATACGCTGCTACGAGCCCTGCTGCATTAACTTAACTAACATACATTAACTAACTAACATAACCCTCCCGGATTCTTTATGCGCTGTGCTGGGTTTGGAAAAGGTGCAGGGAAGAGGGTATTTTTCTGCAAACAGAATTTTTCATAAGAGGCATAGTCACCTTTTGCTATTACAAATACAAGAGCAATAACAATATACACAGGCCTGAGCACTAATGGAGATTCTGGCAGATATTTTTTCCCTGTCATAAGCACACTGGGCCTAAGGCAAGGTTTTCCTCTATTTAATAAAGAAAATGGAAAGGTAGGGAGAAAAAGAAAATAAAAAAATAAACCCTGCATTGCCTCTCAAATTACACAAGCTGCTAAATATTTAGGGCATTCTTTCCCACAAACACTTCAAATGGACGAGAAAGAGGTTTGTCTTCTTGACAGTTCACATCCTCTCGTGGGCCAGACTCATTCCTCTGGAAGCTCACTGAAGTCAAGGATACAGCAGCAGGGATGACAGATGAAGCTCACGCTCCACATTTTAGTGGTACCTATCTGCCGTTCGTACCAATCAGCTCAAGATTAAGATGCAAGTGAAGGCGCTAAAGGTTCGGGTTGAGGAGACAATTAAAACAGCAGAAACTGTCTCAAATCTGTGGCAAAAGGGGGTGTGTGTTTAATTCCACGCTCAGTGTCTCAGCTAGAAGGGAACGGCTCGAACGATGTAACAGTAACTAACATTGTTTTTCAATATCTGCTTAGAGTGACTTCTATTTTTGCTGTTTGTTTGTTTTTTCCCCCAGTTGTAGTGAACTGCCATCAGGTACGCTCGTTGCATGGCTGGTTATCTTCATTGTACAGAACCAAGTGACAAGTGCTCACAGTTGAGGAGTAATGGGCCACCCTGCAAACAGCTCCTCCCCCTTTGCAAATCATCAGTCCAAAACACTTCTAACTTCCTTCAAAACACCAAGAAAACTTCTCCGGCCTTTCAAACTGGAAATAGCAAATCTGATTTTAATAACGGGCCTCAGCCAATCTGAGTTTATTAGCAACTGAATTAGAAGTTCACCCCAAGTCCCAGTGAAAATCAGTGAACAGTCATTAGATCAAGTAACAATGAAAGCAAAGAAGACAAGAGGCCATAGCTGTAACCATCCATCCAAAATTAACTGATCAGCTATCAAGCAACTGCTATGTTAAAAGCTTTTTCATGTTAGGCCACTTGTTCATCATAATAATTAAAATACAACGCTTTAATAAAAGAGTTTCATTTATATTTCGATAGTCAAGCTGGCACTTAACTGGATTTGGGGCTGTTCTCAATTAAGAACTGTTTATGATCTCCAAAATCCCTTCTTGCATGTTTCTGAGATTCTGCACCAGAAAGAGGAGGGGAAAACTGGCAAATCATAATAGAGATGTGAGAACTGTGCTGGGGAAAAAAAAGCAAAAACCCCCTGGAATCTGGATTCTGAATTCAATCAAAGCCAAGCTGCACTGAAATGTGAAAGTTTGGCCAACTTCCTAAACTCTGGTATCATGATTTTCATTTACAGTACTTAGTTTGCAGCACGTATTGATTTCACGTTGGGTTAAACACTATTTTTAAGACAAATTTTCGATTTGCAAGTTTTTCACCTGCCAATTCCCAGTCCTGCCTACCACACCGAACATCCCCCATCCTGACCCGGCGTGAGCTGGATCCCCAAATCACACAGCCGCCCTTTGAACACCCCAGCTCTGCTGACAGCGCTTTCACAGGCGTGTTAGCACAGGGAGGATGAGGACGCTCCGGCTCACGCTGGCCTCCCATCACCCAGTCTGTCTCCGCAGCTGGAGGCCGCCTCGCTGTCTGAGACGGTGGCTGGAGCTCAGCGGCACACACCCTCCGGTATCACCCTCCTCCGGCTGCTCCGCAACCGGGGAAAGGTGAGGACATGACAAAGAAGCAGCAACTCTTCTTCCTCACTTCAAAAGACAATACCATGCCACTAATAATCCTTCACACTTAAGTAACAGCCAGCTTTATAAACAGTAATTAAAGATGCCTTCTGGTGTACCTGCAAAGGAAACATTAGTTTTGTTCTCCACAAGGACCACATTTTCTTTAGTGACTTTTGATTAAAGGAGCCAACCTTGAGCACAAAAGGCTTAATTTTCAGGGGGACGAGCAGCTACAGGTCATATTGTATAACCTTCCAACAGTGTCTCCTACCATCAGCTAAAAGTTAAAATCTGATGTTTTCAGCAGAAAGCCTCACAATCCTTCATTTCAGAAACTTTCTGCATACTGCTAATGGGTAATTTTGAAAGAGGGACAGGATTCATACAGCAAAGCATTGTGAAATCTGTTAATCATTTTTACATATATATATGAAAAAAAAAATACTTGCTTAATCCCTTGACACCTCCTTGAGTAAACCTGCCAGGGATGAATTAAACCAGCATTCTGAGATTTACTATGTCTCACTTATTTAACTTGACACACGGGCTGTTCACCTGCTTGTGCTTCTCTCTTTATTTTTCATCTTCGAACTGGCCAAGGCTTTTACCACTCACCGTTTCCCTTCTCCAAAAATCAAGCCTTCTCCGAGCGCTAGTTGGAAGTGAAAACTGGTGACAGTTACGGCCCTGCCTACTCAGAAAACCCAGTGCAACCTGGGTGAGCCCAGAGACGCCAAGTCACTGCTCTGTCTAATTACAAACCCGAGGCAGATTAACCTTTGATGACTAAATTAATCTTCTAAATAAAATGAATATGCATCAGCCTGCAAATTAGGATTAAATGCTTAGCAGAATCTTTATGTGATCAAGCAGGTTTTGTGGTGCAGATGTTAACCATTAACATGAAGCAATAAAATCATTCTTTTTTCTTATAATAACACCTAACAATTCTAAAGCCACCTTTCATCTGAGAATCTCAAAGGGTTTCATAAACATAATTAATTAACCCTCTCAGCATCCAAGACAAGAGCGTAATAACATCCCCATCCAACAGCTGAAGAAACCGAGGCATAGCAACATCCTAGACCGCGTGCCTCGGACTCCGCGTAATGTGGATGCCTTGTGCTTTGAAGACGAAGAAAAGGCCAGGTTTGCGTTGGCTTCACCCCTTGTCTCACGAAGCACTTCTGCCAGGACTGGCAGGGTGCCTTCTCCCTAAGGCTGAACTACCGCCACGCGCACATGTCCCCGTCCCAAAACTGCTCCTGGTGGCTCTATACAGCCCTTTAGGTCAGGCATCGCCTCCGCCGGCCGTGGAAACACAACACGCGTGGGCAATGCTTCGCTCACCCCGGGCTACCCGCTGGTGGAGCAGGCACATTCGACTGCACCAGGACATCTTGTTACTATAAAAATGGAACTTGTCTCACTACTGACCAATTTCAAACAAACATTACATTTTCTAATCTACTACTAAATTCTGAAATAAATCACTCCGGGGTGAGGGGGAATCTTTTCTGGAGAAAAAACTGTTTCTTCTTGCTTTTTCCCTTGGGCATTGGGAACTACTAGTCCCTTAAAGTATCCATTCCTTGCACATACCAGCTACAACAACTTAGTCACAAGGGGACCCCGATGATGGCAATCCCACTGCTTTTTGACTGCTGGTGGAACAGTTGCCCCTCCATCTACGTGAAGTAAAATGCTCGCATGGAAGCCTACCACTGCCATCTGGATCCTGGCACTGATACTGGAAGAGACGTGGCCATGGTTCTTCCAGGCTCTCCCAGGAGACCAAATCGTTTCAGGGAATCAAGGAAACCGTCTGCTGAGGTCCACTTTCTCTGCTCCTTCTTCCAAGGGGATATTCGTTTCCACGTGGTTTACAATGAGGAATTCATCATGACTTTTCATTCATTTCATTAATTACCCCGATTTTAATTTCATTGGTTGAAAACATTATGCACTTGGTTATTATCAAACTGTAAAATTAAGTTTTAATTTGATCTATTTGAATCAAAAATAATGTAGGAGTATTAGTGAGCTATAGACGGGCATGTGAGAATTCATATTCACGGTAATTCAATTTGCTGACATGTTTTCTTGTCCAATCATAGCAGCTTTTCCTCGTATGTAAGTTTTTCTTTCCACGTAAACTGAATCGACGGTGTAAAATGTCCATTACTGCAAACGTAATTTTATTTGCTTAAAAGGGAACTGGATGAGTTCTTAAGGTCAGTTTAAATTTCTTGGCTTCCAAAAGGAAGCTTAAACTAGAAATTTACAGTTATTTTAGAATATTCACATCACATATATAATTTTGACATATAAGTGACTTCCACAATACTGGAAGTTTGACATTTAAAAGCATTTGTTGTTTTCATACAATGACTGCTAAAGTCCATGGAAAAATTCCAAGGACTTTAATAAGCTTTGGACTGGGCACATTATTCCTATGAATGTAATTCTTGATACCTCTCATAACATCCTAGGCCATGTGAGAAACTTAGGAAAAGCAATCAACATTCCTCCATCGACTTTTGTATTTACATTTTAAATTTACCATTTAAGACTTTAATTCTCCATAAAACTGCTAAAATATACATAACTTCGGTGTTATTTAAATGTTTTATGATCCTCCTGAAATGATCAGCTAATTAAAACCACTTACCTAATTTAGTACCTTAAATTTACCTTCCTTTATTTGGAAGGAATTGGATTTAATGTGCAGGTTTTGTTCCTTTTTCTCTCTCAGAAAATCTTAATTTGGAAGGAAAATCATGATTATATGGTAGGGAGGAGGATGTCTTTTAGGCTGCAAACTTTAACTAGTGGTAATCATTAGCTACCATGTATGACATGGCGTATATAATTAAGAAATAAATTTATTACAGAAACTTGGAATTATCAATTAAAAAGTAGTCAGCGCAGTCCCACAAGGTCCGATATGATTACCTGTGTTATCTGGGCTGTCACTTCCAATCCTGGTTTGAATCTCAAAGACCTCTGAGGGGTGCTCCGTGTGTCAAGTTGAATAAGTGAGACAGCCTTAGTGGAAAAATGCAATGATACAAGCGGGTGCAAACACAACTCTTCCAGAGGAGAATAAAGATGTCAGCTTCAACTTGAATATTATTGGCAAACTGTTCTTCCTTCCTGCTGTACTTCTGAATGGACTGACAGGACCATTCAATTTGTGGCTGTACCACGGTCAGTTTGATGGGTAAGGGGGGGCAGAACCTCAGAGGCATTAAAGGACGCTCCAGCCTCTTACATTTTTTACTTACTTATTACCTTTGCAGACTTTGATTTTTCCTCCTTCAGAGATTCCTCAAGTTTAAGGCCCGTTAAGTTATCTAGTCCCACCTTGTATATATGCCAGGCCATTAAGCCACATTCACTGACCCATCCTTTACGAACCCTTCTCCTTTTCTCTAAGCTACCTGTCATAACACTGATCTACACATATGTATCAATGATGGGGCAGTAAATTAGTGTAAAAAAATAAATAGCTCCTCCCACCAGCCGTTCTCTCCAAAATCCCAATTCCAGCAACATGATGCTGTTGCTCACTCGGAAACGGAATGAAAAATTTGGCATCCTCTGCTGCATCAGATTTTGTTTCTTGTGCCGAGCGTCCCACATCTCTATTGCTCTGGGCTCCAGCTTGGACTAGAAATAAAATGAACAGAAAATACCATCTCATCATATTTTCGACCTGATTGGGGTAGATGGATCTTAAATACTTTATATTCAGCTACGGAGGCCGGGTACACCTCTTTATGAATTCAGATACAAACCAAATGACGTTAAAATCCAAGTTGTTCATCCACAAGCTCAAAATAAAATCCTATTTTTTTCTAGTGCTACGTAACTTCTGCAAACCGGTACACATCAAGAAACCTAACATACTCTTCACAACTCCAGTACCCGCCTGCGCACTAAAAATTCTGACATTTACCAGAAACAGGGAAAAAGAAAATAACAGTCCCAAACTCATGATACCATTATTTAGGACACAAGTTGAAGACTGTCTCTTGGCTCTGAAATGAAGACTACTGTAGGCGCAAGAACACTGACAGACAGTGATGGTCTCCTCTTTTAAAACTATGCTGACAGCACCAGCCACTGTTCAATTTGGTATGAGGGAGCGTCAGTAAGAGTGAAATACGGTTTACCTCACCGCATCATGCAAAACATAGCATCTGTGATTCCCTGGATTCGCCCCACGAGCGTTCCAAAACGTGCACAACAAAACCACATGAAACTCAGATGATTTCAGATCACGTTACAAAGTCAAAACACAGAACAGATTCACAGAAAGATTTGCTAAGGTTCACCAACCTGTTGACTGAACCTGGGCCCCGTTCCAAGCAAATCTGGATTGATTAATGTTTTCTTTAAATCAATATCACCTGACGTTCTTTGCTACTGATACGGATCTCAGCGTTTTCTTTTCTCTTTGGAATTTCGGATGGCTTTAAGTATGGAGCTGAAAACAGTACATGGAATGCACATCCATCTATGTACTGAGGCGCATGTAGCACCGTTCTTCCTGCAACGCAATGAAATATTGCAAAACCAGCATCCCACCGACCTCGGCAGTATTTTGCACTATTATTAGCTTTTTGGTGAGGGCTAAAGGTAGGGCTGTTTTCAAATTCTTCACGCATTTAAGTATATAGCAGTAAAGGAGCTCCTTCTCCCTTTCAAACACGGGACCAAAGCGAGATATACTCGGCTATACAAGGAACTGAACCTCTCTCTAATGGACCCCCTGAAATCAATGGAACTACTTATGGACTCATACACCATAACCTATTGTGAGTAAGAGCTACTGTAAATGAGCTTTGGAAACTATATTCCAGCTACAGTCGCACTTGGTGGTTTGTAATATTCCAGCACTTGCTAAATATAAATAAATGAAATAAAGTGGGAGATAGTGATACTCTGACTTCTGTTAGCACCGACTGTACGTTTGTTCCAAGTGTCTGAGCAATCAGAACACTACATAAATACCTTGCCATGCCTGTGGGATCCCATGCTAAGTTATAATCCATCACTGAAGCAGGCAGCCGCTCTTGAAGACATGCTAAAGCATTTCTGAGGTTGAATGTAATTCATTGCTACACCCTCTGGTTGCATGTTTATTTCCTCTAGCAGGAAGACGCGGCTACACGCAGAGCAAGTTGTATGCTGGAAATTTCACTTAAAATTTGCACCATATTAAACAATTATTGACCAAAGGCTCTGGAATTTATCAGCTGATTTATCTTCTCCTTTCTATAAGAATTCTTTGTCAATAACTTTTACATTCAGGAACTCTACCTTGACACATAGCTTATCTGTATTTATATCTTTATTTGAAAACTGCACGAGTTTCCAGGATGGAGACAGGTAAAACCAGCCAGATAAACAAGAAGAATCTGTCCCTCCATGTCCTCAGTACACACACATAAGAACATGCATTATGGGTGTATGAAAAAAACCCTGCTTATCGCATAGCTCTTGTATTTATTGTCTTCATTTCTGACTCCTGGTTTCAGACAAACAAAAAGCCGAGGAAAATGTTAAAGAACTGCCAAAGATTCTGTTGGAATAGAAAAGGAACAGGAATATTGTAAGACAGCCTGTTCCCTCAATTTCTTCTGGCCAGTTTGTAGTCCCAGCAGATTTGCACACACTTTGAACCCGCAGAGAGGCCTGGCAGGGCTGACACGAGCTCAACTCCTCTCGCCTTGTGAAATTCAACCGCTGCGACTTCATAGGCGGCTTTGGCAAAACACAGAGATCAACCCAAAAGAAAAAGAGATTTAAGACTGACTGTACTCTTAAGAAGAATTTTTGTCAGCAACTGAAAACGCCCCCAGTGTTTCATCAGGGAACTTTCTAGCAGCTTAATTTTTCCCTTATTTGTTTGTATTGCACTGGAGCCCATCCCCAGTGTCCTGAGCTCCTGCTTTTCCCTTTTACTACCGATTTAGACGTCAGTGTCCACTAATGATCTAAAAAAAGGAATCTTTAATGTTCAGGCTGTAAATATGCCAGAGTCCCAAGAGCCTAACATATGTCAAAGGCACGAAACGATGCCCATGAAAGGGAACTCCGCATCTGTGTTTGCTTAGCGAAGAACTGCAGGACTGACCTGTGGACTGATGTGGCTGTTTAATATGGTCTCCGCAAACCGTTCAATAACATCAGAACTGCTGTTTAATCCTCTTACCAGTACCATTGACATTATTTCATGTTCTACTAATTCCAGCCCATCTGCAGAAGAAATACTTGCCTCTCTGGCAAGCCGATAGAGAGGGCCAAATTTTTTAAAAGGCTGCAGCTATAAAGTTCCATGTATAATTTCAAAACAAGATTTTTTTTCCATCAGAACGCCTTTACAAAATCTTGTAGTCTGAGTCTCATCTCACTTTTACTTTTGCAAGTCAGGAGTAAAGGGAACGCAAGGTGAGGATCAGAGCCCAAAGCTCCATGAAATTGAATTTTCTGAAACAAATATGCAAATATATTTTGACACTGTAGCTCCAAAGGTGTTCAGTGTAAAAACCTCAATTATTTGGCTACTGGAAGAACAAAAAATATATTTAAAATGGAAAAAAAAAAGCGGTTGGTATTTGAGAAGCTTCAGAGGTATCTATATTTCTACTTTGCAACTTCTTGACCAGTTTTTGCAATGTTCTCCCCTTATATTTGTATTTCCTATGGAGAGTTTGTGGCAATCATAAATGGGCACGACCAGGTTTTTCACATGGTGATTATCAATTCATTGTTCAACATTACAAAACACACTTAAAATTACTGAAAAAGAAAGAAGAAAATGATTTGTTAATAAAACCAGTCTTATCTTCATGATTTCCCCATGCATTTCCAGAGAGTCACAAAGAGTGCTAGACCTTGAAGGGGAAGGATTCAAGGGAGTGAAAACTTTCTGGCTTTGGAATGAACTAACGTTTTTGATGCTGTACAATCATTCTTACCTCTCTTTGCAGCCTTTGGGGAGTCACAATCCATCCAGGAGAATCAATTATTGAAGGCAACAGTAAGAGCCTTGTGCTACCATTCGTGTCATGTCACTGTCTTCTGTCGGAGAACACAAGTGGGTCTGAAACCAAAGCAGACACGTAGTGTGAATGAACTGCAAAAAACCAGAATATTTCAAAATCTGGAAGACTAGTTAACACCAATGTCCTGCTCAGAGTATTACACACCACAGAAACTGGTTGAGGAAAGAATGTTTCTATATACAATACACTCAGGCTCCCACTATCACTTAATCCCTCTTCCATCTATGCCAAATTCCAGCTGCAGTCCGTACTCGCCTCCAAAGAACCAGAGCTAATAGTAAAGTAACAGTTGTATCTATTGGCTCCTTCGCCAGCATTTCACAACAGATATCATATGATTAGGTGTTAAGTGGGACTATTTGCACTTTTGCTTATGGCACATATAATTATGTAATTCTGTGTAATGCCAAAATGACTGCTTAAGTAGCAGCTGCACAAAACAGAGATACTGGTTGGACAGCACAGAAAATACAATCTTAAATAAAACCAGCACAGTAAAAAATACACACATACATATATATGTATTTAGATACCTTCAGGGCTATCTAACGTGGAATGTTTTTACAAAAAGATCGCATCAATGGTTCTTAAGCAGGACTCTGCCTCTCTTCTTGCCTATGAAAGTTTTGCCAGTGCCAGTCCCAGAGTCCTTACAATAAAAAATGTGGTTTCACAGATCCTTAAAATGTCGTGGATGAAACTCTTGGAGTTCATGATCTCATCCATCAGCTGTTGCTGGTGTTTGTCACGGAGCAGGCTGGCACTAGATGGCTCCGGCAGTGTTTTAGGTGAGGTGGTGTAGCACATGTTTGTGCACTGAGTTTGCCAATGCCTTAAAGCTCTGTCTGCAAAGAACCTTACAAGCAGCACGATGGATGTAGACAAACCATATACAGACACCCTCTGTAGAGTTCCTCCTGGGGAATTAAATGAGTAACTGTCCCTGCTGTAAAAAATATGGAGGAAGGTACTTTTAACTTACTTTTATTATTTTTCAGAGGTGTCTCCTAAGTTCATGGCACAGTAACAGAGCTTCCATGAGCTCTGATTAAAGTAATCCCAAAGCATCAAGGTTGGTTAGAAACGCTGTTATATTTTAAAATACATCCTTCTAACCATATGGGTAAGGTGGTGGCAGTGGTAGGAATGCACCACAGAGGTGCTCTATGGAGGTCAAAAGGAGATCACCATTTGTTTAATTTAAATAAATCAATTTGTTAAACAAGGAGCTGCTGAGATTATACAGTTAGAGGGTGGAGAGCAAAGAAAGATAATTATTTTTGTTTGCATAAATCATTTTCTTATTACTTGGGGATCAGAGTGGTATCGTTTGGGTTCGAGAAAAGAGGGCAAAAGAAGATAAGTATATCAATTTGCTGATCAGGGTTACATGGGATTTTGCTGCTGGGGCCGGAGAAAGGAAAGAAGATCATTATTTTTATTTAAATAAATCAATTTGTTGTGATCAGGGATCACACGGGGTTGTGCCGTTTGCAAGGAAGGCATAGGAAATTCTCCTTTATGGATAGTTAGTTGTAGAACAAATGTTCGGGCACTACTCTATCAAATGGAAAAAGGACAAAAAACTTCAAGACCACAGAGCTGGATTTCTGTTTCTGTTTTTTTGAAAGACCCTGTCTTTGGCACGTTGTATTGGTCTTCAGTTTGAGTTGAAACAATAGCCGTTACACTTTTAACACTCTGAATCAGGATTATATACATGCATGTGTGTGTATGCGTATATAAACCATGTATATAGATAATGAGATTGAGAGATAGCCAAATAGCAGCTAACAGGGCCTGATCCTGCCAAAGCCCGTGTACTTTGAGGCAGTGCCTGCTGCAACTACTGGAAAAACTCCGATCGCCTTCCCAGGATGTAGGATCAGTCCTCCAGTGGGGAATATTCATTTAAATCAATGGCCATTCTGTGCACATACACTTCAAGGGCCTGATATTTGTTGCTTCTTTTCTGAGGCAATTAATGAAGCTCTGTGTGTAATTTTAAAGGCCCTTCATGAACTAACTGGAAATCTACAGCACTGAACATCAGTGGACTCATATCCAAAACTAATAGCTTCAGTATCACTGCCAAAAATTGACTAAGCTCTCTTTGTGCCTGCAAATGGGGTTCTGTAGGCAGTATCCTTCTATCTGCCTTCAAGGGATAATCTCCTCTTACAAATAAAACAATTGTTTCATTTGCTTATTGCAATGGTTGAATGAGGCTGCAGAAAATGCATCTCGCTGGTTTTGAATGTTCCCAAGTCAATCGAGCGAGGATTTGGGGAGTGGGGTTGCTTTCAATTAACATGTGTTGCTATTTGCAAAACTAGTTTAAAAAAACGTATTTTCACAGGTTTGGATGTGACTGATGCAAAGTAATAAGCAAACCATTCCTCTCGCTATACCCAATTAAAAAAATGGCTTAAATGTAGCGTACAAGTATAAATCTGTATCTGCAGGATCAAGGTGTCCGATACATTACCTTGGAGTAAAAAGAAGGAATAGTCTAGTTAGCTCTTTAACAAACGAAACAATGTTTAAGTAATTACAGAAAATAGTGGGCCCCAACCGTGCCTTGGAGGCTTTCAGAGCCAATGGCGTAGTCCAGGGGATGAATTTGCGTTTGTAACAAGAATGATAAATCTAACTAAACATCTTTATTTTTACAGTACCTTAAAGAAGCATTTTTATTTAGTGCAGTCATATATCTCCACATTATTTTGAAGTATGCTTCTTTATTGCTTTTACATCTTCAGAATTGCCTGAGGAAAGCATCCTTTTCTCCCTGTGTTTCATTGTTGTTACCCTTGTAGACTATAACATGCACAAACTTGATTATGATTAATTGAGGGCTCTGGCAAATTATGGTTTTATTCCTTTCCATCTAAGTCTTCCATCTGCTCAAGGGGAAGAAAAAAAAAAAAGGAAATTTTACGTTTATAAGGACACTCAGGGCTTTCTGGGTAAATCATCAGAACAACTTGTTCAGCAGTAATGGCTACAAGTGAAGAAAGTCTTCCTTCGCTCTTACATCATCGACCCATTAACGCATCTCCATCCT
Source organism: Chroicocephalus ridibundus (assembly GCF_963924245.1). Classification (NCBI taxonomy): domain Eukaryota; kingdom Metazoa; phylum Chordata; class Aves; order Charadriiformes; family Laridae; genus Chroicocephalus; species Chroicocephalus ridibundus. The sequence continues at coordinate 89,438,693 of NC_086287.1, forward strand.
ACAAGTAAGGCTGAGAGACGACGACAACTGGTCAAACCGCATTTGATCCAAAATCTTGCTGCAGAGCTGGAGTTGCAAACTGAATCCAACCAGTTTAGAATATTGCTCAATTAGATCCTACCGCCAAAGAACCACTTAAAGCAGCTAAGTACTAAGTCGGTAAATATAAACACCTGTGTCCTTCGGCATAATGCATGTAACGTCAGGCATGCTATTTATAAGAGGCTCTGTTGAAGTTCTTACCCAAGGTGATGCAGCTGCATATACCAGCCCATTAAGGCTGGTGTACCACATCAGATAAGGCCTTTCCTCCAGGGTTTATGATTCAGGTATAAATGCTTGCCAGCCCCTGGAAACTGGCAAATGAGGTTGCACTTGGCAGTCTGGGGTTTTCTTAATAGGATGAATGACAGAAGCAAGAAGTCATGTTTAACTTGTACAAATGGGAGGAGGAAAAGGCAGGGCTTTTTCATTTAAAGACGGCCTTGTTCTCCAGCCTTGTTAGCGCATGGCACAGAGTGGCCCCTTTGGCTGATGAGAAAGCAAAATTATGAGGAATTTGCTCCTCTGAGACCACAGAGTTGAAATAACAGAACGCCAAACAATTTTAGCAATCAGAATGCAGATACAAAATCGGTCTTTAAAAGGCTGGTCTGGACAGCTGGTGGCATGGGGACAGGGGCTGCAAATTCATGACAAGGTCAACATCAGCGGCGTTTTTCTTGCTCAGCCAATAATGTGAACCGAGCTGCTGGCCTTGGTCCAGGCCTCTGTGACTAACACTCCAAATGACTAACACCACACCACTCTTCTTGAACCACCACGGGAGAAGGCAGGTTAAATCTGCAGACCTTACGCTGAAGTGAACGGCGGAGCTCTGGTGTGATCTGTTACTGTAAATCAGCTGTAAAGGTGGGGAGTCCAGCAGGAGGGATAATAATCATCATCAAAGACAAGCATAAATGTGGGTCTGATTGCCTGCAAAGATGACATCTGACGACTAGCAGGGAAGTTACTGCAGTGTTCCTGCACACAGGTGGACAGAGTTGAGGCTGACTAAGTGCCAAAACACAAGGAGTCTGTGGTTCACCTGAACCAAACTAGATTTAGAGGTAGATACAGAAGCTGCACTTCCTCTGCCAACATTTGCAAAAGATCCTTGTCAAAGATGTATTGACAGCAATGCTGCAAAACCTCTCAGCAGCACACTAAAGATTAAATTCTCTGGTAGCCTCGCAGCAGACGAAGAAACCACTTTCTGTAACAGACGTAGGTTTTTGTAGCAAAACCAATTCTGTGGAAAGGGCAATATGGATCAAGCGTCCTCCATGGCAGAGTGAACAACGTGCAGAGCAACAGATAAACGCCACACGGCCCACTCTACAGGAAACATCACCAGCAGACACTGCTTAGCAAGAAGGGATGTTCTATTTATCAAGTCCAAAAGGGTTTTATCCCCAGTTGAGCCTCCCTAGATCTCGGTCAAGTCATTTCAGCCTTCTGGTTTCCAGGCTCACAAAACGGAGAGGCTGCATTTACCCACCACTGCACAGGGATCTTGGTAAGAATGATCCAGCAGAGAATAAACTTTTCCAGGGATACATATGGCCTTTTCCTGCTGTAATGCCACAGCTGGGCTAGAAGTGAGGGGTGTCTGATGACTTCACCCCTCCCAGAAGCAATCCACACACGTCCAGGCCCGAGCAAGACATCACATGGAAGATCTGGTGAGTAAACGAATCTGGTGACAAAGCTACTGGAATCTGTGGTCAGAAACCCCTGGAAACGTTGTCCCAGCTTGCTATGGGGACTACTACAACAGGAGCGTCCTGCTGCAGTCCTCCTCCCCTCCCTGTGCTCACACATCAGGTCTACACAAGGGCACAAGAGTTAATTCGGTCTTCTGTGGGAAGCTCTGCATGAAGCCTCTTTAATTGGGCTTTGTGCGAGTGTGTGAATCTCATCCTGATACTTCCAGGGCACTCAGGGAAACATTAGAATGGCAGCACAGCAGAAATGGAAAACGCGTTATCATTCATTGGCAGCAAATAATTTATTCGATATCCGCCATCCCTTTTTTTTTTTTTCCTGCTGTCTGTGTTTGTGATTGTATGTGAAATTAATTTCTGAAGAGTTTAGCTAATAATTATTGGTGAGAAGATCCTGTCAGTCTCTCAAGATAAACAAGAAATGGTTCCGGCTGACACAGATTGCATGTCACATGACTATCCTATTTTTCTGATTTAATAAATATTAATCTTTCTGCCTTTTGGGAGCATTGTGCAATATTTTTTTTATCTTCTGATTTGACATGGGAAATGGCTGGTACATGCCAAAACTACTCCTGATATATAAAAAGGCAAATTTTCCTTATTTCATTTCAAGACGAGACATTTTTCAAATTAAAATTAATATGCACACAGATTGTATCTTCTCTTACACAAATCTACGCAACATGCTGTTTAGGGTGTGCCTTTTTTCCTAACCGCGAATTCTTCTAACATCAGATAAACGAGATTTATTGTCATATTCCCATTTTATCTTCTAAATTTTGCCTAGTGGGAAAGCGTAAAGGAGACAGGTGACCCCCCAAAAAAAACTGCAGAAAATGATCTTACATCAAGGCACTTGGCAGAAACTCGGATCATCTCTTGGGAGTTGCCAACCTTGCTGAAGATCTTCCTCACTGCCTTGAGCAAAGTCCTTTCTTCGTGCCTCAGTTTCCGAGCTGTAAAGCGAAAGGGACAGGAAGGTGTAATAGTTCTTTCCCTTGCTCCTTCTGTCTTATTCCTACCGCAAACTCTCCAAGGCACGTCTGATTATGCATTTAGCAGATGGGGGCTCCAAACTCAGCTGGAGCCTTTAGGCATTACTAGAGTATAAATAACAATAATGATGATGGAGTGTTAAAATAGATGGAACTTGTTCTTTGTTCTCCCTAATGTGAATCAAACTGTGGCTGGACTTATATTTAACACCACCGGCGAGTTTATTTATGAGAGGATTTATCAGAAGTGGTTGGGTTTAATTTCCTCTAATTCACACTGTATGAAAAATGGCAACTGTCTGATTTTAATCTATAACCCGATGATAGGGCTTCCCAGAAATAACAAAAATACCACATTCGAGGTATCCAAACAGTTCCCGCAGGAGTGCAGGATTGCGCCTGCTGCCTCACACCTCTGCTCCATCCCCTCCCTGCCTCCTCTCTTCCAACCATATCTGCAAAGGCCAAAATCGCCGAAGCAGTAGATAAATTATTAACGGTGATAAAAAGAATTTCAGGAGTTCAAGTGCCTCCCTCGGCACGTTGATTCACAGAAAGAAAGAGTTAATCTTTTGTTCTTAGACCGGCCTTTTTGTTTTTTAACCAAGGGGATACGTGTTTGTTAAGCTGCCTTTTCTAAGGTGGAAGGAGGAGGGAGAGGTTGTGAAAAAACACTGTCCTTTTCAAATGGAATAAATGCATGAAGTTAAATATAAACGTGCCTTGACAAGCTCACAGATTATCGCGGGGTAAAAAATAATAATATAAAAAAGACGGAATTCCTTTTCAAACCAACAGGAGAAAGATTCCAAAAGCGGGGCAATCAATACCACCCTGTGATCAACAGGAAACGCTAGGAATAACTGTATATCATGTGTGGCTTCAAATTTACAACCAGGACATATAATCTCATTGTAAGAAGGGAGTCAAGTTCAAGAACTTAGCCTCTACAGTAAAGCTCTCATTTTAACTAAAGAAGCTGAGGTCGACGGCCTCTCAAATGAAACAGATAAGGCGACATAGGGTTCTTGTCAGAAACAAATGTTATGTCTCTCCCTACTGAAAAGCTTAAAGATATTATCAGCAAAAGCCTAGTTGGGCCTGAAATGGGTCCCAGAGAAGTAATATTAACCAGGCTCCTGGCAGATCATTTATTTATCTCAAGCTAAATTCAATAAAGAGAGCCATATATAAGTGAGGGAAAATAATGCAGCTGCTAGTAATTTATCATTGGATGGAAAGTCATTGTTATCCTTATCTCTCCAATGATGTTCTATTTCCAACTGGTAATGAATTATGGGGCTTGCCACATCTTTACTATGTGACAGGTCAACACTACCTCATGGGTACTGTACTGTATTTATGCAATCGATAGAGAGTTTGCTGAGAAAATATTGGCAACCATTTTGTGAAAGTGACCCCGAGCTGCGTGGCCTTATGATCGCTGCTGGTGGTCAGTGGCTAGAAGAGCGTTTCTATACTCCTTTAAAACAACCATTTCACTGAACGCTTTAGAAGTATTTTTCACTTTGCTCTTTATAAAGCCAAGCATGTGAAGTGAACCACCGGATTGTTAATTATAAAGCATTCTGCTCGTTTAAGCTGGCTCAGCCGCCAAAGGGATCTTTTCTGTTCCTTTGTTCCACTTATTAGAGGGATTTATTAAATCAAACTTCAGTAGAGACTTATCCAAAATTATTTGTGCCCGTGGTGTCTGGGGCACAGCAGAGGCATGAAGAGCAGAGGTTTGGCCAGGCTGCTGCTGAGATGGAAGGGCAGGCTAACGAGCAGCACCCGGGGCCCCACAGAGCTCCCAAATTCCACACGGAGTTTTAAGGTGGAAGCCACGCAACTCAACACCGCCTTCACCTTCCTCAAATCCACACCGAGGGACCCTCCCAGCACGAGCCCTGCAAGAGAGGCAGGGAAAACCAGTGCTAGCAGATGGGTGGCTTCAGGAGGAAGAGCCCTGCTGTAGGGACACTGGGCAAGGGTACGGTTTCCGGAGTAGTCCCTTCTCTGGAGCTGCTCTCCCATCCCCGAACCAATTATGTCCATGTCTCCTCTCTGCTCTACTTCTCCCCATTGGGTTCAGCTTTCATTATTCACAAGAAGGGCTCATGTGGCCAGGAAAGTTTGGATTTATACTGAAAAAACAGAAATACGCTTTTTAAATTTTATAGGCGGGGGTGTGTGTGTGTGTATATATCACAAATGACTTAAAAATTTGGATTTTGAAAAACACCTTTCAAAAACAACAAAGAAAATTTCCAAAAACATATTTTTTCAGGAAAAAAACAATTAGAATAAGCAGCCTTTTGTCACTAAAAGTTAGCAAAGGAAAAAAAAACCAACACAACCACCTTTTTGGCCCAGACCTCATTTCTAGATTAGCCCACTTGTTCTTCATGCCAGTTAGTTCAACGCCTCCCCTTGAGCCACTTTCTCCATTGAAATTCATGTGACTGAGACGACCCATTTGTGGCCACAGATTGTTTCAACAACTGAACAATCCAGAAAATCCCATTTTGATTTTTTTTGTTTTCTTTTGTTTTGTTTTATTGGGGGGGAAGGAGGGGTGGCAGGTTGTGGGAGGGTTTGGGGGTGGGTTTTTTGTGGCTTTTTGTTAGGTAGAAAAATACATCTCCCTCAAGGCAGAGTAGGGACATATATTTAAAAACAACACTTTCACTGAAGAGAAGCAGCAGCCAGCCACGGTGATGGTAAAAGTCACTGATTGCAATAACACATGGATTTTTAGCCATGCAAGGGGATGTCCAGATGAGTGGGGTCAGGACGCTGAACCCGCAGACCTTTCTAAAAGAGCACAACAGGACAGGATCGTACCTGCGTGACATCCAAATGAGGAAACGAGAGGAAAAGTAAAGCTGTCTTTTCCCATTATTGTGGGAAAAGGAAATTTGGACACCCTGGCCAGCTAAGGTTCACTTAAATAATGCATTAGGTGACCTAAATGATAATAACTAAGGTGGCTAAGATTAACTCAGATCAAAAGCAAACGCAGATAGCTCTATCCATTGTTAAATAACGAGTGTGCTTCCTGGTCACAGAGACATACTGTGCCTTCTGGCATGCATGCATGCGTTAATACGTCTCTTTGGCTCCGTATGTTTAGGAAAGTCTTAGTAATGGAAAAACAAGGGTGTTGTAGGTGAAGGCTGAAGTCCTTTGGCAGAGCAACGTGTGCAAGAGCTTGACCAGAGCCTGCTGGATTGTACTTTGGTCGAGCCTGTGATAGCAGTCTGTCAACTCCGCGAGCATTAACACTCATTCACAAGATTCAGAAAGTCAATGAGAGCATTACCATATCCTGGAGTAAATAATGTCGTTTCCCCACGTACCGACAGATATAAATTCCATATGGTTTGGCTACACCAGAAAGGGTCTTGCCCAGATCACATTAACATATGAAAGCCCCGATACTTTCATAATCAATTAACTGAAGGGGTCATCTAGCTGATGCCAGGAAGATCTTGCCTTTCTTTTAGTAGTTGAGAAAGTATGATGGATTTTTATAATTTCAACATGTAAATAGCAAAAAATAAAAAATCTAGGTGTCATAACTCATATAAACCAAGATAATCCAGAGAAATATACCCCTTGAAATCAACTATTGACTTCTGAGTCTACCATAACCAGCAAGGAGTCTGCTACTTGTCAGATACTCTTTCTCAAGTAGTTTCAAACACACTGTCAAACTTGTGTACAGCTTCTATCTCCCAGGCCTTCTACTCACATACCAAACACTCCATTCACTTTTTAATTTCCATTGTTTGCAGTCCTATCCCAAAATTTTTAAAATTAAAAACCAAAAAAACCCTAAAATATCGACTTAAAACTACTTAGGTTTACAGAGGTACAGTCTGGTAAGAATGATGTATGTGTTTAATAATATGTTCCCTGGCTAATAAAATACTAGATTATTTTTGGACTACAGAATTTAAATGGAAGGAAGTTTAACCATTAGGAACCTGTTTACTATTACCAAGAGAATAGCCAGTTGGCAGGTCAATAGCTATCAGCAGAAATAAAGAACCACAGCAGCCACCTGTGCTTTAGGCTTGTCCCTGTTAGGAAAAAAAAAATAAATGAAAGGGCAAAAACCAAGAAGCAAAGCTAGAGCATGCTGGGTTTTTTTTCAGCTTAAAATTAAAAAATAGAGGCCGTTGCTCTGGGACTACTGATTTCAGAGTTCAGTGCAAATGATAGCCAGCTCTTCCAGGCTTTTAAGATAAAAAAATGGGCAGTAAATACCTGCACTGAACTTTCTCTCTAGATAAACAATTGAACGTGAAGCATGTTGAAATATCTCAGACGGGTTCTTCGTGGCACGAGGATTAGCTGTGAAAGGAAGTGTGCATGCAGGGACGTTTCCCCTTCCTGTGGGAATAGTCCCACCGCTGAGCCAGTTGGAGATTGGCCATTTGGAGTTGAAAAGGCCAGTAGACACCTGTGTCAAGTGCATCCTTCCTTTACCAGATGGAAATAATTGGAGCCTTGAGAAAGTGCTCACTTATTGTCATTTGAACGGGTCAGAGAGAATCACACCTGCAGAAGAGCTGCAGTGTGTATCTCACGGACCAATGCACACCGGGTAGAATCACGGTCCCAGTACGTCAATTGGACTTTTGTGGTGGAACCTGAGGATGAGGCCATCTATTGCCACCAGTGAACATTTTCAGAGGCAGTGAAATCTCATTCCTAGATAATCTAAGATGTACATCAATCCTGAAATTAAATGCAAAGCAGAGGGATTTTCCCCTCTGATTTCTTACTTCCACATGAAGATTATTTTTCCCACTTTTAGCAGTCAGCTACAGTTAATATGCTTTTCTGTCCTAGAAGCTTCTTTATGTACATACGCATGTATGTATTATATTGGCATTTACATATCATTAAAAATGAATTAGCATCATGTACCAGGTGATTCAGATATTGTCTAATGTAAGCACAGAGAACAACTGCATTAGTAAATATAAACAACATTTTAAAAGCGAGTATCCTACATAACGTGTAAAATGCTCCTTATTAAAGACAGAGAAACGTTATAGTCCCAATACCAGCTAAACATTGAAATATTGGATGTTTCGGTGATGGATAAACCTACAAAGGATGTCATTTTTTTGTCTTTTATTTCTTGCCAATGAAACACCAAGACACTTGAATTCAGTTCAAGTTTGCATCGTCCAAAGATGTTCCATTTCTCAGAAGGAAAGAAATTTTCATTTAGTAAAAACTGGACTAAAAAAGCAGTGGAGATGCTTAAAATTACAAAGAAATCATTATAATTGATCCAGTCAGAAATGGGGGATGCTAATTTTTTCAGAACATTTCCTGTAATTACAAATTTTCTATAATTCTGTGATTTGATACAGGGGAAATTTAGGAAACCACTTGCTACTTGGCTTCCATTTTAAGGCCTCTGCATGTCGTACAGATGCAGTAGCAGCACCTGCAGAAGAACACTCTTGTGCTCCTGACCACCTCACGGTGAGGGTTCCTGAAGGTTTGTTGAAGTCAAATGGCACCCGGCCAGTTTTATACCAGTTATCCCATTCACAAGTTCATAGTGGCTTAACAGCTGTTACAGATATTAATGGCTAATCAATTGCTATTGATGCAATTATTCTTCTCATCCACCAGCAAAGTCTTAAATAAAGGGGCAAATATTAACTTAGGCTCCAACTGATAAGGTTTTCTTCACCGTGCTTGTATACTATTGGCTTCCCTTCTGAACTTTGATAAGATGTTTACTGAGTAGTAAAAAAAAAAAAAAAGGAAGAAAGAACTAAGTAGAATGATTGCTGCTATGGGCAACCTTTATTTCATTATCACAGAACCTTAACCTGGACCTGTCTAGCATTGCATAATGTTTTGGTACCCTGTCCCCAGTTCGTACACTTGAAAGATGACTAGCAGTGAGAGCATAGGCTTGTTCTCTCGGCTGAGAGCCAGCATGCCACCCAAGGAGCCCTTCAACATGGCCTGTGACCAAAGGAAACTCTTCCACAACGGTCCCAGTTACCAAGCAAGGCAAAAGATGATGTTGCCAGCAGTTTGCTGGTTGCCAAAACACTATTGGCAAAGGGCTCAGCAAAGGTTGAGAACACCGCTCTACAGCTCGTGCCACATGTTCCCCTAAGGAGCAAACACGCACAAGGCGAGGCATGAAATCTGAATATTGGGACATCATTTATCACCACAGAAATGAGCGCAATGGTCTCCATGAACTTTCAGATGGACAAGCTCCCAGGGGTTTGACTGGCTAACAAGGCGACAGGTCTAATTAGGCAGAGGTTGACTGCAGCACACCCAACACAGATGAAGACACTCTCTCAGCACATGCGATACGCAATTTTTTCTTTGAAAGCAACGTGTCAACTTTCAGTTCTGTGTTGGCTTGCTAAACGACATCAAATTTCTTCAACTTCACTATTGCCCAGAATCAAGCCTCCAAGTATATAAGTAAAGAAACACTTTAACTGCCAGAAAAAGTATGTTTTTGTGTAACATATAGGAACTTCACTGCAAATATTTTAAAGAAAAAGCTCCAGCTCTCAGGGCGTCTTGTTTTAATGTGCCATTTCTTTGAAATTCTGAAAATACTTGTGTACTGATTTGTAAATGTATCAATATATGCAATTCTTAGTCTCATCTGGGGTAATACAGGGTTTGTGGAGGGAGACACCATTACATTTTGCTTCCTCTTCTTGTACAATCTAAATTCTATAAGCCAGATAATTGATCTGTGAGAACAAGCCGGGATGAGTGATAAACTATCCAGGGCAAACCCCCTGTCACTTGCGTTTTTAAATCAAGGTTGAATGTATTTCTAAACTATGTGTTCTAGCTTTACCACAAGCTCGATGCAAGAATCACTAAGCAAAATCCTCTGGCTTATGGGAGTCAGCCAAGATGATTATAACGGTTCCTGATGGCCTTAAAAATCAGTAATATAGGTGAAACAGAAACTATGGCTGAAATTCATCCACGTGCAAAGCCGTCTGATAAAACTTTGAACAGAATTTCAGCCAAAGTGCTTAGAAAGTCTTAGGCCACCCTGCACCCAGTGAGATTTTCAGGAAAAGCCCCCTGAACTACACATGGAGAAGAGGAGCTATGTCAATCCTTATTAAGGTTTTGTTTTGCATACTGTGAGAGGAAATAAAAAGCATTGCCTTCTGCCCCAGGGTTGCCGCTGGAAGAGAAAGACCAGCTGGGACCTCTTGTGGAATGCAAAGGAAGCTTAACATTTATCTGCTTTTGCTCTCGTTGGTATTTGTTGGAGGGGAACTTAAAATGTGCATTTCCAAGAGAAAAAAAACGCAAACCTCTAAGGAAGCTCTTTTGACCTATCAGCAAGTTTTGGAAGGGCTGGAGTCAGCAGTGGCTTTGCTACGTATCCTCTGGGCTCACAGAATAGCCAGTCTGTGGTGAATAATGCGAAGGCGCCAGCGTAGGAGGACACGCACCTTGCAGCCTGCTACCTGAGAAACTCTGGTCTGTGAACCCAGTAACTTCTGCATTTCAATAACGCCTATTGGAGAATAAAATTTATCAAGGGAAATGCTGACTCCACAACTCACTAACATAAATCATCTGTTGAAGGGCAAACCACATGAAATTGCCTTGAGATTTGGAGCAGTTTGGGAAGCACATGATTTTAGCATACTGCCTTTGGCCAAGGCTTATTCCTGCCTCCCGCGAGGGGCAGGTGCCCACTGCTCCTCCCGCACGAATGCACAACCCGGGTCAGCGGGCAGAAACTGGACGCAAACACATTCACACCAACTGTACGTGGCTATTAGTAAACACACAGGTTCCACCATAAAGGGATTATATGACTCTTTCCTGGCGTCTGGAATGTGCATTATGTTACCAAACAAAGCAAATTATGCAAAGATAGGCCCAGAGGCAGAATAACCATGATCCGCTCCTACTTGTGAATACTGGGCAAATACTAACTAGCCACAATTAATTACCTGCCTCTGCTCGTTTTGTTAAATGATCAAAGTAATACATCCACTGGTTGCACATAAATGTGACTATTTGTACAAAATCTCATTTATACAGTAGCGGTGCAGGGCCGGATCCTGCAGGATTTGCCATTACTCACATGCAAGTCGCCTTATTGAGGGAATTGCTTCTAATTACTTAGCAGCAGGACTGCAGGACATAGCCTGACTTCTGCAATATTAAGGTGATAAGGATATATAGCAGAGCAAGGGTAAAATCAATTGTTCTTAGATTTCTTCTCTTCCTCATCGGCCCACCTGACACACATGAAATATTTGTGAAATCAATTTCAGAACGACCAGACGAGGTACTGGAAGTACCACAGTCAGTTCATCAGTTGGCTCTTCCAGGAACACTTCAGGAATTAGGATGGAAGTATATTACTTCCTTTCCCACAGGATAACTGCAGTGAATACAATAACCCTTGTTCTGAGAGATACCGCCGCGCACGCGGCCGCACACACTCTATCAAATGAACATCGTTTGCCCCCATTCAGCAACAGCTGTGCAAAGGACCCTTGTATACGCCTTAAACTTTCTTTCCTCATTTCTTCAGCACCGTGCGGGGTTTTGTATCAGCCCTGAATCACGCCAAGGTCCTTCAAAGTCAGTTTTTGTGGCTCCATTACCCGCACGCAGTTGTATTCACCCCCCACAGAGCCTATGTGGGCAGTCTGCCTCTTGCACGATGCAACCAGAGCCGCGGCTCTCCTTCCTCAGCCGGGCTGTCTAAAAGGAGAACTGTGTTATCAGCCCACCTGGAGCAGAAAACACAGAGGGACAAGGACGCTAACAGGGCTTGGTTGCTGGACCACTGAAGTCCTTCGGTAGTTTTCTCCTGCCCACAGTCGGTTTTGGAGGCTGACTGTTAGATTTCCGTCTCAGGCCACTCAGTCCCTGTTCGCTCACAATAAGGCAGGAGAAGTTTCACAGGCCTTAGCAAATCCAGCCCATGGTTTCACTCTCCTTATGCGAGCTTTGCATACGCTCTCCTGGCACAGAAAAAGCAAAACTTTGCAATAAAGGTAGGGAATTAGGTTCGCCAAGAATTTTGATAAAAGTGCGTACAAAAGCAGCTCTACTTAGTGTCAGTGCAGACCCTTTAAAATGCATACATGAATATTTATGCAGTTTCCCTTTCTTTCAAGAATTGTTTGTTGCTCTATTTGATCATAGTACTTCTCCAGCTCCTAATATTTTTGGATAATGTTCTTGCCTTCATTTGTAATCACTCTTTATTCGGTGTAGAAGATGGATTTTTCCAATTTTGTGCTATTATATACCTTAGCATGGAAAGGATTAGATGGGTTTTTCTTTTTCCTTTTAGTCCTTATTTAACTGCTTGTGAGCTTCAGGGATTTATATCCCAGTAGGTCTAATTCCAGGATTATAGGTATCTAGATATCCAGTAAATCATTTAGCAGCATATAGGTTTAAGGCAACTCCAAATAACCCCTCCAGTTAGCTCTCCAGCTAAAACCAGAAGTTAGCTAGAAGCACTAGATTTGAGTCAGAGTTATAAAGTAATGCAGAATCACTAATTTACAGTCTGATTATACTTCCTTCAAAGGCACTGACAAAATTTATACCCACTTCAGTGGAAACATGGCAAGGCCTTCAAATCCTCTTGCTTTAGACGCTTTCCCTCTTCCTAGCCAAATACTAATCAAAGTCTCCTCCTCCTCTGATTTAAGGTTCAGCTCTCATTCCCTTAACTGTTGCATTTTTATTTAGATAAACACTGTCAGGTTGAGTTGACCCAAAATTTAGATTTATTAAAAATGAAATAAAATGTGCAACAGAAAGCTTTCTGTATTTGTTTTTCTAAATTCCAGTGAAAGCAGCTTCTCGGTTTGGACTTCAATTTTCCTTGGCACCATCTGCAGCCTGAACATTGCAGCACTGTGCTCGTACATGAAAACAAACAGGGGGCAGACAAATGTGAAATTGAGTTATAGGTTTTCCTTGTTTGGGCTTAGCGAAAAGTAAACGTGTGGTATTAAAGATCAAAAGCAAATCTGGTTTTTTAGGATCTATCATTCAGAATAATTAAAAGCAATAGTAATAGGCAAGATAAGGAAATCAGTGCTTTTAACTGTGCCTTTTAATTTGCTCGTGCCCCTTTAAACATGGCAGAGTGAGTGAGAAAGCCTTTGTCCTGGCAGAGCAGTCAGTACAACCAGGGACCCATGCCAGTTCTCACCAGGCGTGTCTGAGGGTTTGTCACGCCGTGGTTTTAGGTAAGGCATTGTTCCACTGGCACCAACACCAGCAACGCTGGAGAGGCACAGGTGTTTCAAGGTCAGGTTTCTGGTTTGGTTGGAGATGCATGGAGGTGTTAAATCCATCATTTGATATATTCGTAGCACTGGCTGGTTCTCTCCAACCTGTGCAAGAAGGTGCTTTTGTACCCGACAGTTTTCTTGCAGTAGAGAGTATTACGGAGCAAGAGACTGCGAAGGGACACAAACCCAGCACGGAGGCCACTTACCACACACAGGGAAAGAACCTGGTTGTTCTAACAGGGCCTGGAGGAAACCAGGACTGCATCTGGGGTGTGGTAAGGTGATAAAACTGAGCATCCCTCCCACCCCTAAGGGTAAGTGCTTGTTTAAACTCTCTTTATATTGGGTGTGTCAGAGGTGTGGGCCTAGAGGATCTGCCATAGCCAGAATTAACACGTGTTCTTCTCCTGAAGAACAGATATAAAAAGGCCTTTCCAGACAGAGGCTTTTTGCCCATGTGAGTGTCAACACAGAGTTCATTTCAGGCGAGTTCTGTGGCGAAGAGAAAGGTAAGGTTAGGTGAGGAGCCCTTCCCATCAAACCAAACTTGAAGGAAGGCCAGGACTGCAGGGCTGGATTAGGACTGGGCACATCCCAACACACAGGGCAGTGCGTAAGATGCATCACCTCAAGGAGGCACTGATTCTCAGAAATGCACCTTACATTTACAGTTCCCTTACTCGTACAGGACGGGAAGGTGGGATTTGAGTATGCACCATCACCCTGTGCACTGGCTCAGGCAATTAGGCCAGTGAATAAGACGAACAGTCAATCCCAGTTCTCCTTGCCACCGTGTCCATCCTGCAAGGAGTGGGCAACCAAGCAGGTAGACTTGTTTACTCCTGCATGCCTGGATCCGTGGGCCAGAGAGCCAACAAAGGGGACAACAGAGCCTCCAGTTCATTTATCTTTATCCCCTGGGCAAGCGAAATGAAGCCTCCTTCACCATGTAGCCTTCTTTTACTCAATCTTCTCTGCAAACCATTCCCCACCTATGGCCACAGCACATTCAGCTAGCTCAATCCTTTTAAATGGGCTTGAGCAAGTTGATTTATAAACGAATGAACAGTGAACACGGAGAAATAACACATTCCATTGGTGCCATGTCATCCTGGTCCATCATTCATAAAACTTCATGTGCAACCAGACCCTGTCAACAGTCGTGCCTCAGAGAGCGTGCAGGATCAGCAGTCTCCAGTCTCAGAAACAGACAACATCTAAATCCACCACCAATTCAGTAACATCTCTGCCTGAATATGATAGATAAGGATTTCAGGAAGGCATGTCAAAGATAAAAGGAAAGCTACCCCTTGCTCTTGTTTAATTTCCCTTCCAATTTCCTAAAAGGCCTGTTGCGGGAATGACTGTCACCAGAAAGATACAGGGCCCAATTTACAGCCCTTGCACAGAACTGCAATAAGCAGTTGCAGTCTATAATTTTCAAGTAACACCACATTTATGAAAACTGCAACAATCCCTTTTGCCGTGATTTGTGGACTCTGATGGCAGAAGAGCCAACCTCTCTCTCATGCAGCAGAGAGCAAGAAGAGAGAAAGATGAAGAGAAACAAACTGGCTGCTGCCTCAGCATGTAGTCTGCAAAATAAATAAAAAACAGTCTTAAAAAGTGTTAATAAAATATCCGCTAAGAGTAGAAGGGGAGATTAGAGCTGACAAGTTGGCCATAGGGCCTTCTTCAGGCTCTTCCAGTTAGAACTGAGACAAGATGACAAGTTGAGAAACTGAACTATGTTGACATGGCCTGCATTTTCATAAATTTCTTGCTCCTTTTTTATATATTAAAAAAAAAATATCTTCAGAATAAAAAGGATAGAATTCAAACAAAGGCCTGTAATACTATGCAGTTCTCCTAAGCATCCTGTACCAAGCTTTGGAACAAATGCAAGGGTAACTGAAAGACCCATAACCGACAGTGCGTTATATTTACGGAGTAATCATCTCTAATTTTTTTCACCAAGGATTCTATTTGAGTGGAAAGACTTGAGCATGAGTTGGATGAGGTCCCAGATCATCCTGCAATTTTTAGGGAGAGCAGTCTTACTACTACAAGAGCGAACCAGAAAATATAGTGGTTAGAGCATATTATCTTTTAGGCTTTTTTCAAAATCCTATCAGAATCAGCAGAAAAGCTTTCATTAAATCTAATCCCTTTCTGAAAAACAGTTAAATTCTTTCTGAATTGGGATTAAAATTGCAACATTTGTGAAACATTCATGAAGAAAGCAGGGATGCTTTTATAAATGGCTGAAACAGCAAGCATTTACTCCCCTTACACCTCCAAAGAGTCAAACTCAGAGTTCCACATTATCACCTTTTCACTCACTCTGTGCTTCAGGCAACTTTAATGTTTTAAATCTTTAGCGTCTCCTCTTTTTCCCCAAAAAAGCAACTCCATTACTAAATAACTGATAACTATGCCTCTAGTTTTGCTGTCTGGGAGTTTCTTTCCCAATCCAACATTTGGGAACTGGGAGTTCTTCTCTAAATTGCTCAGACGAAGCATAGGTAACATGAGAGATTTTCCAATTACATCATTTTACTTTTATCGTCATCATCATCATCATGATTTTTGTCATGATCTTTTCTTCGGCATTTTAGTTATTACCTAACCGAGCCGTACAGTGCAGCACAGCACATAGTCGGCTTTCACATTTCAAATGAGCACAGCCATGCAGAGATTAGAGGTCCAACAAAGAGTTTATCATAAGTGCATCTAGTACCGTTTGTAACCAGCGAACTGCACAACACCAGTACAACTGAGCTGCAGGCTGGCAGGTACAGAAGTCTTCCTCATGCAGTAAGCTCCGGAACAAGGACGTTTCAAGAGAATGGGGTTTTATTAGCTTCAGTCACACTTTCAGTTGCATCGCGGTTTTGATGTTCCCTCCACCTTCTTTGAGGGGGCAGTGGAAGATGCAAATCTTAATCCCTTCTGAGCACAGAGGGCTTGAAAGGCAATAGAATAAATGTCTTCACCATATTAGGCATATTAGGAAAGCAAGGAATAGAGAGTTTACACCCTTGTAATGAGTTCTGCAATCCTAAACTTCAGCAGAAGAACTTAAGTCACTGGTCCCGCTGGAGAAACCATGCCTGAAAGGGATGACATTTTGACAAGGGCCCTCTTAGAGACCTTTTTGTTAAGGTTGTGTCAGAAACTGCACTCACCTGTGCTGGAGGTGGCCTTTAAAACCTGAGAATGCTCTAGACTTTTGAGAGATGGTAAGAGATCTGGACTTGGTGCCAGCCAGGCTCCTGCCTTGAGTTTCAAGCTCTGGGAAGGCCCCGATCACAGTCCCTTCGCTAGTACTTTAGGTCAATTTCTGCTTAATGAAGTCTAGAGAGATGGTAAATGATTGTCCAAAGGCTGCCAGTTACATACAGTGGACACCTTCTTTGTGCTAGAACATCAGAGGTGCAAAGGGGCAGACCAGCAACAAGCTTTGGCAGCACAGTGACAGTGCGGGACCAAGCAGACCAGGACAGGAAGAGCTCCCTTGCTCGCTGGCTTCAGTCATTTTCTTACCCAAACAACCAAGGCTTCCTCAGACTCTCAGGTGCGACTCTTAATGAAAGAAGTTATGTAAAGGCAGAAAGTTTGATTCACCAAGCCGCCACACTGGCAACACGTTTACACAACTTCTCCACCCAAAATCAAGAGGTTTAACCTGTAGGGATAATTGCACCCCTTTGGCAAGGGCGGTGGAGAGCACTTAAAAAGGCAATCAAAGCAGAGAAAAAGGGAAAGCAACATCATTTTGGATAATTGGAGCAAAGAGGTAATACATATCTCGGTGTCACAGGGGAGATTGGCCAATGCAATATGCATTTATTCTTATCTCAGAATTGTATTTATCGAAGTAAACCATACTTAAGTTAAAAGGAAGCACATAAATCTTCTCTTATTGTCATCTTGCAACTCACAGCAGCTGCTAATTATATTATAGATCTTCCAGAAGTATGTATAGTAATTACCAGTTTCAGCCACATTATTAGACTTGCAAATAGAGTTTGCTCTTTGCAAGCCTGTCAGGAGCAAAGGGTCAGACCAAAAAGGGGGTAAATCAGCACAGACTCAAGAAACCAAGTGGGAATCTCTAATTGTACGGACCTACTCTGATTTGCACTGGACGAAGCCACCACTTTTAAGACATACACAGGTTTCCTCGCTGAACTCTTTCATTTTGGTGTGCTCAGCCAAGTTACGAGCTATGTCAGGCTTTTCTGAGTGGCTAACTCGTAGCAATTATCAGGGTCTGACCTGGGCCCAAACTCACTGTATTGGAATCAGTGACTGCTCTCTTTAATCTTAAAATCTTTCAGAAAGAAAAATTCATGTTATTGTTCTTAAAGCAGGAGTAAGTTCAAGGCTTCTGAAGTCCTCGAGAAACCCTTGATACTGCATCCATCTGTGGGTGAATGGATGCACCACTCTGTCACTGATATAAATTGGCAAAGAGGAAACTTAGTTAAATAACCGGCGTCTGGTTACACTACCCACTTTCTCCATATACCATAGCTGAAGATAAAAAGCGCTATCAGGCATAAATCTTAAGTATTATTTGTATGTGCATACATACATGGGAAGAACCACTTGTATTACTAATTTGTTCTCTATTTGTCTGGGTTTGATATGAACGGAGTACTGACTGGAATTCTTAAACCAACAGGAATTATGCAGGCAAATGACTGAAAGGCTGGCATGCAAGGTAGAGTTTTCAAAAGCATTACGTGACTTACAAGGTGGACTTCCAATATGAAAAGTTATTTTTTTGATAAAGTACTCAAGTCCAACATATCCTTCCACAGAAAATACAGAAGTACTAACATTTTTCTATTCAGAATTAAACTTCCTTCCATTACAAACCCATATGGAATCATTATTCAAATCTCTCGAGGGTGTTTGAGTTTCCTCAGAAGGGTGGTAGAAATGCAATAGTGACTAAAATAATAGACTAGACAAATTGTTAATATTTTCTGTTACACCAGTTGGGGCATTTAAATACCATGATCTCTTCCCACCTCAAGCACAGCTTATTCTGTGAAGCCACAGCAATAAGACACAAGTATTTGCTTACTTTGTGAAATATAAATTGCAAAACATTTTGATACCTTTACTGGAAAGGTTTAACGTGACTCCAAAGCCATTTTATTAATGAGAATAAGCCATACAGTCATTTAAACAAAGCCATCTTCATATCGCTTCGCAGGTCCAGTCTCTATTCTTGCAAAATACTGAGCTTCCACCATTCTCATTGAGAATAAGAGTTGAAATAAAAGTGGAAAACTATGCCCAGCTGGATGGGCAACGTTTAATGTGTAACACCCTCCTTGGGAAAAGAATCTAAAGAAGAGTTTCAAGATTAATATCCAATTTCCAGGCTTTTACACTACTCGGCAATCACTCAAATCTACCAGTGAGCCAAAGGGAAAGATGAAAAAGCCAAAGGCCACGAACTTGTTTAAACTAGTATAGTGGGTTCAAAGTTTCCTCTAAGATCTTGAGCTATAGTTTTCAGATATCGCTGAAGTAAAAAACCAAGGCAGCCCCACAGATAAGCTCCTATTTACTCTAGATGAACCAAAGAACTATAACGAACCACACTTTGGACCTTGTTCTTAGCCATAATTAAACCTGATTATTTTGGTTACTCACTGAGAAATGACTTCAGTATAACCTTTCAGAAGTGTTTAGGAGCAAAATGAGCTGCGAAAAAAAGAGTTGCTGCTGCTTATGGGGAGAAAGATGGTGGGAAAACACTTATGCCTCCTTGCCAAAGTGGAAGTGCGTTGAAGTGTCTGCAGTCATGATATTCCTGTTCTCGCTGAAAACTTAGTGGGAATCCCACTGACTTTGGAAATTCCAGGAGAGAGTGCTCACAAAGAGAAGCGTATGTGTGAAAGAAAGCAGAAGGAAGAAAGTAGTAATAATGCAGAGTCCTTACTTACCTGTGCTTAGCATCTACAATCCCCTGGTTGTTATACTGTCTTGACGTAGGATTGGTTTTAGTTCTGTTACTGGATGTGATCCAGATCCTTATGTTCCAGCTTTCACCAACGGGGATGCCATTAGGAATTCTTCCTCTCTTTCCAGCCATCTTACAGGAAAAAATATAGTACATTTTGAGGAAGGCAAACCATTTAACTGTTGTTTAAATAAAGCACACTAGAAGTCCATTTTACCACTCTAAAATGTCAGACGCTGAGCCTAATGAAGGTAGAAGAATATTTATTATGCTCTAGTAGTACACAGTTCTTTATGTGACTGCTCATCCAAAATACCAGGTACTGAACACAGGTAGAGCAAAGAATTTAAACACACAAGGAGAAGTAGCAGAAGAGGAGACAGAATACAGCTAAGTCAAATACAGCTTTTTTGAAAAGTCCGTTTCATTCCCCAATGGCAAAATACAGAACAACTTTTTCTTTTTCTTAGAGAAGACCAAAAGCTTTTTCTCAGTCTGAAAAATATTTGTCTATCAGCTGATGACCTCAGCTGATTAACTGCTGAAATCCTACTCTGCACGTTTACCGCTACCTAGGCTATGACACCTTGTGTCAAACTACTTTTCTCCAGCCTGCAATCCCTTCCCTATAAAAGAGAACTAAACTAATCTTGCTGATAGTTAGGGAAACCCAAAAGCTTTCAATAACTATGAAATAATCTTATATCTGAAGACGAATATCTGTCCTTTGCAGTAAGATGCACGGGATCTCATCACTTGGCAGCTGAAAAATAGTTGTCACAGCTGGGCAGGATCAAGTTCTGAAAAATGTGTGTTGAGCTTCAATACACTGACTCCACGGTCACCAAGAAAACAGTTCAAAACAGGAAACATCTCTAACCCTATGGATTATAGAGATTCCATGTAACTTTAACAAGTCCTTACAGTAAATTTCATTATAAGGAACCTCCACCAATAGCTAGAGCTGTAAACCCTTAAAAACAGGGGGTGTGTCACTTGATTCTTTGAATCAAGGACGTGTCTTAAATCAATACGAGTGAACTGGAGGGGATAAAGACTGATACATGGACCATTATTTTAGTCAGATCTTATCTTTTTAATAGAAATTTAATACCAACTAAGTCAGTTTTTATACTGTTGGGTCCCACTGCACCGGCCGGGAAGAAAGAGCTGTTATCAGTTCAACAGGTCGGGACTTCATTGTGTATTCTCAGAGGACTGTCACTGACCTGTCCTCCCCGGCCCGGCTGAGCAGCGCAGGTAAACAGCCATCGCCTCTCCCTGTGAGCCGCTCTTGCTGGCAGCTACTCCCAGTTCTGGAAAACAAATTGCAGACCATTATCAGCTCTTCTGGTAATTGCTGCAGGATGGAAACTGAGAGCGCAATAAATCACAACATCATTATACTAAGGCCCAAATGGTCTGGCATATTTTTGCTTAAGATGGTTAATAGAGAAGTGGTGTAGACTACAATGGTAGATAAAAATATCCTATATTGACTAGTTTGCATGTGGGCTTTTTTGTACTTGTTCATATTATTCACAACATATTTTAAATGAATAAAAATAACCTTGTCTTTAGCTACAACAGTAACATCATTTTGCTTTTTAACTCTGTGGGAAGAAAATCCCGCAGTCTTTAAATATGTGAGCCTTGAACTCTGCACAAGGCATTACACCTATTATGGAAGTACCACACATAATGACTGTGGGCTAAAGGTTGGTGTATTTTCCTTGTTTGTAGTCTGTCTTTAAGGCTAATGTCCAGTGACCAACTATATCTCAGTCTTTACATGGACATCATATTGTTTCTGGCAAAGTTTTTCATACCCAGGCAAAAAGAAGTCACCTGGGCCAAAGTAAAGTTCTCTGAAGCCCAATGTAATACATGAACTTCTAAACTCAGATGTTAAAAGAAAAGAAGCTGCAAAACTTTCAAACAATCGTTAGGTCATGTGAGCAGGAGTTTGATGGGATTTCCCTTGGGATATTCCAAGAACACGCACAATCCCAGGCGCTGAGCCAACAGGATCCAGGCATGTCACTGAGGTGCAAGACAGGGAGGAGTCAGCAGTCGTGTTCAAAAATATGCATTTAATGTTCAGCCAAGGAGCAACATTAACGGCACTTGCGGATTTGCCAAGTGCCCAGGGAAAAGTGCAAGGATGGAGTGGAGGGAAAGGAAATAAATAAAACTGGAAGGGGAAAATGATATATAATAGAATTTTGCTTCTCCCTCCAGTTTCAGACCAGCTCATCAAAGCCAAAAGGTAATTCCACTCATTGCAGTATCTTCCATCTTGTTCAGATTTCACCCATGAATAAGCAACTGGATTTCTACCAGACAACTGGAAACCTACCAAATGCTCAACCCTCTGACACGCTAGCAAAGCTGGAATTAGATAAAACATTCATGAGAAAGACCCACAGATTTAGTGGATGTGACTTTCATAAACGCTGGTGTTCAGAAAGAGCAGCTTTATAGAAAACATTTGCCCCTAGTTTACAGCCTCTGATGAAACGAGTTTAAAGTACCTCAGTATCAAATGTATCTCCTTTTTTTTTTTTCCCTTTTTTGATGATGGCATTGTTATTATTTTCATCCAGTTAAAAAAATAAAAGGCTCTGCAGGACTTGTACTAAACAGGTTAGGATTATTATAATCAAATTTTGATTGAAATGCTATTAATGATCTGTCCTGGGAATATAAAGTATGATTTTTGGGTTGATAGCATCTTTGTGATGGAAAGCACATTTTTTTTAATTGGATTCTTGGAGAAAGCACTATAAAGCTTGTTCAGTTTATGCTTTAATCCAGACTGCCCTGCGCGCATCTATGTGGTTGCAAATATTTAATTATGTTCATGACTACGTTAGATGTATTTCACAAAGGAAGAAGCCGAGGACAGAGCAGCAGACAAGGTAATCTGCCTCTTTTCAACCAAGAAAGTGCAACGAGATGCTACCACGACCGACAGTAAGCTTGAGGCAGAGGCCAGAGGATCAGCAGTGCCAGACACACCTCCCTCGGGCCATCGGCCGCGGTAAGCAAGGCTGCTCCCTCCCTGCTCTTCAGCCACGAGTATTTTTTCTGACCCTTGCACAGCAATACACCTCCGCTTGGGGAAGAGGTATTAGGCATTTTCTTTCCTGTTAATGTTCACTATTTTGTGGGCTGAAAACAACTGGTACCAGCAAGATGCTACGAGCGGCACTATGTACACTGGTAGTTGCTCTGGCACTGAAACCAACAGGCTCGCTTATCTAAGAGGTAAGGCAAAACGCTGTTATGGAGCGATCCTGATTTAATTGAGAGCCGACAGCTATTTCCATCACCAAGGATTTAGCTGCAGTGTAACTGCTCCTACGACAAGCCGTGTAGCTTTGGACATTGGACAGTTTACCTCCAAATCTTTTACGCTTTGACAGTCCTCCTAATCATGCAGCAAATAAATTGTGGAAGTTCCCAAACGGCATTTTGAAAAATGACAGTTTTACTGCTACCGTCTTTACACGAGCTACTCCAGGGTGACTATTATTTTTGGACTTGTTAGGGTTTTTGATTATTTAAGGAAAAAAAACAGGCTGCTGCTAGTACTCCTAACCCAATAAGCACTGCCTCTTACACATAGACAGTGAAAAACTACTTATGTTATGGAATTGTCAGTAATGGTGGCTCTTATACAACCAGCTACCTACGAAAAATGCAACTTCTGCTGCTGGTGAGACCTAAGATATTATATTGAAATGCAGAATACTTGCTACCACTTTTGCCTTGTTTCAGTGTTACCATATTGCTCAAACTAAATGAAAGTCAAAGCAGAAAAATATGACACATCCAGTCTGAATTTCTGGTATCAGAGAAAATACTGCAAAAATGCACAATTCACAGAACTTCTCTTTCTACAAAACATTTTGCTGATTGCAATTATATCAACAAAAATGCAATTCTTATTTACAGGAGTGGATACTGGCAGGGGAAATGCTAAAACAGCTTTGCTAATTCCAACACAGTCAGATATTCCAGTTTGCCAAATACCTGCATTGATTTCTGAGTGTCTCCCTCCAGCATTACCCTTATGGTGACCATTCCCACTCCTAACGTTACTGATGAAAAACAATTTATTGTGACAATATTCAGCTAAAATCAGCAGTGCCTTTTGGCATTTGGGCTATGTCTGAACTGTAAAAGAACTGCATTCCCTCAATCTACTCATATTCTTCAGCCATGCCCCCGATTCCATTTTAGGCCGAAATCCAGAAACACACCACAACTTAATCCTCTTGCTCTTTGTATTGTGGAAGGAACCCAGGTGCATGTGCTGGAAGGGAGCTTCGACGGATGCCCACGGCGCTAGGATCTGCTGGCACACTACGGCTTTTACAGGCCTTGCAGTACAACCATGGTCTCAGATATGACGGTGATGAGTGCTGCAGAAACCCAGAAGACATCAGCACTTATCACAGCATTATTGAAGCTGGGGAGTTGGAAGAAGCTGGACAGATTGGATGAAATCTATAGCTGCCATCTAGTTCCAGCTTCTTCCCAGGCAGGGCTATTGCCAACTGTAGATCAGACCAGGCATGGCTCTGTCTGGCCAAGTCCTGAGCGCCTCCTTGGATGGAGATTCCAGGTCTCTCTGGGTTACTTCTTCCGGAGCTGCGCTGCCCTCTTAAATACAGCAGGGCACGGGAGGAGCTGGGTAGTTCAGCAGTGCTCACAGAACCAGGCTTCTTAGCCACAGTCTAAATACATTTACTTAGAGCTGTAATCAGCTAATAAAAGATTTCTAATCTCTGAGCTGCATAAGAGACATGATTCCATCGACAGTGATTGAAGCATTTATCACTTTACCACTTGTTTTCCCTGCTGAAGAGAATCATTTATCTGCAACGTCACCTGGAGAATGGTGGGTGTTGTCAGAAGATCAAGGTCCAGCATCAGAGTATGTAACAAACATTAACCACTTCATCCCACTTCACTGGGCACTATTTTAATTTCATTTTTTATTGAGCCTGATTATTAGTTTACGACAGGCTGTAAATTATAGAAGAAGCAAACCTAGATCACCTCCTACAGGCCGAAGAGAGAGAAAGCTTTTTTCCTTCACATGAACGTTCCTGCTCCCGAACACCTGTACTGCACTTCTAGTTTCTGCACCTTTAGAGAGCACTGAGTCCAGCAGACTGTTCTAGCTATGCCGAACTGCAATTATTTATGTTAGCGTTAGATCATTATGGAAGACTACCTTCTAACACTCTGAATTTGGGGGTTAACAGCAGGTTTCCCTATATACATGTACCAGCCGGTACAATAGGGCGCTTCAGGAAATCAAATGAAAGGACCCATTAGTCGTCTGCCCACTTTATGCAATCATCAAACAACCTTTGCACATGAATCAAGATTATTTTTTTTATTATTTCTTGGAATCCTTTTCTGTGAAACGGGGTTTATGCAGGCTATTGTAAAACACTGTGGGGGAAAGAACATATTAAAAGTATAATATATTCTCTTTACTGATCATGATCTGAGAGTTAAAGTGTGTTTGAAATATTGTGTTTTGCAATCCAGTCTATGTGATGAGTGATAAGTTATATAGCCATAATAAACAGTAGCGATACACAAAATGTATTACATTCTGTACAGCCCTATTTGCATTGCAAAAATCCCTATTTAGATTACAATGAACTCTAAATTACAGAGTAAACAAGTTTTGGCTACATCTTGAGGCCCAGCAGGGAGGAAGGTATCACTTGCCACCCCAGCAGAGGAATGCTGTTTACATCCAACTGGACTGAACTTGGAGACTTCACAGCTTTAACACACAAGGGGCTGCAACCAGACGCCCTCAGTCTCCATGCTTAGTGGTTTTTACTGGACGGCTGTAGGCTCCAAACTCAACATCAGAAGCTTTCAGCAGCGCTTAGCTTTCCCAAAAGCGGTTAGGGCTCAGGGGATTAGGTTGAACATAGCCCACCTTTGAGTCAGCTTGCTGGGCAGCAGACAGCTGGGTCACTGAAATGAAACACTATTGTCTGCTTTCATAAAGAAACAATTCTGTGAATCCATTTTGGACTAGTAGTAGATAAGGGACAACAGGATATTTGCTTTAAACTTTCTCTTGTCTTATGGAGAGAATCTTCAAAATGGAGAGAATCTTGCGAAAACATCACAAGATTCCAGCGACTCAGATCACCTTGACCTCTCTCAATCTGTGCGTCAGCTTGGGCACGGTACAGGCTACGATAATTGTTTTGGTTGATGATCTCTTCTTAGAGTAGTATTAAGAAGATGGTCACTTTCTGATATCCAAACATTAGCAAGTCACCTATGCGGATTTGACACCGTTATAAACTCTTCTATGCTCTAAGAGGGGTTTTTACAAAGTTCCAACTTTATGCTTCCTGTCATTAAATGCATGCACAAGGCTATTTGGAGTGAGATAGCATCAATGCTGATGATGTCAGGATGACAACAGTGTGTCTTTTTTTGATCTGACAGGGTAAGATCTGGAAGTGGCACAGATTGCAAACAGCAAGCAGAGAGGGCTTGCGTTAAACTCTGCTCTGGAGGCTCCTCTGTATTTGAGGCTGGTTGCCACCTAGTTTCACAACCCACAGAATCTGGAAGATCCCATTTCTTTTGGACAACCAGCTTCCCACAGCTTTTATTCACTTGTTTCCACCACCACCAACATAAAATACTCTTCTTTCCTGTTGGATATCATGACCCATGTTTCATGCAGTGATCTCTCGGGAGTCCCATCCTCAAGTTATCCAGAAACTGTAGGTGGTTCAAAAGGCATCAAGTCTCTTCTCAGCTATAGGTCCCTTTGGAGAGCCAGACCGTACCAGACCAGCAACCCAGCACCTGCAGCACGCACTGGAGTAAAGTTCTGCCTATCTGCAAGATCTCGGATCACCACAGAGCGAGCCACACGCCATATGACCCAAAACATTCGAGCTCCAACCCATTCCATACTCAAGACTAGGAACTTCAGTGTCATTCAAAGACACTTGACATAGGAATTTCTTCTCTCCCTTTGTCCAAAATAGCTTAAATTAGTTATTCTTCCAGATATGCTGCAATTTTCTTCTCTGGAGAAATGAAAAAGAGGCAGGAGTGTCTTCGAAAGAGAAGGAATTGTTAAGCAGGGTAGGGCATTTTTCTTTTTTACTTTGGTGTATATTATTGATACGACTGCTGCTTTTTGTGTTTAACCTTAAATTATGACCAATGAGGAAGTGCTGGGTTTTCGATACTTGCTATAAATCAGCCCATATAATTTAGATTTAGGAACCTAACTTTGAATGCTCATTTTTCTACAAATAATTTCTATAAAAATTGGAGCTGGGATAAAAGCTTGACTGACCAGATATGATTCCTGTTCTTTGGAATGAAGTAGAACATTCCACCTCCCACCTGTGCACTCATGGTGCTTTCTTCTGCATCCTCCCATTTACTGTTTGAATGGGGATCTGAAGTGCAGAAGAGGTCTAAGCACATGAATGCAACCAGTTTAAAAAACAAAATAAAGGGGGAAAAAAAAACAAAAACAGGTTTGGCGCATAACCTGAGGTGTATCTATGCAATAAGCAGGCACCAGAATCTCCTGGTTCAGGTGACAACAGAAAAAAATAAAACAACTTGTTAAAAGATAACCTGAAGCAGAAGTTTCTAACTCTGTGCCAGATGTGGTACATGCTTGAGCAACTCCTTTCAATTAAGCTATCATCCCAGAGATCCCTCGTGGGTGGTATGGCTCCGTACTGTCCTCAGTGTGGGCTAGGTGCTCTACCACATGCCTTTGCGCTAATTATTATCTTCACTGTCGTCTGTGTTCATCAAGAAGCCATGCTTTCATCATCTCAGCACCCACTCCTGCAAGGCAGGTAGGACACACGGTGGAACTAGATGCCTCAGCGACACGAACAGCCAAAGCGAGCAAATATGCTTATCACAGCACAGCCTGCTCTTCTGAATTTGTCCCGAAGTTTCTTTTCAGATTCCCTCATGAAGCAGGTATGTGCCACCAGGGACTGCATAAACCAGCAGTTCCCAAGTCAAAAATGAATTTTCCATGCATTGGATTTTTAATGTCAGGGACAGGATTTCTTAGCAACTCCTGTACTCCTTGGCTACTCATGCCCCGTCTGTTGAAGGCAATGGCAAAGTAACAGAACAACAGACTATTTTGTCTTGAAAACCAGGAAGACTTTCTGGCTGAACAAGCTTTTCTCTGCTGTCTCTAGGAACAAATATCAAAATATACCTAAAATATAAAAACCAAATCAATTTTACTCCTTTTCAGTGGAGAGCAAGGAAATCGCCTTTTCTGATTTCGACCTTCTTCCAGTGTCACAAACCCATCAGGCCAAGTAATCTCCTAAAAATTTACCACGTGTTCCAATTGGAACCTGAAAATGAGCTTATTTTCTGTTTAGTCTGAGTCCAAAGCCACAGAATGAAGCTGATGTTCAAGGTACCTGAATCTGGAACCTCTCAAAATGTGAAGGGTTTAGGTCTGTACTTGTAGTGTTGTTTTCTGTTCCATTTCTAATAAAAGATAACTTGAAAAGTAAGGATTAACGATTTATGGGGTACTAATCTTTAAAAAGCTCTGCATCCAAGGTATTAGAAAGCAATATAAATTCTTTTGTGGAAATGTAAACGGTATTTAAATGTAAGTAGGTATTATACCCAGTTGGTTAGATGGGGACAGTGAGAAGTCTCTGACTGGCTTTTCTGGGAATCAGATAGGTCCCTAAATCATTAACTTAGTATTAAATCATCTTACAGATATAAATAAATCGAGGGACTTATTCAAGGATGTCTTGCAGAACATAAGTAGTTTCTAGATGAATGACTCAGAAGATCAAAGTCATGGAAGACACCCATTTAATTAGGGAGGAAAGTCTTGAGCAAATCTGTAACAATACCTTTGCCAGGGACAAAACTTTTCCTGTATGCCCTCCAGTTTCAGCTACTTGTTCTGGAACACAATTGCCCCAAACTACCCTACAAACACTGAAATGATGCTGAAAAGCAGCTGATCTAGGAATCCTCCTACTAATTCCAGAACACTGCAACCATCAATAAATATTCAAAGGTTTTTTTCTACAGTACACATTATCCAACAGAACAGGCTTGCCATCAGAACCTCGCCTTATGCAAGTCAGCCTTTAAATTCCACGACAACCTTACCAGCTCTCCCCTTCAGCTGGCAAAGTGGCCCACGTCCGCAGCACAGTTCAGCGCAGTAATTGCATGGCTGCTTTGTCTCACAGATGATCTCTGTCTGGCACAGTATATTTTCTCATGAGATAATCAATCATGTTATTAAGGAACAACTCATCCTTGATGGCTTATTCAGAGCTAACCAGAAACCACAAAATTCTTTCGCCATTCAAAAATATGCAGCATTTTCTTTCCTCTCTAGACAGCCAACGTATTCTAGCTGATACCTGAGGCAGGGCAGTTAGACTCACTTTCCAGTGAATTTTCAGAAATTAAAAAACTGAGGCATTCTTAAAGTCAACACCCAAAACCCCCCTCTTTGTATTTCTGTATTTTGCATGAACTAGGAAGTCTGGCATGTCGGTAAAGAGAAAATATTATTCATTCTATGAACTAATGTTTCCTCTGTTGTAGTTATGAATTTCGTAGGTGTGTCTCCATTACAGAGTGGAAAAATCATGCCTCACTTTTATACCAGCTGACCTTATTTCAGCGATTTATAACTACGCTTCACAAAGGATTGTTACTGTTGGGTTTAGTACCCTGGCAATTGAAAAATGAATATTCTCACTGCTGAATTCTCTAGTTACACATACTTTGTCCATTTTGTTCACTCCCATTGCAAGATCTTGTTTTGCTGATCATTCACCCTGCATCCACATTGGACAGTCTCTAGGTCTCTTCTGGAGCAGAACAACCAGACTGCGCTAAATCTCTGCAGTGGTTTGGTTCTTTGATCTCTCCAGGATCCAGCCGCTATAATGTGCTGCTTATAATTTTCAGTGGCTATCACAAAATTCATCTCAGAAATCTGTTGCAAAAGGAGAAGTTCAAAAATTAACTGCAATTTGTTAAAATTTAGTGCATGACTGCTTGCAAAGGGACTTCCTCGGATCTGCCTGCTAGCAATACTTTGGAATCTATTGTTTTCATGTGAAGATGACATTAATATAAACTCAACTGTTACTTTCCTACAATCCAATTAATTTTGTCAAGCAATATACAAAGTTTCACTTTCCTAAAGCGCAGAAATTAAATAATGGAGGATGTTTTATATGGCCAAACTTTCAAGCCCTTTTCCAGGCAGCACTTAGGTCAAAAATTCTCTTCTCAGCAATAAATATTTTATGGCAAACAAGGATCTGCACTGAGAACTAACCTGAGAAACACGTGGTCCAGCAGAAGCGGATCGTTTTTTGCTGCTAAATTTGGTGTCATCGTAGGACTGCTGTACATCTTCTCTCCTGCTCCCTCTCACGTTGGCCCATTTTTCTTTCATTCAGGAAATGTGTAAGTTACCCTCACCTGAAAACTGACAAACACAACAATCTGTTGGACTGGCTTTTCCTTTAAAAATCACATCTACTGTTGTCCCCCCCCGCCCCATCCTTCACTAGAAAGTTGATTTGGATTTTCTAGTAGAGTCATAGTCTGAATGAGAGATCATTCAACAAAATTATGGTGGGCTGTCGACTGTCTGGACTGAGCACGTTTTGCTGAAAAGCCAGTGGTACCAACACCAGCAAAAACCAGGAGAATCTCAGAGCAGCGTTTAAGAGAGTATGATGAAGACAACTGAGATAGGACTCGAATATAGTCTGTGCCAAGATTGGACACAGATTACTGTGATCTTTTTCAATCACGTTTTCACTCCTCATCTCTCTAGAACTGCAAAATATGAAGAAATAAAGATGAATAAAAGCAGGAGTAAAAAGACAGGCACTTCAGAGAACGTCGGGAACAACAAAGGAGTGCGAGTAAAACAGTATCTCAGAAAAAAGGACACATCAGTAAAAGTAATTACATCTTTTCCTTTATTTTTCTGTACTTATCTGGTATGATCCTCTGCTTTTCTATGCTTTGTTCAAAACAAAGGTATGACTGTGCTGATCATTCACCTTTCTACTACTGCTTCCTCTCAATCTTGTAATTAAAATCAAGAAAATACATACAGCATATCCAAAATCAGACGTACAAAATAGGTTTACCATTTGCCACATTGTACATGAAAGCCTGGCATCCCACAAACGTTAAAAAAAAGAAAAGGGAAAATAGTTATCTGTTACCCTAATTTAAGGCGTGTAATTAGCAAGGCTGGAATGCAAACACTTTCTCTGCTCAAGTCACTGTGGGTGTACATCTGTATGACATATCTAATAAGAAGCTGAGCATCCAGCCACTAAGATGCTCCTATAAGCTGTACCACAATCCTCTTAAGGATTTAGGGAAATCAGAGGCTCAGCTTTGCCATCTGTGGCTTAATAAATATTTTCTTCGGAGGCTTTGTGCCTTGTTTTAGCAACCAAGAAAAGAGTCATACAGTAATTTCTGAGACACAGCGTTACTACAGAGCTCCTTCTTCTCTTTCCTCAACAATATGTTTCGCAAGTGGACAACGTGTGGTAGCTGTACTGTACGAAGCACTTCAAATACGGCTTTCAGGCTTCACTGTGTGACCCAACAAGGCTGTGTTAGATCAAGGGTTTCTGTGCACTCTGAATCCCTATCTTTGAAACAAAACTGCTCATAAAAGCAATATTGCCAGGTCCCTTTGAGTCCCAGACGGGCTCACAAACCAGCATGGTCCCACAGCAAAGCAGAGGGATCTCCGAGCACCTCTGACGCAGACCACTCACAGCCTCAGCTCTGAGGAATGTGACATATTAGAGGTGATCGTCTGAAAATTTTGGTATATGACTCAAAGGATCCAAAATAACCCCTTCCATTTTTGCTCAGAGTCAATAGACATACTATTTTGACCAGTGCTGTTTAAGCAGCATCAGCAGACACAAAGCATTGCTACAGCTTTGTAGTTTCTTCACCACGTTCAGTGATGGGGCCTCATCCAGTACCACCTCCACGGAGGAATTCCAACTCTGCTTGCTCTAACCATGCTACCCATATCCCCAAGCTCTGAAACTTCACAACTATCCAAATCTGGCTTACAATAAAGGAAATCAGAAGAAGTTGGTCAGCTTCTAAGAGAAAGACAAATAAAGGAAATAAAGATGAATAGCACTTCCTTCTGGAGCTTTAGATGAAGATAAAGAGGACTTGTGTAGGCCAAGAGATGTTAGCATAAAAGGTGCTGGTATTTAAGTGGACGTAAGAAGGCTTCCTAGGGAATTAAAAAAAAAGTCAATAATTTCCAAAGTTTTACAAGAACCTGGAAAAAGAGGGAGACGAATATAGGAATAAATATACAATAACATACGGAAAAAATATATTATTGTATCGGCCTACTGGTAAGAGCAAAAGACCGAGAGCCAGACCTAATTTCCAGCATTGACTTTGTCCCTGCCTTTGTGTATGTTGTGCCTGGTGTATGATGTTGGGGAAGTTACCGTCTCTGAGCCACAGATTCCCTTCACACGTGTGTTTCTGATGTAATCGAGCTGAAAGCTCTCTCTTCTTATGTTTCGTATTTTGAGGGGTTTCAATTTCTGCTGCAGCCTGAAGTTGTTACGTTATACTATAAAAATAAAGGCAAAACAGAATGGAGACTATAAAATATTGTTGGCTGGTTTGTTTTGATACTTTAACGGCTTCAAAAGTGATAGTACTCATATAATTGCTCTGTTTTTGGGGTCGGATCTTGGGCTTGTGCACATCGTAATTTTTGCGTGTATTTTCATCAGAGCATTATGCACAAGGAG
The DNA here is from genome assembly GCF_963924245.1 of Chroicocephalus ridibundus. Lineage (NCBI taxonomy): Eukaryota > Metazoa > Chordata > Aves > Charadriiformes > Laridae > Chroicocephalus > Chroicocephalus ridibundus. The sequence goes on from NC_086287.1 coordinate 89,470,661, forward strand.
GCTGTATTTTAACTTCAAAACACATTGTGGTCGGAGTTTCAGTGTACTGCACTTAGCACATGCAAATCTTAACAAGCACATCTGCAACTGTTTCAAGAAATGTTTTGTGAATAGAACGACACGCGAACAAAATGCTGCCCATAGGATATTTCCGAAGTTTCTCTTTTCTGAAGAGCCATGTCCTGGATTCCTTTGTACTACCATACATCAAAGGGAGGGGAAAAAAAAAAAGAAACAACAATTGAAATTCCTCTGAATAATTTGTTCTAGGAGAAGATCTTTCCTCGTCAAATGAATGCACCTCAGTCTATAATTGTCAATTTTAAGCAATGATTGAGAGATGCCATTTATTTAAATTGAAACAAGTGCTTTGCTCTGGAAAGCGGGCCACAAGTAGAGGCAGATTTGCAAATCAGCTCCCCAAACCAAGGCACGCAAAAGACAACAGCCTTCCCACTTCGCATACCCAAACGGACAGTTCTGACAGTTTCTGTGTGCAGCCATGTGAACTGCGCACGTAATCATGGTAACTGCATGCAGAAATTGGGTGCAAACCGCACAGCTAATTTGTTTTTTAAAAAGGGAGTAATCCTGCAACACTGTATACAAAGGAGACAAACAATAATTACAACGTGCTTTTCAAGCCTCTTAGAACAAACTCAGTGTTTCCATGCAGTTGTGCTAAAATATTTTCCAGCTGTCAGTGTGCCTGCACGCTGATACGAAGAAACTTTTTCTTTTTTTTTCTTAAATCGCCAGGAGAGATGGATGAATTTCATTTGCTTGACAGAATGCTTGTATAGTATTTCTTAACGAAGGGTATCAACAGCAGCTTATATTGCTGGTCTTAGGAGCGCAGATCTGTAGCAGAGCTCTTATCAGATCCATAAATGCATTAGAGAATGTGGTGAGAAGTCAATGGAGCCAGTGCAGTTTGCTGGGAAGGCCTCGGCTGAGACTGGGCATTTTGCCTGGGATGGCAAACTGAGGATTAAGGGCTTTATGGGACATGTGAACTCCACTCAAATGCAAACATAAGCATGATTAAAATTTAGCAAACTATGATGTACGAGCCCTTGGGCAAAATCCAGTAGACACAGCTGTATTTATAGGTTGATACAAAGAACTGTTAGACCTAACAGCAATTCAGCTACACGGAGAACAGTGAGGAGTCTGAGATCTCTCACTGCCACACAGTGCTACGAACCTCAACCTAATGCAGCGTATTTTTCTTTTCACTACTCCCTTTGGCAGCTTTGACCATACAGTTACTACACGGGACCATTTTCCCTATGGATCAACGCATTAGCAACTATAATTAGACTCACAGGAGAAAGCGGCATTGCTCTTTCAAAGACCAGGTGTCTACACGGCTATTTAGGTCATTTTAAGATGTTGGCTGAGGGATGCACCTCAATGGTCTGTACTGATAACGAGAACAAAAGAAATTTGGAAACAATAAGAAAGATTAATGGAGAGAAAGGCACTAAATCCAGAACGGCTGCAGAGAATCACATACAATGAAACACTTCGCCAGTAGTAAAGGCACTGAAATAAGCAGTAATGAGGTGTTAGTATCACCCAAGAAAATCAAAACTTCTGCTGCCAGTTTTCTGCAGCAGGAAGAAACCTGTAACTTCAGCCTCTGGGGGAAAAAAAACCCAAAACCAAGCACTGGAGACACGCTGGTTATGAAACCTTCCCCTTCTTTTCTCCAAGTGAATCAACTTTACTGCTCTGGGGAAAGGTAGGAAACCCACTTGGGAATAATCATGGACAGTACCTTTGTGACAGCAGATTTTGAGCCACCTCTACCCTAAACAAAACCACTTGTAGGATAGTCACCTTGTTCTGACCCAGTGATGGGATAGGGCAACCTAAGTGCTGCTTGCACAAAGAAGCAAACATCTCTTAGTATCGCCTTTCAGGTACAGTTGTACCTCGCCTTGCTGCTCTACTGGTGTAGAGCTGTTTTCAGGGGTCACTCAGCTTCTCATCTAAATGAGGAAAAGCGCTTTTGGGTTGGCCAAAAAAGGCTACTGCATCGGGGCACGTTGAAATCCCTTTGGGTAGCATGGGCTGTGTGTCTGCTCCGCTTCATCTCTCCACAGCATCCCTCATTAAACTCAATACTTAAACTGTCAACTATCCTGTGACGCCAAGCTATTTAAGAAATAACACATGAGGAATTTATACATCTCAAATAAACAAGAAAGTTCCTGTATTAAACCCTGATCCATTCCCTTTTCCACATTGAGCTTCTCATGACTGATAACGTTGGGTGTTAGGTAGGCTTGTGCTCTACCCTGAGCATAAATGACTGCACAACAACTAGGAAAAACCAGGTTCCCACTAGTCTAAGCAGCAACGTGTCACCTCTGCCTTGCATGTGCTCTCCAGAAAGTGATCTCGATGCTTCTCTTCTCCCTCTGTCTGAGGAACAGCATCAGCAAAAGGACTATTATTCTGATTTGATACTAATAGTCTTCAGCATCCCAGTTTACTGCTGTAAACAGAATTGCAGGGAAAGAGCAGAGTGAAAGAGTCATCCTGGAAGTACCTCTGCCTCCTGCTGAGTCTCAGACAGGAGCAGACGTTCACCTGTGCCGGAGTGGCACTGGAACGCAGCTTTTTCCCTGAGATAGAGGGCTGCGAAACACTGGATTACATGGTTGTCATCACTACTTACTGGCTTTTGTTCTTCTCACATAGCAAGGCAGCAGCGAGCGGAGTGCCACAGTGCCGCGCTTGGATGTCTGAGGAGAAGCTCGTTGTTCATTTATTGCAAAAAGGCATTAAAAATAGCAAAAAATAAAATAAAATAGAGCCACTTTCCTCTTGGAGCACCAGGAGCCAGGTGCACAGCTGCTGACAATGACGGCAAACAAATACTGGAAATATTTTGCACTTCATCAAAGTAATAGTATTTAGGAATAGATTCAAGTGACCTTACTGGTACTGAGCAACATCCTACAGTCTTCTTGCAAATGGTGCTGTGTTCATGGAATAAGACATGATTCTACACTGGTAAAAATATAAGAAAGTATCAGTAGTATCAGAGGTCGGATTCTTGCATTCCTGTTTACACAGATTAGCGCATGTGCCAGTAGAAGCTTTAATTCTTATAATGAGGTTTTTCTCAGAAAGTAAGGAAAATACAGACAAGAATAAGAGTGGCAAAATATAGCCTTCATATACTATGAAAATACCCATGATGTTCGATTGTGTGGCTTATCTAACTATGGCTTATCTTGGTATCGTACTCCCTTTTTGGCAGGTGAGCACCTCAGGCTAAAGACTTCCCATTAAAACAGAGGGCTGTATAATTTTTCTAGAATATACAGCATTCTGCGTACTGCCAATATTCTGTAGGTTCTGAAGCAGAGTACAGTGCATGCTGGTAAAAATAGAAATTCAGAGGAAGCAACAGTCATCACGAAACTATACCAAGTAATAAAAACTATACCAAACAGTCAAACCAAAACGAAAGAAAGATTGCAAGGAAGATGAAGTGAGGTTTATGCCTTTACCAAACATAGTAACTATGGCAACTCACGCCACTTCCACCGGAATCTTTTACCAAAATAACTTCCTGTGTCAGTGCATTTCAGTGCTTAGGTGAAGTTTGGGGCTTTTTGTGTATATTTAAAAGCAGCCATAGGCAGCGAGAGATTGATCTAATCATAAGAAGTGGCCTGTGAAGCACTAACTGCGGAGACCGTGCTTTTACCCCAGCAAAGATGCTCCCCTTGATATCTCTACATGTTCCACAAAGTGGTCAGCGTAAAAACTGGGTCAGTTACATACGAGATATTTTCTTATCTGCACCAGGGCTCCCAGACCATGAGCTCGATTCTCCAAGCTTCTGGATTGCCCTCAAGCCCCCCCCACCTTGGATTCAAGGACAACTCTCACCTAGACTGAATCCTCGTCTTTCTAGAAAGGAGATACATGTTGCTCTAATACACCTAATTATAACTGTATCTTATATACAAGCACTTCATCACGCAGCATTTATAGGCTCTCATTCTGCATGTTTTTGTTATTTCATTCTATTCATTTGAGTGTTGTTTTTTAAATATTTTGAATAAGCTTCAGAGGCTGACTTATTGGTAAGGGAAACAGAGTCAAAGAGACTCTCCCTCTCCAGTGTCAGTGTGAGCCAGATGGCCACGCTTTAACCATCTCCCTTAAATCAAAAAAACAATTGCAAGTCAAAATATATTGGGGCAGACACGTCAGCTGGTGCAAAGAGTCCTAGCTCTACTGACTACAGGGAGGCAGGCAAATTTATAGCGGGTGAGCCACTGCCCCCACTCTATGTTGCAACCTCTAATGATTTTATTGAGTCTCGCAATAGCTAATGGCTTTTAAAGTGTTGCTCAAATCAAGAGACTGCATAAGAATCTAAGTGTGGGTGATTTTTGTGTTGGCTTTCTCTTAAGTTTAGATTTCTAGTCCATACGGTTGTAAAGAAAGAGTGGAAAACGCTAAGTGATTGTTACTACGTAAAAAGAGCTGACAATTTTAAACAAATCTCATAGTCGTTATGCTTTTTATTCCTAGCATATGTTTTTTATTTGTCAGAGCAAATAAGCAAATATTAAATGCAAATGGAAAAAATAATAAAGACATCTTTAAAAACATGTTCCTAACTCTCTCTGGAACTTTAACAAAACAGGAACGAAGAGTGGCGAAGCTGGCAAAGTGCTGTCTCACTCAGGTGACCATCAGGGGCAATTTCACTACAATTAGCAGGGCTGGAAAGGAGGCCAGGATGTAGCAATAAGACCCGTCCTGCTTTTAAGAAAGGAAAATAATTTTTCGACAGACTGTGTTACCTTCTTGTCCAGTTCCTTGTGCTGTACAGATGGGATATGGGTACGCAGGTGTTTTGCTTAATCTTTGCAGCGCTTAAATACAAGCAATACTTAAATACAAGGGAATTAAGAATGGGAAGGGCAGCATTTGAAAACCGATCAGCTGAACTGCACAGGAGCTGCAAGACGACGTGTTGGGATTGCTCTGCTCATGAGCTCTCCTGCAAGGACAATGCTTATAATAAGATTTGAAGTTCCCCTGGCAGTGACCACCTTTTTTTCTTCTTTTTTTTTTTGTGTTTTCACCCCTCCCTCACTGATCGTACAGAAACCCATGCAGTGGAGTACCCTTCAAGGATTGGGGATCAACGTGTTAATATAATTCAAATAGAAGATGTCAATAAAGGATAAAATTCACTATTAGGAACACACTTAAAATACATCAGCATAGCACTTAATAGGTAGAAACTTGCTCTTTCCCCAGCCTGCTATCTGTTTCACTCAGAACACTAAGTTAAAATGGTAGAAAACAATGCTCCTTTCTCCTCTAAAAATACACAGCGCATAATAAAAAAAGTAATGTGCAATCAGCCTCTTGATGTTTTTAAGGTAGTAGCAGGAACTGATACTGCCCAGAGCAGCAATGACTTTCTGAGTCCCACATATGGTAAGAGAAACTGAAACAAGGGATACATGGAAAATCCATTAGCAGAAACCTACGTGGAGACAAAACATTTTGGTTTTCGACAGATCTCAAGAGGTCCAAGCACAGCATGTTAATGTTTATGATAGAAGTCAGTGAGTCTCCAAGCTTATGTTATTTTGTTTTGCTAAAAGAATATGAGATGTTAGAATAATCACTGGTATTTTTACTGACTAACTCTTCTTAGTAGCTTCTCTCAAGTGTAGCTGGTTTTAATTTGTGGAATGAGGGTGGGCACAGCTTAACATTTACACAGCTCTAATCCAGAGCATTTCTCTCGCACAGAACAATAACACGACGTTTATTTCTTAGAAGTTTTAAAATTAGATGTTTTGATTTTAGTTGGCAAATTTTGGGAGTGCTGTTTTTTTGGTTTTTTTCTAAATCCTCTGCTTTTCCAGTGTGACTAAATCCAAAATGTTTGTACCATTAAGATGACAGATGACGCGGCCCAAAGGCAAACACCCAGGATCATCTATCAGGTGCTTGGCTCTGCTGTGGTTTGCTGTGCGCTTTGCCAGCGAGTCTTAGCACCTTTGTGTGCTTCTGCTTCCTTACCTGTAAAATTGAGATAATGACACATACCCTCTTTGTTAAAAGGTTTTGCATCTGTATAAAAATGTATTTCTACATAAAAGTGCTACACAGCACGAAAAAATAAATGTAAATGCTTAGATAACCCTATCTCACTACATATAAAGGAGAGTTGATAGCGGGAGAAACAGTAACCTTTGTCTCAAGGGATCTGGGGTTGTTTTTGGTTTCTAGTCTCTATTAATTTCTTTTTACCTTCCAGAATTGTCTGAAACATCTGCTGAATTGGCACAATGTGAATGGAGAGATTTCACCTCATCCTAATTTTGTCCTGATGCAAAACTGTCAATGTCTGGTGTTTTCAAAGGCAACAATTTTTTCTGAGTGCAGTGCCAGGAATAATCTCCTGCTCTTTGACTCAATCTGTAAGCCCACAGCGTTATGTATTTATTTACTTATTTATTTTGATGTCTCCAAAATAGCAATGCATGTTGCTCTACCAGACTGCATGCTGTAAAACAGTGGAAGCAAATAAACTGCAATTGTTAATGTTAATTGGTCTTACTTTACCATGTCATTTCCAATTTTTTTCAAAATGGAGATTAAAAAGGGTTGGAGAAAAAGCTGTGATTTTGTCATAAGCAATCCAGTTAGCGGAGTGAACTGAAGGGATTTGATTGTTCAAGCTCTGCATAACCAACGAACCGCGCAAATTCACATTAATCTGTCTGTCCACACCCCCTCAGCCTTGTCTGCGCAGACCCATGTTTCTCCACGCGGCGATCGCGCTGCACACCCATGTGCAGAAGGGCCAAACCATCCTGCGCATTTTGTACAACTCATCCTTTTCACAGACCTTGGAAAGCGTAGATGCTGAAATTTCAATAAGCTTAAAACTCAGTGAAGCCTCAAGTGGCCTCTTCGGGCCAAACGGTGAGGACAATTATTTTTTTTTCACTTGTGGTTGACATGGGGTTTGCTCTGTGGAAAACTTCAAATAGTAAAACCCCAGTATCTTGCAGACTTGAGAAGTTCATACAAGCAAAAAATCAGCTCAACTCACCCACCCTGCAGTACGAAGGCAGAACTGCATCCCCACAGCACTGCGCTGAGTGTGTTCCCCAAACTGAATTCAAAAGACTCAGGGGAAAAATGTTCCAGCTTAAATGACCTCATTCATTCAGGATGTTTTCATTAATATCCCCGCTTCAATTTTCCAGTTGATAGCTTCAGTTGTATTCTTCTTAGCAACCCCTTAATAAAACCCTGTATCGTTTTTTTCTAATGCCACAGTGTTTATGCCTTTCACATTCCTAGACGCAGTCTCTACCCACTCGTATACTCGCCCGCAGTTCTCAGAGACTGAGCCACTGTCACTTGGGTGCAAATAAACACATCCACACATGTACACGTGAACTTGCTGATTTTCTCTGAATTTCCACCCAGTCTAATCTTGAAGTGCCCAAAACAGAGCATACTGTCCTGAGAGGGGTTATAATTCTGGTCAAAAATTCCTGCCTCTATTCTCCATCCCATTTGGGACTTTCTTGTTGCTATGTCATTGCACCACAAGTACATATTTCATTTTCTGTTATCTATCACCTTAGGTCTCTGTCAGCAAAATGTTCTTCTAGGTTTCTCCCTCAGAATGAGGTTTTCCTCATGTATTAGCTTCTTGTTTTCCGCGTTGCATGGCGTTGTGCTGTTTTCCGTTCATGGGCCCATCCTCTACAGGTTTATGTGGACATATCTGGGCAGCTTCACTGTCCACTCCATCTCCCAAGTGACTGTCATCTAAAGGTTTTATTAGCGCGGCCTTCTTTCAGATCATGACCAGTAGCTAAGAATCAACATCAATCCCATCTTGGTGCCAACCTCTGGTAAACACCTCCCCAAAACACGATACACTGCTGTTAATAATTATCCTTCAGACAGTTTGCAGCCTTTGTGACACAATGTTTGTACCCAAACCAATGTGTAAACTTGTTTTGCAAGCAGGAATGTCATGAGAAACCACATCAAACACATTACTAAAATCCAAATCATCAGTAGATCCAGCAAATTGCCTTTTATCCATTGATTTTGTAATTCTGTTTTCTAAAAGAAGTTTGGAAAATCTATTTTCTATTCTTCCTTTGCTACTAAGGCTCATTTTTTCCTTCTACCGTAAAAAAAATTTCCATAGTAGTTTCCTTTTTCCACTCCTGCATTCCTTTTCTTAAGCTGAGATATTCCCAAGACCTTTCATTAATTAACTAGGAAGACAAGATTTTTCGTAGTTTACCCTGCATCACAAAAGCCGATGATAAATTCGATGTTTGTTGCAGCTGCAGAACAGATGTGGGCCCTGAACTCTGAGATTTTTGTTCCCTCTGTGTAACACAAGTCATTTAGAGAAACGCATATGCCAAGTTACCAGAGCGTGATACCTGAAATGCCTCAATATTCATCTTATTGGGGAAACAGGATTTAGCTAGAATATCTCAGACGGTGAGCTGTGCTCTTGCCGATGGCTGCAGGTCACGTCAAAGAGCGGTTTCGGGCTTGGATCCTGACCTTGGAGCCTGGAACTGGACACTAGCTTCCCTAGAATTGTATAGGGCTTCTGGCACAGTGGAGATTAAAGTCAGAAATCACAAGGTTACCCTGAGTTTTCTAGGTAACTGGCATCTCAGTGCTACTGGAAGACGACTGAATTATTCACAGCTTGAACTCTTTGGGCCCCACATGCAGAGCAGGAGACTACAAAGCCCCCAAATGACAATGTGACTGCAGACGCAGAACGATCAGAGACTGCCCGTTCACATCATTCAAGACCACACATTTTGCCCTATTTGATAGAAAAAGAAATATTGTCATTACAGAAGAGGAGGAAAACAGGTAGGAAGTTTGTCAGGTCTGGAACTGGGTTAAAAAAAAAATAAATAAGATACTCTTGTTAGAGAAGATTCAAGCTCCCAATTCCAGTAAAAGTAAAACGTACTGCACCTTTGAAATATGTGGAATTCTGCCTGGAAATCAAATATAGGGAAATGGAAAAAGGATATGTACAGACCCCGTGATCATGTGGCCAACACATGGAAATCAAATGGAATAGCTACTGGTTTTTAAGTTCCACAAGAGCAATGAATTGAAGAAGAGCGAGAGACCTCTTTCTCACCCTGTTTATTTCCCCGCTGCTTCCCAGCCCTCGCGGCACACGTAGCCTCAGACTTTTCCGTAAGTATTCTAACTACTTTCCTGAGCAAAACCACGCAAAGAAGTAGCAGATGAAAGGCAACAGAAGTATTGGCATGCAGTTTCCTAAAAAAAATCCCCGCAACAACCTCACCATCAACACTGGGCTAATTCTTACAGCTGGATGGAAAGAGCAGCATGTGAGCATCACTGTGCACACACACCCCCCCAACGTGTTTATTTAACCACACATATATACAAGCCTGTTGAAATCAAAACATATCTTAAGCCTAGGCAAGCAAAACGTTTTAATTAAAGGAAACATATTTTCCTCATTAATACATTGTATGATGTATCAACGACCATGACATACTCCTGTGGCATGTTTTTTTCTTCTCTGTGTGTGAACATCTGTACATTTCCCCAGAAGCCGAATTTGACACATGTGATGCAGGAACAGAAATGCCTTTTCAGTGGAAGTCTAAAGCAAGCAGATGTGTCAAGCATCTGCCAACAAGTTATGAGGAAGTTACTTCTGCTCCAGGACATAATAACCTATGCACTTCTCCTTAGAAGAATGTTTGTCTTTTGTAGAAAAGACAACTCCATACCATGAGCTGCATTTCCAATTGTATGGGAAATACTCACAGGATCACCAAATCATGGGGTTGGAAGGGACCTTCGGATGTGGACGTGTTGGAGCGGGTTGAGAGGAGGCCATGAAGATGATCAGAGGCTGGAGCACCTCTGCTATGAAAACAGGCTGAGAGAGTTGGGGTTGTTCAGCCTGGAGAAGAGAAAGCTCCGGGGACATCTTACTGTGGCCTTTCAGTACTTAAAGGGGGCTTATAAGAAAGATGGGGACAAACTTTTTAGCAGGGCCTGTTGGCCTGTTACAACAGGACAAGGGTAACAGCTTTAAACTAGAAGAGGGTAGATTCAGACCAGATAGAAGGAAGAAATTTTTTACAATGAGGGGGGTGAGACACTGGGACAGGTTGTCCAGAGAAGTGGGAGATGTCCCATCCCTGGAAACATTCAAGCTCAGGTTGGACGGAGTCTGAGCAACTTGATTTAGTTGAAGATGCCCCTGCTCATTGCAGGGGGGTTGGACCTTTAAAGGTCCCTTCCAATCCAAACTATTCTATGGTTCTGTATCTAAGCCCAGGCACATATATCTGTATCGGGCACCAAAATAAAAGCAGGTTGCTATTCCAAGGCACTGCACACCTCCAGCTCCCAATGGAGAAAAGTGGAAGTGTTATGATTAAAGCCCTATTTCATGTTTCCAGGTTGCCTGCAGCAGAGCCTTCATCATCAAATTGTGTGTAAATGGAGTCTCTGTAAGATGCTACATTTCAACCAAGCTCTAACAAGAACCACTCAAAAGAAAAGTGCATTTCCTTCCAGTTTATTCCTTTGGTTTCAATTGTGATAAGTTACAAACCTATTGTAAGATAGATACCACACAACACAGGGGCGTGCAGCTCTAAGATAACTCATCCTAAAACAGTGATCTATATGGAAGGTTAGATAATGCTGCATTATACATGAGAATATCAGTTTCTTTATGAACAGACCCCCACTGCTGTGTGCTGGGAGGTATGAATTAGACATGATGAACATAATAAAGCAAAGACATCAGTGTTTAGAAGATCTTTTTATAAAGCACTTGCCTGTCCCTGCACTTAGAATAGGTACCTGCATCCATTCCCTTATTAACCACCACAGACCTTCATCATTCTTGAACTCTCCTGTTAAGGTGAATAGCAAAAAAGGGAAAAATAAGATCTTACTGCTAAAGCCCAATTCCTGGCCCCTTGGGGTGCCTACTTGTACAAGACAGTTGCAGAATGTAAATGCAGAAATGAGCACTACAGAAATGCTTATGGATGAGGAAATAATATCATGAATTGTGTTATGTCAAGTGAGACCCTATTTATAAACAGACAAAAAGCTTCTTGGTGTGTAAGTAAGTGATGGGAGGCAGGAGATTGTTCATTGTACAAATGAGTGCAAAATATGATAAAAAGGAACTGCAGGGCTCTCAGGAAGAATAATGCATGTGCCATTATCATTTTGACATGGAGGACAGAAGCGCATCCATCAGCACTGAGTTGCAGAGAACCTGTGCCTACCCTTTGTGAATCCTGTGAGAGGTTATGTACATGGTATGTTTTTGGGGCAGGTCTTTGGAAGATCCTGGAGCTCCCCATCAACAGCACGATCAAAGCCAGGGCTTGTGTATATTAAGGCCGGTTTGGCAGAGAGGCACAAGAGTCCTGATCTGAATGTGCCAGCTCTTGCTCTCCATGTGGCAGAGACGTGACACATGCTCACATTCCCTGGAAAGCCATGGTTGGAAAAGCACAAAAAGGGCAGGAGGCAGAGAGCGGTCAGTGCCTCAGAGAGCAGCAGTGGCTTAAGCGGGTTATGGGGGCAGCTTTTTGCACTTCAGACAAAGCAAGGCAGAGACTCTGCATGTAAGACGCTTGTTATTTTTTTAGTGGTTTGTAGCATTGCCCCCTTTATCGCCCCCAGGTAAATACAATAGCATGTCATACCAACTCTCTGTTAATTTTCTTTCCACTTCCTTCCCCATTCCCCTTCCCAAATCAAGCAGTCACAACTTGGACAAGACTCTTGAGAGGGGAGCACTCAAGCAAAGCTGTCTATCTAGGAGTTAGATGCCAGGGTAAAAACCCGGACTGATTGCCAGCTTTCAAGATGTGACAGAAAGCTGCAAGACTTGACAGTCAGCGTCCAGACGGAGTTCAGACTCTGCAGGCTCAAAAATCCCCATTTGCTGAGAGCAGCATGGTGAGTTGAGTAGATGCTGCCACAGCACTCACTCACAGAACTGGGGTGATGGTACTTTCTGGCACCATCATTACCGCCTACAACCTACACAAAGCTCCTAGTGCTTTGAGGAAAGCTAAGGCCAGCGCTGTTCCATCGATACCGTGTTCAAGACAGATGTTACGGTGCCCATACCCTCACACTGCCAAGGAGCAGCTGTTTTTGGAAGCTGAAAAACACTTTCAGATGGAGGAAATCTCCAAGAAGGAATCAAAGTCAAGTTACTCTGAAAGACTATGGTGCCTTCACATCTGCTGCACAACACATGCACACACATTGAGTTTAACTTTTCCAAGGACATTGATGGGACTTGGAAATCAAATCCCATTCAGAAGTATTGCAGACACGTACTGCAACCGTAGTGCTACACCGACCACTCCAGACAAGATGTAAACAAGGGACAGTGGGTAAGACGCTGAGTTTGCAATGCTAAATATATGTGTTGTTCTCTGTCATTGCTTTAACAGGAGCCACTATAAAGACATTTTCAGAGTCACTGATTTTTCCTGTTGCACTTTGCTAACCTTGCCAATCTTTGAGTTTGGGATTATAGCAGTGAGTAGTTTATCTCTTCTGAAGAAGTAACAAAACGCCATGGCTTTCAGACCTCCTCTCTCATAGACCCTTATCTTTTTTACTTCCAATTGTGCCTGGGGAAAGGATGAGGAGCAGATGAACACCCAGGAATTTAGCACATTATTAGTATTTTTTTTAACCTAGGGGCGAGGAACAAAACAAGCGAGCTGAGTGCTGTGAAGTAGCGCACTTAACTTTGTCTGCCGCTCTCTGCATCAAGCACATTAAAGGATGGTGGTGCCGTTTGATACCTGCTGCTGCTAAGAGAATGCATAATGATAAAACCACCAGCTAAGCTCTTACATCATTTTACAATCAGGCATCTCAAAAACTGTTTATCTGATCAGCACCAAATTCTGTCAGAGCGTTGACATGTGCATTTCTAAATAATTTCAGTATGTCAACCTGAATAGACACACAGAATCAGAGAGTTAATTATCTTTGACAACTTTGCCAGCTAATTTCCTATTTATATGTACCAAACTAGGGGCCTCTTTTATCCTTCCTTGTCACAAAGAGTTTATCAATCAAATCAAGGCCTAAAATTGGCTGCCAAGGCGGTCTGCCATCCCAAAGGGGAGTTTATCCGTTTGAAATCTTTCCGACTACCTAATGACAGCAACATTGACATGGAACATAATAGGCGATGTTTTTTGTTGTTCCTTCTCTCTCCCTGCCCCCTTTCTTTTTCCACTCAAAGCGGACATTGCCTCTTTGGGAGAAGGCGAAGCTCAGGCTGGTACCTCCCCTGCCCTCCCGTGGCTCCCCGCTTCCTAACCATGCCCGCGCCTGGATGCAGCTGTCAGGACCGGGTTTCGGATGCACGCAGTTCACCTCTGGATTTCAGCTGACAGAATCTGCCCGTGTCAACTCCATCCTTGTCTCTGCCAATTCAAGCACGTTCGTTGAGGAATATGAACGATGTTAAAAACTACCCTGACAGGCATTAGATGGCGGAGCTTTCGGTGCATGTTGTCACTACTTTTCCCTGACAGGCAGTTATGTTTTACTTTAATAGCCATATATCTCCTCTCCGGTTCCCTTTAACTGGGTGGGATTTTACAAGGATACCAAGAGGTTGTCACTTCATTGGTGCATGTCGGTGCTATCCCTCATCGGGGAACTCTCCCTTACACACATCGTATAAAAACATGCTGCATCCCATGGCAAAGACAACAGAAAAAAACATGGTCCTTGCTGATACAGTGCTAGGATTTTCCACCTCACCATGGGTGAGGAAAGGCCGAGCCAGCAGGGGCTGAATCCTAACCGTAAGCTGAACCCACACAAGCAATTTCTCTAGGGAAGTTATAAAAGAGGAAGAATTTCCTCTAGGACCAGGATGACACAGCAGGACTTCTCAGACACAGTGTGTGTGTGGGGGGGGGACGGGACGGACACACAAGATTCATCACACATGATGCTGGTATACAGTCATGACACCCCTACTAGTTAAAAATAAACAAAAATATAGAACTCTTTAAAAAACCTTGAATTGTTGCTTAGACAGTCACCACTCTTGGGCCAGACCACACAAGGAAAATGATCTATTGTGTGTGAAAAAGGCAAAAACCTGGTGCTATTTGCATTCCTGGAGAGGGGGCCATTTCTTTCTCACCAATACAAACACGCTGACCTGAGGTGGAAGACGCTCAGCGCTCTGCCTTGCATGCATGCTGTGCACTGTAGATACAGAGGAGAGAAAATGTCTGCTCTGGTGCTCTCCCTGACCTCTGAGTGTCAAGGCACTTATAGCTCGAGGTTATTCCCCCTGAAGCGAGCAAAAGAGAGTCAGAATTGCACTTTTTTAACACTCCGCTAACCTCTTAAATCTGCGGGTATTTTCTGTCTTTAGAAAATAGCTCCCTTTCTAATTCCAACCTTTTATCCCCAAAGCTATCTCCTCATTCCACCAGTTTCAGAATATGGTGGGCACCGCACAAGCCAGTACCACTGGCTGGAAGAAGAGCAGCTGAGCTTCTATCCTTCCTGCAGCTGAAGTAGGCGGTCAAGATACGCACCCCGCCCCTTACAGGAGGAGGTCTCACAGAAGGTACAAAGCATCTGGAACGAAGTGCCTCATTGTAATGAGGTCCTGAAAGCAGATTTTATGTTATTTTATTACTTACTATCTAAAAGAAGAGGTGAGAAGGGGGGAAAAATGACTGGCAGATTCTTTAATGTCACCCAAAAGCCTCAAGGGCCCAATTAATCAGGAAATGTGTTTGGCTTTTGGACTTCAGTTGCCCATTCCCTTGGGCTTCTGCAGTGCGGGGGCTGGACATATGTTACTTGCTCACGCTCTAAGAAATTATATTTGCATGGGGAGTGATACCTGCTAGTCCAGAATTAAGATGTCAAGACCTTCTCTCATTCAAATGCCAACGCTCTCAGCTGGAATGTGTCTGGAGAGGGCCCACAAACCGGTCGAACAGCTTGGTTCATAACCTTCGCCATTCCCACGAGAATCTGCGTGAAGATCCAGCTGTTTGGGTAACACAGTGGAATAGGAAATAGGAGAATGTGCATTTTTACACCCTCCTCGATTCTCACTGAAGAGTATAAAATGACTCACCACCAAGTAACTCGGGCAATAAGAAAAGAGATTCCAGGAACTCATGAAACTGATACTGATTCAAAGTCCTCTCCAGGCCTGCTGAGTCAGTGGAGAAACCTCTTTCACTTTTGCAATCAATGACAAAACTACAGCAGGAAGGGTATTTCTCCCCAGATATACAAGTCAGGAACGGCTTTAAGCTGTTAAAGCTGCGCTGGTTTCTTCGGAAACAATTGTCATCAACTTAAAAGTTTATGAGTCTTTCTCATCTGGGCTGCCTGTCTGGAAGATTTGGAAGTTTTCAAAGGTGCCAACAAAATATAGTCATTTTAGCACCATTAGAAGGCCAGCTTGTATTCACAGAAAATACTCAGGCAGCCTAGAGGTACCTTTCTACAATTTATTCTGGGATGCACAAATAAACTTTTCATCTGCTGCTTGTTCCCAGGAACATGCACTTCAGATGGTAAAACCCAGTGACTGCTGGATTGCTTTGATCTACTGAGGCATCACAACAAATCCCTTTCCCAAGCTCCCATTGCCTGCAGAATGGCATGTTTTCGGCAGGAGCAGCTCAGGGCCAGGCATATACAGAGACAGGTGTATTCAGAAATATTCACTGTATTCCAGGAGACTTCCAGCGACGGACCTCACGCTGGCTCCAGCGGCAGAAAAAATGGCTCATGACACAGCTAGGGGAGCAACAGTGGGGGTTAATACTGTCTGTGCAATGGCTATTATTTTTATTTCCCTGTCTCTGGAAGATGAAAACTCAAAAATATTCTTAAATATGGAGTGGAATGACTGTGCCCAGACCCTAGAGAACAATCCTCGGTGATTAATACTGGTGCCCGGGTTGCCAGTAGTCCTGTTAGTGCTGTGAAGGGCTCCTTACAGTTACTGAAGGATTGCTAAGGTTTCACCGAACGCACACAAAAGTCGCCAGGCAGGAAACATTGAAAAGCAAAGTTCTCATCTTTCCACCGCATTAATAAAGCTACTGTAGCAAAAACGCAAGGTCTCATATACCAGACAACCAATTCACAGTGGGGAACTTACATAAAAAGGAGGAGATTACTTCTTGATGCCGCCTTTGCCGAGAGCCCCAGCACACGCTGTTGGTGATGCAGATGCTTATCCAGAGAAGCTGGGCAGAGATCAGCAATTCATTTCACATTAGCCGGTATTGAACTTCAGTCATTACAACCAGTACAGTCCAGATTTGAGCCACTGACCTAAAGGTGAAAGGCTGCAGCTTCCCAAGCCGGCAATCATTACGTTTTGACACAACCAATTATTCAAAAACAGTCACTCAGAGCTCAATTAAAATTTCGGTAACTTAACCTTTTCCTTGCATTCTCCTTTGTCTCCCGCACATCGCGTTCCCTGGTCTAAATAAACTGAACGCTTTGTCACTGCACTATATAATTCCGCATTCAAACTGTCAGGACCTGCCGGAGTCACCTCTGTCACTGTCCCTGCCAATCCCAGGGCGCTCGCTCAGGCCTCAGAACGGCGTTAAAGCGCTCTCCCTGACAGACCCTCGGATAACGCCACCAAGCACATGCATCGAGGCAAATTCCTTCTGACAGCATTCACTCAACAAGCCGAAAACTAAAGAGGTATCTGGATTTGTTTTAGTTACCTTGCTTGTGTGATAGATGTTATAATTAACTCTCTGTCTAATACTGAAAAGCTATTGTTAAGTTTCACGGCCTTTGAAGATTCACATTTGTAACAGCAAACCTCTCCAATGAACACATTTAGCAATGACTGCATTTTTCAGTGATTTCTTAATGTTGCCAAACAGCAGCACTGAATATTTATAGAGTTTCTGTTAAAAAATTACACATAGCATTGCTTGTTTTTGCTTTGATCTAGAATTTATTGTCTATGAAGTAAAAAAAGACACACACGCGCACACACACCCCCCCCCGCGTACACCTCCAGTGCGTGTTGGCTGCTTAAGACATTGTGTAGAGGCAGGTCATCACTGACTCCAGTACAAACCTAATTAAATTAATGCAACCTCTTGGACAACATACAATCATTATTGCCGCAACCATTCTAACATTCATCACATCTACCCAGCCATCCATCAGAAACTAAATGCTTAGCCTCCTACTCTGTGTTCACCATAATGGATCCAGTTACATTTTTTTCTCCCCAGCAAGAGCAAATTATTACAGACAGACTCTACGCTGATGTGAACACCTTCGGTATTACCAGCAGAGCCTGCATTGCAGTTTAACGAGTGGGTACTCCTGTCCCAAAAGCTTCCTGCCAACGCAAATACTCCTGGAGCCCTTTGGGGGTGGCGAAGGACGTGGGCTGACACCAGTTCCCAGGGCTGCCCCAGGAGGGGAGGTGTTTAGCTGGGGAAATTACCAGCTTCAGAGACAGCTTAAGCCAGGAGGACTCTCAAACTCCCTGTGTTACGCAGTGGGAAACTGGTAGGGAGGAATTGCAAAAAGCAGCTAAGAAGAGTGTGGAAGTTTACGTCAAAATAGGTCTCTGTTTATTGCTGCTTTAACCTCCATTGATTTAGAGTCCCTTAGACGGTCCTACCAACATATAATGGTGCAATGCCATAGATGTCAGCTTTGGATTTGTCCCAGTAGGTGACTTTCTTACAGGGTCCCGGGTTTCTCTTTTGTATGAGAACACATGAGGATATGGCAAATCTTAGCACAGAACACACGTTTTTCACACTGTTATGTTCCTGAAAGGCAGCCCTGAGGAGAACGTCTTTGATTGAAAAAGCTAAATAATCCCCTCTACATGTGCTGATACTGCCACATCACCTGAACTGTTGTTCCTCCCACTGCTCCTTGGAACACGGATGAAATCAGTTATTCTGGATTTCTACCTACCAGGGCAAACATAACGAACTCAAAGGGCTCCAACCGTTGGCTGCAGCCCCAGGCAGCACACGCGGGTCCCAGCATTTCAGAGGTCACCTGCTGCCCCCGCTCTGCAATCCTCCACACTGACAGCGGGATCTCGGTCCTTAGGGCAGCCACAAAGTGCTCAGCAGCCACGCTATTCCCGGCTCCATGCTGCAGGACTTACTGGTCAGCGGGATGTGTCAACGGCAACTATGCAACTGGCAACTTTAGTTTTGTGATTTTGAAAATAAAGGAAAAAAAAACCAAATTGCAGTTGGAATTTACTTCCTACTCCCAGTTCTGTCCCTTTCATTACCATTGTGGGTCTTTTCCACAATTAGCTTCACAATAATCTCATCTTCGTTAGCTCTCCAGGCTATCTAAGGTTTTTACTAGCTACAGCGACAAAACCAAAGACACCCCCAGCCTGCCTCAGGGAGACGACAGTCTGGCATTTTAAACAATTTGACCACACACTGCTCATATTTCCTATAGAGCTACTTAAGAGCGCGAACGGTGAGGATCATTTTTCTGTACCACCTTCACATAATCAGTTATTTAAATTATCTTCTTTTATTATAATGATTTTTTTGTTTAATCTTGAGATTGATTTTACATGAAAAGCTGTCACTACCCTTTTAGCAGAAAGCAATATATGAGGGTTTGGTTTAATAATTATTGTAGTCCCCTAGACTACCTTAAGCACAGACAATAGTCTTGTTCTGATGAAATATAACCAAAGATTGATGACAGAGCTGACATCCTCGTGTCTTATGACCCAGGTAGGTGAGGTGCTGTCATTTTGATTATAAATGTGGCACTGGAGTTGCGTGTACCTTATCACCATAGTAAATATTGCGTCCACGTTTCCACTGAGAAACACTTCTTTTGGGGTTTATTCTGTAACTTCCTCATAAGCATCTGCTTGAAGTTTGGTGAAGTTGAAGAGAACATGATTTTAAAGAATAGTAATAATAAAACACTTCAGCTTCTTTAAACTACAAGAGTATTAAGAAAACACAAGTTAAGCAGTTTATGAAGCTTAAATTTTTAGAACTGTTCTGGGGTATTGGTATAATACTTAGAGAAAGTTCTCTCAATGTACTTTTCTGCAAATGCATAACAATACCTGCTTAAATTCAAATTTACCCAGGAGACCAGAACATCTCTGAATTGCTCGTCTGCTTTATCATGCAAATTTTTTATTTATCCTACAAACATTCTTAGGGATAAATAATACACAGTTTAAAATTATATATTATACTTTAAATATATGTGCAATCTTAGAGAGAATAAAGAGTGTGGATTAGGTTTTCTGGGCCAGTGTAAACTGAGAGACTTCACTCACTACAATAACGTGTTTTCAGAGGTACAGTGGTATCCCTAAGATAGGGCTGTGGATTCTTTACAGATTATGGCCTGAGATAGACGTGTTCGTTATATTCTTTCTAGGATGCGCTTTATGAATATACATTGCATTTCGTCTAAAAACGCTGCATTAAAACTTGGTGTTCTTAATAGGCCTTAGCCTCGGAAACAACCGGAGCCGTGACCAGCAGCTGTGTCTGCTCCCCAGCACAATTTCACGCACAGGGATATCTCCCGAGACGAGGAGATTCCTTGCGTGGAGCTGAGGGATGAGCCGGCTGCAGCCTCTTTGCACCAAGCGGCACAGGGGAGACATAATGCAACAAAATGCTACCTGAAGCTCTGGTTTGGGCATGGAAACCTCCCTTAGCATTTGTTCACTTCACTCAGTATTTAGGCATCTCCCGAGATGCTTGCTGATTCAGATGTTTGGAATTAGCTATTCTGCTGCTGGATCTCCTGCTTTCACCTTTGCACATAAAGATAGGAAACATTTTTTTGCTGAAGAGGCATTTGTTTTTTAAGTTATTAAGATGTACATTTTTTATTACCAGGTCTCGTTTAAACTGGTGAATGTAATCGCATGTATGCCTATTTGTGACTTTATTTCTTCCGGGACATCCTTGCCCTCCGACCCAACTCACATCAGATAGGGGTTTTTTCCCACATTTCTAAAATGATTCATCTTCTCGCTTCTTCACTTTCTAATGCGATAGCTGAGCTGGGAGATGCTGGGATTCTTCTTAGCCCTGGGTCAGGTTTTAATTTCTTTTTTTTTTTAACAGTCATTAAGTCCTTTTGTGATGCTGGCCAACGCTGCACACTTTCTCTGGTTGTTAGTTGAGCTGCCTCTCAACTACTAGATGATATTATTATTCACTCTTAGGTAAGGGGAAGCTTCTTTGTTTCTTGTCACCAGCTGGTATCGAAAAAGATTACAAAGGATTTACTGCACCAGCCGCCCGCTGGCTGAGAATTTAGCTGACAGCCCATGATGTTCATGATGATCAACGATGAATTCAAGAGGAATTCAAACATATCCAAACAACCGCCTACTTCCCTGAGATTCAAATGGGTGGTAAAGAGGATGTTGCTGCACAGGTTAACGACTGAGCTTCATCAGTCTTTAGCACTTTCAATTTCAAATTAAAACCATTTGCCACCAACCTCTCTCAGTGAATGAAAAGATCGGAGCCATCTGCCTGAACTCCATATAGATGATATGAGCATTCGCTTGTTGTCTTGTCTATTAGGTTTACATTAAAAAAAACACCTACGAATCCCTTCTGAGATTAAATTATATTTTCGTATTTGGGAAGCAGAGCAGATAGCGTACAAAAGAAGACAGGACACATTTTATACTTGACCGTTAGGTCAAAGAACATTAACCAAAAAAGAGTGCATTTGCATAATTAATCGCTGCTATCATAAATAGGTTTAAACAACAGTAATGTAAGAGAATTCATAAGGAATTGAAAGTAAAGTTCTACATTTCCTTCTCCTAGTAATAATACCACTAACTAAAAAAATCTAGATCTCATCAGCAACTCTGTAACGATCATTTGGGGAAAATTGTATGTATTCATTTTGACCATGCAGAAAACTTATTTTAAGACCAGATTTTGTTCAACACTCCAGCACCGATTTCAGGACAAGGCATACATATGGCAATATGCCCTATTAAATGAGACGTAAATGGGCTGCAGGTTCTCCTTAGCTTTTGTACCACTTGAGTGACCAAGAATAAGCTACATATGATAGGAATTTGGGACAGGGCTTCAGGGAAACAATAAACCAAAGCACGAACGAGGAACCCAAAAAGTTGCACCTTCAGCCTCCTAACAGCATATTGCTGCTAAGCCAAGTCCCACCCGTGGTACATACACGGTCCTCTCACTTCCAGTCTCATTTGCTGGAATAAAGGACAAAAAACCCATATATTTTCTAAGTAATTCTGTTTTCTGCTGCCGAGTCAAATAAAATCTTGCTATCTATCTGCCAAACAGGATCTGTTGTTCTCCATTCACTCCCATTCTTTTCTCTATTCCTTATTTTAGCTTCTATCCTCATCCTCTATTGCTACTTAGGCATAATAATTATATAGTATAATTACACTATTATATTCAGAGTTCATATTTACATACATATAATTATTAACAGAGTTAATTTTTAGAAGACCTTAATAATACTCAGCTGCTTCCTTTTTGTCCACTATTCCTAGGTGGATCCCTCTACTATCCCCTCCAAATTATCTTTGTCCTAGGAGACAAACTTCACAACTTTAAAGTGCTCTCTAAGCGAAAATGTAGTAAATTCATACACTATAGAAAATGGACACAGTCAATAGCTTAAGTACATTTACGGAGATGTAGGATTCTTCACCTCCAAGTACACAGGCTCTTTTCCCTGTCTGCTAAATGCAGATCTAGAGTCAAAAGGAATGGAAAATAGACATCAAACTAGCTGGAAAGCCGCACAGAGCAGGTAAGCACCTTGGAGAATGTAAAGTAGCTCCGACATTTAGTTGTTCGCTTGAAACAGTCTTCCAAGCAGCTTCTCACTAATGCATACTTTTAACTCATTGCAACCATTGGAACCAAAGTGGCTTCTTTTTAATAATGATAACCAACGACAACAAACACCACAGCTCACCATCCTAACTCCCACACGGCCAACACCAAACCCAGCACTGAAATCTGACTTCGGGAACATTTCAAATCCCATCCTCAGCTTCTAGAAGTCCAAACAGTTCTATATCCTTCAAGAGAGTTGCACCGATTTTTATCGCCTAAGAATCTGACCATTGTAACACAATATACACAAAGGAAATCCAACATTATATCAGATAACACGTTAACCAGACCTTTGCTTTTCTCTCTGATATCCTGTCTCTTCAATTGCTGCAAGCAATTAAGTGCCCACCACTTGTTTGAACAACCAAACCAAAATAATTACAAATGCATGTTACACTACAACAATTGCATATTAACAAAGGCTTGGGGCCAATTAATCATTACACCATCAATATCTAATTTGCATAAAACTATTCTCTTTAAAGACTCCATGTTTGGGGTGACAGGGTTACCTCATTGATTATGTAAATTCCCCATCAAGCTTTGCAGAAGCAGTCAAGAGAAATAAAAAGGCTTGTCTGTTTCCAGCCAAGGCAACATCCTGCAGCTACGAGGCAAGACAAAATTGGGGGGAAAACAAAAGAAAGAAAAAAAAAGAATGGGGGGAAAAAAAAAAAAAGGAAAAGCAACAACGTAGACTTAAGTTTTAAAAGGCTGGGCTACAGTTCAGACTTAGGAGCATAAAGCTGCAAAAACACGAATTGGGAGTATGCCAATTAGCAAGGCACTGGTGGACTAACTTCCTTACAGCCATGTCATGTCACAAACCCCAGTAAAACAGCTCAAAAACAGTGTTATAATTTTCCATTTTACCTAGAGCTTCCTTAAAGGTACATCCTAAAAGGAGATATATGCCTCTTAGGACAAACCAAAGCCCTACAGAAGAACCCACCAATGAAATGATGTATTCCCCTTGTGGTTTGGGATATTCATTTTCCTGAAGGTTTTCTCTGGAAGAATGCTGGTTTCTTAAGTTAGCAATTTTCTCCTTGAATCTTACGAAGAATTCTCACACTGACTGTGGGAGACAATTATAATTGCAATATTTTTCCACTTGCACAACCAGACTGTGAATTAAACAGGCCACGAGCTCTAACCTCTCTTGCTTGGCTCTGCAGCAGTTGCCAAGGGGTCCGTTGCCTCGTCACTCACAACCCCGACAC
The DNA here is from genome assembly GCF_963924245.1 of Chroicocephalus ridibundus. Taxonomy (NCBI): domain Eukaryota; kingdom Metazoa; phylum Chordata; class Aves; order Charadriiformes; family Laridae; genus Chroicocephalus; species Chroicocephalus ridibundus. The sequence continues at coordinate 89,493,939 of NC_086287.1, forward strand.
CCCAAAGTCATGGCCACGGCACAGCTCGGTGTCACCAGTTAGCTGCTGGGACAAAGCAAAACGAGCAAAGGACTGCCTGCTCCTGGCTCATCCTTCCCAAATAGAAATAAGGTATTTCTTGACTCCAGTTTTGGGCTGACGCAAGGCAAGGAAGACTTGCCTTTTTTTCCCAGGCCTGTGCAAAGTGGGAAGTACTTAATATTGTTCTTTGCGGAATCTTTTTCCCTTCAGTGGCTGGGAACTAACAGTCACCACATAAACAGGCCTCCTAAAGGATAATTAAGATACCTTTCCTATGGTAAAGAAAGGCACAGCAGGTAGATTTATCTTTCCCCAGAGTTAGAGAACAAGCCTCTAACATGAAAACAAAAGAAGCCCTCATCTCTGAAAGCTCGGCTTCACTGTGCTTGCATGCTTTTAGTGTTGCAGGGTGGTGGACAGCAAGATATAAAACAGCTAGAGCAGGTTCCGCACTATCCAAAGCACACATACCTAGAGAAGAGACCAAATATTTGGAAATTCAAAACAGCAAGAGGCCACCAAGTAGGGAAAGCAGAAGACTTCTCATGACAAGTACTGCAAAAAAGCATGAGTGTAACATATATTATACCTGTGACATACTTCATGCTCTATTCTCTGCGGAGAGCTTTTCAACACCAAAATGGGGGACAAGGTGAAGAGAAGGGAGTTTAAAGCGCAGGCTGCACTCTCTGCTCCAAAAAGCACACTATGCTGATTCAAAAAAAACATTTTCAAAAATGCCTGTGGGTAAATTTGAGCTGCCCACAGCTCCCCAGGGGCAGTCGAACTTGCTGTCGAGCCATTTATGTGGATTTCAGTCAAATTCTAATTTTAGTGTTCATTAAACATGGGTAATTCCCAAGCCAATCCCTGCATCACCTAGTATACATAATACCTCTACAATATAGGTCATCCTAGCTTAGAAAACATATACAGACATCAAAGTGCAACCATTTCATTATAAGTATTAACTTTATAAATAATTATGAACTTCTTAATTCTTTACAAGATGCTGTATAATCACAAATGTTTAGAAAACATTACAATAGGAAGAGAGGTGGGTGGTTATGGTATATAGGTATATATATGTATGTAACTCCCACACACAGACGTATTAGAGAAAGAAACGAGGTCTGAACAGGCATGTGTCTGTCTACCTGAGGCAGAAGGAGGGATGTTTTCCTGTAACATGGGCTGTCGAGGAGAAAGTCTGGTCTCTGCTTCAACCAAAAGAAAGCCTCAAACCTGCTGTCCTAATAGGTGTTCTCAGCTTCTCCCTCTTCTCTACACAGATCTTCTGTGCAGGGAGACCCTAACCAGTCAAGGTGCTGGTTTCAGGTTCCTTTGAGACACTAGGGTTGAAGTAGAATGCAGTAGCAAGATTGGGAGCATGCTGCATCAAAGTTTAGTGCTCGTGGAAAGTCTCCACGGAGGTGTATGAAGTACAGCCGTATCCTTCCTTTCCCTCTCCCCTTCCCGTCTCCAGCCCTATGACACTGATGCTGCAGGGCAGATGCTCCACTCCGTGTCTATACCAAAACGTAGCACTTCTTTTGTGTGTCGCAAAGGAAGCTCATGTTTTTACTCACTTTTTGGGTGCTGCAGCCGAGGCATAGACAGACTTGTGTTTTCAGGAGCTCCCTGGAACTTGACTGACCGGGCTGAGCCTTATTGCCGGAGAGAGAATTGCTCCATGTCTCTACAGAAATGAAGTAAAAGGGAGATACTTCAGCACTGTGCTAGATTATGCCAGAACTCATAAAATAATTAAAACTGGAGAATTGTGTCAGACCAGACAAGTCTGACACACAAAGCAAGGCAGAAGTTGTAACACTGGAAGTAGTGATTGTACTGAAATGAACCCTACCAGAGGATACACTTTCCAAATGACACAGATATATCATTTAGTGTTAAACACTGTTATTTTATCAGAAGCACGGACATCTCTAGTGAACTTCAGAGAGCTACAAAGATGCTACCTTGAAGCCAGAGGGGATGAGTTGGGAACAAAAAGATGTCAGAGCAACAATGAAACTCAGTCCATTTTTTGTCAACTCCAAAGGTGGCTCGAAGAGTCAGGTGCCAGCACCGGGCTGGTCTGGGCGCCTGCGTGGCTTGGCTGCCCAGCTCCCAGCGGCTGGACCTGCTGTGTCTCACCGAAGGAGGACTCTCGGCTGCAGGAGTCAGGCCTGACTCTGCACACAGGTCAGAGTCGCTCGCAACCAAGCGGCTGGTGCACGCGTACGGCCCAGACAGACTACGGCCCAGAAGTCTGGGCCACCCAGACTTCTTCAGGTGGCCCCAAAGAAGCCCCCCTCCAAAATAACTCTCCATAAGAATCATTTATTGTTTCCTTTGAGCAACATCTGTTACTAATGCAGGAGTAGCATTTTAAATATGCACCCTTGCCCAGCATTAATATGAGAAAACGGATTAAATATAGTTTGACTGCTTGCATCTTAACAGCTCCACAGCTAATGTTGTTTATGGCCTGTTGGGTTTCTTTTTATTAATTTATATTGATTTTAAGTGCTCAGAAAAGCAAAGCCTGACAGAGTGAGCTCGAGCCAGGCAAAACCGTGACCAGCAGCAGGCACACATCCCCACGTAGCGCTGCCGGGTGAACTCATTTGCAGAGAGCAACATACCTGCTACTCTGCAGCCAGGCCCCCTAACGCGAGCCTGTCTCTCAAGCCAAAGCGTACCCTACTCTTCCGCAAGGTGAGCCAGCAGCACCCTAGAGATCAGGCTGGGGTTACCCTGCTTCCCTTAGTCTCGGTCTAACCCAAGAGTGCTTTTAATTCTGCTTGCAAGAACGCAACATAGAAACACGTAGGTCTCATTTGAGAACAAAAAGCAATGGCTATTACATGAATATGGCAGAAAATTAAAAAAATAGTAAATTCCTGAGCAAAGAGCTGCCCCTTCCATTCACAAAATTTCTGCACCGAGTAGGCGACAAAGAGGTAGCAATTTGCACAGAAACTCTAGAGATGCACAGCTCATGGCCAACTGCTTTCCATCACCTAGAAACAAACCCAGAGCTTTGTTCCATCTCCTCCTTCCAACACTTTTGCTCAGCTGGTCGCTTGTACAATCACACAACCTCGCCATTCCTGGGCAGTTCAGGGTAAATGAGGCTAATCACTGCTGCTCAGTACAGCTGACTCTTATCCCTTCTCCAATCTTACTTAGGAAATTGCACTGGGATTGATTATTTGGGATGGGATTTCAACCCCTCGTGCTCCTTGCTAGGTCACGTGTTATGGTTTATTTATATCCACCTCAGTCATCCTAAGGACAAGTGGAAATTTGTCAGTCACCATCCTAGGGATTCGGACAGAGTCAGAGTCGAGTCAAACGTAAAGGATGTTTTTAGATTTCTTTCTGTCCTAGCCCTTCCTTTGCCCTGGATTTGGCTGCTTTTGCTCAGCTCTTGGCTAAACCGGCCTTGCCACTCACAGGAGTACTAAGATTGTAAACAGAAAGTTGCAATTGAAACTGAGAGCATTACTAATTAGCTCAGACGGACACAATTAGGAAAGAAGGAGCCAGTGGGTAAAATGGTGGGAGAAGGAAAAGCAGCTATTTATCAACTCTAACTATGTATAAATAAAATAGATAACAAATAGGGGTGGAAAGAGGAAGAGAATTGAAAACTACAGATAAAAATGAGAAACTAAGAATTGTGGAAAACTGCTAAGAGAGGTAAAAGGACACAAGGGTCAGCAGAATTAACAGCAATAAGAATTTATTTTTAGTATGTTAAAAACACACGGAATCCTAAGAATGAAATGGAAAGATGCCAAGAAAGGCAGATATGTTCACTAACAGTAACAAGCTTTGTTCAAGGCTGCAAGAGGCACAAACATTGGCAAATTGACAAATAGTTACAAAATATCTCTTGCAAAGTGAAAAAAACCCCAAAACCATATAAGTTGGTCAAAGCAGTATGTATTGAAATGTCACCTTCCACGCAAGAAGAGGCAGGCTGAGTTTAGCAGCTCTCCTCGCGTGCAGCACGCAGTGATCTCAGGCTATAAAGCCTTCACAGAAACACCACTTCTGTATTAATCTGTATGGAACCTACCACCGTCCAAGTCACGCTGATGGGAATGCTATCACTGCTGTAAAATAAATTTGAGCCAGTGCTAACAGAACACATGAAAAAAATAAACGTACTGGGAAATCCAGAGTACCTTTCTGATCGAGTTGTGTGAATACATACAATCTATTCCGTCTCTTGGTTTTCCAAGAGACGGTAATCGGTATAAATTTTCCAATCGGTAAAATGAGGAAAATAAACATCCCTATCAGGTAAGTTTCTAAAGTTAAGGAATCACCTGAGATGCTCTAGGATTGGCACTTTAAGAGTGTTATGCACGATGCTATACATTCACAGCACTTCAAAGGACAAAAAAGAGTAGGGAAAAAACCTCCATTGAGGCCACTTAGATTTTCCAGACAAACCAAGAGGAAGTATGCCCCGCAGGTCCTGACTGCCAATGGGAGCTGGGAACCTACATCCCTTTGAAAACCTCAGCATCAATATTTCTTGGTTTTGACCCAATAAATTCTGCAAAGAAATGAATAAATACCTCACTTCAGTTCCTATCATCTCCACTTCCCTCCCTTGCTGGCAGCCCAATACTGACTTCATTAAATTTCATTAAAATATACATCTGGTTCCTGCTTTTACAAGGCTATGAAATCCACGGGTCTCTTTGCAGAGCAAAAATCAGCTGTTCCCTGTTTAATACGGCCTTTCTGGCATATGGACCCTAGATTGGAGTTAGAGATCCCCCTTACTCAGCTGACAGGGCGTTCCTGGGATACAAGCACTAGTTCAGCTAAAGATTCTGGTAGATTAAGGTTGGCTTAATGATGATGAAGTTTGGCGCTCAGGGCAACGCAGCACTAGAAAACTACAACTCCCATAAGACACCCTGGCAGTCAGGCTAGAAAGAGATTACATGTCACCGGGACCCAAAACATAATCTGGTTCTAAAAACCACAAACTCAAGAAGTCCAAGTGGAAACAAAATACTTCACTTGCTTTCCCCAATGGAGGATGAATATTTTTTCATACAATAATGAAATTTCCTCTCAGAAAATGCCATAAATCATGTTTTTCTACCAAAAAAAAAATATTCAGAAAAGTCTGTGGTAGAAAGTTTCAGCCGTAATTGGATGCCTCGTGGGATGCTGCACGCACTTGCCTAGTCTGTATTCACACTTAAACGCACATAACTGAAGTGAATTGCATTAACGCCGACAGACGTTCCTTTTGCCAGATCCAAAATACACCATTTTGACTTGGGAGAGATTCTGCAAAGATTCTTCTTCATGGGGACTTGACTTTCCATCTCCAGGCTGCAAGGAAGTGATGAGCTTCTTCCTTTCTTTCTCCAAAACCAAGCAGCGAGGGCTTTCATCTCAGCCATGGAAGACTCAGGTTTAATTCCCACCCTCGCAAGAGTCACAGTAAAAACTCATCTTACAAGTGACTGTTAACTGCTGGACACTCCCGGGCTACGATCTGTCAGAATCTCCTTTTTAACACTCTACTTAGTTGAAACAGCAAGCGTACAGTGCATAAAACTGCATCACACTTCTATAAGGCACACGTAGAGATCCCATTGGAAAGTGGGAGTGAAATGCAATAATGCTGGAATCTTATTCTCCTTCAACTCCCGGAATGCAAAGTCAGGAAACTTAGAAAATTATTTGTAGCCTGAGAATGCAAAGATTACTATCACCTTCTTAAAAATAAGCACTTAACCTTATTTGCCAAGGCTAAAAAATCCCCAGCCCACCACAGCCCTGCTGTACACACAGACACGCTGCCACCACCACCAAATCCCGCTAACTTCTCCTTGGAGTTAGAAAAAGGTCATGCCTTTGCTATCCCAATTCAAAAGTTCCTGTACCTTGAGAGCGACTATTTTCCACCTCCTGTGACCTTGAGAAGCGCTGTTCCCTCCGGGCATGCCAATAGTTGTAAAACAGGGAGTGCAGGAGGAAATGGATATGGATAGAGTGAAAGTGATTCTGTTGTCCTTTCACACACCCTCCGTGAGATGTTGAATGTGTTTGAATGTGATCCATCAAGACATTGATCCCTTGGGGAAGTGGAGATGTGTAAGGAAACTTCAAGTGCTTTCTAACCAGATCTACCTACGGAGAATGTACTGAGCAGTACAGTAAGAAGATACATATATTATCGATAGTCTCATGTCATGGGACAAGTCACAGCAGAGGTGAGGGGAAATCAGATGTGTTCTGGGGCTCTGGAGGTTATACATTCACTCGAAGCAATTTCTCCTTGAAAAGTAACGAGCAAACTGCTCTCTGTTGTGGTCTCTTTAGCTACCCTGTGTTAAACTCAGCTGCAGGAAAAAGGGAATGCAAGATAGAACAATACATTTTAATAGAACATTTTACAGGAAACACTGCAGAGATGGCATTCTATTTTAAAGCTGCCAAACTCCATAATTAAAAGGAAAACGTACGATTAAGTGTAAGAATTTTCTGCTTATGTTTAAGATCCAAAGAATTAAATCAAAATCCTTAAAAGCCATTGCTAAATGAAGGAAATGCACAAGCTGGCCCTAGCAGTGAAGTCTGTCACCAACACAGGCTTTATCCAGCTTAAGCCACTTCATTCTTTGATCAGAAAAGAGTGGCTTGAGTGGGTTTATTTTAGAAGGCTGGCAAGTGTCTCAGCTAGGACAGCTGCGTGCTTAGAGCTCGTCTCAGGAGTAATCCTGCCTTCCCTTCCCCCTCTTTCCGAACCCCAGGGCCTGATCTCGCCGAGGGTCCTGCCAAGTGCCAGGAGTTACACTGGGGTCAGCGGGGCTAAGCACAGCAGCAGGCAGCACAGCTCCGGCCAGCTCAGAAGTTCACCACCAGAAGCAGCGTATGGGAAAAAGTGACAGAGCTATGATTTCCCTTGTTCGCTCCAATCCTCACCTCCCAAGAACCACCATGAGATGCCTACTTGAGGACAAGTGGCCTCTCAAACTAGGATGACGTTAGATAAAGCACCTTCCAAAGGTGCTCTCCTCAGCTACACTGTGTTCGCTTCTGCTTTGTTCTTGCTCTCAAATCCTACATAACCTGACCCATCCTCAGCCAGCTGCACATAGCTCTCTTGAGTCCAGAGATGGCAAAAGCCACCACGCTGCCAGCACAAGATATGGAGCAACAAAAGGTCTAGAAGAGTAAGTTCCTCACTTGATGCTAGGTCAGGTTTAAGTCTCAGCAATCCATTCCAGTAGTACACAACATCTCAGAGCGTAGCCTTAACAGGATTAGCCAGAGCGCTGAGTAAGGTGCAGAACAGACTTAATTGTCACTAATTGCATTTACAGGGCCAAAGACTGAAGCCTCCTAAAGCCTGCTTTCTCTCTTATCCACAGCGATCTGCCCTGCGCACCGGGGGGAATGAGAGGAGCCCTAGCATTTAACCCATAGAAATCAATAGCAAACCCCTTCCAATCTTGATGGTGACAGATTAGGACATCTCTGCCTAGGAAGAAGCACTTGCAGGATCACACTCGCACTTAGCCTTTGTTTTCTAAGGGGCGATTGATTGAACATGAAGCTAAACATCCTGCATAGATGCTTTGTGTGTTTATTTTCATGAGGCTTGAGTTTTCGCAGTGGTTGTTATTGTTGGTGATACAGGCCTTCAGTGATGGAGTTTTGGATTTAATTCAGATCTAAATTTGATTGGCTAATTTATCAGTTAGGTTCCTAAAGAATCTGGAGACCAATGGAGCCCCTAACCATGAAAAATGTGACACTGCTCTTTGATTACTGGCTGGGATCTCCAAGGTCTTTTGGCCTACAAAGTGACAGTTTTTCAAAATATACAGCAACTAATATTTCATTTCAGCTGGCAGGGCTCCATAAAAGGGTTTGGACCTTACAATGCACTTAAACCCTTTGATAAACAGACTGTATAGATTGAGCAGATGGTCGTTCAGGAGTTCAAAATGCTCAAGTTTCCAGCTGAATATACAATAACCTGTAGGCAGAAGGAGAATAACATCTGAACAGGTTGGAACTATGTCTGAGATGGTCTGTTCTACTTGTTAAATGCTGAGGCAGAGCTGGTCTGAAACAGGAACATAGGATTGGTTGGGATAATCTATTTCTATGGGAGAAAGGATCCAATCCTCTACAGTTGCAGGCAGCTGCACCATTGCGTAGCCCTTTTTACAAGCCAGCCTAGTTCCATCACGACAGCAGTTGGCTGTTGTGCCACCATCACTTCATTTGGAAGGCTGTATGCGAATTTAATTGCTCCAAGGGACAGATATGGACATTTAATCTACCTTTTAAGAGTATTTACATTGAAACTGAAGCTTTAACCTATCCTCTTTACCTTTCAAAGGGAGACATCTGCGGGAAGACAGGTCACAGCTATGTGTAACAAAGCCAAGAGTAGATTGGCTTTTGAGCTGAGGTGCAAAGATAGAAAAGAAGCCAAATTCTGCCGGCTGCCATTGCTGGGTGTGCATGGTGTGAGCCATGGCTCCCCACGGAGACTACAGCTCCATCGTTCAAATGCGTTTGTCTTTGGTGAGAGATCTGCAAGACTCACATCAAGCACACTCTTCCAGGGTGTTCCCTTTCCAGGGTATAAAGGATCTCTTGGAAAACATGACTGGCTGGGCAAAAAAGGAGGTGCTAAGCTGGCCATTCCTGTGTGCACGTGAGCTACATTTTCCTCCTGGGATGCTGGTGCCCCAGACCAAGCCTCTCCTGCAGGAAACTGCCAATTGTAGCACCAGGAGCTGCCAATTTCCAACTAGAAGAGCTGAAAACCTTGCACAGAGCTGGACAATTTGATCCTACAATCCCTCACTCTCCCAAGCTGTCTTTGTTAAGTCGATGGATCTGCTTACCTGGGTGCATATTGGCTACAGGAAGAAAGAATACCAATGCTGAATGTAACTTAGTGGCAGAGGTTGCAAAGGAAAAGGAAAACAAAGACCTTCTCATATGCCAAATATTAAACCTTCCGTTTGCATGAATACTTTTCCTCCTTACGGAGCTGGATTTTGACTAGCGGTTACAGCAGTTATAGTGCCCAACAGAAAAGCAGGAGTTCTGGCATCACATCACCATAACGTAAAAAATATTAACTCAGGCTTAGTAACTGTACAATTTCCTGGTGTTCTTTTAAAAATGGGGAGGTAGAAAAGGATCTATGTCAAACATGCACATCTAATGAGCCCCATGACCTGATCTGGAGAAGACCCATCAGGATGCTGAAAAAAGCCAGACCTGAGGCACTGCACAGAGATTTGCTCCTTAAAGTTGAATTTCAAGGCATCCAGTAAGGTGTCCCCAGATAAATACCAAATCATTGGTTACTTCTGAAAACAGAAGCTTTCTGTGTTATTATGGCTTCTCTCATATATCTGATATTCTCAATTAATTAATTCCTCAGTGAAGCCTAGAAGATCAGCATCTAATGGCTGATGCATAAATATCAGTGGTTTGGTCCTGTCTCTGCTACAGCTCCGGCCACCAGCCTAAGCAGGAATATTGGAGTGGGCCTTTGATTAAAAAAAAAAAAAATTAAAAAAAAAAAAGTCTTGTTTCTGGTAGTCCTTCTTTCTCTCCTTAAATTAGCTAATATGAAACTCAAGTTTTTTGTTTTCTCTACTTAAAAAAAAAAAAAAAAGCAGGGAAAACGAATGTTTCCAGAAATTAAATGGCAAGTTGTGTTATTTTTAGGGGGTTAGATGACAGGAGGCATCACATTTGAAAGTACTCACTTGATCAAAGAGCCCTAAAAGGATTCAGCAGCACTGAGAACTATATATCAAATAGGATTATGACAGAATTAAGGGACTGAGCCATTTATAACTTAGGGCAGTCTCCCTCTTTGAAGCCTGCCTTGGTAATTGATCCATTTTTCTATAAACCAGAACCATAGCATTGCATTAAAAATCTGTATCTATTCCAAAACTATTAGCTTTGTACAAGATAATCAGGGGAAAAGGTAACATTTGTATGTGACACTAGAATTTTCACTTGAAAAAGAAAATAGTCATGACATCCAAATAGAGAGAACATTTTTCTATCAGTATTACCGTGTCCAACAAATTCTCTTCTGCAGCATGTCAAAGCACCAGTTGTGCATTATGGAAACATAAATCACACAATGGAAGTGGAAACTATTGTTTTGTGTTACACAAATTGAAAAGGACATTGCATCAGTGGCATTTCTTTTACTTCTTGGGACATTCAAATAGTGCTGAGAGGAAACCTGAAGACACACACAAATCAGTTCAGATGCTCTTACTCATGCAAGTTGTCTTTGTGGGAACATTCTCCTCAGGAGAAATCCTGGCCCTGTTCAAGAGCTAATCTCCCAACAACATCAAAAGCACCTACAGAAGTCAATGGACTGCGTGAAGCAGTGGCTCCTTGTTTGGCATGAAGGTATCCTTAAACTTGTTAATTTATTAGACACATTAGCATAACTGAAAAGAAGGGAAGGAATAATTCCAAGCTACAGAATCCAAAACCCATCACACTTATTAAAGCACTTTGTTCAGTCAAGTCAGGGTTTTAGGGAACTTAGCAGATCAAAGTATTACCATGTGTCTGTCTCATCCTACAGCAGACAGACCCTACCTTTCCAGATGATGCAGATATAAATAGGACCAATGTTAGCATGTCCGAAATTCAGAGAATATTTTCACCACCTAATATAGCTGCTAGGAAAAAAGTTAACAGCATAACTCGTTCAAGCACTTTGGTTTATCCTCCGGTGGCACTGACCTCCTCCCATAGACTGTAACAGGATCCTCATAAACCAAAGTTCAGAGTCAGCAACAAACACCCACTCCTTTCCCTCCGCACATGGCTTCGTCTTCGGAAGTCACCACTGCAATTAAATCCATGACGCTGCCTAGATACATGTCTATGTATATGCACATATAAACTTGTAAGACAGAGAACTGCACAGCTCTTTTACCAAATCATGCAGTCACTTAAGTTCATATTCACTTAAAATTTCACTTTTACTGATGAATACCCTTGGTATGACTTAGCCCATTATATAGGGAGTATCTCCCAGCTCCTTTATCTAAGGCGAGCGGAGGCTGTGCCGGAGCAGTGTAGTCTCTCCTGCTATTAACAGAAGGTGCACTCGGCAAATTCTTAACTGCTTCTACACGTGTATTTTATGCATGCACACACATATGCACACACACAGAGATGGAAGAACCTTTACGATAAATGTTCTGGTGAGGTGCCAAGGATGTATGTAGACTAATTCACAGATTAACGGCAACTGCAGATTACCTGCAGCTTTAGATCCCACCTTTTCCATATTAAACTGCAGTATACTATTTTCAGAGTCAAACTGCTCACCCACCATCAAAGATCGTAAGAGTTTTCTCTGCTGATTTAAATAGGTGCAGAAACAAGATGTTAGGTGACAGCTAAGAATCTACCTGGTGTATCCAGACTGAGACGGGGCATTTCACAACAGATAAAAACTTGTCTCATTCTCCAGGTCCTCTTCCATAATAAAATGCTCCACCTCTTACTTTTGAGGTGAGGAAAAAAATACGCTTTAAATATACGCTTTAAATATATTTAAATATGAGGAATTCCGTGGCTCCTCTGATGGATTAAATATTCTCATTTTGAAAAATAAAAATGAAATTTTGAATCTGAATACTCCTTCTACACATTTCTAATGTTGGAAAAAATGAAGGCTTTTGCTCAAAAACCATAAAAAATCGTAAGCTTTCTTAATCTGTGTCTACTAATTATTCACTTCGGTTCCCAAACAAATTCATCCTGAAGTCAGCAAAACCCCCTTAACTTCTTAGACTTACACTGCAAAGGAATTTTTCACTCCTGCCTACTCTGGGGGTAAACAAACACCATTTGACCTTGTATTGATTTCTTTGATTAATTTCCCATTTAAGCCCCATTCTGAGGGGTTTAATTGGGATATATGAGATTCGTGGCATTCGTGCAAGCCCTTTACACAGGGTTGGATTTCTCCCTTACCGTACACTACCACACAAAATTATGAAAACAATCCGTTCTTAACCATTCACTTCAGTCCCAATTACCATAGCCCCCATCCCAGCCGGATGAGTTACACTGGCAGATCCAATCTCCATCAGAATCAGCCTAAACTCAGCATTACACGTTGTCTATGTTCCTCCCATTTAAAAATATTTACATAAGCTTGGATTTCAGCAGTATTTAGTGTTACAAAATAGCAATTTCTGTCAGGACAGTTCATCCCGAATCATGAAATGCCGTTCAAAATGTCACTGAAATTGTATGGCAAAGGTTAGTTTGCTAATTCTGTGTTCTGCTTGTTTCTTTTACAATCAAATGAAACTTGACTTGTTTATTTATTTATTTATTTTGCAAGAAGGCTTTGAAAGCATCACTAACTCTTAAGGGGAAAAAGCAAGGGTTCGTTTAACTTTTTCTAAACTTCTTACCTCAAAGCTTTACATAGCAGAACTGGTCCACTGACCCTAAACCTAAAGAACTGCATGGAACCGAGTGGGACAACTAGTTCTCACGTTGGACCAGGCACAGCATCTGCAGCCCGGGATGCAGGGACACGGCATGCGGACACGGGAGCAGGCCTCCCCCTCCATTCCTCCAGCGCAAGAAGGGATTGAGGGGGAAATCCCAACCCCAGAAAATAATAACAGGTCTGCCTTTGACTTCAGTGAACTCAGTGATAAGTCTCTTGAGTGAGATTAGCCTACCTTTAATGGGCCAGCATTAAGTTTGTGCACTGATATTCAACAGTATGAAACCGTGAGCGTTGCAGAGGCCTGATGCAGTGGCAAAGCTGATGCAAATTGCAGGGAAATGTTGTTATTACACTACACACAATTACACTATCACCCAGAGACTCCAATTAACAGCATAGTCTCATTGTGCAGTCCTGGCTTCAAAGGGAGTTTGATTTAAATAGACAAGGCAGGTAACTGAAGCCTTAGGATATACACTGTACAACTGAGAAATGAGGCAAAAGTAATTAAGTGACTTGACCAGGATCATACAGGAAATCTTTGGCTGAGCCAGACCCTGATTCCCATTATGCTCAGCCCTTGCCTGCAGCCATAATTACAGCAGCATTCTTCTGCTCTGACCTCAGCCGAGCTGCAAGTGCACCCACACGTCAAAGGCACGGCTCCAGTCCCTTCACCCCTGCACGCCCCGCTCCACAGCGCGAGTCAGGCATGAGCGAGTCCCCAGAAAGGGACAAAAACAGCTTTCAAGTGTGTCTCCACACCCACTGTCTACCCTACAAGCCTGCGTAGCCTCCACACCCCGGCGCAGGCACACAGTCCCCCCAGCTAACATCTCACAGCTCTGCAGCCCGTACCCGGGCTGGCCAGGGGTTCAGCAGCCGTAAGCTAATCTGACACTTTCAGTGTGTTAAAAACACGGTTTTATATGGTATAGATCCAAGACGACATGATTTTTTTTGCATTTCTTTAGTGGTTACATTTTCACAGGAAGTCTACGAAAAATTATTAGCGGTTTGGATAAATGCAGCCTTGAAAACATTAACTGATGCTTGGAGCTGCCAACATTGTAAATGATCAGGACCTGCTGCAATTTCAAGAAAAAAAAGGAGTAAAATGGGGAATTTCAATACGTTTTCTTTTTTTCTTTTAAAAATTAAATTAGAATATACCTGATGTATTTCTTGCACCAGTTTCATCTCCTGATCCTGTCTGTAAGGATGCCAAATAAACTTAATTGAAGGATATAAATACATTTCTCCTTTTTCTCTCTTCCTTTCTGTAAGTGCTACCAGCAGAAAAGCCGTTCAATACAGCTTATTGTTAAAATTAATACAAAACAGTCCACTTTAAGATCTGGGAGCACCAGACCCGTCAGCTACTAGAAACCGCCAGAGTTCCACTAGCACTAAGTGCAGCTGACCTCTTCCCTAAAACCTCTGAAAGCCAGAACAAAACCAGACCTGCCAACAGAAGGTCAGTAGTCACGTGGAGAACTTGCCTACACAAATAACAGAGAGACAGTACGTCTCAGTTCCTATGAGCTCTTTCCTTTTTCTTACTGATTTTTGTAACAAGAGAGAGGATACAGGTCCCCGAATCCGCAGGTTGACAGAGATCCACCAACAGATAAGTGGTTTTAGCTTATCTCCTGTTAACCCAGTATGAATTAATACACAAATTAATTCTTCTGATATAGCTGACTGAAACAAAAGCGTGTTGTCTTCCGTGGGGATCTCCATACCTTTTTATTTCAGAGAATTTTTCCTCTCTTGGCAAGAGAAAACAAAGCGCTGTTAACGGGCAGGATGCTGCAGACAGTTTTACAGCCCAGGTAGTCAGGAAGAGAGAAGCTTCGCAACGTGTCAACCAACCGCGAAGAAGCAGGACTGGGTTAACCGTGATAATCTAACACCATAATATATCTTTTCCCCACATCTCCGCTGACAGAAAACTATGTTTAAAACTGCAGATGACAACATCTCCTCCAGGCCGGGGTTGAACACACACTAATTTGCTTGAGTTGGTGAGGAGTAGGGAAACAGAGAAGCATTTTGCCCAAGCTTTTCCCATTGAGCTACAAGTTCCCGTATGTCCCTTCTCTCCGGGCTCTGCAAACTTCAGCACATCGGGAGGCTGCTGAGCACCTCGCCCGTGATTGCATAAATCAGTTATGATCCCAGGTCTGGAAATACTGACTACACACTATCATGCATTCAACTTCCCCCAGGCCTGTGAGCACAGGTGTAGTTATCTGTAATCATAAGAAAAAATATACAGATCAAAAATATACATATCAAGGATTTATATCAAGAAGGCAAGCCGCCTAGGAGATGCATTACATTTTCTTAAACGAGTAAGTCATTATGAATGAAAGGCAAAGCCTGCAGATTAATTACCCAACTTGCTCTTCCACTGCTGCTTAGTGAGATTACGACTGTGACTCTTGCAGAAAGGGGACACTGCAGTATAATTGTCTTAAAAGCTCTCTGCAGCTTAGTAAGATTTAGCCTGTTAGCGTGATAAATCTGCATCAAACAGAAGCAGAGAGGGCAGCAGCAGAGCGCAGGTACCGTGTGCTGCCTCACCACCTCTTCTGAGGCGCTGTCAGTGTGCAACGGGGCTAAGACGGAGAGATCCTACGGTGATATTAATTTTGCACGTTGAAGGCGAAGCCAGCCTGACTGATTACGCTGCTGATTTAACCTTAGCATTCAGACTTAGCATATCTCAGGGCTATCCTTTACTCAAGCTTCTGAAAGCAGGAACTGCATAAAAACGTTCACATTTTCTTAGCAGGCAATTTTTCTAAGATTTATAGTGACATTACAGTTTGTTTATCGATTGATTCATAAAGGAACGGAAATTAACACATCGCTTCCCCCCACACCTACGCCCCGTGCCAGGCTAATACGGGGACATGCCATCAGGTGAGCTGAAAGCATAATTTCCTTCGAAACTGAAAATATGCAATATTGCCTCCAAACTTTTTAGATAAAGAAACAACTACTGATTTCTTTTGAGACAGGTATTTAATACTTTCTGATTCTGCTGAGTGTCAGAGAAGAGGCTATCATTCTCTCCCTGAAACCCCAGCCACCTCACTGCTGTGTTGCTGGGTTTTGCTCAAGAAAAAAAACATGCCTTTTTTATTTTCCTTTAGTACACTCCTGCCATTACAAGCACTTCATAATTGCCATAAACTCCTTGAAATCAGTTGTTTCTACTAATTTGTGACTGATTACACACCGCGCTAAACATTGCAGGCAACGGTTCATTAACTCCTGGTATCAGACAGTATGAAAGGACTCGGGTTTAATATAACCAGCTTGTCACAGAACTACACAAGCAGCTTGTTCGGGGGGTCGGTGTGTGTACGAGAGTAGAAATATTCCTGAACTTTAAGCAAGGTCCCAATCTTGACCTGAATTAAATGTACCTGGCTTTATAGGTGGCCTAACCAAACCCTCAGATCTGGACGGCGTGAAACACTTCAGAGACAGATTCTCCAAAACCAGAGACAGATTCCGCAGCTTTGGCTGACCTGAGGGTTTCTCTGCAGACCAGCTACGCCACCTGATTTACGTTCCCCTGCAAAAAGACAACTGAGGGCTAAGGGTCAAACATTCTTCTAAGAGAAATTATTTCACAGCTTTTCTTTCTGAAGAGCATCGATTAGAAATACACTATAATTAATCCAGGTAGGGCAGCTGAGAAAAGTACGCCAGCTGTACATCTCCTTTAGATTGTGATCCAGATTCATCACATAATGGCGTATGATTTATAAGATATAACTTCTACTACCAACTTGGGAAGCAGAGGAAATCTCTGTATCCTTTCAGTTATCGACCTGGGTGTTCGTAGGTCCAAAAAGATAGCGACAGCTGCTGGTTAAAAAAAAAAAAAAAAAAAAAAAAAAAAAAAAGGAATCGAACAACATTCATTGACAGAATTCACCGGTCCCCATGGACTGGCTGCAATTGGCAGCAACTTCTCAGTTTCGATGTCCAAATATAGTAGGGTAATCACGGAGCTGATGTATCCGCTGTCCAGTCTCCACTTATCAGCAAATTTTTTTTTCTTTTCTTTTTTACCATGGAGATTAAAAGACTTAATACCAGAGAGGAGTTCAGTGGTAGAAACAAAAGAAGGAAGAATAATACAAATCATAGTCAGGAAGATTTTGTTTTTAAAGAACAGAAAATAAATGCCTTGTTTAAGCACCCTGAAGTCAGAGGAAAATTTCCCATTGACCTCTCAGGGGGTTAAATCAGGTTCTTAAAAATGTTACTAAATGCCCCAGGAAATGCTTCAAATCATTTATGATACGATCTTTTCCCAAAGAGAGCTTTAGCAAAAAAAGCTTGTGCATTGTCTAGGTGGAACTCTGTTATTCTGGCTGCAAATCAAATGTCATCTTCAAAAGTCCTAAGGAGCCTCTCTCAGGCTGCATTGAGTTACTACAGATGCCTCTTTATCCAGAATAAAATCAGAGCGACAAGCTTGTTCGCCATACAAGTCAATACAGTCTTCCAAGAGCAAGACTTCACGTTGACCAGTCTTTAAGACCTTGACACTGTACACTGTCCAAATGTGAGCCCTTCCAAGGCCCAAGGGAAACCTTAGACCCACTCGCAGGTAGTAATAAACCACCCATTAAGTATGTGCTGTGGATGAAAAGTGCGATACCAACTGTCTTTCGTACAAGGATCTGGACTGTGAATCCACAGACCTGAAAGCTAGTCCAGGATGTTACCATTCTCTTGGCACGACCAGTCCCATTTCATGCCTCACGCACCACGGAGCCAGAACTCAAACAAAATGCCTTCAATTCGAGGTGGAGTAATAAACAGGGGGCAAAAACAATGGTTTTCTCTCTACTACCTCTTGCATGCACGAGAACAATTCTTTTCCAATACACGTGTTCCTCTCCGCTGTACGCTCTACTCTTCCCTGCCCAACCATTGACAGAGTAATGAGAAAAAAAAGCAGCACAGCAGGATTTCCACTTTTCAGCAGAAGTTGTTCATATGAATGAATCCCAAAACATCAAGACAAAAATAGGGAACACTTTAACAGGGCTGTCATGTTTGTCTGTGGGAGTACTTCAGTATATGTGGAAGACAGGTTATTAGATTATTCTAAACCAGTGCCGTGATGTACACGTAATTAAAAGTTCTGTTGCCTCTAAAGTGGCTGTTGAGAAATAAAAGGAGAGGTCACGGACTTCTTAAATTCCTCATCAAAATCCTTGTGCCCAAAATAACTTCTCAGAAAATAGCTAATGTGATATAGAAGAAGGAAGAGGGGCATTTGATTCCAAAATGGGGGTAAAGTAAATCAGTTTGGGAACATTAGTTGGGAACTCCCATGTTTTTAAACACTAGGATTTGTTATGAATTTACCCTTAGACTTTAATTCCTTGCCTTCCCAGTATTTTCTCTCTTTTATTTTTTATTTTTCTTAGAGCGTCACTCCAGAAGTAACAGGCACTCAAAACAGAGATTGAAGTAAATTTCAAATTGAGAAACTGCACTGGGATTTACTGTATGGAAGCTGTAGAAATGGAGACGCGTCTTCCAGCCTTTTTACTAATTACAACCTCTTCTATAACCGCGATTGCCCGGTAAGCCTGGACGTACGTTATTATAAAGCTTTCTCCCAACTCATCCAAGGCTATAAACCACAGTTAGCAATTAAAACTCTCACTGAAGTTTCATATTGCTTCCCATGCAAGCGGAGGGTAGACGACCTCATTAAGAATGCAAACGACCTCTGGCTGAGTGTGCTGCACGGGGCTGCCGCGTGCTGCAAAGGAAGACGCAGACACGGTTAGATTTCTGCTTCCGTCCCAATCTTTAAACGTTGGCTACTGTTGCTTTAAATATTTATAGCGGATGCAGGAAGTGTGGCTTGAATATAATGGAAGGGGAGAGATGGTGAGAAACTCATTCTCTCCAACTTTTGTTTCAGTTTAATCCCTGGTTGCTAGAAGTCAAGAATTTTGATACGATACGTTAGTGCTAACAGTGGAGGCTGTAGATTTAGCAGGCTCTGGGCCCCTTAGCATAGGGTTAAATGTCAAAAGCAGAGGAAGACGCTGTCTGCAGTGAATATGAATTAAGTTTCCCCTTCTCAGCAAACCAGAAAAACCATTTGCCACCAGAAAAAAAAGGAGAAACTTCTGAGCACCGTATTGTAATACCTCATGTCTGCTTCAAGACATCAGAGTGGGCAGCCAGCACCGCTATGCCTGCGGTACCACCTATGAATGACATCCAGCAGTACCATGGGGACTGTCTTTATTTCAAGGTATTCGCTTTAAATCTCATCTTGCCTTTCAAAGAGTCCATCGTTTATCCCCCCCTCCCATTCTGGCCTTGCCACACACGACATAAATAAACCACTATTAATTATATTAATCAATTATGGTGTATCCTGTTCTTATAATTAATCCCATTCATTAGAGTGGAATCTTGCATAATTATGAACATATGCTAGCAAGTGAAGCTAGCTAGTTTAGAGCCAATAACAATATTAGTCAATAATGATACTTCCCCCTCCTTACAAAGGGAGCATCTTTATCCACTGCGCTCAAGCTCCTGCTGGCAGCGGAGCCCCCAGAGAGGGAAGCACGATGTTAGAGCAGGAGGAAGGTACCTCTGCTGGTGTGTTACACTGGGCCCAGTCGGACTGCTGAGATGGGGAGACGTTATGACCTGCACTGTTTATGGTGGGAAACTGAGGCACGAGAAGTTACCTGACAGGAACATGCCGAGCTGGGAATAAAACCAAATCTTTCTGTTCTAGCAATAGGAGAGATTCCTACATCTCAAAAGCTTTTTCTAAAAGCAAACATACCCTCACCAGGCTTGACTCCAACAAGGCTGCGTTACGTATGATGACGATGGAGCTGAGAGAACAGTAAATAAGGGGAGTTTGCCAGCTTTTAAAAAAAGAAGGGGAGATGTCTTCACCCTAATTTTCAGTGCATCTGACAGGCTCAAGAAGAAGTGGGCGTTGTTAACAACTCCTTGAGACAAGAACTCAAAACACCAAGTTTATTTACCCTGACTTTCTGGACCCAAGAGCGAGGGTGTTTGTCTCTGGGAGTTTTGTCAGACCCGCAGCACAGATGTCAGTTATGAAGGGACAGGACCACAGGGGAAACGTTGCCTTTCTGTGGGCGGTGGAGCAGGCCCCATGACAGTATCTGCTGCTGAATTCTTCCAGATGTTGAAGATGGAGTTCAGGCTTGATTCCATGGCTCACCCTCGTCTTCTGTTTTTAAAGAGGAAAACGGGACGCCCAGGAAGACCCACAACTACAAGATCAAACTGTGCTTTGGCTGATGATAAAGGGAGGAACGGTATTGGGGGGGGGGGGGGGCAGGGGGGAAGATTCAAAATTTACCTGCGTGGTAAGTTTTTGTGGGTTTGTCCAGCTGTGGCTTGGAGAATCAAGAATACTCGCATGTCTGTGCACATGCTTTGCTCTAGAAAAGTTGGAACTGTAGAGAGCACGTACAATGACACGGGCTGCACGCTGTACAGCCAAGAGATGCAGCTAAGCAATAGACAGATAAAAATTTTAAAAAAACCCAAACAAAAAAAGTAATACCACATGTTACCAAATGTTTTGGAGTGCTTTCTACCTGCCATAGCTAGATCTAATTTTCACCTTTCCAAACTTTTCTACAAATATTTTTTTCCCCAATATTTTTAACTTTCGATTTACCAAAAATATAGTTTCCTTCTTTGTTCTTTTTATTCTTGCTTTTCCCCATCTTTGTGCAAATCTAAACGATAGCTTCAAAAGGTTTGGGATTTATTTTTCTATTTGATTTCTTTCTTAGGCCACACATAACTTTCTCACAAAATAAACTTTGGAAAATTACAGGATGAAAAGGAACATTTTTAGTCAAGTCGTCCTGTGAGCACCGGAACTTAAAGCAGTTGCCTTCTACCCTCCCCTGGGTCTCCAATGCGAGCTCCTGAATGGATTCTCCTGCATCTAGTGAGAGCTGAGTGCACCCACACGTCTGTTTCCACAAAACTTGAAGGCACTTAACCTTGACATCCCATGTCATCTGTCAAGTCTTGCGAAATAGGCCCCAAAATAGAAGGCGCTGGGAAGGGATGCAACAGACACATGCACACTAAAAAGACCGACGAACAAGCCTTTAGGAAACCTTGATAAAAAGAAAAACAGAAAAATGATAAAAGCGTATAGGTGATAAAATGAATAAAAGAAAAACTCTAAATTCTGAAAATTCAAAGTTCCATGCCAGTGGTTATAATTATTTGCCTGAAAATTTCCAGCCTTATTTTATAGCGCTAAACTTTATAAGTATGAAGAAAGGGAAATGAACTGAAGCCCTAGCTTCCCCAAATAGTGATTTTTGAGTCAAAAATGCTGTGCAGTTTGCAATGACAAGAAAATAAGTACATGAGGTTATAATCTGCCTTTGTTCTGCATGAGAAATTTCCACAGAAGATGGAGCTGCTGGTTATTTCCATCCTCTAATTAAGATACATAGCAATTCTGTTTGGCCTGAAATACACTCAAAAGAAGTACAGACATGCAGTGGGTTTGAAATAGTAAAGGGAACAACTTTTCTAGAATCCTCCAAAACAATATAGAAAAGAATACACTAGTCCTCTCAGACCTACCAGTGAGCTTTCACCTCAGCATGAAAAGCCTGACTTTAAGACCACCTGGAGATGTCCGGTCACCTGGAGCCTGCCCACCGGAGTCCTCGGCTCCTCTCAGACTGGCTCTGGCTGCAAAACGCAGAAAGCGCCCAACGTACGAGTTGATTTGTTTTTACCTTTTGGCCATTTTGCTGCACGCAACCGCTTGCACTAAGCATAGGAAAGTTGGAACATCACACAACTGGGTCATGAAGTGCCTGCATCGGATAAATTACGGAGCCTGCCACCTGAACACAAAGCAGAGCACCAGGGGTCAGAGCTAACAAGATTATAAAGGCTGATGATGTATAAGTACGGAGAATGTTCCTGCAAATGCTTAATGATGTGAGTAACCTAACTTACACACAGAAATCCTTTGAGTAGCATAAGAAGTTGCAGCTGGGTCCCTGTCTAGCATTTGCAATTCCTGGGCAGCATGTTGCATTGTTAATTTTAACTATACTTTTGTGAAGTGATATCCGTTGCTGTTCTAGGCCATTTAGCAAAAGAAAATTACATGGTAAATCCAAGCTCTTTGGGACTGTTGCTCTGACAGGTTTCTCATGGATTTCAAGGACAGAACAGATACTTACCTGATACGTGAGGTGCAGTGATTAAGCCTTGAAATGGCAAAAATATCCAAGGTCCCTGAATTCCAGGGCAGCACCTGAAGTTGCTTCTGTGGGTCAGAGACCTACATTCCCCCAACTGCTTCTGGCCTGATAGGGAAGGTGAGAGACAGCCCGGGACAGGACATTGCATGGTCACACATATGATGCTGTAACACAAGACCCTGCCCAAAGAAGTGCTGCTGGAAAGGGATTTGTCACCTTCCTCTTCTTAAAGCAAATTCATCTATATTAATTACCAAGAAGACAGCACGCACAGCACCACCGAAGCGAAGGCCCCCTCCACAGGCTGCAGAATTTGACTTTCTGAAAAGAAAATACTTGTGACAGATGTGCCCAGCCAAAGAGCAAGTCCTTTAGACACTGACCAGGTAACAAAACAAAAACGTGGAGCTTAGTTACAAAGAGAACCACTGAAGAAAAGAGCAATAATCAAGTTAAACTGGAGATTTTGAAACTTCTATTTGTGTCTTCTTTGGGGTTTAAGTAAAGGAGGGCATTAAGCCAGTGCTTCATGAGTTTAGTGCTGTTCAAAACCTTCAGTTCCGTGAGGAGGTGAGTACTTACATTTTCTTCTAGGTGACAATGTAATTAAGTACTTGCAAGTTCAACCAAAAATTTCCACAATTTAAGAGCTAGCCTGGATTTTCTCATCTTCACGTCAGTAAGCATAATTACTACAACTTGCAACTTCCTCCGGTGTCCATACTCTTGCACGTTCTTCTTTATTTGGCAGGGTTTTCTTTAAATCTCTATGCATAACCCCAGCACAACTAATGCGAGGCCCTTTGTGAAACCTTTGCCACCCAGGGAACAGTTTTGTTTATCTCCTCATCTCACTGACCGTCCCACGTTTTTTATTCTCTCCCTAAATTTCCCTCTGATCTAGTTTATTCTTTAACCTCTGTCACTGCATTAGTTCTGGGGAGATTCACTTTTCAGAATGAAACAAACAAAGAGAAAATAATTTACTTGGGGACAAGAGAAAATATTTGGCCCTTTTATGTAACTTTCTCTTCTACTATAGGGGTTTTGGGGTGAGTTTTTCCTTCAGTTTCGTTTTTATACTAACCAAAGCCACCCCAGGAAGTCAGTTTTACTTTGAAAATGTCAAACAAAAATTTGAGCATTTATACAAGTACCATTTAATTTAAAAAAAAAAAAAAATCTATAGGCAGAGTTTTTCAACTTCCCCCCCCCCCATCTGAAAGTATGAGATATTTTTTTCTCTTTGGAAAAAAAAATTCATTTTTGGAAAAAAAAGTGAAAAAATTTTTTTAGGAAGGACTTCACTGTGTCCCAAACCTAAATGACTTAAATATTATAAGACCCTTCCAATATGACCAGAGTGAACCATAAAGCTAAGACTGAGGCTGGCAAGAGCAGCAAATAGGAGTTGTAGAAACGCACCTCTACACACAAGGGTTAAAATACACGTTGTACAGTGTACAGACATCACAGCTACGGAACTACCATCCTACCGCTTTGGAAGCTGCAGCAAGAAAAGAGTTTCTGATGAGGAAGACACTCTGGTTAACGATCACCTCCAAGAGGCAACATCCAGAGGAAAATACCAACTGTAAGGAGAGACTGATGAGTGTCCTTCCACTGGGCACCTCACAGAGATAAGCAGATAAGTCTTCCTGCCCTCCCGGTAAGCAGGCTGAAAAAGGTCTTGGAGATTAGCGCACAGTATTTTTTACCTGATAAACTTTACTTTGGTGGAATATACAACAAGCCTCTAGGAAAATGCCTAAAAAGCACTAAAGCTATAACACATCAGTTTTACAACTCTGTCACACATCTCTGCAATGGTGGCATTTAATTAAAGACAACTGCTCAAGCCCAGAGAATCTTCATTTCTAGCTCACTTGGGTACAGGGACTCAGAGGGGAAAAAAATTAAGGAAGGTGCTTAGAAATGTGAGTGTGAAACAGAACTCTCTCTACATTTATTATTACTGTTGTCATTCAGTCGTCTGTTCTTTGAGCATTTGGGGTTGGCAATATTGCTTCCCTGATGGGCAGAACCGCTCATTAATATGTGTGATACATCTGCTTCTCCATGTTGTACAGCACAAGCAAAATCAATCCTCATCGTGAGTTTGAGCTTGGAGCTATGACGGAGACTGTATCTGACAGTAGTCTAAGCCCAATTTCACCATTTCATAAGAAACATATGCAGTCAGATCATTAAGATGTGGTCTCTTCTCCCACTCATATCTGGTGGAGTTTCACATGTAAACAGAGAGCTTTTCAACTCAAAATTCAACACCTGGTATCCTTGCTTTGCTCTGCAACTGGCATTAGCAAATCAACGTTGATTTTAGCAGTTTGCTCCTACCTTTGCTTCACTCGGGACACTTCACTAGTGGCAATGTCTATTATCCCACACTGATGACTGCTAGGTGGTACGCTGCTGCTTAATCACACTGTCACCGATACCTCACGGTCTAAGGTGCATGCCCTTCAAAACACAGCAACTATTTTTCCAGAATAACATTAGTAATTTTAAACTTAAGTTATTCCAGTAACCAGCAAAGTGAGGGATGAAACTTTTCCAGATGCCTTAGTTATTTAGATACCTCAAGTCTGCCAGTGGAACAATGTATATGAATGGCATTCACCAGGACAAAAAAAAAAAAAAGGAACATCTTTAGTAATACTGCTGCATCAGTTATCTGGTGCTTGTAAACCTGCCTTCTCGACCTCTTGACAACAAGGGAAATCAGACATTTTCACAGCAGTGGAAGAACTTATACAATTCTGGTTTATGTAGAACTCCACTTCAGGCCCTAAGGAACTGCTTTTTCATTTTATTGTTGCCCTTTTCTCTTCACCCTGACCTGCCTCTGTATTCCCAAGTTGCTCAGCCTTTATCTCTACGTAAAGAGGGCAAAAGCCTGCTATTCGGTGCGCTATTCTGAAGGGGAATTCCTGTCACATGAACGCTCCAACATCGCTACAACCTGACAAGGATATCTCCCTGAAATATTATTACTGAGCACTCACTACATATTAAAATGTACTAAATGATGTGCTATCTGCAGAGGAGAGAGAAAACGAATAAAGGTCAATAATTACATTTTTAAAAGCCTGCAGCCTACAGGTCACCACGTGTGTGTTAAAGGTTGCAAAATCTTTCCGGAGTGGGTTGCTGTTACTGAGATAAAAAACCCTGAATACATATATACGTGTAAAGCCACAAGGTCAAACACATTACACGCTGCTCCTGGCACGTCAAAAACAAAATAAAGCTCCCAGAACTTAGGGATAACACGTACACAAGGTTTTGAGAGAACTTCTTTAGGCCTAACGTTGTAAAAGCAAGAGGACCTAAAAAGGATCAACTCCTAGGAGCAATTTTTGCATGGAAACTTAGTTTACCTGTCTATTTACCTGAAGATCCATGCTTCTTGCATTTATAATGTAGGTCTGCACTACTAGCATTGACAGTTCAAAGCTTTTGAAAATTTCACATGTTCAATACTTAGCTGGGAAGGAAAGTACATTTCCTTATAGGTTACTAGTCGAGGCTGACAAAACTACTTTACAAAAGGCTGTTGAATAAGCAGTCTAGTACAGATTTTCTCTTCCCTTTCAGCAGGGTGTTGGGAGCTGCTCTTTTTTGCCACTGGTTCTTACTGTTGCTGCAGTACTATGTATTGCTTCCAGAGTTGTTCTACATTTGCAATACAGCCCACACCTAAAACAAAACCAGCACCAACCATCCTGCTCACTCTAGTGGGCTCCGGATCACGAAAGCTTATATAGACTCCGTCTCCCAACTAGGGGATCAAGCTGGGATACAGCAAATCTTCACAAACCTCCACTGGATTCCCACCTGCGCTCATTTAATTCTGCAGCTTCTGGTCCTGAGTCCCACACAAACCGCTGCACACTACAGCCAGCACCAGGGATGTGGTGGAAACATCATGACCCAGTGTCATAAGCCATTCTTTTTACACAAATAGGATCCTAACTACCAACTGATTGTTAAAAGGGCACTTACCAAGGTTTATTAAGTACATACAGCATAAATCCATTTGGCATGTAATTAATTCAAAATTACATGAGCACTAAATGTGCAATTAACTCTGCGAGGAATGTTTAGGCCTTTAGCTGGCATTTACAGAGGAAGTTACAAGTTTATTAGCTAGCAATTTATTGCTAAAATACTGACAATTCATGAGTATGTTGATTGAAATCTAACTTACTATCACTATATTGTTATAGGGCAATTAAGGGT
Organism: Chroicocephalus ridibundus; assembly: GCF_963924245.1. Classification (NCBI taxonomy): domain Eukaryota; kingdom Metazoa; phylum Chordata; class Aves; order Charadriiformes; family Laridae; genus Chroicocephalus; species Chroicocephalus ridibundus. The sequence continues at coordinate 89,520,075 of NC_086287.1, forward strand.
CTAAACAACCCTTTCAAGTAAATTAAGAAACAATGGAAGTTTTATGCATTAAGAATGCTGTTAACCATACAACTAACAGGTCTTTTATTAAAGCCCAACAAGTGTGCTTTTCCCCAGCTTCAGCAACACGTTTCTAACCTCCAAGGAGACAGTAGGGATCTGCTGGCAAAATCCCACCACTATTGCCAGACAAATGTCGTGCAGGACATCATACAGTGGGTTTTAGCCCAGAAGCCACATTTTAGGGACTCTTCTAGTCAAAACCATAACATGAGAAAAGCTCAGCACAGATGCAGAAACAGAACGTAGTGAAAGAGAGAAAGGGTGCTACTGATCCCTTTGCCCGCGAAGTTCTCCCCTTGGGCCCAAGACTAGCAAATTATGTTTCCAGCTTAGAAGAGCACATTTACAGACATTCTGATGAATATGCTCCTCTGGCGCTACCAGCCCGGTGCCCAGCCACACCGTACGTATCAGCACCTCACTACGAGGTGCACACACACAGGAGAGGGCAGGAGTGCCCTCAGAAACTCAGGATCTGCAGAACAGATGGGTCTTTGGGGCTTTATTTAAGAACCATCACCATCAACACAACTCCAGCTCGAAAAAGAAACGCTGGTTTCCAAATCTGCCAAAAATTCAGATTCAGGCCCAAGCTTCATGGCCTGGCGCTCTTTTTATGTTGAACTGAATACTGAATCTGAGAATCCACAAGTTTCTTGAAAATACATGCTTAATATGAACTTGGAGACTAACCCCATAGTCCAAGACTATTACTCAAGTATACATACTTTCCTGGCAGGACATCCAGTTTATGATTACTCTTTTATCTCTGGAAAGCATAATCTGTCCATAGCAATGTCAACAGAGAGCCATCTGCAGCACATATTTTGCTTCCACTTATAACCTCCACTCTGTGATTCTTTTCTTGTGAACTAATAACCAGCTCCCATGCGCCAGTGCTTTATTGCGGTTGGATCATTGCACCCATTCTCTGCTGCAGTCATTGCATACCCTGGATTTCATATATAGAAGCCAATTCAAGCAAAATGAACAGATGACAATAGAGCAAGCTGCTCCCTTGCACCAGGCCTACGCAGAGTGGTCTTTTGCCACCTAAGATTTCAGTAGCATCGGGCTTCTCATTCTTTGGTTTGCTTTTCCCTCAACATGAAATTTTGTGCTATCAGTGAAAATTAATCCCTCTGCATTTTGCAGTAGAGCAAAAGGTTAGGAGGAACTGCAGAAAGAGGGGAGAGACAAACTGTTCCAAGATTATCTTTTAGAGCCGAGGGTCAGGATCTTTTAGAGGACTGAAACATTAGGGGAAAAAAAAATAAAAATTTTCTCACTGAGATCCTCCCAGTCAGAACGGGCAACATCTCACACTCCCCTTCTGTCAGCCAAATGGCACAAGGTGCCACAGCTCCTCTGAGGCCACCTCCATCTGACATCCCACATCAAGGATAGATGCTGGGCCAGTTGCTCCAGAACACCTCAGGGTGCACTTCACTCCCCAGAGGGGCTTCACCACCTCTGCAGCATGGCTGCAGTCCTCTGTAGGATATATTACCCATAATACAGTGTTTTCCACATATTCTGTATTACAATTTTTTTTTTGTAGCAACATATAAACTGCATTTGAAAAGCCACAGATGCACTGTTTAGCTTGGTAAAATAATATTTCGGGTTGAGTTGCAATAACTCTGGTTCTGTTGCATGGTCAGGTGCTGACCATCTGATAGTGACCTGCGAAAGGCTCCAGGGATGCACAGTATTTAAAATCTGCAGAGGACAGAACTGGAGCTGAAGGCTTTGAGCACAGAGCAGTCAAAATGGAACGATTATACTTAAAAATTGAATATGCATCCTCCTCTTCTACTGAAATCCATGATTAAATCTAACACTGAGGAAAACAAGGCAAAAGAAGGAAATGTGTTTGTTGATTTTTATCAGTTTCTTTACATTTCAATATTTTGGACGAGGTTTGGTTGGTTGGTTTTTAAGAAGCTTCACCTTTTGCCTTGCTCGGGGAATTTAGAGTTAAATGTAACTTACAGAATCCAAGGGCTGCAGCAACTGTTAGCGTTTCTCTTTAGAAAATCTGAATGCAAATGTTACAGGTGACATTACTTTGAAGTTCTATTCTTAGTTCTCCAGTAGATGTTTAATGACATCAGAAAACATTATCCAAGGCAATACAATTAAGCCTACTCTAAAATCCCTGAACAAAAGATGTCCAGCACTGAGCGCACATGCCCAGGATGGAGTAAGCTGTCAGATGCCCACACTTACCTACGTGTCGGTGGGGGGCAATTCTGAGCCGACTCAGATTTTACCTTACTTAAAGTTGACCTCACTGTGGACACCATCAGTGTCTTTCTGGGTGTTCACGCATGGATTAATCTCTCTCAATTTTTAAAGTAATAAATTAGCAGTTACAGGGCTAACTTAATAACCAGAGACCCCCAGATAATGAGAGTTACAGACAGAGGCTGTGCTGGTACCACAGAAATAACAGGACTATATACCACACAGCTTCAACCACAGAGTACTTTCCCTGCCCGGGACTCTGAAGAGGAGATTGCGGAGCAGACCAGTGGGAGACACAAACTGTGGTACTGTCCTAGCAATTTCCAGTTCCTCTTTAAATACCATCTTGCCCATTTATGTTGGATTTTCACTGTAAAATGACGTTGAAGCACATTAGACGTTGGGAGGGAGGTTTAATCCCGGGTTGCTGATGATATTTTACCCGGAGTCCATATCACGCTTTGAGTAGCCGTACACCAGAACAAATAGTCTCTGCTGAGCTTTTGTTTTACATATTAATGCTGCTAATTTACATGCAATCTTCATTCAATCCTGGCCAGGCCCTATTTTCTCAACCTCCACCTGTTCCTAAGCCACAGGGCATTCGTCTCCAATCTAGATTGATGGAACAGTGGGGGGAAAGTTGATGGGGTTGTTCCATGGAGATGCCAAACCCTGGAAGATGCTGAAGAGGGGTTTATATGCACAAATATATTCACGAACAACAACAAGAGAGCAGGATTTACTGGTGCCTGCCACTGAGTCCTGAGTTATGATGAGGACTGTGTCAGTTGAGCTATTTTCAATGTTCTTTTGTTTAGGGTTGATTAGAAGCTCAGTCTGAACCGTGCAGCTCCCACTGGCAGCCTGATAAATACAGGCACAGCAGCTTTGTTGATTGTCCTACTCTCCTCTCCCTTTCACTCCCTCTCCTTAAAAATGCATTTCCAAAACTGCTCTATTCATTCTATAGTCAGGCCACCAAAGGAAATCAGAATTTACTGGAAGGCCTTTAGTTTTCAGAAGGCTATTTAGGGAAAGTAAGAGGAAAAAAATCCCTTGGGAAAATCTCATCTGACAAAAACACAGTGCATTCAGAAAAAGAAAAATCAAATACAAACATTAGGCATGAATATACCAACATGCCACTAAATAAAAATAATCCTTAGAGCTTACACAGAGCTTTTTGACTCCACAAAGCAAACATTAACCAATTAGTTAAAGCTAAAACACAAGCGCTAAGGTCAGCTATGCACTAAGCTGCTGCTCTGTAAATCTGAACTAAGTCCATAGACTTAAATCATCGTGCTTTGGATTTCCAGTAGCACGTCTGACAGCAGAGCCTGGCCAACTGATTAAACGCAAAAGATGTTCTAAACGTCCAAAAGCCACTTTTCGTGAGCGTGTACATGAACTAGAACATGTTCTAGCCACTAGAACTTGGCTACATAGGTTTCTTCGGCAGATGTTCAGGTATTCAGCATGAGTTTTCCACTACCCCTTTTCACTAAATTTTCTAGTGAATAATACTTCTGGAATTTGATCACGCACAAAAATTCTTAAGCAAATACCAATGTTTTTAGAGTATCCACTGCACCATCCCTGTCCCCCTCAGCAGCTCTTTGGAGCAAGCAATTTCTTTTAAGCTCAAAGCTTCGTAGAGCTAGTAGGAGAAAAAAAATCTCCAAAGCAGCTTACTGAACTTTGAAGTTTTCCGGCTCTAAAACAAACAGGCTTCTATCTCTTTAAATCTGCTTCCTCATAACCACAAACATGTATGTTTTTCATAAAGCTCTGGAAATTGTACTGGGCCCAAGGGAAGGTACCAAGTGGAAACCCTGATATCTTGAGATTAGAACTCTACTAGTCCTGAGGTACAATGTGCTGTTTGTAACAATTATAATAATACACCTGTACTACCATTGTCAGTGTGGAGTAGCCACATGGGGTCTCATTAGTATTGTATTAGGACTGCATGGGGAAACGGATAATGGCCCATAATGAAAAATGCCAAATTTTCTATATAATAAAAATGAACTTGATTAATGAAAATCACTTTCAGGGAAAGAGTTACAGCGTTGTTAGAAATAAAAAATGATGTATTAATCCGACACTCTTACAGATGGTCCCAACCTCCTGACAACTGCTATTCATTTGAGATGCTATTAGCATGCATAATTATGCTAATTAAGTTGTAATTAAGCACCAATTCTTCAGAGGGCTTTTTTTGTCTATCATTTAATACAACTCAGCTTCAAAGGGTGCTTAAAGCTTTACACAGTGTTTCATGAGAAAGGGGTTCCCAAGTTTCTTAGTAAAGATGCAGCAGCTGAGCTATGGAATAGGGCCTGTAATCTTTGTTTTGGTTAAAGGGAAACCAGTAAATTGAAGCAGGGTCTGCCAATTGTTGATAAAATAATTAACACTTTCTGCTAAAATAGCACAGTTCATACCAGGACAATTATGAAAAGGAGAAAAGTGGTATAATTACCAATGGAGCCAACACCAGTGGCCTATTATGGCTGCTACCCCCTAATTTGAAAAAAATAATTCATTGAAAAGTAGATTCCCGTAAATAATAATAATGGTCCTGATTCGGATACTCTTACTCGTATTGTATACGGTCCCTCATTCCAAGACTACTCCTGCAGGCCTAATTTAAATAACAGGGCAAATTGCATCAGCTCAATTTAAATTGATCTGAAAATCAATTTAATTAAACCAGGGCCAATCTCAGTGTGAACACTACTGCTTCATTTTAACTTACACCTGTTTCCAATTGATCAAGGATTTGATCCAGTAAAGGAGCTGAGATAAAACCACTCTTATTTCAGGATTTCCACTGTTTTAATGCAACTTTCCTGTTTAAACGAGGTTAAGTCACAAGCAAAAAAATAATAATCCTTTTTGACAGCTTATTTCTAACATTTTTATTCAAACATTTATTAAAATGAGAGAATTCTCTTAAAAGCCAGCAGAAACCCAAGCCTCTGTTTGCAATTGCTGGCAAATCCTTTCCTCCTTTTTGGAACAGGACCGGGCAGCATTGTGAAAGCCATATTCTTACAGTTCCCCTTCTCCCTTTTTCTAGCACAGTAGATCTGTACTGTACTCCTATTTGGGCAAAACTCTACTGTCACATTAAGCCAAAGGAAGATTTTTATTTTTAACTGATTCAGCTGATTTCTTGTCTTGTGAACAGAGCTGAAATGGCAAACAGCTTATTGAAGAAAAAAAAAAAGACTCATGATAAAATATTAAACTATGTGCTGTACGTGCAAGTTGACATTGTGAGTATCCAGGCTTGGCCAATTTCCTGGGACCCAAACATTTGGCTCTAATCCTCATTTAAACAGCCTACAGGACCAAATAATTTTGCTTTCTCTTTACTACAGCCCCCATCCCAAACATTAAATGCATTACCAATAAAACCTAAAGCAATGTGGTATTATTTGCCTCACATGGAATACTAAGCGATATATATAAAAGCATATAAATATTTTTTTAAGCAAATGGGGAACATGCACTGTAAAATCAAAAGTCTCTGCACTAATCTTCGGATAAACACAACTGGTTGCTGTTAAGAAAATGGCCCAGAGGGGATTATCTAAAACACTGTTATGCTGCTGACAACTTGGCTGTCTCTTTTTTTATTATTTTATTATATTCTTATTCAGTGCTCTACTCTATCATCTGCTGTAATTTCAGATTGGTCTTTACTTCTCAGTTAATTCAAGTTCTCAAACACTGGCAGGATCGTTTGTTTGGCTCAGATTTCAATTAAAGACGTAAAAAGGAGAAAAGCCCGCTTTTTCTGACAGGGATGTTTTTAACATTTGGGGTCCTCAGAAATGAAAAAGCAAATTGAAGGCAGAGGGTTTGACTCTCTGTCTGAGAACCACCAACTAAATTTTAAAAGCAGACTGGGCTGCTTTGAACACAACTGATAAAACCCACTTAGCCAGATGCCAACCAGAAATCCCTTGAACAATGTCTAGAGCCCAATTATCAGATTCCTGCATGAGCAAGTTCATAGGCAAAATGCGCGTGATTTCCATATGCATTTTTCCATTCCCATCTATGCAATCCTTGTAGGGTCAGCTGCAGACTGAACCTTGTTGCAAGTTGGTTACACATACAGGCTCACATGGGTTAATGCCTAACATCAGACCCTGTGCACTTACTTTTGTTCAAAAGCAAATAGGGGCACTTAAAATGACTATAGGAAAAGCCACTGAAACAGCAGAAGATGGGCATGTTGGGCAGTTTAGCCCTAATTATTCAATATTTCGCTAAACGAAACACCTACTTAAAAAACAACACTGATTCATGCCATGCTAAATACAAACATGGGCACATCATCTCAAGCCTGCAACCCCGTAATTCAGTATGTTCCAAGTATCTCTCATTGTAAGGCATGATTAGAATTTACAGTGTGATTACAAAAAACATCTCTGGCAGGACATCCAGCACCAGGACCTTTCAAAGTCTTTTTCCTGCCGGGCCAAAAATCTCAGGGTCCGTCCCCAGATGTTTTCTTCATCTGTTCATCCATATAATCACTTTCCTGGATTCGCCCTGCTGGCACTGACTTCCTACAGGTCACTTGTAATCTATACCAAGGAGGATATGTAGGATTTCTTGAACTTTCCCCATTGCTCTGAAATGCATTGGCAGTAACCAACACAATGTAGCAGGAACCATGTTGTACAAATGTCCCAGCCTCAGACAGTCAGTGCTTCCTCAAAGGTCTGTGTGACCCCAGCTTGCTGTAAAGTCACCTGGCCTTCAGACAGCCCTGAACAAGGTTCCAGGTGAAGACCGTCAATCCCCATCGCCCCAGGAAAAAACAGGACTCTGAATTGTCTCCTGCCAGACGACTACAGGCTCATGACTCCCTGCACTGGTATTTCAGCAAATCTTAACAAGGTGGTTCTTACCAGGGGTTATTGGGAACCACAACACCTGAACTTTAAGACCTTTGGCAAGATTCCATAGAGTTCGTTTCCTCCTTGTGCAAAGCACAGGCCACACGCAAACTGTCATCCAGCCTGGCACTGCACATCAGACCGGAATTCCATGCTGGAACAGGACATTTACCAAGTCTGCCTATTGAGACCTCCACCAGCAATAACGGATTAGAGCCATCAATAAAGTTTTACCGCGTGCTTCTCTGCACCTTTAGACACATGTTATTTTCAGCATTGGTTTAAGTTAACATCATCTACAAAAGAAGGACATACAATACGCGTGATATGTGCCCAAATGGAATAGAATATAGCAACGAATGTTTGAAAGCTTTTAATTCAAAATACTTTGTGCATTTGTTTTCAGTCTGCTTTATGTCAGCCGTATTGAAAACTACCCAAACTACAAGGAGCTAGTTCAAAGACAACAAATGCAGGCTGTTCTTTCAATGCAGATTGTATTAAAGGAATCATGTGTTCTCTGAATGTCAACCAACCATTGAGTATTGGCAAAAAGCAATTTCTTTAATAGCAAGGTTAATTGAAATACCATTGAAAGCTGATTTCTATTGTACAATCGAAATTAGTGGCTTCATCTGAAAAATCCAATTGGCATTGAAAAAGGTTGCTAGCTGATCATAAAACGATGAGAAGAATGGTGGCTGGTGGAGTGAACTCATGGACAGAGAAAAAGAACATGCAGGTTATGCTCCGGTTCCATTGCTGCACGACTTTTCCTCTCAAAGGCCCTTTTCGACCCATTAAGGACTTTGAGACATTTGGGTCAACTGTTAAACATGAATATCCTCTACGGCAAGAAAATTATAATTAATATTTGAGTCAATCATGAACTTACTAAAAGTTTTAGAAAATCACAGGAGATTTTAGATTCCCAAGCACTGGGGAAGCATATCTTCAAAATTCAGCAGTCTAGGTGAAGAAAATGAAGCAGACTCAGCTGCACGTAACGAGCCCCTTTGTCTTCCTTTCCTTGCTGTAAGTATAGTATTTGGTTTTAGTGGTACCTGTACGATTCAAACACTATCCTACTCTTCTTACACTATAATAAGAGTTTCCAAAAGCAAGATGTAAAAAGATTGGTATGAATTTGGAGTTTGTAATCAAATCTGAAACTAACAGACATTTTTCCTCCAGGATTTTGGTTACATATATGAAAACAGAATCTCTAAGAGGTGCCTGATCCAAAGCCCAAAGTCAATGGCAGTCTTTCCATTGCCCTCACCGGGGTTTAGATCAGGCCTGTAGTGTCCATTTGTCCCTGGTTTAGGCAAGAACAAATGACACTTTCAACCCACTGTAGAATTCTAACCTCCAGGCTCAATCTGAAAATGAAGTAGTAAACAAAAAAATACCAAAATTCCGATCCAAGTCTAACTCATATCTCAAAAAGAAGTAAAAATGGGATTCCATGTAATCTGTTAACCCATCCTTCATGAAAGAATCTTCTCTTGACTATACTTAATAAAAAAAACAAACAAACTAAAACAAAACCACAATTCAATTGGCTTTTTTTGAAGAACAAATGGAAAACAATCCAGAGGCTGCTTCCTTCCCTCCCCACTAGTGCAAGAAAAACAGTGAGAAATGATCTTTCGTTCTGTAGCAAAGTCAAAAAGCATCACAGCCCATATTGTACAGAGTGTGACACTTCGAAATCAGGCCTCGGCAGTAGTAAATTCCTATGAAGATGACATAAAGGAACGCAAGTTGAGAGGAAAAGTTTGTAAGTATCCCTTCCACCGAAATTTCATCCCCATGTAGTAGAAATCTAGAGTGATTAAAAGTGATTCAACTTTAGAAACAGAATGGGATGCTTTTTAGTGACTCATTTGGGGGCTGCCAGACTCCTGCAGAAGACACCTGGGATTGTTTTTCAAGAATAAAACACTGATGTCCCTATTGTCAGACTCTATCTTAGTACTGACATTTGGTTTTTCTCATGGGAGAGAATTTTTTCCAGTAATGCACCCAGTTTTTCATGAAGCACAGAATAGGTGACATTAATATTTACTTTTAGCAAAACAACAACTCCGATGCTGTTTTGCGTTTCATTTCCTAACACTGTTCAATAAGATTAACACTCATCCACTGCAAAGTTTGTTCACATTTAAGCCAGAATGAATTTTACTCAGCAGAGCAATAGGCCCTGCATACAAATAAAGCCCTTACATTTTTTGATTAATGTTATTTCATGCTCCCAGGAGACAGGGACAGTATCACATGAGAAACTGGGAAAGTCCTAGTAAAACTAGAACATATGGTTACTGTAAATAATAGAAATGCACACACTGGGGGAAAAAAAAGTTTCATAGGAATTGCATCCAGAAAAATGCTTTTGCCCACACCTTTCTAGGACAGGTTCTCTCAAGGACACCTTCTAGAAGAGCAACCAGTCTTCAGATTTCCAAAGCAATGGTGTTTCTACCACCTCTTCTGATAGACTGGATTTATGAGCTCCTTCCACACGCTCACTCCACTGCTGTTTCCTCTTTTCAGTCCATTACCGCTTCAGTAATCACAAACTATCTGAACAATCCTCAAACAAGAATCCAAACACGTGCTTTGTTCAGATACTGGCAGGACGGAGCACAGTCAGGCTGTCATGGTATCGAATACGTACCGTCCGTGGATCCCTTCAGTTCAGCCCCTGCTTGAGGAGACTGGCAGTTGTGCAGTGTTACCCTAATGGATAAGAGAATCATTTCTACGGCTTGCATTCCAAAAGCACTCTCAGCTAGTTTTTGGGCTCTGAAAAATCAGGATTACTAATTCCTCCATTGCTCATTTGCCTTCTTGTCAGATCCTGGGCTAATTACTTAAAATCTACAACTTCAGTCTCTTCATCTATACAATAGAGTCACTGATAACCATCGTGAATGATCACAATTCTTTTTTAAATCAAATTTCAATAGTTTTAACCTACATACTGACAGATCCTCGTATTTCTTTTCACCAAATAAAGTATTTTGGTGCTATCCTGCCTCCTTTTTAAAGGATATTCCTTACATGAGTCCTTTATCTTCTAATTAACTCTTGCTGGTAAAGCACATTACACTCCTCAGATAAGTCCCACATAAATTCAAAGAACTAAATATTTGGTTTCCTTTTTTAGATTATTCGAAACATTATAATCCTTAGCCATACAGAGGCATAGCAGTTCTACCATGTTTCCAAAGCAGACAGTCGTCTAGATTCTCATTTTATTTATTTATATTTGCACACCAAATAGGAAAAAGAAACCAGAATAAACACTGCTAAGGGATCCTGACAAAGAAAGGGAGTCGATTGAGTGATCCACAGAGAAAGCTCCTAACCATGCCTGCTACTTGACCTAGAATTAGCAAAACAGCCAAGTTTAAGAGTAAAGTTTCCTCAATGCAGAAAAGAAAAAAATAAAGAAAAAAATAAAGAAAAAAAAACCCTACACCCTTCTTTTCTCAGTCAGTCCTTCAAGGAAAATCCTGAAGCCAGAATAAAGTTTGCACAGGGTTTTAGTTACAGTTAATGTATAAGCCAACAATGTTTACTCAATATTATATAGGCTTTGCAACACACCACGGCAGTAAATTAGCTTGATATATTAGCTCTGTGCTGAGAAAATGAGACTGTCTCTGAGATCTGTAAAGCACTGCAAGTATTTCCCCTATGGTACAAAGATGAGTTCAGGTCACAGCAATAAAATCTAGGCCAACGTGCCGTGCTGCACACAGGAGAAAAACAAGCCCTAGGATCCTTGCTGCCCTCACGTACACACATGAGAAACATCCACTGACCACCACAGTGGCAACATTTGCCAAGCATAAGGATAGGCCGCCGCCTTCTTTTCACCCCTATACCTACCCCAAGACAGTTAGCTACGGAGAAAAACAGCTTTACCCTGTTCCTGTTCTTTCTCTTCCTTCTGATTTCCCTTAAAGATAATTTTCTTCTGAAATTAAAAAAAAAGAAATAATAAATCAGTCTGTAACAGGAAAGAAGGATTAAGGGCAGTAAGCTCATTTCAAGCATCTCTTATTTTCTTGGCCGTGTCTTTCCACCTCAAGTTGCTTAGAACAGACCTGTTCTGCTCATCACCAACGCTTCCAGTCAGTCACATGCTTGCTTAAAGGTAAACAACAAAATGAAGCTGAGGAGTCAGGGTCTTTACATTCATTTCTGATGGAAATGAAAACATTCTGGCACCTGGCCTACGTACCAGCTGCCTGCTACAGGGATACCATCCAGAAGTGCTAAAGCTACTCAGCCATTCCCACGTTCTGTTCTTCCATATACCCATTTGCAAGATGGGAAAGTAACGTTTCCTTGGTGCACAAGAACACTAAGAATCTTAAAATAGAAGTATTTGTCAAGTGGTTTGAATTATTGGGCAGCAGGTATTCTGTAACAGCCGAGTACTCTTAGCAAAGCTACAATTTAAAGTAGGTCCCTACTTGCCGTGGGACCCTTGTGTTACCTTCCTTTTTCAGGCTCGTGGTTTGTCATTTAGGTGTAACTTGATGAATGAAGGAACAGCTAGCTGTTCATTTAAAATCCAAGACCTTGGACTGAACAATCACTTACCTCTACAGTTTAACCAGAAGAAAGAAAACATTATAACAAAATCAAACACCAGTCACGTGGTGCTCGCTATTGTACAACGATAACAGAGCAAACAAAAAAGATATCTAGAAGGATATCCAAGTACTACAGCTTCCAAGAGGTAAACTACATATTTCGCCAAACTGACATCTTTTCCATTGGTAGACTATCTCTGACACCACGATAACTAACTGCAGAATAAAGCTATTTGACTGCAGGCTCGAGAATTTTTAATTGCTTCTAGGACATGGTGTGGGTGAATCCTACATTTGACAGTTGATGAGTGTTTTATTACATTTTGAAGTACTATATATATTATCTCACGAGCCTGGTGTCCTGAGGGGAAGAAGTGTGTGCAATACAGGTATTTAAGATTACCATTCAAACATAAAACCTTTACAATGACACTGCTATCTTCAGCAAAAGCATGCAATGTTTTGATTGTATCATATTGAAAGCTATGGTTAGCAAGGTTGTAATAGCTCCCGTTTGAATACAGAATTCAAAATGTGCATCTGCTGAACAAATAAATGCTGCTGGATTCTTCCACATTGGTGTAGCATGAACTTGGTAAATACCAGCACAGTATTCTCCAGGTACAGAAATTTTACTGAAGTTTGGTTAGTGATTTAAACAGGTGATGAAGCACCTAAGTCAAAACGATCTACCTTTTTGTTCATACTTTAAATCACGATTTCAGCCTGATTTTTTACATTTGTTTTAAGCTTACCCACTCTCCACCTTCCAGTCTATACACTTTATTGGTTTTATTGAAAAATATCTTAGTGTGATGTGATGGAATGTAGATGCTACAGCATGAATATCAAAGCTGGTTAAGTGTGGACATTTTTTAAATGGTAAAAATAAAAACTGACTAGAGTGTGGAGCTGAAAACAGAAACAATGGAAAATTAAACACTTGGGTTTTTTTTATAATTTTCAAGTAAAAAAATATTTATAAATAACGTCTCCATTGATGGAAACAAACATTGCTATCAAATAACTCAATACTCAGTATAACAGCAGGACACCATGGTCAATTGGCACAAGTTAGCTATGCTGTCCTATACTAAAGTCAGGACTAATTAATTGTCTTCCCATTTTCCACATCTGGTACAGTCACGATAGGAATTCCAAGAGTCTCACAGAGGTTTTCAGAATGGCAGAGGATTGCAACAATCAGTGCAAGACCAGGATTTTTCTGGGTGCAGCTTTGGTTCCCACTGAAGTCAGTGGTTGATAAGGACGCTCCTCTCTTCAGATGAATGGTTTTGAAAACAGAAGTTGAGATGACTATGACTCTGACAGGTCTGAGTATCAGATACATGTGGATCTTGTTAATGATAGCAAATAAGTCTCGGTGGCTAAAACTAAAACCATGTGTCGTGAGGTCTTACCAGCATATGAAACACTATAATCTGGGACACCATTCTTTTCATAGTCTGACCCTGAGCTGCGCTCTTTTTTTGGTACTATTTGTACACCTGTCCTGGTAAAAATTTATTGCCTAGTCATTATTTTAAGCCATCAGCACTGCTCGGTGAGAGGGTTAAAACCCATTAACACAATATGAATAGTACCAGTGCTAACAGCCTCCTATCTTTTTCATCAGTAGAGAAGATACCAGATCTGCTGTTTAAGGCAAATTGGAGTTATTGAGGAAAAATAAGCTCCTGCCCTAAAACAAGACTTAAACGCCTAAGCAAATAAGTTTAGAGCTCAAGAAGGAGACAGAAAGGGGTGACTAGAACATTAGCTAAACATCCCAGAAACGGTCACCCAAAACTAGACTGGAGGCTGTATTTCTTCCTGACAAGGCTTACCGTGACAGCACTAAGCTAGTAGGTGCCAAGTGTACTCTCTTAAAGATCATGCACAGAAAGCTTCTGCGTGCTTGGGTGTTATAAGCTGACCTTAACCAAGTCTTCCTCACAAATCACAGGGTAGAGCAGCGGCAAGTAAACTTACCTTCTCCATTCAAAGTTGACGAGAAAGTCTCACCAATACTAGTATAAAGCCAAAAACGCATTCAGAAAAAAAGAGAATTCATGAACTATAATCCCTGCAAATACATTTGTGACTGGGAAAAACTGGTTGGGGAACAAACAAAAAAACCCAACCCTAAAATGAAGTAATCACCTTTTTCTTGTAGTTCTGGGATGTTTAGTATTTGAGTTCAGTTGATCACACTATGTTACAAGGTCCACAGAACTTCTTTCTGCAAAGAAATTAATATGCTTTTCAGTTTACTACATTCTGGTTCCTCAAAAATATATGCAAAGGATAGTTTTGTACAAAATTGCTCCCTGGCATGGGAGAGGAGCAAGTCTTCTCAAATGTTCCAGTTGCCATTCACTTTTGGAATTAACACAGATGGAATGGGAACAGCAAATTCCCACTTGTATTTTCATGTATATTATTTTCATATGAAAATAAGCCGTAGCCTAACTCTTACTTTAAAGGGCACCACACATGTCCACAGAGGACATCAGTGTGATATATTTGGCCTTCACGCTTGAAATTACCCCACTAACCCCTTCATACAGGCAAACCCACAGAATGACCTCCTTAGTGATATGTATAGACGGTCTGAGTAGACTAGGTCGAACTCTGCACTTCTTGCAATTAATAGCAAAATTGTTACAGACATCAATGACTGTCCAACAGCCCTTGTTTTGTTAATTAGAGGATTCATCGCTATAGGATCAAAACAAAATGCTCTGCTCCCATTGAAATGGATGGGATTGGAAAACATTCAACATACTCTGGACACTCTGGCCCTTCCCAAAGTACCACTCCCTCGACCCCTTTTTTTCCTTGATGTTTAGCAATCCACACACACGACAACTCGTATCGTTACAGATTTCTTAATAAGTACATAGGAATAAATGGATCTTTGCTCATTAAATGCTGGGATACAGGAATAGTACATTCATAGTTTGTTTTTCTCTAAGTTGTAAACATCCACAAAGGGAAAGCTTTTATTTAGCTTGCATGCCGGTGGACTGGTTAGATACTCCCAGGTTAGCACTCCCCACCTTGTGCTCCCATCCGCTCTCTGCAGTCTCCATGAAACCTGAACGGCAGTCCAGATCCAGGAGAGGAAACCTGATTGCCCCTTTTATGTCTTTCATGTGCAGTCCCCATGGCAAGCATAAGCCAAGCGACGCAGATTGTAACACCTAGCTTACCGTGGCTTTGGAGAAGGTAAGATGATGTACATCTCCATTAACCACAGCACAGCTGTACCTACTTCGGATTTCACATTTATATTGCACTAGTATCCAGAGACCTCTGAGAGGCCCCTCTCCGGCTCTCAAACTAACCTGAAGTATTTTAGGTAGATGTTACTGGAAATAGGTTTTCCATTTGCCTAATAGTATCTTCTGTTCTATAGTTACTTTGAAGTGTTCATAAAAACTGAGACTTACAGAATATTGATATTATTATGCAATCACATAATCATTCTCTGGTTCTAAGCTACATTTTTCCTTGACTATATAAACAACAATAATAATTTATCAAATGACTACTGCTTCCATGCTTACAACTAATTTTACATATAGCATTCAGGGCAAGCTTCAGTTATAACTTTTTAACCTATTTTTATGTGCTTTATGTACCTTTTTTTAATGTACACTTTAAGTCATGTTACCAACGAGTATATTGAAGATGGCAGATACTACAAGGGCAAAGGCCACTGAAAAAGAGGACATTAAGTTTAACATCCTTTTGAGGGAATCTGCTTAATTAAAAATGGTCTTTGTTACATGACGTTGCATAAAATATCATTTCAATGGAGTACTTGGGGTAACTTTCCCTGACTGTGACAGTGCTGCCAAAATCTAATTAGAGATTCTTCTAGTCATATATATCAATGTTATTGTCTGTCAGGCAGCCACAATATATCATGCTTAAGTGGTTTTTTAACTGTCTAAATCAGTCTGTCTAAACAACATAAAATAGGAAACAAATCAAAAGACCAGTTAAAATCATGAAAGTGACATGTATTTATTATAAAATACCATTTGTTGTATTAATCGGTTTAATGGCAGGGAGATGGAGCCAGGTGTGTCAGAGTAGTGATTTTCTGCACAAGAAGATGATGTTAGTGCTAATATAAGAGACAACACTCTCCAACCTTTGTAACTAATAGGAGTCAATGGGCTTTGCCATGTTTCATCAACATTCCAGCATGGTTTTAAGGGGCAGTAGCTGTCACAGTACCAGGCCTTCGATGCGCTACAAAACACAGTCTTAGGAATCATCACGTACGTGTTACGGTGCCAGCCAGACGTCACCCCAGCCACGGGAGAAGCCGCATGCCACGAATCTTCAAGAACTGCCAGGCAGTTGCGTGCACACCCCATGGCCAGCACAGCGAGCCCAGCACAATATAACACCACCGCCTTTATTTTAAACCCTTTTGTTCTTGACTTCCAAATCTTTAATTTTAAACTATTATTTCCTTTTTAAAGTTATGCTTTAATCAAGTACTAACCGACCATCCCTGCTGCTACTCCGAGGGATGATTTACATTGAACACAGACCCACAAATACCATTGACTTAGACATAAAGACCATCTGCGGGAGGAAACCATGATCAACCTACCACCTAGAATCAGGCTGCCAGTCATTGACACGGTGTTTCACTCAAACAGTCACAGCGAGGAAGAATTTTGGTTCCTGAAACTGAAAACTAAGCGGTTATCAGGCTGGAAAGCCTGTATTTTAAAGGAACACATTCATTCTTATGCAATGACATGTCATGAATTTTGCATGAGGCATAGCACTTGGTGTCAGAAATTATATCAGCTCCAGCTAGGGGGACAATGATACATATGTTTGTACAAAACACATAATATGTTTTATTTAAAGTGTGCCATAAATATTTTTGCCCTGAAGCAGGGTTTAAAATGAGCTCCGTAAGGTGTCATAACAAAATGTATGTTCTGAAAGTAGAAAGAGGTGCATCTATTCCTAAATGTCTAACTTCATCTGAAAAAAATTGCTGGATATTCCCTGATAAAGCTGCCACTCCATTCCGAGATGGCTGATACTAATAGTAAAACATACAAGGCCACGTTTTCTGTCACGGCTCACAATTTATGCATCAAACCTTTCCTCCCTCAAGAGCCTGAAGAAAGCAGCGCAGTGAGAAAAAGCAGCAAATCACACCGCAGATTACAGACGCATGACATTCAGTGCTATCCAGTGTGAGAAAAATAAAGTTAATAGCCTGGTCTACAAGGAAAGAGGGTCTTAGCAACAGCAACGGCAAACACGTTGGCAGGTCCCACCACCTACCCACACGAACCCTTGCTGCTCATCAGGGTTGCTGTATCTGGGCCAGACCTGGACGTAGCTAACCAGCGTCTCAACAGGAAACGGTCCTTGTCTCTGCTCTGCTCACTGCTGCCTCCGAGTACATATTGCAACTGTATTTATGGCCTTGCTCAAGCAGATCACGGAGAACGTGGATCCTGGAATTGCTCTCCATTATGGGGCACAGAATATATAGCCGGCTTGTGGATTTGTATCATTACTGTAAATTTGTTCAGCAGAGTGATTAAAAAGAGTAATTCAACCACTGAGACATCACATCTATTTACAGTACTTAGCTATGTCTAGGTAGATCACTGGTTGAGCAAGGAGACTGCGTTGCTTTCTTCAGCTCTGGGGTGCTATTTGGATTTGTATGGACGTACACACACAAATACACACATGCAATGAGCAAAGCAGGAAACAAAGCCAAAATAGCTCAAGGCAGCCTGCCATTTGAGTTGCACTCCATTTAACACTAAGTCACTCTTAATAAATCAGAATTGTCTGTCTCCTTTCTCCAAGAAACAGTTTTAAATGATTCCAAAATCTCAATCCAGTAACTAACCCTGCGACAGCAAACTGCACAAGGCAGACAGTCTCTGCGCTTCCTAGTCCCTAAGAAAAATTAAAGCAAACACTGAATGTGGAAAAGCAAAATAAGTCCACAATAGGATGTGACAAGGATAACATTTGGGAAATATTACTGTGTTCACAGTTGTAGATGAGGCCAGACTTAAAACTGGGGCCAACCATCTCTTCCTAGGTGTCCATTTTTCAACACGTGTGCAGGTTTCACAAACTGAGTAAAATCAGCAAGAGCCACAGGTTTCATGCTGCTGATCTCAACCTCTTCTACCACCGAGGGAGGCCTAGGTGTCACTTAAGATATAGAGCTACCAAAAGAGCACCAGAAATCAATGATGGATTCTAAAAAGCTATGGATGGGCTTGCATTTTTCATTAATGAAACGGCTTAGAAATGCTCTCATATTATACGTGTCCCCAGCCAATAAGTGTTTGCCTGAGCCAGAATTATCTGGTTACCCAGGCATTAGAAATAGAAGCATTTTGTTCACAGTCATTTGGAATGACTTACCAGTCATTTGCTGGTAGGTGGGAGGTTAAGTTCAGACCTGCTGTCCTGAACATAAGAGCATACAAAACCACCGATGCGAGAAGCAGCCACAATTTGCATTAAGGAAAATTACAAATTTAAAAAAAAGACAAAAACAACTTCAAAAACCTAGGACAAAATACTGATCTGAAAAAAGAACCATATACAGAAACTAGAGAGGCTGAATCAAATCCTTCCATGCTCATCCTTGCCCACAGAGTGAAAATTATGGGAACACACCATAGAGTACAATAGATCTGTCCTATTTAATACAAGGAGAAAAAAACCCCCAGTTTTTAAAGCATAGGAGGTAGTAGAAAGAAGGAAGACTCTCCATTTTGACATGCAGCATTCCCATTAATTCTGCACCATCTTCTGTTAAATCGATGGCAGCCTTCTCATTGACCTCGGTAGAGGTTGGACTGGACCCACAGGGGAATCAATCCCATAGGTAGTAAAACAAATGAAGGCGATGGATTTCTTCATGAGCTAGTCACCAATAGAATTAAGCCAGTCAAATAAAATCAGATAATGATTTAAAATTCAAAATAAAGTCGTCTTTCTCCTTAGCCCACACTTGTCTTCCTCGCATATATAGACGTCCAGGATCCGAGCCAGCCACATTCAGTGCAAGGAATCTAAACACTACAATCCCTGTATTTTTATGTTAGCCAACCTAACAACACTTGGTCTAGGTGGAGACTAACTGAATAAAATAAATATTCACAACATTGGGAATTGGAGCTCAGACAGGTCTTTAAAAAAACCCAACTTGTATTTGTATTTTTGATGTGCAACCTAATTAGACCAGAGCATCTTTAATTAAGTGTGTCAGCCCCAGTGGAAGCCACAGAGTTCAACACTAATAAAGCTGATAAGGTTTTTATTTTTCAGACTTAGTTTATTTAATGCCTCATCCATGTTAAGCCAATCTGTAACATATGGGCAGTTCTCCCACTATGGATTTATCGTTTGGGTGTTTCTTTTTGTGAATTAATGCAATCAAACTCCTGCCAGTGTTAATTATTTTTCTCCAAGAGCAAATCCCAGAATTGAAAATACACACACCTGTTATTTGCTGCATAAGCCATAGCACAACAACCAAAAAATAATTTCAGAAATGCTAAGAGAACACAGAATGTTTCTGGATTGTATAAGAGAGATTTGGAAAAAGTTCAAGAATGTAATATTTATATTTCTGGCCTTGTAAGACAATCAGCAGAGATGCAACAAAACCCAACTCTACATCCATATAGAAAGGAACGATTATTTCAGTCTTTAAAGATCACTCATTTACTATCTCTTTACTTTAAAAGGAGGGAGTGGAGGAAAGCTAACCAACTATTGGAATAAATTTTAAATAAGATGGCAATTTATTTATGTTTTGGAATACTAAAGCCAAAATCTTCTTTCCTAAAGCTGTACTTTAGTTTAACCACAAGTAACAGAACTTAAAAAGGAATCACCAGTGAAACTGCACAGCTTACGTTATGCGTCCGAGTAGGCAGCCCTTGCCTGGGACAGGATCTCTGCCAGGATCTGCCAGCCACACACCCCTGGGCAACGTGACAGGCGTCCTGGGGACTCACCTCCAGTCAGCAGCTCTTTGAAAGCTCAAATCCTCTTTCTCTCTCTCTCCTGTCTAAGCCATAAGACTGGGAACATTAAGTGCTAAATCTGAAACGTGATTTCACTGTGTCTGGACTTCAACAAAGCCACCGATCATTTTCATGGCTCATTTGTGCAAATTAATTGGTTAATATCTATGCAATGTTTTGGAGGTGGAAAGTACTAAACTATTGCTCTCAGTCCTGATAATCCTCCGTTGCAGTCTCATGCTCCCAGCTCCAGGCTCTCCATCACTATTTTAAATCTCTTCTGTTCCATGCTTCCTCCCCTTGCAAGCAAGCTAATTACTACCATACATAATAAAGGAAGCATCCCTTTATTGGGGGAGATGAACTGATAGGACTTTTCATTTCTAATGTTTGGCATTCCTTGATTACCAGAGCTACAGAACACTGACTGCAGAATTGTTCTTTATGTCTCCAGGCATATTAGTAACGCTGCTAGTAGATACACAACTGTTCATCGCAAAACTTCATTGATTCCTACTTCTCACATAGCTCCTGTATATCATATGCCCAATAATGCCGACTTTATGTTCCCCTATTCCCCACACTGAGCAGGTGAACGGAAAGCCACTCCTGAACTGGCCTGTAGACTCTCCGAGTCTTACTTAAATTCCTTCCGAAAGCTCAGTCATTCTATTAGGCACGCAGGAAGTCAGCCAAACCAGAAGGACCTATTTTTTCCATGATCACTTCATGGTTTTGCTCAGGAAATTCAGTATGTTGCTGCCTTCCTGGCCACTTCCACCTATCCATTATTTCCACCTTTTTCTCCCCAACTGCCTATTCATATATGGCTAACTTCATCTGCACATCCTGTTTGTCATATATGGTTCTTGACCAAAACATAATGATGCTTTAAGTTCCTTCTAGCAGGGACCTTGTTCTCACAGGTGGTGATAAAGCATCCCCTACACCCTCCTAGAGCTATAAAACAATCTATTTCCTATAAACGGCTACACTGAACTCCACAAGTCCATGATCTGCCTGGTCCCAAAGTTTAGCCAAATCATACAGGATTTTATTTCCCTTCACTTTTGCAAGAGTCTACTGCAAGCACTAAATAGGTACTATTGGCCCACAGCATGGCAGCGATTTATTTAGGTTTGCTGCTGTTGACAACGGTTCTGTTTTCCCCTTTCACACTATGGCAGCCTGTCAAAAACCCAAGTAGTTCAAAAATCTATTTAAATCTAGGTCTGTCCACTGATATTTATAAAAACGAGTGCAACCTCCAGAACTGAATTCTATCATTGCTCTGAGAAGAACAGCATCCTTGTATTTAAAGCAGTTTGCATCTGCTTTCTTCACTTAAATTGCAGAGATTCCCAAAGGAGGGGGAAAAAATGTCTTGTTTTCAGGCCCAAAGAGGATCTCCCCTCAGATGTGGATTCCATCTTTCTAGGTGCATACAAGTACAAACTGCTGTTATGAGTGACAGAGCTGTATAAACTTGCTGTCCTCTGAACCTGGGATTCTCTACAAGGAAAGAATTGGGCTCACACAGGTTATTTCCTGATGCTGTTTTAACAGCAAGGATATTACTACACCTCTCATCATTTATCTCAGGGATTCTAAAACAAAGCAGCTGAAAAAATAAGTGCAAACACAAGGTTAGAAAAACAGAATGAGGAGAGCACAACCGCTGTCTTAAACTGTGGTTTAACTGTTTCCATGACCTTTCCAATCTCCCTTTGGAGTCCTGCTTTTTACAGTCCAAAGGTAGCTGGAAAATAGAAACGAATTTATTTTTGCTCTGCCATTTTTACCTTTAAATGAGAACGTTGTTTTAGAAATTGTCTTTAGAGGTCTTGATTAGCTACACAATGACACTAAAAGCTGATACCTATACCTTTATATATTTCTAAAGGCCAGCTTAATTTAATATTAAAGTACTAAAAGACTTTTTTGCCTCAGTCTTCACTGGCAAGGGCCCTTTTGTCCATTTGGAAAAACTGGTCCAACTGGGGAAGTACTTCATAAGGAGAGGGCTTTTATCAATGGCTGATATAGGTACAGGCTTCTCTTAATGTCAGGACCTGAGAACAGTTCATTGTGCATGAAGTCAGTACTTTTAGGGATTCTGCTTATTAAAATACTCAATCAAATTAGGACTTTTCTAACAACAAAGCACAGAAGTCAATATTGATGTTACTAAAAAGCAGGAAAGGATACGGAACGAAGCAAACAGATATACGAAAGATTTCCAACAATTCCCATACCTGTTGCAGGGATTATGCCATCCAGGATGATTCTTAAAGCTTTAGCTTCTGCAGTCCTGCTACAGCTGAGAATTTCAGCTTTACTTTACCAGTGAAACATGCTTCTAACCTGAGTGGTTCAAGATGAAATCTCATAAATACAAACCATAGCTTTTACTGTATACTATTAGCAGTAGTATTTTATACAACCCATAATCATACAGGGAGTAACCAGAACAACAGTCCTGTCTATCAGTACAAATCACAACACTCCCATCACTTCAGCTGGAGCAAATGTCTGTGGTCCTCAGACTCATGCGGAAGCAACACCTGCCTTCAGGAACAGCCCTAAAACTGAGGGAAAGCCCCAATTTCTGAACCCATAAGCTCATCCAAACTACAGGTGAGAGCAGCCTGCAGGACACAGCAGACACACCTATAACAATCCCTCTCTCTGCCCCGTCCTATTCACCCAGACCTCCTTTGAAGAAGACAGTAGGGAGAGGTCAGAAAGCACTTTCAGCCACTACTTGCTCTTCTGATTCTGTTCCCTCCACATGAAATCCTTGAAGTAACAGAAGGGAAGGAGGGCACACAAGCTTGCACAAGTCTTAAGAGTTCCCAGATGTGCTTTTTCAGTTTGCTGAGCGGCCCTGCACGAGAAACACAACTGGTCTCACGCAGGGACCTCGCAGGTCACATGCGCAAGGAGAAAAAGCCAAGATAAACACAGCCCCAAAACATCCACAACTGCGCAGAGCAAAACGGGGGAGCCTGTCAAACCACACAGCAGATTTTGTGCTGCCTGTGGAAACCCCCAAACGGCATCTAGAGGAAAATGCAAAACCGCTTTTAATCTCATCACTCTCTTATAAACGGGGGTCCAGACAGCTGTTTAACAGCATATTGGGCTTCCTCCTATGGCCTTGCTGCCCAATATGCTTCTGAGCATTGGAATACTTTTTTGTTGTGGTTGTTCATAAACGAAAGGCTGCCATTCACCATATGGGCTGAGCCAGCAGAGTCCCTCAAAGCCTGAAAAAGTCCTATTTCATATGGCATATAAATAAGCATCTTTGAATACTGACTGAGGTCTCCTGGGCTCGGTCAGACCCTGTCTCCTGCTTGATCTCAGGGTAGGAGATTCTGAGGTTTCATTTCTTGGCACCGTACCACAGTTTGCGCCAGACAAAGCTTACCTCTATCTACATTACACTCTGATAGTTATGCATCCATTAATCAAACAAATTGGGATGTGGCTGTTCATATTATTTGTTTACTTGTCTAAGAGTGGCCTGTAGTTATTTGTTTTCCAGCACACTACAAGTTCCTCTATGTACACACCACCACCCTTTTTCATGACGTGGCTATGTATTTAGGTTTCCTGCATTTTCACACTGACAGCGTATTGCTTGCCAGTTAAGAATCACATTAGCTCAAAGATACCATTCATCTAACATTAGTGCTTCCATTAGTGTGGACAGTTCAAACTGGGCAAAATGCACATCTCATGCATAATTTAAAGGACTTCATATAGCGAGTCAAAAACTGTTAGTACAACAGCATAAACCCCAGACTATTTCTTTGGAGACTCATCACTGGGAGATACTGAAACCAAGGCAATTCCTCCACAAGATTAGTAGTTGTCTCCGCAGACAGCAGCAAGAAGTGGTGTGCACATCACCTTTGCCTTGTCTGAGATGTTCTACCAACACCCTGCAAAGCTTTTCTGAACCAAAAAGCCATCCCCTCCTCTTTCATCAAAATCTCCCACTTTTCCTTCAGAAAGTCTTCACTATCTGTCTCCAAGGCTTCTTGCTTTTGATGCCAATGGTTTGTATCTGGCTGATACAGAATATAAAAATCCTCAGGGGAGAGTCTTCTGCATTATGACACATTTTTTGCTGGTTTGTTTGTTTAAAAAAAGAACTAAGCTTCCACACAGTCTAATAACTCATAAAAATAAATAAATCAAAACCAGAAACCCATGCAGAGTTTTCCTCCCAGATAAGAGGTATGAGAGGCAATCAACAAAACTGAGCAGGGATAGCACTTATTATTTCACCAGAGTCAGTATCTCCATTCATTTTACCCAAAAATTGCTTTTGTTTAACAGATTGACAGAGCAGTACGGCACGCGAAGATGCATTTTCACTACTCGACATGCAGTCTTCAGTCAAGACAGGCTGAATCACACCCCTTAGATCATAATGAGAGGCACTGCAAAGCATGAGAGGCTTTGCCTTGATACACATGGTGGGCTGTGAGCCATCTACCATGGAGGGAAGGCACGGCCATGAGAAAAGGCGGTGGGACCAGGACCCCTGTGTGTTCTGACCCACAGTGCTATCTTAGGAAACTCACACCAGTTTCTGTTCTTCTGTTCCTCCTCGCAATGCTTTGTCTGCATCTTGCTACAGCTGGCACACAAAATGATGGGGCTCCAGGCACAGCTGGCTGCTGCTGGAGCAGCAGTGGTACCAAAACTAAAACCGCCTCCGATCATTCAATTTGATGAGCTAGATTGTTTCTTTTGCTTTCTTGCACTTTCACAGTTTTATCGGGGCTTCTTACACACGAAGAAAGTTATTAGCTGTTTCTAAAAAGCTCAGGTACCTTTAGCTAAACGAAGAGAGAACATAGCAGTAAATTCTGACCTTTACCTGGGACGATTCACACACTGCAGCCCAATTCTTTTGTTCCTTTCCTAAATTAGTAATTCAGAAATGTGGGTTGGTCACCATTTGATCCCTGTTACTGCTACTGGAAAATCATCCAAATATAGCAAGAAAGAATTACTGATAGACTATGACACAAAGGTGTAATTTCACGAATTGTCATTGACTTAACCCATTTATCATACCCGCTTTTCCCTTTCAAAAACACTCCCATAAACCTCCTGTGCTGCTTGTGTGAAGCTGCACTGAATTAACATGACCACATCCCTTCCACGTCATGTCTTTCCACTGCAGCTCTGCTCTTACCCTCTGCCCTGACCGTCCACCCAAATCTTGTGTTGCTTTGACCTCTAGTACTGAATCACTCCATTTAAATCCCAGAAGGAAAGAATTATCAAGCTGTAATGACCAGTTTAGGATCCAGGTCTCAATGTGATTTTAGCACAGAAACTTTCTTCTGTAGCGGTCCTGATACATGGCTGAATAATATTACACTTGCCCATTCTGTGCCTGTGCTTCCACTGATCTGCTTTCTCTCTCTAAGCAAAGCACTCATCTCCGTGTCACAGTTCTCCCTGGGTTAAACAGAGACAACCA
This sequence comes from Chroicocephalus ridibundus, assembly GCF_963924245.1. Lineage (NCBI taxonomy): Eukaryota > Metazoa > Chordata > Aves > Charadriiformes > Laridae > Chroicocephalus > Chroicocephalus ridibundus. The sequence continues at coordinate 89,545,498 of NC_086287.1, forward strand.
GATTTACCTTTTTTGAAAGGCATTTTTAGACCCTTAGGAAAAAGCTTTAGGTGAGATCTGAGTGTTAAAGAAAGACCTGCCACACAAATTTAAGAATCAAATAAACATGAGTTGTCATTAAAAAAAAAAATAAAAAAAATCAAGATAGACCTTAAACTCAGAAATTGAACTAAGACAGGACAAAAAATGACCAAATACTTGACAATGAAAAAGGGAAAATTACAGTATTTTCAATAGGTAAAACATTAGGCTAAAGAGAGGATGACAGCAGAGCATGTCACGAGCTAAAGGAGGTCAAGAGAGAAAAGAAACAATCGTGATCTGTAATCAAACGGTAGGAGTTGGGATGCATAATGTAGAAATACTTGTAATAAACTCTGTGCATTCACAGTGCAGATTCATTTATTTATTTTTATTTAGATTACCTTATAATAAGGCCATATTCTTCCCACCCATCCATGGAGAAGGTTCATAAGGCTAATGTGAGTGATCACTTATGAGACCACTGGCCTCAACTTTAAATAAATGCGACTTAGATAATGATTTCTCTCCAGCTTCAAAGTCAAGACTCTTCAAAACAGCCAGCAGAAACAGTACAATAGATCTGTTTTGAAGACAGAAAACAAGAATCACTGTTCATGCACTTTTTTTGCAGTCTCCCAGCTGCCAGACCCATTCATATGAACAACGTTTGAAGTAAACTACCAGCCCCAGATCAAGTACACTCGATGTCAAAAGTGACTGGCTGAGGCAGACAAGTAACGCTTGGCGCCTGAACTCCAGAGTCACAGCAGGGTTTAAAAAAGATGAACTGGAATGGTGGTGGATGAAAAAAACATGAGCCTGCCTTCCTGAAACCATCAAATGTCTCTGGAATCCTTGGAATCAATATTTCTTCACAGATGTGTGAAGATGGACACCTAAAACCTGTCCTCAGCAAATTAAACACATATTAGGATGTAGGAAACACATATTAGTTCTTTTCTGGCCCTAGCCAGATCTTGGTACCCTGCGGTTAATTTACAAGAATTCTAAGAATTTCATGGGATTTTTTTGTGGATCGAACAAGCCATTGTGGATACAAGACCACAGAAATCGGTCAGAAAGAAGCACAGGTTAGGAGGAAAGAACTTTGAATTGATTACACAATCATCAAAGAAGCTTTTTTTACATATTTACAGTCACTTTCCACAATGCTGAACTGCAAGACCAAGAACGTTCCTGATACAGGGCAATACTTGAATTTCAACCTGAGTACTTTCCTGAGAAGGGAGATTACTCTGAAGCGTCAGGTCCTTTGCCTGTAGGTAGTAGCCCTGGATGGGAATCCTGCCCAAGAATGTTAGGCATTAGAACAAGAAATTACAAATGCTTTGTCTTCTGAGTGACTTATTATGTTCCATGGAAGTAGTGAAATGCTCATGTTCTCTGTCCCAGACACTCTAGAGCAGGATGTTTTATTGAAGTGCTACAGTGTTTTCTTTCTGTGATTTATAACCTTACATATTCCCACATGTTCTGAAAGACACTCAAAATGCACAGGCAGTCTCCCATTTAATAAAAAACAGATCCTATTTCAGCTAACTGTATTACCTGAACAATCTCCATCTTAAGAACGACAATGAAATCAAGGGAAAAGACAAAATGTAACCCCTTGCAACCAGAGGATCAGATGACCATCTCAAGTGTTTTTTCAGATCTCACCACAATCTGGCAACAGGCTGCCACAACTTAAGACTCAATTAGATAAATATCACTGAAGCTTTGATTTAAGCTCGTCTGTGACCCAAGATTAGACCACCAGATAAACATTAAGTCAAAGGATAACCTTTCCTTGTGTAACTCAGAAGTATAAAACCAGATAACAACACACACAAAAAGCCCCAGCAGGAACTAGTGAGAGAGTGTCTGTATAGAAAGTGAACACGACGGGTTAAAAAAGGCAGAAAAGCATTACCTTAAATGCAATTTTCTGTAAGTGTTCTTAAATGTTTGAAATATTTTTTTAACCCCAAGAAAATCTACCTGAAAAGGATACCGTATGAATATGACTCTTAGTTTTACAATTGCAAATGAAAACACAGGGAACAAAGAAACAATAGAAGACATTAAAACAGAAGTATATAACCTCTTCATCTACAGTCATGTTATTTTAGGCCAGTTATGGTGTCTTCCCGTACAGGGAACACTGTTTTAGAGGATCACAATACACTATACAGCATAACTCTGAGCTTAAGGTTAATGGGGAATTAAGTATCTTCCAGTGAAAAGCTCTTTAAAAAAAAAAAAATTACAGTAGAGGCATCTCTTCTTACTCAGTTTGATAATAAGAAAACTGAGTTGCTATCGGATAATTATTAGTAAGCATATTTTAGAAGGGTTTTTCTAAGTTTGTGTCACAGGATATTTAGAGTTCCTTTGGAAATGTCTCATTTTCTTTATGGGCCTTGTAACCAACGTAGCCTACACCACCATGAGCTGATACTCAACTCTAACCCTGCCCTGTGCACAGCTTCCGGGGTTAATCATCTCCACCAGTGAAAGGGGCCTTGCAAACACACCATCGCGAGCGTGAAGACAGGCACAGATAACCACAGAAACCACGCTCAAGCCCCCAGAAACACCCCAGCTGTATCCTACCAGGGAATTATAAAGAAGCAATTTCTGCCAGAGGTTCTCACCATTTCCCTTTTTTGTGGGTTGGTTGGGTTTCTTTGTCATAGTCCCTACTTTCTGATAGGCACTCAAACAAAGCAATCGTCCTATCTAATTATCTAGGCATTTCTATTGCTTCATCAACTGGATGATCTCAGCACCTTCAACTCCAACTTTATTCTCACAGCTCCCAAATAGCAATGGAATATCACGATGTTATCCCACAGCTGGAAAATGCAGACTGAAGGGTTGGTGAATTAATTGCCCTTGGTCACAGATGATGGCTATTAAAAGAGCTGGAAATTGAACACTGAACCTCAAGAACGTGCTTCACTATCACCAATAGTTTCTGCTGGGTAAATCGGCCAGGTGCTGAGCATCTTCTAAGACTCGGTGAGAGGAATCACTTTCCAGCTAAGCTTCGAGTGCATCAACCTCAGCTTATAAACTACACAGTAAACACTCCTTCAAATTCATTATCTTACAGCATTTTTACACAGTAAAGCAAAAAAAGTATTTCCACTTACTTTTCCATAGGACTATAATTAGCTGAGGTTTCATATACAACATTGGAGACTCAAGCTTATAATTTCCTTTAGTCACAAATGCCCATTTCATATACATTCAACAAAAACTTCAAGGTCACTGGGTGTTGTGTGTGTGTTCGTTGTTTTGGTTTTTTCTCAATTGAAACAATAAGGATAGGCACATTCAGATTTCTTCTTAGTGCACACAGGTTTATGTTCAGAAAACCCATTAAAATCAAGGCATAAATATGTTCCCGTGGGACTGATGGTAAGTGACAAAAATGGAGACTGTTTAGGATTTAAAACTCTTCCAGCCGCTCAGCACCATGGGGCACATTTCAAAGCTAACTGTACATGGATTTTCTAATTGAGTTCAGTTCACAGCCCTTCTACTAAAGTCACATGGGGCTTCAAATGAGAAGGAGATAGCAGTGACATGACTCGAGAGCCCATCAGTTACACCCATCAGAGTAGGCAGCTTCAATGGCTGTTTACTGCTCATGACTTAAGAACACCTACAATGAAAGAATAACTGAGAGACAGGAAATTCATAGTTTGAGAATCTTCCTGGCTGTTTAGCTATCCTGAACATCTCCCAGTGCCATTAACTGGCTTTTTTAGTAAAGAGTTCAGATGCCACCTTTCACTGAGATGTTCAGAGAGCAGAATTTTTGAAGATTTCACTGGCTACACGTTATTACTTGCACGCGATGCACTACTGTACTTAATGGACATACTCTAACACTGTCCTATACAACTAAGGATCATCCCCATTTATTCTTCCCCCACAAACCTGATGGGGCCATTTCATTTCAATGGGAAACACAGATGCTGCTCTCCATTACACCAGTTTCAGAAACCAGTAAATTCATGGGTGTCAGCAGAATTGCAGCTGTTTCACACTTGCATACAGAATAAGACGATGAGCCCTTTAAGGCGCTCAGCACATTGCAGGATCACTTCTGAGCATGTTGTTCTAGTGAACATTAAAAAAAAAAAAGAATCTTAATTACAGTAAGCCACATAGAAAGAAGAATATTTCACTTACAGAAGATTTTCTACAGGGTGAATTTTATGTAGAGGAGTTGTACTAGCCACACAGATGGTGGATTTACACAGTGGATAAGTTTGGCCTTTCTTGCATATAGGTTTGACAGTGAGGAAAATTGCACCAACTCCAGTAAGTTGCACAGTTTGTCCTACTCTATGTTTTATTCTTTCACATACACCTCAATTTGAGGGGAAAAGAAATAGATATCAGATGTGACAAGTGTATGGTTTTTTTCCCCTGATATCTGACTGTTCATTTTGCCTTGGAAGGGCTGGAGCACCTTTCAAAAGTTTTAGCCCTCTGTTTCTGAGGAACTTATCCTTGTGGCATGTCTGTCAGTTTTCACAGTGCTCAAGCAAGTCTTTGCAATTTTCACATAATGGCAGTTGTTGACAGGTTGTTAGGGCTGACAGTGAATATGTTTGAAAAACTGTCAAGCTGGTGAAAAAAAATTAGAGGGAGAGAGAGGGAGCCTCCTTACATTTGTAACAGCATGTTAAACTGTAAATGCATTCTCAAAATGCATAGGCCTACTTCCAGTCATGTTACTTGCTCTACAATGACAGCATATGGGAATATATGATCCTTAAAAATTAATGTCAGATTGTCGCTTTATAGGTCATGGTCACATTACTACAAAACTCTGTTTACCTTTAGAATTGATTTTACCTTTAATGCTCAATCATAGCTGTTTCAAGCAAAGAAATTGCTAGAAATATAGTGCTACGGCTGCTAGCTTTTAATTAGCTTAACACTGCTTTTGCCAGAGGTATTATTGGCCCCTGAGAGCCCATAGCGATGCATATAACCTGCCTTCTGTCCAAATGCCTTCTCCAGCACTGTACAGAGGTGGTAAAGAAGGGAGGAGGTTGTAGGGTGGGGGGCTGGCAAGGTTCAGTCTCTTCTCCTAAGTAACAAGTGATAAGACAAGAGGAAACGGCCTCAAGTTGTGCCAGGGGAGGTTTAGATTGGATATTAGGAAACATTTCTTCACCAGAAGGGTTGTCAAGCATTGGAACAGGCTTGGAAGCCTTGGAAGTGGTTGAGTTGCCATCCCTGGAGGTATTTAAAAGATGTTTAGATGTCATGCTGAGGGACATGGTTTAGTGGAGAATTTGGCAGTGCTGGGTTAATGGTTGGACTTGATGATGTTAAAGCTCTCTTCCAATGAAAAAAATTGAAAATCCAAAGCTCCTCAGCTGAAGAAAGGTGAGTGACCAACAGCAGCTGTGGCCAAGGCCCAGCCTTGAATGCTCTTCCACAGACACCAGTATCGGGTTCATTGAGAGTCTCTTTACTAAAATTGTGACAAGTGTCTTCAGAAACAAGTTGGTATGGATGGTAACATCTTTATTTACACTGAATAGCAGTGTACTCCAAAATGGTCCCTCAAACAAAGCAGGCTAACATGTAGAGAAGCACCATCAATGTGACAGAAGATAAACCATTTTGTCTCATTATATTAAGACAGATTCTACTCATTTTGGTGATCCTGTGATAGTGGGGTCAGTATCTGATATTAAGGACAATTTCTTTTCTTGCACATTTGCATTATGCAAAACCAATTTTTCTTCTTTGACAAACAAGTTTTAGAATTCAACTTATTTCTGTGAAGAATGAACTTACTCTGGTCTGTCATCCAAACCCTCCTTTATATAAGCGATTTCTTGAAATAATTCTCATTCAGATTTTAAAGACTTGTTCTTGCAGTCTTTTTATAGCAATGCTTTGGTTAGCATTTCAAGGGGAAGACTGTGGTTCTGAGCATTCATGGTGTGAGGCTACTCTGTCTAATATTGGAACAGACTAAAATAACTGGGAGAAATAAAGGGCAGGTTAGCATATTCACAACCATGAAATTATTATAACCATGATAAAGTACTATATACAATATTCACAACAAGAAAACTGGTCTAAAATTTCTCTTGAGTAGGAATTTGATAAGGTCAACTGTGTAGAAGCAGTCAGTGTTCCAGCAGACAGTAGTTAAGTTTGCAATAACATGTCCAGCACAAAAATAAAGTTGTTAGAAAGAGGGAAAGAACTGGACTGGAAGGAAGAGAATTGCAAAGGTGATGTGGAAGAATTCATGGATGATGTATCAGAGTTACATACAGCATCAGAAAGTAAATACGTTGGGACTTGGAAATTTATCCCAAAAAAAGGCATAAAGTAATATAGAAGCTAACCAAAACAGAATAGTAAAGAGGAAGATTAAGAATGAATCACGTAAGAAAGCCTAGATAACACGACCAGGAAATACCAAGTTCTGTACTACCAAGATGAAGGAGGGTCCATGAGGTTGAGTGTGGGTTGGCATCCCAGACTGAGCTCAAAACTTGATGTGTCACAGAAGACTTCTTCCAGCTCCTGCTGAAGTTAGGAGAAGAACTCCCATTTATTTGAAGAGAAGCAGGATTAGGTCCTAATCCGTCTGCCTCACTATCCACTAAAGTGAGGATAATAATTGTATTGACAGGTAATTCTGTCTCACAGGAGTATTCTGAGGATTACGTAGCGTCTGCACTGTGCTGTGAAATGCTAAGTGCTAAATATGATTATACAGGGATTTCCATCCAAAGATCTCAAAGCACTTTCCAAACATTAATAATTGAAGCTGCATAATACCCTTAGGACTGCACACGTAAAGAAGGCAAACAAGATTCAGGGCTCAGCAAAGCGGGCAAGGATTATTAGACTTATTTCATAGTGGATAAACTGTACCACAGCAAGATTCAGTGACTTGCCAAAAGTTAACAGAACAAATCAGTGTCACATTAGAAAATGAGCCCAAAAGGCCAGACCCCTTCACACTTCGCACAGGAAAGGGAAGATGCACATGGAGTGAGAAGGTCAATCAGCTTTTGGAAGGAGTTGGATGGATCAGGCCACAGCAGAGGAGTGGAACACTCAAAAAACTGAAGAGAGCACAAGAAAAACAACAGCAACAAAACCAAACAGGTTTGTTTATTTTTAGGTACACAAGCAAGAACCAACAGAAGACAATGCCTTAAAGCAGCAAAAAGTATATTTTATTGGCAGGAGGTATAGCCACTACTAAGAACAACATCAGTTCTTTGCCTCACAGATTCAACAAAGAAGATAGAGAACACATGTCAGGACTTAGATTAATTTCCCAGGGGAAGAACAAACACAGAAGGAAATTAAAATCGTGTTAGAACAAGGAATCAAGAACTCAGAATGACTGAAGACTGGGTAAGGCTAACGGATGGAAGAGACTCCTCTCAATTTGTGGAATAAAAGGCTAAGTATTTACAGAATCCTTCAAAATCATTTTGGTATCAGACAGTAACACAACCTAATCTGACACTGAAATGGACTTGAGACTCATGATGGCTAGGAGAGTTTCAGGAAATCATGGCAGTCTTGACATATAAAACCGAACATAAATGCAATCAAAGACAGCTTCTGAGAACATTTAAGAATCTCGTTTTGTACATGCTGATAAGAGAAAGATCTTGTCTAGCAAGTATGACTGAATATCAAAAAAATACGACTCGAAGTGAATTTGCTTTGACCGTGTTACAGGTTTGAACAGGGCCAAGCAATCACGTTACAAAGTACTGATAGTCTAGTACATTAAAAGTGACCTTCATCTGACAGCCAGCGAGACTCTGCTATAGCGCTGCGATATTCAGATGAGGCATCGCGACAGATGCTGAACATGAAAGTTCATGGTCAGGACCAGCATTTGGAGACAAAATGATTTCTCTCACAGGGTGCGTGTGTACAAAGCTCTCACGGGCTTCTGAGCTAGAGGGAATGCAAGAACCAGGATTAAAGGAAGCAATAAATGGAGCTCATGGGCAGTGGTTACCTCGACATTGCTAATTCTCATTCCATTGCAAGAGTGAAAAGAAAGAAGACGGATTTCACCTCCTCAGTGCCACACAAAAAAGTGGTTTGCACAGAGGAGATGAGCACAAGTCCAAGATCCCTCTGTTTTAGCTCCTAGAAATGCTTGAAGGAAATACTATAAATCTATACAAGCACAGACTGTTTTTATAAACACAGAGGAAATTAAGAAACAATACATCTCAGTAAACTCAGGAGGAATACGTAAGCATTACAAAGTTCTGTATCTACACAGCTGCACACAAAATCACGGAAAAATGTTTCAAGCATTTGCTGAAAAAATTATACTGAATTAAAACTGCTAACTTAAAAGTGGAACTCCACTTCAGAAGTATTCTTGGCTTCACTTCATTTGTTTTTAGATTTCAGTAATGGAAAAAGCTTTTCCTTAGTAGTTTCATTGCAGGAAACAAGCCTTGAAATAAATACAGGAGAGCAGGACCTGAAAAGTGTAATGTGTTGTCTTTTACGCTGATTCCAGACTCTCTTCTGTACCGGCCTCTCAGCTTTGCTTTTGCTAAATCTTTTTCTTCTATGTCATGCCATATAATGCTGGGCACTTAGCTTGAAAAGATAATATCTAGTAATTACTGAAAGAATGCTATGAATATACATGGTTAATACTGACCAAAAGGATACACTCTGGAGCAGTATTTTCTCCTCTTTAATGGAATTACATTAGAGCTGAGCAATAGGATTCGATACAGACAGAAGCCTCATGACCAGCTTTGTTATAAATACACTATAGACATTTTTAGTTAAAAATGATCTGAATGATCATAAATGATGATTTAGTGTTTTCCTGCTTAAAAACCTTTTAGGGTCATTGTGAAGGAGCCTAGAGATCTGTAGAAAACATTTTGAAAGTACTCTGAAGACAGTCTCAGATGTTTGAAGATCTGAATCAATTTTCCTTTAAGTCAGTGTGAATGTTCCCATTCATTTTCAAGGAATGACAGTGAAAGACACAGATACTAATGAAGCTTGTATAAAGATGAAATCTCCTTTTAATCCCGATTTCCTGAATTTTCACACTTCCAACTGAGTTAATTGGAGTTTTGCCACTGATTTCATTAGCAACAGGATCAGGAATCAACATTATCTCATATAAAAAGATAAACTATAACTCAGTTCCTTTTCTTTCCCAAATATAATTTAACATCTCCATCATCCAGATTCTTTTTTTGAATATAGTTTATTTGGTAAGAAGCTGATGACCTCTCTCTGACATACAAAGCCTGTTCTTACCCTAAATAGGCTGATGTAAATTCAGTTTTGATAAAATCTGACTTCCCTGCAAGCGAAGAAACGTACCAGATATAAAGCTTTCATTTTTACACTTCTTACCAACATGTGAGATTTGCCAGATTAGGGAATTTTGCCAGCATCAAGATCATGGAATTTTATCCATTATCCTTTCCTACATCCAATGCAAATAACATGTACTATTCTTTTTGTACATTAAAAGCACAATGAACCAAACAACCAAAGGAGAATAAATAAAAACAGTCTCTAATTTGTAATGGATTTCTATCTTTGGGACTAAATTACACAGGATTGGACTTCAGTATTTTAAAATTTATAGAATTTTCTGTATTCTTCATGATCCTTTGGAAATTAAATAATTTAAGCTACAGACTGTATTATCCTCATATTGAAGAAACTTTAAGTACTACCAGCATAAAGCTAGAATATCTGACTTTAGATGGGATAATTCCTGCTCTTGGGACTAGAAGAAAGAAGTTGGCTCAGTTAAATGTAAGTGCTTGTATTAAGAAGTGACTAACAAAAGCAGTGCATTCACCTTCCTAATACGTTTGTTCCTTGATATTTCTGCAGTACATATCATGTTTGGCATCACTAAGTAGTTTATGTCCCAAAAACAAGCACAAACATTGTGTTCCACACACAGATGCCTACTCTGATAGTCTAAGACAATAACATTAGGAAAATTTCTAAAAATTATAAAATGAGCAGTTTTTTTCCCATTCTAAAATAAGCAAATTTTTTTGCTATTCATTGCCATTAACAAGGAACTTGTGATCTAATAAATGTCACAATCAGTTTCATTTAATTAAAATAATAAATATTATACAGTAATGCAGATTGACATTTATATCTTCATTTACGTGAAGTTGGATTTATGGTCAATGCTTTATTTGATGGAGGCCACAAATAATGGCTATTAAACTGCCACAGGATGGACACAAGATCACATTAATGAAATTAGACAAGGCAAGGCACTGATATATGGAGCCCTCCTGCTAGAAAATAAAGTCAGTCATGTCCAAAGCAGATGTTTTCTTTGGCTCCAGTTTAAGTTTGCTAAATTTTTAGTGGGCAGTTTAGCTTCATATACACAAAGGTGGAAAGGAACAGAATTCCCATGACAATGCCTTTCAAGATGTATTGCAATTAATGCAGCACGTGAGCTCTGCTTCCCTTGTCAAACACATTAATGAAGGAATGATTCTTAAGTGTGAAGAAATGTCTAATGTAATACTAATTATTAAATTCCAGTTAAGAAGCCTGAAATAAGGTTTTTGTGCTTATTGGTGGGATAAATACCTCCTCTCTCTATTTTGATAATTAAACACGCATCCCGGAAGCTAACTACAGATATATTCAAGTTGTTCTTGATTTTTTTTTTCTTTCTTTTTTTAAAAAAAGGCATCAAGAGTTTTGGAATACTGGTGTAAGGTTATTACAGGGCAAGCAGAAGGGATCAGAGGGAAAAGACATTTCCACAAGGGAGGACTCTCCTCTTACCTCCGCAGCTGCACCCTTAGCAGATTTTCTAGCCCATCCTGGAACATGATGCACTGGGTGATAGTTCATTGCTCCTCACTCCGAAGTTTTCCATGAAAGATAGTACTGCAGTATCTATCCTCACAGCGCTTGCTTAAAAAATCAGGCTAGTCCATAGCTCTGCTGCAGTGAATAAATAATCTCAAGTAGCAGAACATTGTGAAAAATGAAACAAACTTGCCTTGTGGGCAAATTATCTAACTGGATGCCGTGTGTGAAGTTCAGATAAACACTCGGTTACATGGAACAGCATCTCAAAGTTTGATATTTATCTTTGTGGATTTATTTTCACCTCAGGATCTTCATGTGCCATGCTAATATGATGCCACACAGGTTCAGGAGGGGAAAAAAAAAAAAAAAGTAAGTCGGGCACAGTCATTTTGGGAGGCAACACAGACAATAAAAAGTGCCAAAACAATGAGAGTCATTATATTTTCTGCTTCTGAACTAGACAAATAGCTTTTAAAGCTATGCCTTCTAAAGAATGGTCATTTACGCTAAAATTTAAGCATTACATGCCTAAGGGTCTGGTCTAAATAACAATACCTTCATTAATCAATTTATAACAGCTGAGATCCTATTTCTGGCTCTAGAGAGGAATGCAATAGAGTCAGCTGAAATTTGGCCTTACATTCCTCAGGCTCAGGTGAAAACGGCACTGCAAATAATTTAGACATCTCTGGACAATTTATTCAATAAATTGTCCAGCTTCTTGACCTATTTATCACAGGGGATGGAGCTGATTTTACTAAACAACTTTACCTGCCTTATTCCAAAATAATTTCTGCATTCTGCTTCAAATTCTCCCTTGAAACAAAATTAATTTCCTTATACAGATAAATCTATGCTTATGTTTCTTGAGAAGCCAGCCACAGATAAATCCGAGGCCTTCGGCACTTCTACTTCCACACCACAATAATCATGCCGTGATGAAATATTGTTGGCTCAACTCGTGACTGTTAGCCATTGTCAGATGCAATACCAGCTCTGAAGAAGACACAATCCCTTCTCAAGAGTCCTGCCTGACAGGTTAGATATACAGACTACGCTACGCCCCTTGTCCTGCACAATTCCTTCTACCTTTCAGAGCCGTGGTGGTGCTCTGCAGTGTGGTGCAGACCTGGGCAATACCACAGCACCGCTTCTCCTCACTCTCTTCTTGGTGCAGGCGGTCACAAAGCAATCTCTGCCTCACCCAGGCAACCAGACAGGTCCTGGGTCAACCGTCACAGGCCTACGATGTGAAATCATTAGATGGCCCAAACTAACCAAATGGCTCCCTTGTTCATTATATCACCCCTTAGGTCTGTCCTTGGAGCTTAAGGGATTCAGATACTAAACACCCAACCTGCCTGTGACCCCAGAGAGTCCATCCTGTGAAAGAGTGTAACAAATGAGCATTTCATAGGGACATTTCCCTTTTGCTCCGTACCTGCCTTTATCTCCCTGGAGAGACTAAGGAACACTGCAAGTGCAGAACACACCTGGTTTTATGTGAGGCACGTGGAGCATGAGAAGGGGTGTGCTGGGCATTGCATGCACATGTTCACACACACCACTGCCAGCCCAGACGCCCCTGCAGCGGGCTGCCCACCTCCCTGGGGAGGAACACAGCACGCCGTGCCACCAGCACGTCCTCCATCCCTCACTACGAAGCGCCACACAAAGGTTTCACCCATTTCAAAACTGTGCTTGACAGCGAAGTGTCAGAGAAGTTAGCAAAAAGTTCATCAGTTGGACTAATTTGTTTCAATTTATTCTATTTTCAAATGTGCTTATTCAGCATTAAGTCAAAGGACAGACACGTCTGCGATGAGCAGCCCCTTGAAGGGAATTGCTACCCAGCTCCCTGCATCAGAGCCCCAGGATTTCCAAGGACGGGTATCACCCAACCAGGCGCTGAGTGCCCCTCATGCTTTACTCGGATCAAGCCTATATGCAGCACCCACTTCTCCAACAGCAGATGCAGTATCTCTTCCCTGTTACCAGTACTTTGCAGGGTTGTCTCCCACGTCTTACTCCTCCACACTGCAGGGCTGAATTGAACACTTCTCATTGACATGTGCTTCTGCATTACACGCATTGCACTAAAATCTTATGAACGCGGGGCAAATACGAAAGCAGAAGAGGCCTGGAACGTACATTTGAAAGCAAGAGCAGAACAGCTGGAAAACCAAAATCATACTGATCCTAATGACTGAAGGGCTGAGCCCTTCATTTTGGTCAGCTTTCTATGTAAGTTAAGACATGCTCTCTGCTACATCTTTCACATTACAGGTAACCTTTGTCAAAAGGGAACAAGTTTCCCTTGGTGCACAAAACCCATATCACATTTCAACAGTAAGCAACGTGTAATCATCAAGTGTAAAGCAGACATCTCACAATATACTGTTATTTTACACATACACATAATTTTGATGAAATTAAAAGCATACCAGCTTTAGTAAGGGAAGAGCCACAGACACCTGCAAATGCTGTTCTTTTGTTCCCACACATCTCACCCGACATTCTGCTAAGCCAGCCCTTCAGGAAACGGCTTCACAACGTTAAGTGTTTATCAGCTCATGCAGATGAGTCATTAAAAATCGAAGGTTTCTTGTCAGAAAGCCAAGCATCACTCATTCCTTTACAGATAGTGACTTCTGGAAAAATAATAAAATCCTTGTCTGCATCAGGTTTCTGTACCTGTGACCTGAGCCATAAATATGCATATACAAAGCCAAATTACAGTCCTGCTGAAATCAGAAGTTTTGCCATTGTAGTGCTGAGTCTACCAAGTTTCAACTCAGTTATATTACAGATCAGGCTACCAAAAAGACAGGGTTGCTTTAAACAAACCCGATTGCCTTTACCAGCTACACTGATTTCCACTGTTCTCGTTTACCATGCGAAAGTTAGGGCAACATTCCTCCTGTCAGGCTGCTCAGCATGAATTATAGATATGTCATTTTTTAACTGTCAACAAAGTAACTGTAAGAGGTACACTTGGTCCTTTTGAATATCTACAGCAAACTGTTTATTTGGCATTACAGAGAGCTCATATTTTCTAACTAGCAAAGAAATTACTAAAAGAAGCATGCATGTTAAACCATAGAAATAGTTTTACTCACACCTTATTATCCTTATGTAATATTTAATTATCTCCTCTCCTACTCCCTTACTTCAGTGACAATTTGCTCAATGATGTGTCAAGGAGATGGAGAAAACAAAACAAATACGATCATATCTAGGCAATAATACACTAGTGTTTATTTACTGAGGGCCAAAGCCCCAGCGGCTGCAATTGGTGTGACTCCTGTGCAGACAGATGAGCTCTGCTGACTTACACCAGCTGTGGACTGAAGCGCAACTGCTGAGAAACAGATCACATTTCTGTAATCTTAAATGTAAACCAGGCGATATTTTAGATACAAGAAGTAAAGACCTTACGGGAGAGCAGGCTCTGTATTGATAGGGTGACAAATACTCCCGTACTCAGAAGAGGACAAGTTTTCAAGTGGTGTAAATGGCCACACTTCCCCTGGAGCTCAGCTCAGGACCACCCAGTGGTTGTGTTGCTGTGGTCTCTGTTACCTCCTTCGTAACAATTAGTCTCACTTCTATCTTTCCTTTAATGCTCCATTCAGATATTGCTTCAGCATCACTCTTCTGCCAGCAGCACGTTTGATGCTTTGGCAGACTCACCCCTCCACCGCCACACGCTGGAAGTGACCTTCCTCAGTTGTGCTAACCTAACTATTTCCATGGCTATGCTCTAAATCAGGGATGCAAAATGATACTCTTCAAGAATAAAATATAATGACTGCTGGAGACTTAGAGCCCGACCACACAAAAAGCTGAACAGAAAAGGCAGAGAAGACAGTGAGAAAAGGAGTCAGGAGCGATGGTGAGAAAGGAGGAGCCTCTGAAATCAGATCTGCTGTAACAGCATTATTCAAACACCAGCAATAAGTCACCTTATTGCTTTGGGAAATCTCAAATTTGTGAGGTTTCCATCATGGTTTATTCCAAGAGCTACCTGACATTTAAATGGTAAACACTTTCTTCTCAGGTGAGGATTCACCACAGCAGACACTTTCAACATCTAAATTTTACTGCCCATGCACAGATACATAAGCCATCAGTAGTTACTTATGTACCATGGTATAACAATTTGACAGTGGCCAAAGAGTGGCTGGTGGCAGAGCTGGGATCAAGACACCCACGTTCCTAACCAGATGACAGCAAACATGCTGAAGAGTATCTCAGCTGCCTGTGCAATGGCCAGCACTTATCACTCATACTCTGGGAAGAGTTCATTTGTGTGTGTTCACACCACCACATCACTCTCCTAGTTTGGAATAATCTTTGATTTCCCACCAGTGTTATTGCCGATGGGAGCAATGGTGGGCACATAGCATAGTGATTTAGGAGTTGCATGTATTTGTTCCGAGCAAGGCAAGAGGTCCCTTTAAAAAAACAGCCACCCACTTCCCACACATTAAAATTTTCTTTCTTGATAGCACCACTACAGTTGAAAAACTGATAGGAGACACTGGGGAAAATTAGGATGGGGAGGGAAGAAAAAAAAAAAGAGGACAAATGAAGGAATAGACAGCTCTAAGAGTGAGGATACCATTACTATAACTTGACAGACCATTAAAAAAAGGTCAGTATCCACTTTAAATATATGAACAAATTAACAGAATACGCCATGTTCAGCTACACGTTAAGAAGCATTAATGAGAATGAGAATAGCTTGCAGTTCAGTTTACTTAGCTCTTTAAATAAACACAGGCTATTGGAAATGTTATACAACAACGCAAGCACCGTAAGTGTAGCTCCAACTCCTGTCATTCCTGCAGATGAGTTACAAATCTACAAGAACTTGTCTGCTCCATGCTTGCAGCCACCGCTAAACTTAAATTAGTAACTATGTAGGCCTCTTCCAAGGCATATCAGAGACCAGCTGTGCAAGGACCTGTCACCTTCTTGTCAGTGAAAGTTTTCTGTCCAAAGAACTTTCGTCATCCTCCATTCCTCAAGTAGCTGGATGTCACTTGAAGAGACAGCTGAAGTCACTTGCAATGAATGGTCTCAAATCAGAGCTCACTGCCCTTGTCACAGAAAGTCTCACCCCGCAGCTAAAACTGTCACTGATCATGTTTAGATATGTACGCTGAGGTATCAGATTAGAAAAGAGTATGCACGAGATGGGAGTTTAAAAGAGGCCAAGTTGCAAGGAAAATCTTAATAGGGAGAATCGAGGGCTTGAAGGGTTAGCCCTTTTCCAAACCCAATTTATATTTCCCATCAAATCCAATAAAAAATATCTAGCTTCTAAAAACGGCATGTTTCCAACCAACATATTCAAGAAGAAGCTAAAACTTTAAGTACTTTGGCCAGAGAGCATGTAGATTGCTAGGATATTATGGCATCTCTGCAGCAACTTACTTCATTAGTAGGAAAATACCCAAAAGGCATATTCTGACCTCAAGATTAATGCTCAAAACGGTGGATGCATATGCTATAGTTGAAAAAGAAAGAAAAAATGTATTAAATTGGCATATTCTTAAGAAACTCTTGAGAATATAATAATATTTGCTGTTCGTTTCTGAACCTCTTGCTTATATTAGTAATGGGAGCATTGCCTACTGGTTATGGCAAGAGATGAAGCAGTCGGGGCTCCACAGTTGCTTTCCCATCTCAGGTACCAACTTTTAGGTGACTCGTTCAGACTCTCACTAACTTCTAGGAAATCCAGCTTAACCGTTGGCAAACCCAGCTGCATGGGCTTGCCAGAGAGCACTTGAGGACACATTTCTAAGACTGACCTCTACACCAAAAATAGCAAAGCACAAGTTGGGTTGCAGCTGCTAGTAGAAAGACAAAGGACACAGTAACAACCAGAAGATGCTCATTATGTTCTACATCATTTCATTTAATGCTTTTCTTCTAAGATGTTGCCATACCAATACATAATAGAAGTTAGATCTCAGGGAATGCTCTGCAGGTTTGCCCATTCTGTACTGTAACCCCTGCTGCTCCTCAGGACCAGCCCCAGAGCTGTACTGGAGCAGCAGCAGATCTAAGAGATGACATTTCCAGTCCAGCAGCTCCAGAACAAGGGTTTATCTGCTACACATCTCATCAGAAGGTGAATTTTAGCAGGACAGTTAGCTAAACGTATGGGGAGTGGGTCAGTCAACAGAAGACGTTCAAAAGAGAATGCAAGGCTGCTTTCTCCTCTGTACACGGGAATCTTTGGAGAAGCTGGAGATAGCCAACTTGACAAATCTTAACTCCTGCTGCAGTCTGGGAACTGAGAAGACATGTTTGAGCTTTCACTCATGCCTCCCCAGTTCTCCTTCAAGGCTTTGAAGGACTTGAATATAATATGTGGTCTCATCTCTGTCTTAGAAGTTAAATTAGCCAATACCTTATTTTCCATATGTAAAAGGAAAATGTAGTCTTCAGTCAGAAGCATCGTAAGCTTCTTTTCTTTTACCCTTGCACTGTTGGCCTGAAAACAAAATAATTTGTTCCAACTTCTTATTTGTAAAGACTATTTGCTTTGTTTCTGATGGAAAACATGGCCAGAGAAGTTTTACTCCAAATTTCATATGCCAAAATTCTCTCCACAAATGAAGCTTGATAGAGTGAAGGGAATTCATTCCAATTTTTTTTTAATTATATTTGTTTTGTTCTTGCCTGAAAACACTACAGAGAAATTTTATTCCAAAAATATGAAATACAAAATTGAACAACCAAAGTGAACTTTGAAGAAAGCAACAGGCTTGAGCTGGCTTCAATCCACATATTCCTCCCCAGAGACCAGGGACGCCCAACATCACAGTGGTGAGCATGTAGAGACATGGAACCACATTTGTATCATGATCCAGCTGTAGGGTGCAATCACTATATTGTGTTTGTGTTGGGATTTCAGGCTATTGCTGTATCACTCCACTAAATCAAAGTTCCATACAACACCAAATACCTACAAATAAGTAAATTTTACATTAAACACTAAACCCTCATGTAGAATATCCAAAACCCCTTCCAGAGAGTACTGGACTTCGACAGGTATAACAAATGATCCCAAACAGGAGCTCCTGGATGCTCAGCCCTTTTGAAAATTAGGCCACTGCTTTAGAAATCTAAACATAGGCTAAGGATCCTAACTGTAGGCTCCTATTTTTGAAAGTCCTTGGTCTTTAATTTTCATAACATGGTAAACAAAGCATCATTTTTCTTCCCCACTAGAAAGTACTCAGGGTTCAGAAGTTTATTGGAAACATAGCTGACATCCAAATCAACACAGACTGCAAAAACAACAGGGCTGACAAGACAGAACACTTTCAAAACATCACACTGATCATTAGAACAGCAGAGCAAAACATTAATATCATAAGCTTTTGCAGTCAAGGACTCTGCTCTAGCTGGGTATAGCTCTTTAAGCAACGGAAACCTGGGAAAATAGACTTTGAAGATAAAGAGATGGATTTGCTTTCCAGCAAACAAATACAGGATCAACAAAATTGAACATGATGACTATTCCATAGGCAACAGCGATGCTGCCATGCAGATTTTCAGAAATGTCACTACAGTAAATAAGCTTCTGTTTTGCTCTTGGGAGGAACAGAAAGTGAGAAAGAATAGACAGTAAAGGATGTTTTGGCAAAAAATAATACATAAAAATAAAGAAACTCTCCCCATCATTAAGTTCAACTTTCAGTTGACTCACTCTCAGGCCTGGGGTGGGAGGGTGGAGGTGTTGTAGCTTTAACAAAATAGTATATTCTTTAAAAAAAAAAAAGAAATCCTCAAACAGAGCAACCATTATTTTAGCACCGTGGAAGAGAAAAAAGAAATATCTCAAAAATAGTAATTCAGCTCCAATAGAGAAGGGTTCTATTTGCAAAAGATGTTTAGGAGTAAAACTAGCCCTGTTCCTCCTAAATTCAAACCCATTACCAGATGAAAGCCTCATTTGTCTAATCCAGCCTGAAACAAGTGGCAGCTTTTTACACTGATAAGACTGGAGATACATTTTTTTTGAACGCTGAAGGGTCTTTCTTTTCAAGTTCCACACATGAAATAACTCCCTACAAATATGAACTTCATACATTTCAGTGACATGAGTGCCTGTAGTCCTTTCACAAACAGATCTACTAATGATCTCAATGGGAGTTAGAAGCATAGAAAATCAATACTGTTGACACCAAATTAATGGTGTGCAGATATACTATGTTTGATACATGAACATAAGAAATAATAATTTGGCAGTTAGGTTTTCAAAGTTGATAACTTACTGGAGGTGCTGGATCCTTCATTATTTATGTTATTTCATTATTGCATTCTTTTTCAGAGCAATGACTTTGACCTGGCAAACACCTTTTCCTTGCCAAAATACGTGTATTTACAACAGTGTAACTAAAAGCATCATTCCCCTAGTACCTACACAAGACAGTCTGGCAGTAAAGCCTGTCTTTATTACTGTGTCACACACTGTGCCATTATAGTTAAAGGTCTGCGTTCATCAGTATTTCCATTATAACCCTGACTATAGAAGTGTGGTTTGAATGAGACTTACAAGTCAAAGGCCCTGATTCTCCTCTCACTTGAAGTCATATAAATTAGGAGTTAGTGCACACATGGCGTGCATGAAAAGGGGGAGAAACTCAAGGTTCTGGGGCAAGAAAAAAAAAAAAGGATGCTTTGCAGACATCCCCATATATAAGGGTGAGGCCATTTCAGACCCATTCAGATCACACATTCAGTGCAAAAGCATTTGCACAAGTTCATTGCGTTAATATGCTGTGCTAACTCTAGGCTTATCTGTCTCTAAAAAGTATAATAATATTGGTAGGAGTGAGACTATCGTTTAATTGAACAGGTCAAGTTTGAAAATTGTGTTTTCAATGAAAGGCAAATCTGATCCAGTGAAACATGGGACTACAAAGACAGGAATTTCCAGATCTTTATCCCACTGCTGCCAATGACTCGATGAGTCACTTTGAGGGTTTACTTTAGATTATCCCACATTCACCAATTTTTAACTGGGGATACTAGCACTCCCTTACTTTTCATACTGGGGTGTTGTGAAGATTCAATAACATTTCCACGTGTTAAGCATTAGAGAAGTGCTAAGCGGTTATAGTGTCTGATTTAATGCTCCCCTTTCTGGAAGCTGGGATAGAGTTACGATTTTCCTTCTAAGCTTACCTCATATTGCTTGTCTTGGTAGAGGAAAGGTCTCTCCTTAGATACGTATCACCCAGCATATATTCCAAAACCAGAACCAGTGAGTTTCAGGCCAAAAGAAGAAAAGCTTTAGATGGCCATGATGTGCACTCTGGTGAACTTTAAAGAACAAAACCAACCCCACACAGCAGTGTATTATTCTTATCTTATTAAAATTCATTCCTTTTTCCCCTACGTATTTTTCCATTTTTGCTGCCTTAGTTATTCTGTCCATCTCCATCCTCACCGAGGTCACGCTGCTGATATGACATCACACTCTCAATCCCCATGGTAACCTCCCTGTTGTCACAAACACAGTATCATAGGAGGAGGGGGGGGGAATCAAGTTAGAAAAGAGTATTTACACACAAATATCTTGGCAATCAAAAAGACTGGGAAAGGAAATGCACAAAAAAACTTATGACAGCTTAATGAGGTTTTGGTAACATGTTGTAGTTTTCCAACTGTGCTCAAGTGTGATCTTGGTTCTTAAAATCTGATTTTCCTTACTTTTATGGACTTAAAAGAAGTACATCCATTTTGCTCAGCACAGCAATCTGAAAGTTCACATGTCTGATTTTATTATTTAATGTGTAGGAAGAATTGCATTTCAACGCCTGCTGAAGAAACTGCCTTTTATAAAGACAGTCTACAGAGATATGTTTGGAATTTTAAATTCTGGTGTTTTGCTTTTTCTTTAATCTTTTATTAATGGTTTGTGTTCCCATTACTCCAAACTGAGCATTAGGTTGCCGGGGAAATGCGCCAATCAAATGTGTACAGCGACTGGAACTTTTTTGAAAATAAAGGAGGGTTAGCTGATCAAAATCAGTATTTCTGAGATTTAGGCCTGTGATGGACATCTTGTATTGAAGGGGAAAAAAAAAATAAGAAAAAGGAGAATCATTTTGACAGCAGCAGGTTGAGAGGCAGTGAGAGACCGGGAAACGGCTCCCATTTTGCTTTAATTCTGACTGATCAATCTCAAGAGATTACGGTAGAGCCAAATTCAAATGCCATTTACTTTTTTGTGACAGAGATGGGCATAAATTAATTCTGTTGCCTGACCTGGCCACAGGTCCTCCCGGGTCCCTCCTTGCAGCTCACTCCTGCAAAGGATTTCTGTAATTTGTTTGAGACATGAGGCATAATGGCCATAATTTGCTTATTTGAACTCAGCCTATAAGAAAAAGGAAAACAAAGCTTTTTCTGTCAATACTGACAGCTAAACCTCTATTTTCTGTCCTTCTTCTGGAAACCTGAGCAATTGCTTGCCACTGGGTTATAACCGTATGGTCAAAGATTATAGAAAAAAAATATTGAATAGAACTGTGTGGGAGAAAACGGCTACTTTCACATACCCACCTTTCCTTTCGCAAGCACAAATGCACCCCTGGTTAATCGGGTTGCAAAGTAACCAAGGTTCTCGCTATACACGAAGTCCCAGGATAAGAGGTAGGAACTCATTTGCTATTTCCCTGTGAGAAGACGGCAGAGAGCAGAGATGACAGCAGGATAACTTCCCTCTGCAATACACCCTCGTATTTTAGTGGGGATGCAGGTCTACCCTATAGGGGTGTTTAGTAGAGCTTTCCAGAACTAGGTATATTCAACTGCTGTAACCACTATTAAAGCACACTATCCTTCCTTCTCCACAGATTTATTATTAAACCACTTTAAAGCATTTAATATGAAGTTTTAATCACTGCTAAGGAATTCTGGATTTAAAGTTACCTACGAGGGTCATTTTAACCTGGCCAATGATGGTGCTCACTGTGTCTGGATTCTAAGGTCATTGCTGTTTTAAGTAACATTAGCAAAATATTAACACTTAACTTTTGTCTTTTGTTCACCTGAGGACTTGTGTCGATACCACAGCGTGCTTCACAGGTGAACCATACGAAGCATAACCTTTGTAAAAACTAATTAAAATGGAAGGCAAGTGGTGGGAGGCAGCATCACAATATTCCCTTCCTTAGAATTCACAGGAAAAAAGCTCGGTGAGGTACTGGGCAGTGGGCACAGCAGACACTTGGGAGGGGGAGGCAGGGTAACAGGACAAAGATGTCCTTTGAACATTTTGTTAACACTATGCACACAAAACTTACCAAACTAAAATACTGTGAACTCTTTAGGAATAGTTTAGCATTTGAGCACCAAAGAAAAAAAGAACAACAAACAAAACACAAAAAAACCCCAAACCTTTCTTTTTATTGAGAGCTCTAGAGTGCCCAAGAAAAGAGGTATGGCACTACTACGATGCTGGAATTTGGTTTTAATCGAAGCATGGATTATAAGGTCCAGTATTCACTATTTACCACTCCCTATTTATGGATCTTCTCTTAAAATCTACTTTGTATCTTTGTTTTAAAGATACACACTGTACTGTAAAGCAAAGTACCAGCTTGGCCTTCACAGAATTGGAAGCTCCTGAACAGCAACATGTAAAATGCTTTTAAAATATTTTAAATTAAGAAATTTGAGTGCTTCACACACACTGTAAAACTGGAGAGCATAAAAACAAGCATTTGCTGCTCATCTAATTTAACTTATCTCTGTCTTTCACTACACACCTACAACTGCCTGCTAAGACACATGGGCAGCCCAGTTGAAAAACCGATGATAAATATCGATCAGAAAATTTAAAATAGCAAATAAAGTTAAAAGTTTGGAGATCATATGTCTCCTATTTCCCTGGCTAACATCTCGGTATTTGAGTTAACAGAGAGTAAAAACAAGTGTCAGAAGTAATACTGTAGCATAATGCAGTGTTTCAACACTCGGTTGAAAGATGCAACCAACAAACGATTGATGAAACACTACAAGATAGATACTGACAAAACCTTAAAGCTGCAAGGAATGACAAACGTACAACATGAGAAAAATCAAAATGATTAACTGAAGTGAGGATTTTTTGTAATAAAAAAAATGGCCTTTCGTTACCTCAGCAAAATTCTACAGGAGCCATTCGCAGCTCAAAAACAGCCTCCTTAAACAACTGAAATGCATTTCTAATAAAAGATTATTAAAAGCAGATATGCTCAAATATTTTCTTCTCATTTGGCAGTAGGATCAGCTCTCTGTTCTGCAAGTCTTTTCTGCCCATACAAACCAGCTCATTTTTCAGTGGTTTAAAAACAATGCACAAAGTGCTGTAATCACACCCAGAACATATGAAACATGATCCAGGAGCCACAAGAAGTGCAGTGAGTTCCAGCTACACTACACGTTTCACTCTGAGTTTACCTGCTCCCTTCTTCACCTCTCTTTGCTGGGCAGTTGCCGTTGTTTCGCTTTTGAATCTTCCCAGGATTCACGGAATCACAGAAACTTCAGAGTTGGAAGGGACCTCTAGAGATCATCTAGTCCAACTCCCCTGCTAGAGCAGGATTGCCCAGAGCACATCCCTCAGGGCTGCATCCAGGCGAGTCTTGAAAATCTCCAGAGAAGGGGACTCCACAACCTCCCTGGGCAGCCTGTTCCAGTGCTCTGTCACCCTCACCGTAAAGAAGTTTTTCCGTGTATTTGAACGGAACTTCCTATGTTCTAGCTTGTGCCCGTTGCCCCTCGTCCTGTCACTGGGAACCAATGAAAGGAGTCTGGCACCATCCTCCTTCAACCCACCCTTTAGATATTTGTATGCCATAATAAGGCCTCCCCTCAGCCTTCTCTTCTCCAGGCTAAAGAGTCCCAGCTCTTTCAGCCTTTCCTCATAAGGGAGATGCTCCAGTCCCTCAATCATCTTAGTTGCCCTAAAAAAATGATTCAAAACCATTTTAAGTGTTCAGTCCCAAGGCCTGGACCTTGCCTACTTGTGCACATCTTCATGTGCCACGATCTCCTGACACACGTTGCTGTTCACATAAACTATCCTTTTAGATCCCCATACATATGGCACATAGACATTGGTTTAAAGTGATATTGAACATCCCAAGTGTAGATTTTAAAGCAAACTCAGCAGCAAGTTTTGTGTTCTGTAATTACCAGCACAATTCAAAGGCTGTGGGACACGATTTTGCAAGCATACATGGCGTTTAAAGCAAACTGTTTTAATGTTGTGACACAGATTTTATTCTGCATTCACCTCCATAACACCGCACAGGAAAAGCTACCCATTGCAGACTCAGAGGTCAGAAATTACACGGTCTATATCACAGGTGCAGAAAGCCTTTCCAGTGGAAATGCATCTGTCCCTCAGGCAAAAAAGAAGGATTTTTAGGAACCGAGACAGAAGGTGACAAGTCAGCTGGTTTAATGGGAGGGGAGGGAGTTCTGGCCAGGGGAAGAGCAGGTCAGAGGGGCAAGGGAGGAACTCGGAGCCCAACAGACAAACAGGGACATTCTGTGGGGCTTTCCCTGGGGAATTAGGACCAAGCCCTCTCTGACAACCTAAGCTGATATTGTTCTATGAAAATAGTGAATTTTTAAAAGACTTCCACTAAAATTGTTAGTTGCACAGACAATAAGAGTAATTTAGCCAAAGAAGGGGTACTTTTTTTCCCCTTTTCTTTTTTTTTTTTTCCCTTCGTCTTGGGTAAGTCATCTGAAACCCATTTTTTTTTTCCTGCATAGAAAGTCTTTTCCCTTGCCCACACAGTGTAATTCTGCCAGTACTTTTTTTTTTTAATTTGAAGCTCACTGGTTGAGCAGTTCATTTTAAAATACCCATCCGAAAATTTTACACCCAGATGTTGAGACAGGCTGGCGTGACAGCCATTTTCCTTGTTCTGAGCGGATGATCATATCATATACAGACTCAGACTTCCACTGTAACTCTTTAGGAACAGGAACTGGAAATATCATCTACTAATAGTCAGATGTCTTCCCTTAAAAACCCCTTGCATCCATGAACTTCCCAAAATTGGTATCATTTGCAAGAGTACTCCAAGAAAGCAGGAACAAAGTCACCACAAACAGATCTAGGCTAATTAATTTAAAAGACAAAAGTAGCTACTGTAACCTTCTGCATTATTTCTCCATCCGTTTCTGTCCAGAAACACATCAAAAACTCCCGGTGTGAAGCTCTCTGTTCAGACTGCCTTTAAAATCACTTTCTCTTACAGGGTGACATCTCACAATTTCTTTTTCCAATTCTGAGGCTGAATGAGGCCTTTCAAAACATTTAGGCAAACCGACCCAAATATATTATTCTAGACAGTCAATGAAAGCCATGTGCAGCTGAAATAATAATACTGTATTCTTGAGTAATATTTTAGTTCACTCTTCAGTAATCTTGTCCTCACCTGAAAAAACGGCACCCGTGGCACACCCTAGAGAGACCTGCCCAAGACCAGGCACCAGCACATAATTTTGATCTCCCAAATCCATCTCCTCTGTGCTCTGCCCACTTGCCAACAAAGTTTTTTTTGCCATCAGAGATACTGAGCATCCCATTTAAACAACAAAATCACATGTGACATTTCTGAAAAGCACTGCAGTTGAACAGTAACTTTTGCTATTGCAAAAGGTGGAACATTTTTAGGTTGTCTCATGGCCTATTGCTTTATGATACTTCTGCGATTCCAGGCAAGCAGCTTATCTGCAATACATGGGACACGAGCCTCTGCTCCACTGAGTCCTTTATTGTCTCACATGGCTGAAAATTACTCATGGGCTTCCCCCTTCTTTTTTGCTTACTTAACTAATATTGCTTCTTACTTAAAAATCTCAAATTCTGCTATATATTGAGCAGTCCTTGAGTGACCTATGCCAAACAAGAGTACTCACTTCCATGAATTTACAGCTCTAATTACAAAGGAAACACTACCATCTGGTGGTCTGTGTAAAAAAAACTTTTACATTAAAAAAAGAAAAACCAATATAGTATTCTTTCTGGCCTAACAACTTACGAAAATCCAGATTATTTTCCTAAAACTGAAGAAACCTCAAATACTTGAATGAGAGGAACATACATCCTCTATGCTGTTTTTCCCCCTTCCTTCCCTCACCCCCATCATATAAAAGATTCAGTTAAATCCTATCCTGAAATATTGAGATACCACACACCTCTTGCAATTTCATTCAATGCGAGTTTTTACGTGCATGTTGCACTCACTCCTCAATGGAGCAAGTTATAAAGATGGGAGAAACTTGCCTGATGTGACAATCTCTCTTGTCCCTGAACATCATGGGCAAATCAAGGCTTGGGCAAGGCAGAGGTTTGTCTTTGACAGCCAAGGCTGAGCTGGAATGCTCCTACCAGACATACAAGACTGCAGGCTGCGCACTGAAATTCAGTCTGAACTTCACTGGTGCTCTCTACCATGACAGGCTAGAAAGTAACCCCTGAACAAACAGATTTAACACAAGTGTAATTTTCCAGAGGATATACAACCCAGTTTGTCCAACTTAAGTTTTGCCGCCTCATTCCGGGGCTGGGAAATTTCACTAACTTTTTCCATTTCAAGAAGCAACCTTTGCTGCATGAGGTTTTGTAATTTATTTCCTTTTAAAAATCTTATTCTTTCAAGTACACAAGGTATGCAAAATCCAACGCCACCTGTCAGTACCCAGGGAACAGCTTTACAAAGACAATATCCTTAGATAATATAAAACCCTATTGTTTCTTTTCTTTAAGCTGTTAACTATTTTCATACCCTTTACATCAGCTGGGAACTATATATCACAGACAAAGACAATCTCATTTGTTTTAATGGCTAAGTAAATTCAAAATGGAAATGACTAAAGCAATTTGTTCTTCTGCTTTTTTAATTTTAGTCCCTTCACTCCCCCATCCCCCTTCACCACCACCTTCTACCCCCCAAAAAAAATCCTTTCAGTCAAGGACTGGGCTTCTAGGCAAACCAATGAATTCAATATAAAATCAGATTTAAGCAAATCAAGGATTTAGCCTCAAAAGTTCTTTAGCTTCCAAGGACTAGGTTAGGATGCTTTATTACTGCTATTCCTCATTATAAGCCTTCAAAGTCCATCTTTCAAACAGTAATATCTTCTGTAATGGCCAACAGATAAAAGCAAAGTGTAACACAAATAATTGAAGCAGTTGCTGCTAAAGCAATAGCTGTATCAGGTGCTGTGCAGGCAGATATAGGTCAGTCCCCAATGGATGTACTACTTTGCCATTTAACTGGGGCACGTTAATCCTTGGCAGGTAATTATCAGTCATCTGCGATTCCTACACTTGAGTTAATCTTAATCTGCATTCTGCAGTGAGTGACTCCAACTGGATTGCCATTTGTTTTCAGTGCTTCTACACACTTTAGAAAACAATCCAAATAATAGTAAGAAGGAAGACACACTTTTATTTCATTATCTAAAGAATCAAACATTTTGGACACTGATTCGTATCATTTTGTTAGGCTTTCTTTCCTTTTATAGAAGCTTGTCAAGGTCTCAGGCACATGATTGCTAACACATCCAAGGCTGTGGAACAGCAGATACTGACTTGATTCTTTCATTATTTTCAGACTACTTGGCACACCTTTAATTTACCGTGTACAACATTTCAATCCTGCACAACAAAACTGTTCAGAACATACCAACAGTAGATTTTAATAAAACAAGTACACAAGAAGTATAGAGTATCTCTGAAAACTGCTCTTTCATTATGATATAAAACACATGTCAACTGGCTCTCAAGAACAAAGCAGTGGTCCAGCCCTCTACCTACAAGTCAGACAACTTGAACAGAGTTTGATGCAATTTAGACTTTGTCTGCCCTAAGCCTCATACCGTGAGATGCGCAGTTACACAGCACCGGTAACATGGTGCTGCACTGTGCTTCACACAGCATGGACTTAAGCATACTGGTCCATCCGATTCATAACCAAACGCCAGTTATGTACAGCTTGGTATCAACTAAGGAACTGAATTTGGCTTTAATCCAGCCAATGTAGATGCAGAAGTAACCAGCATTTACTTCAACCTAACACAACTTGGTATTCTTAATATGTTGCCATACAGCAATCAATACCATTCACTCTGCAAACCGGAAGGAAAACAAACAGATCTTTTTATTATTACCTTTTTATTTTTTTAAATCAAAATCAGTCTATTTCACTGGAGTTCATAGACTTTAGCAGAGGACAACTCAGGCCCAAAAGCCAAAGACAGGAAAATGAAGTGTTAAACGACTGGGTAGCACAGGCAGAATGACCAGGATGCAACAGTTTCACCCCAAAGTACAAGATGGATATAACTTGTACTTGTTGAGGAAATCTAACAAAGATGAGTTTTTGAACAGATGTACACCCCAGACAACAGATAACTGTGAGCATGCTTAACTAAAGCCATGTGTGAAAAACATAAAGGTCTGGACAAACTGCAAAAAAGAGGTCATTTCTGAACTGCAAAATGGATTCATTTTGATTAAGAAATACAAGAAGGTAATGCAGAGAGCAGTGACCAGAGTTTCAGATCATACAGCAATAGAAAAGGAACTCATAAGCCCCTTAGGGACATAAGGCTACCCACCCACACACAGCTTATATTTCAAGTCTTCATTTTAAGGCCATGACTTGACCTCTGTTCAGAGACATATTAAGGTCTTGGCACAGTATCAGATGCCTAGAATAGTGAAGTATCGTAAACAGATTTAGCGTATGGAATTTTACACTGGCCAAAATTAATTGGCTAAGAGGTCAAATTACAGTCGTTAATATTTTGCAGTAGGAGCCAAAGCCCTCCGATTGCCCTGAAGTCTATTAACTGTTTCCTTCGTTGATTTTTACGTCTCTAGTTACTTCGTTGGAAAAAGTCACAATTCTGAGGTTTTCAAAAAGTGACAACAAGTATTAAAATGTAGTTCGACTTTGTGCAAATACTGCTTTCAGCCAGCTGCAGGAGTCACTGATAAAGACATGGCCTGAAAGAAAGTGAGAGAAAGAGAAGTCTAGGGTTTATAATACTAACCTAAAATCCCGGGAAAATCTAAGTTAAAAGCTGCTCTTGCAGCAGCACCAGCTTCTTACATGAACTTAGGCAAGTCATTCAGGCACATCAGCCCCCACTGCTGATAGTAAGGTCCAACATCAAAGGCATCATCGTTCTTCTGAGACCAATTATAAACTCGAAAACACAGCATGCTCTAGCAGTCCAGTCTGACCCTGAAAGGTCTGAAATACTTCCAGATAGGTCAGTCTCTGCTGTGGCCCACTTGCAGTTCAACCATAGAATCATAGAATTGTTGAGGTTGGAAGGGACCTTTAAGATCATCGAGTCCAACCTTTAGCCTACCCTGACAAGAGCCACTTCTAAACCATGTCCCTCAGTGCCCCATCTACCCTTTTTTTAAACACCTCCAGAGATGGTGAATCCACCACCTCCCTGGGTAGCCTATTCCAATGTTTAATAACCCTTTCAGTGACCATCTCTAAATGCACTTGGTTCCGACCCCTTCCTTCCTCCTCTCCTTCTGGCTGTAAATATATATAAGGGTTGAAAGAATAGTTGCCAGCTGACCAATTCCTGGGGCAGCTGAGCCCTCACTTGCACCTGGGATACATCTTAGAATTATTCTGGAGTAACAAGAGCCACATATACGTGGTTGGCTTCAGTGTAGGGCCCAAGGTTTAATACAGATGGAGGACAGACTTCATGGCCAATCCTAATTACCATGTAAGAGGATGAGGAAATACTTTCTGGCTCCACTGAAGTCAATGGCAGCAGTCCCATTCTTAGGATTTTAGCTTAGAGTACTACAGCTATATCACCAGCTCACTTCCTTAAGTATTTATGTACTATTGCTAGAGTTGGGGTATATTTGAGCCAAATTCCAAAATTTAGACTTGGATGTACAGTGGTGTCAACTGTAAAGTTTATAATCAATGATCCCCTACCTAAACTTTGTGCCCATATTTCATACTTGGGTAATGAATTGTTGGACCCACTTCAGTAATTGCATCTGTGCCTGGCTTGACTCAAAGTCAGAGATGCTCTGGTTTATAGATCTTGAAAGTCTGTGTATTCTAGCAACTCTTAATTGTTTCTAAATTCTAATTTGACTAATATGTTGGTCTAGAGACATAAGTTTCATTAAGTTTACCAGCAAAATCTACTGTAAACCCAGGATGGCTCAGCTGACCTGTACATCTTTTAAAGTAGCAAGAAAGTATTTAATACATGAGTTCTTTTAGGATGCGTTACCAAGATGACTGGACCATTAACAAATACAAGTTTTTAAACTAGCACCTCCTTGAGGGATAAGCACCTCAAAGTTCTGTTGTGCTGTCTTGTAGGGGAGTGTGCACCTATTCCTGTCCATATCTCTTTCCCCTCTGGGGATTTTTGAAGGAAAAAAAAAAATTAGGAGCCAAATCCCACAGCTATTCAGCAAACCCCCTCCTTTCCTACCAGCTTTGCTAGACATGCAGATACTTTCCAATAATCTTATAGCTGTGTCTGAAGTTTTTTCAGATGGTGCTCAATACAGAAATAAGTAATATTTTGCAGGAAAACAAACTACCAAATTTTACTCAAAACACATCATAATAATATTTTTGGCCACACACAGGATTCCAAAGAAATACATCTAAAAATATACCTAGTCCTGAAGTCTAGCTGTTTTTGTTCCTTTTCCCAAGTGCTGAGGGAAGCTGGAAGTGCTTGCAGTGCCAGCCTCGGCTTCTTGGCAAGTGCCAGTGACTTGAGCTCCCTTCACTTCCATCAGCTACTTACAGATAAGCATCGCTACTTATAGCTAAGAAGCTGGGCTCTACTAGAAAGCAAACCAACAGCAACCCACCCCAAACCCAATTCTTGATATCTTTATTACTTGGAAAGTCAATAGCAGCATTTTTTCCATGAAGCCAGGTCTCTGAAAGGAGGTACCTCGCTTCACCAGCTGTAAGGTAATCAGCAGATTGCATCAGTGTACCACTCCCCTCCAATTCAGCATTGCCCAACCTCATCTCTGCCGCCTGGCTGGCATCACACAATCATCACCTCACAATTATAGAACAGCCATGTGGTAGCCAGAGCATCACTTGCACAAAGAGTATAATTGGGAAAGAGTCTTTCTATTACTGGTTGTCTTAAAAGTGAGAATGGATCCGTCCTTTGTGGAAGAAAAGTGAAGGCAGTCATCTTCTGCTTCTGAATTCATCTTTTCCTCCCACAAGCTCAGGTTTTTTATCTGCCAAAAACCAAGCAGAAAGACTAACAGATTATCAAGGATAACACCAACACTTGGCTATACCTTGTGACTATCCTTTGTATGCCAGTCACCTGAGACTTTGACTTCTTTAAATGTGACTGCATCAATTCATTTGTGCTCTGTAGGAAGATAGAGGTGTGGATGCCTCAAGGCTAGTTTTTTTTACAGTTCTCAGTATCAGAGAGGATGGGTGCGAAGAAAGTTATATCTCAAATGAAAAGTTAAAGTCAAAGCCTTTTAAGTGATTTACAAATCTTCATACGTACATCATTATGCAAAATTGCACATACTGTATTGACAGGCTATTCCAGGTTACTGCCAGGCTCAGATTGAAGATGAACACACAGACCCACAACAAGAAACATGCCTTCTCATATTAGAGAAGTAACTTTTCTTCTGCCCTTGCTGTCAATGTTTATAAAAAATGTCTTCTTCCAAAGGCAAGAGTGATATACCCAGCCCTAACCACTTATTACTTTACGAGGCCAGAAGGTGGAGTTGTGATGTAGAGGGCCATTACAGAACATCAAAAAGCTAAACATCTAACTAAACACTAGTTCTTCCCTACTAGTAAAATACACTATGATCTTGTAGTCATTAAAAATGCTCTGCTGCACTCATACCTCTTGGATGTGAGTGTACAGCACTTCTGCACAAGTGCCTAAGAGCCAAAAGCAGAGAGTGCTCTTAAAGCCAGAAAGTAGCCTAAAAAAAGCGAGCAAAACCCATAAATAGCTAGAAATAGGTTCCCTTTTTTTCATATCTTTTCATTTTTTTCTGACTCAGTATTTTAGTAACATCTGCAAGGAACTGTTTAAGTTACACATTCATTTGTAAATGCATACTAATAATGTGTAAAGGCAATGTTGTTAATTTTTGTTTTTTATGTAGACCACTGGATAACCATGTATACGTATATATCTGTTGAAACACAAAGCCAAGTAAGTCAGCCAGAAACCTATGCACTGAATGGAAAATTTGAAACAAAATCATCCTGTGATTGCATCTCAACAGTGTCCCTTTAAGCCAAAATAAACATTTAGCACCAGTCCATCAGTAGTTAGTAGGAGGATATATTTAAGCTGACTCCCATATATTGGCACCAGTGTAATTGGGGGTGGGATCTTAAAAC
Organism: Chroicocephalus ridibundus; assembly: GCF_963924245.1. Taxonomy (NCBI): domain Eukaryota; kingdom Metazoa; phylum Chordata; class Aves; order Charadriiformes; family Laridae; genus Chroicocephalus; species Chroicocephalus ridibundus. Next base: position 89,577,882 of record NC_086287.1, read on the forward strand.
ATGCCACCCTTTCCAAGGAGTGCTGATTTCCCATCCTGGACAAATGAAAATGAAAGCACATAACATCCCCGAGAAGCCCCAGAGTCCTGCACTCGCAAATGAAAACTGAGTCCTCAGTTAAGACTTGGCAGGAAACGAACTCCCTGACATTCATCAGAGCTGATGCCGCCAGTGCAATGACTGTATCATTTACACTAATGCTTTCAGTGCTCAGCTATCCCCGTGGCCTGACTGCAGAGTTGGAGGGCCTTGGTTCGAGAATGAAAAAATAATTAACACACACACACACACACACACCCCCCCCAAAGCCGACTACAAGGCTGAGGTAAAGACTGAGAATTAAAGCCAGAAAAAAGAGATTTCAAGACCAAAAGAAAGTCCGTTCTCAGAGAATTTATTCAGATGATGACACTCAGTTTACCAGAGTTATTACAATGGTCACTTTAGACCAAATAAATTCTGAAGAGGTATTTTCTAGTTTTTGAAAACCCAAGTGAACAGAATTTACAGAATAATATTTTTTGAAGAAGAAACAGGCTTTTTTGGTTGGATCAGTTTCTATCACCTTCAAAGTTTACTATAACTGCAGTTTTAAGCACGACCCAACCTTCCAGTAACAAGACCAAAACTTGAGCATAACACCAGCAGCTGACAATCCGTAAAAAATCTTAAAGGGACTCAATGAAAAATTGTTCAGAAGTACTACTTTTGACACAGGAAATTTAAATCTCTGCACCAAGTATTATATATTGTATACCTGGCTCGTATGTTGCAGTGAGTTTTGGAAATGCTAAGGTTGGAATTTTTACATCAGGGTGATGCAGTTAGCTACTGCCCTGTTGGGCAAAACCAAAGCACACTGCTAGTCAAATCACAATTTTAGGGACTATTCTGGTAAGGACTGCCACCATGGGAGCTTTGGGATTGGGAAGCTAAAGAGAAGACAAAATACTTTAAATAAAAGGCAGCATAAAAAGAAGTGTTAGAATTGGGGGGGCGGGGGGGGGGTATTAACCAGGCTCTTCTTGAAGCGATCTGTTTAACTGCGCAAGTTTTATCAGATGCTTAACAGTTCAGACATCTCTATTGTCATATCTTCCAATTATTATTTTACAGAGAATGCTCCGATAAGAATCAACTAGCTCAGCACACTAGCAAACTGCTTCTTATTAGGGTATTTCCTACACTTAAAATAGCTATTACAATACACATCACAGAATATTTAAGTACCCTAGGCATCAGTTCTCTTTATTCTGTATTATCTCTGACGGAAATAATTGTAAATCATAAAAACACATTTAAGATTCATTTTGAAATGCGTGGGAGGCAGTCCGTCTTTGTCTTTAGGTGACAAATACCTAAGATATGTCTGTTGTATTGGCTTAACCACTTACATTGCTTCCAATATTTAGTCCATGTATGTGACTAACTTGTCTCTTTCATTTGTACTTTTTCCTCTCTTCTTGAGCCACCTAAAGTACCAGCATGCTGAAAAACAGGATAGTAGTAACATAGAATGAAGCCTTGTAAAGGGCATCACAGTGAATTAACCTCTTTACATCAAATCCACAGCTCAGCCAGAGGTTACCTACACAGCTGGGAGCTCCTTTGCCAACCAAGACTTCTACTGGGACAGAATGTGTGTTTGCAAGACGTACAGAAGTCCATCAGCCTAAGTCTTCTTCAAACTGACCTCATGTAAAGCACATACAGAGAACAAAACCCAGAGCACTCGAAAGGAAAGCAACGTTTGCTTCTAACAAACCCTGCAGGGAATTAAGCAGGTGCAAGAGCCTACTGTCTGAGAGAAAGAAAAAAAATCTTTTAATGTTTAACTCCCAAACAAATGCTGAGATTACTGCAGAAAGGCTTACAATTTATACTGCATTGAATCAAGCAGCTGGTGAAACATTTAAAAGCCTGTAAGGTAATATGGTCATTAGGACTATTTAAATTCCTTTAAAGGAATTTAGCAAAAGGCTGCTTCAAATGAAATACGCAAAGGCTCTCATTGACAAAGCGTAATGGGATGGACAGGAATGTTGTGGTGTTGATAAGAAAACCTTTAAACCTGAAACTTGCTAAGGATAAGTTTTGACAACCTGGATGATGGCTCTGAAGGGAGAATATATCCAAAGAGGCAAGCGGTTTAGATTCGTATCACCCTTATGAAGAACAGCAAACATCCAGGTTGTGAACAAATCTGTCCAAAGATGCTCTGAGCTATACGTAGCTTCACATGGATAGCAACTGATCTTACAATGTGTGAGGGGCAGCAGATACTGCCTGTCAGCGGCAGGGCTACTGGATCACAAGGATGGGAAGCTTGTCTTATATTCTAAAGAGATATCTATCAAGACCAGCCACCAGCATATGCTACCCTTCTTTTAATCTGTCACAGATCTGGAGGCTCATAACCTGAACAGAACTTTCCATCTGTTGTGCTGTTTGACAAGTTTCAGATCGGAAATCGCTAACATTTCAACTTTATCTGATATTCAGTGCCCCAACACAACGACAGAAAGAATCAATCATTCTAGAAGCTGCATGTTTTCACCACTCAAAACCAAAATAAATATGTAGCATAGCTTATTAATAGACTAGGAGAAACTGTAATTATTTAATTAATACTGTTGGGCAGGATAAAACTAACAAGTTTTTCACTCCATAAATTAGAAAAGAGGTCAAAGCAGCAGTCTAACATAGCCCAGTTTTCCGTGCTTTTGTCTCCTCGAGTTTTAATGCAACCTCCTCAGCTTCTACTCACACTGCCTTCCTCCCCTATTCTCTGTACCCTCAAGCTCTGGCACATCCTGGATCTTTCTCCACTGCAACACCCTAAACTCCTTTTCCCAACTTGTCTCCACCACAATATCTCCACATGTTTAGTCTAGTTTTGCTGGATCTTCCAGATGGAGAGGAACCACGCTGGCTGTGACTAGACCAGACCTATACGTGCGGATCGGCCAAAAGAGCTCTGCCTCTTGGCTGCCAGGCAAAGCAAATACAAGAGCAGCCCTTCAGCTACTGCCAGTCTGCCAGCTCCCAACCTCCCCACAGTCCAGGCTTGCTGGAAGAACTCAGCATGCTTAAGACCATTTCCACTTGTTAATCAGGGGACCCAATTGATACAGAGAACAAAATACATAAGGGAGAGTACTCATTCATAATTCTTGTCGTCTTAAGAAGCCAAGATAAATTCAACAATAGTGATTTAGCAACTATTCTGGGAGTTTGCAGTCCCTTTGTCCAACAGTGATAATGCTTTATCAAGAGCTACAGCACTTACTCTCCACCTATATGTATCATACATCTTGCTACCTGTTGTGGAAACAGAATGCAGGAAAGAAAGAAGGGAAAGACAAGGAAAGCAAGAAAAATCCTCGCACCTCAGACATGCACATTCAAAATTTGAATGGAAAAAAGTAATTTTGAGAGACACTCTAAATGCTGCAAAACCCAGGAAATACTTCATAAAAGGGAGCTCAACTTGTAATACTTCCTACTTTAAAAAAAAAAAAGACAACCTCAACTTTAAAGTATTAGGATAGAGAAGGCAGGGAGGGAGGTACCCAATGTTGCGCCAAATTAACCACAAACACCTATGTGGTATTTGAACACGGAAGAAAGAAGTGTGATTTAGTAAGGGCATCACACAAGCAAAATAGTGCAAAGCTGTCACCATTTTTAGTCAGCCAAAACCAGAAGATCAGAATAAGTGGGAGACAGGAGGCAAAATGGTCTATTTACTAATGCCATTTGGGAACAACACTGTTCTATGTAATATTAAAAAGGTCTAATTTCCACTAATTCCTCTGTAACAAGCGTGCTATCCCTGCATTCCCTCCAGCAAGAGGCAGCTGCCAGAGTTCAACACCTCCCAATAACACCCTGGTCAGAAGAACTCTCAGAAACAGAGAGCCAGATCCTATCACAACCTTGTTTTATTGCTTCATTTTACCATTCCTACACCAATAGTACACGGTTAGGTACTCTGCTATAGTATGAAGTGTTAAATGAACAAAAAAGTAGAAGTCTCTTGAGCAAGAACATTTAAGCATGTTGAGCCTAATTATACAAGTTATCACCTGGATGGGAATCCCTGCCAGTGAAGTGGATGAGGCTGCTCGCATCAAGTCTGCTCAGGCCAGTTTTAGCTTCCAGAATAAGACAAGACTCCAGGACTCAACAAAGGCACCATCAAACTGACTATGTATTTTGGTGGAGAAACTATACAAAGAGCTGATCATAAACTGTGATAAAATACACATATATGTAAAGAAGGAAGTTCCAAGAAAAGGGTCTACAATATTAGAGGTTAATATTTTAATGATCTTTCTTTAAATAATACATCATCTTTTGAACAAGCTAATACTTTATAGATGAGAATCTTTAAACCAAGTGTAATTGAGCTACAGTGTTTCTATAGTGGTGTCCCCTCATCCTGAATCTCTTTTAACACTCATTGATTTCTGCCAGACACTCATTGGAAGAATTAATTTATTTATGAACTTGTCATTACAAGTAATTGATTAAGATGTCCTTCCTTAAAGATTTAATTATGCCCAAAGATAAAAGATTTGCTAATTATTGTCTTTTATCTAATTGAAGCTTTGTATTACAAATAAAGTTCAAAGGTTTAAGACAGTTGCCCTTTCAACCATTTGGGCAAAGATGAGAATTTAATTAGAGGGGAGACCATGCTCTCACTAGCATCTTCAGATGTATTCCAGGAGCCATTCTGGTAACAGAATTGATGACTATTCAAATGTGCAGAGACCCCAGAAAAATCTTTTAACCTTTTTTTGTCTTTCACCTGTTTTCACAGCATTGCTCTTTGTTTTGGATCCATCAAGCAATTTGACAGTCTGACCCAGCTAGTGAAATATCTTAAATCAAAGATTAAGAACTTCCACATTTCTTTTTCTTCCAACTTTACTTTCTCCTATATACCAACAATGAAAACAATTCCTAAGAAGGCAAGTTTTCAGGTCTTCAGAAAAAGACAGAAGCAGTATACTCACTTAAGAATTGTTCTTAATTGAGGACTAGAGCAGAAAAACACCAGGGTCCAAATATCAACATTTCTTAATAATAAACAATTCAGAAAAAATGAATATTACTTAGGAAGTTTCTTTCTTTGTCATTAAAGAAACACACGAACTTGTTGGCTCATTTCTTAATAGCACAAATCAAGAAGCAGGTAAGTCCACACAACAGCAAATCTTAACACACAAATGCCTTGATTTTCAAGCTTCCTAGGAAGAGACTGCATGTGCACAAACCTGAAGCACAAAGCTATCCTGTTTGGTACACATATACATCTATCAGTACCTCATACAAATACCACGTACGGGAACTGTACTTGCAAACGATAGCAAAGATACCACACTGTGTCCACAATTACTAGGTTTTGCACGCAGCTGCAGATACACAGCTCTGAAGAGCTGACCACTGGGAAGCCCTTGTTCCCCCAACAGCATTCACAGTTAGGTTACAGAGGAGCCAAGGCTCAGCTGACACTTCCACCACATGGAGAGCAAGACTTTGTGGCAGTTTACTGTGACGGTCCCCATTAGACACACAATGATTGCTCTGAAACTCTAAGCTATTCCAAGTAGGTATTCAGTCATAATAAATGCCCACTAGACTACTACCTAATGAAATTGCTTAACATTTATACGTGTAATTAAAACAAGTATAATCAATCAATCCATCCATATACAACCAAACTATAGTTTTGAAAGTCTCCTTGATTTATTACATAGTTTATAGGAATAGAATATTTAATACTTCAATGAGACAGTGTTTCCTCACTTTTTATTTCTGTTTCTCAAAAAACACATTTTGGACACTTGAAATGGTGAATGACCTTTGAATGTCCTTTACCAAAATAACTGCATAGCAAAATATTCTCAAACTCAAGTACTTGGCCCAAATTCCTGTAATTCCTTACTATTTCTGAAAAGAACTAACCAAGTAAATTTCCGTGCACACAGTGGAGCTCGAGAGCTGAAAGAGGGAAAGAGAAAGATATTCATTAAATTATCAGGTGATAAAAGATCCGGGTTTTGTGTGAGCACTACCGTAAACATCATTCATTTTCTATAGAAAAAGGAGCAAGATACAGGATGAAGGAGTTGCATTTTGAGTCAGCGAGTTCTGTTCAACAGCACATGCCACACGAAGTGCCAGTCACCAACACAGCGACTCAAACAGCTCTGGAAAGATGGAACAGATCTGTAGAACTGGAAGCTTACTCTGTTCTACTTTGTGAATTACCACCTAGCATCCTGGTCATAAAGATCAAGACAGAGGAGGGTTTTTGCGTACTTCACCCACAGATCACTGCATGCTGGGTTACTCAGATGTTGACAAGACCCAAAATTTCACCCTCTTGCCACAGTAAGCTGCTGTGTGAGACCACTACTAGACAGCAGAGAATCTGGCCTGACTTAAATGTTACGAACCATTTCATGTTTGCAGCAGCACAACCAAAAAGCTTACAAGCGCCCCAAGCCTAAATACCTTTGTAGAGCTCATTTTCTTCTTTCTGTGATGTTTGCTGTTTATTGGGTAAACTCACACTGTTCCTAGCATTCCCAGTGCCACGCAGAGGGAAGTTTCTAGCGTGTTGCTCACACTAGAATTGTCAATTCCTGTTAGTACTACTAATAGTAAAAAGATGCTTTGAAGGTCCAGGAGCTGTACTTTTTTCCTTACAGTTGTAAAATTACAGAAGTGAATCTGCCTATGATTATTATTTTTTTTTTATAATCATTTCTAGAAGAAATACCTTCTTGCAAAAGCTATGAACCTCAGCTTTCCCAGAATTAAATCAGTTTTATATCATCAGTACGATGGGACTAAAATAGAATTCCAAACTGTTGAAGATAGTTGTGGTTCAAATCTTACAGTTTTGATCTACAGCTTTTGGATGGAAGTTTTAAAGCTCATCAACTCACATCATCTTCATCAGGAATTCAGCGACCTTTGCACCCCACTAACACCCAGATGCTTAAACCAAAACAAGTTCTGAGATTTTCTTTTTTTAAAAAAAAGTTGGCAAAATAAGCATGGGTATTTTGCCCATGTCTTCACTTCTCAAGCTTACAGCTTAAACAAATCTCAAGAGCATCTAATCAAACACGCCTTTTCAAAATCTTACAATTTATCATCCCAGAAAAAGTATCATGGCACAAATAAACCTGTTCTAACTACTTGGCAAGCTCAATTTTTCCCATCTCTCTTCAATTTTCACCCAAGTGAAAGAGATGTCAAGAGTACACTGGTAAACCAAACAGTATCAGCACCCCATTCTTTATGCTGCCTAGCGTATGCAACTCCTTCCAATTTTGCTGCATGCAGAACATGACTATGGGCTAAGCGCTACACCCTGAAGAGCAAACCTGCAGTGAGTGTGCCAGGGACTCAACAAAATCCCATATATACCTTAAGGTTGTGCCCAGTTTGTTTCCAACAGAAAGAAAAAAAAAATAGTAGTTTTCTCAGCAATGTTTGCCTTCCTCCTCAAAACCTGACTAAGGCACTCATCGCCTTTGAAGCTGGAAGAGCGAAAACAAAACTCAGCAGTTTTAAAATTAAAACCGCTATATCTATACAGAATGCATATGTTCTCAGCATGTTCCAAAGCATTATCTAAGGGAAATCCTACCCCCAAGATGCTCCAGAGCATTGTACAGAATCAAGAACACTAATAAAACTGGATTTGTGCATTGGCCATTTCCTTAGTTCTTTATTTATGAGCAACAATGTAAAATAAAATTGACAATATAAAAGAAAGCGAGTTCTCCTCCCCTATTCTAAATGCTGATTAAATATTAATATTTTCTTTAATGAAACAGTGGATTATCAGGAAGAGAGAAATAAAAGCACTTGCTAAAACGGGAAAAAAAAAAATCCATGGTAATTTACCATAAAGCATTTGTCTTTGCAAGAAAAAGACAGAACTCAGATTTGCAAGAAAAAGAACAGAACTCACAAAAAGACAGTGATTTGTATGTGCTTCCCTAGAAACATGCTACACTGAGCTAGGCAAATAGCTCAGAGATAGGTCATCTCTGTTCAAATAATATTTCAAATTTTAAAATTATTCTCTTCAGTTCCCTGCAGTACTTTTTTTTTGTGTGCTCACAAATATCCACATTGCAACCAAATTTCACACCACTGGTGGGGCTCACTAACGTTGCTGATAACAGCAGGATAATTCAGTGATCTTACCAGAGTTTCTGAACCTGCTCATCATGCAAATGATACCAAAAACTACCTGCAGCCTATCAGAGAAAAGCAGTATTAACAGCAAAATATTTGATGAGAAAGTAAAACTAATCAGAGTTAGAACAGCTCAAAATTGCCTAGGATAAAAAAAATAAAGTTACATACAACAAGGAGCAATTACAGTCAATGCATTTTTTTTTTCTTTAGATATTGATCTTGCTGAATAAACGGTACAGCTCTCCAGCAGATAAGTGGGGTGGTCACCAGAAGTTAATGCATTATTGCTGTGAGCACTTTTGTGAAACCTTTATCTAATGCTCCCACTGAAGTCAGTAGACAATCTGCCTCTTGCTTCTGCCGTACCAGAATCTGCACTTTTATATTCAAATACTCTCAAATTTCAGATTCTCTAAGTTTCTGCTCAGCTAAATTTTTTGCCTTTTAGATTCAAAATTTGGAAAGAATACACGGCTAAGTATGCCTGTAAGTTTTCCATCCTTGATGGATGATGCTACCTTACAAGGCGATTTACTTCTGTTTCTCAAGGGACTAAGTTCAGGATGAGGACCTAGCCCTTGCACGACAGGACCCGCTCTCAGAATAGAAAGTGGAAAAGGAACATGAAGTGTCCTCATATGGGAGAGAAGCTTGCATCTTGTCAGATTTTTATGTGGTTTATTTATTTTCATAAGTAAGCTGTAGTATCTGGGCATCTCCTAGTATTATTTATAGGCATTTCTATAGAGCTCATAATCACAGTATCTGAGTGCCTTGCACTATTTACGATATGCCATTTATCTCTAGAGGGTAGAGCTCTCCTCCTTTCTGCTTTGAAGACGAGTTCTCACAGAGATAAGGTACAGATGATTAACGCCGCCTGCACTTGGCATCTTGTGACATGGCTGTTTGGGGAAATGAGAACCTTTAATCACACTCTAAAGCAGAGGATTTGGGCTCAGTTTGATCTGGTTTGGACTATACCTTTTCCTCCAAATATAGAGTACAGTCAATGTCAAAAAATAGGAAGAGAACAGGAAATTCCATAGAAAAATCAGCAACTGCAGTTTTCCTCTCCTGAAAAGCCACGCATGAGAAAGTATCTTCCTTACAGGCACACAAACTTCAACAATGCCTCCATGTTAGGTGGATTCTGCTCCAGTGGGGCTTCATTTCAAACATGTCTCAGGGCTCTCCAGTACTGCAAGGAACATTTTTTTTTTCCAGCCTGAGAAGGTCATGAGGTTTCCTGAGAGGCTGAGATCTTTCACACTGACTGACACTAAGCAGTAGTTTTCCTACCTGGCATGAGCTCACGTATCTAGTGAGAGGATCTTGAATTTCCTCGATGAGTGACCTCTGTTTCTTCAGCCCCACTGAAGAAAGAACTGAGATTTGTCCTTTTGTACAAAACATACAGAAAAATGCAGTCAGATAATAAACAGCCAGTCTTCAATCATGTCAACTCTCCAAAAATATATTTAGAAAAAGAGTAAGCAGAAACCATGTCAAAGAGATTATTTAAGAGGATGAGGTTTCTCATAGCTCAGGACTATTTTATCAAAGTGGGTAAGTTTCTATTTCTGAAAAAGTGGAAGATTTTAAACAGAAAAAATATAAGTATAAACAATATATTTTGGTCTCTAAAGAAAGTTTTCTAATCCTAATTCACACCCCTAAGGATGTTACTGATCCTTAGAAGACCTCATTAGCAAAGACCAGAGAAAGATCAAAGAAAACAAGCCATCCATAAAGATAACTTATATTTTAAGCTCTTTGCCTTTCCTTGGTTATGTATCTTCAGTGTCTGACATGTTGACCATAAGCAGAACTGGAATACAAACAAACAACAGGTATTTCCTCGCTCGAATAACTACTGAAAATCTTCTATCAATGTTCCCTTCATTGATTAAATGAATTTGCATGGACTTTGCTGACACACAAATTTCCAAAACATTTCCATGATTAAGATTTCTGAAGGAAGGGCAACTGCCAAAGGATGAAATTCATGAGAACATAATTTAATTTTAAAGATATCCCTAAATAGCTCAAAAAGACACACTATGAACAGGCATTTCCAGAACCTTAGCACATATATCTTCAGGAAGCGTCACCAGAAGTATATTCTGAGTGAGGTGGTGCCAACTTAGAGAGATAGACGTTATTTCTATAAGATGACTCATTTACTAGTTGACAGATACTTCCCCATTCACATCTTCTAATCCATTAGAAACAGGAGCATGATTTTTCACATGACAGATACAGAAATGCTGGTTATAAAAGAGCCGAATTCTCAGCTACCTGTTGAACACTTAAGAAAAGTCTGGCTAACTAATCCTTCTGGTATCAAAATAGGAACAAAGCTCTTTTGACAAATTATTTCCATAATGATGAATGCAGGGTCCTTTAGAAATCAGCCCCAGGCTTAGGGCTCTTTATGCTTCTTACTTTAGCAAGCCCTCAGAGGTACCACTCAATCTTAACATATCAGGAATGTAAAATACATTCCAAAAGCAAAACAAAAGATAGCAAATAACTATGACGCTAGGCTCAAGAAGTCATAATACTTTCACCACCTAGCAAATTTTAAGTCAGAAATGCTATAGCATACAACTATCTCAGATTCCTGAACGTAGTTGTCCTCCTAATATACCCACACGCGGGGCACAAAGAGTAGCTCTAATGCGAGGGGTTTCTGTTTGTTTGTTTTAACAGAGTAGTTCAGCAGAAGGTGCCAGCCTTGGCCCAGCACCTCAGTTTGTGGCAGCAGAGTCCCATTTACCAGGCCACCTTCTACACAGACAGCCAAGGTTAAGCTTTGTTTCTGAACCCAGTGTTTTACCCAAATTAAGTACATAAATAGGAAAGGATGGAATGGATTCAAATGTGATCCTAGAATCAAATGCAAAGAGAAATAATTCAGCTTAAACTACTGAAATTACATTGGTACAGAGTTGGGAGAATTGATGGTATAATCAGCTCAGTATTCCTCACTAGGGATTTCCTTAGCAGAGAGATTTCCAGAGAAAACCCCTCTGGGTAAAGAACAAAAAGGCAAAGATGAGAGACACTGAAAGGTATAAATAAGGGTGCAGGGTAAATAAGTTAAAAGTTATTTAGGAATTTTGCGAGGAAGAGTCTAACTCCACAATACTGTGCATCACTTCATTCCCATTTAGTTCAGAGAAAACATTTGTAAAACCGGAAGGGTACATCAGAGGGCACCAAAAACAATTCAGGTTTTTAGGAAAGATGTGATGGCGTGTGAAGATTTGCTGGGATTGGCCCCCATTGCTTGAGAAAGGATGAGTGAAGGGAGAAGGGGAATTCAACTGCCAACAGAGACTGGAAAGGCAAGTGTTGGACAGACACAGGCAAACTGTTTCTCAGTTGTGATTTCGAAAACAAGAGACCATTAGCTGAAGCCAAGGAGAGCAATAACATACACAATGCAGTTACATTTCATAAACTGTGTTGGCACAGAACAAGAGGCCAAAGTCAGCAATAGATGTAAGCAGCATAAATCAGACCAAGAAACAAATGAACACACACAAGATCTGATCTTCCTGTTCATACCACCACACACAGCAGGAGGGAATGCAGTGAAATCAATTCAGCAAGGAGCAGAGAAGTTCAGAGAGGAGAATTAGACCTATGAAGTTTGGGTTGGTTGGTTTTGGTGGTGGGGGTTTTTTTCAGTGGGGGCATGAATTAAAAGAACAAAACCAAAGGCAACCAGATTAGATGTCCCAGCAACGGATGAGGTCCTGTGAGGTCCTCGGAAGTGTCCTACCAGATCTGGCATTAGAGTCTGCTTTTTTCTGGGTCTGAGCCTAGTGGTAGAAGCAATAGTGTTTTCATGCAAGACTCTGTAAGCTGAGTTCTCAAGCGAAAGCTATTCCAGATAATATATGGTAAACCAAGAAGGCTTGCTGAATTGCATGTGGAAAGCACAGGTAAAAGGACAGGACAATAATGGCAATTTTTTGTTGTCATCTTGCAGATGTGTTGCTAAGAATGTGATGGATTTTGTCTGTGCTAATGCCATACTCCTGTGAAAATTCCTCATTACAGACAGAGCTGACAGGCTGGCGGTCCCTGTTGGCATTCCTGCTATGTAATACCAGGCACAACTCACAAGAATACTTTTACAAGGCCTGACACAATGCTTTGCAAGTGCTAAATTTTTATCACCTCATACTGAGGGGGGACAAAGAGGGGGTACGTGTCTTCAGCCATTTTAATGCATTTTATTATGCTTCCAGACTGTGTGCTAGTCTCACTAAGAGCTTCTCATTATCATAAAATTTACACACTCTATGCGCTGAAAGACACATATGACAATAAAAGGCATATCAATTTGACAAAAGTGATCAAAAGATCATAGAGCATGTAAGGACATTGCAAATAATCTTTCCCGAGGACTTGGAAAAAAAAAAAATAGCACAACAAAGCACTTCCGCTTTTTCCACTATGTTCTTCACTTAAAGTAATCCCTTAAAAACCACAACACTGAACACTCATCATCTCACACATTTAAAGCACAATAAGAACACTAACTGGTGTTCTGGAGCAGACCCGTAGACTGCTGTTTGAATTCTTTGCTGAGAACATATGAAACATCCTTTGATTAGTGCATTATCACGGACACTTTCAGTAACACTTAAGCAGTGAAGGACACGTATACTGAATAATGTCAGATTGTTTCAATGACAGGTCACAGACTCTCTCTTTTTTTTTTAAAAAAAATTTCAACAAGCCATAGCATTTTAGGTTAGGATACCTGAAATGCTATGTAGTAGAGATGCAGTTCAAAATACACTGTGGAAAACAAGTGATAAAACATCTCCCTGAGAGCAATACGTAAGTTTCTCTAACAAGTTTATTTCCAGATATTTCACCAAAGCCTGGCTGAAGGCCAAGGGCAGGTCTATGCTTACCTTAATATAGCAAAGGCACAATTGCAAACTATAAAACACCTTACCCTGTTAAACATTTCAAGCAAGAAAAAGCAAAAGATAGATATGTTTATTTACCTAAAGACAAAAGTTAAATTCAGGAAATCCCTTGTAAACTCACAGGATAAAATGTGGTTTCTCCATGAATGACCTCAACATTTTATCATTCTGGATTTTTGGCTATGCAGTATCATCTTCTGATCTCAAGAGATCAATATTTGAGATTAAGTCTTTTTATGGGTTTTCTCCAAGTGCCTAAAGAGTCTTCCCAAGGTAGTATACATTAAACTACACAGAACAACTTTATTTTACGTACAACTATGTAAATGAACCATGTCTACTTCTTCCAGAACTGGTATCTCTGTAAACATTTTAATGTTAAATTTGAGTTAAGAAAAGTTCTCATAACCATGAGACAGGGAAACATACCATCTTTCTATTACACCGATTTACCAGGTTACTAAAAACAACACATCTGCTCCCTATAGCTGTTAAACACTCAGACACTACAGATTCAGATTTATACCAGCTTTCAAGAATGTGGGCATCGTGACACACTGTGGTTTGAGATGCTGCAGGTATTCCCATGCTAATTATGAAAGATAACTGTGATAGCTCAAATAGCATTGCATAGTACCAATTGAGATTTTAATGATAACTTTATTAATAATGTAGTAAACTAATGCTGATGAAATCTCTCTAACATTCTTTTTAACTGCAGTGGGTAATAAGAAATTGATCCATTTAAACTTGTTTTCCTGCAAGTTAAAAGGAACTCCATGAAAGCTACCATTTCTCCTTCAAGCCGGCTCTCACTTCTCATGCCAGGGTAGGACAGTAGTGAAACAGTTGTACACAACAGAGTATCCCAATAAGCAAAAAATTCTCAAAAGGTTTCACTGAAGAATTTTACTATAAGAGACTTGCATTGGTGCTCAGAGTCACTATTTCTTCCATTTTTATGAGACAGTCTAACAAAAGATGCTAGTTTTCCTTTATATGCCTTTTTCTTTCAAATGGAAGGATTCCTGTAACCACCTTGGGTCCTTTTAATGAATTTTCTAAGGCTAAAGTCGAGTTTATTTTGAAGAACTCACGGCAACATGTGCCAGCTTCCAAATCTAAATCAAGACATACACACCATTATTAAGATCTATTGTAGTATGGGTTTCTGGAGGTCACAGTATCACCTCTATTCCTTCTTACTGAACAAGAAGAAACCATTAACTTCAACAGAATTCCAGTGTTGCTAAATATTTCATTTAAAGACCATGCAATTTATCATGACCAGTAATACTTTCTTGACAGGTGCCAAGATTTTAAAAATCTTCTGAAAGATAAAAAACCACTACTGAAAACTGATGCTCATTAACAACAGTTTTCTCTTCCATAGCCTCTCACCATCTTTTATCCATTACATGTTAACCTGATAATCTTAAGTATCTGTCAAAGTTTAGCCCAGAGGAAACAGTTTGGCAGTTAAAAGAAATAAGGTTCTTGGAATTATCTAGAAATAGATTTTTCATTAAAAGAAAAAATAATCCATATTTTAGAAGCTAATTTTCATCTTTTGTAACTTACAGCTAAATAATTGGAAGTTATAACTAGCTCTACAAGTTGAAACACCAAAAAATTGAGTTCTACCGAGTTACTGGCCCATTAATCCAGTATAATCCACATCCTTAAAATAACATCTTCAGAAGGATTGTGGCTATATCCATCTGTTCAAGCGCTGAATATTTTATTATGTCTTACAGAAACACCAACGCATTATAGAAGTGTCATCTAGTGATGTTTTAATTCTTTTTATATCTGACTAGCTAAAGACTTCTCTGTCCCAGAGCAACAGAGTTAGCAGGTAAACTAACATCCTACTTCCATTCAACAGGTCCCTGGAAGTTAGTTCTTTCAGGTAGGATAAAAGAAACACTGGCAAGTTCCTGAAGCAAGAGTAGCAAAACCTACCATCCACCCTTCTCACATGGTACCTCAACAGTGATGGGGCTGCAAACCATGCGTGACACCCAGCTTGTTACAGGGACAGTGCTTGTAGGGAGGTTTCCTTAAACCATGTTGGTAACACAGCACCAAGAGTTAATGAGATGTTCGGTAACATGAAAAGGAGAGAGTGCACAATCCATCAGGTAAATTACTGATTCCTTATGCTCAAAGACATAGTAACGGTCTTGTCTACCAAACATATTGGAGGATTAACTCCTTCTCCATGGACCTGTACCTTTTCTTGTTACACCAGAATAAGCCAGTGGGGAACATGTTTAAGAACAACATAAGATATAACAAATCAAACCCAACACAACCTATTAGAAGAGAATTTTATATCTTAAATTCATTTCAGCAAATAGCCAAAGCTATTGATCTCAATGGAACAACACTGGTGTTAGAGTCTCTAACAGAGTAATACCACTTCAAAGGTACATGTCTGGACCCAAGAAAACACTTCTGAAGTCTGAAGATATCTTGGAATTTGTGTGGAACCTCATTCTCACTAACGAAACCTCATTCCTCGAGGAGCTATCACAGACATGGGCATTTAATTCCACTCAAAAGGACCAAGAGATCTAATGTACTTGCATATTAGGCAGTCCCTTTTTATATGCCTCAGTTTTCATTTTAGGATTAATGGTAGACAGAACCAAGTAGGGTCTGATACTCATTTACACTCCAATAGCGAAAAATGGTCTTATAATGGGCATCAGCATAATTGCAGTGTAACCAAACAAACTCAAGAAGAAAAGAGGTCAGTTCCCAAGATTTAGATCCATGTTATCAACTCTCTCTGCTCTCAGAAACTACAAAAACCTGAGTAACAGTGATGAAAAACTTTTTTTTACGTAAATGCTACTAAAAACATACAGAAATCAGTAGAAAATTATAACTACTTTAAACCAAGCTGTAGAATTTTATGGTAAGGATATAATTTTCTGCTATGTTTTATAGACGTGCCCAGAAATAAAACACCAGGCCTCTATTGAGTTTTATAGGGCTTTTCTGTAAGAATTACAAACAGCGGTATTCAAACAATACTTGTGGATCAGTATGCCAGCAGCCCTGAAGCTAAAACTGCATTGCATAAACCAGGCATTGAATAATTTGGAATAATGAACAAATTCATAAAGAGTCAGTGGCTGTTTGTCAGTAATCTGTGAACAGACAAAGTGGTAAATTCATTGAATAAAAAACTCCTGGCTGTGAATAGTTCACCCAACTTTACTGCTTTGCCTTTAAGGGACTGCCTAAAGGGCTTATAACTCCACAGCATTCTTGCCAGGTAATTTGCGCAGCATTTTTTAGCAACAGTTAAATTAAAAAGCCCTTATGGGAAAACTCAATGAATTTAATAGAGATGAAATCAATATGGTTCTGCAGAAATTACTCTAAAACCTTCAGTTAGATCCTCTCCCCCAGTCTCAGCCCCTTCGCAGTGCATAGTACGGTCAAAGCAGCGTAAGAGAATCCTAAAGTGGTGATTACAGCTGCAGGGAAAATCTCCAGGGAAAGCACTTCTGAGACCCCACCAGAGCTTGTTTTGCACCTGGAAGAAGAGGACAGCATAAAACTGAGGAGTGAGGCAGTTCTTAGAACAACCCAAGGATGTTGATGCAGCTTAGCTAGGAACCAAATTATGCCAAGAACCTCTCCAGTAGCTTAGCACGAGGAAAGCTTAGATGCTTTTCAATTCAGCATTTGAGATGGTGTCCTTTCTCTGCAACAGTCAAGTAGCCCATAGACTTAATATGGGAATTCCATCTCAACTAGGGGAGATTTTTTACTCTTCAGTAAAATACTTTTTGCCACTCCCTTATGCCTACACCTTCTTCACTTAATAGGATGCTAAATATGGAGAAGTCAATAATATGGAAAGCAGGACAAAGCCAACTCTTTCCCAGATGAATAAACATGTCCTGAAAACCCCACATGACGGCCATGCAATTAAAGTTACCACGGGGGGTGCAGCCACCATTGATGGAGCCTCATTAATACAGGGAGATCCTAACAAAATTCCCTGTAGGAACAAAAGTCTCAAAATAAAGGTGTCTGGGGTGGTGAGAACAACATTAGTTGTAAATTTTACAGTACTTTTCACTGTTATTATTTCAGTTTACATGACAGTATACACCCACCACCACCCCCCATATTCAGTTTCCACAGGGCTGAAAGAAGTAGACAATTAGCCTAACAGATGGAAAGATGGTTCTGTATGTAAGAACTCCTGATTTTAGCTGTAACTCTGCTTTCCTCTCTTCCTGGGACACCATGTGGAAAAATACATTCAAGCCTGCAAGATATACTGGTTAGCACGGAAAGCATAGCAGCACCTTAGACACAGGGGTGGCAGACAAGATCAGAAGGCTCCATCCGCAACAGTTATTTAACTTCAAGAGAAAGTATGTAATTGTTGTCCCTTTACTTTTACGCTTTCTCCTGATTAGCTCTCTAACACTTAGTTTTAGTGTCCAGGTTCACCTAAGAGGATGACCAAGGGAATAAAGCATAGCTGAAATCAACATGCTCTTAGAGCTGTTTAGATTTTGTAGCTTTGTTTAGTACTGAATACATTCATTAAAGTGCAGTTACCACAATAATAAAAGTAGATATCACTAATTACAATACTAGATTTTAAATGCAACTTGAGTGTCTGCAGTGGCTTTTAAAGTGGTGTAATACCACAGCCAATTCAAATTTAATTAAAACTATCAGTTTAATTTAGTTTACATTTACAGATAAAAAAACATTTAGAAATCCAAACTTTACAGCCATTCTACAACTCTATTCCAAATATTCATATTAGGTACAGGGAAAGTCTGAATATTTCTTTTGATAAGTAACTTTATTTATCTTTTTGCCCATCTATGCTTACATGTCTTCTTATTCTTTACTTAGCTCAGAGTGGAAAAATGCACACACTTCCCTTTCCTTTACTTAAGGGATGTACGTGCATTTTTTCCACTCAGTGCTTAAAGAATTGGACAAATAAATCCCACTGGTAATTACAACACGTAATCTTATCTGAGGTTCAATCTGTTGCACTAAAAATCTCCCTTGTGACATCTAAAAGGGTAGACAGATATAATGGAAGATTTCTGGAGTCTGTTCTGCTGTCCTACATCACTGAAGCCAACAGCAACAGGACTGGGCTCAGTAAATTGCCTTAAGCCTCTGAGCATAAAACTTTGACTTTTAAAGGAGTCCATGAAAACTGACTCGTTCTTCTGCCCTTTTGAAATTCCCAGCTCGCATCCCTATTTGTGAGAAGGATTATTTTTTACTTTTATACAGTGGTAGTATTTAGAGGCCCCAACAGAGATCAGGGCCCCATTGCACTAGACACTGAGCAAGCACGCAGCAGAGCCTGTGCTCTGGAAAACTGACAGAAGAGAGCAAGAGGGGAAGCAGAGGCACAAGGAAGTAGTTTGCTCAAGATCACACAACACATCGTTAACAGGCCAAGACCTTCTGGTTCTCTATGAGGTTAAGGAACTAAAGATCTCCAACATGAGGTGAACTCTTAGCACAGAAAAAATGATACTGTCTTTTTAACATTTATGTAGCAAAGTCTCCCTTTTTGCTACATATGCGCAAATATGTACATATACATATTTTGCTACAGATGCGTCCCCATTAAAATTATAGCGCTGCCATTGATTTCAGTGGAAAGAGAACCGAGACACTGGAAAGAAAGGAAGCTAGGATTTCAGCCCCCCTGATACTATATGGCTTGACCGCCTCCAATGGCTATCCTCCTTTGCTCAGTATGGCATCAAAACCCAAAGAAAGCACAAAATTTGTTTTAAAGTAGAAGCAGGCTGAGGAGCTCCAAAGAAATGCCGTTCTCTAAAATTTGAGCAGGAAAAAAACCTGCAAGTGGCAGCAGTTGTACTTAATAATCTGCCAAGTTAATTATTACAGCTTTCCCTAAGAGATTTTGAGGTTCCAAACAATGTAGCAGTGGAGGATCTGCGCCAGATTGGCTCCAATCTGTAGCCTTGGTTGTCTTTTTGTTAAAGATCATTCAGTCCCAGCTGAGATTTAAAAAGCTGCACAGGAAAGCCCAGATTGGCTTCAAAGCTCTTACCTTTACCAAAGAGTGGTCAACTAAGTAACATTTATGAATAGTTTACAATTCTAGTTCTTAAGTATGCTTTGTAGAAAACCTAGCATGTGGTTAAAGTTGTTAAGATATTTATGCCTTAATGCAGTGTTTGTTCTAGCACAGAACTAGGCCAGAAATAGAGCTACATCATTGTGGCACGATTAAATCCAACCTAAAAGGTACTTTTGACCAAAGATGAACATTAATCAAGTGTGTCATTCACGAAGTAGCAAGCATCCTATAAGGTTCCCTTTCTAATACCCAACTGCAAGAACCACTGCCTGACTTAGTTCTTTCCCAGAAACCATAAAATTTCCAGTAAGAAGTGTTCAGGACGTTCTTAAGAGTAATGATTTTTCTCAGAACTATGTATCTGTTCTACCTTCATTATGTTATCAGTCAAGGAGTCAAGTGCACTGAAGGCATGAGAGGTGTGGTGGTAGTTGTGTCACAGAAAATCTACCAGGACTAAGTGTTACCCAGATGAGAGGGGTAAGGTACAGAAACTGACTTTAGAAATTACGCAGGAGGAAAAAAATTTGATGAAGAGGGCAGAGTGCGTGTACGTGCACACAAAGGGATCATAACAAGGAACTGACTGCTGGCACACACCCAGCACCTGGGGGCCAAACTACAACCTCACCTGCTTGCTTACCTTCTTTAGGTATGGAATTTAGGCTCAGCTTCTCATGGCTCCACATTATGTCAGTCTTCCTTGACCAATAAGTGCTATTTAAATATCATCACAAATGCATCAATGCCACCACTCAGCAGTTAAGGGGACATGCCGTTGTCACCCTTCTTTGTAATACGCTGCCATGGACAATGATTGCTGCATCACCATAAGCAGAGAAAGGAAAAGCCTCACAAGAAGACTCACAGTCAACGTACAGCATCAAACTTTTTAAACAACCTGAGTTACACAGATTTCAGCTGCCACTGGGCAGCCAAACAAGCACATGCCAGGATCAGTACCTGAGATGGTATTCCAGCATTCTCCTGGCAGCCCTTGAAGCCAATTCCCATCCCCCACCCACTCCAAGTTAGTGAGGTCAGCACAGTTGAAACATCGTAAAACCAGCAATTGAAAAGAAAAGAAAAGTTCTCTGGATTAAGACATAGGAGCAGATCAGAATAAGCATTAGAATAGCAGCTTGTCAGCTCAAAGAGTTAAAAGCTGACTTTCTAAAGTAAATTAAATCCATCCGATACAACTTAAAAACAAAACTATATTTGATTATTTTTTTTTTTGTAAATTTCTATTTTTTAAAAACTATGCTAGTGGTGACTAACAGCTACATCCTACTTGCCTGAACTGCACGCCACCTGCACAGTGAGCATGCTGAAACCAAAATTTCACTTATGTCCAGCAAGCTTAGTCTGGTATCAGAAAAAAAATTTTATTGGAATTTGGATGTGAAAGACAGACCTCTCAGGTATACTTTTAACATTTATTTGGCAACTATCACTGGCATTTTTTAAAGGGATGTTAAGTCTAGAACCCAGGCTGTTTATTATATTGACATGAGAATCTCCAAGCAGAGTTTATTCAGTATAAACCCTTGGGCTGCACAAGCTGAAAAGGCTTACATTCACTTGTCAGAGACGAGGAAGAAGACGCTATGACAATCGCTGTCAAACAACAGACTCATACCACAGCAGAGATTGTTTCTTTGATCAAGAGAATTGCAGCCTGAAAACCTGTAAATACCAGCACTCTGCACTGTCACTTACAAATTGTGATAACAGTTTAACACTGAATTGCTACTGAACTTATTTTCTTATAATAACTGCTGTACATAAGGAACCTGGCAAGTTCTGAGTTTTCATTCATGTGCAATTTCAGTGGATGAGATGAGAAAACTTTTCTAAAAAAATACTTAAATATTTAATGGGTCAAAGTAAAACAGCAGCAAAAGCAGAGACTGGGAAAAAGCCACACAAAACATAGGGTGCAATACAAGTTTAAAACAACTGCTTGGAATACAGGAAACCTGCCTCAAATATAGAGAGGAGTTGAACCTGGATATTGCATAAAATCCAGGGAAGATACTAGGATGTTAGGAGAAAAGGAAGGACGTCACATTCTGGAGCTGCAGTTTCCCATTTCACTTTTTCCCCCTGAGCTCAAGGGGATATTGGGATATACTATCCCTGCCTGTGATCTATTCAGGCACTCCAATAATTGGCACCTTCCAAAAGCCCAATTTCTAATGGAGATGAGATCTTCCTAAAACAAACAAAATACACCCCCCACCCCCCACTCAGTAAGCTGTTGTGAACACTTACATTCAAGAAATGGGGCACTATTTTGAGAAAACATTAATAAGACATACAAAGGAGGGGGAAAGGAGCTGGATTAGACTGAAGAGTGCCTTCAACATTTGGCACTTGGCAGCAGGTCCTGCCCTCACATCACGGATCCCTGCTATTAACGATGCACTGAAGTGTCCACTTGAAAGAGAACACAGAATCCCACGAATCATGATTGATGGTGTAATGTAAGTTGTGTTTAGAGAGCACGTACCCATGTTTATATGTTGGTTACTTGGAAACCATGTGCCAATAGCTATTTTTTAATTTACGTGTACAACCTAACAGAAACATTTCCACCACATTAAAGATAGCGTACAGTATTTCACTGTGGCTTCTGGTTCCACTCTAATGATGTCAAAGTCATATATTTGCATTTACTTGAGAGCCTGCCAGTTCCAGGAGCACTACAAAAATTTGTCACAGGATGCTGCTTTGACGCCACTCCAGTGTACCTTTAAAACTATCGTTCTGTTGACTTTTTTCTAAGCTTTCTAGCTGTAGAAACACTGAACTGAATAATGCATTTTGCTGGTTAGCTGACGTGGAGCTAAAGAAGGTGACTAAAGGATTTAAAGGTTCACTAAGTTACAGTGACACACACAAGAAGAACGCAACTGGTGAGGGTGCAATGCCGGGTTATAAAACAACTCCATCTAGAACAAATTCTTACTCCTTCCAAAAAGCTTTAGAATGGACACATACCACCTCTAAAAGCTTTCTGGTTTCCTACTGAATTTATTTCTGGTTATGGACCCAGATATGCGGTCTTGAGATGCCTACAAAGAAGGGCTAAAAACAATACAAGATTAACATCAATACCTAAAGAACAAGTTTCTAGTTGCATTAATTCTGATTATTATAATAACTACAGAAACCCGTTTTCACACTGGACAGGAAGTTTACTGCAACTTGTGTTCTGTCAGACAAGTAATGGATGTGAATCTCAAAACAAGTGTATCTACCAAGAGCTCCCCTTCTCTTGGCTTTCAGGTAATCCAGTCTAGGAGGTTTTGGTAACAGCATTCTCCTGCCATGCACGAGGGGCAGCATTCAGGGAAAGAGACAGTGTCATCTATAAACATAGATGTTTTTCAAATAGATCAGTGATGTAAAATAAATTCTACAATTCCATGCGCTTTTCTTTAAAACCAGGAATTGTAATCTTTCCACAATAACTACAAATGCAAATTAAAATTGAATCTGCCTCATACTCACTTCTGTTATAACTGCTTTCCTCATCATTTTACATGAGCAATGGTCCCAGTAACTCTGATAATTAACTTTGCAAACTTTCCTTATATTTACAAAAGCCTTTAGGAGAAACTCCTAATAGCAAAATTGCTCCAAGCAGTCTTACCCTAGTAAGTGAGCTGGTATCATTAGTGATGGAGAAGTCTCATGATATCTAATTACGCATGCATGGTTGCTGTGGCATTTTCAGATTTCTTTGGTTTACAAACTTGACTCTTTATAATATTTTGGAACTCTTACTTCTGCACCAAACTGAGATGAAGAAATAATAAATGAGAATATTGCATCACCAAACTACAGGTTGCATTTTTGGACAGTAGTTTAATCGGGACTTTCATCAAAGATCACCCAGAACACTCAAGTAATGGGAAACATAGCTCTTTTCTTGCCCAAAAAAAGTCAATAATAAATGTCACCCTACTTCTCTACTAGTTTCCCATCCTTTGGCAGTTATAGTCCAGGCTTTTGATGATTATATATAAAGACACAAATTACCAGGAGCCCAGTTGTATCCATTCTTTCGCCCAGGATGGCAACTGCAGCTAGCCAGGACAGTATAATACCATATCTCACATTTGAACACCACAGAGTGGGAAAAAGGCTGTTGTTGTTTAAGAGCCCCAAGCCCACCTTTTACTAGCACCTACAGCCTGCTGTGTCCCAAGGTTAGCCACTACACTGCAGACATGCAAGGTATTAAAATAGGCACCTTAACTGGTGGTTGGCAGGGAACCATCTAGTTCTGGTTATCTTTGTTGAACTTTTGAAAGTGCATATGCACACTTAGTAGCCAAAACAGGTCACAGAAGGTTGCAGCTCTTGCAAACCAAAACATCTCAGCAGTATGAGAAATACACACACAGACTCTACAGATGCTACAATCATTCACTTATCTTCTGGAGCAAAGGACAGCTGCACTTTAAAGAGGGCAAATAACACTAAATAGACATCTCAGGAAGTAAAAATACTGACCTTTAGCTGCTGTCACTATTCACCTCAGAATCAGTATTGCAACATTTAATAGAAACTATAGCATAGCCGAACTTTAGAGAGACTCCTGCTACCCAAAATGAAATCTGGCCAGTAAGGAAACGCTCTACTCTATGAAGACTATTATAGATGTTTTAATAGTGTTTTAAGTGCAGAGGACACCACTATTTCATGTCATAAAACAGAAGTACAAAAAAGCACCTTAAATTATTTATTTGGAAAATGCTGACCAAATGTTGTCCAGCCTCGCAAAGAATCTAAAATGCAAGGTGTCAACTTACACCAGAAAGGATGCAATTATCCGAGTGAAATGAAGTTTTAAAACACTGTTCCATGGCTTGGACTACTCCTTTGTTATTGTCAGAAAACACCTTTTACAGACAGATGTCTTGCAAAGATGGTCAATTTCTTTCTTATTCATGCAAAAGACACAGCCTATACCCTTGACCTGAACATAAGGCTCAGCTATAACAGAAACTGGACAGTTGGTCACCTTCTTGGGTTATGCCCCTCTGTTTTCACACTTCTATAGCCCAGGGTTTCCATACAAGTTAATCACAAACTCAACCCTCACTGTCAGCAACAGTACTAACCTCAATATAATTCAGCCATCAGTAGTCATTCTCTAAACTCTTACTGCATCAGCGGGTATTTCCTATCAAGACAGAACTGTGGAACATTAGCATATACAGCACAGCACCCTCTTCTGTGATGCACAACTCTTTTTACTGTATATTCACAGCAGGTCACACAAAGCATCATATTAGGTCAGTAAAAGCTCACAAATACTGCTGATAAGTTGATGTACCTGTTCTGACTAAGCTTTATGCACTAAAACAAGCAGGGTAGCAGAGGAGTGGCTACCTTAAGAACAGAGGTGATAAGGCAAATTTACTAGAGCAAATCCACACACCAGCCTGAAAGCCTCTGAGTGGATGGTTTAAAAGCCCAAGTAGCCATGTGCTCACAATTCAGATTTTGCTTAACTACTTCGGTACAAGAAAAGTTAGCAGAATATAAAAAATTAATTTTGATGATGTTCTACGTAAGCTTTCTGCAATTACCAAATAAAGTGCCTCTACAGCTTCTGCCTTACAACTGAACCAAGGTTATTATCAATTTCCTCTTAATATAAGAAAGTGATTTTCATGTACTTATTTCTGCTCTCAGAAGGAAGAGAAAATGGTTCATGAAGTTCCCATTAGCATACAAAAGCACCAACATCTGCTGGGAGTTTTAAAAGGCTTATTGCTGTCACTTAATCAGCGACACCGGCTACAGTGGGCCACCTCCACCTTCATCAGCACTCAAGGTATGGCTTCAAGAGATGAGGGGATAATTTGACCACACAACAGTTCCTGCAAAACTTCTGTATCTATAAAAAAAAAAAAACCAACAACACTCTACTCTTGTGTGCTGAGAACGGGGAATCCATCTATGCTGATTTTTCCTTGCATAAACCTGTAAAGAGTATCGTAGCTGAAGTTATTAATCCTTTCATACAATACGTATCTTAAGTGAAGCAGCATTTTAACAAGACACAAAACCTAACGGTGAGTTCACTTCCGTGTGCTGTAGCTGTAGCACCATCTAGAGGATTTGAGCTAGAAATTCCTCACACAACAGACAAAAAAACCTGGGAAACTGCTCTCAAAACCTGTGGGAAAAATACGCACACAAAAAATATTTTGAGCAAGTTTTCACACTAACATTTATCTACAGAGTAACTTTAAAATTGTTACACACATTCCTAAATAACATACGTTTTTTCTTAAAATACTGTCTTGGCTTATATTTGGATTCATGGAGGTAACAGAAGATTAGAACAAATCAAACTTTATC
The DNA here is from genome assembly GCF_963924245.1 of Chroicocephalus ridibundus. Classification (NCBI taxonomy): domain Eukaryota; kingdom Metazoa; phylum Chordata; class Aves; order Charadriiformes; family Laridae; genus Chroicocephalus; species Chroicocephalus ridibundus. The sequence goes on from NC_086287.1 coordinate 89,603,586, forward strand.
AACAGTCAGACTGGGAAAGATCTTGATCTCATCCACTCTAGGTCACACGCTTGCTACAAGACCTTTTTCAGGTGGAGAAAGGCAGGACCTTCCCTACAGTTTTGTTCATAACCTTGCGAGGATGACTAATTTTACTCTGTTTTCCTTAATTTTCACCTTTTCAAAGGAGGTCTCTTAATAAAACCAAAGCCAAATTTCAGTCAAGGAAAGGGAAGAGGTTTTTAATTGAATAATAGAGATTATGTATTTTATTATATTTTACACATAGAAGGAGGTGCTGGCAACAACTGATTGTTCCTTGCAAAACTCTTCGAAGAGGAGGAGATAATCAGTAGGGCTCCAGGGTGGTACCTGTCTATTTTTTCCATCCACAGACACCCCAAACCTCTCTTTGACTATTTGCAGCTTGGCACCCTCTCCCCCATAACTTAACTCTGCTGCCACCAAAGGAACATTTTCGCTCTTGAAGCCTTCTTGGGATAGCAAAGTTCTATCCTTTTGTTACTCTACAAAACTTAGAGCCAGCTCCTCAGAGATTGAAAGACCAAAAATTAATTGAGAATATTCACAATGTGATTGCTCCATAGAGTTTGTGGGCAATAAATCCAAACCGTAGCTTCCATTCATTGGCTGATGTGTGACTGCCCAGCAGCAGGATTTATAGTACCACATCTGCATTAAAAATGCAAACTTTTGCACACCTGAGGGCAATTTGTATTTCTCTTTCTCTCAGTATTGTGTCAAAATAATCATGAAACACCAAACAACCAGCCATTTATTTTAGATATCTGTCAGGGCTGTTTGTTAAGAATGAACTCTAAGCTTTCACCTACTATGCCACGTTATCTGCTTCTACCAAATTCGCTTGGAGACTATTTGGCTAGCAATAAAAGCAGAGGAAAAAATGGAAAGAACTAACTGTATGGTCATCAACAGCACTGCTATTGGTCAACAGCTGGTCATGCATGAATTCATTCCACTTCATAAGCCAACAAAACTTCTGGAGATATCCTACAGCATGGGCAAGAGAGCTATCATAATAGCTGGCAGACCTTTACAGTTACTTGTAATCAACATTATTGGTTATAAAAAGTGAAGTTATTCCTGAATTTAATTGACTTATGCTATTTCATAATGGCTGGCGGCAAATCAAGATTGTTTACAGCACTTCAGTATAGCTCAAGTCCCTCACTGTCCCTCTAAACAACATGGCATTTCACTCCCTCCCTACCTCTTCCCGGGTCTCCAGGTTCAAGCAGCAAGGAAGGAATGAAATTCTTATGTACTTACCAGCAAAATCCTCTTCCTTCTTTCCATGTGGAGAATTACATCTTCTGTCATAGCTTAGAAAAAAAAAAAAGAGAATAGTTTTAAGTTTTTTCCATCTTTCAGTTGACTGTTTTTTCCCCTTCAATCTTAACTATAAATGCAAAAATTAGTTCAAACACCAGACTACAGGTGCAAGCTTCCTGAAGTTTAAGCTTCCCACTTGCTACTTTTACCAGCAAACATTTAAACTTATTTACACAGTTAAGCACTTGCAAGATTCCATTCCTAGATTATTAGGAGTTTCTCAAGCAGTATCAGTCTGTTCCTAATACTGCATCCACTGCTGTACATCAAAAGAATAATTATTTTGCTTGGAATCTGAATTCTCAGTTAAATTTCAAGTAACCAAGAAAATATTTTCATTTGTTGTTATGTGTCTAAGTCTGAGACAAAGCCTATCTGAGTGTCTGTAAAAGTCTCTCATGCTGGGCATAAATAATGCTTCCAAGAATAATCCTGCATCATGCTAGCTGTCATTTTGGCTCCAGTTCAGTATTTTTTTTGCAAAGCTGAGCTGATATTTTTATTGGTTTTAAAAAGACACATAGGCATCTTGCATCCATGAAGGAAAACACTGGTCTTGAAAGAAGCCTCAAATATTAAAAAATAGCAACAGAGCAGCAGAGTAAGTAGAAAAACTCCTCCTTCTCATTTTTCTAAATTCCTGGAATTGCCAGTCCAGTTACTAGGGGTAGGATCATCACTGTCCCTTACAACATGTTATCCTACAGTGTGCCGACTTTAATTGGACGGTAATAGCAAGGATCACTCCTGTGACCAAGACCAACAGTAGGACCAGGTTATATTGTATAATCCGTAAGTTTTCATTTAAAAGCATCTACTGGCTGCATTAAGACAAAATTGCCCAGCAGATGTTCCAGTCAGATTCAATAATCATGCACCAGTGCTTCCAATTGTTCAAAAAAATGAAAAAATATCTGTAAGGATACCTCATTTCCAAAAATTCAGAACACCATTCTTTTTATTGTAACAAAACCACACAGGTGCATCAATGCAAATTTCACTGCTGGCTAAACTGTTCACAGGTGAAGCAATTCACACAGCTGATGCAATCACTCATACCAACCAGTATCAGCTACAGGCACAGCTTTCTTGATTGCCTTCCACACCACATCATAGGATGTTGGGTTAACTCCTAAAATGTTAGCTTTTGAAATAAATATACTGGTGTTTCTGATGATTTCTCCCTTCCCTCATAAGCCAGATTTTTGATTCATCTGTACACTTATCTGAACATACAGTAACTTCAACACTTCTGATTTATGCTGGTCCCTGCCAGTCTGAAACTTAATAAATGCCTAGAATAATATTGTTGTAATAGATAAGGCAATCCCACACACTGAATTTATTTTCTCTCCAACATAGGGCCATAAACTGCGTTAAATTATGTGCTGATATACTGTTGCAGGTTTCAAATACAATTGGGTCCTTAAAGAGCTGAAGATTAATAACTAGCCTGTTAATTTGTTCTTAAGACCCATTTAAAAAAAGAGGCTGCATGCTTCCCAAAACACCAGACTTTGTAAACTTGCTAACTCTTCAGAGCAGGGCAGCTAGAAGTCACTCTAATGACAAGAGCCCACAAAGCTTCGTAAACAAGACAGAAGACTCAGTGAGACCACCCTTAAAAAGAGATGCGAGAGCCTTTTGAACATTCCAACACTATTTACTGCGTGCATGGAGAAAGATGGCTCTTCAAAGGTCTTGTGCATGAAGTTTGCTCCCCTACTATTTTGTTAAAGAAGAATAGAAACATAGATAACTTTTGCATTACAGCATTGTAAAAGTGGCCTACACCACTTTGAAAGGTGTAGTAAATTGCAGCAGCACACAACATTTGTTGTGAAGGTGATTTATTTATCTACACACAGCAATCATAGCACAGCTAGACTGGAAAGCTTCTGGTGAAAGCTACGCTCTGCACACCCACACAAGGTGTCGTATTTGTGGGAAAAGAGAGCAGACAAGGCAACACTTACACACAGGGAGAAGAAAAATACATATTTATAAGAACATCAACTTAACTGATATCTTTAGGATTTGGTCAATTTCAGCCTCAGCTTTAAAATAAACTACCACAAAACACCCTACATTACAATAACTAAAGCAACTTGAGTTCATTTCACCTCACCTACCAGCCAGAGTGCACCAACAGAGCTCAGCCACACGCCTATCCAAAGGAGAAGCAATACTAATGGCCGTAGGTGCTCTGAAAGCTCTAATAAGCCCTCACTGCCCTGACTAGCCCCACCTGGGGCTTGCCCTCACCTCCTGGGGCCTCCCCTCACGTCCTCCGGGCTCCATTTAAGCCCGGGTTTGGGCCCTTGCTGCCCCTAAGACAGGTACCCTTGTCCTTAGCCCTCTCACGGCGGCTGTCCTGACCCCCCCTCAGGTGTAGGCTGTGTGTTGCAGGACACAGGTGGGCCCGGCCCGCGGGGCTCAGCCAGGCGGCACCGGTACCTTCTCCTCAGGGGCCGCGCTCGGCCCGCGCTGCCGCCCCCGGCGTCACTTCCGCCGCTCCATAGCAACGGCGGCAGCCAGGCCATGGTAATGGCGCTGCTCCCGCCCGGCGACGGGAGCGGAACGCGGCGGCCGGGGAGCCACCATGGGTGGTGGGGGGCCGCGAGGGGACGGGGGCAGAGCTCCGGGGCCGCTTTGGGGCACGGCGGCCCCGCGGGCTCCTCAGAGGGGCCGGCGCTCGCCGTCGGGCCGAGGTGTGGTGGGTGCGGGGGTGCTGTGGTGTCCTCTCTCCTCACAGGCCGAAGTGGAGGAAACCCTCAAGAGGATCCAAGCCCACAAAGGGGTTATTGCAACTATGGTTATAAACGCCGAAGGTAAAACGCCCTTTGCTTTCTCCAAGAAACAATGGTAGCCGCAATGAGTGTAGTAACTCTTAAGCACAAAATTGCAAATCATGAGGTGTTAATGCAGTCTGCTTGTGATATCTTACCAAGGTGTCCCGACTTTCAATAACAAGCGTTTCATCTGAAGGCGTAAGCATTTGGTTTGTGGCCATTTCTTGAACCTGTCCATATGATGTAGTTTTTCATTCAAGTTAATGGAAAGAAGAAAAATAGAAAGTGGAGCCTTGACATAAGTCTTCTCTGAACAAATAACCTAATTTAACTTAAGGAGTCCCATGTTGTTACCTATCCCCCTTGTTTAACTAACCTATATTTTTCAGAATCAAATCTTGAGTGTCTCTTGGTACGTTACAGAAAGGGAGAATGCATGGCACTAAGCTGTTGCTTTTGCAGGCATTTTTTAGTCTAGTCCAAAATTCTTCATATACGCAAGGAAATTCACTAGCATTTCACTCTTCCCCCTTCCTTTGAATAGTTACAATAGAACAAAAACTTCATGAGAAAAGCATCTGCTAAACAAAGTTGGTCTTCTATTGTGGGAGCCATTCCTTAGACCTGCTAAATATTCACAAGTTCTTTAAATTGTGTTATATGGTGTGTTGTCATGGGAGGAAGAGCAAGTTTCATGTCAGGCCAGCTTTGGCTGTGATCTTGAAGATTGCAAGCCCAAAGTTAAACTGGTCATAGAAATCACTTTCCAGAAGTTAGGCTTCTCAGGTTAATCTGTTTTAATCCTTCCTTTACAAAAAAGACAACTCACTCAATTTACCTTGCCCATAATTTAGCTGACTTCCTTTGCTTTCACAATCCCCCAAAAAATCTATTGCACTAGCAGCAGTTTAGCAAAAGGAGAAAAGAACACTACAAAGGAAGCCTAAATGTTATTCAGCCTTTAGAAAATATGGACAATTTAATTTGTGTGCCTGGACATGTTAAGTAAAGTGTGCATTTGTTCACAGAATAGGTGATACAGGTCAAGAGAAGTGCACAGCCTGGCAAATAGAAACTGAAAAACTGCTTTGCACCTGCACGCGCTCATGTCTAGATATGGCAGGTCACTAAGCTGAAATGCAGCCTGGTTTCAGAACAAGTACTGTTTCAGGCATTCTATATTCTGTTCCAGTAAATAAAATGTGACTTGATCCAATAAGCACTTAGACTAAGCTGCAGATGAGAAGTGAAAAAAATCAAACGGATAACACAAATGATCCTTTCTGAGCTTACAGACTGTTACGTTTCTCAAGGCAAAAACACCAATGTAATCTAATAGAAATATATGTTCTGTTACTTGGAACAGTTGACTTCTTGGCACGATGTTGGCCAGGTATGATTTCCCACTCAGGTGTCCACCTCTACCTGTGGTTGTTCTACGGTATTGAGGGGCAGCTCAGCTATAGATGTGCAGTTAGGGCAAGAGCATGCTTTTTAAAAGGCTGGCTTGGATTCCAAAATCAAAATTCTGGCTGATGCCGGGCACCCTGGGTGGTGATGCACACGTGTGTGGATTCCTTCGCTATCAATTTTGATTTGCAAAGGAGGAAGAACATTCCACTTCCTTTTTGCACATTAGCCTATTCACAGCAAGGTATAAAGTCCCCGTGTCCTCTTCAAACTTTCTCATCCTCACAAACCTGTAGAACACGTGGCCATTCTGAAGCTGATGGACAAGACTAGTGCAGGAATTTTGATAGTTTATCAATTAGAAATGTTTTGACGCCAGATGTGAATGCAAGAGAGTCTTGCTCTGTGAAGATGTGTTCAAGGTACCAAGAAGTTAGATACCACAAACTGAACCTCAAAGTAGGTGTGCAGTTGTGAGATTTTGTAACATATCCAAATATCCATAATTGGCACTGGACAATCTAATTACTTCAAGTCTTTCAGCAGAAAATTAAATTTAATTTCCCTCTATCCTGAAACATTTAAAACAAGTGCACAACTTAAATTAATCACAGCAAAAATATTTGAACCAGTGGTGCAGTAGTGAGGTTCCTTAGGCTTTTCAGGTTCCCTAAAAAGATTAAACCCTCTGTTTTCAGTAACATAAACCATTGTCTTTTACTAAGATTTTTGTAATAGTGTAGGTATGCTTAGGTGTAATAGTATGTAGGTGAAATAACCAATTAAAGATTCCCAATACAAACATTGCCTGTCATTTATTTTAATGCTGAGAGTTGATTTGTTCATTGAAGCACTATGCCAAGCGTACATTGTTTATCTGGAAGATCTCATAAACTGTTGCTAGCCTTCACAGTTGAGAAGGATAACACTGCAGCATTTCTAATGAAGGATTTATTTGCCTTTCTCTAATTTGGGTGGCAGAGGCAAAGAGAATTTGTCCTAAAGTAAGCATAGCTCAGCTTTAATCTAAGGATGCCACTAGTGTCAACTCATTTTCATGTTATTATTAGACCTTGGAGGATCATTTAACATTTACCATTTTCATTACAAGTACTGTATTTGTTGAAGGAATCATTTAAATGCAAGGTCATATAAACTTGACACTAATTCATTGCTGCTTTTAAGTGACTTACTATTTAATGCCGTGATTATATAGATATTATCATGCTAATGCAGTGCTTGGGAACACCTGTTTGTTTCCATTAAAACATCAGTTTCAATCTCTGTTAATAAACATTCGACATGAAGGATGTACTGGGTCATGCTGTACGCTTCCCTACGCTACACATCCTGGCAATGCAGAACTATTTCTTAAGTGACGACACAGACTTCAACTGATTCACATAATGCTTTCCTAGGAAAATTATGGAATAGCTAATATCTGAGGTGGTTCTATTATTTCTTTTACTCCTTTGCCTCTAATTATTTACCTGACATTCACTATTTTTGCATGTTAATTCCTTCATAATCAAACTCTTAACTTAAGGCATATTACTCTGGTTTTGTATTCCTGTCCTGTCCGTCTGGAAGATGCAATACAAATGTATCCAAAGAGAAAACTGCCTTGCCAGCTTGTAATCTATTGTCTTTGTTAGTAGGTCAAATAAATTTTTTATTAGTGAAACAAGCTTATTAAAGCCTAACAGTTTTATACTTGCATGATTATGGTGAACCCTGGTTTTAGTTTCACCTGGTAGCCTATTAATATAAAAAGCATGATTTGACGAATCATTGATAAACAATGATTCGTTAAATCATCAAAAATTAATCTTGACTTATGTAGTCATATTTTTAATAGTCAGGATCGATACACTGTGTACTACCAATCATCAATATTTTGCTGCTAGGAAGGGATTGTTCCAAGGGTGGTTTTGCTTGCCAAATGCAGCCATGCCGCTTCTGCCCTTTGATTGCTCTTGGTATTTCACTGGGAATGAGTAATTTCTCCCACTGCACATGCCAAATGCTGCAGTTCAAGTGTGGTCTAGATTCTTGCAGGCAAGATGCAAACTCAATGATGCTGTTTAAACTGATGAAGCACCAAAACTAGTTAAGTACTACAGGATGGTATTTAAGAGCCTTAAAAGGCAATTAGGCTCTTTCAAAAGTTTCATAAGGCAACTCAATGTTTAATTGACACTGATTAATATAAATTATACTTTAAAAAGTGTATAGATACCTGAAATCAACAGGACTCCTTTCTGCTACAAAACAGAAAAAACTATTAAATCCTTGTTTTTTCTCTTATGATCTGCTGTATATGAAGAATATGCAATTTAACTGAATGATTATTAGAAAATTATTTGTTTTCAGGAATTCCAATAAGAACAACTCTTGATAACTCTACAACAGTGCAGTATGCAGGTCTTCTTCATCAGCTCACCGTGAAAGCTAGGAGCACAGTGAGAGATATTGATCCTCAGAATGATCTAACCTTTCTTAGGATCAGATCAAAGAAACATGAAATTATGATAGCTCCAGGTAATCTTTCTATTAAAATAACAACAGAATTGTATGTCCTTTTAAGTTTCATTTAATTCTTCACAAATAAGGCTACTGTAGAAAATGCATTTTAAAAGTAAGTATATGAAAATATATATTCACCACGTAACCAGATGTGTTCGGATTTTAATGTATGGAGTTTATGGCACTTACAAACTTGCAGACAACCAAACAAGCCTAGATCTGATTAATGCCCTGGTTTCTGTGGGTTTTCACAAAGGAAAACTGGACAAATATATATATCAAGTAGCGCACGCGTGCGTGCATGTATGTATAGAATTAAAGGCAGCAAATACATTTTAGCTGCAAAAAGATGCAAACAATCTTTTGTTTCTAAAAATTATTTTTTACTTGGTATGTTATCATGACTTCCTAACCATAGGTGGGATTTGTGTCCCGGACAGCACCACCAACATAGTAACTGTGATATAATTATTTTCCTTAAAATAACCAGGGGGATAGAGCAACCTGTTTCTCACATTAAATACAAATATATGTTAATTTGTTAGGTGTGTCTCTAAAACAGATAACAAGGCCAGACGAGCTGTGGTGAAGCTGTGGTCAATTACCAGTACAAGGTGAATCAGGCAAAGTGGAAGCGATTGGTTAGGGCTGAGATCCTAATGTGTGCACCAGCTAATTAGGAGACTAATGGTGTCCAGGATTTGACAGAAATCTCCAGTGAAGGCATGCAGAACAGAAGGGAAGCTTCTGGGATCTCCTCAGCATAGCCATGGGGAGGATGTGGGCTCTGAGCCCGTAGCGATGGACAGCCTTCACTGGGGTAGTCCTCTGGTGCCGATTTCATAGCAAATGCAGAGCAAAGGTACTGCACCAGGTATGCGTTACCTTGCCTCGCTGGCATTATTTATAATGCTGCTATGAAACCAGTATGTGTGAAAGAAATCTGGCACTGTCATTAAGTGTTAACATTAGTCATCAGCTGATACTAAGATTAAAATTTTAGTTTAGTTTCTATTTTGGAGTATAAACCTAATGCACTTTTTAAATCATGGGGTTTGCTCATTGATTTAAACTGATGCACTTGATTCTTATTTTGCATTTGCCCTTCACTTATTTTTTTAGAGGTGACTTTTTGACTAGTAACCATTAAAGCATGTTGACCTGAAAATAAGCGGTATAAAATGTGAAGCTTTTTTGCTAACAGGGAGATTAGTAGTTCAAAGGCTTCATTGTATTTTACTATAATAGAAGGTGGCAAATGAACCACCTGTGATTTATATTCAGTTGCTTTTTGGATGAAAGTGACAATGCAGGAGTGCAGCTTCTTAACTCTCCAAAGCAGATATGACCCTACTAAATTCACTGGACACTTTCAAAAATGTTTCATTTAAAATAGGTAATGTTAAATAGCTATCCAACTGAATTGTTTCCAAAACTTCCCCGGGCTTTTAGAATTAGTAGGCGAAGTCTGGCATGCTTAGAATTTATTCATAGTAGAAGTCTATTCAAATCTTTTCTGCTTTTTCTGTCTAAATGGGGTTCTCAATCTTGAATAAACTAGTTAGTGAACTGAAAGAAGTTCTCTGCACCTGCAGAAGAGGCTGCAGATGTCAAAAGTTTTTTATTATAACAAGTGCTAGCTTCCAGGTGCTTATCTTGTGACTTTTTTCATATTGTTTAAATATCTTTACAGCTTCTTGAAGGCAAATCTACTGCTTATTAAATGGTTTTAATATGGTATAGTTAAGCTTTATGACACAGATTCTTTTTTATCTGTAATCTCAGATTTTTGAACAAAGTGCTTGCCTTTTTCTAAATGTTTTTTTATAAATGCCATTGCTTTTACTTATGTATTATAAACAAAAAGCTGGAGAGGACTAGATGAATAAAGAGTATTTATCAGGAAATAAGATAAAATATTTTAACTAAACATTTTTATATCTTTTTGCAGATAAGGAGTATCTCCTGATCGTTATTCAGAACCCATGTGAATAGTCCTACTATGGCAATACTTTCAGAGACAGTGATGTAGTTCTACTTGTTAACCTATATATTATTTGTTGATATTTAATAGCAAACATAGCACTAAGTAATTTTGCATAAAGTGTAACTGTCACGACTAAACTGTTGCCAATTTGAAGTTCTCAGTTTTAGCTGTATCAATTTGTGTTTCAGCAACTCATAATGCATATATCAAAATACTGTACGTTTATTTTGATACTCAGAAGAGCAATAATAAAGCAAAATGCTTAAAACTCTCTTTAATGGCTGTTCAAGCTATTCTTGCAATTAAATCATTCTCTTTGCACTTCTAACATTATGTTGGAGGAGAAATCAAACCTCGTGGGAAGTTGTAGATCATGTGTACACACACATCTATAAATCATACAATCACAGAATGGTTTGGGTTGGAAGGGACCTTAAAGATCATCCAGTTCCAACCCCCTGCCCTGGGCAGGGACACCTCCCACCAGACCAGGTTGCTCCAAGCCCCGTCCAGCCTGGCCTTGAACACCTCCAGGGATGGGGCAGCCACAGCTTCTCTGGGCAGCCTGGGCCAGTGTCTCACCACCCTCACAGTAAAGAATCTCTTCCTAATATCTAATCTAAATCCACCCTCTTTCAGTTTAAAACCATTACCCCTCATTCTACTGCTCCACTCCCTGATCAAGAGTCCCTCCCCAGCTTTCCTGTAGCCCCTTTAGGTGCCGGAAGGGGCTCTAAGGTCTCCCTGGAGCCTTCTCTTCTCCAGGCTGAACAACCCCAACTCTCAGCCTGGCCTCACAGGAGAGGTGTTCCATCAGCTGCCCTGATAAATGACCACTGTCAGGTTACGCTATGTACAGATCCATTCGCTTCGGACGACATGTCAGTGCCTTGGGATGAGTCTGGTGGCTGATGTGACCGTCCGGCTGGGGGAGGGCAGGACAGAACTGGGTGCAGCCCCCCGGTTCTGCCCACACGGCGTGCCTTGGGTGTGGATAAGCACAGCTACAACCTTTCCTCCCTCGTGATCCCAAAGTCGTGCTGAGCTCTGCACTTGTGTATATGCCGAGACAGTGTGTGAGCGGAGTTTGAGCTGACCCTGTGCTTGAAAAAAAACCCAGTCATACTTGTACCACAGATCATCTCAGGTTACGTAGTTTATATATAAATTTTATCAATTAATTATTTAAACTTTAAAACTTCAGATAGTCTTCAGTTGATCACAAGAAGGTTTTTTTCTAGAAACAGGAAGGAAGAGCAACAAATATGTGGGGTGGCTATGAGCATGAAAGGAAAAATGAATCTGTTGAATACTGCTTAGGGATTTTTGTAGTACATCACACGAATTGTGGTCGAGGTTATGAAACTGATAAATCACTGCATGTCTCGGTGGATATGGAGTCAGCAATTTGCTATTAGGGCTGCATTCTGTATCATTCGAAACTTACACAAAGCCTAGTGGTATTTTTTTTCAAATCTGAGTGTTTGCTCTGACTTTGCTGAATAATAGACTGTATTTCACTGAAAAATCTGGGAGGGCTGGTGCTGCTCCTGCGAGCAGAAGGTATCTGCGCGTTGAGATCTCAAAGGCCAGCAGAGAGATTCCACACCCGAGCAGTGGGGACCACGGGAGTTTCAGCGCCACTGCCTGTTGAGAGGAAGCGAACCCAAAGGCGCAGAGACCCCCAGCGTGATGGAAATTAAACACAGCAATCCAGCTGGGCAGGGCTACTCAAAATTTTAAGGATACGTAAATCAACGGGACACTATTGGTGGCACTTACTGTCGGCAGTGCCGTGCCAGAAGAATTTCCTTACCGCTGGAGGGTTTTTGAATTGTGCACTGGAAAACAACCATTTTAAGTTGTTTGTAATGAACAACAATTGACATGTGGCAATGCTTTACAAAAACTAAGTTTTTATTTGTTATCTTCCCTGCTTCTGTTGTGATAATTTTAAAAATCCAACCTAGTTATTGCTATGCAATAGTGAACATTATTCTACCAACACCCTGGCATGTCAAACGCCTACCAATTCAAAGCCCATATTTTTAATTACAGCACATACCCAAAACTATTGCTGAATTCCAACTACTATTAATGTGTATTTGGTGCTAATAGTTTTGTTTCCGTAGTTTTCTCTAACAGCATTAAATTCTGTGGAGGTTTCACTGTATAAGTCCAGAAAACTGCCAGAATTACAGTCCCTGATACACTTTTCTATTGTCAAAAATAATATTGGTGTTGCAACTTCCAGCATCATTGAAGAATGTCCTTCAGCCCAAAGACAGTAGCACACTGAGAAGAGAAAAGCTTAGCGTCTGGCAACGTTCTTTCATTTTGTCTTTCTGATACATGCGTTAGTTCCCTTTACAGACTTTAATCCAATATTTATTAAGCAGCTGATGATTGCTGTAGCTTGATAAAGCACTCAAAGACACTTAAGCCAAATCATTAAAATTAAACACATGCTAAATCATTTTGCTGAAAAGTGTTTTTATGTGGAAAAATGGCTTTAAGCAGATGCGCATAGTTCTCCAAGGGTCAAATACTGCTCGCAAATTGGTTTCTTCCCCTGTTCCTGTGAGAGGCGTAGATGCAGATAAGAGGGCAAAGTTTGGTCCATTTATAACGATGCGCGTGGTAGCAAAGGCTGTGCAAACACACGGGCTGGGCTGGGCTTCTGCCAGCTGCTCCTGGGGCAGCCTCTCATCGGGCTTCCTTGGGCTATTACACAATTTTGGCAACATCTTCACTGGGGAGCGTAAACTGAAATACTCCATTTCACTCCCTGGTAATTTGTTTCTATTTTCCGTTAGCAAAAGCGAGCTGAACACATGTAAACTTTTCATTTGGGTCCTTCAGTAGGAAACAGAAGTGACAATAGTCAAGTCTCCAACAGTCCGAGTGGAAAAGCCTCGTCAGCACATTGATCTGAACAAAGGTGGGCCATGGAAAAGGAATGGAATCGTCCAGACAAAATACAGGGAAATAAACGTTTAAGTTATTTGAGCACCACAAAAGCATTACACCAAGTCATTTAAGCTGTTATTTATGTGAACCACCAGAGCTTTTACTAGTTAACAATTAACTGGGGGAGACTGAGGAAAAAGGAGCATGAAAGAGATTAATTTCATAGATGATCGTTTTGTCAAGGGAATGTTGAGAATGTCACGAATGGCTGTTGTTCATTCAAAGGCAGGGCTTGGGTCGAATTGTAACATGCTAGTTAGGCAATCAGCCAAGGAATAAATTATATCAGCATCAAGCATTTGGGGTTCTCAAAATAAACTAAAATAGAAAGTTCCTGGAGAGTCTCCCACTTTCAAGATAAAGTACCTTGGATTTTCCTTAACACGTAAATTTTCAAAATGCGCGGTTCCCCATGGGACAACAGCTTTTGCCAGCAGATTCAATCAAGGCAGTTGCTCATTTTGCTTATCTACCAATTAAATACTTTTAAATATTTCATTTAATGCACATTCAGTGCATTTGGTAGTCTGGCTTTCTGTGAAGTTACTTGGTTTTTTAGACATATAATTATCATTTATTCCACGTTGCATAATGCACATAGAAGTATCAAATGGTTTATTTTTCAGTTATACTTTCAGCTTAACTCAAGATGTATCTCAATCTGTGGTCTTATGTTTGTACGTTGATTGAGTCTAACTACGGGATACAATGAGTGATTCACAAACTGCGCAAGTGATAAAGCGTTTGTAAGATAAAGAACTGCTAACTAATTGTCACTTGCGCAGACTTGCCGGAATTTATGTATTCGTATTTTGTCGGATCTGGTAAGGGCTTTCTTGTGACAGGATTCTTAGAAGGGAGCGTAACAGTGAGGAACGGGATTAAATATTAAGTCAGAATGGTCTGAAGTGGAGAATATTCATTAAGGATGTCCACAGTTCATCTAGGAAGCACTAAGATGTTAAATGTGAAATTCTCCTACTGCTAATGAATGAATGATCAGACTGGGTACTTTGTCATGTATTAATTGTAATTGCCAAGATAGTTTCAGTGAGAAGTTCCTCAGATTTACTGATGACACAAGGCTTTGTATACAGCAGTATTATATACATGATGGATATATCTATGTGTATATAACACATGTAAATGTAATTACTGTTAACTTCCTGAGAGGTGTTTGTTGGACCACACTGGATTCCCTGAAGAAACTACCTGATTGTAAGTGTTAATAATAGCGAACCTGAAAAGGGCAGATTAGTAAGATATCACAATCATCTGAAAATGCAGTTAGGAATTAATATTCTTTTCAAGAGTTATTCAGTTAGTTTTGGAACTAAACAGTGACAGCAGGACTTTCAATAAGAGCGGGTTTCCCTAGCAGGGGAATCAATCCCAGCTCCACTGTCTCAACACAGCAGGACACAAGTTCTGGGGTGGACCCGCAGAAAAAGCCACAGTTTTCCTAAATAAACTGATGTCTTCCGTTTAATTATGTTTTCATTATTAAGCTAAAATCTAGAGCCAGCAAGATAATTCCCCTATTGATTTTTCAAATCTCAGGCAGCTAAATTAGAGTAGCCAGGAGAATTCCAAGTTTGTGTTCCCTTAGCCTGGCACCTGAACAAATTAAACCTCTCAGTTTGTAGAAAAATTAGGTCATAACCACAAGGTTCACCGCGGGACTTCACGGTATCCATGGGAGAAAGGAAGACTGATGCTTGGAGAGAAAGCCTAGAATGTCCTAAGTTAATTAAGCATACCAGCAGAGGTACGTCATCTATCTGTTCAGGTTGTGGCACTGATTTGAATCTCTCTGAATTTCAGGATATTCACATTTGGGGACACGGTGAGACCAGAAACAGACCCCTGTAAGAATGCAGCGATTAGCAGGAGGGCCACAGGGAGATCTGAACCGATTCCTTGCGCTTTGCAGACACTTTGAGAGAGAAAAGGTTAATTCTCCTTCAGGATGCAACCAAGCAGAAAATCAGCTAGTCCAAATATACGCAGCTTTCAGCCATCTCTGCAAATTGTCCTTAAATAATAATGAAAGCACTCCGAATTTTTTTCTGAAGAATCTTCAATAGTTACATCGATCAGGGTGCACTGTTTTTAAAAGCAACACTATCGGCGCTCTCAGCTCTGCAGATTGTTTTGGGGGGTGCTGCAGTACGGAATATTCTTCCTCTCTTCCAAAACTACCTAAGTCTGCCTTTGACCTGAGCACCCTTTTAGTTGCCCTGGCTCTGCACCATTGATTTCCGTGAAATTGCTTCTATCTAAAATAATAGTTAATATAATAGTTAAAATAATACTCAAAAGACACCATCACCTTGAGTCTATGCCAACTGGGCCAGAAAGAAATCTCCACGTGCTTTCACTGCTTTGTTTTTAAAGATACT
The DNA here is from genome assembly GCF_963924245.1 of Chroicocephalus ridibundus. NCBI lineage: Eukaryota > Metazoa > Chordata > Aves > Charadriiformes > Laridae > Chroicocephalus > Chroicocephalus ridibundus. The sequence goes on from NC_086287.1 coordinate 89,619,026, forward strand.
GAGCAAGAAGCCAACTGCCCTAGGCCATTTTTTGGTGATGATGGACAGAAGTCAGTATTAGTTTCCAGCTGGCAATAGGTTTACAAAGTATTGTTCAAAGACCATGACTGCAAGGAGCAAAACAGCTAAATAGAGGTTCAGGCTAAGAAAGTTTGCTATAATATGGCTCATCACGAAAAAAAATTAGCACTCAACAGCACTTTGCATTTTCAAAGCCCTACAGGAACGCAGAGAAGAACGTTGTGCCGCAGCACTTCAGGTGGCACAGAAGACTGAAGGAGACGCAAAGATTTGGTTTTGTTTGGTATTTATATATACAAACTCCACAATTAAACCAATGAAAATAGTTGCAAGTGTGACAACAAGGGATGCATTCATTAGCACTATTCAAACAATTTAAAGTGACTTTTCAAACATGGAAGGAGAACGCTAGGATCCAGTAAGTTATTCCTTCCCCCTCTTGCCCCTTGTCCGAAGGGGAGCGCGCATTTGTCGGATGAAGGCCACCTCGGAATCTGGCCTCAGGAACAGCAACTGCTTCTTACGCACCAAACCCCAGTGCCTACTGTACAGCTGTTGCTGCTGAACTAAGTACTTCAGCATATTCTTCTGCTAAAATCAGCTGGATTTCTGAGCCTTGAGTGGCTCGCAGTATCCCACTATGGCTGGTTCAGGCTAAAACCCAGAAAGTACCGTCAAATAGAGATAATAAATAATGACAAGACACTTAAATTAGTAATGAAGCTGTAGCATTTCTGTAAGGAATTCTTACTGCCAGTTGTGAAAAGCTGCCCGTTTCCTTCTAATTTACTAATTAGTGATTTATAAGGGAGAGCGCCCATCGCTAGAATTACCCTTTTGTCTGCAAAAAAAAAATCACGTCTGCAAGTCTAGAACTCAATATTGGCCAACTGTGTGACTGCCAGCACGTGTCTCAGGATTGGAGAGGAGAAACCAGAAATGCTCTTATCCCCAAGCAAGGGAAAGAGTGGAGCTGGATGGAAAAGCGAGGAGTGTTCATGGTTAAGCAAAGATTTTATTTGCTGTAACGTTTTATGAAAGGGTTATATATTATAGCTAAACCATAATCCAGAAAAGAAGAAAAAGAGGCTGACTAACCCACAATCTGTATGATTCCAGGTTATTGTTAATTGTAGAATATTCTAAGAGGGCTTTCCCTGCGTATTGTTCGAGGAGCACTCACCATATACTCACCACGGTCTATCTCACATGACAAAGCCATCCTTGGCCTAAAGGGCAAACAGTCCGCAGGACCAGTTTTCTCCTTTCTACCAGTGTTTCAGCAGAATAACTTCACTGACTTAAATGAAATTATTCTGCATTCATATAAGCTTACTTTCCCCTTGTGTACTCCACTTCGGAAGAATTTCGGAAATAAAAGACAGACTCATGGTTCAGCAAACCGCAAAACAGGAGAAGTTACAGTCAAGAAAATTGAGTACCCGCACAGTATCACTGCATTATTTTTTCAACCAATTTTATTCCTTTCCTTTCAGGAAACAGAGGAACCACAGACAATTTCTACTTATTTACCCTACTGCAATCCTTTAATAAGGCCACTGTAACTCTCCCTTGGCTACCAGCAGTATTAGTTTCCCTAATTTGTGGCAGAGGTGCCCGTGGTAATGCACTGGTACAACGCACTACTGCTTAGCTGTAGGTACGTTGTGAAGATCGGATATGAAATAGGTTGTGGTTTTTAGAAAGAGCAGCTATGAAGCTGCCAGGCTACAGAAAAGACTAGGCATTATCGATAGACAGATTATTTGCAAAATGTCATACGTTGCAACCTCAGTGAAGTCAGCACTATGGTAGGTAGCTAACATAGGTCTCTCTTCACAAAATGGGGATATTTTACTGGATTTTCATGTATTTCACAGTATCTGACTTAAAGTAACACATTTAACCTTCTGCTTTGGGTTAGAACATCAGCAAACACATTTTATAGACGTCAGATCTTGTTTTCAGCAACTCATATAGGTAAGTTTTTCACCCATTTTCCCTCCCCTGCTGATGTTCTATAAGATAAGGTATGAAATTTTTCCTATTGTCACAGTTTTATTACTCAGAAACTTATTTTTAAGTGTTCCATTGATCACCATTTCCTGTTGAAGGAGGTAATATCTACTTGCACCATTTCCATTCAAAACAAGCAGAGCTGCAAGGAGGGAGGAATGTATCCACACACCCTATTACTTCAGCCAGATACCATATTAGAAATTACTCTAATTTGTAGTATTTAGATAAAAAGTATCAACCCCCCCCAAAAAATTTACAAGCTCCAGGGAAAAGTAGAGGAGAAAGGAGATGCATATTTAGAAAGAGGAGTTCCATTTTACAGTGTCTTTTTTGACTTCTGCTGTAGCTCATGCTCAAAGACAGTATTTACTCAGTGCCTGTGGATCAGATAAGCATGGGGAATAATGGATATACAAATATTAAATGTGCACACTACAAGAAAAAAAAAAACTTACATGAAAATTTGGCAACTGAATGCTTAAATTAACATTAGCATATTCAAATCAGGGCTTTTGTGAGCAAGCCTGCTATCTTCAGCTCCTGTTTCACAAAGAATAATGAAAGTGGATATTTTCTTAGAGCAGAGGAAGGCATTTCAAATAACATTATGAAATTAAAAGGCATCTTTCCTAAACAAATGCACCAGCATAGGCAAGCGATGGTCCTTCCTTTACTACTTATAAGTATTAATGTTGCTCCAGGAGATAAAGGAATCTAGAAGGTGCTTCATAATTTCAGCTCTACTCAGACACCCTTAGTGACAGACGTTTCTAATATAGATAAGAAAGATGGAGCGGATATTAAAGCGGAACATCTCCCCATCTCTTCTTTGTTATTCTAGCAGAGATTTACCTCGAGCACTTTCTCTGTGCCATGGAACTGGTGTCAGTTATTGCAGATGCCACCGTGGTCTGCCCGAGAGGAAGAGGCACAGGTGTGTGTTAACACGCCCCGGCGCCGAGAGATCTTATACGTTGCATATTACAATAAAATAACAGGGAGGGTGCGTGTCAGTGGAGGGGAGAACTGGAGAAAAAGAAGGAAGAAGAGAATTATTCAGTCTCACAATATGTAAATACAGAAAAATTCAAAATGTCTCAAATTATTCATTTTCATTCATATACAGACTGATATTTGCTTTCAGATATGCAACGTTTAAAAACATTGCAGGCGAAGATGGGAATTCTTTTCTAGTTTTTAGCAGTTTTCTATGGAGGCATCACACCATTTTTTAATGGTAACATAAGCCCCTGTGTAACACACTTAAACCTGTGAGCAAAAGCTTGCATTTCTTTTTATTTTGATGTATATTTAGCTCAAGAACCCCCAGCGGTTTGTAGCCCACAGGCCAAAACCAGGTTAGTTTGCTTTCTTCTCTGGCCATTAGATGGCAGACAACTGAACGACCATCGCTGTGCATTGTGTTCTTGAGTTTATGAAATAAGCAGGAAAATGCTGCCGCACTCTAAATTAGCTCGCTTCACATCCATTAACAATAAAGTACACAGCATCCCAAAGGCCTTCAAAGTCCCTTTCCTTCTTTTCACTCCCAAACCACACCTTGCAGCAACCCAAACCCTGTAATAAAAACATGTAACATTCCTTCCTCTTTCCCTGACAGTCAACTTCAAGCGGAAAAAGCATCATCCTAACCTCCATTCCCTGCCATTTCTGCACTCCTGATTAATCTCTGCAATGAAGGAACTGATCTCATCTGAACTGCGACTGATTTCCCCATGGCAGGATTTCTCAACAGTATGAGAAAATGCCTGACGCTGCTCTCCGACTGAAGAGCTGTTTAAGCAAGGGAGTATAACCGCACACTCATAGCCTCCTTTTTGAATGAGCACTGCAGGACTTGCAAGGGTATTCATCTACCTGTGCCAAACAGACTTTGTTTTTCACAACTCGGTGATAACATCTACACACACCTGCTGACATCGGGAGCACATCTGCAACGCACAAAACCAAATATAAGCATAGAAACACGTCTTAGAAAAGCAATTCATTTCTGTTCTTCAGATATACCCCTGCGAAAATCCATTTCTTGGGGTAATTGCATTGTTAATCTTCAAAGAATGCCAAAAGATTAATGGAAAAATGCTCCCCTCCGTCACATCAACAATAGGAAATTTCCATCTATCGTAATTTGACTGAGGTGCGACCGGCAGTGTGACTTGCTCACTGGTGACAGACCTGTGAACATACGCACCAACAGCACAAGAGACCTTCACCAATATAAGCTCTGGAAATAGCGTTGCGTATACATCTGGATTACCTATGGCCCCCGTCCCATATAAATGGCATCCAATCAAAGCAAAAAAAAAGACAAAACCATTCTTGCACATTGCATTCCTGCACAGCCTTTCACTGAGAGTTCCTATATGGAAGTCCTGCACATGTGGAAGCTGCTGGAGGACAAAGAGGCATGAGGTTTGTGCGTGCTTTTTCAGCCGGCCAACTTCATGACGTGTTTGACTAATGTCGGTATGAAGCACAGCCAAGCGTAAGTTAATGGGAGTCTTTATCTGTGGGATACGTTCAGAGCGGGGATAATGCAAACACACATGCACCCGCACACCCTGCATCTCGTACAGTCCTATACGTCAGCACTGAAAGCCACGCCAGCTTTAGCGAGTACAGTCAGGGTAAAGTATCTAAAGGAGTAAATTTACAACAGAGGTAGGAGGCATTATAAAAGTCATAGTGATTTACAGAACCACAAAAATTATGTCAAAAGACATCAACATAATCTGTTAGTCATTCACAAGCTGTATCCCATCCAACAGTAAACTTCCAAAAGATTTTCTTAAAAAGTCTGGGACAGTTTGCAATCATCCTGAATTCATCAAAAGAAATAAACGCTCGCGTGCTGTTACCTGAAGCATAGAGGGGCATGCTTCAAGCAACATAAAAGGCATAAAACCTGACTCTAAAATTGTAAGAGGAGAAGCCCAACATAATACTTTGCAAAAAACTCTTTCTCCAGTTATCCTTCTGGACTCTAACTTCTTATAATTTGATTATTTGAAAAGGTGTTGGACTATAGACATCTATGTTGGCTCACCGTGCCCAGGTCAGACTCTGCAAGCACAAGCCTTCCCCCCTAAGGCCCCAGTAGGCGGCGATAAATTGAAAAGGGGCTGAGCGTGTTAAGAAGTGAGAGGTGGGTAGACACCATACTGCCCCACTACGAGCTGGGAAAACTCATTTCGCCTTCCTCCACCCACTGCACCAATTGATCGGCAATTGATTTGCGAGGGTCACCCACCCCTGTGCCCTGCTCGGTTCCCACGCCAGCTGCGTCCTTGAGCACAGCTGAGTATTCAGAGAAGAGACACGGCCCCTGAGTCAACACGACGAGGGTCTGGATTTTAAGTTAACCAGCCAAAACCTCATCCCTCACTCAACATGGACCCATGCGTCCAATCAGCCTTGCCCGCTTGCACACCCACTTCATCAATGAGCTGGGGAGTCAGTCATCTGCCGTAGAAACAATTATTTCTGCATATTAAACTCAAGAGCTGCGCGCTACATCATCTTGATCAGAAACTAATACTTTGGCAGGCTGGAATTTGAAAATCTGCCCCAGAAATGCAGGCCACCGCTGCTAGTGCCTAGTAATGTGCTACATGGTATTTCAGGATCTGTCTACGGTTCAAAGCTTCGTGCCCCATATTCTCCAGGCAGAGCACGATGTAGACCATGGCCAGCCTTCGCACACTCCGCCGTCAGCCTCTGCATACGGACTTTCATGTGCTGCCATTATGGAATCTGTCATTTCAACGTGGAGCTTATTTTTAAATTCTCCTTGTGGGAAATGAATAACACTATTTTATTTTATTTCATTAACAATGTTAGGAGATTAGGAGGTATTTTATGGCCTGTATTCCACTTGCTCTGGAAATAATTTTAACAAATACTACATAAGAGTAAGTGTGGTTCCTGCACAATAGATATCACCTACTTATGCTATCCTTCAAGATACAGGGGGATAAATATGAAACCCACATGTGGAAAATTGTTAATATTATAGCACACAAGAAAGATTAGTAAATAGTCTCATGATATATTATTCATTACACGTAGTGCTTGAAGACCAAGAGTTCCCACGACTACAGTATAAAACCAGTTTACTCATAGTATAAACCATGAGTTCAAAAGCCCATCCCAACCTAGCTAGCTACCCTTTAAGTCACCACAGAAAAGCGCAAGAACGCGGGTTATTGTTGGGTGCAGAATGACTAAACACGAGCAATACATATTGTAGATGCGATCATTTATAGCCATCACGCTTCACTTGTGTCTTTTGTCTCCTTGGGTCTTCCGTATCCCAGATTTCCAGACCTAACTCTTGCACCATGACACCACTACCTTATGAGACCCTTAGTTCATCCCATGCTTCCTTGGTCTGCAGGCACAGATCAGCTTTTGATACATCTTTATTTAGTAGCACTAGGAATTTTAACTAAGTTGAAATGCACATTGCATACGTTGCCGAATTGTACATGCTAACGCTAGTTCAATGCTGTACTATCCTGAAGACATTCATAATTTCATCCAGAGCTACAGTTTTCAAAAGTGCCTGCATGACTTCAAAGCCCAGGTGTTTGAATCAGTTTTGGTATTTTTCTCTGAGATTTTGAAAGCCTGACCAAATTTTGAACTTGCAATTTTATAGGCAAAAGTATTCCTGATTTAATTCTGCATCTGCAATTTAGCCCAGTTGGATGCCTTGAAACTTTTCTCCAGCATTAGTATGCACGTGCATGCGTTATCACTCCTGTTACAAAACTGCTTACATACCACCCTTTTCTGTGGCTCTAAAGATCTCAGCTGGATATTCATGTATAATTATTTTCACATAGTCATCCTCTGCCTGGGAGAATTTACATTGCCCTGTCACTGGAAATAGTTGCTATAAATTATTTTTGGCGGATGTTTTACACATACAACGAACAAATGCGCAAAGACCACATGATGGATAAATTCAATTAAAATCTTTTTAAAACCATTACTCTTATTTCTAGACTACACACGACTGATTTAACAATGTTTTGATGATGGAGTGGGGGAGTCCCTGCGCACCCTCCAATTGCAGGGCATGTTTCCATCCATGTATCTGAATTATTTAATGAGTTATCACTGTTCTATGGTAAATGTTCACGACTTCTCTTTCTACACTGTCTATCCTGGTTGTTGTATTTCCTCTCCTACCATCATGCTTTTCTCAGATATTGCTGGGGTCGTCCACTTCATTTCTACCTTTATAACTTGCCTGGTTCTTCTCATTAATACATTCATGTTTTCTTGATAGATTATTTTGGTGCATTTAGTTCAGATTTTCCTTTCTGGCTTTTTTTAGAGCATTTGGCTTTGGCTATTTACAGGTTTGGCCACACGGCATAATGTGAGAAAAGGAAAAACGAAGAAAAAAATCTCCACGTGGGAACACAGTAAAAATAGAACAGGTAATCATCGCTACATCGACTAAACCCTTTTCAACAAATTCCTTTGACAAAGACCTGAAAAATAAAACCATTATTATCCACTAAGTATGTAACTTCTGTGCATGGCTCACTCCAGCAGGAAAAGCCCCTGCCTGTGACCCAGGGAGTCTACACGCAAACATCACCTTCTGCTCCATGGAGACGGGAGAGCGCAGGACATTCCCAGCCCTGCCGACACGCAGGCGTTAGTGCAGGACTTCTCCCAGCGCTCGCTTGCCTGTCTTCCTTGCTGCCTCTGTAACGTCAGCTCAAACCACCCGGCTCTGTAAAGGCAGACCAGAACCAGAGCGCCGGTACCAAAGGCTGTGCCCCCACAGCCAGGAGGGCAGCATCCCCTGTGCCATGCTATTGATTGTCATGGAGAAAGTGTGGTTAAATACCTCTGAGCTGGGTGGCTGGTTCTCTCCCGCTTCCTTCCAACAGACCAATATTTTACTCTTCAAGCACCGACAATAAATAAGAGGTTATTTTCCTTAACACTGGGCAGCCTTCTGGATCTGCCGATTCACAGCGAAGCGACGGTCCCCCTGAAGTGCAGTCACCCCTGTGATTACAGAGCTCGTACACAGGACGCGCGTTACGCAAAGCCAGGCGCGATGAGGGTGCCTGACCAGACTTTCAAAGTCTACGGAAAAGCACCATGTTTCAAATGTAACTGCTGTGCTTCCTCCTTCCCCACAGTTGTCCAAGCCACCAAAGGCAAGCCGCTGGCTTGCTGACCATCTTCTCATTAAACTCAAAGAAAATTTGGTCTCTGACTTCATTAGGAGCTGCCTCAAGCCTTAGTGGCTTGAAAAAACAGGCTTTTAACTGCCTGCTTTTTCCTTAAATTAAAACTTAAAAAGTATCTTGAACATTCAAGGATTTTTATTTTGAACTACTTTTAAAAAATGAAAAGGAACTCCCAGGAATATTAATTAGCATTACAGCTGAGGACTTGCAAGGCAATTTCAGCTTGCTATGGCTTGAAACGGCTGCTTTATAAACCTACGAGAAACCGTGGACAGTTCAAACTTACCGCTCTGTTGAGGCAAACAAACAAGGAGGACACAAAGATGTATTCTGCTGGGTTAATTGACATTATTCTGATAACTGTTTCCATGACCACCAGCTGTACACTTCTCCCTGGCTTCTGCTAGCCTTTAAGGCACTAAAATCCTCTCACTTCGGAGCAGGTAGAGCCCACCCAAAATTCTCTTTAGAAATTATTATCCCTTTAAAAAGAAAAAAACCAAACCTATGCAGTTTTGTCATACCAATCATGCCTTTGGATCATCTCAATGACTAATAGCACCTATTATGACTTTTAAACTTGACAGATGTCAGCTTAGCATCGTATTGAGAAGATAATCATGCGTAACTTATGCTGTAACTAAGTAAATTGCAGTAAACAAGCAGCAAAAGTCACTGTCAGTAAACAGAGCAGATGACAATTCTAAAACAAGGTCTGTGGTTTCCAAACTGTCTGCATTTCATTTTAATCTTTCAGAAGAAGTAACACAGAATAGACCTTTGTTAGCGTGCCTCACACTTACTCTTATGGATCATTAATTATAGTTCTAAAAAAGAAAAAATATAATTCTGAATAGAATTGGCTGAATAATTCATAACAGTTACACTCATCTGCAAGTGTTGTCTGCAAGTAGATCATGATCATCTTAGCTGTATTCGTTATTTAAAATTATTTGCCAAATACCTCCTACAGATAGCTCTTGATCTGTAGTTATTTGGGAGCTGCTAGTTGCAAATATTTAAAATTTATACGCCGGGCATCTGCAGCTTGAGAACTGGTTAAAAACGTACATCTAGTCATTTGCTTGTATACGCAATTACCATGCTTACAAAGTCACGCTGGCATTCCCACGTAAACATAGACCCGAATCAGTAAGAGTTAGTGCCACGAACCTTCAGCCCTGACCAGTAAGTGTGTCCATCAGGCACAAGCCAAGTGTCTCCTCCTTGAGTCAAGACCCTTCTGCTCCGCAGAAACGCAAAACAAACAAAGGTCTTCTTGCCCGGAGAAGTGTCACACAGCAGAGACAGATGGCAGGGACAATATGGAAACAGCATCGCGATCCTCTGCCTGCAGGGACAATTGGTTTGGGGGCTAATTTTCAGAGCTGAGAAAAGGAGGTGAAGTGAAATGACTGAATCCCATCTTCTCATGCACGAGGCAGAAAACTAAGTGACTGAAATAGAGACAAACCGTCAGCTGAAATGCCAGTATGAAATCCCTCGGAAAGGGATTTAGCCAACTTGGCAAAAGCAGGTGCGTTCCACATGTGGATCTTTCAAAGACTCTTTGTTTATGCAGACAACGTCCAAATATTGCAGGAGTTTTAAGTATTTGATGAGCCAGAATCCGGTAACAGATGCTCCGTTATAAACCCATCTTCCACCACTGAAACCACTGGAATTACTCTGGATTTACTACAGCACAAGGGAGATGAGGATGTTTCTGAGTGAGAACTTCTGCTTCTTGATGATGTTTAAGAAACTAAAATTCCTTAGACAAATTTCTCCGAATTACTACAATTAAATTTATGGTCAATGTGTCACGTGTATTTGCCTGCTCTCGTTCAGCCTGAATCCTGTTCTCAGCGCAGCACCAGGAAGATAGGGTCTCGTGACTCGAACTCCCTGAAGCCAAGGTCTCAGAAGCCATAGGTAAGGGCGGGACTGAAACATCAGATATAAGCAATTTGCTAATGTCCTCTATTTCTCCTGTACAGAAAGAAGATGGAGGGGAAGGTGGTAACAGGACCCTAAAAAGCAAAAGGATAGTGGAAAGGCAGCAGTGGAAGAAATAGATTCCCCAGGCAAAAAAGGAGGCCAAATTCTCTTGACACACTCTGAATATAGACCATTGTAGAATACATAGAGCAGTGATTTTGGGGGGGATCAACAGATCACCCAGATAACCACTGCAGCTGATGCATTTTACCAAACACAGCAGTAAGCCTCTTCAAATAAGCCACAATTCTTTCTAGTGTTATGGTTAAAAGAAACGTCCCCTGTCCATTGTCAGGAATTTACACCATTTGTAACAGAAGATCCAAACCACCATTTTACATATATTCATCAGACCTTAGATTAAACTTAGAATGAGTCCCACCAGGAAAAATATTGATCTGTACAGATATTTTCTCAATGGTTTATTAGGTAGAGAATACTAAATGGGCTGTCATCCATGTAACTGCTTGTGCACCATTTGCCAGATGTTGTTTGTGTGTCCACAGCAATGTAGTCATATTAAAATGTATGAAACTGTGATTTTTGCCGGCTGCTCAGCAATACCACAGCCTTCGCTGAGCATCCTGCCCTGGTGCAGGCTTTCAGCAAGATCCAGTTAAGCAGACATTAGCTGCAGATTTCACTTCTTCATTGACCTACAGTACAAGTCAATTAGTGGCTTAATATTGCTCAGACATTCATTAAAGCTTGAAGTGGGCAGAATTTCATCTGTTTGATTCTTGCTGTTTAAGAGTGTCCAGGGAGAATATTTACAATTGGTGGGTTGTGACCACCTACTTCTGGAGGAAAACCGCAGATTTTCTCGGCAGTAAGCAGTATGTTATCCTGCTAAGAATTTGTACTCAGTCAAAACAGAGAGATATTCTCCATTATTAGAATTATTCAGTGGCCAAGTTTTGCTGTGGTCTTAGCGAGGTGCTGCTTCTGTTACCAGCCGCCTCCTTTAACGTATTACATTTTGACAACTCCTGGCTCTGCAGCATCCCTTTCTGTTGTCTGCCTCATTACCTGATGGTCTACTAACACCACTTAGGTAAGGAAACTGGGTTTAGTGGAAAGATAATACCAGTCAATAACTATGTTTCCTTTTAATAATTAAAATAGGAAACATTTCATTCTTTGATACTATTAAAATATTAGAAGTCTACATTGATTCAGTTGTGGCCATCCACAGTCACTAACATTTGTATTTCTGTAGCGTGTTAGAAGGATGCCTCCACACAACTCTCCTGATGTGATACGTGTCTGCAGATTCAAATTTGTCAGGAGCTTAAGAGAGTTCTCATCGGGGATTAGCCTAGGCGCCATCTGCAACAATTACAAATCATCCTGATAGGAAAAGCCTGGGAAGTGCACTTAGGAGCATGCAAAGTAAATCAGACTGGACCAAACGCATCCCGTCTGCTCCTAAGCACCAACTCTCATCTCCACATCCACCACGGCTGCTCAGCCCCTTCGGCCCTGCCAACCCGGGCCCTGCTGCTTCTCTCTCCTTGCCGGGGAGGCGATAAGTATTGGGTTTTGGATACCTCTTAAGAAATGTGTGTGCTTTTATCTGCCCAGTCGCTGTGAATGCACACAGCTAATTAACTGCATAACAGATCTCATCTCTAGCTACCGCAGTTTGTATGTACAAATGGCATAACCCAAGGTTTCCGCATGCTGACCTCGCTCCAGCTCACAGCCCCGGCACAGAAGGCACCTCACTCCTTTGGTCTCTTGCAGAGAAAATACAGTAACAGACGGAAAAGCGTGCAAACTCTCCTACAAACACATGGGGAAGAAAGAGAAAGATCCTCTACTGAAGTCAATAAAGCTATGATGATTTATACCCCCTACAAATCAGGTCCTTAATCTACAAAAGCAGGCTGTCAGAGGGAGGCCTGGGCAGCTGGAGCGAATGCAGCTGTGTAACAGCCACTCTGCTCCGCTCTCGCCTCAAGCATCGCTCGCAAAAGCAGCCGGCAACAACTCCGGTCCTCACCCCACTATTGATTGTGGTGGCCGCTGATGTATGAAGCGGAACACAAGTTAATTATCAGATTCCAGGTTAAGTTTGCCTGACTGGCAGTTAGAGGAAACCTTATCTTGATGTGTAAACTCAAAGAATATGATAAGGAAGAGAGCTGAAGGAAAGTAAACATGGAGCGCAAAGACCGCAGCCAGTGGGTTTGCCTTCTTCCACAAGCAGCCCACAGTCTGCAACCTGTTCCCCGCAGACAGCTTTAACTCCACGGTTAAAACTAGCATATGGAAAAGATACTATAAAAAGCAACTGTATCGATGATTTATAGGTCTCTGGCTAACTGTTATCAAGCACGGAGGGTCTTATCTTCAGGTGATTTGTTCATGGCACTATCTTTACAGAACAGTAAAAAGTATGAAATATCTGTCATGATAGCACGCAAACGTCCCAGACTGTCCCCTCTTTATAATGGATGACTGCAGGCAAGTAGCAGTGGGTAAGGAAAATTAATGTCTCAAGAAGAAATTAAAAAGGCACTTTCATGAGCTGAGGAAACGACCAAGGATCCTCTCAGTTACACACACCCCAGCTAAAGGCCTGTATCTCCCACATCTTTAGCTACAGATTGAGGTTATTGCCCCACGGGCGCTAATGCCCTCGCCTACGAGAATACAAAGGCTCCCTCATGCCAGGGGAAAGGCCAGCACAGCCCAGCGGGGCAATAATAATCTCTAACCCTTCCGATGCCTTTCCTTCATAAGGCTATTGGCCCCTAAAATTTAGCCTAGCACTTCCTTTCTCAGTTAAATTCCAACACTGTCCCCTCCAACACGGTCTATTTTAATAACTATACTAAGGTAAAGTGAGATGCAATTCCAAACTTCCACAGGCAAAGGAGGTACCCAAATACAAGGGCCGACAGCCCAACTATGGCTCAGTCACCGGGCTCCTGTAAGAAAAGGGGCTATCCCTGCAATGCCTGTTCCCCCTCCCCAAGCTTTAAAGAAAGCAACATTTACCAGAGTGTTTTGGGATGAAACTGATCGAATCAGGGCGATAAACGTCCCCAGAGAAAGTCACGGAGGTCAGACCTCTAGGTGATGTGGATGGAGAGGCACCTCATTGCAGATCAAGACCAGGTGCTTGGTCTTATCAACGCGTTGTGATGTCTTGGATTATCAAAGATTTTGGGTGGCATGCAAGAAGCATTTGTGTGTCTTGTACAGAACTTTACACAGAAAAAGGAGTTAATTTGAGAGGTAAGAGAACTAATTCCAGAGTTACAGAGTTCATTCCAGCTGAGCAGGTGCTGGATGGTGCTGCTACCCAGGATGACAATTCTGGCCTGAGCCATTCCTGACTGTCGGAGCTGACAATGGGACCAGCTCCATTAATTCATCCTTTTCTTCAGCGTTTTAAAGGAGGGTGTATTTGCATACATTTGCCATCCCACAGCCAAACTCTGCACCTTCTTCTGTTACTCCCACCACAGTGAAACCCTCCTGGGCCATACGGCGCACGCCACAGAGCAATCCTATCCGAGCTACGTAGAAGGGGACTGTAACAAAAACCTGTCCTCTGCCAGGCTGCAACACAAAAGGTTCCTCCGACGGCTGCCTGAGCCCACAGCCCTGCTCCCACCAATAATCCCCTCCTCCATAATTTAATAAGCTCCACCGTAGCGAGCTTCACCCTCCCCCACCAGGCGATTCCCTTTCCCATTCCCCAGACAAGCTATGACAGCCGCAAAGAAGGAATATTCCCCGGTGCATTGTTAAAGGCCTACCTCCCCAAGCCAAAGACAGGCTCAGTTAACATTAAAGCCTTTTCCCTTGTGAGCAACCTGAGCTGAGATTAAGGAATGAGCCCACACTGTCAACCTTAACCCTGATATGAGGCTGGTAACTAGGGCAACAGCATCTCACAAATAAACCCTGCCATGCGATTTTGTCTTCTTACACTGCAACACAGAGTATGATAGGTAAGGGGATGGGTAAATAAAAACCGAACATCACCCACTCCTCCGGCTCGTATTTGAGTCCTGGAGCTTACTAAGAGCTATGAATGGTTATTTATTAATGCTGACATTAATGCAAAAAGATAATCTTTTTCACTCTGTATGCGTGGCGTACACCAGATGATAGCGCGCTCCTTTCTCACTTGGACTCCAGTGTAATTATTTGCAGAAGGTAGCACGAAATGATCTTCCCAATATTAGACTCAAGCTGTTTGTCTGGTTTAGCTTGGTCTTTATTTATAGGCACTGAGTCCGGGCGGTTTGTGCGTGCGGAGCAGGACACAGTGACCTACTCGGGCTCCCTTATGCAATAGTTTCAAAGCAGACTTAGTGTAAATTGACCCTAATCTGATCTTGAATTGTAACACATTATAATTCCAAAAATAAATCAGCATTTATCTCACTCTATGCAATTCATTTATTTTCACAATTGGAAATAACCAAAGACTGACAAGTCTAAGCATTATTTAATAATTCCTTAAACTTTTTTTTTTAAAAAATCCCTCATTAACTATGAACATTGCAATTGACTAATATGTCATTATACCATGCAGCTCGGGAAAGCTCTGTAACGTATTTAGCTCAGCTTTAGAGTCAAGTTTCCAAACGCAAATACTACATTCGCAGAAAGCAAATTTAAAGAAAAAATTTCCATGTGGTTTTTGAAAGCATACCCTTAAAATTCACCCAGCCAAATTTGCAAGGAGACAGAAACCTGTGCCCAGCTTTAAGCACACAAGTAGGACTCCTTCCCCATCAGTATTTGAGCACGCACATTTACAACTCCATCCCCACACGCACCTGAATGTGCAAGCTCTTTCCACGGGCATCCCGATGGTCCATTTCAATTGTAGTCACGGCAAGGGAATACAAGAGGTATAAACACGGCTCATAAAATTAATTTTCAAACCTGAATCAGTATTCACAGATATTTTTACAACATTTGCTTAACTTGCCGATGAAGAGTAGCAGTATGAAAACACAGAGACACATTTGGAGTGGTTTTTAACAACTTTGAACAATAACTCCCTGCCAAACAACTGATATAAAAGGGTCTTGGTATCAACGGAAAACAGGTCGATCACATTCTTCCTTTATATCTGTATTAACTAATTAATAGGACAAACTGATTACGCATGCTATTCAAATTTGGCCTTTATAAAATGCCATAGCTTGGGTTCAAAGTGATTTCTTATATGGTAATACTTATATTAATTTATAGTGATTGTTTGCATGGTACAAAAGGCTCCAGTCCCACAGACTGGCCCAGTACGAGCAGACCATTCTTTGCAGGCAGCTGCCGGCTGAAGTCCTCCTGCTCAGATCAGATTGTGCAGAGGGGAACTAACTGACATCCATCGTTACTATCAGTGAGTAACACACCGAGGGGTTTTGGCGTTGGGCAACGGCAGCAAGTGTGCACGCTTTCAAGTGCGGCTATTCAGGGCCATACTGATATTCCTTGCATTACGCAGGTTACAAAGCATGTACAGATGATTAGAAGCCACCTTCTGAGATACCTGTCCATTCCTCTAGATATCAAGCTATTCATTCTCTATTTGTTGAGTAGACTGGAGCCTCCCGCTTACTCACAGTGTGTAGAATACTGCACTTTGGGGGGGGGGGGGGGGGGGGGGAGGGGCAACAACTTTTCCTATTGCTGCTATCTCTTCCTGAAAACCTAATTGTTTATTTTAAACTATGTTTGTTCGACACCTTTTGCAAACGAGCATTTGTGTATTTTTTGTTTGTGCATCAGGTAGTTGATTATCGTGAAAAAACCCTCTGGATGCAAGGCCCTCAGAACAAGGACAGTGCTTATTTTCTGTGCAGATTTGTATGAATTAATGACGAAACGCTGCACCATTTGGAAGGGTATTCTCCTTCAGACTTCTTGGCAGCTTGGTTCTGGGCAAAAATACCTCTCTGGACACTGGCAGTATGTTATCACATGGAGACGCAGCATCTGATCCCACTGTGATACCCACAGAGAGCTCCAAAACAAAGTTCCTTACAGGCCTTCCAAAGCATTACCTAACTTGCATTTTTCAGGGTACAGTCAGGGTAGGGCTTGTTTGTTTAGACAAGGTTTCAAGGACAACATACAGGGAAGAAAAAGGTCTTATTTTTGCCATTCTGGTTTTCACCATTCCCTTTGAGTCCTCCGTAGATGTCTCTCCCTTTCCCAGAGGAGGCGGAGGAAGAGATCTCACCAAGGGAAGGCTGGAGGTAAGAGGGAGACAGTTTCTCCCAGGGGAGGCCTCAGCCATGCTGCAGGCACCAGCTTTGTCCCCGCAGCTGCTCCCCTCCCTCTATTACAGCCTTAAAGCCACGTCCCAAATCCCACTCGATGCTGCAGGCACCAGTTATGGGATATTCAAACACCCTCTACCTCCTACTCCGGCCTTCCCATGCCACACAAAGGCTCTGGCATCATGATGATGGTCTTACCTTCACTCCTGACTCGAAGGAAACTCGGGGCGGGGGTAAATCCTTGCTGCAGTCCTCTGTTCCTACGCGTACGATCTGGGAGCGGAATAGATAGAAGTGAGGCTCCAGGCCAAACCGTTAAAACAAAATTAAGTCTTACTGCATCAGTTGCATCCCCGTTAATGTGTTTTAATAGGCACCAGTATTTCATTTTTTTCTTCAAAAATAATCCTTCTAAAGACACTTGTGTTTGCAAGTAGACGTTATTGTTGGCACACTAAGTGTACCGTGGTGGAAAGACTCTATTGTATGCTGCTTTATCTGGGAGCGAGTGAAGGGCAGTAAGAATGAATTGCTCTAACTCCAGAGGAGATTGCATTACGTATGGTTGGCATGGAAGGAAATAAAAGTGAAAATGGTGCGTATTTCTTTTGTGATTTTAAAAAATAAAAATTAATGCTTCTTTTAATTGATGTACCTTTGCTTTGAATAAATATTTTCATTTTTTAGCCATAATTGAAAATATCTAATTGAACACGTACTAATGAGCTTAAAATAGTTCATCTTGATACCGATTCTCCTTTTTATTTACTATCACCATGTAGCATTTTTAATTAAGACTTGAAGAAATTGAAAGAAAAAAAAAATATACTCAATCACAAAATATACCTTCAAAGAGATTTTTCAAACTATACCAGAACGATACACAGATAAATCAAGTGCAGAGGGAAAATAATACATGTGTGTGAATCCTCAGTAATAATTCTGTCTTGATAGCATCTTTGTTTTCAGAATGGTTAAGGAGCAATTATTACTCAAAGGCAGGTAACCGGGCTGTGAGAATATGGCAAAACACTCTGAGGTAAGGAAGAACAGTTTACTATTGCAGGCATTTACCAAGAAAACACAGAAAACCGGACGAGCAAAAACCCACACAAACAAATGGCAATAAACTTCAAATCCTACCAAAATAAATTAGATCATCACAGACTGCAGGACTCTATAGGAGGAATGAAGATTTCTAGAGGCACAATTACTGAAGGTGTTTGAAACAGCACCTTTTAAAGGTCAGGTTTTAAGGCTGTCTAAAACTGGACCCCTACTGAGTACTTACAACTCTATCTGAAATAAATTTTCCAATACAGATGGTTGGGGAGTTTCTGCACTGACTCTCCGGCTCCATGATAAAATGAAGGCTCTGAGATGAGCAATATGCCAAGAAC
Organism: Chroicocephalus ridibundus; assembly: GCF_963924245.1. Lineage (NCBI taxonomy): Eukaryota > Metazoa > Chordata > Aves > Charadriiformes > Laridae > Chroicocephalus > Chroicocephalus ridibundus. The sequence goes on from NC_086287.1 coordinate 89,636,966, forward strand.
ATCTGTACCCATTTGAAGTTGTCTGTGATATTACGACTCTCAGAGATTGTGATGTCCCGAAGAGGTATTCTTGACTTAAAATACACTTTTAGTTCAAAACCAAAACTCAGGAGGCAAAAGCTATCTCTCCCCTCTTTCCTGATTATAAGGTTGGAAGTCATGGCTTACGCACTACCCATCTGAAGTTGAGAAACCAGCACCTCTGAGGAAACCAGAAAAGCCTCAATACACCGGGCATTTCAAAACTTTCTTCTAATGACACCACCTGGGTGGCTTCTTTATAGAAACCCACATATAGTTGGCAATTCAGTTCCAAAAGCACATTGCGCAGAGCATTTTCTCTCGTCTTCCTAATGATGCCTGGATTATAAGCATCTCTGGGACAACGTTTACCTCCCACTTCATAGTTTTGCATGCCATTCAGGAAAAGCACACCAGGAGCTTCTGCTTGATTAGATCCCAGGGTACTGCTATAATTCAAACATTTATTAAAAAAAATATATCTGAAATCAGTAAGATTACATTGTATCTACCCCCCACAGTCTTGGAGTCTTCAGACAGCATACCTAGACCTACCTTCCCAAAGAGAGGAAGAGAACCCACAGAAGAACTCAACCAGATAGCAAAACAAACTCCGCTTCCAAGGGAAATCTCTTCATTTTAATTACCAACACGCTCCAAATCTCCAGTCTAAGTAAACTTTAGAATTCTTGAGAAGGTTCCCAGTCTGACCCTTCCAATCTGCAGAGCCTGCTCTGTGCACAGGTAGATTGGTTTACAGGCTGCAGGTGTCTCAAACGAGAAACAGCTGTGGCCCCCTCACTCACCACGTGCGGCAGGAGATCAGGGGCCAGCTACCGGAGCAACACAGGCAAACTGGGCAAACCTCTGCTTCCCACCGCTTCTTCGGTGACCTGCCTGCTCGCTCGGAGCAGCGAGGCCCCTCTCCACCTCATCACCACTGCGGTCTCACCGCCACTCCTCACAGGAGTAGGAGTTTTGACCTCGCCAGCCTCCCAACAAGTTCCTCTCGTTACCTTTAGGGGAACAAGATTAAATTAACTACACTTGAGCAGTCTTGTTCCACTCTGCCAGTGCAGCTTTGCAATTCCCTACTTTCTCCTTCCCAGCATATCAGCTTCATAAAGGACTCATCTTCCTCCATACCGACCCCACAACAGAAGTGTTATATTGCAGGTGCTCACTAACCGCCCCAATTACCTAAACAGCACTCGAAAATCAGGATAAGTGAAGAAATAAATGTAAACCAACAAACTACTTTTCTATAAAACTATATAGCAAATGAAAGGATGCCAAAATGTTGACTGACAATAGATGACCCTTTGTTTGTATTTTTAGTTACCTTTCACCTGGTGTTCTGAAATTTGTTTATCAAGAAAGTAATGCTAACATAATGCTTTTGAAGCATCATTATCATTTTTAGACTTACAGCTCTTCAAAAGAAATTTACTTTTCCATAATGGTAGCAATCACAACCCATAAATAGCACCGACTCAGGAAAAAATCCTTTCCTCAATAGAAGGCTCACTGTGAAGGCACCTTCAACTCATCATTTTCACATGAATATTACTACCTAATCTCTATCTAGATTAAAAACTACTCATATTTAAAAAAAAAAAATTCCCATTCCCTGGCCAGGCATCTGTGCCAAGACCATTCAGAAAGTCAGGAGTTCAGTGCCCGCTGCCCAGCCCCTGCCTCAGCGTGCAGGTAGCACAATAACGCACAGAGCCCATGAGCAAGATTCTTCCCACCTTCCCGAGAGAACAAGGACCCTCAGTTTGTCTCATCTTCATTAGGAGTTACTGTCTTAAATTATCCAGAATTTTTCAAACAAGGCACATTGACCGTGCAGCCAACAGCCACCACGTTCAAAGCACACCTGTGACAAGAAACCCCTCCGTGCAGCTCAGATGAGAAACGCCAAATGGATGTCTTAAAGACCCAAGAAGTGGGACCTTTGGCAGCTGCCTGTCCACACGACTTCAGCATGCTGAAAGCCAAGCTGAGTAGTAGTAACACGTTTGCGAACAACTCTACTTTCCTGCAGTCTGCCTTTGGCATGTATTTTTTCCCTGCAGGGCTTCATGTGGGAACCAATTCAGTTTTTCTGGGTAGATTTCAAATGTCATTTTCAGGAGAGAAAAATAATTTGTGTCGTGCATTTTTTCAAGCTTCATAAGCATTACTAGCTCAGTATAACATTAGTCATATCCTTAGAGTCCAGCAGCGCTATAATCACTGCTTTACTATGCAAACACTATCACTCATGCTTAGACTTTAACTAACTCTTTTCTCAATGCACTCAGCCTGTTAGAAATCTTGCTTGACAGCTCTTTGATATCTACACAGTATATTTTCAAGCCCTCAGCAACAAAACTGAAGCGTATACAATCTCTCATGATGCTGAACCTTCTCCAATTGAAGGGTTGAGTTTAGACTTCAATAATTTATGAACTATTAGTTTCCTGAGCTAATCAAATAATTTCACCTAAATAGTAGAATAGCTTTTACCATGGAAGGCAGTGCAATACTTTATGATCCTTCTTCGCAATCTGCTGCCATAAGCAGGGACAAATTGCTGTGCACGTGCCATTCAGATTTGAAACTGATAATGGACAATCAGAAGATAAACATCAATCTTCCAGACATGTTATACCACACAGAAAACAAGCAGTGACAAAAATGTTTAGGCACAAGAAACAACTGGCTGCTTCAAAAGCAGTCTAAGGCAAATACAAAAAAGGGACGCTATTCTAAGAGAATAGTTTCTGTACAGGGAGCTATTGTAGAAATAATCTATTGTGCAATGCTCAATGTCATCCCCTAAGAAAACATACACATATATTTACTTGGGAGGACAACGTAACCCAGCACGCAAGTACAGCATCGCCAAGTACTATAAAAATCACAAACCAAGCCCCTCAAAATCATGAGACGAATTTAGAAATTTCAGGGGCATCTCTCTTCAGCCTTGCCCCTCATTCTGCACCTGCCAGTCCCATCGGTTGGGTATTTCACAGGTATCTCCGTTTCCTCATCATCAGGTGGACTTTGCTCACCTGGGCTGGTTGCAGTGTACATTACCATCTCCACTTTCCTCTCCTTCACCTTGACTACAAATCACAGCCGACATTTAGATTCCCAACTCGCTACCACGCTCGGCTTCTCCACCTAGTAAAGATGGTTTGATCACAGCACCTGGACATAAGCATCGGGAATGAGTGACCGTATCCTGGTTTTGTTCACCTAACAATAAGATTCTGATACGAATTAGTGAATTACCAAAAAGATATCTGACTGGTCTAGTTTTGTTGTGTGGTTCTAGATTATTTTTATATAAACACTGGTCATATTTAAAGCTTTTTATATCCAGCCATAAACCTGTTTTCTGAAGTCAATGCTACAATTTTTATTTAAAGGATGAGCTTGTACAAACATCAGTATTTCATCATTCATGATAAAAGTGTGAAAGCTGGTAGTACTGTAAAGCCAAAGACAGAAGAATCTAGCCTGATTTTAACAACATGCAAAAATGGTTTTCACATTAAACCATTGATTTTTTTTTATTTATTCTTAACTTGGAGTTTTCCAAGTTTGCTTATCTGTTAGTTCACAGAAATGCTACCCTGAGCATGACAATTCACACTATCACCAACCCCTGGAAAGAATTTGTCTTTTTTCTTAGTAAGATATTTTTCCAGCCAGTTTATGCTGATAAAAGAAATATTTTCATAGACTGATAAGCTCAAATATTTGCCTTGATAAAGCATTAACTACCTTTTATGGTAGGAATAAGTATGGGTAATTATGGCCCCACTGTCAAATATATACAGCTGGCTTTGCACAAAACTCTCTACTTTCTTTCTGGAGCATTTAATAGTTAATAAAAATACATATTCACAATATTAGATTTAAAAACCACTGCAGTCAGTTGATAACAGTCCCTCAATATCATTGGATTCTGAAGTCTACTGCACGCTTCATCTGTAAAATTCTTGTCTCTTGACATACCTATCGTTACCTACCCATTCTGAGTCTGATGTGCAAAGGCCTAAGCATCCACCTGCTCGAGTCCTCATCCTACGTGAGCCCAGATGCATTCCTAAGGTCAGAAGATGAAAGAGCTTTGCGAGTCAAACTCTAGTAGATTTAGGAGTGGCAGTTTAAAACATTAGTGTTTCTAAGCCTCTACCTCATTTTCTGCCAGAGGTTAATGTCAGCCAAATGGGATGTAGTTATGCTTGAGATGCTGCAGTTTATTGCCCAGTGTGTTGCTTTAACCCACCGCTGATGATACAGGGATACCTGAAGAGGGGTGGGTGGGCGAGCAACCGGAGCGACAGTTCTTTAAACCGCTGTGGTTAATCCACCAGAGCTGTAAACTGCATCTCTATCCACCTCTGAAGTCAGCTATGTGGTTCGCGTTCATACTGATAAACCCAGTAAATGTAATTCATGAATGTAACTTAGCACTGACATTTTATTTTTATGCAATATAATTAAATTTCAAAGTACTACATTGTTCTTTACTTACAGGAACTTTTTAGCTCTAAGTTATTGTTTCATATTACTAAACCTCAACCCAATCCAAATGCCATTCCCCAGACCACTGCACTCAGCATACGTGTGAAGTTCTTCAGATATATTTAATGCCAGAATTATTGGTCTGGACTATGAAGTTACTCCATTAACAAAAAATCCATCTTGGGAAAATGAGCATCTAAAAATGAGATGTAAAGCCTAAACGCAAGGATTTGGGTTACACGTTGGCACTCTGCTTCATAGTAAGAATCTATTTATACGCGTTATGCTATGTTCACCAGGGGAATATTGGAAACACATTCGCAAATTAAAGTCTGAGTCAGAACAGTCTCCTGCTCAAGTGAAAAACAAAAACAACAACAATGACACAGAGCCAGAGTAAAATAGCTTAACTGGTGTCTATAGGGAATGTGTTTTTTCTCTAGCTTATACCTTTAGAGTCGGGCACATCAAACCTTCAGTTTATGGATGATTCATTTCAGACACAGTCATTGGTTATTTTCATGTATGTGGCGTTACACATGGCAGGTCACTACTTCTGCTTGCTGCTCCCTGGCTTCACGAGGCATTGAACACAGCCCTGTCTGCAGTCCCCGGCTACAGCTGCCATCTTGGTCAGAATCATAAAACATCTCAAGTGGGAAGAGACCCGTAAGGATCAAGATTGAGGCCTCCAACACCAAAACTACCCATTTCCATAGACATCATCTTAAGATCTGTAAGAAACCAAGCTCCTCAGAGCATCAGAAACAACGGGAGAGTTTGCCAGCACAAGGGATGCAGCAAAGCAGGCTTCACTTTAAGAAAGCCCACCCTGTCCTGAGTGTATGTGGAGGCCAGAGGACCCTCCTGAGAGGTCTTTGTCATCCGGTGGCAGCCGAGGACAACCTGCAATGCCACCACATTGGAAGGGCCTTCCCAAGAGCCAGCTTCTCTCCACTTCCAGTCGTGCTCGGGGAGATGGATACAAACGGCCATCTGTGGGCAACACCAGCACAACTCCCACACACCGCTTGCGTCTCACTGGAAATAGTGACAATAGCGACCCATGTCTCTGCTGGGTGATAAATCCTCCGCTCAGAAGCTCACTACAGAATGCGAGCGTGATGCTGTTTAGGACCAACTGATTCCCTGCTTTCTCAGGTGCTTTTCTTGCCCATGGTATATTGCCCAAAAATGCGGGCATATCGAGCAACAGTGGAGGAGCTATAGGATATAATGTTGATATAGGATATTATATTAAGTCTTAGAATACAAAGCAACATGAAAAATTGTTTCTCAATTTAAAAGATACACAGAAATATTTTCCCTAAAGTGCTACTTGGCTGACTTTAAACTACACCTGACCCCTATTAACAAGAGATACGTGCATTTGTAACCAGTGACTGCAGCGGTATTGGCAGTGTTAGGAACGCGTAAGCCATGTTTTATCTACGGGGACTATTTAAGCCAACAGCACAGACATAACCACATCTGTGCAGATGGACCATGTTATATGCCCAACTCTCACAACAAACTCGAAATGATCTTCAGAGGGAGACATCCTTTTTTTATGTCCCCACACGTAAAACCACCGACCTTAGCGAATATCGAAGACTGGCAGACAGGATCTGGGCGGTCAGGCCCTGCAGGTCAGAGCCAGGCTAGAGCTGGGTTTGGAAGCAGGCACAGATACAGAGGGAGAGCTATCTCTGCCCAAAACCAGAGAAGACAAAAAAAGAGTTTGGCTCAGCCAGGGGTTTAAAAAGGAAGACTTTGGGCCAAGAAACCCAAAACCACTGAGCCGAAGGGTAAGGAGAAAGCACGATGAGAAGCCAAGCAGAGGGTCAGGGAGCCAGGGCGCATGTAGGACAAGCAGGATTTGCAAAGGGGATCACAGACAGCCAGTGAAGCCCGGGCAGGCTCGTCGGGGGAGGAATCAGAAGCAAAACAGAGACTTACAGCTTCATCCAAGGGACACATGGAACTGCCAAGATCAACCGGAGGTATTTCCACATCTGACTGCTGGGTGGGGCAAACCACCAAGGGCCCCATCAGCCGCTGCTGGGCTGGGAAGCTCCCTGGGCTCTGCACCCCAGGAGCCCGGCTCAAGCCCGCGGCAGAGCCTGGCTGTCCTGGCCCTGGGCAGAGCCGCTCTGGGATTGCACACAGATGGACTGCAGAGGGCTTTTAGCCATTTTGGGGAAAACCTTTCCCAAATTAAACACATCTCCACACGAGCATGAAGGAAACACTTCAGTGTATCAACAACACAAGGCGTTTTTCCCCACATGGGGTTTCCTGCTGCTTTTTTCATCTGCTGTTATTTTCTTTTTGAATTACACAAGAGCCACTCTTTCTAGTAATTGTTTTATTGCTTATAGTCTGTCAGGAAAGATCTGCTAGTGCCCTGCAAAATTTATCCTTAGCAAAAGAAATAACAAATATGTCAACCGAATCTGCCTCTCTTTCTAATGCTTTTATAATTATCCTTCTTTGGATATGGACCTACTTTCCATAAAAGGTGGTATAGTATATAGTAAAACTAATAATAAATAATCAGATTTTAACTTGCAGACGTGCTTATCAGCCAAGAAGATTGACCATTGCCCACATTATCGATTAAACATAACCATGCACATTGACTCTACGTTGCCAGTGGAACCCCTTAAAACTAATGACTTTCAATTACTCAGTGCAGCAGTGGCAGATGTGACAATTGCGTATTCAAATATTGATTCCAAAGATCGCATGAGTGATGCTGTTTGAATTTATGGAGCACCAAACTATGCCTTTCACATAGCAGATGCACCTTTTGATCACTGATAGAGTGTGTTTGGTTTTTAATCTCAGTCAATAATGGGGTGAATTTCACTGTTCCGAGTACTGACTTGTGGACATCTCCAAAGCAAACTCTCTAGGACCTACACCTAACGGCTGACAACATATTTGTCTACAAAATGAGCAAACTATCAAAGTCCGCAGTGTTGTGCAACTTCCTTAACAGGCTGGTAATTGCTTATTAATGGCAAAAGGTTTGCACATCATTAAAATGGTCTATAAAACCCTCTGATGACAAAAAACATAGTAGCCTATAACATTTTACTAGGCACTGAAATGTGAGCATTTTGTGGGTATTAACTGCCATTGCAGATTCCAAGAGTTTACATTTCTGTTCTCAACTGTCCCTTGCCTATTTTCTTCGAAGTGTGAAAAGAGGTGTGAGTAAATTAACCGAAGCATTATGTCTTCTTCTTTTGTTAATTTATCCAGATCTTTGCACTCTTTATGTTCTCAGATCTTTTTTTTTTACAAGTTATTGTTGTACCGCGTCATATAGAAAAATACGTTAATGAAAGGGAAGAACTGATCTAATAAAAGGATGTTATTGAATAACTCCTGCAGATATTATAGAGGGATGACTATGTAACCTGGGGTATGCGTGCATGTACACATAAAAACACACATCCGCATACACATTCACATGGTGTACAAATGAATTACAAAACACTGATATGATATACTTGCTCATTTGCTTTAGCCATTTCAGGCTTACAGAATAACGTGGGTAGCTGCCTTATTCTTAAATGTTCCTAAAGTTGCTAAACTGCAATTAAACTTGATCTAAAGCGCCGCACTCGCAACCAATATACACTGGGGTTTGGATCCATGTGATTCTGAGCTTCATATGTCATCAAGAGAATTGACCCATGCCTGCATGTGCCTCATTAAGGCTGCCCAGATATGTCATTTCCAATTTTTCATGTTGACCCCCCTATCTTCCTTGCTTAGCTAAAGTGTTCAGCCAACTCCATCCTGCCAAAAAAATTCTAAGCATACAGCTGATCCCGAGCTTTTCTCTTGACCCTTTGTAACGCTTAAAATAGTAGATGCTAAGAAATGCTTCAACAGCACTAGAATTAAACAGTCCTTTTCATAACGTCCTTTAGTGTTTTGCCTTAAATGTTCAAGATGACAATGAATGTCCTTAATGAAATAAATAATGAATTTTTAGATGTCTGTGTGTGCATTTGTAAATATATCTTACTTTGGAAAATGTGCAACAACTGTGGGGTATTCTCAAATCTGTAATTTTTAGTTAATCAGCAATTCCTCAGTGTTTGACCCTGTGCTTTGCGCAGCCAAGTCCATGCACTCTCACTGCGTCCTTGCCCAGCTCGTAGGAGAGTGAGGAGATGCTAAAGACTCAAATACACCTTATGGACCCACTACTGCTTGGTGTGTTTTGCCGAGAATGGGGCAGTTCCAGAGAGTGCCTGGGAGGGGGAACGTGCCTCTTGCCCTGCCAGATTAGTTAGTCCCAAGCACAGAGCACGGGGCAGGAGGAGCAATCATTAACCGCCACTGCCGTACGGTGACAGGGCTAGAGGTGTGCATGCCAGGCCGAAATGCCGGTACTGCAGTGGGTCTCTACTCACTACGGAGCGCAGAGATGAGAAGGGTGATCAGCATGTCAGCCACACACTTCCATCCACGATACGGAGCACGTACCTATTCTTGACTGGCTGCCTCGGAAGCTGTTTCTGAGGGCTCCTCCTATAAATGGCATTTTCATTTAATACTATATTATCCGTAAACTACAGTCCACACGCCAAATTCTGCTCTTATTTGTCCTTGCAATGTCTGCAGTGCAAGAACAGTGTTACAGATTATGATAATCACCTTTTAAATTAATCGGGTGTAGCCTGCTAGGGCTACTTCTTAAGGAGCCTTATGGAAAGGCGATGTCTTTCCATGTGAATATAACCAAATATAACGTCCAGCACAGGAAGCCTCTGCAGGACAAGACCTAGAGGTGTGACGGTGACTCGGTGAGTTGCATTAGCCACATCGCCCCTGAGGAAGACCCGAGCTCCTGCCATCGCTGTTCAGTATTACAGCTCCTCACTGCAACAAAAGCTCGTTTCTGCATCCATTGGCTGGCTCCTCAAGTGACAAATGAACCAGCTGTGGTGGGTTTTCCTAAATCATATTTCTGTAATAGCATTATTGTATGCCAAAGGCCTGATGCAGTTAGGTGGAAATGCACAGCCCTAGATGCTGCAGAGCATGGATGTACAAGAGCCGTTGATGTCAATGGGACCGTCCACAAATTTGCCTCCTAAGCACATGGTTAAGTGCTCTACAAGGCTAAAACAAGATTGCTCAGCATCTTTCACTGCTTTGACTCCAGCTGACGTTCAGATAAAAGGGAACATTTTTTCTTTCACTACGGTCCTCATGTGTTGCCGCAGAAGTGTACTTGGGAAATAAAACCCCTTCGGCTGCCTGTGAGAAAATTCCCCCAGCACAATCAGTGCATACCACACTTTTGCTGTAATAGACACAGGATCTCCTACAAACTTCAGAGTAGGAGGCAAAGGGTAGGAGGAAAAAATACTCCTCCCCAACATGCTGCTGAGGCAATTCATTGTGCTGCTTTATTCAGATTGGAATAGTCATCGCCCCAGTATCTGAGTGCCTAATTATTGTTCTTGAAAAGTAAAGCAAGCGCTAACAACATGAGATTTGTCCCCCAGTTCAAACTTTTGCTGGAGGGCACTCAATGCCTTTATCAGAAACAACTGGCAGTATGGTTTCACATCACATACCACAAGGGCTACTTTATAGATCTCTAAAGAAAACTGAAGGCTTTGGTGAAGATACTTTTAAGTCTGAGAGCATGAAGAGCTCCTTCCCTGCCAGCAAATGCCTCTTCTACAGATAATCAACAGTTTCCTCTACTCCTATTCAGGAGAGGGCTTTGCTTCAGAAAATACAGAGCTGTCAGAAGATACAGCCTACAGCTGCCATTGCTCCTGCAATGATGCAGTTTTCGAAATTAACGTTAAATAATGCAGGTAATGCATCCAGAGTGCATCCAGAGTGTTCTGCCTGAAGCAGCACGGAACTCAGTGTCAGCTAATTAGGCACGTGGTACTAAGTGTCTCCATAACTAGACTGTTATTCGTATATGAGCAACTAGTTAACATTAGTTCGGGTATTTTCCGTTACACTGCATTATAGCTCTATCCACGGTGTGATCTGAACAGAGCAGGTCTAAGCTATAATAGGAGAATTTTCGAGTAGATGTAAATTTTTATTCACCAAAGTCGACACTTGTGTCTTTTGCCACACTTCAGCTGCATTCCTTATTGCTACTCCCCATTTAAAATTCTTTGGAAGGGAGAGAAATTTGTGGTAAATGAAGATTTCCAGGTTGGGAGGGGAAGGGAATATGCGTCATTGAGAAGTACTGTGTTATTTTACTTACAACTTAGATGATTCTGGTCCAGTTTCCTTCTTTTTTGTTGCAACTAACTCAGATGCATTTCTGGTTAAAAAAAGTAGTACAAAGTCAAGACGTTTTTGGCCTTGCAGCAGGAATGCTGTCATTCCCCGCACACATTTTACCCTTTTAGGAACAGATATTCGTAACTCTTTCTATATGGCTTGATGTTTATCCACAGGACAATGTGACTAAATCATAGACCTCTACCAAAAAAACTGTTGGTCCTGTAGGCAATGGCAGACAATATTTTGCCTTAATGTTTTCTTCCACTAATTGTAAGTGATATGAAGTTCATGTCACTTAGTTGCAGGACTAAATCTCTCCGCAAAAGCCTGTGTGATAAGGCCAAGTATTTCTTCTGGTAAAAATGAAGTCAGGTACCAATCGGTAGGAAAGTCAGGTGTATGATAATACAGCACTGGATATTGCATTCTTAGCACTTCAATATAGGAGAAAATGCCAAAGAAAATCAGCAGGAAAAAGTTCTCAGTTCCTGTTTCTCATTTACAGCAAAAGCACCTTTAAACTTCCAGTACTTTAAACGCATATTGAGTTAAGTTGGGCATAAACATAATGTAATACGCTATTCCTCCAAGGCCCCATCTCTGCCAGCATGGTATAAAGGTGCCTGGGCAGTCAAATGTGTTTCCTTATAACATTATGTCATGTTATATTCCATTTCAAACTAATGTTTAAACATAACACACCTGATTTGCCCTGAACTTCTAATTTGCAGCCCATTGTCCTTGTCCTCCACCAGCAACAACGAAAAAACGCTGTCAGCATCCCACTCCTAGATACAAGATAATCGTGTTAGGCAAGTGAAGAAGCCAATGACAGCCTGACCCCCAACCTGTACTTGCTCGAGAGTTGACTTCTGCTGCCTACACCCATGAATAGGGATCACTCTCATGAGTGCTGGCTGAGGAATGGGAGCTCGTCGGCATCTACTGCCTGCACGGCTTTAGCTCAATGATAAAAATAAATTTCTTTTTGAGCTATCAGCAACTCAATCCACACTTAAAACTACATTTTCAGCTGGTGTGCATCCATGCAGTTACACGGATCCTCTCAGTGCAGTCTCCCATCCTTTGTGCCGCAATTTCAGCCCTCAGAGACTCCTCTGGGCATTGCTCTGTCAGTGGCGTCTGGAGGACCTCATACAGAGTGCCAGAAAGAAGATTAAAAAGCTTGAGAAAGCATGCGTCTTTCTAATAAATGATTCCTTTTCACTGCAAATTCCACAAAGGCTTGTTTATCTTTATAGTTTGTCATCACAGTACCATACGTCTCCTAGCTTCTGTCTCAGTTTATCGAATGCTCTGCATTTCATGAATGAAAGCAGTATTTCTGGACAGGCCAATCATCCCATTTATGGTTTTTAGAAGGGACTAGGCATCTTTCTGAAAACAGTTTTCAACACTCCAGGCTTTTCTACAGTAAATCAGATCAACGGGACCAAGTACTTTTGCATTTTAACATTCAGCATTTCACCAAGATACAAGTATTTATGAAAGAAAATTCAACTGTTCACGCAAATTTTAAAACTACTTTTGGGTGGAGGGGGTGGTATGTCAACATTTTACTTTTCCAGCTAGCACTGCTTCCCAGTCTTGCTTTCTCCCCTGATAATTGCACAGCCAACTCTTCTCATACACAGAGACGATGCGAGGAATTTCTCCATCAGCAGCAGCAGCGAGAACTCAAGTGCTACTTACATATACTCACGAACAACTGAAGAATCAGGTGCCTGACAAAACTAGCAGGAAGGTCCAGTGGTTCATCCTAAAGGGATATGAGAATTTCTGAAACCCCACAAACTACCCCACTTCTCCCCTGCCTCTGTATCCGCATCAGAAGAAGCAAATTGCGACTTTCTAGGGACTACCTACCAATACTAGTAACTTGCTATACTGGTCTTAACCAAATTCATCAGTAGATAAGTTAAATTTAGTCACTCTTACTAGCACAGTTGGACAGAGCTTCTCGGAGCTCTGGGTTTTTGGGTCAGCAGAATGAATTCATCTCAATTGGAATCAGTGCAGGGCACTTAAATCGGCACTACCAACTCTATGAAGAGACCCACTAAATCTTCAACAGCAGTGAACAGGTAAGTCACTTTTTTATGTCTCAGTGAAAAGACAGCCACCAGTGACAGCAGGACAATGGATATTTTGTCCTGTTCCTTTCGGCAGCCATTTCCCCTCATCCGCAGGCTGGCCTGTTGATTCAGCCATCACTCAAAGAAAAAGACCCTCCTGAACACGAGCACCACCTCCTGTGAGACGTGAGCCTTCCCAGCACGTCTCACTCAATTCTCCATCACACAACTGTACTTTTACTACACATGGAGATTCTCGATCACGTTCGCTCAGATTTATTGCTTCAGAGGTTGGAGCAATGCTAACTAATATTAATTCTGTTTATGCAGCCTCTACTGCAACTCAGTTTCCCAGTACATCGTGTGTCATTTGATCCTGTAATTTTGCAGTCTCTCCAGACTAAATCTGACCTTAACTGGTTTAACACAACCGGCTCTGAACCAAACCAAAATATTGACTTTGAGGTTGAATATGTGGTTGAGGGATCTTTTTTTTTTCCTTAATTGAGGCTAGAATTAAACCAGTGATATTCAGTTATAAGGTCATCCTAAATGCTAGAAACAAAATGGAGATTTTCTTCTTTCATTCTGATATATCAAATGGAGATGGAAAAATTCCTGAAATGTTTTGGCTTTGGCAGTATATCTAATTTGTCCTTAGATGAGCCTGCATGCATAATTTAATCTATAGCAGCAATACTGCTATTGAGGCTAATATTATACTTGCCTTCGAGATGGTCTGCAATAACAGGAGTGAGAGTATGAATTTACCATAGTGAATTATACAGACTGAATTACATACATGCAAACTATCATAGGATGAGAACTGTCACTAACTGTGATACTTGGTATTGCAAACATCAGTATTTCTGAAGTAATCTATCCGAACCCACATACTTCTGGATGTTAAAGAAACAAACGCATCAAGGTCTTTCTCCTTGTCTCTCTACCTGGACAACACTGTCCAAACACAGCACAAGTTCCATCAACTTCGATAACATCAATACATCACCCTTGACCCCTCTATTCAGTGTGATGTTCATTAAAGTTCATTCCAATTTATTAAAAGGGACTCTAAATAAAAGAATGTGCAGTTGACTTCAGCCAGGCCTGAATCAGACACTACAATTTCTGAATTACTTTATTAACCACAGTCTACTAAATCAATAATATCTGGATCAAAACCATCTCTCTTTCAGCCTCGTAATTACAGAATAAGATTCTTCATTGTACTATTATTGTGGATTAAATTGATTCCACATACTTCTGGAGAATGGTATTTTCAAGGCCCCCATCTGTTCCGTTTTCCTTGTCATGTTCTCCTGTCAGCTAAATTGTCAACCTTTCACTCCTTACTTGGGCAACTTCTGAAAATGTGGGCTCATCAACTCAAGTGCATAACTAAGGCAGACATTTCCTATTGTCCCTTAAATGACCACGACGCATCAGTAGTGCAACAATGTCGAGAGGAGATTTCAGCAAAGGAAGAAGTCAGATGAGAAAATAACATACCTTTCCTGACCCATAATCAAACATATTTGTTCATATTCAGAAAAATACAAAAACCTCCAAAAGAATTAAAAAAGGAAACTAAAAATCATGACCGCACATGTTGCTGATGCCCCGGGACATTTTAACTTGCTTGCCAAGATATGCTGGGTTTCGTGAAGCTATTGTGCTTATTCTTGTTGTTCAATAAAAAATAATTAGTTGCCATGGTAACTGCCACATCATATCATGCTTATGTTGTTTCTGGGATAAAGAGCACCTTCTTCAAAAAAAATGCTTTTGCTTTTTGTCATATCTATGAGAAACAGTTTCACTCTATTTTAAACTTCCTGTATGGAGACGACACCATATGGTCAGACAATGTTCTTTTCCCTTTCCATAGTGGAATAAGCTGTTTCTTTCTTCATTAAGGAATTAAAAACAGTCATGATAACAGAGGATGTAAAATATTTGCAGTATCTTTTGGGATATTCCAGCTGCAGCTTTTTAATGCAATCAAAATAATAAAAAATTGCCTCAACGCACACCTTAGTAATGCATTTCATAGAATAAGGTGCATTGATTGAACTTGTATTAAGTGATAAGAAAAGGGAAGTATTAGGTTTTGAAGAAAGCAGTAACAGATTGTGCACAGATTTATGGCTGCTCCAGAGCATGCCAAAGCTTCATTAGTGATGCAGGTGAAAACAAGCAAGAAGACCTGTGAGGTCTGACTATGCCTGGTCCAGCATCACTGTAAAAGGTGCCATCCCCACATCTCCTCCAGCTCCCCTTTCACCATGCCAGGACAGGCTGATGTCTTCCAAGCTCATCTGGAACCCTCCAAGTCCACCTGGGGACTAGCCCACTAGCCCACTGAAGGCTAGCCGCTTGGAGTAAGGCAGATCATAGCTCAGGTTTCCCAGCAGCCACTACATTCCTCATCACTTTCTCTTCCTGTTAAGACGGTGGCATTCATTTAAGCATAGGTAGCAGAGCCAAAAAATGTCATTCTCCATTCCCAGAAGCCTACCTCTTTGTGGGACTACCCACCACCATCCCACCTTTCCTACACTTAAAGTTACCTAAGGAGATTCTATGCAAGGTAAGGTCTTCACTTGACCTTTCACAATGTCTTTTTTTAAAAACTTCCTAAGAAATAATTCACAAACGTGTTCTATCAAAGAGACACTGTGGTCTAATCCAATTTTGCATTCTATTATCAACAAACAGGCCAACTGTATGAGGTTTAATAAGGCCAAGTGCCGGGTCCTGCACTTCAGTCACAACAACCCCAAGCAACGCTACAGGCTTGGGGAAGAGTGGCTGGAAAGCTGCCCGGCAGAAAAGGACCTGGGGGTGCTGGTGGACGGCCAGCTTCACGTGAGCCAGCAGCATGCCCAGGTGGCCAAGGCGGCCAACAGCATTGTGGCTTGTATCAGGAATAGCATGGCCAGCAGGAGCAGGGAAGTGATGGTGCCTCTGTACTCAGCACTGGTGAGGCCTCACCTCGAGTACTGTGTTCAGTTCTGGGCCCCTCTGTACAAGAGGGACATTGAGGTGCTGGAGCGTGTCCAGAGGAGAGCTACCAGGCTGGGGAGGGGTCTGGAGACCAGGTCATATGAGGAGAGGCTGAGGGAGCTGGGCATGTTTAGCTTGGAGAAGAGGTGGCTGAGGGGAGACCTCATTGCCCTCTACAACTCCCTGAAAGGAGGGTGCAGAGAGGTGGGTGTTGGCCTCTTCTCCCAGGTGAATAATGACAGGACCAGGGGAAATGGTCTGAAGTTGTGGCAGGGGAGGTTTAGATTAGATATTAGGAAGAATTACTGAAAGAGTGGTCAGGCACTGGAACAGCCTGCCCAGGGAGGTGGTTGAGTCACCATCCCTAGAGGTATTTAAGAAAAGTCTAGATGTGGCACTTCAGGGCATGCTCTGGTGGCAGAGATTGTAGGTTGTTTGTTTGTGGGGTGTTTGGGTTTTTTTGGTGTGTGTATGGTTGGACTCGGTGATCTCAAAGGTCCTTTCCAACCATGAAGATTCTATGATTCTATGATTATTTTATTATTCAAAGCCCAGATTTCAAAATAAGTGATGTATATGTATCCCCTCAGCGCCAGCCTGGTTTGTGCACCCAAGCTTGCGATACGCAGTACCTCGGACACGCACAGACAAATTGAGTAGCTGGATGCTGCTATGTCTGAGTCATTCCGGTCATCTTTCAAGATGCTCATACCATGTGAGCTCAAACAACAGGAGCTTTACCAACCTTATTTTTGTCATTTGATTAGTTAGGGCTTATAAAATGTATTTCTTCTTCTATAAAAAGAAAATCTGGTATTCATTGAACAACTTACCAAATTTTACAAACAGATGGACCTACAGCAATGCTGCCCAAAAGTGATATTCAGCAGACAGGCCATTACAGATAAGGACAGGGAAGAGAAAACTGGGAAAAATTCTTACTAAGGAAGAACGATCAATAGCACGTGTCTTTCCAGACTTGTAATGAATTAACGTATCTTTAATATTTGATGCAAGGTGCTGTGAAACACACCTCATCTAGGTGCAAGAACCCTGCCGAGGAACTGAATCTTCATTCGACCACTGTAGAATGCCTTAACACCCGTTTCCAGAAGTGACAAGTACAGAGCCACTAAATGCAACAAACACCAAAGCCTCAGCACCTGAGAGGTGAACGTAAGCCACGAGCTCATTTGTATGCATACAAAAAGCTACATTCAAATAATGCTATTTCTGTTCTATTTCAGACTTTCCAAATGTCACATTTACAGCTGCACAGGCAATCTTAATTTGTCTCCCTTGTGCATCCAGCCTGCACGTCGTGGCAGGCAGGCTCTCAGAGGCAAAATGTGACCACGGAGTCCAACATCACAACACCTTCACGCAGGGAAATGAATAGAGCTCACATAATCACCCTAATACTGAAATTCTGCTAAATTCTGTGCGGATTTTTACCATCTCCCATATATTAATTACTAGACTGAATTTTTAAACACTCAGATTAAAGAAAAAATCTGTGGCGCGTACAACTTCTAACAGGTTGGGAATGAATACCAGGAGGAGGATTGACTCCTTGCTACTTAAAACAGGTTGCCATCACTGGGGAACAGGACAAGATACATATCAGCTCACAACAGGAGAAGGTTATTATCTTCGAAAGATTGCACTGCGTTTTTAGCACCAGGTGCTGGGTTCACACAGTGCTCCAGAAGCCGGGTTACAAAACAACACCCCCGGATCCTGAGTAAGATGGCGGTGGGATGCTGGATGGGGAGGATGGCGGTACCTCGCTCTCCCCAGACCTCCCAGGCACCCTCAGGACACCGCTCTGGCTCTGCTCCCGCGCTGCCGGCAGCGTGCGCTGGGCTCGGCAGAGGTCAGGGATTTTAGCAGACTGACTGGACTTCCCTGAGGATCTCCTGCGAGAGAAGGGAAATGGTGATTTTTAACATGTCACGGCTTTGTTACATCTGACAGGAATGGCATCGGACCAGTAAAGGCCAGTTTGTAACCTTGGCAGCTTGGTTTTCTGTTTTATTCTGGGCTTGGTTTTCCTTGCTAAGTATATAAAGATTGCTGTAAGCTCTGGGGATGATAATGCTTCTCGAAGAAATGTTCAGACTTTTTATACTGGATACTATTAGGCAACTCGAGTGCAAGAGGTTGGCTCCCCTTCTTTTCAATTACAGCCGTTTATACAGTAATACACAAAGCAAGCCCTGCATATTTCTGGGGTCTTTTTCTTGTAGCAAGAGACTTGATCAAAAACCTAACAAAAGAAAGAAAACAACACCCAAAAAGAAAAAAAAAAGTTGTGATTACTGTAATTTTGGGGGAGGATTGTCCAAACTGTTCCTATGTTACTTTTAAAATGTATTGATGGAATTTACACTATGTTTTGGCTGAGATAGTTACTTAAATATATAATTGAATTTAAGTATCTTAACATTTTGATCGTGCTTATGAGAAAATTTGGAAATTATTACCAACCAGGAATAAGTCCCAAAACAAAACAAAAATTTAAAATAAAAAATTGAGCTATTCTAAACACCTTGGAATGAAAATAATCTGGGAGCTATAAGAATATTTCCATGTGTCTGCACTTTTTCAGTCATCAGACTAGAGGGGTTTTTTTAATAGCCCTACAACGATTTTTTAAAAAAAGACATTTTAGGACTTCTTTATGAACACGTGAATTTCACGTACCCCATGATTTTATAATCCATACTTTTGACCCGTTTGCCATTAATTTCATTTCCACCATAAAGCTGAGCAAACAAGGAGGGTATTTTCCTTTCCGTGGCTGCATCGCAGGGAGCTGCGCTGGGGTGCGCGGCCCTCGCAGGATGCCACTCCCTTTTCCCGAACCAGAAAACATGAGTCAGAGGATTTAGCACGAAGCAAGAGTTTGCCGGAGAAGCGTCTTATTGCAGCATATCGTATACCGGCAGGCGTGAGGGGGCACGGTTTCGGTCAGATTTTTATTTATAGATTTGTTTAAAGGGTATGACTAATGGTCAACGTAAATTCGAAATGAAGTCCAAAGTAAAAGTGAAACCTTATTGTTTCATGGGAGGAAAAACAAATTATAGAGCCTGAAAGAGCGGAGCAGAATTCCGAGTTTGTCGCGAGCTATGATCACTGGCCCACTAAGAGGGAAGCCAGTGGCTGCCTCTGCAGTGTCCTCAGCAGCAGCGTAAGGACACACACGCCCCATGGCAAACTCTGTTTATGTCTGTGTTTTAGAGGCTTATATCCTCTTTGAAACTTATCCTTAACCTCATTAAATTCTTTATGGGTTTGCCTGCTTATGGTGTCCCTACACAGAGTTTCTTCTGCAGGGGAGACAGTGGACGTGCCCCAAGTACCCCGGCACACACCATCGCGGGGGCAGAAGTGTAGGTGCAACGACAGCACTAAACCAAGACACATGAAGGAAGATTACAAGTCTTTCTCAACAGGGGAATCAGAAAACAATTGGGATATCTAATTTAATATAAAGCCTCAATAATAATCTTGGCAGAGAGACAGGCATGCACTGCAAGGAATACCCGCGCAGCGCAAACCTGCCCTGAGCTGCAGGCAAGGTCCTGAGCACGGTGTGAGCACTTTGTTTATGGCTTTTCCAGGTTTCTTTCCACTAAGTAGGTCTTGTCTGCAAGAAGCGTTGCACTGTAGGAGCTGGGCTGTTAGCGCAGCTCTTACCCGGCATCTCAGAGAGGTTTTGCAGCCCACACGGAGACGTGCTCCTGCTCCAGCTCCAGTCCAGGCAGAACCTGAAACACCTCACTCAACAACAGCTCAGTTCTGGGAGACCTGTCAGCGTGGTAGTGTCAACATACCCCTTGTCTTTCACACAGGGTTTACTCACCCTGTTTGCCCATTGAAATTCAGACAAAGCTTACCTCCTTCTTAGTTCATTGATTTATTAGTGGGAAAAGACAGTCTTGCGGCAATAGCTTGCAAATTAGAATTCCCCATTTCTGACTTCTAAGGGTCTTCTAGATTCCTCCATCCGGTAAAAAGGTCGGGCCGCCTATAAGCTACCATACCATTTCACCCGTTAGCACCTCAGTCTGGGTCTGAGCAGGCTGCACCACAAAAAGCCCTGATTTCAATTGCAATCTCCATCCGGTACAGCCCTACGGATGCTGAGCAATAAATAGCACTCATAAGCTATCGGTTCAAACAACGCTCATGCGGAGGTCGCTGTTTGGACACTGTCCATAGCCACGTCACCACCATCACCTCGTCTCCACTGGGGTACCGCAAGAGCCACAGGGAAAGCAAAGACGGTGCCAGTCACAAAAACGCTCCCTTCACTTCTGGCTGGAAAGCAAATAATTTTCTCCTTCCACTTTCATTTTTCAAATTACTTTCCTCTAGTTCTTGTGCTGTCCTATTGAATGATACATGAATAAATGTTGCCTAAGAATTAAACATTTCTCTGAGAGACCCAATTTAGCCAATGGCCAGGGTGCAGTGTTTGGAGATAATTTCGCGGTGGGCACAAACAATGAAAATCATATGGAAACTGTCAAAAATTAAAATAATTTTTAGCCTAAAGCTGTATTTATAGAATGATGCTTAAGTCTCAAAAAGTGCGATCAGATTACCAGTTCAGTGTACTAAAAAGAAGCAATAACAAAAGCCTTACTTATGAAGGTGTGATGGAAAAGATTAATACAAACCTGAAATCAGTAATCTGAAAGCCTACTTTATCAGACTGTGTCTGAAAAACATTGGGGAAATATTGATTCATTGGTCATTCAGTGTTTGAAAACATCACACTTTTCATTACACACGTACCAAAAGAAAGGTCTTTCCGTTTTAGCTCTGCAGGGAAACCGTTATCACTGTGAATTATCTCAGCACTGTCTCAAAACCCAGAGAATGCAACAAGTTCCCTTCTTCACTAATGGCTTAAAAAAAGAAACGGACAGACTTCCAAAGGTCCTGTAAATCCACACGGCTTAAACACCTCGATGCTTAAGTAAATTCTGAATTAAGTTCCTGATTCTGCCTGCTTGCTTCGAAAACCTGAAAATAAATTTTCTACCCAAAATACTTCTGGGCATTCTCATTCCACTATTTTAACTCCAAGTTCCACACGTTATTTACGAAGTATGGACTACATCACACTTAATGCATTAGCATTCGATTAGGATGCAGTTTCCAATTATTCACATTAGCGATGTCCTTAACAAAAACACACAAATGGGAGAAGATTTAATAACTGTTCTTTTTACATAAATTCACAGAAAGAAGTCAGGCAAATATTTCCGTATAAAAATAAAAGGCGGTCTGCTGAACTGCTCACTGGTTGAAACTAATTTCTTTTAATCACCAAGCAAATGAAATATTAAGAAGCTATACTTCCCATTTATTTCATAAATTTCTGCGCAAGTAGGAACAAAGATTTCCCACGTGGTCAAAATCCAAAGCAAGAACGAATTAAAACGCCAGATTTTCAGACTTAACCGAACCCTGTGGTCTCCACTGGAGAGACGTTTGCGTTTCAGTTATTTCCCTTTCCCACCTCCCGCCGCTGCAGAGCGGTACCGCAGGCGAGAGCTTGGCCTCGGCCACCAATGCTCCTCTGGAATAGTGTTTTTTCCTGTGCACAAACCCCTGAAAACTGACGGACCTGCAGTGGAGTGGAATAAAGGACAACTCTGACTGCCTTAATATTTCCTTACCTTCCCGCCCTGCCTTTGCTTTAAAAGATTCATCCCTCTTCCCACACTTACTTTTTCTTTCAAATTTCTCCTGTACAAGCACACGTGTCAATGGCTGAGGAAGCTTTCTCGGATTAAAATCTATGCATTTAAAGCAAGATTCTTACGCCAATTAGTGTTCATAGGAAACATATTTTGCTTAAATGTATATATGCACCAAAATGTCACTTTACACTTAAACATTGATGGTTTGTATTCTGACAAAGCAAAGTAACAGTGTACATTGCATGAGTGAGTGTGGTGCTGGTAGGAGACAGCAGGCAAGCAAGGGCTATGAAAAGTTTAGCAGACATCGTTACGTATAACACACTTCTTATTTCTCAACAACGTGAACAAATTCTGGCCCCGCTATTCTTTCTGAATAACGCTTGACCCCCCACGTGGACTGTTCACATCATCTTGAGAAAGGCCGGAGGAGTACGGACTCTGGTGAGCCCGGGATGAGCCGAGGAACGAAACGTCTGAGCGCGGCAGCTCTGGTCAACCCTGCTCCACGGACAACTCATTTCTTCGAGAGCAAGAAGTTTGACGTTGTCAGGCAAAAGAAAACCTGCTCTTCCTGGAATCCTGCAATGCTCACGCTAGGTAAGAGCTCTCCCCAGCCACTTCAGTAAAGTAATACGCCTGAGAACCTGTTTAATGGAGAATTCAGGAAGGATATTGGCAATTCTGGGGCAAGCGGTCATCTCTTTTTGGCCTCATTTTATCTCATTGCTGCCTCCTAGCCTTTGCTGGTTGTGAAGATGCTTCTGGCTACAAGCTGTACTCCTACTGGGCTCTGCCATTGCCTACAGCAGACTAGGTAATTGTACCCCATCAGGCTTAAAGTACTGCTCACAACCGCTGCGCTCCCTCCTTCCAGAGATTAAAATTCAGAGCTTAACAGGTTTGTGGGTTCAGGAGCCAAAAGGGGTCAGCACGGGAGCCACTTTCCCTCTCCTGAAATCAATTCCAAATAATGAGGCAAGGAATAACATCTTCCTAACATGGTTATGCACCTGAGCCAGCCGCCCCTGCAGGCACGGAGCAGCCTGGGGTGGCTGTGGTTAGACACCCTCGGGGTGCCACCATGCCGAACGGCACCTGGGTGCTGCACCGGGTGCCGCGCTCCAGTGGCCTCCTCCGTGCCACTTCTGCGGTCCCCGGATCATGCCAGGGAGCTGAAAGTGAAGGTGCATCACTTTGTAGGAGAAGGCCTGGGGTGGTTCAGCTCTGTACGACGCAGCGCCGGTGGGGCACGGGAGCAGGGTACCAGGAAACATTGAGAGCATGGAGAAGCCAAGCCACAGCTGTAATTTCGGGAGTGGAAGTATGGTGTTAGGGGATGCTGTGCCTCTGCCAGCTCAGGTGGGCTGGGGGCCCCCTCTCCCCACCACCCCAACATCCTGCCAGCACAGCCGGCTGTGAGCGTGCGTAGGAAGCCCAGACAAAAACCCTAAGTGGGGTGGAAAGCTTTTAAACTCACTGGAAAAAGGACATGATTTTCCCTCTAGATCTGTTTCTCAGTCCAGCTTATGGTTCAGCCACACAAACGTTTGCCCCAGTGCAGAACTGGAGCCAGCGAACCGCGTGGCTCCACCACCGCTGAAAAACTCCTGGATAAACCACAGAGCCTTTGGGATGCTTCTCCCCCTTCCTTACCCAACACAGGAGGCTCCAACACAAGACTTGCTCACCACCAACAACCATTTGCTGCTATTAAGTATGTCAGAAGCAGCAGGCATTACTTCGCTCCCGAGGTAGGGCCCCCAAGACATCACTGTCATCTTTTAAAACCCATTTAAGTTGCAGCCAAAAAGCCTGGGCACGAGCACGTTCCCCTGGGTGCTCCGACCAAGTCCTCCTCAGGGCAAGACTTCTTCAGGAGCGTTGGGAGGGGGGAAAACATGCTGTTCCTGTGCTATGGAAAATAGGTGTGGTCTTGTAAAACCAGCGATGCCATTTTTTGTTAGGGAGGGTTTTTTTCAAATCTATTTACATCGAATAAAAAAAAAAAAAAAAGAATTTGTGCACATTTCTCCTCCACAGCGAGGTGTTTGCAAAGCCCGAAGCCTGCCTTCCCAGCTTGTTCTGTACACTGAGCTTCTGTCTGCCTGGTGTGTTTGGGCTGCTCTAATTTACATAGTATTTCCTCTCCCTGTGTAGATTTCAAGGTTACGCTAGGGTCAAGCTGTATCTTTTGCAAATCAGGATGTAAACAAGTCTGGATAACTCATGTGATACTGCTCTGCCCACCCCCTTTTCTCTTTGGGGTTTTTTTTTTTTTTGGATTTATATTAGCATCAAAAATGATCCGGGATCCTTTTAAAGATCCAATTTCATACTTTCCAGCATCCAGCAAATTGGCTACATAGCAGGGAAATGCCAAGTGCTCTGAAATAACCATCGCCGAGGAAGCTATGATAAGAAGCCCAGTGCACCAAAAACTCACCGAAAGAGCAGTGTCCTGTCAACTAGAATTTGCTCATGTAGTAAAAAGAGCTTGAATTTTATGTTCAAACAAAAGCAGCTCCATAAAGCACCTTCCCTCACCAAAAAAAAAAAAAAAAAAAAGGAAAGAAAAAAGGTTTGATTAGGGATGATTAGGGAAGGAATAGGCTTAGAATAATTCGGGCTGGTGAATCCTTGCCAGCTCTACTCCTCCACACATTCCTGCCTGCATTCTGATCTCATTATGCGCCGGGCGAGAGCGCGAGCTTCACTGGAACAGTTCTCACCCATCTGCATCCTCTTCTTACTTCTCAAACTGAAGGAGGATGGATATTTATAACCCCCTTCGAGATGCTGTGCGGATCCACGGTGCAAAGGCAGTGCCTGGCGGTCGTATGCCGGGCAGCTCGAAGTCACGGGACGGCTTACGCAGAAGACACACGTGTGTATTTTCCTCTTCATCCCGGTCTATGAAGCTGAGGCTTCCCTTCAGATGGCTGCATGAACTGCCCTAATGCCTTGCTGTTTCCAAATTAAGACTGAAGCTTATGCTCAAACACCATTTTTTCCTCCCACAGGTACTGAGCGTATCTGGGTGTATCAAGCGAGGTCCCCTAAGGATCTGTCCTGAAGCCAGGTCGATTCAGTATTCTCACTAATGACTCGGCTCGTGGAAAGGACAGTGCAGAAGGTGCGGATGCTGGGGAAGGTTGCGAATGCTTTAAAAGACTCTTTCAGAATTCAGAGCAGTCTTGGTGAATTGAGGAAAGAGCCTTAAATCAAGCAAAGGCACTCAATAAAGGCAAGCGTGAAGTACTGCGTAAAGGAAGGAGAACTCAAATGAACAAATACAAAATAAGAAATAACGGGTTAAATAAGAGCACTGCGAAATGAGTGCTGGGAGCTATGGAGGACCCCAGGTGGAATATGACTCAACACCATGACACACTGCAACAAAAAAAGTAAAGCTCATTCAGCGATGTATTAATAAGACTGATGCGTGTCAGACAGCGGAAGTAATTATGCCCTTTCATTAAGCATCAGTGAAACTTCTGGTAGGGTGCAATTTGGAACACCACGTTTTACCAGAAATGCAGACAAATTTGAGAGGAAAACATCCTCCTATACAGAAAGGCTGAATTTCTTCTCTATTTGTTTGGTCTGGAAAAGAACAGACTCGGGAGAATACAATAGAAGCTTCCAAGACAGTAAACAAGAATATGTGACCGATAACGTAAGAACTCATTTGATTCAGAGCAAGCAATACATAAGCTATATATTAGGAAAAGTTTTCTAAGAATTGTTAAGAGCTGCAGAAGGATATCTGCAGGGTATCTCTGTGTCTGCCTAATTATCCTTGCCTCTCAGCATGGCTGATTATCCCAGCCTGGCTACGCTGTTCCTGGCTGATAGTCTGTCCAATGTCAAAACCGGCTGCTCCGAGCTAGTTGTGTTCTCCCCGCTCCGTGCGATGTTTCGCAGCGCCACGCTGCATTCAAATGCCGTCGAGTTCCCCACAGGACCGCATCGCCGTGATTCAGTCTCAACGAAAACAAGGGTAGACAGTCTGAGATTTCTGGACTCACCTGCGCACGCCAGACAAGCGGAGGCAAGAGCTCCTCAAAGCAGGCTTCTGCCAAGGACGCAAAAACACAAAGGGAAGGCGAGCAGCACATTAGCTCAGCATGCATGGAAAAAATAAGGGACCTGTCTCCAAATCCCAGCAAGGCAGGTCACTCTGCTTGATGAGAGCCAAGGTGTCACCCGGCGGGTCCCCTGCAGCATCTTCTCTTCTTAGGGAAGTGCATCTCCCAACTCCTTGTCAGCGTTGAAGTTCACTGGCAACCTTTGTCTCATAGTGAAGCCAGATCCATCTAAGGCTATCCTTACAGAAAAGAAGGGAGGACAGAAATGCTTCAGCTACTTATGACAGTAAAAACACTTTTCTTGTCGGAGCAGCATTGAGGGCTCCACGGTTCCTGCGCTCAGACTCTGCCCATATACTCTACCCCTTCTCGCTGGCACAGAAACATCAGGGGACAGTTTTTTCCAGGTTCTCTCACAGTCAGTACGAGGGAGCCTTGCTGGAATATCCAAGGTATAGCAGCCGTTCTGGGATAAAGCAACATGGGCAAGCTGAGGATCATGCCCAAAATGGAAGGCTTCGAAGCAGAAGTATCACCAGACCTGCTGACTGGGAACCTGTCAATGACTCCTTCACGGATTACTGCCATGGGCATGTTTTCAGGGCTCTTCTTCAGGATGTGACAGCCTTTCTCAGAAGCCCAAAGGACCTCAATAGTTCCGGAGAGGAACAAAAAATAAAACCCTCTTTGTCTCAGAGCTGGAATGCGACCCAATGTGTACATATGGGAAAAAATAATTGGAATAGACAAAGCCATGGGCAATTGGGCAGATGATGTGCCTGAGAACTATGAACATCTGTTGTGTGGTAAATATGCAACCATCAGCTTTTCTCCATAGTCTATAAACAAATTCAAGTAAAAGAACAGGATGATAGCTTTTATTTATATGTAACTGTCTATCATAGAAGTCCAAGAATTAACACACCATTGTAAAATGCTAACTAACAGACCAGCTCATTTGCAGACCCCTGTTAACACTCTACAGAGTGCGTTTCCCCCAAAACAACCTGGCTAAAATAGGGGATTCATGGGATCAACTCTCCTCTGCCCTCTCTTTCTCTCGGAATCCCGTTGCCATCTCCCCCTTCTCTTACGCACCTCCTCTCATTCCTGCATTGATCAGCTTCCTCCTTGGGTGTGCGGGTGTTGCTGGGTCGCACCACTCGCTAGAGCTTCAAACAAGCAAATTCAGGCTTTCTCCCACTTTGCAGGAGCTCCCGAACACTCCATAGCTCCATACTTCTCATTCAGCTTCCTCATACTTCTACTCTGCCTATAGAGACAACTGTTTGATTGCTTTGTGTGTTG
The DNA here is from genome assembly GCF_963924245.1 of Chroicocephalus ridibundus. NCBI lineage: Eukaryota > Metazoa > Chordata > Aves > Charadriiformes > Laridae > Chroicocephalus > Chroicocephalus ridibundus. Next base: position 89,664,035 of record NC_086287.1, read on the forward strand.
AAGAATATTTTTGGGGGGTTTCCTTGCACCCTCTACCACTATCCTCTGTCATCCCCCTCCAGTACTTAGAGGTCAGGCTTTCTGAAAGGACAACCTTTTTGTTCTGTGTATTTATAATGCCTGGCACAGCCCGGTCTCTTCCAAAACTGAGGCTTGCGGGTGCTGCGGTAATAAAAATAAATAAAGGCATCACCGTTAATTCACCTTCTCTTTCTCTACAGGAAATTGTGATTGGCAGGAAGAATTTGGGTCAGACATGCATTTTGTGCTATCTCATTGAAAGTAACAGAGCATTAGGAGACGTAACTGGTGATGTTTAAAGCTAGAAAGGACCCACAAAAACAGTCACCAAAGCTAAAAACACACCCCATTACAATGGTGGTGAATCACCAGCACTGAAGCAACACGTTTATACTGTTAAAACAAGGTAAGCACACTTCATTTAATCCAGCTTAGTGGCATACTGTCAACCACAGAGATATTTTATTACTATTCAATTGTTGCTTTTCATGAATAGATTCTTGGCCAAAGGCTAAAGTAAAGCACCAGCAGAGGATCAGGAGCCTGCAGAGAGCTTAGCTGATAAGAGAATGGGTTAAAGAGAAACTATTCTTATTTGTGTGACAATCATCTTGTGAGAATATTTTCCGTCTGTGCTATTTTTGGTTCCCAGTGAGATCGTTCTTACCAGAATATGGAATTAGAATTTGAATACAGGCATAGTAAGAGCACTTTGCATGTGTGCCCACACACCCCTCCTCCCCCCACACCTCCATCGGGGAGCTCCACTGCTGAGCAAGGTCAAATTATATCAATAAGGCACCGCAGGAAAATCTTTTACATTCCCAGATTGGTTAGAGAAATTAAAACTCATCTCCTGGGATTTTCAAATCAAGGAATGTTGTTTATTTTAAGGATCACTGTAGCGTTATATTTGTGACTCATTAATCACCTTGGCTTGAAAATCTATGTCAAATGAGGAAACTATTACACTTCGAAGGTTTGCACAGAATGGCCAGATTCTGTCTGTCTTTAACCGCATGGTCTAATGGAATGAAAAGCCTTCCCTTCCTGCACAGAGAATTTGAAATTATGGACAAGTCCCTGCAATTATGGACTGAGTTACTTAACCTTTCTGACACTGGTTCTCTCGCACAGGTCTCTCTTGGGCAGGAGCAACTCTCCGTGTATGCTTGTGGCAGAAAGAGATTTACTGCAGCGGCTAAGGGAATTAATAACATTTGGTGCAGTATTCACCATCCTAGTACGGTTTTAGCCGTGCATTTGGCTCCAGCTTTTATAGAGCCCGGCACAACTTCACCACAGCTGAAGAGCAGTGCAGGGAAGCTCGTTTGCAACCTCCCAGAACCAGACCTCGATAACGGACCCCCGCAATGCCGGGCTCAGAGCAGAAGTGAGGTCCCTACTGCGCAGTCCCTTGCTTGAGACGAGAGCCAAGGCGTGATGACACAAACAGGCCATGGGTGAATTTAGGCGGCGGAGGTCAGATCTGTAAGAGGAGAGGTCGCAGCCTGGCGCTGGTTACGCAGACAGTCGTTCTGCAGCAGCTGACCCGACCCGCAGGATGGGACCCTCAATTTCATTCAAGATTTTAAAAAGGCACTTGACTAACTCAGTTTTGTTTTCCGCTGATGTAAGTTTTAAAAATTAACCTCCCAAGGGAACTAGAGGATACACTTGAAAGTCTGTTTATGTAAACAGCGAGAAAGGTCTGTTTGTTCTACTCCTGCTGAAAAATGTAACGCACTTCTTTATCTTCATGGTATTGAAAATACAAGGCATTGTTTGTGCTTTCAGCAGATGTAAAACCACCGCAATCGAGTCAAACCTCTAACGCTGGGAAAGAACTGGGCTGTAAGCTTTGCTTGTGGAGAAGTTATTAAAGCATTGCATCTCTCCAGTACACAGCCATTAAGGACAGGGTAGAACATTTCTGTTACAGGATTATAAACCACATACTGAGGAACAAAGCCTTTATATTTACTGACTTTTCTAACGGACTTTTAAAATGTATCCTTAATTTGTCAATGAACATTCATATAATAACATTAACATTGAATGCACAGTACTGATTAAGCATAATTGTGAAATTATTGCTTTAGGGTTTCAAATCTCTTTCCAGATGTTAAGGAATTGATCCTTGTGCTAGTCAGGGAGGAATATGGCTGTTTGCACAGCACAGTAAATGGAAGCAGGAGGATCAAGCACCTTCCCTATGTTTTTGTGGGCTGCACCTGCAGCCTGTAGAGCAGTACAGTCCTGGCAGTCAGGTCATTCAGGCCAGAGGCCTGGTTGGTTCGGCTGCATTAGCCTGAAACTCTTTCTCAGCTGTGGGTTTCCAAAGACGTCGAGACAGGGAAAGGAGAGATGCGGGCTCCCAGATCTTGTCTCAACGTGGAGAGTCTGGACATGGTCCTGGCTCCTCGAGCTCAGACATCGCCAAATGGAGAGGAACAAAAGCTAGGACTAGGATTGTGACACTCAGTTCGTGGCACTGTAGTTTACAAGAGTTCCTTAAATATCAAAAGCTTAAAAGGAAGTTAGTGTAAATTAAAGAGAAATATTAAGCAATAGCACAGATGAAAGAAATGGCAGATGTAGGGAACCAATCTATTTTGCTGTGATTCTCTCTGAACTGTAAAACTCACTCCATCCACCTACAATTTCACCCTCACTTTCCTTCCAGTGCCTCAGCTCTGACTTTGCCTAATTCCCAGCAGACATCAATGGGAAAGTCACCTCACAAAAAGAATTGCAGCGTAAGCTGTTGTTGCCTAATTGAAATAATATGACACAGGCATTCCGCCAAACAACACGTTCAGTTTAATAAAAACTGTTTGAGTTTTTGAGCACTACAACAATAGCTGTTCTTACCACCTCTGAGCTCTCCGTTGGCTTTCATGGCTCAGAGGTGTAGGAACTTCTGGACGACGCGTGCGTGACACATTTCACAAGGCAGCAAGGCTCCGCACCGCAAGAGACTCATGCAAACCCAAACCCTTGAGCCCCAGGCTCGCAAAACCAAGCAGCATGCCAATGAAGGCACCCACGAAGCTTCCTGCCCCAGTGGCCTCCATGGCTTATCGGAGAGCAAGTTCAGGTAGCCAAGAAACATTCAGCAATAGGCAACGACAGCAGAGGAATCTTAATGGGGTGGAGAGGAGAACCTCTGCCCCAGAAACACAGATTCAGCAGAATGGCAGATGTCAAACTTTCACCCACTTGCATGTTCCTAGGAAGAAGTAGAACCCGCTGTATTGAGGGAATTTTAAAATATCCAAATCTCTGTGGGGAAGAAGTTCAGTGTAATAACTGCACGCGGTGCTCAGTGCTGGCTTTATCCAAGGACTCTTAGTCCACCCTACGAGTGCCTGTTTTAATCCACTTTGAAAGCAGATTAAGCCAGCTCATAAAAAGGCAGCCTTGCGGTGGGATGCGAGTGCCACGGCGCGAGGGAGGGCAGAGCAGTTAGTGCACTTGATGTTCACATAACGCTGCACTGTGCTATAATTTCCCCCAAGGGTTCCAGCAATAGGGCACGAGAAAGTCCCAGTAACATTTCACCTAGCGGTAGAGTCGTTTCTCCTAGACCTCATTTAGGCCTTTTTAAAGGCTCTGTTTTGACTCATTATTTCACTTGTTCTACTAAACTGAGGTCGACTCTATTTCTTTAGGACCCAAATAAATAAACGGGTGGATCCCAAGGCATCTTACCGGTGTCTTATCACAAATAACTTCGTTAGAAGAGATGAAGAGGAAGGATTTGTAAAAAGAAATCTCCAGAATGGTGCAAAAGAAATGCCCTGGTTTTGAAACAAAAGTTTGGGGGTCTTTCTCCTACTTAGAATCAACAGGGTTCTTGCTTTAAGTTAAAACTAGTCATAAAAAGAATGTTTTGGTGAAGAGCTGCATTACTGGAGTTGTCTGCAACAAGCTGCTAAGAATAAAACTGTATTCATTTCCACTAAAGGACAAGAGGCTTTCAGGGGCAAAGGAGTAGTATTTGCTTTGTAAAGTACAGATCAGCTTCTGTTAAAACATTGGTTGGAATGATAAAAACTGATGCATACTGATGCAACATATTTTTTTACTCACATTTCTCAAGAGGTAGCAGTACCCCCTCCCTCTACAGGCAGCAGGAATTACAGATGTGCAGCACATCAAAAAAGGATGTCCTCTCAAAAATTAATGATAGCAAGTAAAAACAAAACCCAAAGATCACGAATTGAACCTCGGGATCCAATAATTTCTAAACAGCACAGATAACGAGGAGTTTACGCCTGCGTGGATACGTAGATACAAAAAAGGTTTCCACTCCCCAGTCCGCAGGCTCTGTACAAAACTTCTCCCCTCTGCATGAGACTGGGGGAGCTCTACGGTTACTGTAATTTGACCGGCTGCAAATAATCTCATGGGGCTAAAAGGGAGTCAAAGATAGGCATGACAAACGGGCATCCCTGCATTTCTCACAGGCACACCCCTTCTCCCTTGTTTTCCTGATTTTCCCGGCAGGAGAAAGAAAACGCTGATAAGAGTAGCACATTCAGCTCTCTGACCATGTTCCCCATGCAGATAAAGAGACCCTCCCTGGACCAACACCACCTGCTTTAGACTTAAATGTACCTAAGAGATTAGACACAAAGTGGCCTCATTATGTGAGCGTAATCTACTTTAGATCTCGCAGGGAAGAGGAGGCATGCGACTCAGTTTTGAAAATCGGCTCGCCCTATCCCAGCCCTGCAGCGCCGGCGCGTCCAAAAGTCGCATCAAACCCAGAAGGCTTTTTGTCCTCTCTAGAGCCAGTCTCTCAGGCCACGGATTCTGCTGGGTTTGCTTTAGCTTGGATATGTAGTGTCAACACAACAGCAGCTCCGGCTGCACGCAGATTGGTGGAGAAAGTAGGTCAACATGAGACAAGCTGTTCTCAGAGTAGCGTTTCTCTCTCCTCTCCCTTTCCTCGTTGTAAATGAAGAGTGCTAAACTAGTTGCTTTGAAAAGCACACAGGCGTTCACCCCGTCAAACAGAAGTAGAGCCATTTTGCTGGGTACGTCGCCGTTCTAGACGATTATTTGATTACGCAATTTAGAACAAGGTGCCATGTTTGTAATAGGCTTCATAGGGGACGCCGCTTGTTAGTACTAAAATTCAAATTAATTACCAGAAAGCTGTTTTGAGTATTAGAAAAGAAGGGGAGAATGTAAGCAAGACTAAAATAATTATAAATATTAAATGAATATTCATGAAAAATGCAAAGTTTTTACACAGTTCATGTTTTTGTATCGCAGAAAATGAGTTTCACAGTTGTACGCCAAAAGAACAATCAGAAACTGCGTTTCAGCTTGGAACATGCTGTATTCAGTGAAAAGGTCTTACATGTTCATCAAACAAAAAAACTGTAACAAACTCATATAACCTATGCGACCTGCCTCAACTAGCAGCACTGCTCAATGGACTCGGAGCTGCAGCGTGCAGAGATGCGGCCTCATTTTTCAAATCTGATTTACCCTTTACAAACAACTACCCAGTTACGCTCGGGTGATAAATACAAAGAAGGAAGTGAGGAGTGCCCATGGATGGATTAGTCACCAAACAGCCAAAATGAGCAAATTAAACCAATATACGATTTATCTCCTGGGCACGCTCTGAATGATACTGGGAACCTTTAGAGGGTAGATTGGTAACTCCTTAAACTTCTCTAGATAGTTTAATTATCTCCCTATATATTTCCTAAGACTCCCGTCCTTAGAAAACAGAACAAAACATCACTATAAATTTATGCATGTCAGTAACAGGCATTACCTTGAAAGGGCTCTCTCTCAAATCACATATATGGTGAAGTCCTGGGGGCAAGAGCTGTACTACCAAAAATCTGTCTTACTTTCCTAATTCAAGAAATACTATTAATTTCAAGTGGATTATTCGTGAGTTAAGAAAGCCAGATTTGGAGCTGGATCACATTCAAGTCCTCTGGAAATCAGTGGAGCCACTCTCAATGATTATAAAATGAGAAGGATTGGGCTTGTGCCCATGTTTAGTATTGGATATGTATTTTTTCCATGGTGCATATTTTTCCTATATATAATGCAAATTTTTCTCCTAATTTCTTTTGCCTCTGCTTAGAGTATTACTTCTCGTTAATGAGCATTAAATCCATCTCGGTTTTATCATACCCTTTGAATCTCTGCATAAGTATTTCAGCAAATTTTCCCCTTAATTTCTACCCAGTGTTCGAGGAAAAAGTAGTCACAATTTGTTCCACCTTTGGACACAAGCTACGTTTCAGACAAAGCTTCAGAAGAAGAAAGCATTTTGACTTTTGTTCTGAAACATTACAGCTATTGGACCCATTACTAGGGTCAATGACAAATCCTTCAAATCCTTCACTGTCAGTCAGCTCAATGGGACCAGACATGGACACAGAAGACATGGGAATAGCAGAGGAACTTCTTTTTCATGCAAGATTTCTGGTGCAAAGACCTGTAGGGGAAAGGGCTGAACAGCAAGTAAATGGAATTTTATCTTCAGAATAGCTATTCATTTATTTACGGTACTGTCGTGCTTGCATGGTTCTATCATGCACTGGGACCCAATAATGCCAGGTCTTGTACAAACACAGATCAAAAAGAGAAGGCCTGCCCCGGAGAATAATCTTCCTCTTATACATATAGTTTACACACACAAGGAGAAAGAGACGTGACAGTTTATCATTGTAATACTTGTATAGACAAAGTTTCAAGTAAACAAGGGGAGAGTTGACGATTGCAGCAATAATATTTCCAAAGAAATTTCAGACTAGCAATTAAAAAGGGTTTTTTTGAGCAATGTGGAATATGCTTTAGCCAGATCTAGTCTGTAAGCATCTTATTTAATTGCTGATACATTACTCAGCTTACTGCCTTGAGGCTCCAGCCAAGATCAAGCCCAGCTTCTGGTAAACAGGCACCATGCCTTACATCTATCATCAAGCAAGACACAGGCTCCACCCTGACACTGAGGTGCTGGAGCGTGTCCAAAGAAGAGCAACGGAGCTGGTGAAGGGTCTGGAGAACAAGGCTTACGAGGAGCGGCTGAGGGATCTGGGGTTGTTCAACCTGGAGAAGAGGAGGCTGAGGGGAGACCTTATCCCTCTGAAAGGAGGCTGTAGCGAGGTGGGGACAGTCTTTTTTCCCAAGGAATAAGCGATAGGACAAGAGGAAAAGACCTTAAGTTGTGCCAGAGGACATTTAGATTGGGTAGCAGGAAAAATTTCTTCACTGAAAGGGTTGTCAAGCACCGGAACAGGCTGCCCAGGGAAGTGGTTGAGTCACCATCCCTGGAGGTATTTAAAAGACGTGTAGATGTGGCACTTAGGAACATGGTTTAGAGGAGGACTTGGCAGTGCTAGGTCAATGGTTAGACTCAATGATCTTAAAGGTCTTTTCCAACCTAAATGATTCTATGATTCTATCAAATAGTAACATGACAGGTACAAAATTACTCCCCCACTTCAGCAGTGACACGCTTATCTGAGTAATTCCCTCAGCTGATGAGATTTAGGCAGCCTCTGCTGCAAGGAAACAGTGAAAAGAGTCACAGAAACTGGCTGTACCCTAGGTGTCCTGGAGCACAGCTCAGAGAATATCTCCTATTCAGAGCTCAGAGAATATCTCCTATTCACTTATATTCTTTGCTTTACAGTAGTCAACGTCAACTGAACTTTGCAGTTAACTTGCACAGATTTTTTCTTTGCTCCACCTCCCCTTTACTTTTAGCAATTGTGGTTGTGTCTTCCTCTATGATTTGTTTCATATCAGGGTGGGGAAGAGAGAAAGAGAGATACTCCATCTGATGTGGGAACACTTTCTCCTTTGTATCAAAGAACCATCTGCTAATTTACAAAATACAAACAAAGTTACTGGATGTGCAAGAGCCCCTGTTGGGAAGCCAGGCACAAACAGTGCCTGTACCACGTCAAGGAGTGCTGTGTTTATTCTGGAATGCACAGCTTTCTGGCTTTCTTTTATCTTTGGGTACTTTTCCTCCTTTTTCTCATTTTATTGATCTAAGTTCAGCATAGCAAATAAGCTCTAGCAAAATAATAAATACGGAATATTTATAGAAGGCTTTTCCTACTGTAAAAAGCACTTTTCTAGACTGAAACAGAAATCATATGGAGCAGCAGCTATTCCGCAGGCTGGTGCAGGAAAGGTTGACAGCCCTGTGTCCTCCAGCCTCACTGCTTTGAAGCCTCCATCTCTGTCGACCCTCAGTTTTCTGAGCAGTTGGGTGACCCAAGAGTCAAGTTAGTCCAACAGCTCTTCTCATCCCTTCTCCCTGCCTCCTCTGCGCACCATGCAGGGCAAGGCACAATGCAGCATTCAGGAAATGTCTCAACCTTGTCCTTTTTCAGTTGTTCTGCAAGTGAGAAATAGGAAAAAAGAAGGAAAAAAAAAAAAAAAGAGCAGCAAGAGATACCTCTTGTGCTCCTAATCTGCAGCGAGCAGAACGACGTGCAGCAGTTGCTGTGGTCAGCCAGCTCACTGCGGTCTCCCCACAGGTTGTGAGAACAAATGTCACCCTCCAGAAGACAGAGAAAAGAAATCATCCAGCGGGAATTTCTTTAAAATGGGCAAGTTAACAGCAGTGTATGTTTAGTCGTCAGACCTTTTTCTTAATTTCAGCTGGTACTGAGGTTTTAAAACAGCCAGAAATATTTAAATACCTGTCGACAGACCTGCAAACCTGCTTCCTAAAAACTGGAAGTCTGTACAGCAAAGATAAGGCTGTGGACAAAATACAACTAACACAACACTGAGAAAACAGGCTACTGAATGACCCGTTTCTTATAAGTGGGATGAAAATGCATTTAAATTGGGTGGGTTTTGGGTCTGTGTTTTCATACAAACTTAGCATTTGAGGATCTTAGCACACTGACAGGCCTGAAAAGTGAAGTCCTGTATTAACAGAAATAAAGAGTAGAGACAGCAGCAAGGATAAACTAAACACAGCTTCTCTTCCTCATGCTTCAGCTCAGGTGGAAAAAAACACCCAAACCTGAACCCAAAGCATTTCAAAGAAGTCAGTATCCCCAAGGGAGTCTGCATGGGCCGCGGAGACCTAGTGCATCTCCGCAGTACAGCGCAGCTGGATTTACAGAGACGGAGCTCCACGTGAAAGCAGCTTCCCCGTTTCTGAACCCAAACCAGCTGCCAGAGGGACAGGAGGGTGTTCTCTGGACAACGTTTCCCAAGCCTGATGGATCTGAGAGTAGATCACAAAGTGCCAGCTTCCTGTCTCTGTGCCGCTGGCATGGAGATGTGCTGTATCTCCGCGTCCACTCCAAACCCGGGCTGTCTGTGCAGCCGGCCGATAAGGATGTCAGTGGTAGCGACAGGTTCCTTAGCTACGGACGCGTGCCCATTGGAAGGCAGAGTGAGGTCACCAGGCTCCCTGTACAGAGCCTACATGGAGAGTTCTTCTCCGTAACAACTTACGGGCACCAGCTTCAAGGATATGGAAGGGTGGCACAGGAGCCCTGACAACAGTGTCAACTCTGACCCCTGCAATCTCGTAGGTCTAAAAAATAAATTTTAATTTAAACTCGCAACTAAAGTCTGATGCATTGCAGATATGCAAATGCAAAAATAAAATCGTGACACAAATCCATCGTGCTGTAAAATCCCAAGATGCAAATGAACACAAATGAACGTGAGACTGCCCAGTGTCTCACAAAAGCAGGTCTAAAATTAAAAAACCTTTTAAATATTGCAACAGTGTCAGATACCACTAATGAGTCCATGCATGTAGGTACGTGTACCCTTATACAAGCATCCAGCTGGTATGAATAAGAATTAAGTATGAGTTATAGTTTCTCATGTAAGCTGACAGTCCAAGGATTCCTGCACAAATTGCCATAGTTAAACCAGACTCATATTTCCTGCAAAACAGATACATGCTGGATTAAGAGCGGCCATTTCAATATGTAACTTACATCTAATAAAAAATAAAACTCTGTTTTCTATGATGTTCAAGGTAGCTAAACTGTACCTATGCTAATACTTGCTATGTATGTGACAATGTAATTTCTGTATCCCTCTCCTTCCTTTCCATCCCAAAAAACCCTGGTTTGACCGAATAACGATAGAAGCGAACCTGGATCCAGCGGAACCAGAAGGAGTCCTGATAATTTATAGGAGACAAGATTTTACCCAGTATACCTTAACAAATGTTCTTGAGAGTACAGCAACATCCAATCCACTGACCTTTCAGCTTCCTCTTGGTGGAAGGGATGCCGGCGAGCCGGGAGTACTACTGCGAAACGGATTGGCTCATTTTGTGATCTAAATTCTCATCTGCATCAAAATGCAGATTGCACGCTCTGACAACAGTAGCTCTGAGAACAGTAAATGGCAACACACAGGTGCCGGTTTTGCGTCACCTCCCGGGCAGGCTGTCATTATTCTCCAGGCACACGTGGTAAATGGGCTCACGGCCCAGTCCCACGCCAACACGGGCACCCGGCACGGGCATCCAGCAGTGCCAGCGTGGGAATCCTGCAAAGGGAAAATATTTACATCCAGCCCGCTTTTAGAAAGCTACAAATGTTTAATGAGTGCAAGCTAGCATAGCTTTTCAAAAGGGTTAAAAAGTTAATTTCAGATAATGCCCTGTCGACAACCTCTTTTTCTGTTTCTACAAGCAAAATCCCCATTTTCAAGAAACGCTCCAGTATTCTGAGGTATGTGAGTACCCTGCAGTATTGCCACTACTTCCAGGAGAGCTGCCGCAACCTTGATATAAAGCTTATCTGACAAAGAGTCCTTGCAGGTGCCATTATCAAAACTCTGAGCTTGGAATAGGAAAAGGTTGGCTCTGATTTCTACAGATCTGAATGGGAAAGTATTAAAGATGAATATAATTTTAACCAACACCACTTTCTGGTTTGTTTTCAGCATTCCTGCAAACAGATTGTGTCATTCATCACTCAGAAGTATTCAACGTTTTCTATTTTATTTCTATAATACAGAGTCTATTCATTTAAATATCCAGGCTATCGTGTAACATCTTTCTCCCTGTGACGGGACTACACAGAATATTCGAGGCTGGAGCTGCTTTAAATAGTTTCCATTGCTCTGTGTACACAGCATACGAGTTTTCCCTGTCATCCTCCAGCACTTTTCCATTGCAGCCTTCAAACGTCACACAGTGCCTTATGCACCTATCAACTCTCATATATACCATGGGGTACATTTTAGTTTCACTTATGTTGGCATAATCCCACCAAAGCCAGAAGGATTGCCTGGGTTTATCTGAGATCAGAAGACAGCCTCAAGTTAGGCTGAGCTACATAAGTGTTTGGAAGGAGCAATTATGTTCTGCAGCCAAAAGACAAAGGTTTCAGAATTTAGACTGACATAGGAGTTAATATTCCCCACACATGGACGTACTAATTACCGTCGCTGCTTGGCCTTGGGAGATATTTTTGCTGAGAATGTCATTTTTTTGCAAAGGAGAAAGCCAAATTGCTGGTCATTTGGGGCTTTTAATAAATAAAATCAACGTTGCATCCCATATCATTAACAGTCGGGAGAGCGGTCTTTCTGGATAATAGCGGTGTATGATGGCAGAATATCCAGATACTATCGGTGGTGATAGATTACATAGATCAGAGGAGAGGAAAGAAATAAAATTCAACGCAAGCTCCTGCTGCAGCAGCGATGAACTAGAATTCTTATTCTCTTCTTGTCCCAAACGGCTTGGCATTGCCTGGGCTCTCAAACAACTGTCATATTTCACACCAGAAATGCTGCATTCCAGTTTAAGTTTGTGTTTTAAATTCAGTTTTGTAAAGCATTGTGGGATTTTCCAGACTGAAAGGCATCATATATAAATTTAAAATATTATTATTATTTCAACATTATTTATGGATACCATCTGTTCATAACTCTGTTACTGTCTCTTCTTTTTAATGTTCTTATCACAGACTGCCTTGCTTATTACTTGCTAAATTGGTCAGAATTCAGTTCAAGCTATCTTTGAGTTATATGTTTACCTCAATGAGTGCCTGCCAAGAATGATGTTTATGGCGTATCTTGCATTGATTTTAGAATTTCTGAAAGTAATAAAGCACTGAATGAGGTTCATTTCTTCTCACAAATTAGAATCTGTCATATTAATAGAGTAATATAATCCTGTCATCCCTTCCATTTGTTTCTTTCATCAGACCGATAGGAAAGAAAGGTTAACTTCACGTTCACTTAGGTTATTTGTTTAAAAGGCCTAGAGGAAGCTGTTGGTTTATTTTTAAAATCTTCAGGAATAATCATCCCGAACCTGATTCTGCTACCCCTTGGTGTAAAACAACCTTATTCTATAGGTCACCAGGTTGGCACCCACGAGGCTCCTCTGGGGCAGGGCACTGCTCACCACAGCACGAGGACAGGACCCAGCTCTTCATCACTCGCAGTGACAAGGCTGGGAACAAAAGGTGTGCTCGGGAAGAGCCCGGTCCCCACTGCCGTCTCCTCTGACCCTGCGCTGAGGTGGCAGGGTGGGCTATACCCTCTTTCTTCCTGCATGCAACATCTGGCACGTGGGTAGAGATCGTGCACGTCCCCACCTCCGCTCTTCCACGCCACTCTCCACGGCTGAGCTCAGTGGGGTCGGGATTACAGCTCGGCGCTGGTTAATGAGATGCAAAGCGCACAGCATTCCTCTCATCGCTGGGATGGTGACACTTGCATCCCGTGTCCTCATTATGGTTCTGCCTACAGTCACTATTTACTCTTCTAAAACCTGGCCAAAGTATAAATCTGTACATCAGGTCTTGTCATGTCATCCTTCACAAGCTTTATGCAAACAATAATGTACAAAAAAAAATCTCTGAATAGCATTAGTGAGGTTTTATCAGAAACCATGCAGCAGATTCACCGAATAAACTATTAACCCCACCAGCAGCCATTGCCACACTACAGCCGCCTGGAATTTTTATTTTCTTAGTTTTAACTTCATAACTCCACTTTCCTTTTCCTTCTTGCTTCCTCTTGGCTGACATATTATATAGCTGCTGAAATGATCCTCTAGCCAGGAATGCTGGATGAGCGGCTGCCTGTGGATTGGTGCCAACACTGCACTGGAAACTGGAAAGCAGCACCGGCTGGCTTGTACCCACGACTCCTTCCAGACACAGATAAAAAAAACGGTGCTCCTCGTTAGGGACTGCCGACCTGTGCATTCAGGGGTTTCTCCTACCTGTCCCTGTGGCCACACCACATTTCAGGGGGCTGCACACTAACCGCGTACATGATGCCAAGTTGAGCTTCCCACTTCTCTTGCAGGGTTTTGAGAACGCCGGGCTGAGATCCGTGGGGCATCGATTATAATCCTGAATGCATCTCTCAAAGTAAACGGTTTGTGCATTTCTGTAGCAGATCACCCAATAATAGCACATAGCTCAAGCAACTAACGGAGCACAAGTCCGCTTCCAATGTGTCAGATAATAATTGTGCTGTAACACCACAGTGCATACATGAATAAATACAATTCTAAATTCAATGAGATATTTTCCTTCTGCTGCTCCTCCTGCTGCAAATGAATACACCAGCAATTAATTACTGTGTTCAGCAACTCCCTGCAGCAATTGTGTAATAGATTCATTTTCAGTCCCTTGTCTCATAACCTTTCAGATAAGTTTCATGGGTCTGGAATGGCAAGCATAAAAATATATGGTTTTTTTCATTTAATGTTTGTAAATGTTACGGCTCTCAGATACCAGCCATAACTTTCTCAAAGTTCTGCTCCACTGCTTACAAATACTGCAGTATATTTGAATATCAGGATCATCTGAGCTCACAACTAAGAGCAAGGGATCTTTCTCAATCAGAGATATTTGCGTGTTACATTTTATGGTAAAACTTACTTAAATTTAAATTACTAACATTTGAAAGATAGTATGATATTAGTTCTTCCTAGCTGTCAGCCAATCAGAGATATTTGTGTGTTATGCTTCGTTGTAAAACTTACTTAAATTTAAATTACTAACACTTGAGAAATAGTATGATATTAGTTCTTAGTAGCTGTCAACCACTGAGGTGGTTAGGACTACACCAGTATATCCTGGTCTCAGGAAAGTCACTGGAAGTTCTGCCACTGACTTCGGCGCAGCCGGGATTTCACCTAACTCACTATTTGTATATCACTAAAAAAAACGCAGAACTGAAACTAATATGCTGTCATTGCACCTCTGCTTTTTTAAAGAATTATTTTTAAGATGCACCATTAAAAGTCGCTGAGCACTTCAGGCGTTATGAAAAGGGCTCCCGTATCAAGAAAACCACAAAGCTATTTCCTGATGGTATTCTGCAAGCGTTTAAAGTCCGGTGAGGTCACGTGCCGAGAGCTGACAGCACGGCCCAGGCTGAACACTGAGCAGACACTGCCTAGGTGACGAAACGCAATGCAACACTACTAGTGTCTTGATGACAATATTATCTGCTGTCGCACAGATGTCTCGGAAAAAACCAACTTTCTCTGGTTCTCCTGGGCAAATGCAAGTCCAAGAGGGGAAAAGCACGGGAACTGGGCAAAAATAGGATCTGAAATCCAAGCTTCTTGAACCTGAAATGAGTCCAAAGATCCTTTGGGAAATGACTTTCCGGGCTGAATGGACAGCAAGAGTAGACTGGCAAAGCTGGAAAATAAACCTCCTGAATCTTACAGACCAGGTTTCAACCCTGAATAGTACCATGTATGCAATATGGCAAGAATAATTAATAAGTAAAAAATAAGCCTGAGCTTTCTGACTGGCATGGCCCTGTGCTTAGAGCAATGGATTGGGACTCAATTCTGTTTCTGCTGCTACCGGGCTGTAGAACCAGTGCTGTCTTCAATGTCATCCTTCAAGACAGTGACTTTCTCTCATAGGCAGATGTTTAGTGCACCGCAAATAGAGGATCTGCAAACAAATGATGAAAAATAAATAATTTATACCAAAAGTTCTAAGGTGCCCCTTAAGCCAAAACATCAAGATTAGAGTTACCATGAGGTAAACCTTGTCATAAAATATTTGTAAGAATCAAATGCTAATGAAAAAGAGAGGAGAGTTATTAAATGTGTTTCCCCAGTATGTCTGGCTTTGCTCCTCGCATCTCTGCGCCATGAACACTCATGCAGCTCTGACTAATTTATTAAAACTGAGCTCAAAACCCCACAGGACACATACTAAACTCTGATGTCCCTTCTCTAAGTCTTTTATTTGGTTATTTCAATCTGTTAGATAGTGCATCCCAAAAGTGGAAGAAAACCTGAATTTCCCTCCTGCTGAATAGCCTTTGGCTTAATCTTTTTGAGTATAAAAGCTGGCAATGCACTGGGTTTAGATCCAACCACATCCTCTAACCGGACTGCACAGTGACTCGAGGTGCTTCAGGAGCTGGCGTTTGCTCTGTAAGCTGAGGAATGGCCACAGTCCCTTAATAGCCCTGTGCCGCTTTCTTCTTACAGTTTGCAACAGCATCTATAGTTGGTATTTCACAATTTCGCAGTGGGATTCCTCCCACTGTCTCAATCCACGTAGGTGCCCACAGTGACTGCAATCTGCCTTCGAGGCACATGGGATTGACCAGTCCTGACTCCACATTCTGCAGGGCTTAGCCAGCCACTTGGCATATTCTACCGAGGAGAAGAGCCGTCACTCACAGACTGGCGACTCGGCACTCGGGGATGATAAGCAATACCACATGCTACCAAGTGACTTCACTACTGGTGTCTGGAGACCATCCACCGTGGAAGGTGCAGTCCTTTATCTCTGCAGTTATTCACTGATCTTCGTTTACAACCTTTGCAGAGAAGCCTTATCAAGCCATCACTCCCAATGCACAGAGCTCCCATGGGCCAGCGCAGCCAGTCCCCAGAGTACTCAGAGAAAGCCATGGTTACTGCCTATCTCCAGTCTTTCTCCAAAAAAGCAGACTACAGTAGACTGGGGCTACACTGCAGATCTGAAATACAGGGAGATTCAAACTTGTTTCCAGCTGGCATCTGTCTAATCACTTCTCCACTTCTTAAAAAAAAAAAACAAAACTGGCACGTAACTGCTGCTCTTCTCTTTGTACCTAAATCCTCAAATTTACAATTCTTACTGTAGAGGTTTAGTCAATGGAGTCAGGCAGATTTTAAAAAAAGGAAAAAAGAAAAAGTTTTTTGCACATCATATCAAAAAGCAATCTTTCAAAGATGCATGGTTTGTGAGAGATTTTGTCCAGTGTTAGTGCATTACTAACCACTTTTCCATGCTGCCTGGGCCTCTGGAAACAATTGAAACCTGAGAAAACTCATGGGATATGTCCTCATCTTCTATTATATTTTCTTAATAGGATGGCAGGTGAGTCAGAGTTGAGACTTCATTTGTGCAGGAAGTCTATGGATCCAACTTTAATCATCTACAAATAACAGTTAGGCAGAATAACGGGAAGGAAATAACCATAGGGTTGATTATCAAGAGATCCCATATTTCTGTACATCTCCATGTAACTTTAGTTCCTTCATTTCAGTCTCCTCTTCCATCTAGATGATAACATCACAGAAACATCGTGGGGATTAATGACTTAATGTCCTTACTTTGCCTTTGAAAATGTAAAGCGCTCTGTTGCCTAACAGTTTAGGTGGACGTCCAAAGGGATTTACAAAAGTACTTAAGCAGGTTAAATGCCTACATCCCACTGACTCTCAAAGACTTTCCATAAACCTGACACTATAAATGGAGTAGCAATAAGGGAGAATGCTGTCACCCCGTCTATATACTGGCCAGGACACTGGAACGGTTTTACAGATTCTCTTCTAATGACTACACCTTAGGCACAGCCAGCATCTGCTCCTGGCTGACACACTGATTTGAAGTAGGGACCTACCCAGTGTCTTCCATGTCTCAAACCTCTACCTAAACTCAACAGGGAGCTTAAACCCTTACAGTGCTACTGTCCAGAGGGGGTTCGTTAGCTGATTGAGACCAACAGCTAACCCCAATGCTGGACACCAACAAAATGTACACATACAATGACATTAATGTGGTGCAGAAGTACAATGTGCTGGGTGCTCTGCTGTAGCTACCAAATTGTTTGAATTTGTCTTGGATTACTCGGTATCCCCCTGGCATAGCTGGGACGTACAGACTCCAGTAAGCAGGACTTCTCCCAAACCAAAGACAGCAATAAACTGGCCATAGAAGCTCCCTAATTGCATTAAGCTGCTGTTGTAACCGGCTGCATTTCTTCTGTCTCTTAAATGCTAGTTAAGTTCTAAGTTGTTTTCACCATCAGCTCAGAGAGCTTGTAAGGGGGGTTCAGAGATGACAAAACTAACCGGGCGTTTCCCATAAATGCAGCTGTTCAGCCCAGTGACCCAGTCTAACGTGCCCGGCCAAAGGTGTGCGTGGAGGCTGAGCAGACCCAGCTATGAGCTGCCTCCCTGAGTACAAAGGTAGCTGCTGTGCAGGTCAAGGTCGGCTGCCCACAAGTACCCACTCTGTGTGGTGGGTAGGTTTGGCACTCTGCAATCACCTGGCCGTGATGTGGTAATTTTGGGCTACCTGCACCCAAGCGAACCAGTTTCAAGTGTCTAACGTAAGGGTTAGCCCTGGATCGAACAGGGGATGTACCCTACCAGCAGTTTTGAGTTAGAAAACTGGTTTTGCCATCAGAGAGGCGTAGTGAAGGACAAAAAAAAGAGGCTTAAATTACACTTTAAAATGAGCTAGAGAAATTGGCTAGTGCAGAATGCAGCAAATGCTTTACTCTCCGGTAGGCAGTGCATCTTACCAGGAGCATAAAATGGCAGAGATCAGGGTTTTGTCCCCTGGTGATTACATGTCTCCAGGTGGAATTTGAATTCCATAAGCCTTCAAGCCCAAATTGTCTTAGGAGCTGTCTGTTTAAAAGAACACATTTCTCTTTGCACATTTTGGTCAGCCCTGTAATCAAGGGAGCCACATACGCTGGATCCTATTCAACTTAATAGATAGAAATTTGGCAGTAGAGTGTTCTCCATATGGGGTTTTCAGCTGTAGAAAAGCTTCTGCCTTTGCTATAAAATAGATTGGGATTGTTCCTTTCCAGAGTAGGCTGCCTCTTCATCTAGACGGTTGAAGAGAACTGGATTCAAATGCAAGCTGGCTCTTTATGTGGAATTCAGCACTAGCTTTTTTAAAAAACCCAACAAAACCATGCTGGCTTTCAAAGGGTGTTCGTGATGGTCCCCTGAAATTCTGAGGGAGTTATTACCCATTTTGTCTCGATTGTATTTTTGGTTTAAGTTTTATCAAGAGCACCCAGGGAAATAGATTGGCACATCCGTCAAATATAACTTGTAATGAATAAATATGTCTTTCCATTCGCTGACCTAACTGTGAAGGTGCAGAGTAGTGTTGGACAGTTCGATGGCCTAATAAAAAAAATAGACCATAGAAGATCACACTGAAGTTATTTCATCAAAGAAAATTATACTGGGATAAATGTACAAATACATTTTCTCAATATACTGCAGGTATAATGGCTTCATTGTACAGGCACAATTTTCCTTCCCATCAAAACAAAAAAATTTAGCCTGAAATAATTAATTTGTGTAGGCAAAGCCTAACATTTCCATAGTTGCCAAAGGGAAAGCAAAGAACAATTGTAAGGACAGGGAAAAAAAAAATCACAATGAGATCGCTGGGAATAATTCCAATAGCATGAAATTAATGTAAATCACAAATAGCTGCTGTGAAGCAAATGTAAGAATCTGTGAGAAACCAGAATCAAGTCTAATAACCTAAATATGAATCACCGAGAAAAAAAAAAATGCATCACCACAACAGAGAAATTGAATAATATATTAATTAATATTAACACTGAATGATCACTAAAGGATTAAATACTTCCCTAATAATATTCAAGTCATATGACACTAGTTTCTTGCAGGAATGGTGTAAGTCTTAATGATTATCTTGTCTCAGCAAATCTTACGGAAGCTACACAATCCAAATGGATCCCATTATAGCTTTCAGAAGATGCATCTTTCCTAGCTGGGTAACAATTACCTCGTGTAATGGATGGCAACAGGGCCGTTATCGGGTAGAGCAGGCATATAGAACCCTACCAAGAATCCGTTTCACACTCCTACTCCGTCACTCTAAATGTTCGCAACTCTCTTCTCCTTAAACGGTTGTTTTGTGGCAGCTCCTCAAGGAAGAATAGCTGGGAGCCCAGCGTGGCTTGCACAATGAAAGCAATTGCAATTCTTTCACGGCTGCTTTTATATAATTGATACAATTAATGTTTTTAGGTTCAAAATTAATAAAGCCCACATAGGACTCATTGGCGGATTTGTTCTTCAAGAATATGTTGAAATTATATTTGTGCTCCCTGAAAGAACTGAAAATACTACCCTTAACCGGTTTATATCAAACAGTGGTTCGTTCTTTGAAGGTGCTTTTGTCTTTACAACAGAGGTTGGGATGAATTAGAATATATAGTGTATTCTGAGGAGGTGTCTGTGTTTTCTCAATACTGCCCTGCTTTGGTGAGGCATTGGCTTTTGTTGTCTAAATGGGCTCAGATATGTCATTCTTATTACCAAGGCTTATTTAATTCATTTACTAGGTCATTGCTTGGGATAATATATGCAAATTGTACATATTAAGAGTGATATGAATTACATCAAGCATTGCCATTTATGTGGAAAATTCATCAAATGTTAATGTAAAATCTATAAATAGAAAGAATAAAATAATAATAAAACATGAATGTGCAGCAAGCATAAAAAATGAAGATCCTTAACTGCCCATTTATTAAGCAAATAAGGACAGCATATCCTTAGCCAGCGAGCGAAAAAAGGCAACAGAAAACGAGCGTGTGTTCCAGTGACACTGATAACCATTTAAGTCAGGTCCCCAGTATTCTGACAGGGCATGTGCTTGTGAATGGGGAAAATGAAAATTCATGTCATACAGGAATTCCAACAACTGTGCTGGTTAGAAAGTGGTAGGAGAGGTTTAAAAAATAAGCCCACGGATTTAGTCTTTATGACAAAGCTAATCACAGATTGCTTGGGCACTACACCAAACAGTTGGAAAAAACTATAAACCCAAGCATAGTGTTTTATATCATTTTGAGTCTGTATTTCATAATTCTGTGATTCAAATGTTCTTGCTTGCAGGTACAGGCTGGGATGTTTCTGGCTCATCATAAAGTCTTCTGAATCTGTAACAATTCATTTTTCTCATATTGTCAGAACAAATAGTCACTTATCATTCTAGTATCTGGTGAAGAAACACCCATAGAATCTCATATATCCCTCCATAATTTGGCATAACTGGCAGGCTTTTCTAAAACGGAATAACTGAATAATAATGAAGGCCATTAATGATGATTAGAAACATTACAAAGAGTGAAAAAATTAGCAATATAGTTTCTTATATTCATAGACTGCTTATGAGAAGAGCATTTTTGTAGAAATCATGCATAATTATTACTCAAGGAGAGGATATCAAAGGTTAGTTACTTGAATTTTCACTCTTCTAAAAAAAGTTCTCATTATCGTGGCCTGAATTGCTACACTTCAGAGGTATAGTTTACTTCTCCATTTTTCCTAGTGATTCATATAATGTTTCCTTACTCAATTGTTTTAAGTCAAGTTCTCCTTTTCCCATACATTGATAACCATTTACAACACCATACGTACATCCTTTCAGGAATCAGACATGATGTTCTGTGTGTTAATTTTGCTCTTCTCTCTGCTGCTTTAAATGAAGCCATTTTTACTTTTCTTTAAAATTCCAGATGTCATTAATTGCTTTTATCAGTCTATAACATACCTAAACATGCCTAAACATAAACATACAGAAAACATGCCTAAAGCCTTTTCCATACATATTGCTAGCCTTTATTAAATCTCAATCACAAAATAGCGAAGCGTTGCTCAACATCTGCTCATCCTTGTGACGGAGAGGGAAAAAAGGCCCCACTCTTCCAACGGCAGTTGTGCAGCTTTCGCAAACGGGCTCGTGGATTTCTGTGCTGTATGTTGCACAAGCAGAATAATAAATCACTGAAAGTTAATTCCCTTAACAAACAAGTTTATATAAGCACGATCCTCTCAAATATGATCTGCTGTTCCTGTTTTACATTTGCCCATTTTGAAATTACACCGTTTGTGTCAACACAGAGGGCCAAATCCTGCAGTGCTGGTTTATTCCTAATAAATACTACTTAACTCTTAAAAAATCTAACTTCAGATTCATGTTAGTGAATTAGCAGCTTTTAATTGAATTTTATATTCTCTGGATAAGGTAATTAAACAGAAGGCAATTAGCTTGCCTCCTTCTCAACCAGAGTTACAGGATACTTGCCCAAGTCATGATTCCAGAGTGTTATACAAAATATATTTAGTATATTTATAGGTCGAGAAAGATTGCATTCTTTTGGTTAGGTTAATTACATTTGGCAGCTACAATAGCAAAGAGGACCTATTTTACTGATGCTTGGACAAACTCTAAAGCACGAACAAAAATCCTATTTCTGCACTCAAATGTGGCAGGATTCATGATCATGATTTATATGGAGATTCCATTTTTAAATACTTTATAAAGAGCAATAATTATTAAGATGTCCATTAAAACATTACTGAAGTGTTACAAACTGTTTGGGAGCAACTGCTTAATAGACTGCAATAAGGGTGATTTCTACCGCCTCTTCCCCGAGACTTTACTTACTCCTCTACAATTCCTATTACTGCTGCTCAGTTTATTAACCCCATGTAAACATAACATCAATGCAAAATGTTACCAGATGTTAAAAAAAATTCTATGAAAACCCTCCCTTAGGTTCTGTAGGCTTGTGTCATTAATCTATAAATTCTTTGGTTTCTTTTCTACTTAAACGTTATACGATTTTTCCAAAAGGATTTGGTGCTCTCAAAGGTAAAATCTCACTTGCCTATTAATGCATGAAATCTCACTAAAGTCACTGGAACTACTCATGTGAAAAGACATACTCAAGTTCATTATGGAAAGATTAGCCATTTGGGCTTAAGGAAACTGTATACAAAGTGCCACGGCAAAGAGAAGTCGTTTCAGTCTTTCTCATTTACATGCAAAGCAAATCCTTCCACCATTTGCTTCCAATTTGATAACTGAGCAAAAGCATAACAATAAATAACTCAAAAGAAAAAAAAAAACTAATTTACTTTAATAAACCACAGCTTCAGACTAGGGGGACTCGAAGATCTGTTTCTTCTGTCACCCAGCAGGGAAGGGAGGAGCTGCCATGGAGATCTCCATCTCGCTCCGGTCACTACACGGCCACTTTCTCCATCTGTGGATGCCCGGTCCCATGCACAGACCGTGCAGACCAGCTGAAGAATTTGGGGAAATTTTAATCAAGGGCAAAAGAACAGCTCAAAATAGAAGGCCACACACATCCCAATACAGATGTTCTTACTGGGGCCCAACACAGTTCCGTGCAGCTCCTGGCCATGCTTCCTAAGGAGGATAATCCAGACCAAGACCCCCAGAGCCTCTCCTCCAGAAGACTACCTGGAAGTGACACGGTGCTTCCCAGAAAGATGGCTGGAATGGTTGAGAACTGCCGAGCCTTCCACAGAAATTAAAGCTACTTCCTTTTGGCAGCCTCCCAGGAGAAGACGCTGGCAGTCGTGTTCCCTTCCTGTCCCCGCCGGTTCAGGAAGCGGAGTGGCTCCGACTGCGCAAGGAGACTCTCCCTATTCAGATGTCTTGAGGTCAACAAGGATTTTGCTATGGCTGTATTAACCCTTACAGCTGAGCTCTGCTACTTGCATTTTACAGACCAAGAACCATAGATAAGGCCTTTCTAAAACTCTTCCCACAAATTATAACAATGCATAACTCCTCTGGTGTGTGAGGCAACACCCCACCTACCACTTACTTAACTTAATCTCTCAGCGCCTCTGCTAGGCTATGCCGGGATCACCTTCCCTTCAGCAAAGCAGCCCCTGGTGTGACACCCCGCTGTTGGCTCAGGTGGCACGCAGAATAAAACTGCCAAACCTGGCTGCGGGTATCATTTCCCTCACCCGCTCGGAAAGGAGACTTCACCAGTTTGGGGCTAAAAGCTCCCACAAGCAGTGAGTACGAGGGGTTGCTAAAGGAAAGGTGCAGCCATCCCTCCAGAGCTCTGAAGCTTAGACAACTATCCAAGAAACAAGCACTGCAAAAGAAAGCTGCACAGAAGACAAAACCTAACTGCTCAGATTAAAAGAATTGCTCATGGAAAAAGTCTTACAGAAATGAACAGGCAAGGCACCAAGAGGCTAGCAGAAGCACCTCTAGAGAAAGCACTATAAAAATCTGGTAACTTAACAGAAAATTGACTCCTTTTTCTGGATTAGTGGGGCTTTTAACACTTCATAGCAAATGTAACTTGGAGAGATATTTGGTAAAATTCCAGAATGTTAAAAAAAATGCTAAAAAAAATCATCACTTAAAAAAAAAAAAATCACTATTTCTTTTCCTTAAAATACCTCCATTAAGAAACATTTGTATCTCTCCTGAAATCAAAACATATACTGTATTTCTCAGTATTTAATGTCATCACTTCTGTTTTTTAGCATCTTGGGTATAACCTTGGTCTCTCCAAAACCAATGGCAATTTTGCCAGGCTTCATATTCATAGAATCATAGAATCACAGAATGGTTCGGGTTGGATGGGACCTTAAAGATCACCTAGTTCCAACCCCCCACCCTGGGCAGGAGCACCTCCCACTAGCCCAGGATGCTCAAAGCCCCGTCCAGCCTGGCCTTGAAAACCATTCATTGATGCAGAGCCTCTCACAGAATACTCCCACCTCATTTTTGTGCCCAGGTCTAGGAAACCTCCAAACACCCATGTATAAATACCTATGATCTCGAATATGGTGGGGTTTGAATTTTGATAGGCATGACAAGCCCAATAAAAACACAGAAAAAAAAAAAAGAAGAAATAGGCTATGCTTGTCTAAGTAACAGTGAAGTGTAAATCAGTAAGATGACAATATATATATATTGCCAATTAAATTAATTCTTTGTTACTTGTTACTGGTCTCCTACTAACTAACAAGTAAAGGAAATTCATGGTAAGGTTAAGAAATCAGTAACTCACTTGGTGCAACAGAATAGAGTTTGACCATCTGAAGCGTCCCTGATCCTGTGGCAGAATTTCAGCCCTTACTTTAAAAATAACCCCCCCTCCAGAATCGGTCACAGCAGTGCTATTATCCATTACGAGTAAGAAGCAATGAAACGACATGAAATCTGGCGTAGGGCCCAGACCTGAATAAGGCTATTGCAGACTTGCCTGACACTGACAGATTCTCTGGTTTCCACAGAAGTATTCGAAGTTTTCACGGCTGCGGCAAAACCCCACAATTCTGTGCTCCCTGCTCTAAAAAAGGCTGATTCACAGCAATATGAGGTGCTGCAGCCAAGAGCCGAGCGTGACCCAGAAGTGGCAGAAAGGACTCGGGATCACGTTACTACTGATACGGAGATTATTGGTCAAGTGTTTGACTACGCAGACCAAGAGGAGCCCCTGGCCGCTCTTTGGAGATAAATCAGTTTTCTGTGCAATAAGAACGTAAGGTCCGAGGATGGACATCAATGTGTATTTACAATATGACAAACTATGGTTGAATAATGCATCATCATGCTTTTTATAATTTTTTTCTTTCAAATAAAGACACGCAGGAGAGCAATTATAAGCTATTTTGATGGGCTGGTAATCATCATTTTCCATAGAAACTTCAGAGACTGTCAATGGCAAATACAGAAATATCTGAAATGCTAATTGTCACTGCATAATTGCTACAAGGCTGAAACATGTTAACTAGGAACTATCTGGGCACTTTAACAACTACATCTTTGAAAATAACGCAAAGAAGGCACTTCAATCCTCTTCTGCAAACCTAATGAAGTACTACGCAAAGAAAAATATTACACGGAAGTCAGATGAACACAGCAGCTCTGTAGATACACAGTAGAGAACAGAATTTATCTAGGCAATGATACAATTCTGTTATCTGTTTTTAAGAAAAAAAAAAGTTATTTCATACTGAAGAAAAGGAAAACTGCTCAGAAGGATGGGATGGCAAATGATCTGTCTTACAAATTTTCAAAAGTATTTTTAAAGACTGGGATTTCTTTGACCCAAGCGAAACAAAGGCTGAGAAGATGCAGCTACTGTTTCTAGATGTATGTGTGAGAAATGGGAAGAATAGATGCTGAACTAAAAAGACAATGTTAGCACTAATCATAAATATGTTTCAGAAATCTGAAGGACATTTCTAATAATCAGTGAAGGTCTAAAACAAATGTCTAGTAGGACAATGGAAGGAGGAGAAATATAACTAGCTTTTCAGTGGAGCTTTAGCAGTGAAGAGGTGCACAAATAAAATACTCTTCTTACACATAATAGCCACTAATTTATCTAAATGAACGTCAACATATTGTTAAATTTAACACAGGAAAAAGGTAAAAAAATTGCAGCAATTTTAAAAATTAAAAAAGAAAATTACCAAAAGATGCAACCTCCGTTGAGCTTCATAGTTATTTTTCTAAAACGGTAAAAGTTGCACCTACAGCAAATGTGTTTCCGGTGCTGTTTCTTTCAAATACAAAAGCGCTCAGCCTGAAATATCAGCATCACGTACATTCGAACTGAAATGGTACTAACAAATAACATCCTTTCTTTTTTCCAACTATCTAAGTATAGAAGTGTCTACTAAAAATAATAATTTGCTGGCTAACCTGAGCTGGTGGGATCTTCTCAACTAATCATATCATTCCTTAACAGCACTCTATATGGCTTACAAATGTTAAAAGCAATATATTACCACGGAAAGTATAGTACTTGCTATTTAACGTTCTAAATGTTGGTTTAAAGTGAACATCTTCTTAAGGAAAATGAAACATTGTCAAGTTATCAACCTACAGTTCTAACAACAGAAAACTGTAAAGTCTTCTTTTAATATGAAATTATTAATTCCTGCATCAGTTAAGAGTCCGTCATTATTATATTGTTACTACACATCTTTGCTCTTTTGCTTGTTATTCGTAGTTATTTGTAAGAGCTCTGTCATGTGTTATGCAGCATCTACATGTCAGTGTGTTCTATCTGAAATTTCTCTGCTGGGCTTAGATTTCCTCGGCTGCTCCTCCGTGGACACAGCAGTTGGCAGGTAGGCTGAGTAACCTCAGGGATTCCATTAGTGTGGCAGCAAAATACAACGCACAAAGAGTGGTCCAGTCATTGATTTCCCATTACATTTCCATCTGACAGAAAGATTACACTCGGCTATTACCACCAAAAAGAACTTGTTTTATTCTGGGTAACTCATATTTAGATTGATTTTCCCTAAAATAGAATTTTTATAATTGCTCTTTCCTGTTCTGTCTTTAAGGAATAATTCCCAACATGGGAGGAGGAACACCCATCATACCTGTTATGAGAGATTACAGTTGAAGAGTTCAAAACCCTGACCAGAAAGGGACAGAGGCACCAAACCCCCAAAAAGGTGCTGAATTCCCAGGGGACGGGCAGCTGCATTGTTTCAAAATAGGCACTGGGTTAAAATACTAACAATGAGCCCAAATTAACTACTGACATTTCAAATATAGCCATCGGTAGAAGACCAATCCAGAACTTGGCATGAATAGAAATATCCTCATTATTTTGTTTTGTTCCATGTATTTTTGGTAGTTTCTTTGCTCTTCTTTGCTCTTATTTGGCAATACCGTCCAGGAACATCTACACTCTCTATAGTTTTGGTAGCACTGGAAAACTAGAAAACTGAACACACTGTAATTGGAAAGGAACTGACCGGTCTAGTTTCATCGCCAGAACCGCGTGAAACACATGAAATAATAGACAAACTGCAGGAACGAAGAAAATTAAATTCAGTTCTTCTTTCAGTTTTAATATCCTAAGACACAGATTCCGAAATACGGTATGTCACCAGCTGCATGCAACAACCACAGCAAAGAATAACCGCTGCTTGCTCCCTGTTCCCCAGGGAGCAGTGACCCGTAACAGATGCAAACAGAAAGACTCTCTGAGATTCCCCCAGTAACTTTCACAGCTCCTGGCAATCTGCAGTCTGGGGACTTCCTGAGCTGGAGGTGACATCAGCATCTTCCTGTTTAGTAGCCCTCAATGGACCTTTCTTTCATGAATTGTCTAATCATTTTTCAAACCTATATATATTTTGGCATACGACACATCCTGTAGCAATGGATCCCATGACTTAATTGTGTGTTGTGCAAAGTGAGTACTTCCTTTTGTTCGCTCTCAATCCGCAGCACAACCCCGTCATCTGACGCCTTGTAGGTGCTGGTTCAGAGAAATGAGTAATATTCCCACCTTTGCCTTGCCATTCGAAACCTCCGTCCCATGATTTCTGAGCACCCCCTTTCCGCGCTGAAGAGCCTGAGATTGTTAGTGTCTCTTCCGTGGCCGTTCATACTTGACCGTTCCCGATATCCTCTCTGCTTTTCCTAACTCCATACCGCCTTTTTAGGAGCAGGCTGATAGAACTGCACATCTTACTCAAAAATGTAGATATGCCATTAAGTACACTGGCCTATAGCAATTTTTTATTTCATTTTCCATTTTCTTCCTAGTAATTCCCAATATTTTATTAGCCTTTTTCACTGGGTCAAAGTGTCGAGGTGATGTTTTCAGGGAACTAATCATAAGCGATTCTCAAAACACTTTTCTCAGTTTTAATTTTGACTAACATCTTCAAAAATAATTTATCACCAGAACACCGGATCAGCTCACTACTCCTGGTCACTTCTTTAGTTCACCTGCAAATATATTAAACAGCAGAGGGTCCCAACCCAGCTGTCTGAAGGACAGCGCTTGTTCTCTTTCTAATGAAAAATAAGAAAATTTATTTCAGCTCTGTTGTATCTGCTTCTCATTTCTATTTATTCTAATATCTCTCCTACCAGCACCTGAACACAAGACAGGTCTTCAGCCTTGGCACCGTAAAGGAAAAATCAAACTTTCCCCCAGAGTGAACACCGATGCAAATAATTCATTCAGCTTTTCTGCCATGTCATTCTTCTTGCATGTGTATTTTACACATCTATTGGCTACGCAGTTTTTCTGGCAGAATCTCTTCTCTGGAGAAAAAGCTTTTTTTCTTCAATGGTTTTATGCCTTCAGCAAGTTGTTCCTCAAAATCTTCTTAGGTCTGCCTCATGGTTTTATATTTATGTATGGTCTGGTTTTATATTTAACCAGCCAAGGTTACGCTCTTTTTCCACGTCCCACTTTGAGCCAGATGCTTTTTTCATTTATAAAAGCCTCCTTTTTCTCTACTGTTTAACCATGCTGCTCCTTTTTGATAGTGGTATATATTTACCCAAAACCTCTAAAATAGCACAACAGCCCTAAGAAATATTTACAAGCACTACTACCAACTCATTCTGTAATACAGTTATATATACGTTACTTTGAAACACTGTTTTTAAATGCAATGAGAACATAAACAAGGCATTCTGTTGCTTATACTAGAAAAATAGCATAGTTACTTAATTTTGGGGAGGGGTTTTAATGTTGACATTGAAACACTTGCAACTCTCTAACAAGAGAATTAAGAGACCTGAGGCATATATCACAACGAATGGAAACTCTCTCACATCCAGCATATTGATTCCCTGAGACTGCAAATGAAAAAAGGTACCTTCCCTCACCTTCTTTGGTGAATTATTGATTAGCTCAGCCTTAAAAGTGCCCATTTCTCTCCGCTGATTGCAGGGGGAGTTTGGATAATGAGCTCTTACATTGACATCTATGCTGTAGATATTTAAAATTAGGTGACATAAATCTTGACAAGAGGAAACTCAGTTGTGACACGTTTCTACTCACTATATGCTGGCAACGAAGATGACACGGTATGGGAGATGTGACACTCTGTCACTACTATTAGAAGCTACTTCTGTAGTGGAGTGATGGTCCTTAGCTTTTTACAGATTTAAAAAACACTGAACATTCACATCACACCTGTGTTTAACGAGGTGATGTAAAACCACTGTGACCAGATTTAATTCAGTTGACTGCTGGAACGAAAGGTCTGTTGTTGCAGCAAACCCAGAACAATCTTCTGACACTGACTTTCAGTAATGGATGGGTTTTCAACCTGCGTTAGGTGGAAACAAGGTAGTGCTTACTTATTTTTGAATTGTAGAGCCTTGACTCCTTGATCCTCGTGATTTTCAGGTATACAGTCAGGGCAGAAGACTTAATTTACTGTCACTGATGGGGAATTTATATTATCACCTGTGGCCACAGCATTTGTTCTTGCGATGGTGTTGAGAAGTGATCCTCAATCATTCCCAGCTTCTTAGCTAAGCAGTGTAAAACAACATTCAGCACATTCTCTGCCAGCTTTTTCCAGCTGGAACTCTAACTCGAGCTGCTTTTGGCACTGACCTTTTCCATTACTTGCAAACAAGGTCAGCATTCTTTGTGGGCCTTTTACGTTACTCTCCTATAGATCAGTATGCCTGTGGTTTTGCCTCCTAATGTCTGTCACGTTGGCAATAACTGTACTTTTGGAGCCTAAGAATGGAAGTTTTGCAAATGGTGAAACTGAGAAATATATCTTTTTTATGGTCACTTTCCAGATACACTTCAAAGCCAGGTCTCCCTAGGTTTCTATCATTAGAGACTTTGTGTACCCACAGAGACTAATGGAAGCTGAATGTTGTTGTAGAAATTGTTATATTAACTACTGTCCCATGGATTGCACCCTCTGTTGGATCCCAGTTCTCCTCACATTTAAAACAGTGGCAGAACTCCAGCAATATTTATTTGTGGGGAAGGGTAAGATTCATAGGAAACCCTGGTCAAGCCTGTAAATAGCTTGTCTGAGACAAATGAAATACGCAATTTGTCCCTAATGATCTCTCTCTGCCAGCACAGGAAGACAGCAAAAATAAGCACTTTGCAACATACCGGTAGAAGTGAAGAAATTTTCTTGCCATCCTCAACAACATCCACAAAATACAACAGAACTGCTCCAGGTGTTCGCGGGTTCCAGCTGTCATTGAAAGCCTAAGGAGTTTCTCATGATCTGGAAGGCTTGGGAAGCGTATGTATCTGCAGGATTGGAGTCATTTAACGTTTGTAAGTATTTGAATCCTTTTACCTCTGCGGATCAAATCTGTAATTTTCAGTCTAGATGATTCCATGGAAACATCAGCATTTTTGTCTTGTGCGTTGTCTCATTGTTCTGCTTTTTCAGCATACCTGGTCCAGGCTCCCTTAACAGCCTGCTCTCTCTTATACAAACACCCATTATACCATTAAACCCAGTACCCAGTGTATGCAGTTCATGCTTTTCTCTCACAGTTATCATTCACCTCAAACACAGGCAGCAAAGCAGGAGGTACAGGCACACAAAACAGCCTGGTAAAGGAATGCAGAAGACCTTAGAAGCCTATAAAATGCCTAATGGCACTGCTGATTCAAAAGCTAAATATTGCATCAGATTCACGCATACAACATTAAGATTAAATAAACCTACTAAAGGTGATATTAATTGCAACAGGTTTATGTGCTTGAACAATAATTTGGGCATGAACGATATTGCGCTTTGGGTTTTGTTTTCTATGTATGCATCGTTTTTCAGTATTTAACAACATCAAGCAAACTCTGTTATTGCAATTACAATCGGGACGCTGAGTCAGTATTTATATCTTTCACAGATCAAATCCAAGCTCCTGATAAGAGCGTTTTCCTCACCATTTCAGATCATTTCAAGATTTCCACACCATTCCTTAAACACACGTACATATGTCACTGGTATCTTACAGCCTCCACAAAAGTGGTCCATGAACTTCCAGTTATTATCATTTGTTAATATTATTTTAAAAGTACATGAGGCATTAAAAGAAATAAAGGACAATGAGCCAATGTTTGTCAAACCTTATAGCATCATCAGTCACACAACAGATGCAGTTAAGTCACAGTATTTTACCCTGAAGCATATTATTGCTGATCTTCTCTCTAAGCAAGCAAGCTAAGCTCAGATGTTGGACGCAGTCCAAATCTTTCCAGTTTTAAATAAACTTCTTCTCTGTTTTGCTCTATTATTCAATAAAATGTTCCCAAAACAATGGGTTTGTAAGCTATAAACAAGTTAGGCATTTAAATAATTAAGTTTGAATGGAGGAGCAGAGAATATGTTAAAGCCTTGTGTCTTAAGTCAATAAAACTAACAATAATTCTAAGCTTTAGTGCTCAAAGGAACCCCCAGCTCCTAAACAAGACCAAGGTCCACTGATGCTAAATGGTCTGCAGGCACCGTCCTGCAGGGGCCCTGCCCTTTACACTCTCCAGTTCTGCAATGGGCAGAAGAGAAGTACGGGGGAAAACAAACCGAAATCTTATGCATTTGGTATTCTTGTAGACCAAAAGATTTACGTCATTTATTAGCAAGTTTTTCTTTTGTTACTTTCCCATCCTCCTCTTTGTTCCAATAAAGAGGGCACAGGAGGTCCCCTGACTGCCCTTTATCCCCACAGAGCGGGCATGCGCTTCCATAGAATCATAGAATCGCTGAGGTTGGAAGGGACCTTTAAGATCATCGAGTCCAACCTTTAGCCTACCCTGACAAAAGCCACTTCTAAACCATGTCCCTAAGTGCCCCATCTACCCTTTTTTTAAACACTTCCAGGGATGGTGAATCCACCACCTCCCTGGGCAGCCTATTCCAATGTTTAATAACCCTTTCAGTGAAAAAATGTTTCCTAATATCTAATCTAAACCTCCCCTGACGTAACTTGAACCCGTTTCCTCTCGTCCTATCACTTGTCACCAGGGAGAAGAGGTCAGCCCCCATCTCTCTACAACCTCCTTTCAGGTAGTTGTAGAGGGTGATAAGGTCTCCCCTCAGCCTCCTCTTCTCCAGGCTAAACAACCCCAGCTCCCTCAGTTGTTCTTCATAAGGTTTGTCCTCCAGGCCCCTCACCAGCTTTGTAGCCCTTCTCTGGACACGCTCCAACACCTCAATGTCCCTCTTGTAGCGAGGGGCCCAAAACTGAACGCAGTACTCGAGGTGGGGCCTCACCAGTGCCGAGTACAGGGGGATGATCACTTCCCTAGTCCGGCTCACCACACTATTCCTGATACAGGCTAGGATGCTGTTGGCCTTCTTGGCCACCTGGGCACACTGCTGGCTCATATTCAGCCGGCTGTCAACCAACACCCCCAGGTCCTTTTCTGTCGAGCTGCTTTCGAGCCATTCTGCCCCAATCCTGTAGCGCTGCATGGGGTTGTTGTGTCCCAAGTGCAGGACCCGGCACTTGGCCTTGTTGAACCTCATACCATTGGCCTCAGCCCATCAGTCCAGCCTGTCCAGATCCCTCTGCAGAGCCAACCTACCCTCAAGCAGATCAACACGCCCGCCCAGTTTAGTGTCATCTGCGAACTTACTGAGGGTGGACTTTGATCAGTGTCAGAGAAGGCACAGGGCTATTTAGACATTTTCTGAGTAACAATCCATTACTTTGGAATCTGTACGTAGAAACAAGCCTCTCCCAAGAACCTCCTATCTCCATTCCATCAGGCTGCCTGTCATCCAAACCTGGGAGACTGGCAGTGCCAAGCCACAGCCATACGTTCCATTCAAGGCAGAAATAATAAAAGTGAAGATAAGATGACATAAGTATTTTATGAACTATAAAAGGAGTATGTGATGTAGCACTTCTTAAGCATGGCTTGCAATTGCTTTGGCAATGGAATTAGAATCTTTTCTGTTTGCAAATAAAGAAAATTTACCCCAGTGGAACGATCTACATAAATTCTTCTGTACAACAGAAGAACCACATTAAGGACCTAAAATTGGCCTTACACAACATAAGGTGCTGTGCTGGCAGTTTGTAGAGAGATGAGCATCACTGCAGGGCAAATTTCAGCTATGGTATGTATTTGCCTATCTAGCATCTAAAGATCTGGGCAAAGCATTCTGCACACAAATATATACCTCAGGAAAGAGAAGAGGGAGAAAAGCACTAGTTCCTCTTAATGCATGTAGTAGTCATTTGGGAAATCCCCCCGAGGACTTTGCTCTGAAAATTATTGGGCAAACGTGTCTGAGAATGTGAATTTCAAGAGTGCCGTTAGAAGTGAAACTGCATCCATCAAAAGAAACTGGTTTCCTGTTTCCATTCTTCTTGCCTTTCATTTTTCAGATGTGTAAGCTAGATAATGAAAAGCCATTCCAGAGCGTTTTAGGTATGGCTGGGATGAGGTAAGGTTGTTATCTATTTGAAGGAGAATCATTTTTCATTGTCTGCTGGTATAAACGGGTAGAGACTTTTTTGCTTTCCCCTCACATCCAACTGACATAAAAATCTTAACATTCTCCAAAGAGCAGTATGGAATTTATCCGTTCCATTTGCTTCAGCCCACAATGAAAGCAATAGGGATTGGTGACTATAGCTATGCTTTTCCTTGGAAATTTAGAGTGTACAAATTTCACGTTGTTTTTATGTGGCTTCATATTTTTATTCTTTATCCTTTTTTATTTCCTTCTCTCCTCATCAGTTTTGCAATACACATGGAGAGAAAACTAAAGAAAGCAACTACCTCATCTCGAACTTTGACTTTTCTTACAATAGCAGATTGATATAATTGAGACCAGGATCTCAACGTCATGTCGTATTTAAAGACGCTTCTAGGAACCCATGTCCCACCCACTACATTGTAAGACTGGATCTACTCTTCTCAATGCATCACCAACACTTTCTGCACCTCTTAAAGTATCGCCCATACAACTGCTGAGCCAACCGAACACTAGTTAACGGTGTGTATAACAGATTCATTTCTCGGGGTGGGGGGGGCTTGGCTAAAGACATTGACAGCTAAAGGCAATCCAATTCTGAAATATGTAAAATTACTAAAAAGACAAGTCAATGAAAAAGCGGCGTGTTTTGTGGTCATTGTACATTTCTTAATTCTCTAGGCCTTCCTCTAATCAGTTTTTTTAACCCACCAGTCTTTCAGAATCCAGGCTAAACTCAGCAAACCAGCCCACTGCTTTTGGGTCTTGCAGATAAACATCTCTTGCAGTCAACAGGCAACTGAACCAATTCCATATTGTCAGGTGTAAAAAATCCTCATTCTGGAATACCAAGAACCATTATGCAAGCTAAATTCACACTCATTTCACAGCACCAACTTTGCTCAGAAATTTTCTTATATATGAAACAACGTGACCGCTAATTTTCATGAAAAATCTAAACACCACTGCAATTTGTTAGTATAGAAAACCCCTCTTGTCTGAGGTATGACGACTCACCTCATTCCTCAAACTACTCATGTGAATTTCTCAAACTGTTTTCAGAGCTGAATTGTACTTTTGAGTTGTAAAATTTACGTAGACTCATTTTTCAGGGAAAACGTATTTGTGGATTAATGAGCCCAAGGCTGGCTGCGTCAGGCTTTGAGTGAAATGGATATGCCATGTGCAATCTACTGTTTCTCATTCCAGGACAAGGCCACTGGATTTAACCACGCTCCCATCATGCAGCTTTAGGGAGAAAACTGTTTTTGTCAAATCAGCAGTTTTTAATTGATCTCAAAAGCTTTGGGTTTTTTGCAGTTAATATAAAAGTTGTTACAAGAACAAAGATGAAGATTATTAAAAGTAGAAACCTGTGTAAATATTTCTAAAACCAAATTTAAATTGGGCAGATTGCCAAAGGGACTCACTGACTGCAATGGGAAAGACTTGGTTTTCTTGAAAACATGCCATTTATTAAGTAACCTAATCCTGGGCTTCTCTTTGGACTTCTGAAGTGTCTTACATCCTTTCATACTCCAAGTCCAGAAGGGAAAGTTTTGATCAGCTCCTAACACAGGCAACATAAATTCACCCAGTGAGTCCTACATGTAACCTAAAAACAGGTCTGTGATCTCGGGAACTGCTCGAGTACAGCCTGGAAATCAGACACTAATTCACAACGTGAAAGGGTGTGGAGATTTCCAGTCCCTCACTTCAGGATGTGGTCCTCACGAGCTATTGTGTGGCTACAGTCCTGCCCTTCCCCTTTCAATATTCAACATTACAAAGTGCTCTTCGATCCAAGTCCTACAGCTTCCAACTGATTATATTCCAGTATAGATTGCCTGAAAACAGTGTGACACGGCAAGAAGCTCCAGAGCTATCCCTTAGCAAGTACAAAATTAATAAATATTACACTTGGCAAAATTTTTACTAAACTCTCGCTGGTCTCGGTTCTGCCTTAGGTCTGGCACGGATCTTTGCACCTGCATCAAGTCAGCTTACAGCCGTGCAGATCTGGCACCACGCAGTTTTGCTAAGTCAAGTATTGTTGAATTACACAACATTAATTTATTTGATTCCATTTGTCATTAAGCAAATGGCCACCTTTTGGAACACCACTTGCAGCACCACTCCACCATCTCATAGATTTTCTCAAGACAAAAAAGTAAACATAATACATCCTCTGCAGCTTTTGCACAGGGAATTGCTTTGGCATGGCACTTCCTTCCCCAGTCCCTGCCAAATGTCAGAACGTTTGGAGAGAGAAGATTTCATTCTTCGCCATAAAAACAAAGCACCACAGAAATAAAGGAGCAGTTAAGGGAGAACGACTGCTATCTTCTCACCTAGACCACACTGCGATGAGTAGCAGTTGACTGCAACACCGGCTTCCAAATGTGGGACAGCTTTCCCAACACAAATACGTAACCCTAAAAGAGACTGTCACAGGAGTAAGCCATGGCAATTTTATTATTATTTCTTTTCTATTTTACTAAGATGCTTTGGTCTTTTTGAGTTCACATGGCAAGACTTGGGGAAAAAAAATCGTAGAAACAACAACTAGGTTTATATTTCCTTTTCTTTTCAAAGAAACTAATGTAAAGAACAGCATCCCTCTGGCCTGCAGGCACCTCTCCAGCCGGCAATTACAATTGAAAAGAATTACAGCTGCAATCTAGCTGAAGAAATTGTCTTATCTGCTCCATGAATGCACCCTTGGGAGGATTCCTAAATGCTATTTTATATCCCCTGAGAAGAGTAACACAGAGACAATGATGAAAAAGGCATCTGTTTCAGATGTGTGTAGTTCTAACCACGGACGTGGGCCGTGTGATCTATGCCTGTGGATAGCATGACTACTGCTCATTAAAATTTTATCATAGGTTGCTCCATCTCTTATTCACTGTGTAGAAGCTCAAATGCGACCCAAACACTGCCAGTCTGGGACATCCAGAATAGGTGTTTGAAAACAGTGGAGGGATAGGCCATAACATTCCTCCTGTTTATGAAAAAAGAATAAAGTCTTTAAATTTATCTGACTGCCGCCAGCTATGTCTTCCTGTACCGAAGTAGCATAGGTAGTATTTCACCGATATGGACTCTCCCAATGACAAGTAAGACAGGACATACATTCTGAAAATAAGTTTCAAAGAAATCGATCTAGAAAATGTTCAAGAGAATTTTTCACTAACAACTCTCTTTTCAAAAAATATCTCTATTTTTGAAAAGCAACATACAACAGAATCAGTCTGGAAGGACTGAAAGTTTTCAGCCTTCTCTCCTGAATGGCGCAGGTTAAATGAAGTGTTCTGACAGAGCCATCTTTCAGCATTTCTGCTCCCTACTGCTTGGTTCTTCGCCTTTGTGCTTTTCCATAAGCATAAGGTACACAAGACCCCATTGTCCTTAAAGAAATTACCCGCATCACGATTCAGCCACATCTGAAGTATCAACTCCAGATCATTTGAAAATCAGCAACCTTGAGTTAGTCCACCCAATTTTAATAGATCTTAAGGCAGGTTTAGCTGGCTTAATCCCAAAACCAGAGAGAAAACTGTTAGATAGAAACAGTTTAAATGCATATTTACTTAAACTGCTTCTAAAAAAACATAAATGGTGAAGTCCCAAGGTACTTGCTCATATACATTTAGTCAGCTCTTAGTCAGCCAAAACACATTAAAGCAAGGTGGCCCTTTCTGTTTGGCTTGTCCTATACTTGGGCATAGAGATGGAAGTCATTTGTTCTTCAAAGAACCCCCCGATGCATGCAGAGAGACCGGTTTTACATATATCATCTTCCAAAATACAACTTTCTAAGTCATGTTTCATCCCAGCCCCCAAAAGGCATGGAGAAACAACAGCGCTCTCATTAAATACCCACCTCTAATCCCACACGTCTAGTCAGTAGTGTTAATGATCTTCAAAGGCGTGGATTGTGCATGAGTCTAGACATGCTCGGAAGGCAGTCCTGGGAAGCTGAGTGCTAAAAATTGGCAAGAACTGATTAAATGAATAAACTGTTTTGAGGTGCACTGAGCACCTGCATCATTATTGTCTTCAGTTGAAGATGAAAGTACTCAGCACTTCTTCAAAACTAGGAGACATATAATAATTTGAGATGGAGAAGCTTACTACCAAACTAGACCCAGCTTCTCAGAAGATTCTGATGTCTCTGTCACCCACCTGAAGCACGGGCTGAGAAGGAACCATAACTGTGTCTGCCCTGCGCAATGAAGCACCGTGCAGAGATGTCCTCACTGGCATCAGCCCCTGCTGAACACTGTTGTGGAGATCCAAGTCCAAAAGCCGTTATCAGTCTGATGCTGCGCCCAAGCTAATAAATAAGCCTGGGAGTAGAGCTTATTAGCCTAATTTCAGTCCTGCGCTGACTCAGCTGAAATACTTCCAAACGTGGTGTCTGCATGAACTCTGCTGTCACGGGCATCTCTTCCAGTGCACCCGGCTTCACACACGTGTCTCATCTCCCAGATGATACAACACAGGAACTGGTAGAAAAGCAATGGAATGCTGATTTTGAAGACATATAAAAAAGGCCTTTACATTTCACTGTTTACTAAACAAACGCTACATATACAAAGAGCAGAATGCTGTGCCTGTGATGAATGAGAAGTATTATCTGAAAACCAGGCCTCCATATTTTAAGACAGAGGATGTAATTCCCTGCTGCTTTCTCCTTCTCTTCTTGCTTTAATACATGTTCTCTGTCCGTGTTTTCTCTTAAATATTTTTGGGAAAACAATGACATGAATTCAACTTGATATTAACATTGCTATTTTTGTTACAAATAACCAAAGATTGTTGGTTTGAGCCACTGCGCTATAATTCAGGACATCTCAGACTATTTACAAACTCTGCAACATATTTCTTGCATGACCCAGAAGAATCCCCAATCTCTTTGTGCCTGTCTTTCCACCCATAAAATAATGAAAATATCATTCCTTTGTCTTCTCTGTGTTGCCTTTTTTTTGAGCAATTACATAGCGCCTATTTAAGAGTTCTCAGGTGCAGTAGTTAGCGCTTCTCTAGTGGGTAACAGCAGCAGAAAACACAAATAAAATCCTTCCAAATGGCCTTTTGTAGGTATTTGTCACTGTGGTATTATGAAAAAATATAAAGTCAATGCTTTAGGTTTTCTTAAACTAAATTGACAACCCTGAAACTCACTCATTAAAATGACACGCAGTTACTTTTGAATACTCATCCAAAACTATATTGTTAAAAAATTGTGCCTTGTAAATACTGGTCAGGACTGAGTTTGTCGTCCAGCTCCACACAGACAGTAGATAAGATACAGCAGATAAGAAAACTGAAGCTGTGGAGAGAATATTGATTTTGAAACATAGGAAGAAACAAGAGAAAATGTGATACACTACCCTAGCAAGAAAGCGAAGACACAGGTATCTCTACGCTTCCCAGCAGAATAGAGCAGAAGTTCATTTGTGTAGATTCATTTAATCTTCCCAATGTCCCATTCAGAAGCGTTTGACAATGGCCACCTGTTTCAGCACCTAACCTCCTGTGCTTGGCATAGAGCACATAAGCCTCAAGGTGACATCCATTTGTATACACATAAAAAAATGCATTAAATTATTATATTTGCACTTAAAATAGTCCCTTTTCAATGTTTTCTGGACACAAACAGTCAACTTACACACTTGTACAAACAATTACAGTTCTACAAATCGTTCGCACAAAATACCTAGGTCATTTGAACAAGCATCTTCAATTTCTAGTGACAACTTACGGGGACGTGGCTCTACCAGCTACACCTGGTCACAGAGACCTGCAGCTTTTAACTTACTCAGGATTTTTACCAAATCATTTAAGCCCAACTCTCTTGCCTTTTGCTCATACAGAAAGAATTTAAAAATAAGAAAACCCAGCTATGCCATCAGCTAGAACAGAGTCTTCGGACTGAACTAGTTCAAACGACACAATACCTCCACTTAATTTAGCTCTCATTCTATTTTTAGTTAAACCACTTCATACAATATTCAAAACATAAAAACATGATCAAATTAGAAAGTTAAGCACACCATGTGGGAAGGCAGAAAGCATGGGTTACGCTGCCCGGAGAAGTTTATTCCTATCTGCTTTCCTACTCAAGTCATTCTGTCTGTCTTCCGCTCTGCTACATTCTCCAACAGACACACTTACTAACCAATAAATACGAAGCAGGAAGCGGCAATAAGGCCAACTGAAGAAAAGAAAGAAACAAAATTACTGTCAATACCATCAAATTAATTAAGTATAGAGTTGGACGGAGGGATCCAATCAGAACATACAGTTCCATTAAATTTAAGCAGCTTGCAAAGTTAGACTGATTTTACCATGATTTTATCTGAACTTTTCTTTTTGAAACACCTACATTTTGAATGGTCTTGTGTTATAGAATACAGTAACACAATTCTGTACACTTTTCGGGATCATTTTCCCTTTTTACTTCTTCCTGGATCAACACAGCAATACGAACTCAGGGCCCACCTTAGGCTTATAGAAATCCTGGCTCTTGCCTTGACCATCTCCTGTCAGGCTCTCCTATTTTTCACCCCTGTAAACAGAGTTCTGCTGGCCAGCGCGAACTTGAATCCAAAAGACATATCAGATTTTTCCCACTCCTCTTTGTATGGTTAGATACTCTGCCGCGCTATTCGTGTTTTCTTAAGCCTTTCTTTTGTCTGCCTGCCACACTTCTCCATACCTCCTGGGACAAGCAGCTCATCAGCTCTACTCCACTCTTTGTCAACAACCAAAAGCAGAAGGTAAAGCTCTTTATTCCTAAGCTCTCTTTTAAGTACAGGCCATAAAAAGGCAGGGAAAAAAGGGCTCCTTCAGTATCTGACCTTGCTAAGTCTGGAGACGAACCCAACAACAGTCAGAGCCAAGTATGAAGGACAGAACTGGCGGATGGTTGCTGGCTCCGGGGAGGAAGGCTTTAGGGGAAAAGCCTTCCTGACCTGCAGAAAGTGGAGTGTGGTTTGAGGAGGTGGGGGTTAGAAAAGTGACACCAGAACAGGCTGAGGGGCAGAGCCAAGGAAGGGGCTGGATCAGACTTAATAGGGCAAAACTGTCCCAGAGTCCTGGGGCTGTGCACATGTGATATAACGCACATGGAAAATAACGGGAACGGGTCTGATTTGGTCTCTGGAAAACAGCATCATTCAGATCAGCAGATATAAGAGACAAGACCAGCTGCAGCACCCCAGGACCACCACTCAAAGTATCTGAAAATATTAACGGTATGTCTCTGATACACTAAAAGGAGCAGCAGAAATCTGAAACTTCAAAGAAAAGAACAAGAACTCGGTGCCATTTCAGAAAAACAGATGATTGTTTCGGAACATCTGACTCAAGATGTTTAATCTCTTGAGGCTGGCAATACGAAGAATATACCCATTTTACCAGTACCTACTGCCTGGTATTTTCCCAGCTTTGTAGTTTCTGCTTTACTACTTCTCCACTGGACTTTCCTCATTGCATCAATATTGGCATTTTTAAGCGCAGCCGGGGAGCTCTGATCCTCTGCTACGTCCCTGAAAGCGACCACACACTCCATGAAGAAGGTCAAGCTTTTTTTTTTCCCCCCAAAGAAAATGCAAAACATTTTTCTTCCTGAAGAAGTCACAGTCAAAGGGGGAGGAGGGAGAATTTGCCTCAATGTGCAACTACGTCAAATTTAAAACCTCAAAGGGGGAATTTCCCATTGTCACACAAGTCTAAGAAGCAGACCAGACCCGAAATGCTGTAAGGAGGAGAGACAGGAAGATGCAGCCAGAAGCAAACGGGCTTTTCCGCTGGTGATGTGAAGCGCGAGAAGACAAAAACGCATCATCCAGAGCCTGCTGAAATCGGAGTCTTTCCAACAACTGTTGACTTTGGACTCAGCACACCCAGCCATTTTTTGCCAAAGTGGTGCAATGCTGCAATGTTTTACAAAATCATGAAAAAACCAGCTAGCTAGACATTGCTGATTGTAAGAGATAAAGAAAAGATAATGGCAATTAACCACACAGAAGAGATCAGCTTCTGTGGACAAAACAGAGACTGTATTGGCAGCAGCTTGCTCAGAAATGTGCTACAGATGTATTTCAGCATCGGGCTACTGGGATTCTGTCACAATTGGCTTTTTGGAAATAAAACAAATCAATAACTAAGAAATTACACTCCACATCAGGTTTGGGGGAATTCCTCTCCCTGTGTGGAGGAAAGATATACAATCATCTCATGCTGGTTTGGGATTTCTAAACACCGAATGAAATGCCACTCATATCATAATACTCACATAGTGGAATTACTGTTTAGTGTCATTTCAGAGCGCATGATGATGGTATTAACAAGCCAGCCCTTACAACTGGCTAAGCTCCATTGGAAGTTTTTCTTTTTAACTGTCTGAACAGCGGCACGTTATTTCACATTGATTAGCAGCATTAAGAAAATGACAGTCCACGGAACAGGTTCGGGAGAGGTGTGGGTCTGAAAATAAAGAGCTCTATGTGCAACCAGCAATCATTACTTACATTAAGATCACCCCCCAAACCACAATAACGTACCAAATTTTCAGAAGAAAAAAATGGAGATGTAATTGTCACTTATGGATAAATGTGTTTTGGTTTTAAAAGAGCCTGAATGATTGTGAGGGATTGTGTCAAACCACATTGCAGCTGTAATATTTAAAAAGCTCTAGCTGCAATGTTCTAGATTATAAATTACATTTGATTTCATTTTTATCATTCTGAATGGATTGTGATTGAAATGAGTATGTAAAGTAATTGCCCATGCATGCCATGCGCCACCCTCCCCCGCCCCCAATCTCTTGTAAACAAAACAAGGTAACTCAAGGGAATATACAGGGAAGAAAAGTTAGTAAATGAAAAATACACCCTTTTGTCAGTGTCTGTAATTTCTCTGTATTCTTTTGCAGCCAATATCTGCAGTATCTTTCATTAGCAGAACAGTCAGTGTCTGCAGCTATGGGTTGCGGAAACTAATTATTATGTTTCTCCAATAAAAACTTCTGTTCTAAAGAAATTCATTCAATTGCCACCTATTTTGTACTGATTTACTCTCATCTTTGTTTTTAGAAAAATCT
This sequence comes from Chroicocephalus ridibundus, assembly GCF_963924245.1. NCBI lineage: Eukaryota > Metazoa > Chordata > Aves > Charadriiformes > Laridae > Chroicocephalus > Chroicocephalus ridibundus. Next base: position 89,706,490 of record NC_086287.1, read on the forward strand.
GCCATGCCCAGTAAATACATATATATATATATTCATGAAATCCACCTGCTCTCTTTACTTCACAATAGAACTGATTTGGCATGTGTTTGCTCCTCTATTTGAAGGTGTCACCATGCTCCATACATTTCATGATAAACACCTTCAAAAACTGTGTGGCTTTCTGCTTGCTTTGTCAGAGGAAGAAGGGGGAAAAGGGCCCAGTACTCAGCTACCGGCTGATTGACAGAGTAATAAAATATCCCAATCTTTCTTTGTAATCTCACACAAAATAATGTAAGTTATCATTACTTCAGCCAAATGAAATCTGCGACTCTTGACAGCGCAGGCACTGCATGCAGCCAGCGTACTTTGGGTCTATGAGGTCCAGCACTCACCGGCATGCCTCCGGTTTGCTAAAAGAGGATTTATATAGGTACAAATATTAATATGATGACAAATATTTACTAATAGCATCAGAGGAAAAAAGAACACCAGTCATTAGGCTATAGCTTGATTAATAAACTTAACGCCAATGGTAAGTATGAAAAGCCAGGGCAGCCTTCTGCAGGAAAGCTCTAGAACCTGTGCGAAAGCGTGAGTGAGATATTTATCTTTCATTTAGGTACAGAGTGCAACACGTATGGGAGTGTCACGGGGAGTACAGAAGGTGAGCACTGGGTGTTAGCAGCAATAAGATCAAGGTTAAAGAGACGGCAGCAAGCTTTTCAGCAGATGCTCAGATTGCTCTTCTCGGTGATTGTCTCTGCATTCTTCAGCTCCGTTTGCTCAACTCTTAGGTACCCTTCACCACCACGCAACCCAAACCAGCTGCCATTACGGGAGCTTGGTGGTGCATACGGCTGCATCTTCTCCGCATCAGCAAGGCCAAGTAAAGATGCTCGGTGGATGAAGGCACCAGAACCTTCCCCTGCAGTCAGAGAGCAAATGGGATACCTCTGCGCCTGGGAATGTCAGAGGCGGGGATCAAAACAGCAAGCACAAAAGGGAGTTGGCTCACAGGACACTTTGTTAGGAGATGGTCTGCAATGAAAAGCCATGGGCTGGATGATACAGGATCCGATTTCCTTGATAAAGAAATAAATATATTAAGGTCCCTCCAAGGACTTAAAGGAAAGAACAAGCTTTTCCCACTTCCCTTTTTCTCTATCAATCATGGGAGTCCTTCACATGACTAAAGCACTGGCAACCTCATTGGAAATACCCGTATTACACTCACACACTTCAAACCAAGAAGCTATTACATTCTCAAGAAGACTTTCTCAGCTGTCTACAGGTTACTGATCTGTAATACTTAGCAGAACATACGTGGATAATATACTCATTTCTGTTAACACAAGCAACAAAAATTTAAAATTAATTCCATAGTTAAAAGATTTTTTTTTTAAGTAAAACTGCTGTTATATACATTTGTTACCTGCTGTATGGGTTTCTTTCCATGACTCATGTTTGTTTTGATGCCACAGTTTAACATATCATTTTGATCATCTCTCAAGCCATGCAATCCCACGTGTGTATAGTGATTAATAAAAAGAGCCTTGAGATGGAACAAGTATGAACACGTTAACAGAGCAGATGGAATGATCTATGGCTACGTGAGAAAAGTATGATTTACATGACATAACAGACATTTTCTTGGCCCCAGGAATTTTCAGAAGGAAAAAGTAGCTAAGATTTTCATGGTACTGTTTACTTTCTAATTGCTAGGACTCTTATTTTGAGAGCTTGTCCACTTTTACAGCTAGATCAGTTGGTTTAACAGAGAATCGTAACTCTCCGAATAAGACCTCCTTCTATATAAAATATGATCCAAGCCATGGAAAGTAGGTATTATTATTTTCTACTAATACTGTAGATAGCAAAACCGAGGTCAGCTATATATACTGATGCAACGCATACAAGCAGGCTATCAAAAGTCATGTCAAGCACCATCTGCCCAAATTTAATTTAAACCATACTAGCTTTTTCAGATGCTCAAAAAACTCTTTTCAAGAACCTGAAATACCTCACCTAATTAATGTGATTGATAGCCAAATTTGCGTTCAAAGAGTGGCTTCAAAGAGAGGGGATGGATGTTCTTCTTCAAAGAGCAGGGTACTGGGTGAGATAAGGTCAATTCTGCATTCAAACTTCCTGTACAGCAACAGACAAGTCACTAGGGGCAGGATCCAAATTGAAAGCCATCCTTCCGTGGACTTCAACACATTTTGAACCAGTCCCTAAATCTCTCTAAGCACCAATTCGCCCTCCATGACATGTGTATACTAGAAATTCCCACCATACATGTTAAGATTGTGTAGTAATCAGACCTATAGAAGGACACCTTCTAGGAAACCCTGGCTGAGCGTAAAACCGTGCTTTTCACAAGCCACTGAATAAAAAGCGGAAAACTACACACGTTTTTTAGGTCATTTGTATTAACAACAGTTTAAGCTGGTGTTCACAAGACTTAGAATGCTTCCCTATTTTTTTCCTTCCCCATGTATTTCTTGCTGTGACAATGTCCAACTAAATCCCAAATAAATGCACATTTCCACTTCTTTATTATGGCTTTACTCTTACCGAGAATGGTCTTAATGTCAAGTGGCTTATGCTGCAAAACTAACACTTCTACTATGACACTTTGCCCACCACGGCAAAGCAGTGGTGCACGGTAGCCCAAGGAGAGAGGCAGTGATCCATTGCCCTGTAAAATTAAGAGTGCAATGGTGTGAGAAATCTCCTGATTGGGAGGCAGAACTGTCGTGTGAGTTGCTTGGGTAAAACAACGAGTTATATATCCTACACAAAGTGGAAGCCACCCAGGTTTTGTGTAAAATTATCCCCTTTCTTGATTGCTAAAATTGACTGTTAAGAGTTAGCTATCATTGACTTATTCTCCTTAGCAATAGGCTTAATTTTTGGTTACTATGTTCCCTGCTGTGCTCGGTTTGGATGCCCTGTGACTGCTGATTTATCTCTTAATATGTCTCTATATCAGCGTTTCTCATCAATAGATTTCAATGCTAGGAGGCCGCCACAGGAGACAATTGGGAGTGAGGTGAAGGAGAATGTGAGGCGTGCCCACTTTTGACACAATTCAAATTAAAGAAAATCCTGCTCTCTTACATCCTCACATAGCTTTATCCTCCCAGCTGCAACCACTTTTCCAAATACGGACCGATAAAGACACACGTTCAGTACAGCTATTGTTGATTTAAAAAAAAAAAAATTAATTAATGAAAGGAAGGGGGAGGGCAGAAAATACATTCACTTCCCACAGTCCTGTGGAAAGCCTGAGACATGCTGTTCTCTGCTGAAGCTGCTGCTGAGGAGCAGTAACACATCTGGCTCCTTTTCATACCCCTACAGCCCCCCACACCGCAGTATCTGGGTATACGGCACACTTACACTCTGCCGGGGGGCAGCAACGTCCATCGCTCTCCACTTTCCAGACAGAATCAAAAGAGTAAGTGATTTGCTCAAAGTCACACGGGAAATCTGTGAGAAACGAGGAATTAAACCCAAAGCTCTTCAGTCTTACTTCATCTCAGCCCCTGTTCTTGTACAGTACGGAGCTAAGCACGAATGGGTTAACAGCACATTGACTTTCACCGTCTCGGGTCTTCAATGAAAAGTGTTTTAGCAAAGTTATTTCCTACGGGTTCTGAATAAAACGACACCACACTTATCTGGTTCTCTAACAATCTAATAAGAGGAATCTTATTAGTTGCTGATGCCATGAGTTTTATGTCATTTACTGAGTAAACTGAGCACTGAAAATGATGTGGAGTTTCAGCAATATCGTAATCAAAAACTTTGATTTGCCTTTGAACTAAAGAGCAACACCAAGTTCAAATGTAACAGAGATGTGAGTTTAAACATCCTTGGAATGTCACTAACACACGTCAGCATTTCTGCTTCAACTGCAACAGCTCTGTTCTGGAAGATGCCCGCCTTCTGTTGCCAACGATGTTGTCTGAATACTAAAAATGCAGAACTAGAAGATGGTCTGATACAGCCCATTCTTGTGACATTCACTTTTCATCCAGATAATACTGCTCTTTCCATTGATGTGGTAGCTTCTAACAGCGACGGCAAGGAAAGGCACACAGTATCAGCTGAAGAGGTGAGTCAGATAACTGCCGTTGCAGCGGTACAAAGTGGTACCTTCGAACACGAAGGTACGAAGCACAAAAGCAGCACATCACAGGCTCGACTTCCACAAGCTGGGTGAGGCCAGACTAGGCAACCAGCAACGGCATCACTTACACTGATTGTGAAACTAAAATCTCAAAAGATTTTCTCAGTTTGTTTGAAAGGCCTCTCTTTTATCCTTCACTAAATTAAGTATAATTTCTCGTAAGAAGAATGTGTATGAATTACTATAGCTAAGTTGGAGACAAAGGGATAGACCGTAGGAATTGCAGTAATTTACAACTGTGAATATAAATTTGGCTGTCCCGATACTCGTATCATCAGCGAGGAATCAGCTGAGACCCAGAGGGATGGGTCTGACACTAACGCTGGCAGATTTCCAGCAGCTTCGTATTCCGGAATATCTCCGGATCTGCCAACCGACTCCATCCCTAGCGCGAGCGCTCTCAGGACAGGGATGGGACAGGGACATCTCACTACTCTAGAAAGAGGGAACGGTAAATGAACAGATACAAATGTCTGCCTCTCATTTAATTGTGGGAATAAAACCCAACAACAATAGGCTACGGCAGCTGCTCCTGGCCAGCCTGGGAATGCCTCATACCCACAGACGTGTGCTCATGCAAAAAAGTATTTCTTCTTGGAGGCAGGACTGTAATTGTAAATAAGGACTCTGAAAAAAAAATCTCTTTTGGATAAAAATCTCACTAGCCAGCTAAAATAAATTATTATCTTTTAAAGGTATTAAAAATATGCCAGTATTTTAGAATGTGCTTACGTGCATGCGCAAAGTCTTGTTCTGATGTTTTAGAGGAAGGCTCTCCCTATTTAAAATTTTACTGAGTTTTCCTGCAGTTGTCAAAAAGTTTGCCCACAGCTGGTTGGAGCTCAGGCTGGTTGGACTGTGACGAGTCATCCACCTTGAAATGTTTCACAGCCGTAAATTCAACCCAGCTCTGATGACAGCCAAGGAGGTTTTGAATTCTGTCAGCAGCCTGTCCAGCCTCCCGCCCGTCTACGTGCTCAGCCACACAGCAGCCGGGCAAGTGGAGCTCGGGGCTTCCCGGGATACTCACTGCTCCTGAGCCACTCCAGCATCTCCAAAGCAAGTCAACGCCTCTCGTTGACAGCAGCAGCCAAAAAGCCAGGGCCAGAAAGATGGAATCCAACATACAAAAAGTACCAAGATCTGGTGATGATTCAAGCTTGTCTTCAAGAAAGGGGAAGCGGCCAAAGTCAGCAAAAAGAACGAAGGAGAGTACGCAGTAATTTGCTTATCTACAGTATTTCACGGTAAGAAAGTGCCGTCCTTCTCATAATTTTCACTAGAAAACAAACTCAATATCACTATCTGAGAAAATATTGCAAATCCGTAAGAACAGCTATCATTTATGCTGTTCATAGAACAGAGGCATTTGCCAAATTTTATCTGCCAATGGACTTGAACTTAGTCGAGCATCTTTAATACCCATCAACATGTGAAAATACGCGTTACACTGAAAGCAAAATCAGAGTAAACACTTGATATATAACAGGCCAGCACTAAACCTTTAAAGAGCCTTGATGAAAAGAGTTACATTGGGTTATTTCAAAAAAATACCATAGTCTTCATCAAACAGGATACAGATAACCTTACTGTGCAAGCTAAAATTAACCATAGTGGTATAATATAGTTATAATATTATAGTTAATAAAGAGAATTTATTATTAATTGATATTTATTAAATACAAAACATATCTATTAGAGCTCTATTGGGCAGGCTGTGACCACCATAAATGCACTGTTATCTGCTAAATATAAACCTCATTAGAAGAGTTTCCTGAAAACAGTCCTAAGGGTAAATTTAATTTTCCTTCAATTATCTTACGTATGAAGTTGAGAGTTCAGAGACATTTTCAATAGGAAACATTGCTTAAAATTCTCCAGCAGTTCTACACAGGTATTCACTTTAAAACTGCCACTTTCACTGTGCTTGCCTTTAAATTATTTCATCCTTTTTCGCCTAAGAGACTTTTCATGAGAATTTTTATTAATTTAGAGCTGTATTTCCATGGAAAAGTGGTTTTCAGGATTTTATTGTCCTATATTTAGAAAGACTGTATTTGTTGTAGTATGTTTACAGATTACTACACACTAAAACTACACTAAAACACACAGCCTCTCAATCCTGTCATGTACTTAAGTATAAACATAAATGTAAAAAAATACATTCAGTAATAAGGAACGTGTATCTGTGTATGTTTCCTTCCGACAAGGTTTGTTGTAGGTTTGTTCCTCCATTTTTTAAGTGTGATTACTATATGTTCAAAGGCAAGGCAAAGCAGCATCCACAGCTTTCGCAACCAGCCACCTCTCCGCTCTTCAGAGTTTACAAGAATGCGGCCTTTACAGCTTCCCCTGTGACGATCCTATAGTACACGACATACCCGCTTGCCCTGAATAATGATTTTAAGTATGATCTGTTCTGAGAAATCAAACTGGTTTTTCATCTGCTTGTACCATAAATGGTTATTTTACCATGTATATGCATGCAAATGTGTGCATATCTAACAGACATATATACTTGTATGTGTATATAATACATATGTGCATATATAAAAAAACCATATATGTGAGTCATAGATCCCCCATGCATACATGTACATACGTATTACAGCAGCTACAAGGAAGCTCAAAGACTGAGCTACAGGTAGGCTGGTGCCTGTACCATCCATTGCTGGTTCTCTATGAGATTGCCTGGGGGGTGACGTTGGCCTCAGACCAAACGCGGAGAGACTGAGGGATCTGTTACCGTTCTCCTCCCTTCTACCTGACCTGTATTTGAAGGACTGAAAAGCATTTTGGGAATGTAATTCTTTTAGCTTGGCCAGATTCAACACCGAAAGAAATGTGCCATCTCAGAGCCGCAGAGGGGGAGGACGGGAGCAGAGCGGGCGGGCGGCAGCCACGGAAGCCAAGGGGCCTGGTGGCACCCGGATGACTGAAGGCACCCACGGTGCACAGGTTCGAGTGCTCAGAGAGGAGGAGCTGCAATTCCGTCCTGCCAGAAACATCAGCTCTCGGCACAAGGAGAGGTAACAGCTCGGATGATCCAGCTACTGTAAGAAAATGGAAAATGCTAAAATGTTCTGGGGGATGGCTCCTCAGGATGACTTGCAAAACACCAGACGGTCAAAAAGACATTTCCAGCTGTCCAAGGAAGACTTTTGTCAAGGGCTTTATGTTAAAAAGAGGAGGAAAAGAAAGAACCAATTGTTAAAGCTGAAGCTATACAAATTCAGATTAGAAATAAGGCACACGGCTATTAACAGTGAGGTTAATTAATCATGGGAGAAACTTACCCATGTTGTGGTGGATTTCCCAACATTGGATAATTTAAAAAGCAACATGCACTGTTTTTCTAAAGCATATGGTCTTGTTCCAACAATAAGCAAAGTTGGTGGCTATGAAGCAAAAGAGAAGGGAGCTGTATGACCTGTGTTATGCAGGCGATTAAACTTGCTGATCCAAGCAGCCATTCTTAATTTAAACTTTGTGGGAAGAGGGATGGTTTCACAATGTGCAATTAATCAACATCTATTTACTGAATTGACATGAAACCTTTCTATACGAGATGCCATAAAATAATGTTACTGAATTAGGCACATTGTTTTCCATAAAGGACGGGGGGTTTTTACTGAAATGTATTAGATTTTTTTCATGAAACTTTAAAAAAAACTGAAGAAAGTTCACAAAGCAAGAAAGTTCTCCATCAAGTAAGAAGTGAATTTTTAGCAGGATAATACAGGACATTTAAAAAAAAGAGATAATTTCTTTTACAAAGGAAGTTATATTTTAGCAGAAAAAAACATGAATGAATAATGGAGCAATACTTGATTAAATCCAGTAGAATAAAGAAGCAATAGAATGGACAGAATTATATATGCAGGACCAGAGCAGCTGCATGCCATCTTGTAATAAATATGGCAAGAATAAAACATTAAAGGGGCAATGGAAGTGGGTGAAGAAGTGTGAGAGACAATCGGGGAGGGACTTTTTTTTTTTAAAGAGTCATAGTATGTATAAAACATCAGCCCTGCTGGAGGACGGAAGAGATTGGGACCGAAGTTATGTGCAGAGGGAAATTACAAAAAGCGGGAGGCACAACTGGCAGGAAAGGCTGTGGCCTCAGTGCTTACCCCAGGTGAGATGTTATCGAGCAGATACAGCAAAAGAGAGGGTGAAAGGCACGACAAGACATCTGAGAGGGTGACAGCGTCATTTGCTGCAGGGGTTGGTGACACAAGAAAGGAGGCAGCAAGCCCACCGCTGTATTACTGTGTACTAATTTTCAGTATGTTTGTTTGGTTTGGGGGAGAAAGAAAATAGGTTTTTAACAATTAATGTTGCATTATATCAATCAAACGACAAAGTCCATGGGGCGGTAATTTGATAGATCTTTCAATAACACTCAGTGGTCCTGACTCAGCCAGCATCTCCCTGCAGGAGCATCCCCGTGGGCTTTCACGAGGCTGCCACGCAACGCCACAGAGGGCAAACCCGGTCCCCAGGTTTGGTTAGTTCTGCTGGGCTGGTAACCACAGCTCTGGAGGGACAGGACAGGGTAGGCTCCCAAAAGCCTCCTTGTGCAACTTAGTCTTCAATGTGGAAAACAACATCTCCACTCGTTATCTAAGCTCGCTGCCCAGAAGAAAATGCATTGCTGCATAAAGGAGAAGAGAAGTATTGCAGTTCTTCCCCGGGAGAAGGGAAGGAATCAGGATTCGGTCCTGTGCCAGAGCAGCGCTTACCCTGGGACAGACTGTAAAGTTACAGCCTGGGCCTACCCGATAGCAAACGAAATTGTTTCTTCATGAAAGAGAGATACTTGTTCAATTTTTTTAGCTTCTTATTAAATACAATCCACTTGTCAGAACAATAAAATTTAGCAAGGTACCACTAACCATGTTATCTGAGCAGGTTAATTTTATGGCACAAGAAACACTTGCATCTGCTGATTAAGATCTGCTATTTCCACTTAGCACCTCATGACAGAAGTTACCTGGAGCTAGACGAGAGGCAGAGAATTCCTTTTAATAAAATATTAATACGAATTAATTCAATGGTAGTAGTAATTGTTACTGAGTTCATTCTTCAAAATTCCAATTTTAATTCACCATCCCAGTGCTTTATTACTGACTTTTTGCAGACCTCGTGAAATGAATTATAGCAAGATCTCTGCAGATGTGCTGTGTGAATTACTTCTCATCATCGCAAAAATCTGAATTGCTCTGTTCACAAAATTGTACCTGATGCTTCAGTGTGTCATCTAAAAGCCAAGTACACCCGTACTGTAGCTTGAAACAAGATTTCCTGTTTTAATGTTAACAAGAGTAACAACCAGTAAACAGCGCAGTTTTTTATTATTAAAAGAGCTACAGAAATTTTGTAGTAGTTTCAGATTTTTTACCTATGTTGCACGTGGCACTAACCTCCTTCAGACAGCAACAGCCTTGTCCTTGGCACTCATTCCCTCCTCCGTCTCTTCCCTTCTCCCATCGCCCAGCTACACGCGTGTAGAGAAGGGGCAGCACAGCACAGGTCGTATCCAGAGAGGTGACCCTGGTCCCAGCTGCGCAGAGCTGGAGAAGGGGTGACCAGGCCGGTGCGTTTAAGTAACCTGCGCCTGGGCTGTGTTTGGTGTTATGTCTGTGAAAGTCCTGAGACGCAGCTTTCGCTCAGTCTATCTCATCAGGACCGGTGGTTTCTTTTATCAGCTCTCTCACTGACTCATTGTCTGGCGGTGGGAAATTCATTTAGTTTTGTCTGTACTTCAGTTTTCTCAATTGCAAAATAGCAATAAACTCCTTTATATACATGTGTATACACAAACATACGCACAAACTTTTACCACTTAAAGAGGGTTTTTTAGCATGTCTGGCATGTTGAGATCCTAGCGTCAGCATTTTACAACGAATGCAATATTTTAAACTTCTTGGCACACGCTTCCATGTACTGAAAAGTTGTCCAATAGCAGCAGTCTGACCTTTCAAAAGCATCGTCAGATTCTAAGCTACAAGAAAGGTTATTCAAACATTCTTTTAAACACAAAAGTGACATGTAACATTTTTGTTAAATATAACATCGTTTTATATATATATATATGCATCTCCAGGCACTCTGAAGACAGAGTACCACATTTAGTCTTTGAGCTTCATCTAAATAGAAATTTTATGCAAAATATTCAGTAGGAGAATTACGGTTACCACTGGCTATTCCTTTTTTTAAAAGAGTAATTAACCCTTTTTTCAAGCCAAATGTTTTATTCATTGGCAATGCTGTTTTCTAACTTGTTGAAGAGTTTAGAGAACAGATGCTACACTAAACTCTTACTTTTTCTCAAGAAAGGATATGGGAATAATTTAGAGGCAGTGTTTCTAAACTAATTGATCTAATTACAACTTCTTGATTTTTACTTCATATTTCTTGCATGTCAGATCTGAGGGCGGTTATTCTGTGTTACATATGCATTTGGTGGAAAGAAACTTGATAAGTTATTCGAAAAAATCTAGACTTTCCTTGCAACTTAAATTATTCTATGATACTGTGAATTTAAAGTTTTGAAAAGTCAATAATTAATGATCCTAAGAAAGCCAGATAGCCAGGCAAATACTCAGATAATACTTGCCTAATCTCTTCTATTTATTTGGATATTTACGCGGCAGTGATTAACCCTGACATCATTAATTTTGAATGAGTAAGGAAATATTTAATTTTCATTATTTTGCTTTCAGTATTTGCTTCTGCTTCTACAAACATCTCAAGACATTTAGCATCTTGCAAATGCTTTGGAAAATAATTTGTTGCTAATGACTCAGACAGATTTTTTGGTTTGTCTCCATTGATGAACATGAACACTGAAGCTAGAAAACAAGGGCATCTTTTCAATGTCACCGGCAGTGCCATGTCACCGAAAGCACCTTCCATTTGAGTTGACGTTTGGAGAGCTCATCATACCCAAACTTTCTTGAGGAAACACTGCAGTGCCAGGAGGACTGTGTGAAATGTACACATCCCACCTAAACAGATTGCGTCCTACGTGGAAACTCTACCACCGGGTACCTTTATCTGCTACACAGTACCTGAAAAACCTTTGATCCAGGACCACTGATTGCCGCTAGCCTTTGGCTTCAGCCCAGTATTTTTTTCTGGCGATTATTACTTCACGTGACATACAGCGTATTCTAAAGCTTGGTCCCTGAAGTGGGGGTTCTGTACGGTATTCTCAATAGACTTGATGAAAATCCCACCGAAGCCAAGGAAGAAATTCCCATTGACTCTATACTGGATGAAGGCCAGGAAAACTGCTCTGTGCTGTTATGCTTGGTTACTATCCATGTTGCTTCACCTTTTATTAAACTGCGTATTATTCATTCACCCAGGAACATTAACTACAGAATTCAGTCTCACTAACAACTCCAGGTGTCCATGAAACTCAAAGATTGATACCATGACTTTTCACAGGAACTTGTACAAGACACTAAACTGCTTAAAATAAAATAAAACACAGATGTAGCAAACTTTCAGCCCTGAAGTTTTCATGAGAGCCAGCTGTTGACATGTGTATCCCTAATTGCACTGGGACTCACCTTCCTATTATGATGGTAAGAAAAAAAAAAATAATTCCTGTTAAGTAAGGAATGCGGCTTGCAGAAATACTGCCTCACGGGACAGGAGTATAAAGGAGAAGCTGAAGTCTACATATACACAGAGGAAAGGGAAACCAGAAAGGAATAAGAAAGAGCAAAGCTGGAGTAGGCGGGCTGGAAGTGATGAATAGACAAAATTGAGAGAGAAGGTAGGGACTGAATACAAATGAGTAAGTGGCACCTGTAAGAATAAATGTAGTATTACTCAATTTAACCTTAATCCAAATGTCTTTTTCTTCCTCCCCCTTGCTAATAGATGTAGGCTTTGTGAACCTGATCTTGTTAGTCTACGCAGGTTGAAAACTCTGGGAGTAGTTCAATTGTTGTATCTTCCCGGTAGAGCTCACACACAGCTGTTTGGGTCCCAACTGCATTGGATTCAGGCACGTTGAGCAGAGCTGCCAGCGCTCCCAGCGCGGATACTAGGCTGTTGCTTACCGCAGGAAATCTCTCTCTGCTGCTTTCAGCAGTGACTGAATAGATTTGTCCAAATGCTGGATATCCTGAACAAATGGCCGTTTCACAAGAATGCTGAATCACATATGCAGAGAGATCGCTGCATCGACTTCATTGCCCATACGTTACCAAGTCTGTGTGCAAATGTGCAGTACGTCTGCCCCAGCTGGGATGTGTCAGCTTTGCTCTGGGTAGATACATCAGCTGTGCAGCAACCGTCACTGAACCTAATGGTTGTGGACCTGCCAGCGTTGGTAGGTACATCTAAGCTTTGCTTGGCCTAGGGGGGCTCCGGCATTGCTTTTACCTTGGCCTTTCTGTAGCACATGACTCTCCTCTGCTGTATATACTTTCATCTCGGATTCACAAACCCTCTCTTTCTTTTGCTGTCCTTTCTAGGCAAGCATTTTCCCTCATCTTCAGCTGGTCCTACAGCTAAAAATACCCCTCCTATCAACCAGGTAAAGCCCTCTGTGTCCGTAACGCTCTCTCTGCCTGTTCCCGTTCTCAGAGATTATTCGCATTCCTACCTAGAAGGCATGTGTGGTGCTGGAGACCAAATCTTAACACACAGTCTTGTAATCCAGTTTCCAGGGAAATTACCACCTTCTAAATAGCTGGGGACAATCCTGACAGCCGTGTTTATCTAACAATCAGCTATTGCACTGGCCATTGTTCAGACTGGAACTGGTTCTAATGTTTACTGACCCTCCAACATCACCAGCCTGTAAAATGTGTAGCCTGTGGATGATTACACATCCACAGGGGAAAATATTATCAGACAGTAATTTCATAACCTCAGACAGAACTCATAGGTAAATACAATCCTGAAAATACCATGCTATTATTGCATAAAACACCAAATGTCTGATTATCATTACCCTATTATGAAAATTCCTCCTGGCATGGGACCTGATCTTGTCCCACTTAAGCCAGTTTGAGTTTTGCTATTGAATGCAATGAGTGGAAGATAAAATCCAGAGAGGGAACACAACAAAAGAAGGAAGAGGAAGACAATTTACCATTGAACACATAGTAAACCCTTAGTTTTTCCTCTGTTCAAGTGCAAATGTTCAGGATGGATATTCTTAAAACCTGTATGACCTCAATGAACTTCCAGACTCCCTGGGCGCCAGAAGGATGCTGGTGACCAACTGGAACATCCCAGCTGCTCTGTGGGCGTTTGCAGTGGTTCTGTTCCAGCCTTCTTGCACTCCCCTCGAGACTCATCTGTCTCTGCCATTAGCAACAAGGGAGATAGAGCAGCTGGGGAATCAATAGGGACAAGCTGAAAGTTATTTACAGATGTTAGCCGAGAAAATGGGAAACCCGCGGAGCAGGGTAGCTTACGCAACTCTCTATCTCAGAGTAAGTGTTCTCCAGTAATTAAAACCGGAAATGTTTTATGCTAATTTTCAGCTTTTGCTGTGAGCAACGGCACCTAATCTTAGCAACTGCTGTCCGAATATTCTAATGTTCCTGACATGGAGATTATAAACTCTCTAACAAAAAGAAAGGAAAAAGCATTATGGCACAGTTCCAATTATCTGCAGCGACAAAATCTACAGCATCTTCTGCACGTCAGTTTGTCATAGCACCACAACAATGGTTTCGGATGAACACAGGATGTTTACAAAGATTGGAAGAGGGCAACTGAGTTACATCAGCCTTAATGCCATCTTCAGTAAGCTCAACTAAATCCTAAATTTATTTTTAAATTTACTGACGAGTCTGTCCCACAATCTGTCCTTGCTTCACCCATTTCGCTGGGCTCCAGCCAGTCTGTGACCATTTAACCTCTTGACAAATAAACAAGCAGAACTGAATCCCAATTATACCAACCATCATTACCACCAGCCCATCTTTGATGTCAGGTTTAGGAGTATGACACACCAATACCATCCACAGACGTCTGTTTCTTCCTAATCTTAGAATTTAAATTGATCACCTGAGTAAAATTACACCAGAACATACTGTACTTGCAGGATGAAAGAAGCACTCAGCAAATCTGCGAATACTATATCCTTGACAAATTGCCTATCAATTAGATTTGTAACATCACACTTCTCACTACAGCCCATCATTGAATTCACACTTTGGAAAAACACTCCCTGTTATCCAGTTCACAAAACCTAGTATAATTTCTATTTTAATAGTTCTTCGCCTGCTTATAGAAAATAATTAACTCAAAAAAACACCATGCCTCCTTTCTTCAGACAGGTTGAAACAGATCAGCTTTTAAATTTATCCCCCAACTATTTGGCGGTATATTCCAAATGCAGTTTGTTCATACATACCGTAAATCCACACTAGTTTCGTAATGACCAATCTGAAGAACAATTTTGACTAAAGGAGACAGTAAAAATATGAAAACATGTCAGAAAAAACAAAACTGAACTTAACATTTCCATAGAAATAGGCCTAATTTTTAAGATAGTTGTGTATAAAACCGGTGTGATTAACTGATCTTAGCACAGAAAGTAAAATTCAAGTTAAAAATCTACCTGGCCTCTGGCACAAACCTTTCCTTTGTAGATGTGGTTGCATAACTCCGTGCTAGGTTTTTGTACCGTCATTTTCACGTGTGATTCAAAAAAAAGAATTTTATTTGTTAAGTGTTCTGTTTCCAAGACTGGCCTTAATCAGCTCTGTAATGCTTTCACAGCAGGCTCTCGCTCTCAGCCTTCTATTAAGGCCATAATTAATTCTACAGTTCTAAATGTTCCATAGCTATAATTTATTTATGGGTCCAACATTTTCCTCACATCTGAAATTAGATTTTCAGCTCTTTAGTTTTTCCTAAATCTTCCCTTGATCTTTCTCAGTATATATGGCTACTACATTTAGTATTTTTATCTCTCCGACATCTTCGGAAAAGGCCTCTGGTAGAGTACTTTTCTAGTCGAGTGCGTTGTGATAGTGTCACCCAGAGTAAAGGTCTGTACTCGTTATTTGCTCTGAAAGGCTGACTCACTGCTATCATTTGCCTTTTCCCGTTTTAACTTGTCTTGAACAACGCTCTAATATTTCTATTATCACCAGATACCACTCATTTTCATTAGCCTCTTTTCTAAAAATTAGAAAACCATGTGAGAAGCGCACATCATGACCAATTGAGCTTTCTAAGCAAGGGAATACCAGGACCCCAATATTAAAAGAATTAGTAAATAATCACTGTGGTGTAATAGATTTATTTATTTTAGACACTGCATAAACAAACGAGTCCTGGTAAGTGGTTTCGGACGTTTAAATACACTCACAAAGAGCCAGCAAATCCCGACCAAGCTGTCCAGCCAGCAGATACACCCAGCCCGACACAGCCCAAAGGCACTGCTGCACCCTCACTGCTAACCAGGATACCCACGGGGAAATAAGCCCCTTGGATGATCTACCAACAAAATGAGTCTGAACCCTTTCTTTTTTACGATTAAGAGTGTGTATGTCTACTAGCATCTCAAAAATACTTAACTTGCAAGCAGTTTTAAAGATGTAAGCGTGGGAAACACTTATTTTTCAGATGTTCATTTCTGCAGCCACTGTTTACATGCAAAGACAGCACAGCCCAAGGGAGGCATGAGCTGAAAAGCCCACTTTCTCTTTTCAGTTCTGTCCCTGGCATGTTGGGTGAAACAGCACATTTTACTTCAGCTTGGCCGTTCGCACAGTGCCTAGCACATTAATGGCTGGAGACTCCGGTAACTGTTCTTATCTCATTACCTGTATAAACTGTTATAGTCCATCTAGCAAATGCTGCTTGTATCCTGCATTCCTCCGACAGGTACACTAATGCTGATCCATTACTATGTGGTCAGTGCAGTTGATACTGGATCCAGCTGAAGTGAAGGAGCAAGAAACATTATGACTTCTTTTTTTCCCCAATAAAAGGAAATGCAAGTCCATCTGAAGCGTTTCCTTGAAGTCCGTCTGTTGCCTCCATACACGCTTTCTCTGTTCCGAGATGGAGAACAGCATCTCCTCTGGTATTCTACCCTACCTACAAACTACCCATCCACGAGCCTCGTACATGCGTGGCTTCTGTTTGAAGGGTGTGGAGGAGAGATGTGGTACGCCAGTACCTGGCTCTCAGAATACCTCTCATCCTCACCAGCTTACGTCTACCGAAGAAATGATCCTCTGTGTCTTTACACATTATGTCAGGGCACAACTGACAATATTATGGGAATTACGTATGTAGTGTAACACGAGTTATGTTTGCTGATCATGTGTTAAGAAAACAGGAAAGTCACTTGGTTCGGTTTCAAGTGTGTAGGCAAACCAAAACCTTACTCCTAACTGTCAAGCAACCATATCATAAGCAGTCTGCCACACTAACGAAACCATGCAAAGCCACAACGATCTGGAGTCTCCTTTCCAGGTTTATGTCACATTTATTCTCTCAGCTCAGAAACACAGTTGGTTCACAGAAAAAAACCAAGGAATGGCTTCAAATGACTCATTTATACCTCATCCAAATTGCGCTGCTCTGCAATGCTGCTTTTTCCTAAAAGCAGCCACTCCATTCAACTCCGAGCCTGTTTTATTCACGGCCCCGCTACAGCTATTTTCCTCCGTGAGAGGAGAGCTCCTGGAGCACATTTGCGTATTGAATCTGAACAGACATTTCCATGATGAGGGAACCACGGTGAAGGAGTGGGAGTAGTTGGTGGGTGTCAAAGAAAACCAAAGAGCTATCGTGAACGCACACTGAGGACAGGAAACGCAGTCGGCTGTTCCTCAGCTGTGAGACCCCGTTCATGACACAGTGGTGAGAAGGAAATTAAATGAGCATCAGAGGGAAAGGACCATGGCACTGGACACTAAATTAAATAACATTATTGGAAATTCCACTAAGTGAACAGGCTCAAGAAATCAACCCGATTAGGGCACAGTAGTCTCTGAGGAATCGGGGACAGGCTGATTTAGCCAGCAAGCCAGGGAAAAAAGCTCCAGGACAAATTCAAAAGAGAACAAGCAGAGCGGTAAGAGTTTCTAGATGCCTGTGTGTTCCACATGCAGTGGTAGCAATGAAAACACTGAGTGCTTTGAAATGCCTGTGATGGTCAAGGTGAGAGTCCCATGCTACTTATTTCAGAAGGACATAGAAGAGGAACAACTGGTGAAATAAATTTTAAAAAAATAGAACTAGAATATGGGTAAGTATTGCCTTCAAATAAATAAGTCTATTCATAGTTTTAGAGAGGAAAGCATATCTAGAGATAAAAACGCCCTTGAGTTCAGCCTTGGTTTAGGAAGTTTTAGGCAACCACACTGTGATTTCTAGATACTTATCAATCAGCTCTGTACCTGAACGTTCTGCCGGGTTCTCCCAACCGAATCTCTCTGCGACTCCAGCACTTGAGGCAGGTGAGTTCCTACAGAACAAGAAGGGAAAACAGAATAAATTTTTCATTTTTATTCATTTATTTCAACCTTACTCAGTTCTTTAAACACCCTTGATTGAAACTCCTCACAATCACTTAAATTCAAGAGCAAGAAAATGATACTTCTGATTAGAAAACTAAATTGAAATACAATTAAATAAGTAAATGTGAAAACATGTATTAACTATCGTCATTTTTTAGATGGGAAAAAACAGTGCCACCTGAGAACTAGTGTATCCAGCCATTCAAAATGCATCATTTCTCCAAACCAAGAATGTCAAAAATGATCTCCCCACATATTCAGCTACACAGACTTTTACATAAATCACTGACGATATCACCCTAAGGGAACTGAGGATGAGTTGCCAATTTCATTCTGTAGGCTTACAAAAAAACTCTCTCAAAACTAATTTTGTCAAATCATAAGATCAAGGGATGTTTTGAACAAGCAGAGTATTTTGCTGTATTCTTCTCTTTCCTCTTGTGCCAAAAAAGATTTCCAGAAAATACGAGCTAGATAAATAGTTGCACCTGAATTGATTACTAACACCAAAGCCCATTGAATTAATCCAACCTGTGACAATAAATCAAGTCATTTTGCTACCCGCGTAGAGCGACAGATGCATGGAGTGAATCAGGAACCAGATTATCCAGTGAAACATGACGCTATCAAATCAAAGCAAACAGGTTTTATTATAAGAAAAGCCAAAGTAGTTCAGCTAACAAGTTTTAAAGGACTGATTTTCAGGACGCTGAGTAACACGTTAACACCAGAATAAACAGCCTAAGAGTAACTCAACACGCCAAAGAATGGCAGAACGGGGGAATTTACCACAGTGCGTCGCTGAGCGAGGAACGAGCGCTCGGCAAAGACTCCCAAACAAATGCCACTGAACTTTCAAACAAATCTGCTCTGACTGCCTTGCAACCTTCTGTGATTACTTTCCATGAATATTGTATCAAATGGAGATTGCTCACTGGAACACTGAATTTTAAAGGAATGTTGCACAGTATCTGAGGAAAGTGAATTATGAATTTTTAATTTAAGTATTCACATCAGAAACAAGGCTCTAAAAGTTTTCAGTCTCGCAATCAGATAGACACTCGGTGTGACCTATGAGTGCAAGTAATACAGTTTAAATTTCAAATAAGAACAATGAATCCTGACAAGCATCAGACCAAGAGTTAATGAGATATGGCTTGCATTTTTCCTGAAACTAAAATATCGGAATGGTAATTTTAATGGCATATTATTTTTTAATCTTTTTGTTTAGTTTTCAGAAGAAAAAAGTACAAAGAGAATTAAAATGCTATCCGCCACTGTCATCCACATGTAGCAATTTATGCAACTGCAACCCACTCGAACTCCTACCTACACCAAAAGCAGCCGATCCAGCTGATTCAGGCCAGCTGACTGAAGCGGAGGGGGATCCAGCTGATAGCATTCTTGGAGAAAGAACAGAACTGCAGCTCCTCGGCTAAATCCAGTAACAGGGATTTTTCTCATTCTATTGAGCCACAAATGGTGTCCAGACTTCGCTAGGCCTTAATAAATCCTGCCGCGTCATAAACTTAGATGATAGCAAGCCTATCGATTTTTCACCATTCCGAACTTTGTCAGTTATTTTTGCAACGGAAAATTATTGTCTATCATACACTACAAAAAAACATGTATTAACCAGATGTTGTTTATTACTTCCCAAACAATTCACATTTTAGCTTATACCATGCAGAAGAAGTTTCATCTGAGGAGGAATTTAATAAAGAATGCTAAGCACCTAAAACCAAGGAGCTATTACAAAAGCATCAATGAGGCACTGAAGACAGTCATTATTAATTAAGAAAATAATTAATAGAATGTGTGCAGAACATAATGGTATTTCCACACATTGTACAACTGATACAAAAACATATCATAAGCTTGATACCACCTCTGTTAATAGTAACGGTTTACTATTTTTTCATGTACAAACAAGAGCAGTAAGTTACCGGATAGCTCACGGAAGTGCCCTCCTCCAAAGTCAAGATGAGAGAAAAAAGCACAGCAATCACTAAGTGATTTATTTGAACAAGAAAAGACAGAGAAAAGAAAAACAATTCCTCTTTTGTGTGTCTTTATTTTTATTCATTTATTTTTGCTCTCCAGTTTTAACTACTGAGTAGTTTCCCATGTAATAGGGGGGGAGCAGGAATCCCACTACAGCCACTGGGAACCTACCTCAGATGAATCACAGTCCTGTCACACATTGGCATCATTGGTGGCAGCTGTAGTTAGGGCAGGTTATGAGGATGCAAACCGTCACGTATGAGCACCCACCACCTATGTATGCTCTGAACAGCTCAGACATCAGCCCGCTCTCACGCCGAAGCCATGGAGTTGTTCTTGCAGAGGTTATACACTGAGCTGGTGAGCCGTACTGTGCCTCACTCTAGAGAAGTGATTCTCATGCCACAGTCACGCAGAACAGCACATTTCCAATAAAGCGTGGGGCCAAGTTAAATTTCTGTTAGCTTTTTGCAGCTGTGCTTCCAAAATAACACTCTCTGCAGACAACAGTACCATGGCAAGGGGAGGAGGGAGGGTTAACAGCAACTCTGGCCAGGCAGAGTTGAAGCCAGTAATCCGTAGAAACCCAAAGGGGTATCAGCCGCAAAAAAGACCAAAACAACTGTGACAAAATGTGTGGAAAATCTAGGCCAGAATGAGGGGGGAAATGAATTATCCACGTGCCAATCCTCACAAGCTCAGCCCATTCTTCAAGTCTGGGCTCCTACAGGCGCTAGTAAATTCTACAACAGCTTTTACGTGTTTCAACGATTAAAAAATTAGCTGGATTGTCAGTGGCTGGACAGGTCTGAATCAGTCCATCAGCACCAAGAAAAAAATCCTGGTGAAAATCTCATATTCTACCTGGCTTCAAGATTATTTAACATAACAAGACACATGTCACAGGCTTCCAGATTAAAGCTTTCATGACCTTTGCTAAATATTATCTTTCGTTCTCTTCCTTTATTCATGTGGTGACCCATGAAAACACCAAACCTTTCTTTCATAAACAGCAAGTGCATAATACCTGCTTTCCATTGCCATGCCTGTCTTCTTTCACTGCCACTCTTAAATAAATAAATGAATCATCTTTGTCTTCCTCAATCCCCTACAATATATACCCTGAAAAAATGTTTGCTAAGAGCTACAATAGTCAGAGCCATTTCATGCTAATATTTCATGCTCTGATTATCTTTTTTTCCAATGCATTACCTTTAAAAAAAAATAACCTGTTAAACAACATGATATACCATTCATTTCTGTCCTTTGAATGTTTTGTGCTTATTCATGATACTGCTCTGTATTTCTTTGGTTGATGACACCGTCATCTGTCACCTCAGCTGTCATTTACATCTCATTAATATCAACTGGGCCCTCAGGGATCAGTTTTGTCATCAGAAAATGGCACAGAGGGTCTTCAAATGGAAGAAATACCAAGAATCAGTGCCAAATATTGTAAAGAGACATCTCATCTCTCTTTCCAGACCCCACAGATGCTCCTGTATATAATCACAGCGCGTTGACATTGTTCTAGTCACTAAGGTATAAGCAAGTTGTGTTTAATGATGACAGTGTTTTTATTGGAAAGTTAGCTCAGTAGCAGAACAGCAAGCTGGCACTGACTGCAACCCGCAGTCTCCTACTGCCCCAGAACTTGCCTACACTGAAATAGCAGCTACTAAAGACAAGACTTGATAATTCAGACTGTGAGAGAAGCGCTAGGATGGAACCACTGAGGCTAATTTTTAGGGCTTCATTTCCCAAGAAAAGCTGAGTGGCATGTGATGTAGGCAAATTCTTACCACGCCAGTAAGGGTAGGCAGAAATACTATTTCTCTGAATACCCCACATGCACTTTTTATTTTTACAAACCAGGAAAGTCTCTACATTGTTATATAGTGATGCTCTTGGGAAAGAAACTTAAGAAGTACTCTTCCGACCACACCATTACAGAGTGCTGCCAATCCCACCCACTGAAAAAAGTATGAGACAGGCTGCTGGGGTCACTGGACTGACTTGATCATGACAGGTATCTGATGGGTTGAGCACTGGAAGTTTCTCTACAGAACTCAGCTAACTTTCCTGTAGATGAAACCTTTGTTTTTTGTATAGCTGTATGGCTTTGGAAGATGAGGATTTAAGAAAACACTGTGAAACACCTGATAAAACTTTGCAGCCTGGTGGGTCGTCATACTCATACACTCTTGAGCGTATTCTGCTGTGCACAGTGAGCTATCAGCATGTTCACCTCCTTCTTTCTGCTGATTTCTATTGTTGAAACATAGATCAGAGATGATTTTCTGTTTCTCTCTGACCCTCTTCCTGGAGGCAAGTCATTCTTGTCTTTTTAAACAACTATCAGTTGCCTTTTCTGTGATTAAAAAGCTCGTTTACCATATGTATTAAAAATTTCATCAGCTTGCACCCACACAGACATTTTTTACAAATTACACCCTGAGGTTCATTATATGGACATTTAAAAAATTCTGATACTATTTACTCATTCTTTGTAGTAGGCTCTGCCTTTCCAAAGATAGCTAATTCCCTAATGAATGTCCAGAAATGTGTCACTTGTAGGCCCCTTTGAAAATCACAGCGGGAACGGCAAAATTTTATGTTCTATCAAAGCTACTGTAATGCCACTCTCATTTCAAGTTGGCCAGTGCTGCACTCAATATAGCCACGTAATAAACCAACTTTTAAACTATTTACATGCTTGGTTCATTTGCTCACAGTTATATTTAGGAAAATATCTCATACTGTTGGCTGCTCGGTCACTTGCCCCTACACCTTAACTAGTCTTAGCACTGGGAGAATCCTCCACTGACTCACAGATAGTGCTGAATAGCAGTTTGTACCGACATCTGCTTAACTGCATAAAAATGAACTTACATCCTATTTTATTGCAAATAATGTCTACCAGATTTTCCAAGAAGTACGTATTTCATACATCCTCCGCTACACTTACCTACACCCCCAAAACCTTTATCCTAATTTCACTCGTCAGCTTCTGATGTCTTTATATATCGTATTAGCATCTAGTCTGCCTCATCTTTTCCACCTGAGTGGCCGTATATCTCATTGTACTGCTGCAGTTTATCCACGAGGTCCACACCTTCCATGCTGCAACATGACGATGACCGCTCATCCAGATAATCCTGGTCGGTACTGTCACAGCTCTGACAACAGACGACGGTACCTGTCACATTAGATAAGCTATCCCATTTGCTTCACATTAAACAGCAGGGCAATACATAGATATCATCTGTCACATGAGAAGCCTTGGTGAAAAGACAGCTCTATCACACACAAAACCCATGAAGAGCAGAAAAAGCCCAGCGGCTGGAGGAACTGTATTTTAATATTTAAAAGATTCCTCTTCTGAATGAAAATTAATTACAAGGCAAAATCACACACATGCATATAGACAAAGTCACTTTACTACGAGATGGCCTGTTCTCACCCTTGATCTCTATCAGCCATCTTGTTTCCATCAGAAGTGCTCTTAATATGATAAGAAGTTCAAAAAATGCAAGGAATTAGACAGAAATTTTCAACCAAATGACAGGCTGTGCTCCTTACATGGGTTTTAACAGAAAATGGAATGATAAGGGAATGGAATTGAAAGTTTGTAAGCACAGTCAGGGGAAAGACGCGTTAGAAACACTCTCCGAAAGAGGAACAGCCTTCATTTATTCATCTTTGCGGGAAAGAACTTGTACGGAGGTCACACCATTTATGTTTTATCCAACCAGACTGATGTGAATGGCCTATATGTAAATTGTCATCAAGCTGCAGCTTTTCATTACCTAAGTAGACAGGATCCTATTACCCTAGGCTCTGGAAACACAGGAGCTCTTCCAGCAAAAGTCATTGCAGCACATGCTTGAAATAACCAGGCAAAGGCAACCAGGTAGGGTGGTGGACATCTTGTCAAATGATGAGTATTTGTACAGCAGTAACAACTCTTCTACATAACTTTACTGATTTAACTTTGGGTTTGATATTTTAAAACTGATTTATGGCATGATATATATAGATTATTATAAAATTCTAAATGATGTGTTAAAATCATTCCTTGTGTGCAAGCGGCAGCGAATTTGGGATATTTATTCTACACTTTGCTCCTTCAGTCTCCATCTTGCAGTCCCTCCACTCGAGAGGTGTGGGAAGAGAGGCTGCTAGTGAAGACTGAGGCAAAAAAGGTGAGTACTTCAACCTTCTCCTTGTCCGTTGTTAGCAGTTTGCCAGCTGTGCTCATCAGGAGGGGTGTGCTTTCTTTGACCTTCCTTTTCTGGCTGACATACCTGTAGGAGCCCTTCTTACTATTCTTTCCATTCCTTGCTCCATGTGTGCCTTGGCCTTCCTCACCCCATCCCTACGTAACCGGACAGCATCCCTATACTTTTCTCAGATACCAACTGTATCCTTACAATTAGCAAGGATAGCGATTATTAAGGTCTGATGGCACTGTCCCTTTGGTTGAAAATCTAGAAATAAAGTTCTCTTTCAGAAAGCAGAACCTGTAAAGGTCTCAACGTCACCACACATTTTTGCAAAACCCTTTTGGGTGAATTTGGCCAGCTCCACCCCAGCTCTCTAAACAAGGGCTGCAGGATCAGGCCAGGATTTCAGATTTTATGACTTGTCCAAAAGTGCACATACCAGTTTCAATGGCTGATAATACCATGAGAACTTATGGCTCAGAATATTAAGTATTCTTCAAAGACAAGTTAGTTAGAATGTGTCAGCATTGCTATCCTCTCTCTCTCTACCCTGATTACTAGAAATGTAGACTTTTTTTCAAAAAAGTGAGACCTCACAAGTTATATTCCTCAATTTCATGTATTTTGATCATTTTGATTGCAATTATTTTACTGTATTAAAACCTTAAAATTTTCCCTAAATAAAAAACTCAAAAAAAATTTGACATAAAATTTTCAAGAAGAACTTTCAAGGTCAAGTTTATATTCACTCATTAATGAGGATCAAAGCAACCCAAAAAGTCCTAGGAGAACGACAGCCTAAATTTAAGAAGAAAGTGCAATCTTCAACCCGGATTGCAGCAGCTCGTTTCAAACCCAACGTGAGTTACCAGCCTCAGTGAAGTTCTGCATTAGCACATCTGAAATGCTTTGCCATTCACACTATGCAGATTATTAGCAATCATATGTTTGACTGGAGTGTGTACATACACAAAGCCACTTGGCTTTTAACCCAAGCAATAATATCATCTCAGCAGGAAGCTGGGAGGATAGAAACGTTCAAGATCCTGCAGCATCCATATATTACAAGCAAGAAAATACAAGCACGCATAATACAAGAATCTTAATAGAATTTTCTGCCTCCCACCAACATATTCACCTATTAGCTCTGGGAATGCAGTGAGCCCCGCAGGTACAGGGCAACATTTTCAAAACCCTCAAAGTGGTTTAGGAATTCCCACAGGATTCGGGCTGAGTCACTAAGGAGTGTTAAAAATTGCATAGAAAAAAAAATAATAACCCAGGAGCTTGTTTCCCACACAACAGGACTTCAGCTGGGTTCCAGCCCAGAAAAGACAGAGGAGTACGTCTTCTGGGAGGGAAGCGGTGACTCTCAGAAGAGAAAGGCTTGGATTCATGGAGAGATACTGATGCCCAACTCAAGAACGGAGCAGAGAGGCAGTTGGTGCATTCAGCTGTGTTGTGCTGCTCGGCTAATGCAGCTCTGGCTGCAGCGGCCACGGCGCTCACTGTTTTCCAGTGCCTGGAGGCACGATCACCCCATGTAGCTGCTCTTTCAACAGCCCTTTAAAACATGTCTGTTATTTTGTTCATGCAAATACCGAAATCATGCACACACATCATGACTGTAGGTGTCCTAATGATCAGCTAGGTACTAATAACTGTGATCGATAGCAGATGCAGTAGAAAACTAGATCTAGATGGTGGAATTCACAGTTAAAAGTGAATATCTGAACAAGGGTTGTTTTTTGCTTTGACTTGATATTTTGCTTAATCTTAACAGATTAGCGTCTCCTTCTGTGAACTGGGGATGTTCTGGGATATATCTGCGATGGTAGTTATTACCTGCTCTACAGGAGAACTGTCAGATTTAATCAGTTTATACTTAAATGTTCTAGAGATGGAAATTCTACGTCAGGCCAAAGTACTTCTATTGCTTAAGTACTATAAAGCAGGTGCAGCGTTTCAAATCTCAGGTGACTAGAAAAGAGGCACCGTATAAAGCATAATACAAACATTTCATGGTTGGGGCTTCTGTTGCTATGCTGTTGTTATTATTTTCTTTCATTATGTAAATTCAGTGTTGATAAAAAGTCAGTTCATACTGGAAATTACTGCTTAATATTTTAGGAACTTCACGTGTTTTTCTCTTTTTTTGCTCTGTTGTTTACGTACTTGGAGTAACCGATTGCTTTTTAAAAGGACGGATTCATTTTTAAATATGAATCACACAGTAATCTTACAGGGGAGAAGAGGAATTAGTCATAAAAACAATTGTGTATTTAAGCACAGAAGAATGTGTAGAGAAAGACAGTCAGGGGTGGGAGGCTGAGATAGACACAAAGCTGCCATAGCTATTTTAATCAGCAAAAATAATACCGTAGTGGAAAAAAAATGCTAAGCCAGCTTCATAGCCAGCAGAGGGAGCCAGGAAAAGCCCTTAGTATCCAGATTTAGAGAATAAAGACAAATTAAAACAGATGCATTTTTTTTTTTCACGTCTTTTCTCCCGTCTTCATCTCTTTGTTGAAAGCAACACACTCTTGGATTCCTGGTACAGATTATCCATTTCCGCTCCTGCAGAGGCATACTAAATGCAATGAAGTATCTTTACATGTTTCAGACTTGCTTTCCACTAGAGACCAACAGGATTGATACATGAGAGAGAAAATGGAGAGCTCTGCATGGACGTGGATGACTTGCCTGCTGCACACATCAATCCTGATACCAGAGACAAAAGCTCTCCTGCAATATTCTGCAGAGCTGAGCCACAAAGAGGACGTACGCGCTGATCCATGGCTCGTGCTTCTCCCAAAATACCTACCCATAGATGATCACCCCTGAATCAAGTAACGGAGACACGGATACTGCGCCTGAGCGGAGAAATGACTAAGACTGTATGGATTAGCAATGGACTCAGACACGGCTGCTATTCATCAAATAGGACAGCAGACAATTTGAAGTCTTATTCAGCCAGCAACATAAATGACTGAAGAAGTTACTGGATAGATTAATAATATCACACAAATCAACTCTTTCCCAAAGTGAACAGACAAGATCACCATGAATTTTAGGAAAACCCAGCCACACGTCTTTCATTGCAATTGTCTTATTTACACAGCTCTGAAAACCTGACCCAGAGCTGGGCAAATGCTCCTTTACAATAAATCCATCAAACTTCATTGGTGGGGGGCCAGGGGGAGGTTCTCTAAGTTGCATCGCTTCAACTTTTCTTGGGTGCTCATTTTGGGCCCCGCTCTTCAGCTACAAAATCCCACAGGTCACTTTATTTAAGCGAGCAATCCAGAGTCTGAAGGGTCTGGTCTTTCAAGGAGGTGCCTCAGCACTTTCTGCAAGTAGGAAGCAGGACTGACTTTGGGCAAATTGTACATAACGCCTCTTTTTCCCCATAAGCAAAATACTTGTTCCAGAACATCTTAATTTTCGTTTAGACCATCGGAGTAGCTCCACTAGTTCTAGTTTGACGATTGTTTTATCTCGGCTGGTCAAAGATGTAAGGTTTTGCATGGAGCAAGAGATGTCGCAGGCATTCTTCAAATTAAGTTTTCCAGGGTTTCTAAAAACAGATCTTTGTCTAATACTGTCAGAAAGCTGTATTCACATTCATAACCCTACAGGTTTACAAAAAGCATTTGAAACATACCACAATATTCAGGATAGTATCACTTGACTTATGCCATCTAAAGGGCTTTGATCAACATTAAGCACTCACTATGCATTGGCTATAGTGAGCTATGGACCAGGATTTTTTTGGAAACTATTATCTTGGAAACAATTCTGAAGGGCAACTAGAATCAAGGAAATGTCAGTCTATTCATGAACAGGCTGTTAACAGAAAAGGTTAAAATACGATTAATAAAACCCACGTCTTCCTAAACTGACCATATTCTTGTGTGTCATTTGGACTGCCAGAAAAAAGAAAAAAAACTGTAGAAACAGGCATTTTAAAAGTCTGTAACTTGGTTATGAGTGCACTTAGGACAAAAATGATTTACTGAAGCTTACGTCATGTGCTATTATTTTCCACTATGACACAGAATCATAGTTGTTCGGCCCATAACAGTGATATGCAAACATCTTCTGTCCCAAGCATTTGCTCTGTGGCAAGGAATACAGAGCACATTATGTTCTCAACTCTCAGAGCAACGATAGGGGAGTGTTCTGCTGGCTGAGCAGAAAATAAAGAAAGAAAACTATGATCAGTAGCTTGTATTTATATAGAGTCTTCTTCTGTAATGATATCAATGTTGCACATTCGGCTGCACACTTCGGATTGCAAATACTGCTTGATCTACCAGACTTATCCCGAACGCAACCATATTTCACTTAGCCCTTGCTGTCACATATTATTAACCTTTGGGGTTTTTTCCAGAATATTACCTAAAAGTCGTGTGAGAATATTTTGCAAGCTGTAAAACTGGTGATAAAACTCAATTATAAGGAAATACTTAGCAAACAGGCCTGAACTTGTTTTTTTTTTTTTACAAATTCAGTGATTATAATAGTTCTGGTGTTTTTCCCCTTTGCAAAGTGTGTACTTGTTCCTAAGAGATACTGAGATATGTGCCTTACCAATGTTCTTTATCTTAAAAATAGCATTAGTAACACACAATATAGCAGTTGCTTTGGTAACTGATTTTTCCCCTTTTAAAGGCTGAACAAATAGTTGTGTAATACACATGTAAATTATCAGTGGGTATGTGCGTGCATTGGGCCTGAACTTTTATACCATAATCTTTTCTGTGTTTCCATGAATATGCATAAAAGTTGAGGTAGGACAGGCTTACTAAGTAAATAACTTGTGTCCACGTGGCATGTCGTGATTAAAGGAGAGTATTTGGAAAACGATGATTTTGAGTGGGAACTGCAAAATTAACAAGTGGTGTGGGAAATAAAACTTCAACTAGTTTCCCTCTACTGGTAATCCTCACCTTAATAAGAGTCCCAACTGTACGGGAACTTGGGGAATGAAATAATGACATCATGCGTATTGTGAGCTGATTTCAGTAGCGGAATCCAAGCCTGCTGCTGTGTGATTCTGGGCAAAGCAACAAAAAGAGCCCAACTTCTTCAGCTGCATGAGCTATTCTCGTCTGGCCTGCAGCCCACTTACACTGTGGACCACTCATCTTTTAGAGCAGCCGTAGTTCCTCACGGTGCAATCCTGCACTGCACCGGGTATACGGGACATTTACACCGCAATATCCCAAGAACGCAGATGGATCTCCCTCCAGTCGTAACACCCTCTATAAATACAGGGAGCAACTAATCAAGGGTCAAGTAATTCCAACTGACTTCATTACCAAAGTCCAGCTGATCTCGGTGGGAGGAAGGAAGACACCGTGTGACTCCTGGCAAAATGAAACACATGACACTAAGTACCAACACGTCCACTGAGAAAGCACTTGTGACTAATTTAGAAATGCAAATTATTTTTACAGATGTATGGGCATAATTGGACATAGTACAGAAAAATCATGCCGCTGTGCTATACCTGGAAACAAGATCACTCCTCCCCCTAGAATGAGCGCAAATGTATTTGATCTCAACTATTATTATAACATCTTTCTAGTGACTTACTTAAAATAAAATACTATTTTATTAGTAAGAGCATTAAAATGCCATGTTTATATAGCAAAGATTTAATTAAAATTCAGATTATAATAGTAATTTAACACTGAAGCATAGAAATACATTTCTTTTGTTACAAATTAAAAAGGGTAGGTTATCCCAGATGCATGTGTCAGGAATATGCCACACTATCACATTTGGGAATTCAGTGCAGATTAGAGCAGATGACCATATTGCTATTGAATGGCCAAGCTACCATCCAAATACCATGAATGCTGCATGGCAGTACCAGAGAAGGAAGGGGTAAGGGTAAATATTTTCTAAGAATGATTCCTTACAAAGACGCACTCAGCAGATCTAATGTTTCCAAAACTAGATGCAAGAGCTCCCAAAGTCGAGTTCCCAAAGAATGATTCCTATTAAATTTTGGCATTAGGCCCTTAGAAAAGAGCTTGCTTTGGGAAAGCGGTGGTCCTGCCTTGAGTATTTTAAGAATATAAGGACAGTGGGTGAAGCAGCAGCTTCAGTCTTCAAAGTCTCAGAGGTCCTTCAAGGGCAACAACATGGTAAAAAAACCCCATAAAACAGGCACAAAATCAAATCAAAGAGGTATATAAAAATACTCTGTCTTATCAAAGTCATTAGTAAACTGGGCACAGGCAGTAGCTGATAGAGCTGACAGGAGTGACTTTGTGCATCAGCTCCAGAAAATTTTTAATCCTTCGGCATTGTTTAATACTAAGAATTGAATTTTTTCCTCACCCTCTGGAAAACATTGCCCCATTGCCACCTGAAAGGGCGATACTTCAGAATGAAAAGCATCATGGTTTACTGTCTCCAAGTCCATAATCAGATATGGTCAAACATCATCCTTCCCATGGTCACTTTAGGGGAAATACACAAATTGGTTTTCAAGGTGCATAATTGTCAACTTACAGGTCCACATTTACACCATGGTCTGCATAGGAATATAAAAAGAATTTCATTCACTGTCATCAATTATTTTTCTGTGCATGACAGTGCAGAGATCTAAAACATCCTTTTTTAATTGGTTTCACACTTCCAGGCACCTATAATAAAGATTTTGATGTTTTCAAACAGCCATTTCATGTAATCTGATGTCCGGTGGGACCTGTGTTCATTTAATGCTCGTTACATGTGATTGTCATGTCTTCTCTACTCCTGTTTCTAACATTCCAAAGTAATTTAGAGCGCACAGTGTCATTAAACGGCTCTGATGCCTTCACACTAACTAGCAGTTTTACCAAGTGAAGTACTTCCCTTTTATCACTATAGGCAGTGAGTTTCATGTGATCTTATTTTCAACAGCAAATTACTTCCTGTTGTGAGTTCAACTGTTTGAAACACTCTGCAAAGAATCCTACACTGCAGGAAATAGTCCTGTTCTATTTAAATATTTGCTAGTTATATAAATTACTTCCTTTACAAATTGCTCGGCTTTTTTTACTTTTGAAATTGTTCAGTTTAATTATCAAACTCCTTTCCAGCACAGGGTAGCTTGGTTTTTTTTTCAGAATACTATTAGTTTTAAATTATTTCTGTAACTAAGACATGTTTTTGCTGCATGCTTTTCGACTCCCACAAAAGTAATTTGAAAACAACTACAGCATCAGAAAAAGTAACACTGGGGTATCTAAAGTTTAAAGGATAAAGTTTAAGTGACAACTAAACGGTGATTCTTCCATTCTGATGAAGACACACCTTGTCATTTCAACGCCTAAAAAAAAATTTAAATACCTAAATATTTCATTTCTTTTTTTCATGCCAAAGCCAACACATATTATGATTTTATTTTAAATGGGAAAGAAGATAGTCTCATGTTAGATTAAGTGCATTAAATGAGTACTGGGGATATTTGATTAAATGTTTTGGAGGCAAATGCACAGTGACACGAGCCTAATGAACTACCAACAGCTCTGATTTGATCCAAATGACTCCACTTTCGGGTTATTTAGAAAGGTCACTGTAAAAATAACAATGAGTTTTTAGGATTAGCTCTGATACCTGCTTGCTCAGTAGACCAGCACGCATCAAGCAGCGACAAAAGCAGTTTTACGAAAGTTGAGTAGTTACGGCTTAACTCCATCGTTTACATCAGGATCTAATTATAGCAGGCTGGGTCACGCCGCTGGCTCTGCCTGTTTCCTCCAGCGCCGCAGCCCGCGGCTGAGTCAGTGCGGTGACGAGGGGGAAAGTCTACCATGATACAGGCTCTCCACCTGGCCGAGCCCCTGACTCCACTCCCGGCCAGAGGAGGAGGTACTTCCATTCAAGTGGTGACATTTCTGATACACCCCTACCCAAAAAAAAAAAAAAAAACCCAACACAAAAAAAAGGAAAAGAAGTATAGGAACTGTATGATCATTCTGCATTCTTATAATCTTCACCTAGTCAAAGCCCCAAATGCAGACTTCCCCCCAAAAATATGTTTAAAGAATTAAATTAATTTACACAATTAAACACCTGAAATAAACTATTTCTAAGGTTGCCGGTTTTTTAACACCATTTACTTTACTTGATCATCTCACTGCCAAATTAGGGGAAAGTCCACAAACAACTTTCATCCACAAAAAGTCAAATCTTCACAGGGGCTAAAAGTTCAGGCTTCAAGACTGCCTTCTAAATTACACCAAAGACCTGCATTATTTGTCAATTTACAGGAAATCTGTCTGCTGTGCAACACAATTGTGAAACAACTACATTGTGTAGGAGGAGGACAGCATTTGGCAAAAGAGGAGGATGGCTCTGAAAATTAATACAGGATCCTGCATTTAAGAATGCAGGAAACTAATTAAGTTTCTTGCATAGAAATTGAAACATTAAATTATAGCTTCTTTAGCAGCCATTGCCCAAAATGTCATTGTTAGTAGTGTCAATACAATTCTCCTTCTATTTTTTATTTGCTAAGCTTCAAAAATTTAGTCTACTCCTGTTCGCTAAACTTCTCACTTCAGTTCGTTTACCATGTTTTAATCTCACAAGGGCAACAGAGAGAAAGGTCTGCTTAAATTAATTTTCTACAAAAAATTATTGATAGCAAAAGTACCGGGCAGTTTTGGTATCTTTTCTGTAGGCATCACCACTAATCCTTCCCAAGACTATTTATTCCTGACTTATGGCATTTCTATCCTGGGACTTTTACAATCATGTTAAATGTTGCTTTTTGTATAGCTGTCAGTTACAGATTACAATTCAAACAGTTTCTATTGATGGAATTTGAAGCCGATTCTTCCTTAAGAAAGAAGTATGCAATCATATCTAGAGGAAGGAAGTGTAAAGAATTTATAAGATCCATGCTTAGTGATGAGTGAGCCCTAATTCTGGCCGTGATGAATGATTCCAGTCTGACGGAACGGGAAGGGTTACTGAACAGAGTATATCGCAGTATGAAAGAAAACAGAGTATCTTCATTCAGCACACCAAGGCACAAGAGGATCCTGAAATTTAAGCAGAAGGCCAAGTGATTACAGTTTTCCTTTTAATTAAGGTACCTCGTCATTGCTGAGAAAATACTGTTCGAAGGTCAAATTCCTCTGCAGCTGCATAGAGGTCACCTGCATTTCACATAAAAGGCAGAACTGGCCCTGTGGTAGGAAAAGAAAATACCTCTAACATTTAATCTGATTTTTCCTCAGCTTCTAGATACTCAGTACATGATTATACTGAAGTTATTCCGTAAATTTGTAAAGCTGAAGGGTGCAGTCTTTGAATAGACGGTCTTCCAGACGAACTAATATACAACCATAAAAGAAGGCAGGCATTTAGAAAGGTTTGCAAGCTTTGTCCATATAGATATTTTCTGGCAAGTAAAAAGACTTCATTATTTAAAAGGCTGATGAAGTTAAATGATGGCAAAAGCCACGAGATACCCCAAATACAGGATGATTCTCCATATGTTCAGTGCAGGACATCAGTCCTGCATCAGTCAGCTGAATGGTCTCATTGTGCTGCCAAATTCTTGTAGGTTAATATTTACAACAGCAAATAGCCATGCAAAAGGATCCATCTTCTACTGGTATAAATGACAAGACCAACTCCAAAGGAGTCACTCCTTCAGATGGAATCATCTCATTCTGCCCACACTAGGCCTAAATGAGTCTCTTTCTAGTAAAGGATATTAAGGTAAGCTTTGCGTTTTCCTTCCCCTAATACGTGTTAATAGTGCAGTCAGAAATTTTAAAGCATGTTTAAGTGGAGAAACTGGTATCTTAATACAGGTTGGAAGATTCACGTTAACGGTGCTGTCCACAAAACACATTCCAGAGAACTGAACAGCATTATACCACTGAAGGAAGGAATTTTTATCTGCTTTTTAAAATATTGTAACTGAGCATTTAATAACTAATGGAGACAATGACTCTTTAGTTCTATGAGCTGATAGGTATCTTACTGAGGAATATTTTGAAAACCATCCTACCTTGCTGTTTACAATTAACTACAATCCAAAAAATTCTCCAAAAAATACCACGTCGCTTCAGCTTACTGGGAAGAATGACAAGTTGACTCCACATCAAAATTATTACCAGATAATGCAATACAATTTCTCTCGTTTATCCAAAAAGCTGCTAAAACAAAATATTTAGACAAATATCTCCATCGCTAGTACAAACAGCAGAAACTAGTCTTGTTACAGTATATTTAGACATCCATTTTCATGCACTGAATATAAATTTCACCTTTGGGGCTTTGCCTCATGCTTCCTTGTTGCAATCTCACTACTACGTACACTTTCAGGTCAATGTCACTGCCCCTTTCCTGCTCCAGATCCCATAATTCCACCAAGGGAAAAACAGGATGGAACTGCTACTTCTGCAATAATTTGCTCCAGATCCCATGGATATGGAAGCACTGAAAAGTTTTCCACTACTTATGCAAAAGCTTTGTGGAAAATGACAGAAATTTCCCAGTCTGCTGAATCATCCAGCTCTCCAACAAAGCCCACTGGCTCCACAGATCTGTACCCAAAGCAGAGCAATTTACGTGAACTAAGATGTTTATACAAACGTTTCCATCCACAATTAAGAAAACGCTAATGGCTGGATCCTTTTTTATTTACCAATCAGTCACATTTGGTGAGCGGTGGAGGGTGGCCATGGCAGTGCACCCAGGCAGGATGCCACACGCCCCAGCAGCAGGCTGTTGGTTGGACCTGCCCTGCCATGTCACCTGGCGCACCCAGGGTTGGTCATGATGGGATGAGGTGTTGCTGTCACATCACGCGGCAGGCTGACACCCCGGGATCCACAACTGCTACATGGTCTGACATGTGAATTGTCACGATTCCAGTGGGGACACTGAATTCTGGTTCCTTAACAGATCTGGGCTTCGTGCCAAGTTCTTAATAAATCATAATTAGGAGCTCAGACGTTGGGAATTGGTATGATGATCAGATCCAAGCAGGGAACTTGGTTCCAATCCCCTCACTTCACCATGCAACTAGAAGAATGGCCACCCAGCAATGAGAAAAGCTCAATTTAGCAATGCATATTGCTCAGTTTAACAAAGTGAATTGTACTTAATAATCTTCTGCTCTCAGAGCAATCTGTCTCCTGAACAATTCTACTTTATCACAGCAAACTACTTCAAGCAAGAAGAAATTATTTTAACCTTGGCATTAGAATTCTGGATATTTAATACTCACAACTGGACAAAGAAATAAGGTCAGAGGAGACACATTGTTCTGAACCCTGCTCTTCCCTTTTTGTAGATTTGTGATCGTATTGGAGACCTAGAAACACAGCAAGGAAACTATTAGACAGAAACAGATCCTCTCCTTCATGAGAGCTCTACTTGGTGCAGAAGACAGAGCAGATACTAGTGAGGACAGAGCTCCTGGGCTGAGGTCCAGCTCTGAAGCCCCAGCAGGGAGTCCTCCTACAGGAAAGGATTTCTCGGCTGTGGCCAAACCCCGTGCCCTTTGTATAACGGAACATACAGACCAGAATGTCAGAATCCATTCCAAGAATTGTGCCAGATATCAGCTAACAAGGAGACGCATTTTTACGTGGTTTATAAATGCTTTTGCCACTTATATGAAGGCTTTGGGCTTTGCTGGAGAGTAAGTATGAAAGGGCCTACTTTTCTTCCTCCACTGAAGTTGCTTTTCTAGTTCCAATAGCAGGACTGCAGCAGAGTCAAGATAAAAGAGTAGGTCATGCATAATTAAATATTAATTTCTACCAAGTTTTTAGAAATGCCAATAATATTATTCTCAGTATGTGTGATGACTTGACTATTTCACCACTTTTCTCGAGTGCTTTACTTACACTAACTTTTTAGTGATATTTTCAATCATTTACATTTATTTTCACCTTTTATAATTAATAGATTATCTGCATAAGATATTAATTTTCTTAAGCTGAATAATTTCCCTCACAGATTTAGTCTAATATTAAAAGTAATTTCAGACTGGCTGCATATTTTGGGGGAGTTAACATTTTCTCTTGGTAACTTTTTTAAAGGAATTCCGTGTTTGGATGCATTCTGCTAACGCTGAGGTGACCGTGTATTCTACCACTGACTTAGATGGGGAAAATTAAACCAAACCCAGTATTTTTGGCAAATGCCATCCCCTACACTTGGTTTTGAGCAGGCATCTCATTTTTTTATCAGTTATAAATAGATGCCATATCTAGCAGAATCACATTCTTGTTGTTAGCCAGCTCTTTAATAGCAAAATATTTGACCGCTGCAGCATTTTTCTACTGGAATAGTTAATGGAAACCTTAGTATAGTTCCTATTATGTATTCAAACCATTTGCCAATTTCCTCTCAGCATGTGAAAACCCTTATTTGTGAGCGATGTGCTTCATATACTGGGAGTATCCCAAGGAAGGCAATTACTGCATAAACCGTGGTTACGGTGTAACGTTCTCCAAAGTATAAAAGCATTAGGCAAAGCAGAGGAGAATAGCTTTTACTGCTACCAGAGTCTGCAAAGAGCTACCCTTTAAACCCACTGTACCAAAGGCTGACCTTTCTTAAAGTAACTCAATCACATTCCAGTTGGCAACACGGTGATTTTATCAAAACACCTTCTGTTTTCATAATGAACCTCATGAATTTTTGCTGCATTTGCTTTAAGTTAAATTTTAAGTGCAGGTATAGCTTCTCATTTAGGAAATACAGAATATTGAATCATTTGTTCTTTAAGGTAGAAAAGTTAGGGAACACATTTGCACACATCAGTGATGCCTCCCTAAGTTTTATGGACACCTATTTTTCTTTAAAATACCTAGCAGATGGCTCACATGCTTCCAGAAACGATCACAAAAGTCAAGCTTATAGGTCAAACCATCTTCTCTGAATATTAACAATAGAAGTAGCTGTTATTTAAAAACCAAAAAACCACAGTCCTATTGAAGTCCTCCAATATAAAAATAACACGGGCAAATTAAAATGCACTAACACCTCCTTAGAATTCAAATCATTCAGAGCAAGAGTGGAAAAATCCAAAAATCATGCCAAGGGAAAGGAAAAGGTGATTAGGGTTATACAAAATGGAGTTCAGGAACCATTCAAACACCATTTAAAGTAGGGATATGGAACAAAATGGGAAATAAAATTCACATTCTAGAACACAGCCTGATCATTTTGCAAGCTAAAAACATGATGGCAAAGTTCATCTCATATGAGCAATGCTTGTATACAAAACTCAGGACATGAAGCTAAAATAAATCCGCACATTTATGATTCCTGTAATGCCAAAAAGTCATCTTCAGTCAAACCCCAAAACCATATTAACAATCATTCCCATCAAACAAGATTGGAAAGCAAGATTTTAGAAGTCAAGTTCAAAATGCCTCTTCACGTTTTGAAAGTGCTTTGGATGATAAAACTCTGTAATTCACTTATAGAAACCACTTCTCAGAGCTGCTCAGTTCATCAGAAATTGTGCTCGGGTGCAAGGTCGGAGGCAGTTTTCCACACCCGGCTGCGGGATTCATCCCAGCTCCACCAGGCAAGAGGAAGCTTTTTGTTTTGCTTTCTTATTCATGCCTTCGGTGCCTCTTGTATCACGACGTGCGATATACGCTCAGCTGGAGAGAAGATTCTTTATTGGTCTAGATTCCAGCTGCAGAGTGGAACGCTGTCATCAGGACCAAACATCACTGCGCTGGTGCAGCTGCCCCGCAAAGGAAGGTACAAATGTTTTTCCATCTTTCTTTGGAGCTGACCCTTTCTAGGTAAGTAACTTGCTCACAGTGCAGCTCCTTCTTTCTCTTCCTATTGAAACCTTCTTACTCCTGGAACAATTTCTAAATTAATTGTCCCAATCATATGCGAAGGATGGGCTGGGTAATGGAATCTTCCTGCATACAGGGAAATATCTCAAACAGAAGTGATAAGCATCAAAATGTTTTTGTGAGGGCTCGGCTGAAGGCAGAAGTTAGTTCAAGGTTTGAAGCTGGCCACAAGGTGTGGCACCCATTTTAAACGAGATGGCAATGCTTGGAATGTAAAAATAACTGACGCAGACTAAAAGACGCTGTATTCTACCTGGGTTTTTTCCATTATAGATCTGACATCTTAATGATAGGTTAGACTCAAATATTCCTGTATGGAAACATTCTTTTGGAAACTAAAAAATGACAGTCTTTTGATGCTTTGAGAGTTTTCTTCCCATAAAATCCTACATAATTTTCTAGAAAGTTATATCACTGCTATACAATTTTATGAGCTATTTCAAAAGTCTATCTAAGGTTTCACTTACTGTTTAGTTCTAGGGGTAATTTTAAAAGTTTCTGTGGGACCTTATTAAAATTCCTGTAGA
The DNA here is from genome assembly GCF_963924245.1 of Chroicocephalus ridibundus. Taxonomy (NCBI): domain Eukaryota; kingdom Metazoa; phylum Chordata; class Aves; order Charadriiformes; family Laridae; genus Chroicocephalus; species Chroicocephalus ridibundus. The sequence continues at coordinate 89,744,809 of NC_086287.1, forward strand.
ATCCTACTATTCTTGTTGCTATTAAATTTCATAGCATTTTTCCACAGGGGTTTGAACAGTCTGTTAAAGCAAAAGCCTAGAGTCAGTATAATCTAATTTGGACATTCTGATGAATGAATTTAAAGGGAAAAATTGAGTCATCATTAATTTATAACACATTGCCAGACTTAACAGTAAATACTGATCACCATAGTTTCGGAAATATCTATCACAAAGCTTATGCTCCGAGTCTTTTACTAACTGGTTTGCTATCACAAACAAGCAATCTACAGTTTCGTGCTGATGTAGACAGCAACGTATTTGCAATGGATTCTAAACCCTAATTCTTGAAAAGATAATGTTAGAAGTCCAAATAATTTATCTTCTTCCCTCGAGTTGTCTTATAGAAAAAACAAGCAAACAGAAAATAGTTTACTGTTATCTAATTGGAAAGCAGAGACTTTAGTCGGAAACAAACACATTTTATGACTATCCAGGATGAACAAACAAATTGGGGCAGAGAGCTAATAACTTATGCCAGCGTTGCTCCATGCATCAAGGATCTTATATGCTCATGGGAGGGCATTACAAAAATTAGACTAATGTAGCAGAAAGAATGAGTTTGATCTTCCGTTACAGCATTACTCTATCACCATGGCTTTGAATTTCAGGCAACTTCACAACGAACATCTTCTCAAAGAGCGAGAAAAGTGTACCTGCTGATTGCAACTCACCAGGCTTACGTTGGACTACGAGCCTTTTGAAAACTATGCAGCAGATGAGAAAATTCCTATTTCCTCCGTGCTTGCTCGCCTTTATGTAGATGGCTGTATATTTGATGTGACTATTTAAAATCTTTTCCAAGCTCTTTGATCGGGTTGTTAATCATTGTTTAATCAGCTCCATCCCTGCCTCAAGAGCATTTATAGGATTCTCTTCGCTGGCATATGACCAGCATAAAGGAACCGGACCAAAGAGTCTCAAATGGCAGGTGGGAAGATACTGTGAAAATACTGTGACAAGCAGCAAGAGGCTGTGAAAGTGAGCACAGGATTCACATTTTGACCTAATTCACTACTTCAAGAAGTGAAGAAAAAATTTGTATACATTCATGATTATTGATACTAACAGTAAAGTAACTAGATAAAGCCCAACTTAGAGGCATTACACGTAATCTGCTTTGCAGTGATGACAGAAAGTAGAAACCTTCAGCAAAATAACCCAGGAACCACCACTTGTAGTATAAATGACAAGGTTTTGATGCTGAACATAAATATTCAACATTTCCAATAAGCATTTAAATGAAAATATGATGAAAGTGACTGCTGATTTACAGTACTCTTAATTCAGGTATCAGGATCAGTTTCCAAAGGTGGTAAGAAATCAAAACACGAAGTGGTCTGCAATGTAAATATTTCACTGAAGTTACTACACTCAAGGCGGGCCATATCCTCTATCTTCATCCACAAATAAGACCATCTGCAGAGATCTACCAGAATATGGAACAGCAGTGTTTTGTAGGAGATGTTGCAGTAGAAACTTTCCTGCAAAGTCTGGCCCTTCACAACACAAACTTGGGAAAGGCTTCAAGAAGCTACTCATTGAAATCAACAGAAAGTCTTTTAATGAGCCTCAGTTTCTTTCATTAACTTCTAACTGAGATGAAAATAAACGTATTTACTGCGAAATAATAAGCAGTGGCAAACTGGAGGAAGTTCTGTTACTGAAAAATCCCACACGGATTCAGCTTTCTCTTTCACAAGAAAAGTTCACTGGTTGAGTAGGCACTTCACAATATTTTTCCTAATTTTTTACATATCTATATGCAGCTATATATATTAAAAGCAACTTCTCACACATACGATACAGAAGCGACTGTAACAATTTTGAACTGCATACGTTTTCTCCATTCAGTGTGTATTTTGTGGACAAACCTCTGAGACACAAACCCTAGTAACTCATTAGCATAACAACAGTATATTAATAACATCAATGGCATAATAAAACAATAATAGCTTAAGGAACATCAACATTTTGTCACCCATGTATCTCCCATGAAAAAGAATACTAATATAAATGCCACTGATAAAAGCATGACTTCATTCTTCTGTCACACACAAAATATCACTACCATATAATTAATGCCAGTAAATTCACAGGCTGTACTCGTGCATTGCTTTCATCCCCCTTGGAAGGAAATAATTCCAATGGTTTTCATCATACGCGAGTCAGTTTTGCTACGACTCTTTTCAATCCAAAAAGAAAAGCAGTGTTTAAAAATTCATTAAATACTGTATTTTCAGTCCAGACTCCTGTACGCAAAAGGAAAGGGATTCACTGTAAGGGAAGGAGAGCTCCTGCGCCAAAGGCGCCGTTGGTTTGCTGCCATTCCGCGAGGGACTGAATTCACACCGTCACTCGCTCTGCCTGATGAGCTGCTACTGCTTACCAAAGCCCTAAAAAACGTCTTCCAGCAACATCAGTTGTTTCATTAGGTTCTAACGCAGCTGAAAATAAAAATACTTACTGCAAAGAAATAAGTAATTGCAAAAGTGCCAAAGGTACTAACAAGTTTTGTTATTTATTATCCAGTTATTGTAGGTAAAATAGGGTTAATCTCTGTGATCAATCAGCCCATGTGTTGCAATATCTGACTCTAGCACATCCAGTGATGCAATCTTACTAGAAAAATGAGAATTGAGGTGAGTCACTACAGTGAGATGGGACGTGCAGGGGCACCGATGCAACAGCAGGGGGTTGTCATTGTTTTAATTACTGCTGGAGTACCAGAACAGGCCTCAATACTGCGAGCTTTGGCAAATAAGACTCGAAGTTGTGACCCTCTCACTCAGAAGAGGCAGTGCTCTTCTGGACCCACTTTTTAGTGATGCTTCTTTCTCCCCTCAAAAGTTACTCGGGCAGCAGTGAAGTGGGATCCACTGAAAGCCAGTGCCGATACCAAAACTCCTGAAGTGGGGGAAAAAAATCACTCCAGATGTCTGTGAAACCACAGAGATGTGGTACTTCTCCAGAATAAGATTCTGCTTTTAAGCATTCCTAGTTTCAAGAAATGGTGTTGGGCAGAGCAACATTCTGGTATTTACCATCTCCCAATGACACAGACCAGCAGGAAAGCCCAGTCACACGATGGGGAACTGCTGTGTCCTGGGTTTTGCTATGGATTCTGTCTCTCTAAGACTGGAGAGAAGAGTCATGAACTATAATATCCACAACTGGATATATATTTGTAAATGCATACTGTATATTTATTAGACAAGGGGGTGAAAACTTATCACATATTACAACTACACTGGAGGTGAAAAAATCTAAAGGATTTTTAGATTTTAGCCTTTAAGGGTACCACTATTCAAAGAGACTGCGGTTTGATGTGCATGCAACAACTACACACAATCATTCACGCACACTGACACGGGAGTCTACATAAAAAATCCTTTGAAGAGGACTTTAAAAACCGTAACCCAAAAACTTTTTGAGAGCAAATAAGTTCTCCTTTGTATATGTCTCCAGGAAGATATCCGGCTTCTTAAAAAATCTTATGCTTACGGAAGTGTGGAAATCCAACTAGAAGTTCAGAACATCAATTACAACCAAGTCCTTGCACTTGGTCTACAGATCAGTGCACATTTAGACAGCAGATATACAAACATAAGAATCTTTTCATAAATAAATTCCTGTTTTCCCTCCCTCCTTCTTCTTCTATTTTCATTTCTATGTGGAATTTAAACCTTCAACAGCAAAAAAAAACAAAACCAAAAATATTGTGTTTGGTGAAACACAAAATTGCAACAAGTACCATGAATAATAACATCTTTTTTCCTATTAATACAGCAGTATAAACTACTGTTTCTCCTTCATTTACTAATTTATTTAAATGTCTTTTCTCCCCAGCGCTGGATATAAACTGTGGATTAACATTTTCATGCTGTTTCTCTACCATTCTCTTCCAATATTTTACAGACGCAGAATGAGTCAAGTTCAGCTATTCTGCCACAGACTGTGCAATTTAATGTCAAATGGTTTCATATAAATAAGCACTTCTAATCAGTCTGCTTACATTGTATTTCTCACAGGTTGTGGAAGGGAGATTGATATTGCATTTTTGAATCATCAAGGAAGTGTGACAAAATTAGCTCATGGTAAAATTTATATTTAACAATCAAATATTACTTCTGAATGCAAGGTCAGAGCATTTAGAAGCTCTGGCCTTACACTAAAGCAGACGTGTTTATTAAGATATCTTCTGTGATTCATTATCAATTCGAGAAATCAATTTTGTTTGCTGAACAGAATTATTCATTGCTTTTTACTTGAAAATACCTTGCTGCTATTTGCATACGAGTGAGTCCTGCTTCTTAAACAAAGGAAAGAAGTAAAAAAGTATGTAATATTGTTACTTGCAAACACCAGTTCCAACCCTCGTTGCTGTGTACAAGCAAGATAAAAGAGATCTTGCAAAGCTGAGCTCTTCTTCGTGTTCTTCTGCACAGTTAAGACCACACATCAAAAGACAGTCCCATGTCAGAATGTCTTCTGCTGGAAGAAAAAACTCTTTTCCATACAGAAGAGAATCTGGGAAACTTAAAATTCCATGATAAATGTGAAAAATTTTCAAGAGCAAAGAAGAATAAAATGCAAGCTGCTGCAGCCTCTAAATTCTTCAGCAAAGCTCTGTTCTAACAGCATCAAAGGAAGAGGTGGAGAAGTAGACAAATGATGGTAAATTGAATGAAGTAGAAGGTTATAAGGGAAGAAAAAAGGTAGCATGTCTTCGGAAGTGAAATTGCAGGGAACCACCAGAAAGTTGGAAACTGAAAAAAGAAGTGGAATGAAACCTTTCTATGCTGAGTGAATCACTGTTTGGCTAGAAACCAGGAAATAATTGCTGGAACAGGCAAACAGTGAAAAGCCATTATTATAAGACCCTCGGCAGGAAACAAGCAAGATGACTTGGGAGAAGCTGCCGGACCGGCTCCGGACAATTTCCATTGATGATGCAGGTTAGCAGAAAACAGCGAAAGCAGGAATTAAGGAACAGACCCCCGCTCGTTGTGAGATGTAGTACTACAGTAGGCTGATTCGATAAGCTACAGGAAACACTGCACCGAGGAATCAGAAATTAACTTGGTAAGAATGAATCTGCCTAAGTCAAAGGGTGACATTAAAATATCCAGAACGGAAGCAAAAGATTTCTTTCCTCCGTCCTTTCATAAAGCGGATGGCTGCAGCTGCTTTTAAAAGGAGTACTTTTTTCCCTACTAAAAAAAAAGTTTTCCATAAAGTGTTGGCTTTCCTTGGAAAAAAGCTGATTCATTTTTTAAAAAAAAACTTATCACTGAGAAATACGAAGAGGGCTTTAAGTTTTATTATGGTTCTGGATCAGAGCTGTAGTTTGAGAGTCTTGTGCTTCCATGAGAGGAAAACTGATGGATAACTCTAAGAGGGCAACAGCACAAATAAGGTACTCTGGAATCATTTCCAATTCAAAACTTGAGGTTTTAAAACAAAAACTTCTGACTGAACAGTTTTGGGGTTTCACTGCTTACTTAGAAATTTACTGTCTTTACACAGAAATAGGTATTTACTTAGCTTGATAATCATAAGTACAGTCGAGTAGGACATTTCTTTGATAAACAGCACGAGGATCAGATTGTATTTACTGGCTTTAGTAAAAAAAGAAAATGCTACTCTCTCCCACAAGACTATCAAGAGGTTAAAGCTGAAGACACTACTCTCTTATATTTACAAAAGTATATGGCATAAACTTTTGTTGAAAATATCATTTCTGTGAGCTTAGATATCAAGCTACTAGTAGGAGATGACTAGGAGCTATTGCGACATGAATGAGCAAGCCAGCGCTGCTGCCCAGCCCCAGCGCGTGCTCCCAGGGCACTCTTGCTTCGAAAAGCCTGGGTGAGCACAGGTAGATCTGACCACTTGCGCAATTAATAGAAATATGCAGTCCTCACTCTTGGCAAGTCTGACTTCTGGGTGGTCATTAACTATTAGGGTATTCAGCCTTTGTAACACCCATGAAGACATACTCAAGTGAAGGAGAATTTAGCCCTCAGCCATTAACTTAATTAGCTTTTATTCTGGTTTTTCAGGCCAACTCAGAACACTACCAGCATGTACAATTTTCCCATTTCTTACAGATGACACAGATCTGAACAAATTGAAGCATCTCAGAAAACATGTATCTTTTGGTGGAAATATACATTTCTTGTGCCTTCTGATGTCTTTATAATTTCACCCTCTTAAGAGATAATAGTGGTCTCTTTCTTTTCCCCTGATGTAATTTAGAAGTACCCTTATTAACTCAATAAAATAATAATGGTGAACGAGAATAAGTAGCAAGCCCATTATACTCTTGCATTACATCAGTTCAATAGAACTTTTCACTGTGACTGGTCTCTAGAAATTAGAGCTCTAAGGAGAAACAATATTTACACGGAATTTCAAGATTTTGAAATTTAACTTCATTCTATAACTAAAAACAAAAGCTTTTAAAAGTTGTGCACTCTATCACAAAAAGAGTGCAAAAAACAAGGCCAGCACAGAGTATTTCCCCAGAATACTCTTTCAAACTCCTAAGCCAGAGACTGTCTCTCTTATTTAATAGCTGTTAATTGATTATTCTTTCGTGAATTTGTCCAGCTGCTTTTTGAACTTATGAAAACTTTTGTTATCCCCAGCATCCTGTGGCAGAGAGTTCCACAGCTGAATCTCACGGGTTTAAAGGAGCATTTTTTGCTTTTCTGAACCTGCCTTGTTGGAAGAGACAGTGAGCAATCTCCTCCTCGCTTTTTCCATGCCACTCTGATTTTATGGATTTCTATCGCATTCTTCATTTACAGGCTAAAAAGTCCTACTCTTCATTCATCCTCCAAGAGGAAGCAGTTTCATTCCTTTGATTTGCCATGCTGTTTCCATGATTTTCCACCTTCTGGAGTTCTGCCGCATTTCATTTGAGGCATAGAACCAAAACTTTATTTACAATGTTATGGATTAATGTGCACAACATGCAATGACATTATAATGCTATCATCTGGTTTGTTTTTCCTGAGTTTTCTCAATATCCAATTTTTTTTTTTTTTTTTTTTTGGAAAACTACTGAGCATTAAGCTGACACACGGAGCTCACTGATACTCAACTGGCTGATATTCTGACCCTGCTTTGAGCAGGGGGGTTAGAGTATAATTTCTCCAGACATCTCTTCCAATTTCAACAATTCGGCGAGTCTGTGATTCAAGCTTAGGGGACAGCAGGTGAAATATTTCTATTTTGCCACTGTACAAGCTTCTGGAATCACTACTGTCCCAGCGTTATGCACAGGCTCAGCAACCCCCATTCAAGAAAAATGAATGCAAACTGGATCAAGCACAGAAAATCATTACTAAGACAAATGGGAAAAGCAGAGCTTATCTTCCACAAGAAAACTAAATGAACTTAGGTTCAGCCTAGCAGACTGAAGCCTGAAAAGGTTTATGATTGATGTCTGAAGTACATAAGAGAGCTAAATACAGTGAATGTCTATTTAAGCTCTATGTCAGCATTGAATTAACAACAAACTGTCCAGGTGTATTAACTAGTCTTGAAAAATCTCAAGCTAGAAAATAGGAGAAAGATTCTATGAAGGTTTTAAACAACATTTCCATCTGCCAGTGATTCTGGCAGTACCAAAGCCAAAAGCTCATTATATTTAATATGGGGTTTACTGAGTTTTGGCATTTTTGTGAGCTCTTTCTTTCTTGAAACTAAATGATAGAGAAGACAATGCAATTTTTCAATGTGCTTTAGCTTTCATGGAATTTCACACTGTAACGGAATATGACACTTCTGAAATTTCTCCATCCACATCTATCTCAAATGAGATACTGCAAATACGCGGTTTGAAACTATTAGCTATAGCAACAAGTAAGAGAGAGGCTTTCCACCAACTCTGGATAAAACTCTTAACAATGTAATGCATGAAAACTTCAAAACTCTCAGAACTGTCTACACAGAAAAAGAACAGCAAGCCCAGAGAAATACAGCTCTTGGAAAAAGCTATTAACAACTTAGAAATTACAGTTGCTAAATCTTTCTAAAGAGATGTGACAAATATTTACAGCGCTAAAGCAGCAATTGTTCAACTACCTCACATAAAGTCCCTTATTAATGACTGGAAATACCAACAAATTGATTGTCTATCAGCTCAGAAAATCAAGACAACAGCTTGTATTTTGCTTATTAAAACAGAAGAAGAAAGTACGATCAAATTAACCAAACTGAACAGGCCTCTAACTTTGCTTTTTAAAGCCTCACGTTCTCTGACCCCCCTGTTCATTATGCATTTAAGCTATACAAAGCGGAGGCAGAGTTTGGAAGCCATCGGTCTCAGCCCTTGAGAGATGTTTAGCTGCTGCTGTGTCAGAAGACCCAGCATGTCAGATTTTATCTCAGCTACAAAAGTCAATATGGTAGTTAGGAAGCACAGAGCATGGGACATTATACACCTCATAAACTCTTTTTGTCAGAATATTCTACACAAAAGATTTTTGAGTCACTGACTTTTTCAGGACTTGTTAAGAACATAAAAGCATGTCCAGTGGATTGCTGTTGTGATGAAAGGTCTGCCACTCAAAAACAGCTTTCCGTAAGACCTCCGCTTCTTCCTAGGCACAGTGTCTGTTTGGGCACAGACGTACGTGTTTTGTGGAGCGTCACATGCAGAGGAACGTAGACCAAAGTGAGAGACTTACTTGTTTTCTGAAGAAAAAGCAACAGAGTCTCTCCAACACTTCACAACTGAAAAAAGTTCTTTAATTTTAAACAGGAAAAAAAAGATTTGTTACTCCCACTTTTTAGAAAAATATCAATGTCTCTAAGGATCCTTTTCCTTTCACAGAACGACAGTTACTACGTTATCTCTGGAGAGGACACAAGTCTCCCTACAATTCACATTTTAATTCTGATAGTAATCACTCTCTTTTACTAAGTCTTAACCTCACTAAGGGAATGGGACATACGTCACTGCCCTCAGGGGAGTCAGTTTGAGACATTTTTTTGTACATAAATTATTCCTAGAATATGTATGTAAGACATATAAAAGTGTGTAACACTTAAATCTTTAATTGCTATTATTACAGATTACAGGAATCACCCTCTTATTAAAATGGTGAACTCCTGACAGGCTTTAAACAAATTACTCTTGTGTGGTGGAACAGATCACATCTAGCAACAGCCAGTCCAGTAAATCACCATTCTGCCTAAGGAGCAATAGCGATGGCAGTTACCTTGTAAACCTTATTTTGAGAGCTCCTGGGGGATAGAAAATGGGTGAACGAGTTCAAGGTAGGCTCAGTTGTCAGTGTTTGCTTGTGGATCTTTTTTACTGTTTTAATTTTATTGCGCAACAGATTTTCTTTGAGAGTCTTTTGGATACCTGAGCTGATTTAACAGGATAATTAATTCATTTAGACTTTAGTTTTCTGATCAAAAATTCTAATTTGAAAGTGAATACATTTACCTGCCCAAGCATATTTCCATGCCTTTTTTTCTATGTAATTCTCCTGTCACTTACTGCAATTTACTGCTTGAAGAATACACTTAAATACTTCAGCCAAAGGATCTGGCTCAATCCCATCTCATTTGATGGGAAGTCTTTCAAAGACTTTGCTGGCAGTGTATGGGTTCCTAATGGTTCCCTGAACTAACACCGCGTCTAAGGGGAAGGCTTGGTAACACTGACTGGCTGTCATTTCACTTTTTTTCACAAATATTTAGCCAAGTACCACTACACGTTTTCTGTTCTTCCTCAGTGTTAACAAACCCTGAACATTAAATAACTTTCTACAAACTAATACCAGTTAACTTCCTTGGAGTTTCCTGGCATTCTGGATGGAATGCAGCTGGAGACTTCAGCTCCAGCTTCATTACGTTGCCATTTCAGCCATCCATTTTCTTTAGCTCAAAGATTTATGATGATCAGAAATGATTCAAAGACCACAGCTATAACGTACACGTAATCCTCGGACACATATATCTAATAGTATAAATATGATGAATCTTAATTAACTCAGAATCTACAATTTTAATATTCTGTGGCCAAGATTTACTGGCATCTTGCAGCCATTAACTAGTTATTCTTGTACTAGCCTGTATGGAAGAACTAAGAGAAATGATATATTAGCCTTGTCTCTGCAACATACAAGAACTTCCCATTATACATAAATGGAATCATCTGGGACTGCATCATCCTAAATACTAAAATAAATGTGGAACTAACACTATCATCTAGATGTAACTCTACATTTGGCTATATCAATATGTGCCATATTCTACTTAGAATAAATAGCTCTTCTCTTTTCATGAACCACATGTATAAAATTCTGATCTTAGATGAAACAAGCTTATTTCAGAGTTATCGGTCATGGAATATTACTTCACAAAGTTAGATTTTCAGCTTTTCTGTAACCTCCCAAGTTGTCATTGTGACTGTGGTCAGATAATTGATCTGAACCTACTTTAGCTAAAGATTACTCTCATATTAACACAAAATTTTAATTGAGTTCTCATTCAAGTGATCAAAAGTCACACGATTATAGCTGATGCTGCATCTATCGTCTATTTTAGCATCATCATTTCAGTTTATACCATCAGTCACATCACTTAAGGTCAAACTGTGTTAAACACAATGGAGGAGCTCTGTAACATAATTTAGACTTACTCTGATGCAATACTGTAAATTACTTTTGGTTTATATGTTCAAATAATAAAATTCATGTAGCTTATAATACGGTTTGGTATTATTATTCTTACATTAATATAACATGGAGCACATTAAAACGCAACAGGATGCGAAGAATCCAGCTTGTACCACTTCACTTCAGTGGCATTAAGATCTCTGGAACCAAGAAGCAGATCAAACCCAAACCATAAATTTTACTATGTACTATCTACATAGTTTAGAAACGTAAGACAGGAATAAGTTCAGTAGGGCAAAATAGTATAAAGTAAATTTAGTACTGAAATACATTTTCCATAGAACAGACTGACATTTCTTTGAAGGTTGGCAAAAGGCACTTCATGACCCATTAGGAATCAAATGTAATATCTGTGGCACAAGTGCTTATACTGTAACATTTATTGAGTCTATTTATCCGAGATAAAACACATACATAGGATACAAAATGTGAAAGCTGTTATAGTATTTCATCCCCATTTATTTACCTGGCCAGGATACACTATTGTATTTCACAACGCATTTATGACAGAGTCATGGGAATATGGCAATTGCATAAATAACACCCCAAGTCAAAATGCAAAGCTGTAACCATTGAAAAAGTACAATTCCTTTTTATAGCAGTTCTTAATCTGCTCTTTCCTCACCATGGAAATATAACACATTAACCATTTATTGATCTTTGATGTCATCATGTGACCTTTAAAATGAAAAGGCGTGGACGTAAACAAAAACTCTGTTCCATAACAGATTAATGCAGTTGGCCTTTCTTGTGACATTGTTATAGCTTCCAGAGCAAGGGTTTGTGACGTGGGACGCCAAGAATTATAATCGCAGCAAGCGCAAAAGGCACAAGAGGCACCATGGATAGAATCCCTGGTTTAGCCTGCGTAATGAGAAGTAACCCTACACAGAAGGTACTGGGATACATCTAAAAGAAATTATGCCTTTGTTGGAAGCAATGATTAAAATACAGTTACCAATCATGAAATTAGTTTTCAGCTTCCAACTAGTCCATACGCAGACTGTATACACCACATACAAATTTTTCCAGTATGCACACTTCTCATATCCAAATCACTTCGAGCTAGGAGTGCTGGAACCTCCACACGCAAGTGATTGAACTGACAGGCATGAAATCCATTTGGTGCACAAGCCTTGCCGTCTCATGCAGACAAATGAACAACGATGCTCCCAAATACATGATTGATATTTGTTCGTGAGAAATTGTGCGTGTGAACCGGGTAGAGCTGTTTGGCAGAAATCAGTGCCGCAGGAAGGGACCCTAGAGATACAAGATGGCAGACTGCAATCACAGACTTGGTGTGGCGAGATCGGAGCTGGAAACATCCAAATAACTGATTCCTCTCGGCATTTTGTGCTTGTCGAAGGCGTAACAAGTTATGGATGACATTTTGCCTACACTGAGGAAATGAGCGCTAATAATGAAGTCATGCTTTCATTTCTGCTGCTTTTTCTTTTTAATTGCACCAGTTATGCTAGAATAGCCCTAATCAGATAAAGTGCTGAGTCACTCAGGATGCACTGCTGACTCACGGCCGGTTCAGAATGGAGTTGTAGAAAAGAAAGGCCTGACAGAAATTGTTTTGGTTAAGTACCTGCAGCTGAATTAAAATTTTTTATCCTGGCACTACTCACATAAAAATAATGATAATATTTAAGTGCATAACTACCTTCTTGCCTGCCCAAAAGCTCAATGAGAGGTCTACTTGTTAACAGGAAAACAAAAGGAAAGTATTCAGTGTATTCTCAAACGACAGTCTTCTAAAACAGAAAAGCTGAGATAAATCTCACAATTTTAGAACGGAAAGCGTTAAGTTTTGTATCAGGAAACAACCAATGTCTACCATGTATTTGGTCTCAGAATTTTACCATCATTCAGAAGGCCAGAGCAAGCGACATGGAGAACTCTTCTTTGGGTTCCAGCATTCACTCCAGAGGCCTCCCCGGCCATTACGCTCTCCCCCAACAACTGTAGTTGACGTTCTACATCTTACTTGATATTTCCACAACAGAAGTAATAGGACATATGTTTTCCAGTTACAATAAGAACAATGTGTGGAGAGACGAGACTCTCAGACAATGCAGTGCCAAATACTTTTCTGTTGCAATGATGTGGCCCCACTGATTTCAAGATGTGGCTTTAGGGATAAAAGAAAGAATGGAAATGCAACTACATCACAGGCCAGCTTTTGAATGAAGAGAAAGAATACAGTGGAGAATAAGCAACATTACGAGTAACATATAATTACATTTTAAAACAGAACTATGAATGAAAATACTTATTAATGGAACCCCTGAATTTATTAATTTTGCTAAAGAGGTAAGCCACTGAACTGTCTTCGAAGTGGTGTTAATATAAAGGTCAGTCAGTCATTAGCAGCATAAAGTATCCTCCTGTGCTTTGGAGAATTCAAATATTTAGTAATGGATGTTAAAAGACAAGCCAGAGTTCTTTCAGCACATTTCAGCTGAAAATTGGAATATTCTTCACATATAAACATAACATACAGAAAAGGTAACCTTTTCACTATAGTAAACGCCAGTTCTACACTACAGAACAACAGAGACATTACATTTCTGTTGCTCCTTTTGAAATGCAACTTTGTAAGCGTTGGCTAACACTGAGCGAGGATAGACACTCAGCAAATATTACAAGGACTTCTTACTCTATTTATTGCAGCTGTAAGGGATTCAAAATTCTCCCAGACAAACTCCACCTGTGAAAACCCAAACAGTATAGAGCAGAGGCAGCCGGGAAGACATATTTTTTCCTTCATGGAGAGTTTTAATCAGAGACAAAAATATTTTATTAAATTTGGGAAGGGGCTCTGTATAAAACATGTTTTCGATTATCAGAATTGAGAACATTTGTATGTTTTCAGATTTTAAAAAATAAATGTACCAACAAAAGTTCTTCTTCTGTCCCAAAAGTGCTATTTAATTGAAAAGCCATTTTCTTTCCAGCAAAAATAAAGAAAAAGTTTTGATGAAAAATGTCCTAGTTGCAACTACTAGTTTTAATGGTCAGACTGAGAGTCTGGAAACCATTGACACTGATAAATTTGCTAGCAGTAGCAGAGCAATGCTGCAAGCTTCCTGCAATCCCCACCTCCCTTCAGGGACCAGAAATAGCTGCTGAAGTCCCAGAGTGGGTTCAGCTGATTCATGAGAAATGCAATTAGGCCAGGAAGAAAATGCACTGATTAGTTATTTCTCAGATAGGTTTTGCTGCTAAGATTGCAGGTGAGAACTGCAATCTTGGAGAGGCTTTTGGCTTGTAAGAAACTCAGCCAAACTGAAGAGGTAATACCAACTGTCCTCATTAACTGACTCTTAATCCCCAAGTATAAAGTAATTTCTATGCTGCTTGTAGGGATTAATCTAGGCCAAAGCAAGAGTTTGTAGTGAGCCTAGTGCACAAGAAAATCCCAAAGACTGAAAGAAAACCTTGCAAACAAGAACGTGGTTTAATACATACCTTATCGTCTCCCGGTTTTTGCAGCTTTACTATAGAGTTCTACAGCATTTCCAATCAGTTACAAGCTGCATGTGTCAATGAAGGAAGTTTGCATAATGGGCATGGAGAATTTAGTTACTGAACCAATGGTCTGAAGCTAGTAACAACAAAATTTCTCTGTGGAATATATGAAGCATTTTACCAACAAAGTAATGAAGAAGAACACCTCTTACAACTTCTCGTCCAGTTAGGCGTCTCCACAATGCTTGTGTACTGCATGTGTAATTGCTACAGACCAGTCTTGGGCCACAGATAATTCACATTAGCACAATAATTTTCCCTTAAATGGACTATACCAATCCTTCCCTCTACACATGATGAAAATGGAGCTTGTTCTTCCTCCTCCCTTAGCTTAGGGGGGAGGAATTCAGAAAGTTTTAAAAACACACTAACCATTATTGCTATTGGCAGGTCCCAGATTTATAATGTCTAAAACCTTGTATTTTAAAAGATTCTTATGACTATTTTAACAAGCTACCATGGTCGCCACAGGCCTTTGAAACGCAGAAGGCACAATGCCCTTAAGCTAAAAAAGTGCCTTTTCTTTATCCCATTGAATTGTTCTCAGGCTGAGCCGAGTTACAAATTGTTGAAAATTGACATTTTCTTATTTTACTTGAATTGCTCAGGAAAATTTAGGCACGTAGGACTGCAAGGGATCTCCTGAGTCATCAGAGGCCGTCCGTAGGCACCATGTTATACAGGCCTTTTCATAAAAGTATGGAGCTCCACCTTAAAAGCAGCTCTTCTTTTTCTGAACCCACTCCCTCATTTGTAGGCTGTTCCAGAACCTCATAGAATTAAAAAACCTTCTTCTGATTTCCAGCCACAATATGTTCACGGCCAGTTTAGACCCATTTTTTTCATAAGCAAATACTGCCCTTTAGCTTAAATAGCTCTTTTCTATGTCTTGTATTTATTCCCTCGTGCATTCATATTGTCTCAGTTCTTCTCCTCCTATGGTGAACAAGCCAAGTCTTTTTTAGTTCCTTACCCGAAAATACGTCCTTCACTCCCCTAATGAGCTTCAGGAGCCCGGCAAAAATTAACCGTCCACAGGGACCCTAAAGGGCCATGTCAGCATTGCTGGAAAAGTAAAGGTACATGACACACTGGGAACTCCTGAAACCTACTGGGGCTCCACGACTAACCTAGAGCTGCCACACCACTTTTCCCTAACCCCAATCATGGAGCATTCATCGATAATTTCAGTTAAGAAAAGGACAAAGCAAAAATCTTGCAGATATACCTGGTTTTGGAACTCACCACCACCAGGGAAAGGAAGGAGGACAGAACTGGTGCAAGCTTAGTTTTTTGTTTCTCAGGTAGTTTGGGAATTGATAACTTTTGAAGCATTTGATCTAAGAACAAAACCAGAAAACATCAAGAAGCGTTCTTAAATGTCCAATAAAAAGCCACTGAAATCAGTCTGAATTTTCCAGAAGCTCTCAAGAGGCTTTTAACCAAGTCCAATGGGGGGTAGCTTTTAAAAGTTTAGTGACAGCCTATACAGCAGAAGTAATGGGACATACACCTATACAACAACATATTCCACAAAGATTGGTGTAATTATGTCGCCCATGGACTTCATGACGGATACAATAAACATAGTCCTCTGAAAATAAGCAGGAAAAATACAGTATCAATGATGGGAAAGAAAAAACAGAGTATATAATCATATTTGGTGAGTCAATGTTCATTTTGATGCAAAAAACCACACCAGGAACACTAGCTTGAGTGTTAGAAAACACTCCTTAATGATGGTATTTGTTAGAGCCTGTAACCTGCAAAACAGGGAATGTCTGAAAGTTAGTAACACAAAGCACTAGATGAACAAACTCGTGTTGATCTGAGAGAAGGAATTTTAATTCTGTATCTTTTCTATCTTTTATTTCTCAGAGTTTGGGTGGTGTTTGTTTTTTTTTATCCTAACAATAAATTTCCTTATAAACTCTACCCTGAATTTCTCTCTGTAAACAAATGTCAGGATGATAGATCAGAAAGGGCACCGCATCTCCTTCTCATATAGTGAGCACATCTGATGCCCTGGAGCAAGGAGAGGAGCCTCAGCACTGTTCCACCATTTCTCATCTAAGTCCATTGCTGAGAAGCACTGGAGAAAGACAGTGAGATCAAGTGAATCAGTGCATTTGCCAACCTGAAAGGTGAATGCTCATCAATGGCATTTATGAATGATTTAGTATTCGGAGTGCAGTTGGGACTCTCTTGTCATGTCATCTATCATGGACATACACAAAGAAAGACACATAAACTAGAAAATTAATCCTTTGTATCTAGCTTTATCAAGTACAATGTGTCACTGGTGTGGTTCAGCCTAACTTTACAAAATACATTCTGAAGACACCACAATAGGACAACAGCAATACATCTTACCTAGCAAGAGACTTGTTGCTTAAATATTATGTTCCAGAGACTAACCTAGGTGAAGGATAAGGTTGGTACATCTCTTCAACATATACCCACTTTTCTTCCCTCCTTGGGTATTTCTGAAATCAGCAGCAATGAACTACCTCTTAATAAAAAAATAGAAAAAGAAGAATTTCTACTGAAAAGAGAGCTGAGAGTATATACCAAAAGCCTTCAAGGCCACCAGGTCTTGCATAGCTTCCAAGACCAATTGCAGGTCAAAGGAGCAGTTGCTAATGTAGCTGATTAGTCATTCGATTTAGAGGTCCTCCTGAGTTAGAAATTTTATCTGTTACAGGTCAATTTTGCTGTGTACCCCAACTGTGACTACTCAGTGGCTCGTGGTATCTGTAGCTTCCCTCCTCTGACAAGAAATACAGTTTCTTTTTGTAACTTTACATGTTCTCTGACCATATATGCAATTTCTTTCATGTCTGCCTTCACTCATGCGATACTATTGAGAGCAAAGATTGTTTGATCTGGACTTCCTGAAGGGATATAGCTCAACATATCTACTACATTTGAAATTAATCTTCCTCACTACGTTTTTGTAGAAATAAGTTTTCTGTCAAGTGTAAATAAGGGTGCCACCTTCCAATACAGTTAAAACCTGTACCTTGTTCTCAGTGTTCTATTAAAGCTGGCTCATGAACTGAGTTACATCTGTCCTAATAACCCCGTGAAAGAACAGGCAAGATTTGCCCTGTTGTTAGGAATTTTACTATCCCAGAAAGGTGAAAGCTAACAACCATAAGGACTGAGGCATATTCATGGATTTCTCAAGAGTAGACAGGTGATACACAAGACCTTCAGGCTCAGCAGACCACCACTTAAGATGACAGAGAAGTTCTGTTTTTATATCCACTAGAATCAGTCTTTTGAGACTGCCAGAAAAAGCGGCTGGTTTTGTGACATGGGTAACAGTTCATTTAGACCTGAAACTCAAGACTCCAAATGTATTTCACAGGCATATTTTCCTTTTCTAGTTGGGAGCAGATTACTTTTTTTAATGAGCCTTCCTCCACGTTAACTGCTTTTTCAGTCATTCGATTGATTGCATGGCTAGAGTCAGCAAGGAGGCAGCTACTGAGCACGATGGGCTGCATCAGGAGGAGGCAAGGGCAGTTCTGTCTCTGCTGCTGTCACCACCATGTGACACTGGAACCACTGAAGCAATCAGATGAGTTAAGGAGAGTTCACGGCCCAGCTTGTCCATGACCTCCGAGAAGTGCATCCCAGCAGCCAGCACCACACCCACAGGCACTGCTGGCCACGGTGAGACATCGTGGGTGGGTCAGGGCAGGATTTACAGACAGGGCAGCAAGGGGATGATATTGGTGGACAGGAAAGGAGGTGGTTTGGGGCAGACGGTGTGTGCATGAAGAGACAACCACGTTTTGGCCACTGCTGCTGAACGCTGTGCATAGCTATGGCCCTGAGCCAGAAGCAAAGCGGCATCTTTGCCATAGGTAAGACTGAATCAGTCCTGGCTCTTGGCATCTAACTACAACTCAACCCTTGTGCAGGCCCATGGGAAGGTGGCACGCAGGATGGTACTGATTGTGCGGGACGGTAAGGACAGGTCTCAGTTCAAGCATTGGCTGTGCTGCTTCGAGGAGCCAAGGTAACTACCCCTTGTAACAGGTGTACCAAGTACTGAACCCTCCAAGAAACCCTCGTTCAGTTGCAGCTGCTGCTGACCAAACAGCGCCAAGATTGCTAAGGCAGAAAGACTGTCCAAGCACATGAGCCAACTCTACCACTTTCTGAGTGTCAAATGTTGGCAGGTACGCACAAGAATCATCAAGTAGCCATCAAATGATCATGTCCTTGGCTTACATTGCCCTGTAACAGATTTGTATTGCTAACATTCTGGAAAAGTTCAAGAGTCAGACTTTGAAATAGCCTGAAAGCTAAATATAAAGGCATATGAACAAACACAAAGATGTGGAAAACAGACTCTGTCCTCTTAGAAATGACAAATGCCCAACTGCAGGTGTGTTTTACTAGCTGAAAATCACATTTGAGTGGTACATTGGTATCACAACCACAGGCAGTTCATGATTGTCTCATAAGCTTACTTGCTTCCTGCCTTCCTCCAGCTGAAGCTGCGCTGGTACTTGTACACAAGGCAGTGAAGAAAGAGCATACAGCAATGCAGATAACAGGAGCTCTAGCACAGGATACATTCTGCTACCACCCTTTTTAATTACTATTTGCAGTTCAAGGCTGCATGGATTACCTCCACCCACAGAAGGTAATTTGAACGCTTTTATTTCGTATAACTATGTACTGACATGATGTTAACAGTAGCAATTTCAAGGAGTAAAATCCTTAGAACGGCAGTTTACAGATCAAGCAAAAAAATGTCAGATCTTTCCCTCTGGTTTCACAGAATCACAGGATAGTTGAGCATGAAACGGACCTCTGGAGGTCATTCACTCCAATCACTTTCTCAAAGAAGGGCTAATTTCAAAGTTAGATAAGGCAGCCCAGGGCCTTGTCCAGTTGAGTCTTGAAAATGTCCAAAGATGGACATTCCACAACGACTCTGGTCACCTGTTGCAGTGCTTAACCTCTCTCATTGGAGGTGTTTTTTTTTCCTTATATACAGTCAAAAGTTTCCCTTATTGCAACTTGTGACCATTGCCTCCCATCCTTTTGCTGTGCATCTCTCAGGAAAGTCTGGCATGTCCTCCCTATTACCACCTCTTAGGACCCCTATTAGATCCACCTTAGTCTTCTCTTCTCCAGCCTAAACAAACCGTTGTTCCTCAGCCCCGTCTTCCATGAGGTTCTCAACCCTATCATTCCCCAACCATCTTAATGGCCCAACTGCCATCCCACAGCGTGTAGACACACTGTACTGCTCTGCATCAACAAGGTTGAAAGGGTAGAAAATTACCCTTACATAGTGTAGTAACATCAGGTGTGAGGTCCCAGTCCCTAAGTCAATTTAAAACTTGCACTAGCCTCAGTGAGGCGCTCACCTAAGACATCTGCGCTTACTGCCAAAACAGAACTAAAATTCAGTTCAGGGGTCTAACAGTGAGGAGAACACCTGTCAAAGATTTCTGTTAGAGAGGAAAAATGAACAAAAACAGTGCTAAGGAATTGGGTAGCGATTTTCACAGGGATACTTAGCTGAAACAAGTCCTGAAACTGCATTATTAAAACTAGAACAGAAAATTATATGTTTCATTACCCAGACTTAGAATGAGAATGAACTAATTTGTGAACAAAAAAAGTGTAGCTGAGAGGCTGTCCAAGATAACAAAAAACAAACCAAGACTGTTATCGGATGATATCAGTACCAATATTCTGCACTATGTCTTGTACTAAAAATTATTTGTATCATATACTTAGAAACAATATGATGCACGAGCTCACAAATAAACAAAACTCAGCTCTTACTTCCATGCAGTAAGTGTAGATAGGCTTACTTGGTTTGGTCCAACTGTTTCACAATAGGGGGAACGCTCAGCAATACAAGTCCATGAGAATTACAACTACAACCGATCAGAATGCCAAGCTGAAACAAAAACACAACTTCTGCTTTCAGGAGACTGAACCAGAAGTAACATGCTGCCAAGAGAGCAGATGAAGTAAAATTAATGCGCTACTATAGAACTAAAATAACATGGAACAAGACTAAGTGGTGAGAGGTGAGCTGGGAGCAAGTCCTTTGGTTCCTACCAATATGTGATTTACCTCCAGTTAAAGACTCCAGGCCAGAATTTCAGGGAAGGTGAATTGCTGTTGCTGTACTGAAGTCATTACTTTAAATTCAGTGAAAGTCCAGCTTTCAGGTTCTGGCTTTTAATATGCTCCAATTTGCTTTGTTCCAACCAGACCATGTAGGAAATTTGGGCTTGAGTGTAAAGGTACAGACCTCATTCTCATCTCTACTCAGGTTTTACATTCCCCGATTTTTCAAGAATTACTCTTGATTCACATTGATAAATGAATTAGTCCTTCAAATTAAAACTAGGCTTTTTCATTTACTTCTTTTAACGCTAAGTCAGTCCGTTTTGGTTTAAGAAAGTCTTATTATGGAGACTGTGGACCAGTCCATGCCTACCACAAGCGGGCTGGCTGCCATCTCATCTATACTGATACACTCTGTTAGAGACACTAAAGAAAAGTTAAATGGTTCATTATTTGTAAATCAGTATTGCAAATGGATTTAAAATTTTTAAAAGTCATTCTGGTGCAAAAACTCAATAGAGTTAAATTCTAGACAAATCTAAAGTTGAGAAGGTTTAATGCCTAAAAATAAAAATGAAAGTATAAAAAAATTAGAATAATGCCTAAGAACAAGATATTACTATTTTGCAAGCTCTTTGTCAAACACTGCGTAAGTATGGTTTTGAAGCACACTTTTCCCACAAATAAATGCAATGCAAATACTAGGTCCCATAAGGCCTAGTTTATAGCCCTTACCCTAAAAAGTAGTCCTAAGGATTAGCATTGTTAAGTATGTACTGTAATGTAGAGCCTGTTGCATATTCATTCACAGTGGGTATAATTCTCTTCTTAGAGACATTACCAAACCCAGCAACAGCCCTTGTATGTAAATGGAGAGTTCCACCAGCTTGCATTTAAAGGCATCTATAATAAAAAATAATTAACATGTAGGATATATTTACATATTTTTAAAGTGCAGAGTGTATGATAAGGCATCATATATCACACATTATTTCAAAACATAAAACATCTTAGCAAAATAAAAAAATAAAAATATTCCTTTAAAATTTAGCTTGCATGCTCCTAAACAAACCCCTCGTAAATACATACATCTTTTTAAAAGTGCGCCATTGGTAACTCTGGCTAACTAGGCATACAAAGAATTTCTAAATGCCCATTAGACAAAATTAATGCTGCTTCTCCCTGGACTACAATAGGCTTTTCCCATTTTGTCAAGATCTAAAAGCTCTTTATTTTAAATTTCCAGGCAAAGAGTAGTAATCCTTTAGTAGCTCATAATACTATTTTGAGCTGTGTTACGACACTCAAATACAATATACATGCATTTTCTTGAGTGAAATCTAACATAATGTCCCAAGGCCCAAGAATCCTGTAAAGGCAAAAAGAAGTCTCTCCTTAAAGAATGTAATCAGAAACACCACCACAGATAATCCAATCAATTGCTGGAGCTAAGAGTTGGGACATGGATTTCATCCCTGACTATGCAACTTGCTGTGATCTTGAGAATAATCAAGTCGTGACATGTTTCAATTTTCAGATCATCACGTTTAAGATACTAATACATTTCTAGTAAGTATTTTGAAAATGTCATAAAAAATACAATGATTAAATTTAGCTTTATGAAATCTAATTTAAATATCCATTTAAACATAAGGCAACTTTTTTTTACTGTGAGGGTGGTGGAACACTGGAACAGGTTGCTCAGAGAGATTGTGGAATCTCCGTCTTTGGAGACACTCAAAACACAGCTGGAGATGGTCATGAGCAAATGTGCTCTAGACAACTCTGCTTTAAGATGCAGGTTTGGACTAGATGATCGACAGAGGTATTCTCCAGCCACCACTATTCTGTGCTTTTCTAATAATTTTATGTATTTTTTTAAACAATTTTGGTGTATTATGGAGTTTTTGCTTGTAAGCCCTGAAAAACAGACTTGGAGGCACCTTCTGGCTTCAGGCTCTCCATCCTCGCAAGTATTGACATTGTGTAATCCTTCTCATAAATGGATCGGGCTCCATATTGTCTCTCATTAGTAAGGAATTACTCTTTTAGGTTTTTGAAATGTTGTGTGTCCTTGCATAGTTTCAGAGTTATTGTTATAACCATGCAGTGATATTCCTTTTCATTGTGCAACCCTCGTGAGGGTGTTTTGTGAGTGGCAAATATAGAGATACAAGCTGAGTCCATGATTAAAAATCACAAAAGACCGTATTGCTTAACATATAAAAGTATACATCTAGATGTTAAACCCCTACATGTTTGTGTATTAGTAGATATTGCTAGTTCAGTGCAATTTTTATAGAGCAAGGTTTCAGGGAAAAAATCCATTAGCTTACTAATGTGCTGTAATACACTGTGATCACTCTGAATATTACATATACTCTATGTGTAAACCATACTGAAATTGTCAAACGTCTTCCCTTAAGAGAATCTTTCGGTTAGCTAAATCTAACAATGTTTTCTATCATCTTGCTATTTATGGATTCTTTATAATGATTCTAAAACATCTTGTCCAGCTAGTACTAATAAAACTTATCCTGCCTTCCTTTAATTGGCACTGTGCAAGTTTCAAATCCCACGTTGCATTACAACTTATAACATTCTTAGGTGTTTACAGAGTGTTATTTTTTGCTTAACAGAAGAAACCACTTGAGCTATCCACTTCACACTTCTATTTCTACCCACATAAAAATAAGACCATAAACCAAAGTCTCCAATACTGGACTCTTTACCTGATGTTCAGGATGTGGCAGGAATATAAGAAAATAACGTATGCCATTTGCTCCTTGCTCCTGCTTGAAGTATATTGTGATTTCCTAAATCTGTTCAAAATTCAACTGTTGAGACATCAATTTTGAAAGCTCTGTATACACAAGAGTTCCCATATGAAATTTATTTCTACATGATCTACGCTTTCCCATTTTTTTCTTGCCTTAGTCGGAAAGTTAGCAAATCTTTCAAAAAGAATGTTTTGGCACCTTTCTATTACCTATGACAACATGTCAGGTGGAAAAATGGCATTTGCAAACAAGAGGGAGCAGAACATGGAAAGCAGTTATTTTTGGTGTCATTGGGAGGGACTGGCAAAAGAATCAATGCGTTCAGACAAAGACAAAACTGTCTTAATTTTCAACATAAGACACAACAATGATTAGCTTCAATCCTTGTTCCCAGACATGGTTCTAGTTTCATAAAACAAGACGGCGAATGCTGCAACTGCAGAGCAAGAGGAACCAGAAAAAGGAGGGGTGAACAGGTGTGGAAGGCACCTAAATTCACAGAGGTTAAAAGAATACTTCCACTCATTTGCATGTTTGTCGAATGAGGCCCTACATAATCCTTTATGCTCCAGAACAAGCCTGTGTCCTGGTAAAGCATCTTCTACAGTGGCTGTTATGTGGCTGTGATAATAATCCATGGAAAACATACCTTTGCTGACTCACACCAGAAACCAATTCTGAGCCACTTCTATCTGATGTAAAGTCTTACTCACTACCAGGTTTTCTTCAGTGACTGCTGCTACGGAACACTGCTTCTGCTGGTGTCGTGGTTCCAGCCCAGCCAGCAACTAGGACCAGGCAAGCCGCTCGCTTGCCCCCCACCCCAGTTGGGACTGGGGGGAGAATTGGAATGGTAAAAGTGAGAAAAAAACTTGGGCGTTGAGACAAAGGCAGTTTAATAAGTAAAGCAAAAGCTGCACACAAAAGCAAAGCAAAACAAGGAATTCATTCACTACTTGCCATCAGCAGGCAGGTGTTCAGCCATCTCCAGGAAAGCGAGGCTCCATCACATGTCGTGGTTACTTGGGAAGACACACGCCATAACTCCGTCTTCTTCCCCCAACTCTATACACTGGGCATGACGTCCCATGGTATGGAATAGCCCTTTGGTCACTTGGGGTCAGCTGTCCCAGCTGTGTCCTCTCCCAACTTCTGCGCTCCCAGCCTAATTGCTGCCAGGGTGGTATGAGGAATGGAAAACGCCTTGACTGCTTAGCAACAACCAAAACCACCAGTGGGCTATCAACAGTATTTCCCATCCCAAATCCAAAACACAGCACCATACCAGGTGCTAGTAAGAAAGTTAACTCTATCCCAACTGAAACCATGACAACCGGTTTAGGGAAACATTGTTTTGACAGTGAAGTCTCCTCTAGCGTGGAAATTTCTGTACTCGTCTTTTTTTCTTACCAATGGTGTACAGGATCTCTGTTTCCTTCTCCTGCGACACACCATTCCGTGCTTTAATTTTTACAGCAGTTTTTTTCTCCATCTCTCTTTTCCACGTGATGTCAGTCTGTTAAAATGACTGCAATGAACTGATCCTCATACTTGCATGGAGATCTCATAAAATCAATAGACCACATGAATCAGCTCACACAATCAGGGCACACACTATACTTAATGTGAAATATTTCCTATTGAAAGTAACTGACAGGTAAATATGTGCTAAGCAATGGGACGTCCTTATTTTCTAAGTCTAGATGGATAGTGACAAGTATATACAACTGCATCACACGGATTCCCATGTGAAGTATTACCATATTAATGTCTTCTTCCATATATCTTATCTGGCATCAATTTTTTCATGTATCCTTGGTCAAAGTTCCATTTTTCCCCTTCCCAAAATAAGGCAAAATTATGTTTGCCATACTTAATAGAACAGAAGAGAACAGAACGACGAAGTTGTAAGAAGTAAAGACAGTTTTCAGAACAGCTGCCATTAAAATATACTTTCAACCCCAGAAAAGTTTTATTCTGTGGCATATGTTGTATACCAACAAATAAACATTACTTTGTTTTCTATATGTTATTGTTTGTTTCATGACACTGTGTTATTTCAGATTCTATTTCAAAGGCTTCCTCTTGATGATAAGTAATTGTACATTATAAGATCCAAAGAAGGGTTTGGAGGAAGACATTAATTTAGCATCAGAATCAAACAATCACAACTACTTGTTTGCTTTCAAAGACAGCACAGCACAGGGCGAAGTCCATTGGGCTTTTCCCAAGTCTACTTCTTCTTATCACAAAATAATATAAATCAATTACTCAAAAAAAAGGCACCTTCCTATTCTCCTTTCACGTTCACCTGTTCTCTAATTTTTAGACGCTGTATGTATGCTAAGGACACCCTCATCTTGTTTTGCAACTCCTATTTGTCTTCATATCTTGGGTAATTTTTCTGCCAAGCTTCCTGTGGTATTTTAGCGCTCTCTCAGACCTAACAGGCGAGTATATAGCCCTCACAGTACCAAGCCCGAGGAAATCCATCATCCTGCCTATCACCCAGTCAGACCAGCGGCATCCTAAGTGACTCTCCTCTTCCTGCGGTAGCTCCTCACCATTTCCTGTCAACTCTTCCTCTATGAACTCGGTAAAACACTGTCTTTCATTTTCACCCTCACTGACTCTTTCCATGTTCTGGTCATCCTCCTTTCTTTGGTTAGAGATAGCCATCTTGTTACCTTGTTCCCTGCTTTCACTTGCAGCTGCTGATGCTAAAATATTCCCTTTTGCCTCCCATTATTTCACACAGCCAAGGCTTTGCTGAGCTTTCTCCTTGCACTCACCTTTTGTTCCTTGTCCTTCTCTCCTTCCTCTCATTCATGCCTTGTTTTTACCCTTTTCTCATTTAATTTTCATACCTTAGTACAGGAATTCTCTAAATTTCTCCATTTTCCAAATTATTCTCACCCATCCTTCAGCTTCCTCTTCAAGAGACAACGCGGTCCTTTACAGTGACTTTTCATAGAGCTTGCTGCCAAAATGCACTATTCGGCTCTACGCTCCTTGGGGGAACTGTATCATTGACTGTACAGTATCTACAGTATTTGCATAGCACTGGACAGACTGACTAAACAATCAATAACAAATCAATGGCACAGCTATGACAACAGTAGTTTAGCCTTCTGAAATATAATAGTTTCGGTTTTTAAGCTCATTCAGTCTGAGAGATAATTCCTGTAATTAAAGTAGTGGAAACCAGAGCATCCTCCAAACCAAAAGAAGTGTTCAAATGTGACGTATCGCACTTGGAATGCCTCCCTTGCTTGCATTGCTCTCTTGGGATGGGAAATAGGAGAAGGCGGCGAAACAATAAGAGTAATGAATAATCACATATTTAGCAAAAACATTCAGTTTAGAGTTGGTAATTTGTACAAAAATCTGGATATTGCAGCAATTTCATTTCAGAGTACAGATATTTCCATTTAAAGGCAATTAAAATTGGAAAATATGTATTTCCAGAAAATCTGTTATCAGAAACTTTAAAAAAAAATGGTAATAAGTTTAAATATTTCCATTTTTTTTCCAAAGACTCGGAGGTATACCACATGACTTGACTAGTTACAATAGAGACCTGCTGGGCAAATGAAGGTCACTTGGATTTTTTGAAAACTTAAAACCTTGTTTTCTGCTAAATGACATGGAAATACACTGAAACCACAATCAACTTTTCCTGGGTTTAACAATCACAAAACTCCTCTTTTTGCTCCTCACTATTGACGCACACACCATGGCATCCCAAGGGACTGTGTACTCTAAAACAAGGAATGAGTAATCAGGAAAAAGATGTTTCCCCTCTTCAAAGTACTCACTAAAGTATTCATCCCTTCAAAACTTACAAACTCATATTTGTTTGGATTTTAAATCTTATGGCAACAATATTGACGGTGTTAATGTGATCTAAACATTGTACAATGTAAACGAAATTTTCTAAAATAT
Organism: Chroicocephalus ridibundus; assembly: GCF_963924245.1. Taxonomy (NCBI): domain Eukaryota; kingdom Metazoa; phylum Chordata; class Aves; order Charadriiformes; family Laridae; genus Chroicocephalus; species Chroicocephalus ridibundus. The sequence continues at coordinate 89,771,933 of NC_086287.1, forward strand.
AAACCAGGTCATGGAGATTTCTTCCAATATGGTGCAGAGCGGGTTGTTGTAATTTAAGCTATCTGAGAGCAGAGTAACAGCAAAGCCCAGAAAGAACAGTCTGATTATTAGACCTATCTGGAAAGAAAAGACGTATATTCTTCTACAGCTTGGAAAGGGACATTTTTTTAATTTGTTCAAGACACCTCTGGAGAGAGTTGATACTATGAAGAAAGCCAACAGTTTCAGAGAAGGAATATTTTAGAATTCATCTGAAAAATGACTCACTGGATTTGACTGCCATTTTGTTTACTGCGGTGTAAAGCAGCAAAGTAATAGGTGCAATAAAGCAGACTTTGAAGAGAATTGTATTAAAATGTCTACTTATCGATGGAATATTGTGCTCAATGAGCACTCTGAAGAGCTGATTCACTACTGTAAACAATAAAAGTCACTTTACAATAAGACAAAGTAATTGATTTATCAAGAAGAAACCATGGGGTGTGATTATTAAGTAACGCATTTCTTAGGAATTAAGACATTTTTCTGAACTAATTACTAAAATCGCTAAAGGCATGGGTAGTTTTCAGTATTTCTTAATCCTCTCAACATTTTACTCTTCAAATATCAAATCCCAACAATCCAAATATGGCTGGCAAATTGGAAAGCAGACAACAACCCTCCCGTTACTTCAGTTAAGATGAAAAAAGTTACGTTTTACTTAAGCAGAATAGCTTGTCCTTAGGAATTCAACATTATCACATCACCCAGCAGACCACACAAACCATAAACATCTTTGAGCTCCAAACTACCATAAGATAGTTTTTATTGAACTGCAAGTCAATACTAAACAGGTTAGCTGGCAAGTTCATAATCACCAGAGGTAATATTCACAGTTCAGGAGATGAGGTCAATCAAGAGCTGGATGTGCATGTTTTATTTCCTGCTTTCATGATAAAAGGTGACAACGCTCAAAATACCCAAAATCGATATTTCAAACAGGAATCCTCTCAGTTGGAAGTCTTTGGCTTCACCCCACTTGGACCGCACCGGGATTTTTTGGTCATAAATGACATTTCAGAAATAATTCAGCACTCGATACCAGTGACAGATATTAACCATGCCAAGACTTACTCTATTATCCTCAATAACCGGCCCCAACCTGCCACTCAGTCTGGGCAGTGCCAAGTCCCACCTCAACATGGAGTGCTGCGTTACACAAAGGACTGAACCCAAGAGACAAAAAATGCCAGCACAATGAAGACGAACAGAAGCCACAAGCACAGCAAAGCCAGATGGTGGGGAAATGACTACCACAGGTCAGCTACGAGGTGAGAACATGGGGTCTAAAAGCCAAGGTGCGAAGAGCCGGTCAGAGCAAACGCTAATGGCGCTCCAAGAAAGATAATATTGAGCAGACGATCAACACTTTACCTGGAGAAACAAATCCTTCACAACACGAAGCTGCCGGAACACGATTTGATCCTCAAGCAGCCTCCACAGGAGCCCTTCGCTTCGCGGTGGCTGTGGATTCGCGCTAAGGGCCTTTCACTGCACACCGGCTGCTGTCTCCTCAGGACTCCATCATGCCTGATGGAAAGTGGGGCTTCCTCTCGTGATGAGCTAGCTCGTCTCCACTCATGGCCAAATTGGTGTGAGAAAACCTCCTCAAGCTGGGAATCCCCGAGCAGGAGGTGTTGGGCGGTAATGGTGGATAAAGGCAGGCAGGAGGCTGAGGTGCTGCCTGGCTTGCTTGGCGCCATCTTCGCACAGGCCCCCTCCCTCAGGTAAGCCGCCACGCTGGGCCGCCAGCGGCCATGGGGCAGCTCTTTTCCTCAGAGAAACGGCCCAGAAGGCTCCACCGTGGCAATGGCTGATAGCTTTGTGCTGCCCCATGTCCCACAGTTGCTTCGAAACACCAGCCACCCAGTGCCTCCACGTGAAGACCAGGTGGTGGGACGTCGGTGGCTTCCATTTCCTGGAGAGGGCTGGCTAATTTGTAAAATGGCTGCAAGGGAGCAGGAAAGGCCTCTCCTTGCCTGGCAGAGGGTGGGCGAGCGGTGGCCCTGACGCCCGCCCGCCCTCCCCAGGGCAGCCCCTCCTCGGGGGGCTAGCGGGAGAGACCCGGCCACCTCCATTTCCTCGGCGATGGCCATGGGGCGGGTGGGGCGGCCATGCGGCGCCGAGGGGGCGGGAAGGTGGCCGGCAGGGCCGCCCGAGGCCGGCGGCAGGGAGCCGGCCCCGCACCCGCCTCTCCCCGCGGTGACCTTGGGCGGGCGGCGCGGCCCTCCCCGCCGCGCGGCCGCTCCTTTCCCCCCACCCCCCTTTTATTTTATTATTTTTAATTTTTTTTATTTATTTAATTAATTAATTTGGCCGCGGAAAGAGTTTGAAGCGCTCCCGGCACGGAGCGGGGGGGCGGTGAGGAGGAGGAAGAGGAGGCCGCCCTCCGAGCGGCCCCGGGACTTTCCCTGCCGGAGGGCGCGGGGGGACCCGTCCCGGTCCCGGTGTGTCCGTTCCCCCCTCCCCGGGGCGGGGAGGGTGGCGGCGGGCGGGCGGGGTGGGGAGCTGGGGAGGGGGGGGCGCCGGCCCCGCCGCCGCGGGGGAGACGCGGCTCCCGGAGCTGCTGCTGGTTACGCCAGCCCCGCCGCCTGCCTCTCTGCCTCTCCTCGCCTCTGATTCTGCGCACAGCCAGCCCCAAAGCCTGTCATTCTGCAAAACACAGTTTACTCAACAGAGAGAGCGAGTGGGGGAGCGGGAGAGAGAGGTGGAGAGAGGGAGACGGCGCGGAGGAGCCCAGTCCCGCAACCCAGCATGGCTTCAGGGGACCTTTACGAGGTAGCGGGGGGCCGCGGGGCCGGGGGGGAGCGGGGGGGGGGGGGGGGGGAGGGGTGCCGCCGGCCGGGGCGCCGCGGAGGGCAGCGGTGGTTGGGGCTGGGGAGCCGCTCCGCCGAGCCCTCGTAGTTGCCGAAGAGCGGAGGAAATCGCCGAGGGAAGGGCTGGGGTGGGGGGAAAAGGGCCGGCGTGTGTGCCGGGGGGGGGAGGGAGGGAGGGATGGAGCGGCTCCCTCCCTTCCCTCTGCCTCTCTCTTTCTCTTTCTCTCTCTACTTTCCATCGGGCTTGATCTTAGCAGGCCTTGCAAGAGAGAAGGAGGAAGGAGTGAAGGAGAGCGAGAGTTAGCGGTAGGATGGGGAGGCGATCGCAGTGCGATGAGCCCGGAGAGTGGAGAAAGTCCAGGTAAAGTCATAGGCGCTCTGGACGTGCTGAATGTGCAGATTAGTGCGAAAAAATGCGCCTTAGCGCTGCCGGCAGGCGCAGGGATGGAGGCGGCTCTGCGCCCGCTGTGCAAAGTGCAGGAGCCGGCGCCAGGTTGCTTCACCTCGCTGCCGGGGTGCTGCGGGGGCGGCGGCCGGGCCGGGCCGGGCCGGGGCAGGGGGCCCGCGCTGCGCCCCGACACCGCGCCCGGCTCCAAAGTTTGGCGGGGGCCCCGCTGCGGCGGGGCCGGGCGGGCCGGGGTGCCAGGCGGGCCCCCCCCTTTCCTCTCTCCAGCCCGGCATGCGGCGGGGAGGGGTGTGTGTGTCGTCCCCCCCCCCCGCCCTCTCCCCGGCCGCGATGCATCGGGCGACGGCCGCCCGGTTTTCCAGGTCGGGGGGAGGGAGAGAGAAAAGGGAGCTGGCAGGCAGTCGGCGAGACCCAGCCAAATTTTGACCTCAGGCACCCAGTTCTAATGCCCAAACTGAGAACAAGTCTAGCCACTCTTCCCCTGCCAGGGAAGAAGGGAGAAAGGCAGAAATTAAAAATAAGAAAGGCTGGACCCGGGTGTTCTAAATATCCAGCTCCAGTTAGTGGAACCAGGGTGGAAGTCTACTGTAACAAAACCAAACAAGACTGGATGTCCTACACTTCTTGGTGTGGAGCACCTCCTCAGGCTCCACATTTCCTGGTGAAACGGCCATTTGTGTTGTGGTTGTCTGGAGCACACAGTTTAAGGGCTAGGACAGAAACGATTGCCTTCCAGTTGGAACTGTGTGCCGATGATTAGGTACTGCTCAACCATCAGGGTGTGCTTGGGTGTGGAATTGCTGCTGCGATTCGTTGGCCATGGCTGGACTTACTCTCTGTTTGATGATCTTGAGGACTTACTCTCCGTTTGATGATCTTGACGAACAGCTGTAGGGTCTTAAGTGCAAGAAGTGGAGGATCTGTCAGGTTTCATGTAGACAGTTTTTACTTTGTCATGGTCTTTCAAATTCTTTAACAAAGGTCATAGTTAACGGGTGACATTGATCTGTTAGGACTTGACTGCTGAGTGGGACACAGACCTCCTTTCAAGTGAACACCACTTACTCCGTGGTGTTAACTTAGCAGAAGTACATGATGATTTGAATACTATCATTAACCTTTTCCCCACCATTTTGCGCTGTCATATTACTTTGCAATTTTAAGGATATTGCATGTCAACTGTATTGCTGTTGTGACTCCAACATAGCCAGTGGGAGTTCTGTGAAGAATAATTTTGACCCAAAAAAGCCAGTGATACGATTTTGTGTTATTAACTTGTGGGATGCGTAGAGGATGTTTGCCTGGTCTTGTCTAAGTTATCTTCAGATGTTTGGATTAGTTTTGGAAAGAAATAAAACTAGTACCTCTTAGGCTAAGGGTGGCCATGCTGGTTTAGCTCCTACTCATCATTAAAAAAATTCTGCTTTTTTGTGATCTCTGTGTTATTATGAGATGACGATGTTTGGCAGTTGGATGTGGGCTGTGCATTGAGTACTACTGTGTGGCACATGAGTGATGCTGCTCAAGTAGTAACCTGGCATGGAGGTGTTCTGTGAGAGAACAGAGTTATAACCCCGTTTGCAGTCGGTTTTAGGCCCAGCCACTTTGCAGGCGTTTGCATGGATGAATGTGAATTGTTAGTACTGTGGTTCAAAGCCTCTGAATCACTTCCTTTCTTTGTTACTCCATTTGAACTACTTTTGCTTATCATTGTATAATATGGAAAAATTGTATCCACCAGAACAGGTGAGTGGAAGTACGCCTATTCATTCCTTGTTGTGCGAGGTGTTTGGAATATGACCTTCTCAGCTGGTCATGGTGTAAAATCTTCATCTATGTGTCGGACGTATGGGGAAAAAGTATGTACAGGGTTTTGATTATCAATCCATCTATGTCTTGCATCTCCACTGTGAAGTTCTCCATGATGGAGGTCAAAAGAAATGTCTAGAACACTGAAGAGTTTGTATGTCTAGTAGGTAGCAAGTGTGTGGATGGTAGTAGCTTCATTTAAGAAACAACTCAGGGTTGCCTCCTTGCTCCTTACCATCCCAGAAAACCAACCACATCAAAGGGACTCATTAGAAAGAAGCTCTCACAGCTGTGATGTCCCACACCAGTTAGCACGTGAGATGAAGTCCTTTGTGCCTTAAGAGCTGACACCTCTGTTCTTGCATGGATAGAGCATTCTTTTTTGTCCTCCTGAACAAGTAAAGCATTATGTGGAAGGCAGGATGACCATTAAACAGTTTCAGGATTTTACCTTGAAATACATTGGGACTATTGGTGTAAATAAATAATCTGGGGCTCATGGTGACATTCCAAAGGTACGCTACGCTCCTGATTCCTCTTTGACTCCATTAGTAATATCTGAGTCCTTCAAGGATTCTTACTGAACTTTAGAAAACAGGACAATAATGACCTCTGCAATTGGAAGTATTTAATACTGGCTGCAAAATTATTTTTGTTAAAGCCAATCATGATCTAGAAGCCATGATAAAGCACATTAAAAAATACAGTGTGTATTACCTATACTAACTTCTCGTATTTTGGTGGTACTCAAGAAACGTCAGCATAGAATTTTAAGTTTTGGAAATAGATGTGTATATTTATTCTGTCAGTTCATTAACTTTCTACTGTTGTGTTATTTTAAAAGGCTTTTCAACCTTTTAAACGTAAAGATAAATTCAATTAATATCTTTATATTGAAGCAAAATAAGATCACAGACAAAATAACCTCAGTTTTGGCTAACTACGTGCCTTTTTCTAGTTAGGAATGGCTTCTAGTCACCTGACATACCTCCTATTATATTTCTTTTAGGACTGTGAAACTGGTACCAGTTTATTCTAGAAGCAAAAGAACATCCATTGTGAATTCCGTCTTTACTGGTAGTCAGTTCTACATTTGTGTATTAGAACCAAGACACTTTACATCAAAAGAGAGTTATTTCCATTATATGATAGAAGTTAGTGTTGAAGTTTTATTTTTGAATAAGTATTTTTTTCCTTTAACAGTAAGGAATGTTGTATATATTTTAGGGTAATTCTCAATAAAATACTAGTTTGGCTTTGTTTGACTTCCATGTGCTTACGACTTCAAGCTTTTCTGACTGGGTGAAAGAGTGATGGGATATTGCTTTTTTTTTTTTTCCCCTCATAAGATGTAACCTGTTAAAGATTAAAGAACTATGGTGCATATTCCTTAGAAATAACAAACTGAAAATTACGGACAAACAAAAGGGTATTCACAGTGGCCTTCAGCCAGGCAGCCCTATTGTGCTTCGTGATTCAAAGACGCTGTTGGATGCGTTGATAGGAAATCCTCATTAATTTTGGTAACAAACAGAAAGGGTAATGTATTTACTCTTAAATACCAAGTTTGTTGATTGACATTAAAGTTGTTGTCAGTAATTTGAAGTAATATTTTGTATTTTCCATGTACAATTTAGCTCTCACATTTATGAACCCAAATATTTCTCTTACAAAGACTCTGGTATTAGAAGTATATGATGTGGCTTTAGAGGGGAAAAAAATTCAATATGAATGGTGCACCTAACTTTATTTTTCCTAGCACAGAGCATCCTGTTTACTGCAATAAAATTCCTCTTTACTGATGATATATGAATCGGTTATCAGTATCATAGAGATGCTCATGAAGCTGACTTTGATGCTTTTTCTTTAATATTTTGGGGGATTATATACAATGAACACAATTAGACATTCAGGGACGATGCTGTTGAAATCTAGTCTTATTTTAACATTGTGTCAGATTATATTACACCACCTTAGGTAACTGATCTAAAGATTATAGCTAAATCTCTGAAGGGGACTGTCACATGCATATATTTCTGGATCACAGTCCTTGAAACTCAGCAGTTTTTGCATTAAAGTGTTGCTCTTTGTGGAAAAGTGATATTGTAAAAAATGGCGTCTTCTCACTGACGTGCTACAATGCCCATGGATGGGAAGCTTGTCCACCATAGTGACAGGTTTCGATTAAATCTTCTTCTGTTTATGCAGCTGCGTAAGAATGAGCTGCAGTTTATTTTAGCTCACATGATCCACCAGAAAGATAATGTGTTTCCAGATGAGTTACAACATCTCCCATTTATACCTGCGCTCAGGTACCAGCAAAGTCAAAACCTGAAGATAATACTGGCACTGAATCTTTACTACACGTGGAGACATGCAAATCGGAGAGAACACTGCTGAACTTTTGGATGCTAGGTTTGGCTTGCAGATGCAGAGTTTAGAAAATAACCTTTGTTTTACAAAGTGAGGCAATGGAAGTTTTTGAGCATTACAGCTTTCCATCTTGCATCTCTTTCAATGGAGTCCCTATTGAGGAGAGACACACACTTAAACCTGCTTATTGATCTGGAAAGCAGAAATCTATTTTTAAGGTATTTCACATGTGTATCCTCTAAGACAGAGGTGACTCGCAAGAAGATGGTGTATTTACATAAACATTATTTCTCAACTTAAATCAACCTCTTTATTGATATAATAGTTCCATGTTGAAGGAACAAGACTGGTTTCACAAGCAAAAAACAGTGACTGCAAGTAGGATCTGGGGAATATAGAACAGAGTTAAGCGCCTGCTCCTCAGAACGGCGAGCTATGGGTGCAGTGCTGACTTCAGTAATGCCGGGCTTGTTCCCACCGGTTAGTCTGTAACACCTTATTTCCTTTTAGTGGAAAAGCTTTCTTAACAACTATTTTGAAGAATCGTCTATTTCTCCATACGTTGTCATTGATCTATTATCAAAATCAGTTTTTAGAAGACGACTATCCTCAAAATAAAGTAACCTGTGACCAATATTACCCTCAGTTGATAGAAATCTAGAAATCTTGCTGCCTGATGAAAGTTTTCAGAACTCTATTCCAAATTGAGTGTGATTTGCAATGCAGACAGTATTCTTCAATCCCAAACTGGGCAATCATCTGGACAAGAGATTAAACTGAGGTATAAAGCCAATAACAAAGAGTTAACCTGAGGTCCTTTCTGCCGGGTCTTGTAGTTCTCTAAATTAAAGATACTGAGTGAGTTTCTAACTGGGTAACTCTGGCAATATTCATTATTTTACTAAGAAATTCCAGCGTCGAGCTGCGTATGGAACATTACAATGCACATAATGACTGTCTTGTTTACCTACAATGTCACTCTGTTACCACGATACCAACTTCCTCGTTACATTGTAAACTACTTGGCATATTTTGGGATACTGAAAACCAATTGATTTCTTATCCATGTTACCGTTTTGTTACAATCTTGATGAAGTCTTTTATCTGGATCGAGTGTAGTTTATCTCCAGGTAGGCGCCATAAGCATTCTCCTTGCTTGAAAAGGCTACAGAAAATATACTCTGTATCGCGCTCTAAAGCCTAAACATGCCGTGAAGATTTTCCCACCACCAAAGCCTCTGAACTGAAGATGCTTCCCTTCATTGTCCAGGTTCAGTGTTCCTACCTATCTGAAGATTAAAATGACCTAAATTTTTGTAGCGCTTTCTGAATGATAAATACAGCGCTTTACTTTGGGTTGGTCTTCCATTCAAAATTAAAATTCAGCAATAAACTCATTGTTTAGGAATTGTTTCTGAAAGTTAATATATTTAGAGAGAGACAGTTCAAATAATGGCAAAATTTAAATGTGGTCTAATATTGAAAGAAATTGGCTAATTATTTTTTTTAAATCAATGGAGTAATTGTGATGGCCAGCTATGCTCTAAATAGCATTTCTTTGTCCATTCATTTGACTTTTAACAGTATTACAGTTTCTTGGCTGTGTACATTTTCATCAGTGCAATCCCCTTTTGTTGTTCCTCCTTGCCCATGTATTTTTCAGACGATTTCTGCAGCATGTTTTATGACACTGGCAAAAAAAAAAAAAAAAGATCAATTAAATTTTAACCGTTCCTTGAGTTTAAACTATTAGAACACTATAACACACCAAACAATTTAAACTGAAATATGTGCAACGTAGGGCAGCTAATAGTGGGATATGTGAAGGCTGTCTTGCTTTACATTCATGCAAATGAGACTATTCTGTTTTGACAAAAGGAAAATCATCCTTTTGGCCTGATGAACAACAGTGTCACACTCTTTGTTTATTATCAAAACTTTAGACTGGTAACATTGCAAGATGAAGGGAAATACACTTCAATCTCTTTTCTTTGATTACACAGAGAAAAATGTAGATTCCAGTACTACTTCAATAGTATCTCACTATCAGTCATAGTATAAAATATTGTAGCAAATCTATTAGGTCTCTCAAAACTTCTACAATAAGTTGATACAATTGACCTGTGTAGGAAAAAATGATTCTTGTTGTGGCTTACCAAAGAAGGGGCAATAGGTGGACTCTTGCAGGATTGTAAACGGTAGCAGCAACATCGGTAGAATACAACAGAACACTAAAGCAAAAACAGTATTGAGAATATCTGTCAAAAGGACACTTTGCTTTGAAAACAGCAGTTGCCCTACTTGGGCTTTGCTAGATTTCTCACAGGCCACCCACAAAACGTGCAGACCATTCCTTCAGAGGGGCAAAACAGGAACAATGAGGATATTTTCATCCATAAGGCACTTCGCTGCATTTATTTAGATTTTGTGGGGTTTATTTGAAATCATCTTATAATAACGTAATCACTTACATGTGCTCAGCACCCAGTGGATTAAGAAGGGATACAAGGGACTACACACCACTAAGTCTGAGCTCCATTGCGTGCAAATCAGTAGCACCTATAAAAAGAAATAGAATCAGCAGATATATGTGGACATGTCTTGGTTTGGAGAAGAGTTAACATGAATTTTTAGAGGAAAGTCACATCTCACAGGACTCTTAGTCAATATGTGGATAAGAATGGCTCTGGCTGATGTAAATGGATTTTCAAAAAACCTTCTGGTAAGATCCCACGGGAGCGGCTACTAATGGAACAAGGCTGTGGTCCAGAAGGGTTGGTCATCTCTTAGGCTACCTGGTTCACAGAGAGGAAGCAATGAAGGGTGGTTATGGTAGAGTGTCCAGACATCAGTACTGGGACCTGTGTCGTTCAACAGAGTTGTCAATTATTTGAAAAGAATTGCATGTACTGCTGATAATTTATAGATTATTATTAGCATTGTCAAGAGAAAGGCTGACAGTGAAGAGCTGGATGAGAGCAGCTGAAATACAGTGTTTATAAATGCAAGCTAATGATCAAAGGAAAGATAATCCTGACTATACATGCATAACAATGAGCCCTGAAGAAGCTGTTACAATTCAGGAGAGATCTTGGAATCATTGTGGAAAGTTTTTGGGTGTGTCTACGTTTGTATTTTGATTTGGATCAGGTGCGTGCTTTTGAAGTGAATCTCCCCATGATCCCCATTTACCACACCACCCTTTGCATCACAGAATTCTCTTGAAGAGCAGTGACCACCCTCCCTTCAGACAAAACTAAACCAAAAAGTGTGTTCCAGCTCCTAATGGGTGTCCGGTCCATGGGACCAGGCTACTGCTTATCAGAGGTAAACCTCAAGCAAAGAGAATTTTGTGTGTTATTAAAAAAAGCAATTGAGAATGAACTGGAAGATGATCACCGTCTTGTCACTGTGCGATACCATTGTGCTTCCACATCTGCAGTCCTGCACCCACTTCAAGAAGACCACAGAAGTAGAAATAATGCAGAGAAGAGCCACCAGGGTGTTGCACGGTACAGAATGGCTGTCAGTGACCAGACACCTTATGACAGTTTTCTGGCTGGCAGAAGAAGTGATGGAGGAAGATATGAATGCTATGGAAAAGGGATGATCAGTTAATCCAGTGATGAATGCTATTTCTCATTTCACAAGAAAAAGCATGCAGCAAATGAAATGGTTAGGCAAATGACCGAAACAGTGGAGGTACTTCTTCACAGTATTTAAATCTTGGAACTCATTGCCATGGGTGTTGTGGAAGTCAGAACTGTAAGTGGTTTCAAATGGTGAAACAGCTTCTTGGAGGATAGATCCCTTTGTACCTTTCAGCACAAAAAAATCTTTAAACTGCTAATGGCCAGAAGCTAGGAGGGTAGCGCAAGGCATCTCGCTCCACAGATGCTGTTTCCTAAGCACCCAGTGCTAATTTCTGTTAGAATATACAACATGTTGAACTACATGGACCTTTAGTCTGACCTCGTATGGCAGTTCTTAGTTTTGTACTTACTACAGTCATTAAACAAACATAGGTATTGACTAAGATGTTGATACGGTCTGCAGAGATCACAAACATACTTGCCTTACAAGTTGTATTTTGGTATTCTAATTACTAATCATTGTCAATTAGTGTCCTTGCAAACTAAAGGACAAATCAGAATAGTGGGTTCGGTTTCCAACACAGAAAAAGTCCATTTCTGTTTTAGAGACCTCATAGTGTAAACTTCCAACAAGATGCAACAGGAGGTAGAAGCAAACAAAAAAGAGAAGAAGGGAGGAGGTGATGAAGTAACATTGAATCAAACATGCATAATAAAAATGAAGTTTTGGCTCATTGCCATAGCGCTGGCTAATAACTGGGGTAAAAGGGACAAAGATAAACTAGTGAACATTTAAGTAAACGCAGGGAATGATGCAAATGATCGAGTCAGTATTATCAGAAAGTTATATTAATGTAATAAAATGTTTCTAATGAATAAAACCAGCTTTCTCCTACTTCAATGAGAAAAGCATTTCAGCATCTAAAAAGGTTTATCCACAACTTTTCTGTATTTACATTTTTGGATGGTCTTGGTAGGCTTCCTTAATGCTGTATAGGGTCGTTAATACACATTTATCGATCTTTAAAGGACTCGCCTGAACATACATGAAAAAGCCACGAACTTTTAACAAACCCATCAAGTTGCTATTGTGTTGGGGTTTTTTCCAGAAATGGTGATTGCTAATATACTGAAATATAAACAGTCGAATTTCTAACTGACTGGCTCAACTTGTCAAATTCTTTCACAGATACAAAATTACCTTTTTTTTGACATCACTTTGAAGTCACTGCGATGAGCAGTGGTATTGTAAACTGTTCTCAGGTGTGAGGCCAACTACAGGGAGAGAGCTTTGCTTGTGTATCCCATTAGTCTTAGTAATAAGACAGATATTACAAAATAAAGTGGGATATTACATAGTTTTTTAAAAGACTACTTTGTAAAAATTGTTTGACTGTGCTAATGGAGTTTCATTTAAATGTTATGCAGTTGAAATTTTCTCTAATAATATTTTTGAAGCCATTAAATCATTTCCTTTTTTGGAGAAGGAACTGTTTTGCAAAACATAAAATCACATTATCACATTAATACGCCTGATGAATTTGTCTTTCAGAAATCTTTGTGCGATAGGTTTCAGGTGTTTTAGCACAGGAAGTCTGACAGGAGAGGTGCTGGGGAATTCCTGCTAAATACAGTTCACACGGAAAGAACGTGCACAGTAATACTTACTGGGCTCATAAATGGATTCTAAGACTTTTAGACTGCAAAGTGTTGTACACAACGTTTTTTTGGTAATTAATTAACATAAGGGAGGAATAGCGGAGTCAGTGCAAATGTGAATGCATGAATTTAGGATGACACAGCATGAGAAGACCTGTGATGAGAAGTGGGTGAACTTCTCAGAGGAAGTAGCAACCTTTTAGGTTCAGCAATGGTACAACATAGCAGTAGAGCTTCAAATTAAACAGCAATGTGACTCAAGTATCAAAATCCATACAGAGAGGAGAATGGAGACTTTCTGGATCCCAAATTAAGTACTAGGAATTCTACGGAACACTACATTTATGTACTAAAATGCCTTCACATGACTGCAGGGGAAATAACCTGGAAGTTCTTGAAGGAATAATACTGGCTGATGAGGGGCAATTAAAGCTTTGTGATCTGACTGCAATTAACTGGAAGCGAGACTGTAATAGAGGCTGGGTGCACAAACTCAAGCTTTTCACAATCCAAAAATGTGAAAAGTTGAAAAGCAACTTCCACTGTTGTGTAATTAAATAATACTGCTGGGTCATAATTTTATTCTGAAAGTTTCTGTGCTGAAATGTCAGAACCAATGTACTGCAACAGTCAGGAAAGGTGACGGTAAAGGTGCCGAGGAATTTGACAATGTTTTTGCAAGTAGTCACTATTATATACTTAATACTACTATATACTGCAGATTAATACATAATAGTATACAGTATTTGTTTAGTCAGCAAAATACACCATAGTATGGAAACAGTGATAAAAGTAACAGGAAACTGAGAGAAGTAATAGGTATCACCTTCAGGTCTTCGGCAGCAGAAGAGGTGAATTATTTTTCAAAAAATTTCCAAGTTTTTACACTTACACCTGGAAATGCAAAATGACTGCTTTTCTGTCTTTATATATAAAACCAAAGTGTGAGACACGCAATTAAATAAAAAATAGACAATTCAGACTCCAAAACTTAGTAACACTGAATGTTTCTGTTACTTACCTTATGTCCTGATAATGTCTTATGTACAAGAGAAGCCCTAATCCTCTGTGCACTGATAATACACAAAAGATGCAACAGAAACCCTGGAGAAAGTTGTGTTTGATAATGTATTTTTACATATACCGGGGAAATAGCGGCTCTTTTACTTTACACCCACAGGAACACTCATGTTTCTTAGTAAAATAAAAAGGGTGAGGCCCTGGTGAGGCCAGCTTTTATAGCCTTCTCACTCCCGCATTTTATTTGCCTCTTGGTGTCAAGAATGGCAGTCCTCAATTAACGGGGAATCGTTGGCGTCTCGGAGCAAAGTTGTTTGGCATCGCAGGGCTGAGCAATGCCTTCAGAGCTCAGGTGATTTGGATCAGCTCCTTCCTCTGACTTCCCTTGCGTTTAGAACCTGCTGTTTTGTCCATAATACTGATGTGTTAGTACCTTTAAGAAGCTGAAGTGTAAATACACCATGAGACGACGCGGCGGGACCTGACGGCAGCAAAGGGGTATCAGAGTGCTCTGCCCGTCCCATCTCCTCAGTCACAAAGACCGTTTGGAGGCCACTGGAAGGAGACTCATCCACCCGTGCATGGCCATGCACTTGCATCAGATGACAGATTACAGCAGGAGTGCCACGGTGGCCTTGTTACCTCTCGCTGCTGACTAAGACCTATGCAAACAGTACGTTGTATGGCATTTATCAAGTGGATCAAGATAACAAAAATTCCAAGTTCCAAAGAAGACATCCTTTTTTTTTTTTTATTATACACATCATGAGCTTTGGATTATTATTCTCATCTATCTTTCATTACACTGATTGATAGAATGCATTTTCATCAAAGAACAGCATGGCTCAACATGTGGACTGCCTGTTGGAGTTCATAATCTTGTATGAACTGTTGTTCTTGCTGCCTCAGAAAGCTTCAAGGAATTGCTAGAAGAATTGATGGAAGACTGCTGTTTCTCCCGATTGAATAAAATGTCCCCTACCCTTGTCATGAGCCCCACAAAGGACGCCGGATCTTTTTCCTGCATTGTTTGACCATCCTACGCGTTGGCTTTCTGACATGACATTACTTATAGTATTTGTAGTGAGTGCCAGTGATACCACATTTCTCCCTCTTAGAAGTGGTATCAAATATTGCAGCATGTGCATGGTTACCACTTATTGACAAGCTACTGTGGGCTGTGATTTGAATTGTTCTGCAACTGTGCTGCTGTTATTTTTTGTGCTTCATCCACTCATATTAAATACCGCTGACAACCTGCTGCGTTTAGAAGACAAAGGCAGGTCTCCTTTCAACATGAACTGGACCTTCTGTGTGTACCATGAATGATGGAGTTTTCCTCCCCTGCTGTTACCTGCTGCTCTTGTAGTTCATTTAGTACACAGAGAAAATAGTCTTGCTTAGTGATCAATTAAGATATCTAAACTACTCTTTTATTTTGGATATGCAATCTGCATTGCTCTTACATCTTAGAGTATAGACCTCTTGATTTTCTACAGTCCATTTCAAGATGTGTCCAAAGTGCAGTTCACAAAGCAAGGACAACATCCTTTAATGCTATTTTATCCCCAAGCCACAAGGCAGAACTCCTTAGGTAACTGCAACAATTTCTGCCTTAACGTAACACTTCTGTAAAATTCCTAGATTCCCTTATTAATTCTAGGGTTTTGTGCAGCTCAGAACAGCTCTAACACAATTTTCCCTAAACATCTTTCTTACTTCATGTCCGGCTGCTGTTGCTCCCTTCAGCACCAAAAGGCAGCCATTCCAAGATCACAAGCAGCCCCGGTAATCTAAAGTTGCGGTCTAATGGCAGTTGATCTTTCAAAGCGCGGGGTTACGCACTGAGGATGTTGTTTAGTACTGAGAATCACAAAGGTATGTTTTGGATGTGTATTTAAATGCATACACTTTTACAGGCATTGAGGGGATATCTGGGGATTGCCTACAGATATTTAGTATTTGATATATCACTTATTCAAGATTTGGAAAGTACTTGAGTAGTAAGCCTCAGGGTTAGCAGAGGAACTGCCTGATAAGCCTTAGATCTCACAGAAGAACTGATAGCAAGACCTACCTTTTCATTCCCCCGCTGATTATACAGCAGTGTAACAGGGCTTTGCAGTGACAGACAGAGTGGAACTGAGGGAGACAGAAGATGAACCAAGGCTGGTTTCCAGTCAGGGTATCATTTTTTTTCTCTTTTGGAGTGACTAGTCTTCAGCTTCATTTCTGAGAAGGTTACTTGAACCTCTGACTCAAACAGAGACATCTCTGAATGGGGTAAACTGGTAGCTGCAGCACTTCTGGGACAGGAACTGCAGCCTGCAAGGAGCACGTTCCCCTTTGCGAACATGGTGGCAGCTGCTTTCGATCTGTGGCTTCTCGCTGCTATTGTGTGAGGGAATCACACTCTCTGAGTTTCAAGAGCCACAACAGAGAGGAAGTAAAGCTGTGGCTCATTTGGGACTGGGTGTTATTTTAATGAGCTTAATGAGTCCTATATAGGACTGAGAGTTTCTTCGGAGTTCTCGGTCCTGCAAAGCAAACACTCTCAGTCTGACCTTTGAGCCTTGAACATGATGGAGCTCTAAAAAACTGCACCAGTTCTATACTGCACCAATTTCAGCAACATGCGCAGCCCTGATGTAAGTAGCTCACCCGCTGTGAGCTGTTTGCAGCGTCAAGTTGATCAGACTTCTCTGAACAGAACCCAAATGACATTGTACTGCAAATGGCTTCCACTGCCCCGGGTCACCATGTTCACAGACCTTCACAGAAGTCCAGGAGGTTCATGCTCACGTGGAAACAAACTGATCTACTTTGTGAAATACGTACCCACAGAAGATAAGGAGCTGGCATTTTCATTAACCAAACTCATCACATGGTTAAAGCTGAAACGTTCATGAATGTTAATATTGTTCTGGTAAAACATGACCGGTAAGGATTCATTTCGTATGCAGTGTGGACACTGACCTTCAAAGGCCAAAATTCATTGCAGCACCATTTATCTCATTTTTAGCAAAGCAGGATGGAAGGAGATCTACTCTACAGTCAACTCCTCATCACAGTCAGCCATGTCATACAATCACTGTCATCAAAAGAAATGGATTATCGGGATGAGACTGTCTTAAAAGGAGCAGGGTTCTCACCCTCTCCTCCTAAAGTTAAGGTTGCTTCTGGAAAGGGTTTCTGACACCTGTGTCCCACAGTGGTTCGGACTGAAAATGCACTGGAGGAAAGACTCAGTCAGGCAGCAAACTCTCAGGCCTCCTCGACAGAAAAAACATTCACCATAGAAACCTAAAAATGACTCAGGGCGATGAACTGGTATCGTTTTAAAAGAAAAGTACTGTCACACCTATTTTCTGCCTACAGTACGATTTTATTAATGGAAATGTATTGTAAATTATATATTCTTGGACAGTCTACTTTGGAACACTCAAAAAATAAAAAAATTACTTTTATAAAATTATTCCAGTGTGCTTTAATACCAAAAGCTGAGAAATATGGTAGATATACCAAGAAAATTAAAAGCCCTAGGGCTACATGTTTTTATAAAAGTCATTTAAAAAACAGAACTTCAACTAACCAAGTTGACCTTGTTTATTCCAGTGCTGGAGAGATTTGGTTGTGCCTAGCTGTGAGCAGTGCACTGTTTAAATAACATATCAGAATCTACCAGTGGTGTCACGCTTTCTGACTTCTACTAAGACATCACCTATAGCTTTTGACTCAGATGATTAGGGCAATCTCTGATATGCTAGGTTCTTCTGTCACTTACAGGAACATAATTTATGTATATTAAAAAAATTAATGCTATCCTACTATTTGGTAAAGCTATCTTTCCCTTCCTTTTTTATGAAGCCTTTTGAAAAGTTTTTCAGGTATCTAAAATGAAAAGATACCTGAGGGTCTGGCTCTTAAGCGAAAATATTCACAACTTTCCAGAATGCTCGTGGTGCAAAGGGTTGTGTCTCTCTTCCAGCAAAATGAAGGCGTCCTAGAACACAACAGGATTGCTGTACCTTTCCTTATGATAGATCTGTGCTGCTCATTTATGCGTGTGTTCCTCAAGAAGGTAGTAAATGTCCCCTGTGACATATGGATAAGGCAGTCACTTTCTTCACCAGCGGGGACATATAATTTCAGCAATATGTACAGTGATTTCAAAATCATTCCTAATCCCAATCCACTTGTTCTACTCCGAAGGCTCTAAGGCACTTCCTCTGTGCTCAGCCTTTTCTGTGTTTCTCCCATCCTGTCCCTTTGTGCTGCTAGTGGAATTTCCCTGGCTGTTGCTGCCATGTCTTGGGAAGTCATCCGGCAGCCCTGCAATCCCCACTGCCCATCTCTGGCTCTCTGGCACCCACTGCCTCTCTCTGCGGCCTCTCCGCGTAGGAGAGCCTGGAAAGTAAGACAGGCTGTCCACAGCTGAGTCCACCAAACACTTGGCTTCAAAATTAAGTTTAATATGTACAGCTTTCTTGTAGGCTACAAAAGTATTATAAGGACAGGGAAGTGTAGCTTATATACTTTCATCAGTGAATGAAAATCTCGTCGTACTCGGCTGCCCTGGACCAGTGAGCTCATGTCCCACTAATGCAAACTGCTGCCTGAATTTACCCCATGGAGTTCCCTGATCTCTGAAATGCAGAACTGGCTTATTTTAGTAGAAGTTGATTCACTAGTCATGGATTTAGTTTGAGGAAATCATGTAATTTTTGGTTCGCTGTCTGCTCTAAAGTGACAGCAGTTCTTTTACATACCCCAACCGTTTCAACAAACTATTTAATAAGTTTGAGGTTGAGAAGAAAATGCTGTTACTTCTTCATTTCCCACAACACGGCTTATGGTGAATCACTTGAGCCTAGTGAATGGTTTCTCAGGTCAGCCAAACCAACTCCTTTCTTATTTTTGGGCACATGTATGCAAAAGATACTAATCCTTTGGATAAAAAGACTTGAATGTACTTTACTATGGAAAAAAATATAGAAACCAGTAAACTCAAACTATTTAAACTCTTTCTTACATATGGTTAGTGCTTTATATGCCTGCATACACATTCTTAAAGTGTTCTGTTTTAATTTGTTTATTCAGTATTTTTTTTAATTCATAGCACGTGGTTTTAAAAAACCCAAACACCGAAAATGTAATTTTTTTAAAGGTAGATTAATAAATTTTTACAGCACGTGTAACTTTCATATATATACTTCTTTTGCACTTACCTAGTCTTATGACTCTAAATAAATTCAAATAAATATTTAGCACTTGAATTTTTCACAAAGGAATGAGGATATTGCTGTCCTGTTTCAGAAAGGGTACAGATTTGTGCGGATGTAAAGCAGTTTGTAGACAGATGTGGGTAATTATATAGTTGTATGCAATGATCCCGTACAGCACAGGGGAAAACTGTTCTCTTTGTCCATATGACTGAACACATGGGTACAGATTTAAGACAATAAGTAGTGAACTTTTTGCATAGCAGGAATAAAACTGGGGAGCAGAACTGAACGGTGCACATCTTCCTTACATTTAATTTTTCCTTTTTCTTTAGTCAAAATTGTGCTATCTTTAAGAGACGCATTATTTTTCTAAGCAATAAAACAAAGAAAATAAGTGACTTAACATTGATCTGGTGAATGCAGTTATTATAGTCCTGCACTTCATCATAAAAATGTTCTCCCTCAAAATTATACGAAATAACATGAATTTGAACTTTAAACACAAGTGATGAACCCTAACACTTCTGATGGAATTTTAGAATAGGGCTTCTGAAGCAGCTACAAAATTTTAGACAGAGCCACCACATTAGCACCCAAATTTTACAAAACTTAAAGAAATATGGAGACCATCTGTTCAGTTAGCTGCAAATCACTTTGCAGGATTTAAGGTCTGGAAAATTAAATTAGATAACAGAGAGATAAAAGGTACCAGTGGCTGAAAGTTAGAATTGAGATGCACTTTTTAACGTTAAGGTTATAGCATCTTATTTATAGCACTTAGAAAGACTCACTAACGGCAATGGTGTACTTTCTGCGAATCAGTTCAAAATAAGATGCGATGATTTTCTAATAGAAGTTGTTTAACTAAATCGGAATCTGGGACCTGGTGCAGAACTGCTGAATGAAAAACATTCCCGTGGAACCCAAGACAGGCTAGATGGGTATAATTGTCCCTTCTGGCCTTCAAATCTGTGAATCTGCAAGTAATGCCAGGACGGACAAATAATCAAGTCTGCGCCATCACACTGAAAAGGAATGTAGGTTCCTCTTAAATGGAAGTGGCATCGGTACTTCTTTGGTGCCACGGTATACAAAAGTTATTCTAGATCTGTATTCTAGGTTTCTTTCAAGATGTTATCAAGACACTACATCCCCGAACATTTTATAACCTAATCATTTGTCAAAAAAAGAAAACTTTGGTCACATTGAAAAAAAATGTTGTGTTATCATATGGCATTCACTCTGGAAGGTCACTGTTATTTTAGTGGTTTCATATTTTTCATTTTTAGAATATGCTACACAATAAGCACCTAAAATGCTAGAAAGCTCAAGCTCCAACATGCAGAGTCACTTTCACCATTATTATTAGAACATCTGATGAACAGGATATTATTAGCCCTTTACTTTAGACAGTGGTTAAAAACCTATAGTTTTAAGAGAGGCACGGTGACCAACTGTTCCAGCATGAGTTCTAGTGTGTGAATAAAGTGTATATCACTCTCATGTAGCAGAAATTTTCGGTACTTTATACTGTTACAAATAACAAACTATTTCAGACTCTAACCCTTTAGAATTATAAATTTTCTCCCTGTACATATTTAGATTATCACAGGATGCCATTCATTGAACAATGCCTACAGTTACTTACATAATTAGATTCCATATTGCTGACTTAGGAGTCCTGTAACTACACAGGCATTAGACAAGGAAGAACCTAGATCCTAAAAAACAAACTTTGGGGTAGAAGAGAGCTTGAGAAATCTCATCGTTCTCTAAATATCTACCATTAAAAAACTGAAGCCAAATAGATTTTCATGTTGAAGAAAAAATGCAATTATGTTCCTTACACAAAACTGAAGTGGCTTATTGATTAACGTGAACAGGACTCTCCACTGTTAATACATACAGTATTATGAAGGGCTTAAAAAAATAAGAAAGTACATCACCAAACAATTTAAAGTGGAAAGATTTCAGACATTTTGATTATCTTGACTAAAAATGATTTCATATTATGTAGCCATGAGAGGAAGCTACTAAGCACCTCAGAGTGCTCATCTGAGTAAGAAAAATTTCCAACAAAATGTAGGAGGTGTGCAGGTGATTTATACACTTTGTTCTTCCTTACTGTCACCTTCAGAAGACTCTTTCTAGCCATTGAGAGAGAAACTGAAGGATGTTCCTCATTCCTTTTTCCCCAGTGGCTGTCATCTAACTAGCATGTATCCTTACACGTGTTGTAAAATACACAGATTCCCTTTAAAAGTAATTCACAGGTGTGAACTTGCCTTTTAAAATCCACACTGCCTGTTTGTAATCATGTGCATTAATGGAATCAACAAGGCAGAAATTGTAAAGATAATGTAGCATACGGTACTGCATGTGCTGGATGTGCCCTGTACTGCACATTGCATGTTCTGAATACTGCATGTGACATTCAGCAGCCGAGGGCAAGGTCTTTTCCAGAATAACACCAAATTTTTATACTGCAAAACTAACATCTTTGTCTTTGGGGCACACTAAGCAATCGTTAGCACTGATCTGACAGACACTTTATAGTAAATTTTGTGATTAGCATATTCTGACCATTTAATTTTCAGAACAAGTAAAACATTATGGTATGCTACATATTAAAGGAAAGTGTTCACTGTTCCGAGCTCCACCTGTTATCCTGTTACAGAATAATAATGATCATTAGTATCCATTTAGTAGGATAGATTTGCATGGTGCTTTGTAACTACGAAAATAACATTTCAGAGGAGTAATTGGGGAAATACATACTCTCTAGGGAAATTCTCTGATTATTTAAAGACAAACTGTCAGTTTGTTTAAACCCTTCTTCCGTGACCACCTGAAGTTTCTTGTTTCCTTGGAATTAAACTAAAAACTTTAACCATGTGCATATCATCTTCAATTCTTCAAAACATCAAAACATAAAAGACTTTGTTCTTATTATCTAGAAGGCAAGTTCAGTTGCATTCTAGATACCTTATCAAGTTTAGTTAATATCCCTAAAAATATTCCAAAAGGATGAGGTTTATGTTCCTTTGTTAGGCTACGGCTGGCAAGCATAATAAAGGCAATACTTTCCTCAATATTTGTCAGTATTTCTGTTGAAGTAGTAAGAGTGTAACAGTCCTCCATCGTGTGTTTTACTGTTTATTTCTATGTTATTTTTTCTCTGTATGCCTTCATACACAACTGCTTTTTGGAGGAAAAGAAAGGTTGACGTGTGATGAGAAATCCTTATGTAATTCCAGAGCCATCTAATCCAGGTGTATTCTTTTTCCCAGCAAAAGGAAATGTGTATTCATCTTATGAGTTTCCCGAGGAAACTCTTGGTCTTGCCGGGACATTATATTGCATAATCTACCACAAAACTGCTGAGCACAAGTTGCAGCTAGCACAAATACTAGATGCAGATATTCAGCACAAGTTCATCTTGGGGTTTTTTGCTATTTTTGTCTTGCTCACTAGGCTTCGAAACAGATTGCCTTCATCAAAGTTTTCATTTTGTAGACTGCTATACCTAAACCTTATTTCAATGCACCTTTCCCGTTTTCAACGCCAGGTCAGAAATTGCCTTACAGAGAGGGTGTTCTTTTCAGATAAGGCACAAAAAAATGAAGAGAACAGCTGAGGCAGTGAGGGAGACTAGAAACAGAAACTCAGAGTTGCAAGCCCCATCCTGTCCTGCGGAGCATTCTGTTACTATCTCTACACAAACCTCCAGGATAGGTACAAGAACAACAAGTGTCTTTTTATTAGCGTGTTTCCTATTCTCCTTGTGCTAAATGGATGGTACCTTATCCCTCTTATCCCTGTATTTACTTCCTTCATATTGGATAAAGAACAAATATATAGCTGCTGTCATGGAGCATGTTGTATGTTCACACCCCACTTTGCACATTCCTTGTTCTGCTTATACTGTAAATACTGAATGTTCATACAAACACTGAAAATACACTGGATAATTATTTCACAATGCATCTCAGTATTAAAAAATGTCCATTTAATGACTAAGAAAAATCTTTTTAACCTTGTGATCAGCTGACCTTGGTCTTCCAACCCATTCCTCCCTTGTACATCTCAGAGAGTAGGTTGCTCTTGCTGTATGACCTGAAAGTCAACAAACCCTGGTGGTATCAGGTCAAGGAAAGAAGGAAGTTCAGAGCTGCTTGTGGGAAACTCCCAGCTGCCTGGTAAATCTAAACTCAGCTTAACTGAGTCAGTTCATACACCCACTTCCACAGATTGCATAGAACTCAGTTTTCCGAATGGAGCTGCTTTTCCAAGTGGAAAAGAATTAACAAAGAATTAGTAAATGATGAGTAAATGTTTTAGGAAAAATGTACATATCATAGGATCATAGAATAATTCAGGTTGGAAGGGACTTCTGGAGATCATCTGTTCCAGCCCCTTGCTTAAAGCAGCACCAACTTAATTAGGTTACTCAGGGTCTTGTTCAGTCAAGTTCTGAGCATCTCCAAGGATGGATATTCCGCAGCCTCTCTGAACATCTGGTCCAGCATTTGACTACACGTATAGTTTGTGCTAGGGATGACAGCAAGGACATCAGAAGATTATCATGGACTCATTAGAATTAGAAGACTGATTAGGTGCAAGATTCATAAGAGTCTCTAACAACTTATTAGCCATTTGTTAGAATTCCTTTTTGTAATAGCATAAACCATTTGCAGATGGGATCTAAGTATTAAATGTGACCCAGAGGTTTCTTATACTGAAGTGTGAATTTAAGCTTTCATTCCTGAAGTATCTGGAAAACAGTATGGGTGTTGGAGCACCAATGTGTGTTGGTCTCGGCACTAACCCTCAATTAATAACAAGCAGACAGCTGCAGCCTTCCCCAGCTTCCCTTTGTGACTGGCATAGTGCCACGGAGAGAACATACACCAGCCTAATCCCAGTGAGACAAATGTAGGGAATAAATCTCCAAAACCCTACATTTATAAAAATATAGTGCCCCATTCTCCGGAGGCACATGGAACAAAGCCCTTTGCCACATCATTGCTGTAAATGCATCCAGGAGCAGCTGAGGTATTAACACAACCGCCAAGTTAGGAATCTGACTAACAAATACATGGAAAATTTCCTCAGTAATGTATTCACTACTTACATATTCAATACTGCTTCGAGCACACACATTTCTAAATGGTTCCTCAGCTTCATCAGAGTTCCAGTCGCAGCCTGACTCTTGATACATCTGCATGATCTATCAACAGAAAGAGAAGAATAGCTGTCAGCGTGGAGATGTGGCACATGCCTCCACAACAACCCTCGGAGTAATCTGGTGGGCATTTTTAGCAGGATGGCAAGATCTGTTCCTCTCTGCCAGAGAAACCCTGGTGGTGTTCCTGGGGACCTCTCTGAAAGAAGTAATGGATTCCAGTCTACAGCAACCCCTACGGCTGGAAGTACTGCCAACGCTTGGCTGAAGCCCTATCATCAGGAATAATGACGGTCTAAAAGAATTCATCAATTAACACTTCCTTAGCTTGCGTGAATTACCAAGGCTGAAACAGGACTCACTGAGGTCAAGGAATGGTGACCATCTGTTGCCAAAGTCAGGTTTCAAGAGGATCCTAGGGCCTGAGGACAGCAGAAGGGTAACCTGTGATTGTCTCCTCCGCAACATGCCACTCAGATGGCAGCTCCGGGGGGACTCTGCCATTGCCAGGGGAGATTCAGAGTGGGATGGGGCTGGAGCCTGCTGCACAGGTCAGTGGTGGAGTCAGTCTGACCCACTGCCGACGTTTGTGTGAGCACAGATGTGTTAGTGCCTTTCATCCACACTGTAACCAAACCTCCTCCTCACACAGATTCCATCAAATTGCTCCAAAACACACTTACGTTAAATCAATGAATATGCTCTTATGCCTTTGCATCTCCACCTTTAGAGCACTGTTCCCACTTTTAAAACGCAGATTTCTAACTAGCTGCACTCTCAGATGATTTAAAATGCATCAGTCTGATGAACGCTGACAACTTTCGTAACTACCTGTCCTGGTTTCAGGTAAAACAGAACCAATTTTCTGATTTGTAATTTTACATTTTAGCTGGGCCTCTTCTAACTGACTAAAGTCTGAAATTAACAGCACATTGTTCAGACACTGTTCACTCTCAGAGTGGTAAGACCTGATTATACCAAGGAACGGTACGCACAGAGGCTCTTGCTTAGACTTATTGCTATAACAACCAAGGTCAGCTCACTTCACTGTTTGCCCCGTTAGATGGTCGGAAGCGGAGAAGCGTAGAGGGGTCCCACCTGCAGGGAGGGGCAGACGGGACAGGTGACCCAAAACTGACCAACAGGATATTCCAGTCCATCTGCATCACGCTCAGTATAAAAGCTGAGGGATCAAAGGGGCAAGGCTGCTCTGGCTCGCTCTTTCTTCAGTGGCTGATGTCTGAGGAGGACCCTGTCTGTTCACCTGCCTTTGATCCCGATCCGGGCATTCCTGACTAGTTCCGGAATTCAGCTCCTGTCCATCAATGACTCCAGTCTGGGACTTTCCCTGTGTCTGCTGGTGACGCGATCGTCATCCTGGGAGCTGGTTACGGTTTTGTATATATTGTATACTTTTTTTCTTTAATTTTTATTATTCTATTATTATTTACTATTTTCTTATTTATGATTATTTTCATTAAAGTAGTTTAGTTCTTTTTCTAAACTCGTAAATCTCCTTATCTCTTCCTCTCCTCTCTGAGGGGGGGGGCATCTGTCGTTCTGATGGGCCAATCCGGCCAAAACCACGACGCTGCCTTCACTACTGTCCGCAAGATAGTTGGTTCTTTCCAGGCACCAGTAGTGAGCTGGTTTTACACTGGACAGAATTCAGATCTCAAACACAAATTAAATCTGCGGTGAAAACCAATGCAATAATTGACGCCAGAACTTGGCCTACTGACCCTGCTCATCTGAATGCTATTTCTGAAGGGATAACGATGTATCATTCTTCCTTTTTGACAATTACTCTTTCACAGATAATTTTTGAAATTTTATGTGCCTTTTTTCTGTGATGTTGCACTGGTATCCTGGATACTTACTTGTAAAATTCTGTCTTCCTATCATGCCATTATAGCTGCCTAAAGCATGTTTCTTTATTCCTTTTTTCTGCCCTACCTTTCTTTTCGGCTCATTTCTGTATTCAGTCATCACATTAGCTTCATTTGTGTAACCAAGAAAATGAAGAATGATACTGAATTCTGAAAGAAACCTTTGTGTTTCATGACTTTTCTTCTCTTATTATCCCACTACTTTACAAACTGCTACTTCAGCTTTTCACTCAAAGGATTGCCCCTCAGCCTTCTATGTTGTACAAAGTTATCTATTTTTAGCCCTTTCCTTCTAAAACCTATCCCTGCATGGTATTATTCACAAATTTGACTGTTACTATGTTTGCTATACGGATGCTCCAAATCAGTTGCCTCCTATTCTAGTTTGGATAGAAAGCACGAAAGGGATATATGATTTATCCTTCTGACATCTCCTTATCCCTCTCCAGCCATTAATATAACACGGACAGAGTTCTTCATTTTCCTCTCCCTCCTGTCTCAGTCAGGGGGGAGAGATTACCATCCTCCTTCACATTCAGGCCTGTAGGCTGGGAATTCTTTTTGACTTGCTGCTCTGTCAAATATGTATTGATCATTTCAAAAATAGTTGTCTCTCCCTGTACACAGCAGTTAGAAAACAAATCTTGTCACTGGGTATTCTTTACGCCATACTCAAAGATTGCTGTTCCACATCCTGTATCTTGGAGTCGTTACCTAATACATGCGCTAATTGTCCAGTTGTCTAACACAGAGATTTAATTTTTACCAAGCCATCATTTCAATAGAGGGCATGTTCCTTGAAAATATCTGTAAAGCTATTACATTGTCCTCTTTCAAAGATGACTCTAAAATGCACTTCAGAAACTTTGGTAAGAAGACTATGTTGTACAATGGCCACTTGGACTGACCAGCATCACCTTGTAGCCCCCACAAATATGCCGTACCCTCCTCTTGTCTCTCATCTTCTCCCTGGCGCACAAGCTTTATAAGGCCTGCAAGCTGCCCTTGAACGATTCTTCTCAGTTGTCACACCACACAAAGTTGGCAAAGCCTCTCTGAACAGCTGAAGGTCATGCTCACGTTGAAATCCTATGTCCTCAGCACCTATGGAAGCCACCGAGTGCCAAACAGCTCCCCAAAACCCAGGCTTCCACTTCTTCGTGCTCAAGTTTACCACTTTGCTGTAAAAGGGCTAAGAAAATATTTTTCTACCTACCACACAAGAACATGTGGTTTATTTTATGACAGTCGTACCAGTAGCATTTGTAAAGCAGTGAGTCACTGAGTGGTGGTTCAGCAGAGTAGCTCAAATATTTATTTATACTGTATTATAGCTGAACCTTTGTATTTTTTCAATGTGGAATCTTCACTTCTGGCTAAGCTTTGGGATGGATGTAAAAGTGATGAGCTGAAGTCCTGGCCTTGAGTGGAATCTGAAAGAAGCCCATATGGTGGAGAAAAAGACTGAGTGAACAACTGTACGAGAGAACACTAAAGTAAGCAAGGACTGGACGAGGGAACGGAGAACAAACTGCAGATGAACACAAGAGAAAACTGCATAGGCAGAATCAGGTCCTTACTAGCTTGGGCTGAACTCTTCCGATACCCACACACGTTTCCCATACACATACTCTCAGAGGGTATAAAACTGGAGAATCCCATTGCATTTGGCAGAGAAACATTTGAGGAGGGTAGTTCAAGGTATTAGAAAGCCGAGAGCCATACA
This sequence comes from Chroicocephalus ridibundus, assembly GCF_963924245.1. Taxonomy (NCBI): domain Eukaryota; kingdom Metazoa; phylum Chordata; class Aves; order Charadriiformes; family Laridae; genus Chroicocephalus; species Chroicocephalus ridibundus. The sequence continues at coordinate 89,799,673 of NC_086287.1, forward strand.
TGTGTCCAAAACTGCCAGTTCTTTGTAGAGCTTAGCAAAATATTTTGTCTCCTTGAATTCAGATTTCTCATTCATCTTTTAGTCATCTGTGCTTGTCACAGAAATCGACTGTACGAGAACAGTTCTGCTTAAAGCAAACTTCATCCCTCTCAATTCTCTCAGATTAGCAGTGTACCCTAACTGTGTTTTTAAAAATCTCTCTTATGATAGTAAATAGGAACAGCGTTTATTTTTTCCTTTGTTGATCTACAAACCAGGAAAATATCTGTTGTTTCTAAATTTAAAGCATGCACTGTAATGAACACAACAAATTTAGCAGTATAGTAAAAATTACCAGCTGTACTTTAGTACTGAAATAAAAGTAAGCGTATATCATCAAATTCTAATGTGGTAGATAGCATTCTAACAGATTCATTCCAACATAAATTGTGCTACAGTTTGTAGAGGGTGTGTTCAAGACTGACCACTTTTTAACATAAAAGACATCAAGAATTTGATATGCCCTGCTTCTTGCTTTCCTTTCCTTAAGAAGTATAAACTCTGAAATACAATAATGAATTCATTTATTGTACAAAAGAAAACAGGGATTTGATAAATGAAACACATCATGATGCTTTAAAATAAATAGACACCCCTGTGTTCTTTGCATTTCCACATCTGTTGTACGTGTTGATCGATGTTTGTAAGTGAAAGGGATTTAAGCCATTTACAGAGGAAGAGAGCTGAGGAGGTCTCCCCCATGTTGCATAAACAGTTGGTTTGGTGGCACGGGTGCACCCATAGGCTGCAAAGGAATAAGTCCTATTCTTCCTGCATATAAAGAGCAATGTCAAGACTACCTTAACCTACTGCTAGACAGTATCTTCATTTTTTAGGACACTTTTCTTGCACCTCTGAAAACTGTCTTGCTTTCCAAATGAAAACCTAAAATATTTTTTACAAAATGATTGCAGTTAAGAATGACCAACTATTTGCTGTGCAGCTTATCAACAATAAGCCTGGGCAGAAATATGTTCTGTATCACGAACATATCCAATATGAAAGGGATTATATCATGTTATTGCCTAGAATGACAGGGACTGCATGTGTTGACCGAGAATTCCCTTCCTGGTCCCTGCATCATGTGCCAATTTTTCTTTTCCAGTCCTTTCCCAAGAGACAGTATTGATCTACACAAAAATGCCCTTCCTCCAGTGCAAGATTCTTGCGTATATTATTATTATTCCTGTTTGCTCTAGAAAACACGATGACTGTGGCACTTCCACCACAGGTATTGTTTACACACATACACTTAAATATCCCAATAAAAGAAAGTGATTTAGATTACATCCTTAAATTTATAGCGGGAGAAGGAAGTGGCTTTAACAGACTGGGAGACTGGAGCACTGGAAGTTCTGAGCAGGAGAAAGCTGCCGTAAATAAAATGAGAGAAGACAAGGGCACAAAAATGGGTTCTGTTCGTGGAGTCAGCAACGGGGACAGATGGCATCAAGGTGGGAAACACAGCCCTTGTGTGGAGCTGGAGATGTGGCACCAGGGCAGTGTTCAAAAGAGCCAGAAATGAACAAGTGAGAGACCAGCCCAGAATTTCAGTTCTGGTGAGACTGAATTTCAGAGAAAGGTGGGACTTCCAAGAAAAATGGCGTACGGTCACTAGAGATATGAGTCGACATGGAAGTTGTGGTTGGCTGTTTTTCTGCAGGCGACCAGCCAGGGCTTCATTTGATCCAAACCAGTAACAAAGGCGAGCTCCTTTGGGCTGAAGAGCCCTTAGACAAAAGAGGAAATCATGTTGCTTGCATAAGCATGGAGCCAGGCTTATGTTTCAGTTTCCTTAAAATACCCGGATGCCAGGGAAGGTAGCTATCGGTGCACTTATGCAGGCAAAATGCTGGGTCCAGAAAAGTTTTAGGAATGTGAAAACACTACTTTTAGCAGTAATTTCTAATAACTGCTGCATCACTACTGTAAAATACAACTAAGTTGCAGTGCGCTTCTGGTTTTCTATACAAACCCAGACCATCGAATCGCGTAGCAGGAAGCCTCTGCGGTGGTGTTACTGTCTATGGGGAGAGGAAGATAAAGATACAGGGAGCAGCAGGAGTTTGTACAGCATTTATTTGTTCTGTCAAAAGTCTTCATATGTACGTGTTGGAGGACACATAGACCTAACGCAGTGGTTTGCAACCATGTTTAATATGAGGCTGATAGACTTTTTCCAGTGAAAATGCAGAACTTTCAGGATTTCCCTTACAAGTTTAATACCTTTTCTGATTCTAAGTAGATTGTCAGAAATGAAAAATCTATATGCTTAAAAAGCGAAAAAATGAACTGAATAAAAAGCAGCGTCTTCTTGACATTAAGAGGGTGTTCACTGAACTTCCTGGGAATATGTCATTTGATGTTTTGCCTGTGAATAATTCAGGTGAGGGATGTCTTCCCTTTCATTTTTATGACTATCTAGCCCTTTCACTTTCATTTTGACCTTGCAGGTAACAACACAAATTTAAACACAAATTTTCTACGGGGGGGGTTTCATAGCTGGGACATTGACCGGGTCTACTGTGTTTTTAAACCGTGGGTCAGATTCTGAAGAGAGACCCAGCATCCATTCCACGATTATTTTTCTAACACAAATACTGACCGCTTCAGAAGATATGGTGCCGTATTTTTCGTACATCTGGAACAAATGCTGCAATTACCAGCTTTTGGGAAATTAAGTACAAATACAAGAGAAACATAAATAAGTTACAAATGCGAGCAAGCAAGCAAGAGATTTACCACTAACGAAATACGTTATTTCTTAAAGCGAAGGTAACAAAAAGGAGGAAGTTAGGGCAAAAATGAATTTTTAAAAGACAAACATGTTGAATCAGATGGCCTTTATCTCTCTCAGAAATCTTACTGCCTTTCTTTCCTTGGCACTTTCTTCAAATACCCTTCCGACACCCTGAGGCACAACATGGGACAAAGACCTCCAATGAAAAAAAAACATCAAACAGTACAAGTCTTGTAATTTATAGTAATCTTGTGTATGTCATGAAGTCGGTCTGCTGCTCTGTACAGTACGCTAACAGAGACCATCTGAGCATCACAGTTTACAGTTGAAATTCTTTATGTAGATATGCATGTTCAAAGAAGTGGAGATGACATGTACTTAATTTTGGAAATCGCTAAGCAGATACGTGATATTCCAAACCTTTCTGGAAGTTTACTGATCTCCTGGCAGGTGTTTTCTGGGAGCATAAGGATTTTTATTTATGCTTTGAGAGCTCCTGTGAACTGTGAGATGAGTATATTTTGCTCCAACTTTACAGCTGTATCTGTAGAAATAATTCAATACAAATGACCTTTTTTTTACTTAGCCTAGTTTGGTTTTTTTTAATATGTGGACAATAACACCGCTCTGTTAAACGAGTGATTTCGACCCTGAATCTTCCATGAAGGAAGATGTGTGTGTCTGGTGCTCTGAATATATAAGCACTTGATTGCCAAATCACAACACTAAGTTTATGAAGCTCTACATATTTGTACTATAATTGATTAGTATTTTTTTTATTTCACATAAAGTTTAAAATACAAACTGTTTTTTAAAGGCTTTCATTTATGACTTTGATCCTAGTTTGCACAGCTGTGTATAGAGCTAGGTTTAAGGCTAGTTGGAAGCTTAAAAGTGTTTTGCAAAAGCATTTGCACAGATGCCATGGTCTCATTCTGTTTGTTCTCTTTAAACATATTTGTGTGGTAACACATCAGCACCTCAATTCATCCAGAATCAGCCAGGAGGGGCAGGGAGAGAGGGTCCAGGCAAGGAATGGTATATGTCAGTTCTAGCACTCTCTTAACTGGGATACCCCTGCAAATTTTGTTTGCAGTCATTTCACTTTTATTAAATTTAACTACTTTGTTTTCCAACCCAAATATAGTGAATTCAAGGATTTGGCAAACTGTAACTACCAAAGCCACTTTTGGGAAGATGTTATTCAAGTCTCATTAAAGACAGAACTGAGGGAGGAAATGGAAAATCAAACACTGAAGCCATAGGTATTTTCTGCATATTCTCAATATGTGTATTGCTTGTTCCAGGGAAGGAATGAAAGTATTATTTCTATTAATCACTAGCTGTCACAGAATTATTTCTCATTAAGAAAACTCATAAGATTCTGTGAAACCTTAAGTAAATGCAGAAAGATTATTACTTTATATACAACCTGTTAAAACAAACATACGTCATTGAAGAAACCAAAATAGTGATGTTTGTTATTACCGTGGACTGTGAATAGAAGGAAAATGGGACAGAGAGTACCAGGTGGGGGTAAAAACCTGATATTTATGCCTACACTGAAGCACTCCACTGTATGCAGTGAAGGAACACAGTGACACTCCGAAGGGGCCAAATATCATTGAAGAACTTAAAGCCCCAAGAAAGAAAAGGGACCGTGTTGAGAGGTCAGGTGTGTTTGAGGCCACCCTCAAATGCATTCAGTGCTGAGCAGTGAGGCAGTACCGCGGACGAGGCAAATATCTACCCAGACTTTTCATGCATCATTAGTCAAGCCAGTGGGTATGATGGCTGAACCAGAAAACTCAAGGAAAACAACTAATTTTGGATCAACCCACATTTTTTTCATTTTCTCCCCAGCAAAACAATAAACCGAAAAGGGGGTTGACCAGAAACAGAACATTTTGCCTTCAGTTTATTTAGTCCCTCTTTATTTTAGTTTTGTTAGTTAAATTTGAAGTGAAACATTGAAAATGCTGTAATGAAATACTTAGGCTTTCCCAAATATGTTTGATTTCTGAATATTTCTTCTGAAACCATTTATTAAATTTGACCCAATTTCATAAATACTTTTATTCTCCCTTCATGATGTGTTGAACTGGTTAATCACATTCTCCATTGCCAGTATTTTGTTTCCCAGGAACAAAGAACACTCATGTTTTCTCCTTTTATCCTCTTAATTGAAATGCATAATGCCTCCTCACCAAAATACTTGAGTGTTTTCCATATTTAAAAATGCTCTCCAAGAAACCTCTTCCCTTCATTTTTCCTCCTTGTAGTAGAGCAACAGGGTGGAAATGAGAAATCAGTAAAGTTAAGCTTAAAGATACGTGCATGAGTGAAAAAAGATTAGGTTGAAGAGGTGCTTTTTGTATGCAATTCTGAAAACGTCAAGGTATTTGTCCATCCTTTCTGAGGTTCTTCCTTCAGGGAGCAAGCAGGGGGATGGAATGGTGTAATCCCTCGGAAGAAAGAAGTTACTCCGAGGTAGCATCAACCTGACACAGAGTTTCTGTTCCAAGTCCAAACTCCTGAATTAAAAAGGGAGGGGAATGCATGTATTGTTTAGCAGGTACAGACAGAATAGCACTCATCCAGATTCTCTACAGTAACCATAGCTGTGGTCTACTGAGTTTAGCAGCAATTTAATTTTTTTCCCTAGGACATCTATCTATCTATCTATCTATCTATCTATCTATCTATCTATCTATCTATCTATCTATCTATATGTTTTGCTCCTTGGTATAGTGAGATGCAGTAATTAAAGTAACAAATCCACAGACAACCACGGGCCACAACAGCATCCCACGCTTCAATGTACAGTCTTTCTGGCTAGTCCCAGACAGGAGGATGAGAACTATTTAAAAGCCAGGGATAATTTGGACAGCTGCTCTCTATAAAGTCAACAAGATCATAATAAGTCTATTAGTTTGACAATTGAAAGCCACACATCCCAAATGAGGACCAAAAAAAAAGCCAGTTCATTTTTTTTTTGGTGAGGGCTTTTCCTTTTTTCAGACAAATGATCTCAAACTTGCCTAGACTGAGCTTCAGTTAATTGCCCTGCCACACGGAGCAATCCTGAAGGGAACTGTGCGAAATTCAGAGTAAAGAGGCTGCTTCTGCGGTGGTTCTGTGCAGATATTTGATAAGAGAGAGCACAGGAACGAGCTGTTTGGGATGCTGCAGCTGAGTGCCCTGGAGTTGGAGGAAAGCTGTCCACTATGACTCAGACACAGATATCTTAGCACAGTTCCCATGTAAATGAATTGAGATAGAGGTATAATGTTTAGCTGCTAATTACATTTAGACTCCTTTGGGGAGCCCACCAAGATTTCTATGAATGTACAGTTCCAGCTAGTGAACAGACAGAATTAATCCATTGGTTTGCTCTAACAGGGGACCTAAAAAGAACAATTACTTACACTGCTGTGATTGCCCTTCTTCAAGGTTAAATTCTCCATACAGATTCCACTGTTGTTCCTCACATGAGATGATTTTTCTTTGAAGAGCAATGAAAGCTATTACATTAGCTATCTGCTTATTTATTTTGCTAAATTAACAATAGTGCTTTTGGTTAATGATAATGATTATTATTTTTTTCATTAGTGGCACCTTAATCCCTCAATAAGACACATTTAAAAAAAAATAAAGAATCTGAAAATAAAACTTGTGAGAGACTTCAAAAGGTTTTCTCATCATAACTTTATTTTCCAGCAAGGACTTTTCATGGGCAGGTGTCTGTCTAACAAAAACTGTTTGTTCTAAAAACCCTCCATACCTTCCCCACGTTACCTCTTCTAATGCTTAATTCTTCCTGCCGTTACAACATTTTTCCTAATGACTTGATCTAAATTTCACTTGATGCAATTTAAGCCTATGACTTGCTGCCCACTGACTGTGCTCGGGTTTTCAGAGGCACCCTCCCTCTAGTTGAGATCTTGCCAGTGCTGAGATAGCACAAAGATGTCTTCAGTTGTACGGTCCCTTTTCCACAGCAGCATGATGCTGTTAATGCACACTCAGCTTGCAGTCCAAATATCCCTTGGTGCAGAAATGTTCCTTAAACTGACATTCCCTAGCATAGTTTCACAAAATTCGTTACTTCTACGTAAGAATCCTGCCTTTATGCCTTTTATTTGCCTTTTTTTTTTAAATTGGCGCGCTCACAGATATTGTGTATTTACTCAAATATTACATTCATAAAAATTACAAATTTTTATAAGTTGGAAGTAGCAAAGTGGATGTACTCTACTGCAAATAAGATCTTTGGTGTAAAATATTGTAATTTGTTAAGCAGTTCTCCATTGGTCAAGACGTGAAGAAGTATGGGGATGTTTACAGGCACGTAATGCATGTGTGGATTCAGGGGAATGATCAGTAACTGACAATAAAGCAAAAGATGCTTTATTTAGCTCTTTCAAATCGGAGGTAGCTAAGGAATGCAACAGTAATAGTCTCATTTTACAACCAGATTTTTAAAGCAATCGTGCTTTCAGTGATGATCTTCATGCTCCCTCTTGTTTCTTCGCATTGTGGCTGTTGCAGGTTCCCAGGTCAGATTTGATCAGGTGTTTACGTCTCTTGTTAAAATTTTCGGCCGGGTAAATGGCCTTGCTGTCAAAGTACCTCTGGGGCTACTGCATTCCTCTCCTCCCCTGCCAGCTCTGCTCAGGGCAATTCTTTCTCAAACAGGAACATGTAACACTGATTCCTAAATGTTATGTCGAGTGGTTCATACACACACCAAATAGGTTCTCATCAGCAGTCAGCATGGTCTATATGGGATCCAATGGGAATATAGGGTTGGAATGCATCCTATGAAATTACGGTAAGTTTTAACCTGTAAACCAGGGTGCTGCATTTTGGCTAGCCTGGGTCAGCTTTCCACGTCAGAGTCATTTCATGGTTTAGGCACTATATTTTAGGAGAATCTCATGAATACTAAGGTGCCTTTTACAGTGCCTAGCTGTAAGTGAAGAACATGCAGTTTTCATGACCAAACTATTTTTCTTTCTAGTATGATACATTTGTTTTTTTCGTTTAGGTGGAGAGGATTGTAGACAAAAGGAAGAACAAGAAGGGCAAATGGGAATATCTCATAAGGTGGAAAGGCTACGGAAGCAACGAAGACACCTGGGAACCTGAACATCATTTACTACATTGTGAGGAATTTATTGATGAGTTCAACGGACTACATGTTACTAGAGAAAAGCGATCAAGACATGGGAAACAGGCCGGCGCTCCAAAATTTTTACGGGAAAGCCGAGGGTCATCTATTGAGAAAATATCACATAGACCTTCTGAAACTGGGAAGTCTAAAGGGACAACACACAAAAGGAAGAGAATTAATCCATCTCTTCAAAAACAGAAAAGAGGATACGCAGCAAAGCCAGCAGCTGCTAATGACAGGGCTGCTAAAACTGTGACTTACCGAACTACTCCCAGCGGTTTACAGATCATGCCACTGAAAAAGCCACATAATGGTCTGCAGAATGGAGATGGCAGTCACGAAAAAGATTCTAGACATTTTGGGAATGGCTCACAACAGCAAAACATGGATTTAAATGATCATGAAGGAGAACAAAATTTGCCCAGCGTGTTGGAAGTTAGTAATGATTCACCTGTTGTGAATGGAATTGGTATGTCATTTAAACTACAGTCTTTGTGGGAGGGGGGGGGTTAATTGCAGCAGCTGCAAACAGAGAGTCCACTCATGGAAAAATCATTGTCATGCTACCCAAGTGATATGGTGAGAAGCACATAAACAAGTTTCACGCTCCTTCCCCATACATTGTACCATTTTTTTTATCAGTTGGCTTCTCTCCTTCTGCTTCTCACGGAGCGACGTGAAGCAGTGTGGGCTTTGCTACTTGCTTTTGCAGTGTAAAGTCCGGGTGGGGAAATGATGACAAGGCAGCAGAGGTATGTATAATACTGCAGCTTTGGTGTATCACCAGGTAACTGATCATTTCTCAGTTATGTGTGCTCAGACCTAATGGTCTAGAAAGATTCATGATTATTTTAGAAACAGAATTAACACCACTCTTGCTAAGGTATCCCGGTAAGTATGGCTGAATTAACATTCAAATTCCTCAGTATGAATGCTCGTCATACCCAGGAGGACTCAGAACTGCCAGGTCCTTGTCTCTGACAGTGGCTGGATACATCAGAAGTCACAAGACTTTACGGGAAGGTACAAACAGCCTTGAAGTGAATGAGAAAAAAATAAGAGAAACTTCTTTCTAATCCTCATAGTTACTGACTGGCTTAGTTCTCAAAGAATAAAGGTTTATGTTCTCTATAAATACTATTCAGCTTAATGCAACTAAGTAGCTTCTCATTATCCATACATGTCCAGTCTTTTTTTTGTTTGTTTTAATCCTACCAAATTTAAAGCCACGATGGTGCTTTGTCGCAGCAATTTCCAGGAGTTAACAATGATGAGATGCACATTTTATTTGACCGGGTTTTTGGGTTTGGGGTTTTGTTTGGCTTTTTCTGACCTTTACTTTCATTGAACAAGCTCTTGTCCTTATATGAAGTGATAAAGTAGAAGACAGCCTGGCAATCAGTAGTCCAGCCTGTGTAGCCTTCCTACCACATGGAAGTCTTTCCAGATTCCTGGTAGTTTTCGGTATCCTCTTGTGCCTTTGGTGTGTGGGTTTTTTTTTTTTTTAATACCTTTTAAAAACAGCAGGAGCTGTTCCAAATGATTTCCTACTGCTTACTGATACAGTGGCGATACAACCTTTTGAGAATTATTTTTTCTGCTGTTACACACTGCATAAAGGTTTTCATTGAGTGATACACAGTTGTGCTTAGGTTTTTTTTTCCTTGTTGGTTACAGTTGATTTAGAACACAGCTATATGTATGATTCTTTTCATTATGCATTTAATCTGCTTTACTGCTGCCAATTCACCTTTTTCTTATGACTCAGTGAAGCTCTTCAAAATCTTTCCTAGTTTTTACTCTACTTATTTTGTATTCCCTTCAAATTTTCCTCTCACACTTCTCTTCCCAGTTCATTAATACATACATTAAATAAACTAATCCTTCTGCAGGTCCTTGGGGCAGCCAACTACTAATCATTTGACATGATGAAAAGTAACCATTTGTTCCAATTATTTATTTTTATTAGCCACTTTCTATAGCCCATGATAGCACTCATTTCCTTAACAGCTTCTTGTGAATTGCCCTGCCAGAAACTTTTCAAAAGTCAACATAGATTGTATCACCCCGCTTTCCATTTTCCACCTTACTGGCAACCTGGGAAATGTGATTTGATTTGGGAAGTAGGACTGACCTTGCCTAGTCTTACTGGTTACATCCTATAACTACTGGAATCTTTCAATCCAGGCATTAAACATCTTGTTAAAGACTCCCAAACCAGCAAAACGTGTGGTTGGTTTTAAATGCATAATAGCCCAGATGATGCCAATGACACTTAAAACTGAGAGTACAGCCTTTTGTATTTTGATGAGTTTGAGCTCAGATAAGACTGCTTAAAAAGTTACTTGCTTCTTTAAAAAGACTTGCATATCTAATTACAGATGTGTGTAATGTTATTTTTCTTTGCTTTCTTACTGTTTCTAATGAAGTTTTATTAATAATTTGTTTCATGTTATTCACTGTGGAAGTTCTGATACAAAATGCATCTTTAAAATGCATTAATTCCTATATTTTAGAATTTTAATTTGTTGGTTTTTTTTTTTTAAACGAAGAACTAAGGGGCCACAAAGATTTGTAAGGTCAAATGAGCCTTTCATTTGTCCCCCCAAGAGCTAATGAATGGCATCCACCAGCCCCTGTTTGAATAATCCCTGTAAGAGAGCTCTATTGCAGTATAAAGCTGCTTTGCCTAAGCGCCAGGTGTTCTGCCACGGGCTCCTGCAGCTCCTTTAAAACATTTCTTCGTGATGGTTTTTGCATTCTCCAAATCCATCACTTCTGTTCTGCATTTTGCTCTCCTCTCTCCTTTGCATTCTGACCTCCCTGTAGGCAAAAGCAAGAGATCTTTAAATCTCTACCTGGTTCTCGTCTGAACAACCCATACTCGGCAGCACTCCCAAGGTCAGAAATCCCCCCAGTCTTGCTGTGTGATACCAGCACACGCAGAGTGGAGAAAACTACAAAGAGGAGAGATGAGACTACCAAAGTAAGAGCTGACAGAAACTGTTGAAGAAGGGTCAAAATAAAAATACTAGCTTTTTTTCTAATACTGCCCTACAAGCTTGAGAGAAGTCACATTTCCTGATACAGGATGTTGCATCATTTGAAATGTCAAATTGAAGAAACTTGCACTGCTCTTCAACAAGGCCAACAATTTACTGAACTCCCTCGGTATTCACACTCACAGGGAAGTAGCACAGAAGATGCCGGAGTGATTTTGCCGTGTGCCCTGTTAGTATCACAAACTCATTCTAATCAGGATAGATGTCACACTAAAACTGGTCTGAAATTTTACAAATTACAAATGAAGAAAGTTTCAGAGAAAAATGCCAATTTGTTGAATAACAGAAGTTTTGTTCCAAACATCTTGGGTTTCAAAACTTTCTCCAAATCTGAGCCAAGGTCCCAAGGCTGTGTCCCCTGAGATCGGGAGCAATGTGGCAGTCTGTCTGGCAGGACTCCCACGTTTAGTTCTGAGGCAGCCAGCTATGCCAGAGGTTTCAGGCAGTCTGCCACAGAGTCTGGAAGTCGAAAGCCCGGCATGCCCCATCAACGCTCGCAGGGCTCCCAGGCACTATATGGAGAACAAAGAGGGAGCCTGGAGGACCTGGGTTTGGCTCCCAGCAGCTGTGGCTCCCGGGCAGCCCCGGGCAGAATCCGATGAAGCAGACATTTGTGTCAGCTTTAAGATTGCCTATATGGAGCCCAGACGAATGTCAGACTCAATTCACAGCTAAGTGTAAGAGTGCGCAGAAAATGTATATAGAAATTTGAAGTTCCTCTTGAGATGAAGCCTAGATTTGGAAAACTCAAAAATTCCCCACAATTTGAAAACCCAGCTGTAGGCCCAGCTCTGCTACTAGTGTCGGCCTATGGTTGAAGGCCTCCAAAACCCATCAACTTGAACTAGTATTCTTTCATATTATGATAATGTTTAACTACCGGTGTATTGAACCAAGCAATATAATTAGTAATTTATAAACTATAACTAGGAAAAAAATATCTATTGTGTTTGTCTCTGGTATGCCAGTTCTGTTCAAAGAAATAATAGGTATTAGAAAACTAGTTTTTGATGACTCCTCGAATGGACTTACACCAGTCTGTGCGTGGTTTTGTCTACAAGTTTGCGTACTTGGGTACAAGCGTTTCCTGCTCAACCTATAGATAAAACTCCCACCAGTAAGCTATTTACCCCAAAAAGGTGATTGTGTATCTGCAGATGTGTGCACAAAATCACACGTGCACCCCAGTGGAGGTCTGGAACCTTGTTGACGTTGACACAGACCTTTCTTACCAAAACCTCTCGTCTACCTTTTACACATCCTGTCATAAGGAGAGTAGAGTCATCTTTATTGACAGTTACTTAAGGGTCTGCAAATTGAAAAATGTTGGAAAACTCTGCGTGAGAACATCCACTGATGCTCCCAAGAGCTAACAATACCGTTCTTTCTGATGATATTTGTTGTCTTCTGTTATCACATTTCTGTTTCTCTCCAGATATTGTATTTGAGAGTGATTGTTTTGTCAAGTTTCTTGACAGCATCAAAAAACATCCCCTTTTAATTTTCTCTTTCCTTTTTCTACGTTGCTCTATTTCTGTACCATCTGCTGAAGAATTTTTGCTTGTCATGTATCACTAACCACTGTTTTTCTCCATTACGAAAATCTTTGTAGTCTCATGGTGCCCTTAATTTAAATACTCTCTATGAACTTAGTCACTGCTTCCTCTTGTTTTTTTAGCTTGGTCTGTTTTATTTATTCTGGAGCAATACTGGCAGTAAAAGACAACCAAATATGCTTGCTTTCTCAGTTTGGATAAAACCTCATTACTTTTAGATATCTTACAGATGCTCTCTTAACTGGAGAAGTCTGAAATTATTAGTAAATTATCAACAGAACACTGCTTTTAAGTATGTACAGTATTAACCGTTACCCACAAGAAAGACAGAAGGGAGACAGAGAAAGGCCATGGGGAAGACTGAGGAATGCCAAGCTGTTTTACCAGGGAGAGTAAGGCAGCATGGTTTATTTCACCTAGAAAAATCAAAGCCCTAGCTCCATGATCCTTTTCATTCAGCATAAATGCATGCTGCTAACAAAAGGAACAGTCCAGCCCTCCTTCCCACAATATCCTGATCATTATTCCCATCCCTTCCCCTGCAACAGTTTTAGTACTTTTGAGGCTACAGGGTGAACCTCATCTGTTTGAAAATTAACCACGGTTTTGCAGGGTGAGTTTCCATCCACAACAGTTCATCAGGTCAGTTCACAGTATGGCTACCTACCTGCACACTGGTACCAGCACAAGGATCACTGCGTAGGGTGGGAGCACAGAGACTGCTCCATTAAACTGACTGTGATGAAACGCTAAAAATAGATGTATCTGAAAATAACAGTAGCTTGAGGTGTCCTCCTGTAGCGGATAGAAGCAGTGGAAGGAGATGGGAGATCCGAATCCTCTAAAGCGCTGAGTGATCTGAGGCTCATTGCGATCTTTTCTCTTTCCTCTCCTACTCTTTGTCTGCCTCAGCTTTTTAGACTATAAATTTCTAATGTGTTTTCTGCCATGCCTGGTATAATGGAGCCCCCGTCTCAGACTCAATCTGTAGTCTTTAGGCACCTTCTAGTACCAACAGCAGCAGCACTAACGTCGTTACACGTTGTTCCCTTTGACAGTAGTGGAGTATTAGAGAAGATACAGGGACAGGCAACTAAAATGATGAAGAGATTACAAGAATAAAAGAGGCTTCAGTTAGGAGAGGGGGAGGGGAAGGATGAGTATGATCAAAGTTTACAAAATCATCAAGGCCTCAGATAAAGTAAACGCAGAACTGTTGTTCACTAAATCCCTCACTAGCAGAACTAGGGACCCCTCACCGAAACTGGTAGATCAGATAAAAGCACAGATGAAAGAAATTTTTTCTCTGTGTAGTGGCTACACAACTTCTCAAACTCATACCACAGGAGGCTGTGGAGACAAACAGCATCAACAGGCTCAAAAGGGGATTAGAGAAATCCATGAAAAGGTCCATGAGCAAATACTGAAGGAAACAGGAAGGATGAATCCTCTCATAGTGCTGTACAACGCTTGGGGATGACACTAGTGGAAAGGACTGCAGAAAGTGGCCAAGCTTGCGTTTTCTCCTTAAATAGCATCCTTTACTGCCATTCTTGGAGAAGGATTGCTAGATACACCAAGGGTCTGGGAGTATCTGAAATTCCCTTAAAAATATTGAAACTTCTTCTAAACATCAGTGTGGTTTTAGGTATTCCACAAATTCTACTGCTGATGGAAAACAAGGTAATAATTAGATTAAACTCCCACTAAAGGAAGGAGTGTTTTCTCCTGTTCTGTTTTCTTTTTGCACTTAGACTGAGCATCAAATACTCACTACTAACCAGTGAACCACATTTAGAGTTACCTAAAGCTTCCTTAGTTAATTTGCGACTTCCTTAATTTGTTTCACAGCCATCTTTCATCGTGACATATTAAGGCAGTGTTACCATTGTGTGCGTTAAGCAAGTGCTAACTATTAACCCTCATGAGGAGACAATCTGGATGTGTTAGTGGCTCCAGAGCAAACCTTCCATAGCTCCATCACATCCAGGCAATAGACATGCTAAATTGGCCTGGTTTCACTCGAGTGTTGTCTTTCGAGTTTTGCTGATCGTTTTCTCCAGTTTATCGGATTAAGCAAGATTACAGGGATGCACAGTATACACTGAAACAACAAGTCACTCACTATATGTTATTCTGTTAATCATCCATTCTTGGTAATTACACTTTTCCATTTATGTTTTTCTCCTATTTAATTTAGATCTTCCTTTCCTCTGGTTAAATTTCTGTCAGCTGGCATGCAGACAGTTAAAATATTTTTATAAGATCTATAGTTTCTTACATTGTTTATTTAATTTACAAACTGAATACATGACTCGAAGAATACAACAAAAAATTTAAATAAAATTACTACTATGAGGCTTTTTGTTGAGATGGATTATCTGTGTGAGTTAATCTTCTACCATTCTCTTACTAGCTGTATTTAAAACAGATGTGGCATAATCTTCAACACTAGGTAACTAATCAGTACTGTCGGTCTGACACATCTTCCATTCAATGGTCATTTGTGCCTCTGATTTTATAAGTTCTGTACACTTTTTTGGGAGATTTAACTCTTCACATCTTAGTAGTTTATTGCTGGGTCAAGCCAACACAGTAAGGATTGAATAGATAAAAATGGAATATTTAAAACTCTGCCTAAGTCAAATAATTAATTTCTTTCAGTATATTATTTCTAATGCTATTAGTTTTCTATTAGTAATTTCACAAGTTGATTTTTGTTTGTAAGAATACATGTCAAAATATATACAGTAGCAAAGCCTTATGAAAAAGAAGAAACATGCCAGAAGAAATTATTCATAATTTTTAAAATGCAAGCACATGGTGATTTCTACACTTGTAGATAATTCTTATCAAGAAAACAAATTTCAAATTCCACTGGCTTCAAATGCTTTTTTATTCAAATTGATGATCTAATGTAATTTGTCCATGTTTGCATTGCACCAGTTGAATCCCCTATTCAGTGTACTATAGGCAACGCTTCAGATGCTATCTCTTAATTTAACGATGAAAAAGAGTTTTATGATTGACTGAAACAGCAGACTTTTTAACAAATGTACATTTCTGTGTGTAGATATTTATGTACACACAGGCACACATTACATGGTGAGGCCAAATGATGCACCAGTTAAATACTATTTCGCACTCTATAGATTTTTAGCATCCCATAATGTAACTGCAATGTATATACAGGCATTTCACACAGTGTGAAGAATTCCACAGGCCACTGCCAACTGGGAGGTCTCAAAAAGTTCAGTTACCTACATAAACGTCAAGTTGAAACGTAGCTAATCCGAAATGAGGGTGACTTTGGTTTTGAGAGTGATCTGTTATGAATTCACCATTCAATTCTGTTCCAACAGAGTATTTTTAATTGGATAGTGGTCATTTAAACTACAAAATTTAAATCTATGTTCTAATATTCATGTCATTTGCCCTTTAAAAATTCCTGGCCGTTTGATACCAGAAGCTGGAACAGGTCAGGTTTGGCAGGAGTAAAGAACGGAACAAACAGAAGTGTTTTCATTCAGCGCTTTCTTGGCCTTTCTTAAATATAGCGTATTGTGGGCTCATGTATATTTAAACAAAAAACAGATTTGGAAACTATTTCAATGAACAGAGTGACTTTAATCTGTGTTCCTCAACAACCTGTCTCTGCTTTACTTTTACTGGCAATAGTGTGAAACACCTGTAATTAGAAAAGGAGTATTGCATAAAAAACTTGTAGGTATTTTCAACATTGCAGCTCAGCATTGTTACCGATCATAATATATTGCCTATTACAGAGGAACTGTAAACATCAGCAAAGTGATAGTTTACAGTTCATACACAGCGGAAGTTAGAATAAACTGTCTTTTAAAATTGACGTACTATTACTCTCATTTGTTTGTAAGGAGGAATTTTATCTTTCTTGTGATAGTTCCCTTTTTTCCCTACTGCTGGATACCCTCCAAAATGTCATCAGCATTAATAGTTCCTATGTACGAAGTCCAATATTAATATCATGTCTGTTAGTCAAAAGTCAGTAATTATTGTTACTGTAAAATGTAACGAGCAGAAGCTTGGGATGAGAGCAAAGAGGATGGCTAACTGCTACTTCTGTTGCCAACCACAAGGATACGCGGAAGAGAACGCCGGTTGTGTCAGCTTAGTAAGACCCCCCTTAACTTACTGTCACATAGGGATGTGCAACAAGTGTCTCTTCAGATTGTCATTTGAAACTGATATTGACTTTTTGGTCACCGTAAAAGGAAGACAAGGTAACTTTGAAAGATGGGATCTGGACTAAACTTGTCTTGTCAAGTTCTTCCAAAGCTGAATTAGAATTTTCCTATGAATTCAAGGATCACACCAAATTAATATGAAAGACTATGATACAATTGCTTTCGTTTTCAAAACAGAACTCAATCCCATTAAAAGTACCAGTCCTACATGCTATGTAATTCTCAGATCTAGAGGTTGTCTGATCAGAGAACAGAAAGTACTGCATGTTGGAATACAGAATAATAAGAATGGCTTAAGGCCACATTTGACTAGCCAGGCATATTTTTGATTTATCGGATTTGTCACGTAGAGGCTATTGTAAATACCGAGCTGCGTTTAAGCTAATAGCAAGTATCCCTCCATTTCTGTGAAGGTATAGACATAATTACGCTTTGATTCTTTCCATCTGAAAGGTTCTTCTCTGGCCAATGGAAGCTTGAATCTACACAGCACTGTGAAAAGGAAACTAGATGGGGAGAAAGATTATGTCTTCGATAAGAGACTAAGATACAGCGTACGTCAGAATGAAAGTAACTGCCGGTTCAGGGACATTGTAGTCCGGAAAGAAGATGGTTTCACACATATTTTGCTGTCGAGTCAGACTTCAGATAACAACGCACTGACCCCAGAGGTAAGCATGTAGCATAAAAGCCAAAGAAAGCCATCCTGATGTGTGGGTTATCTTGGAAGCACTGCGCTTGAATTGGTTTTTATGTATTTTTATCCTAATTGATTATCTTAGAAAAGAAATATGGAATTCAGATATATCTAACTTTTTCACTCTTGGGATTGCTATCAAAAAGAATGCAATGGAACTTAATTTTTAATTTACATGTCTGAAACCAAAAATTAGAAGTAAAGAAAGGAATGGCAGAAACAGTATTTCCAACATGGAGTTGTGTGAAGCAGTTGTTCACATGTTGAAGTTACTCATATTTACTACCCTTAGAGAAATCCGGACTCTTTCATTTTATTAATTTAAGTAGTGCTCCAGGTGTTGCATAGGGAGGAATTTCAGGCTTTGTCCTGAGACAGTAATTCTAAAAGTATACCTTAATCCCTAATAGCTTTTTCTGTAAATCACTTTATGAGTCCTCATTTGTGAAATCTTAACAGATTAGGGGCTCTATTCTCAGCTGAAATGCATAAGGTCGTGATATACTGAGTCATGATACCATAACGATATTAATGAGTTCTCTTGTTCCAAACATTACACAGTTAGAGTCAGACTTGGCCTTGTAGCTTGTATTACTCCAGTACTGGTCACTGGAAGGGCCAAGAAGCTTTCCCTTCCATTCCTTGTGATCCCAGCAGAGTGAGCGGCGATGCCCTGATACACATTTCTCATGTCAGAACAAAAAGGATGCACGTCCTGGAGAGCAGAGAACATGCTTGAGCCTTGTTCCACATGGACATTAATGGCCTGATGGAAAGGGGTTCCCATAGATCAGAGAGGAAACAACAGGAGCTGCCTCCCAGCACCACTTTTGCCTGTCTGAGCGCTCTGCAGGCAGAGTTCTCCCACGAGCTGCCCGCAGCGTGGCAGATCTCTCCCTTCTGTGCCCTCCAGACACGCCAGCACAGCTCTGTCTTATACAGTAACTTGAAGATACGAGCATACAAAATACCAGTTTGAGCACCATTTGAGGGAAAAGTAGATTGTAGCTTGGAGGAATTATTTTATTCAATAAGAAACTGAATGACTTTGAAATTAATTACTTCAGATAAAACCACTGGCAGCTATCATGGACCCTAAATTGGACTTCCCTTCCCAAATGCACACCTACACATGGACATTAATACAAAGAATGATACTAAATAGTTAAAACTGTTGGAACGTACATTTATCACTCCTAGTTTTTAAACTATATGATATTTAAAAGGACTATCTTGGTAATTAACACAGATCACCAAACACCTGCTTTTAATACTAATTCCTTAAAACGCATTAGATGGTAGCATCAAATCCATCATTCCATCCATGTATTAATTACTACTAATTGACACTACAGGTAATTTAAACAAAGGGGTCAAGGGCCTGAAAATGTATGAAATGAAGGACTTGGTATGTTCAGGCTGAACAGACATACCTTCACATTGCTGGCCGTGCTGTTCCGCATCAGCAGCGTTCAAATGCTGTAGCCAGTGAATTAATTCGGGCTCTTCAGCTCTGCCAAGCCAATCCATTTCATTCTTTGAAAATTTTCAATATGCCGGGAACCCACCTCTGTGGAAGAATAAACGATAAGCATATAATAGTCCTCCTCTTGCATCACCAGCATAGAGTATTTCTGGAACCTTTATTGAAGCTCACTTGAAAACCAGGAAATACATTTTAGAAAACTACATTACTGACCAGGATCTGGATGGTCAGGAATTAATCAAGGTAATGAGTTCTCCACATTGAGATTGTCTGTTTAAAACTCATCCAGGCTGAGAGCAATTGAAAGCTCTTGCTCTCTGAAGGCTGCTTGCTGGCAAACATGAAACGACTTCCTTGGCCTCGGTCCAGGCTGCAGCCCATGATCATTCACACCAGAAAATCCAGCACCTCCAATATTGGCAATTCCACGCCCTTGCTGGCAATTACAGCAAAAATCCAAGGAATTGAAAGGAGGAATATGTTGAATGCCTTGTCCCCACAGTTTGTCAACCCTCGCCATAGCTGAGACAAACTGACAGAGTATTTTAGGGACATTTGCAACATTTTTGGTTTTGACACCTTTTATCACCAGTGAATAAAAAGTACAAACACAAAATTCCTACAAAATTAAGAAAGTGTGTTTCATTTTGTCAAAAGAAATGCCAGCTTCAAGCTTTATTAGGCATTCAGTACATTATGTTTGCCAAACAGTAAATGATTAATTCACTCAGAGCAGGTCTACTCGGTGTGGTTAAAATAGTGCTCTGGTTATTCTCGGCCCTCCACGTTAGGAAAAAAAGAAAAGGTGTGCACTGCCCATAATCATAAAATTAAGCTTATACAAAATCACTCCCACCCCTAAACAACCCTGCTTCCTTTTGTGCATTATCTTAATCTTCAGATCAAATTTAATAGTTTTGTTCAACCATTGGCCTCTGCTATTTATGCCAATTTAATTAAAATAGCGAAGAACTTAGTTATACACGAAAAAAAAAAAAAAAAAAAGAAATGCTTAGAGAAGTTTGCCTGAATCTTCGTCCTATGGTTTTGGTAACCACATCACACCTGTGGGTTTGTGCAAGTGATTTTAGCGTGAAATGTGCCGATGCTCCTTCCAGCAGCATTTGCACTGATTGAAGTTGGCTCAGTGCCACTCTAGTAATTGAGTTTTTTTCTACAAATTGTTCTGGGCACTACAGAAATTCTTTCTTATGTTTTACAAGACCTTATAAAACTTCCAAGCCAGTGTCATGAAACAGCATAGCTTGGTTTTATTGCAGGGGCTTAGGCTTGTTACTTTTAAAATTAATTTTTAAAATAGATATGTAGAATATTTCATCATTATAAATTCCATTAGGGCATTTTCTCTCGTGGGTCTTTTGCTGCTTCTGAAGTTCATTCTCCAATGATGATGTTGCCGTTTTAACTCAGCACATTTCAAGGATCCAAATTCCGATCAAATTTAAGATTAAATGGATCCATCCCCTGTTTTTACTTTACACTATTAATACAGCTAGGAATTGCTATTTCCCTGAATTAAAAGCAAAACATACCCTAAACAGCTAATGTTTCCATGGAAGACTGATACGACTACCTGAAGTACACTTCTCAGACAAAAGCATTAGGTTTCAAATTTCTAACCATGAGAATTACAGGGTTGGAAGTTCTACCAGGTGCATTTTGGAGCACTGGTTTGCCATCACTTTTCTTTCCTTGCAACTTTTCCTAACTTAAGAAAAAGGCAGGTACAAGTTTACCGTTACCTATATTTTTGCTCTCATACAAAGACAAATTGTGGGGTTTGGCCAGTATTTCTGTCTGAAGCCAGCCTTGTAAGTTCCTAAACCCTTTATTTATCAAACAGAAAGGACTCACCATCTGTTTGCACAAAGAGTCAGTAAGTAACAAAAAGTGTATTTATTTAAAAAGGTACGAGTGTGGAAGTGGTCCTGAGAACAACTGAATGTCTCTAAAATTTTATTTTACTGTAATATTTGCAGAATGTTTACCTTGAAGAATATCAACAGTGAATCCTTAGAGATTCAGAGAAGTTAACCTTTTAAACTAGTATTTCTATTTATATGAACAAGAGACTTCTGTTCAAGACACTTTGGGTAATTACGGTGATAAATTCCCAGCTCTGATTTCCCCAGAATGTAAGCAACACTGAAAGCAAAGGGCACCAAATGCCTTTTAAAATTTCCTACTTCCAGTGAAAGGCATTAAAATAAGCTTTTAGAAGCTTAATGAAGTTTTAAAACATTTTGTGTTTATTTTGCAATATAAGGTGTCCTGTTAAACAACTAACCAGCTTATTTTCTTGATGGGATTAAAAAAATAAGCAACTTTTGAGAAAGTGTTAATTTTATCGTATATTTGGGTTTCAGTAAAACAGTAAGTGAAGCATTAGGCCTGGTCTAGATTTATAATTCTATAAATTATCATAAGCTAAATAACTGGCCCAGACTGTTCTGTAAATACTTCCTCAGAAATTTTAGTCAAATGTATTTGAATAGAAATACTGTCCCCACAACTGAGAATTAACTAAAAGACCATAAAAAAGCTAATTAAAAAAAGCACGGAACTGGAGAATAGTGCTATGGAGCCCTGCAAATAGAAATATTAGATCTGGTCCACTAGAGAAAGTAAAATTTAATTGAACAAATGCCATAGTTATATCAAAATGAGGGAAGGTTTAAGGATTATGGAAGAGAGAAAAAGAATATGGAATCTGACAAAGGAATGTAACTAAAGACACATAGTATCTCTATATTTGCAAACTGAATTCACTACCACATGAAATGGAAATTTGTGCTTAAAACCAGACAGCGGTTCTGAATTAAAATTATATTTGCTTTCCAGTACTGCAGTTTAATACACAGTTCTGCAACCCTACAGACAAACCATCTTTTTTCTCTCTATTTTATTGTTAGTAGCTTTCCTATAATCGTATAAATCTGTAGAGAAACCCCCATACCCAGAGAAGCAACGAGGAAAGCCATGATGCCGAGGCGTTCGGCAGGAAGGGCGGCAGCAGGTTGGCTGTGAGTAGGCTGAGTGACAAAGCGACCAGCTGAATTTTGGGCTGCACCAGCAAAGGAATCATGCCATAGAACAAGGGAGTGAGAACTGACTTTGCTGGCATTGCTGTATTCCAGCGAGCCTCTGAGCACCTTTTGATGATAAAGTTAATGACAAACTTACTGATATTAAAAAAAAAAAAGAACTTTTTGGGGCCTGAAAACACCAATATATTATGGTTTCCTGGTTTCTGATACTGTTTTCTTTTACTAGAAACTAGTGGAGCAGTGAAATTAAATTTCCACTCCTGCTCAAAAATACTATCCAAAATACTGTCAAAGCCTTCCCATTTTCAACCGTATCTGACAAATCAATTCCTAATAATGGACTTTTAATATCACCCTCTCCAAAACATTGAAAAAGCAGTGATAGCAGAATATTGGTTTTTCCTACGAGTAGTGAAACCTCTGCTCAAAAGTTTGTTATACTCCTAGATGGCTTTAGCCATCCAAATCAATGAGGGGTAAGATAAAAAAGAGGCAGGTTTGTTACGGTAATGATGTGTTTGAAGGACAGCAGTGGTAACATCAAAGAAATGGTAGATCTGCAAATACCACTGGAGGAAGGGGAACTGCAAAGAAACTTGCTGAATGGAGTCTCCTGTCGTGGCATCATGTTTAAAGCAGCACCCCTCATTGTATATAAAAATGTTTGAGTGTTATCCTCTGATATTATTTATACATCCTCCCTAAGAAAGGGCAGATTTTGAGAACATTTAAAATAAAGAGGACAATCTGGCATTCACATGGAACTAGGAAAACAAAAATATGTATCCTTTTTTATTCTAACATCTACCACCTTCTGAAGTTTCTTTTTTAACTTTGAACAGAGGTTTTAGGGTGGTTTTTTTCCTTTGTTTCCCCTTTACAAAATGCGCAGCTTTGCTGTGTTTTTACCAACTGAGGGCTGACACAGCCTCTGAGACTCTGAGAATAAACAGTACTTGTAAAATCGCTGAAGACATTTTTGTACCTGCACAAAAATTTCCAATACACTTCCAAATTCTGCTGCTTTTAATTTACTTCACTTCCACCCACTGTCACATACTCGGTTATTGCAGGCGTTCTGAAGTGCACTTGTGAAAGTGAAGCATCGAAAAGTTCACCACCTGCTTTCTCATGTCCTGGTGTCAGCCCAGTGACAATCATTCTGATGCAAAGAGGTACGGAAAGCAGGCAGGTAGGATTGCACTGCACGGTTTCAATATACAAGTTCAAGCTTGGTCTCACAAGCCATAGGATTTCTAATAAAAAGCTACCTCAAATGGTATAAACAAAGCTTCTGTTCTGTGTTTAGGACATTTCTTAAATAAGACACTTCAGAGATCTAAAGAATTTTTGGAAACAGAAAACAGTGAACGAATATAATCACGAGCTAAAAATCTTGTTTTTCTCTCACGTGGCAACCATGCTTAATCCCTCAACCACATTTTGCTATCTTTTACCTAAATTTACACGAACAGGAAATCTTTCAGTGCAGAAGAGAAAAATTTGACTCAACAGGACCCTGTGTATAAGAAGTAGTCGGACACATCAGTATGTTTAAGCATTGGAAGCGTCACACGATGAAATCTCAGCCCTACTTCAGTAGGAGCGAATCACTAAAGAGAAAAGGGGAATCTGAAATGCCTGAAATCAATTACAGCTTACAAACTCTGCTGAATTGTGAGCAGACAAGAAGCTACCCATCAGAAGTTTATGAAATAATATTTCCTTTTAAAAATCATGAGGAAAACCAGTTCTGCTCAGATGAAAGGCTATTTCCTTACAATACCAGCAGCTCAATTCTATACAGATTTTGATTAGGTTTGATTTATGGTGCAATTAATAGCTTGATCCAGTTGTAAATCAGAGTGTAAAAATGTGTCTCTTTCAAGCGGCTCTTTTGCTCTAACTTTTGTAGACTTTTAATGGTATCACTGACCACAGAAAAATGCATAATATATTTGTCATGTTGATGTATATGATGTCCTCTTGTCCTGCCTTGCTCTGGTTCAAGTCATATAAACCATACTAGTTGAAGAACTGAAAACTGGGGTTTATAGATTTTGCTTACAATCTGCTGAGGTTAATAGGCTATTGTTGTGATAACCATGTTACTGAGGGTACAGTGATGTACACTGAATATACACGATGAAAATAAAAAAGTGTTATTTGAAATTATTAAATTGCAATCAAATAGCATAAGCTAGCTAGAATTTCCCATAGAATAAGCAAAGAACGGCCAAGTCCTAAAAACTCTGTGAATTAGTAAGCATCTGCAAAGCACTTCCAGATATAAAATATTCTGTAAACTCTCAGTGTTATCATTCTAAGTATATTAAAATTATATTAATATATATAATTGATGTAAGTATTAATAGTGCCCAAAATGTAAGTCTCTCAAAATCAATAAGGTTTGTAAAACTAGGGAAATGATATTGCAACGGCATGCATGTCGAATTGTTTACTTTTCTTTATCCACAGATCATGAAGGAAGTTCGGAGAGCATTGTGCAATGCATCAGCTGATGACAGTAAACTCTTACTTCTCAGCGCAGTGGGAAGTGTATTCTGTAGTGGCCTAGATTACTCATATTTAATTGGCAGGTTATCCAATGACAGAAGAAAGGAAAGCACTAGGATTGCAGAAGCTATAAGGTGACCCAAGCTTACCTATGATCTCTAAATTATGAAATGCAGTGTGTGATTATAAAGCTACTTATCAGGTCCAAAAATGTTGTATATTTAAGTGTTGATTGCATTCTAATTATAGTCCTACAAATTTGTTTAGTAAGAAGAACCTTGGACCTTTCCTTGTTAGAAAAGAAAGCACATTTATTCCAGTGCTAATATCCATAGGGATTTATTTTATTCCACTTCTCTGTATTTAATATTTCAAATCATTCCTCCAAATTGAAATACAACTTTGTTGTTGTTTTTCCAAATTAGCTGTTGCTTCATGTTCTAAAGTGGTTCCTGAAAGGCAGATATTTTACTTGTTTTAATGTTCATCGTTTTAATGAATTTCAGTACAAATGAGAATCCATGGCTTACTCATATTCTGTTGAAATAGCAATCTGCCACTGTATTTCAGAACCTTATTAGAAGGGTCTCCACTCTTTTTCTTAAACTTAAATTACTTAATATATATGTAAATATAGTTTTATTTTCATAACTAAAATGTGACTTTCCTTATATATATCACATTACCTTAATAGAAATCCAGGGATTATGACATGCAGTCTACAAATCAATCTGCACAATACATCACCAAATACTTCCATTATCCACAAGGTATACTTTATACATATTTAGCAGATCTTCCAGTATAAATTGACATTACTCCTCTAAAGCCAATGGTATTTCAGCAGTCTGTACCAGGAAAGGGTTTGGTCCCTTTTTTCCCCCCACTTCTTAAAAATAAATATTATTCTTCTGAAAGCTTTAAAACCTTATGCTACAATTCTATGAAGGAATATTAAATAATTTGCTCTACAACAGATCTGTATTTTGGATATATTAGTATAATGCAAGGTGAGGTCGTTACATGACATATATTAACCACCAATTATCTTGGTGACAACTACTGCAGATCAGTTTGGATTCTCAGTTTAATACTTTTGAAATTCTCAAAGTAGTAATTATTTTGAAAGAATTTAAAATGTACTTCTTAAATAAAATAAAGTATGACCTGTTTTTAAGACCCTAGCTATGCTTGAATATCATGTAGTGAAATTTTAAAAAAGAAAAAAACCTTTGAAGGACACATCCTAATTATTATTATTTTTTAATGTGAGGTATTTTTAATAATGTGGAACAAGAAAAAATATGGGGGAAGAAAATCAATATTGTTCGAAAATACAGGCACACTTACACTTCATTGGAAGATAAATATTTAATGTTATTAATGTAAATATTGTGTAGATAGGTATAATTATATATGTATACATTTATCTACACACATGTAATATACAGATGTACTTATCAATTCAACAATTAAATGAGTATAAGCCAGACTATGAGTTTTTCCACCCATGGACTCCCAGAACACTCTTGAAATCCTGGTACAATGTACTGCTCCTTGTCAAGAATGTCGGCTTCAGGCCCATTGGAAATAGATTTTTATTGTACTTCTGGAAACAATACGCTACGTTTTCCATTTAGCACTCTCTGTGCTTTCTTTGAACAAAGGACTCAACTCATGGAAAATATACTGTAATAAGAGTAGAAAAAAATGTACACTTCGCTTTTTCAGTGGTTAGGATGTCCTAAAACACATTAACGGATCTCTGCCTCCACTGCTTTACATCAAGTTAGACTTGTATCAAAATTAAATTAAAATCTTGATTACCGCATGTTTCCACTTTCTAAAGTATGGATCTCATATACTGATCACAAGTTAAAACTGAAGTTTAAATACCCATCAAGTCTCATCTCACTTGGAATGCCTTATTTATTTGGCCCCTGTCCTCATCCACTGCCTTTGGAGCTTGCAGCTCACAGATGTGTGGCACTGTAGCTTCTCTCCAGGTCCTGAACATAGATCCATCAGACGTGTGTCTGGCATTGCATTCCTGGAGGAGGTGAAAGGCAGGCAGACAGACCACACTGCAACTGTGCATATGTGGCCTACAGAGCCCTGCAATCGAAAGACTCGCTGGAAGGCATTCCCAGCATCAGTCTCCCTTGTCACATCATCAGTCGGGCATCGTTATGTGACCTGATGCATAAAATTCTGGGTGTGCTCAGAAGAAAACAAAGGAGGACAACTTTATTTGCTCAACTTCTTTATAGTCTTTGACATACTTATGAGCCCTGACCTGCAACGAGACCTCTGCAACGCTGCAGAGGTATCTGAGCATCCCAAAGTGTATTCAATGGTCAGCTTCCCAGATATCCTCTGGCAAAACCAAAAGTCTTCTGCACATGACACTTTTTCCTGTCTTTGAGCTTCTGGCTCTATGGTGCAACAACAGTTACAATTTTAAGTCCTTTTCAAAGCCTGCCTTGAACTGAAACAAGGGTCTTCTAGCCCAGAAACTACAAGTTCACACATGTAGTGTGTTCAGTCATGGAAACATGGCAGGTTCTAGATACAAAGATGACTCACCAAAACAAAACAAATAACATACCAAAAGGGAACACAGAGAAGTGGAGTGCTAGACACTGCCGCTTCCGTAGACCAAATGCAGGCATTTGTTCCCCTCACAAGATCCCAATATTTTAGCCTTCCACTCCATCCTATAGGTCGCATGTTCCATACCCATCCATTATACCATCCTCTGTGCTCCCCATCCTTCCCTTATGGCAGAGGCTCACTGTGTCTTCTTAATGTTCTGTTCCACTCTCTCCCCACCTCCAGGTCCTCCTTTCCTTGCTCACTCCTATGACAACTTCCCATTTCCTTCAACCCTTCCCCTCCATTAATGTGTTCTGCTTTGTTCTTCCTCCCCATCATCTAACCATTTCCTCTCCACATCCCTAATTGCTTTTCCATATTCACCTCCAGTCTTATTTATCACCACATGCTTCCTGCTTTTCTCCACAACATCATTTTCTTCTGCCTCCGCATGGTCCTCAGATCTGCTGCCACCATTTATCTAGAGTTTGTTCTTTTTACCTAACATTTGTCATATCCCTATCTGTAGTCCTACTTGGGAGGCTTACTTGCTTAACTACTAAGGTTCTCAAAATTTTAAAATTAATCAGGTGCAGCGATCCACAGTCATCACTCCATCATAAACAACTGAAGAAATAACGAGCTAAGGGAACAGCATTGCTTCTGCAAACAAAAATGAACCACAACTCTCCTTAACCCTGCTATCCTCTAGAAAGAAATGGTCTTGAACAGACAAATTCTTCATTTCACTCTCTTTGTCTTGCCTCTGATCTTCTGTTTTATTACTCACTGTATGAACAGAGCTGAATCAATTCCCATGAGTCTCTATTTTCCCATGGTCAAAAAAATCAACTCCTTACTAGATAGCCCGAAAAAAAGAACCCATTCATTGAACATTTAATGCTGGGTCACCTCAAACTCTTCATTTTCATTTAAAATATAGCCAATGCCCTTGCACTTCAGTCCAATAAAATACTTATCTTCAGTATATTTTCCGGTTTTTGCCAAATCGGCACTCTGACCTGCAAGGCACACCTCCTGTTCCCAGATACAGAAGTCTAGGTCTTTTTGACCTCACTGGGAGAGCTGCAACTCATCAAAGGGCGCATTTGACAAAATGTTCTTTCCTAAAATCTGTCAGCAAAGATGCGCTCTGGACCTAATAAATACCCAGTGCAGGAACAGAATCTCCTTTTGTTTTGAATTTGATTTATACATGTCTCTTTTCTAAAGTAATTGAGCATCTCGTTTGCCTCCATATACCTGCTGTGCACTGAGCTGCTGGAGCCCATAATTTGCCCACAATTACACTCATGCTTTTTTCCTAATTGGTGTATAGAATGTTCCATTCAACAGATGTCTTTCCACAGTTGCTGGTAGATAACTTATTTAAAATACCTCCTCATTGCACAGCATTTAACATGTTCTAGTTCATTCATCCAGATGAATCTGATCACATTTACTTCCCCATTATTTCTCATCGCTTCACATTTACTGTTGTAGGCAGGCAAGGGCATCTACTTTGTCACCTCTTTGCCAAAGACATTTGCAGTGAAGACCCAACAGATTGCTAACGTAATTCTTTCCCTGTTCAAACATTTCTCTTTCGCTCACTGACTCCCCTTTGTGGGTCTTATTCTTTCCACTGGTGTGCCGTAAACGTTTACTATCTCCCAATCCATTGATGGGACTTGCAGCAAGCTTTGACAAGCTTTTGATCTTAAGAGGACTTTTTGAAAAGAAAATAAATATTCAGCACTCCACCTTTGAGTTTCCTGTCTTTCATACTATAATATGTTCATCAAGTTAGCCAAACCAGAATCCATACTAGCCACTGTGGAACAAAGTGAGAAGCGCTATGTATACAAGCTCACGAGTAACTGGTCCAGAAGTAAACCTAAACCTAACTAAACCATTTTGCAAAAAGTACAACAGTCAGTGCATTACAGTTAATCAATTCATATACAACATATACAAAAGTATTCAGGAATTCGGAAAGATTAAATAACTAAATACGAGCAAAATTTTCCATGTGCAAATTAGAAAGTATCGTGCAATTCTGACCTCGTAAAACTGGGCCATGGCATTTATTGTGTTCATCTGTGGTTCTAATTATTTTTCAGATTAATTACTTTAAGCTAGGGTATTTATCTAAGTGTTACTTCTGTATTCAAGATCTTTCTTTTATTTTTTTTATTTTAGGGATTTTGTAAAAGCTTTTATTCAATTTAAGAAGCCAATTGTGGTTGCTATCAACGGCCCTGCTCTTGGGTTAGGAGCTTCTATTTTACCACTATGTGATATCGTTTGGGCAAGTGAGAAGGCATGGTTTCAGACACCATATGCAACAATCCGACTCACTCCAGCTGGCTGCTCATCATACACATTCCCGCAAATTCTGGGTGTTGCACTGGTAAGGTTTTCCATCTCAAATTGTTGAAGAACCTTTCTTAAATTCATGCTCTTCTTTCTCTCTTTAAAAAGTAAAACAGAAAACAACTGTTTCTCTTAATTGTCATGGATGGAAATGAAATCTGTTGAAAGTTCATCCAATCCCTAGCAATTTCTTATCACAAAATGACCTCAGAATTCAATGTATTACACATGCTGTACACAAGAAAGAATGAACACTGGTTGAAAAAGCCAAGATTGCCAAGATCGTAGAAAAGACAAGAAATGCATTAGCAGAATAGTGCTGCGGAGTCCTTGTCTGTATTGTGTTAGGATTGTGTAGTAATAGAGCAAGATACAGCTCTCTGGTCGCTAAAGACAAGCTGTAATAATTCCAGTAAGGTTGCTTGCTATTTACCAGTATAACAAAGCAGAATTTGCCCCACAAAGTATTTTATACTGGGTTCCATGAGTCTTGGCACAGTATCACTGTATCACTGACAGTTACTCTTGTAAAATCAGCAATACAGATTCATCATGCATGCCAGCACATTTCTCTTAAATGAAACCCATGCTGTGCTCTGGCCACCTGCACAATCCTTAAATAGCTACCGAAACTCCTTTTAAAGTATTTTGCAGTATGGAAAGATACGGGAGAGCATTTGTAAATTTAATCTTGAAAATAGCAGGCAAGTATGGAAAATTTTTAAGGGAATCATAACCCAAGATCACAAGTAATCTTTTGGTTTCACAGGCAAATGAAATGTTGTTCTGTGGGAGAAAGCTGACAGCACAGGAAGCCTGCAGCAGAGGACTAGTGTCACAAGTATTTTGGCCAACAACATTTAGCCAAGAAGTGATGTTACGAGTGAAAGAAATGGCATCCTGCAGTGCAGTGGTAAGAAATCAAACTCCTTTGTGACTATATTATATTTCACAGAGGTAAGGTGTGCTCCCAAGGCTCATCGCATGGTGGGTCCTCAGTTTCCACAACCATACCGGTAAAAGGAGACTAACAGAAAATCTGGATAGGGATCAGTGAGCTCGCGGAGTTTCTCATTTTCCCCATCTTTACATTTATTCAATATTAATGGAACCTCCTTGCCGCAGATTTTGTAAGGGGATTTTAGCATAGGTTTCCTTCATGAAGGTGAAAGAGCCTGAAACTATACAACAGCACGGGGAGATCTCTGTAGGGCCAGTAAGAAAATGTATTTGCCTTTCACGTTGTCCTGGCCTACTGTGTTTCAGCTGAGTCTGCCTTCTTTTCTGCACCTGCATAATTCCTGATTCTGCAGAATGTTCTACACAGTGCACCAGAAGGGTGGGATAGCGTCAGCTAACCTCTGCTGTGAAGGAGAGGTGACATCCAGACACAGAGGGATTTGAACACAGTCTGGTCACAGTGTTTACTTTTGTGTACGTAAAAGTTGAAAGAAAATCCTTTCCTTTTTTTAATTCCTCAGGTTTTTTTCCTTCAGGCAGATATACTCCTATTCTGGGCACATCCGTGTTTAAAAAAAAAAGGCAGTGAAGAAAGTGATACTGGCTGCAATAAAACAGCACTAACTAAAGTGCAAATTGTTGCTGTTTCTTGCTAGACTTCCTATGCCTGAAACCGTCTTAGCATCCCTGAGTTTCATTTAAAAGATCCGTTGTAAAAGAGAGGGTAGAGACACACGAGATTTTTAATTAAATGAAGTGTAGATTAGATCTCACAAAAGACATTCGAATGAAACTCTCTGGAAATGTAGCATAAGCTTATTTGATCATACTGATATAATGTGTATTATATGAGTTGGGAAAACCTCTGGGCCATACTGTGAATTCTTCCTTCCTTCACTGTTATCAGCTGTCAATGAAATTTTCTCTTGAGACCTGTTAGAAGGACTGGTGCTAACTTGTGGACAAAGATGAGAGTTAAAACTGGCAAGGACTAGATTTACTCTCTGAGATCCTAAATGCAAATCAGGCTGAAGTCACAAAAACAAAGAATATGATGAGCTCATCCAAGTTCACTGTGGATACTTGTTCGCAGACAGAAAAAATACACAGGGCCCACAATTTACAATTAACACCATTTACTTGAGTTAAAGAGAAATACTACTTTGGAATAGCAGTGTTGTAACCTAAACCAGACAGGAACTGGGCTTAACACGTAGGTGTTGACAAAGCTGAGTGGAGAGTGTGCGTCTCCCTTACCATAAACACTGTATTAGTTTACATGAAATCTTCTGCCCTCAGAAAATCAGTAATGTATGAATTATTAATGGATTTGTTTGACTAGTTGCGTTCCTTGTGAGATACGTACTGGTGTTACATATTTCAAAAAGAATTTTAAAGGATGCAATCTCGATGTATTTAAAAATGGGTGTGGGAAAAACGAGCTGAACAATGGGACCTGCTGTTTGTGCCTTTGAGAACTTGCAGCAAGTACTAAGGGCTTGAGATTGGGCTTTCCATTGCAAACCCCTTAGGTGATTTGTTATGATGGCTTGTACGTTCCAAGTAATTCTAACTGCAGAACACAGTCAGACCGTGCTTGTTTTGCCTAACACCCTTCTTTTATAAAATATTTCACTTTTATAAAACGTAATTAAATAAACTTTAAAAGGTATTTGCAATAGAGGCCCTTTCCTATTCACTTCTGTTTTGATAAGAAGGCACGAGGGAAAATTGTTAAAGATGATGGACATCCACATTTCGGTTTCCAACCTCTGTAACATTAAAGACTACCTTCCAGAAAACGGGTAGCCAGTATGTCATGCCTCACACGTTTTCATTTTAAGGGACCACATTTTCAACAGGAGGGAGTTCAACTCCTTCTAGAGCTTCATGGCAGACCTTCAATAAACTAAGGTACTTCAAAATCCCTCATTCCTTTTAAAAATGTTGGCACTGATGCATAAACCTCAGAAGTCCTTAATTCTTAAAGATGCTGACTATCAGCAAGTGGCGTTATGGCTGTAAATCAAATCTGATTTCTGTGCCCAAATGAGTTATTTAGATGATTGTAAATCAGAGTCAGTAGCGTGAAAATGCTGTTCACACCGTTATCCATAATAATGTTTTAAAATTCAAAATAAAATACTGAGTGATATTTTGGCTTTAGGTATTGGAAGAGTCCAAATGTCTTATGCGGAGCTTCCTGAAATCCGGACTTGAAGATGTGAATGAGAAAGAGTGTCAGATGTTAAAACAGCTGTGGAGTTCTTCCAAAGGACTGGATTCATTATTCAGCTACTTGCAAGACAAAATTTATGAGGTCTGATGTCTTGGCCTAACTTAAAGAGAAAATGCTCCACTTACGAACAGAATCAGACATTACCTGTGTTTGAAAAGCAAAGGCAATGCATCGTTGAGGAATTTGTGACAGTGTATCCTAATACCTATGGTTGTGTCGATTACCTTGTGAGCTACACGGCTGCTTGTAGCTGGTTTGATTTTGTGTAACCGAGACGTAGGCAGGCTTGTTCAGTGCACATAATCTCTACAGAGGGCTGCATCTTTCACACGCTCATCCAGATAAAAGTATACATTCCATGTGCTGAGAAGCACCACTGAGGCCCAGTAAGGCACACCATCTGTAACGATTTGATTTTGTCTGTCCTTCTTAACTTATTCTTGCTGTTGCAACACATCTGGGCTGACACAGAGGGCTCAATCTAAAAACCGGGTCAGCACAATATTTTGTAGACCCAAACACCATACTTTAGAAATATTTTAATTATTTTTTTTCTAAGTTCTAACAGTGTAATGAAAAAAATCTGATAATTTATATGTATAATATGTAAAGTTAGTTTTACAAAAACTACTAGGATTTTTTTCTTTGTTGAATTTATTTAACTTATTTATTTTGTGTTCATATTCAGCTGTTTATTGATCACAGATCTTATTTTCATACTTCCCTTGACTGAATTAATGGCATCACATGAGAATGCAAAGACATTTTTAGCAGCAATTTGTGTAGAAAAATAAAGAATATATAGAAAACACACAGAACGCTGTGGGCAGTAAAAGAAACAGCCACGTGCATGCTCCTCTATGTGCAAAATTGTACAAAAATGTGTGAACTAGATTCATTTGCCAGGGTTAAGGGAAAAAAAGTGGATTCTGAACCAGTGAGTCCCCCCCTAGGTCTCTCTTCACTTTCTGCCTTCTTGAGGAGCACTGAAGGGCTTGCCAACAAGATGCTTTATTTAAGTTTACTATATTCCTGTTAGCCGGATGTCAGTAACAGGGTGAGTGGTGCCGTTATGTGGCATCGTACTGTTTTTCAGGTTTAAACATCCCCTTTTGGTCTGAAGTCTACAAGCAAATCCTTATGAGCCTTAGTCTAGTTGCCTGATTCCTCAGGTGTGAGATAATTTCTGCTCTGGAGGCCTTTGAGGGTGGGCCAACAGTTTATACAAGGTGCTAGGTATTGAACTAAGTGGAGGGAGAGGTTTGGTTTTGTTTTTCCCAGCTCTCCACACCTGGCCACCCCACCATCTGTTACAAGAACTTATGGCTATCCATAAAAGCAGTCCACAATAAACGACAAAAATCTGATCTGCTATTTTAGAATGTGATCCTAGTACTTTTCAGTGACACTGACTGACTTCTGAACACTGGATCTCTCTCATTTCTTTCTTGCTAGTAAAGCAATTAATATGGAAATAACACAAGCATGCTCTGTGACTTCACCTGCCATTTTAGTGTGCCCAAATTAAAACCTCTTGAAGCAAAAGCTTTGCACATTTGTTTGCTTTGTAATTTGTGCACTTGCTCTCCATCCTCGAGCTCAGTCACTTGGTTATGGTATAAACCTCTGCAAATGAGGCTGCTAGGTTTTCTCCCCCCCAGTACTTCCATGAAGAGTTTCAAAAAGCCTTTATAAAGTTAACGAACAGGTGATTATAGTAAACAGAAGCCTTCAACACATTAAACATTTCTTTTTCCACAAGTAATTAAAAGCGCTGTTTCTGTGGCCTAATTGTACCACTGAATTTTAAGGAAATCATTACTCTACAGGCAGATGTTCTCATGGAAATTCTTCATTAAAAAGACAAAATCTGGTTTCAAGTTAGCCCATTTTAAATGTTTTCAAAAAAACTTATCCAAACAAGTAACTTAGTTTTCAATGTCTGAAAGGGAACTCTTCCAATAACTATTTGAAGTGATAGATGCGCCACTTGTTTTATACTAATACTTGCTTATTTCCACAACCTGCCAGCAATGCCACAGAGCGCGTGCGCCAAGACTTGCTTGGATCAAGGCCCCCGGCCCCCCTGCTATGCCCGTGTGCGCAGGTGAGTCACCTGTGTGCAGCCCCAGTCAAAGGAGAGGGAGTACTCAAGCGAAAACCACTCGCACGCATCCGTGTTTGCACAATCAGGCCTCCAGCATATATGACTTCAGAGGAAAAAAAAAAAAAGCAATGGAAAGTACCATGATTCCTCAATTTCCTTTATTTCCTTTATTCCCGTCCAGAGAGCCATAACCCCCTAGTCATGTGTTAATAAGATATGAGGAAGTTTATTTCAATACTATGCTTGGGTTTTGTAGATAAATATAGAAAAATTGCTCAGCAATGTGAAGGTATGCTTTCCATATGAGATTTTCAGAGAAGAATCATACGTTGTTAGACCTTTAAACTGCATCATTTCATCTGAATTTTCAGATATCTGTATCTTAGCTTTTTTTATGACAAAGGAATGGTTGAAATACATTTTCTATAATTATTTTTCCATTAAAGCAAGCGCTAACCATAGTTAACATTTTTAATTATTCATATCTATACAGTTACAATCTAGTTTTCATGGAATCTATTTTCCCTTCCAAAAAGAGTAATAACAATGTCAAAAGTTTCTTTTTCCATTATTTAAAGATCAGAATCAATTTTCTCTTGTGTTTCTGTCCTTACTAGGTATTCCGATATCTAGATGTACTGTACATATTAGTCTGGGTACCTTTACTAATATTCACAGTATTTAAGATTATAAATGCAATTTGTTGTTAAGTATGTTATTTTATTCTTGTGTAAATTGTTTTGTACAATCTTTAAAAATCTACAGTTTTGCATTTGTAGATATTAAAGGTAAGCAATTTATTTTGTGTTGTCCTGCATGTATATTTTTGCTGTAGATAAGTGTTGCTTAGTTTACTATTTCAGTACATTTCTGTTTAAATGAATAAGCTTACAAACTTTAATACAGTATATATTTTCAGAATATAAACTTTTATATTTCTGTGGTAGGTTAGGGTATGCGTTTTAGGCAATCTTTTTCACTACTCTTAACTGTTCTTTTAATCTATAATATAATGGTTTTGTGCCAATAGTTTTTCATTAGAATAAAATGCTCTTTTAACATTAGGGATAAACAGACAATTTTGGTTGGGGTTTGTTTTATTTTTTTTTTATTATTATTATTTTGCCAGCCTTTACAGTTTTAAATGTAATTTATAAATGTATTGCATTTGTGAATAAGCCTTACCATTAGGTACAAGAAATCTTTAAAGCTACATAATTGCTTATGTAGTACTAAGGACTTCCCCAAATAATTGCTGTAAGAAAGTTAGCAAATCAGAGTACAGGGCCTTAAGTTTTTCTTGTGAAAAGGGTAATACGGGTTGTTTCTTTTGAACAACATAGGTAGACTTGTCAGCCTGGGCTTTGTTATATATAAACTGTGCATTTGTGCTCCCAACCACAGTAGTTTAATCTCAGGCTTTGTGTGGCTGGGTCTATAAAAGTCAAATCTGGCTAAAGCCAGCACTCTTTAGGAGACACTAAAGAAGTTTACATAAGAGACTTATAGACAATCTTAATCATAGTACATTTGGGTACTCCGTATCCTAGATGTGTTATCTGTGTCTGCCCAATTAACCGTATGTTTTAAGCCATATTAAATCTCTTTACTGCTATTTTAAATACTACACTGAAAGTCATTCACTAGCTTGCTTACTCACAGACAGGATTTAAATTTTTAGTGAATAAAAGATATTATGCCTTCCATAAAAACAAAGGACCAAAGAGTTGCATTATTCTAACAAAGCATTAGTTCCTTCGCCAGTGAACTAGTTTGACATTTGTACTGAAGATCAAATAGTCTCTTTCTGCTACAAACACTGCATTCTCATCCCTGGCAAGCGTAAGGGGAAAAGATGTATCCACTGACCTATTGGGAAAGGAGTGACGTTCAGCTAGGATGGCATGTCTATTGGTAAGGCTTATTACCAAACCTCTGAGATGAAGCAAAGAACCAAAAATTCACAAATTATGTCAATGTAAATTTATTTTCAGAACTTGCACAAATAATTAATTGTAGAACTTTGCAAATTAGGCCCTTAAGTTATTTTGTCAGAATGCCATGGGACAGACTAAAACAATTTCTAATATTTGTAATGATGAGTACATATTATAATATTATAAGGGTACAGGCACCCCTATATCACAGTGTTGTAAATATTTTCTGAAACTGGTACAGTACTGAGGGACTTGTATCTTCTGATATATCAAATATTGACTGTCTAGATCAAATTGTACACAATTTATTTGTTGATGGTCCTGTAACTAGTGTATGGACACATTTCTGGGTGCCTTAGAAGTTGTATTTTTCATGTGTGTTAATATGCAGTATTTATACATTGTGAGAAGCTGCTTTGAATAAAAACATTGAAACTTCATTTCAATGCAGTGATTTTCAGTTTTATATAATCAGAATGAATGTGAGACGTACCCTCGTATTATATATGATAAAGCTATTCATGGACTTCTGCCTTTTGAAAGAAAGCAGGCATACAGCAGGATTTGTAAAAGAGAAATTAAAACTTTTTTTTTTTCAACTGGCAAAAACCTGGGCACTAAAAGATGCTGCAATAAGAACTCTGAAATGATTCATCATCATCCATTTCATTTATCATGTCATGATTAAATCCAAGAAAACCACCGAGAACTGTCTTACAAATACACTTCTAGGACACCATTATCACTTCCACTATTTGATATGTGCAGGTCACCTAAAGCATATCTGTCCAGAACCAACTACCGCATACAGTACTTCAGCTCCACATGAGGGAATTTGATTTTGAAGTGGTATTTTCCAGGCAGGCCAAGGTTCCACCCAGAACCCGCTGTGGTCCTCCTAAATGGTTTAGATGGGGTTCCTTCACGGAATCACGGAATCTTCAGAGTTGGAAGGGACCTCTAGAGATCATCTAGTCCAACTCCCCTGCTAGAGCAGGATTACCTAAAGCACATCCCTCAGGGCTGCATCTTCCATGGGGTCTCTTGTATAAAAGGTAATTGTTTGGCTGTAGCATCCATGAATGCTGTTTCTAGTCATGTTATCTCCCATGATCAGAAGAGTAACTTTAAATTACTTCTGCCTGGGGCAGAAAAGGAAGGATATTTTTGCAGGGAGCCAGTGTTACCTAAACCACCTATACAACACAGTCTGAAAAAATGACCTATGCTTGGCTCAAGGGACAAGAATTATGTTCTACCTATTATACTGCTTAGCTTTAAACTGACAGACACTGTTAGTAAAAACT
Source organism: Chroicocephalus ridibundus (assembly GCF_963924245.1). Lineage (NCBI taxonomy): Eukaryota > Metazoa > Chordata > Aves > Charadriiformes > Laridae > Chroicocephalus > Chroicocephalus ridibundus. The sequence continues at coordinate 89,837,758 of NC_086287.1, forward strand.
GTGGTCACCTATTTATAGCAGAGGATTGAGCAATTTAGTCTTGCTTCGCCATCAGCAAATCCAATTCTTTATTACAGTGACTCTTGTCAGGAATTAATTTATGGTAGCTGGCTCTGGACTGTAAGCAATGTGCACGTGATGAACAGAGCATGACACCTTTCTTGTCTAACAGTTATATTGATAAGTTTTGATCTTAACATAGATTGCCAACATTTAAATTTTATTTTAAATAACTCATTTTTAAAGGAAAGCAAAATTATTTAAAATTTTAAAATCCATCCAAATATTATAAGTCAAGGTTTTTTAAAGCAAGATAAATGTTAGTCCTTGTTGCTGGAAATTAATATATCAACAAAGTATATGGAAGAGCAACCCATTAAGTATATACAAAGAATGTCTACAAATTTAAGCCGACAAAAGACTAGCCTACGAATTGCATGTAGGAAAAAACAGGCCGGTGTTAATCCCACTTAAGATATAAAAAGTACTCAAACTGGTCAAAGCTCTACATAAACTAAGACATGCCGTTTCTCATTTTGAGTTTTGAATATCAGACAGAAACAATATTGCATATGTAAAGAACAGGGAGAAGTTTTGAAACAAATGAACAGCAAATGAAAGCATGTGAGAAAACCGAAGGACATAATTTTAAAGACTGGGGGGGGGTCAAAGCAAATCAAGTCTCAGAAGTCAGACTAGGGGGCAGTTTGATTGAGGAGGAAAAAGTCAGAGGGTGAAATGCTGGGCCTATTAACTTCAGGAATTCACCTCTCCCTGGTGCCTTATTTTTCATGAAACCCCCTCAGAAGATTATAAAATTAAATAAAATGTAATGTATCTGTTCATGACTCTGATGTCTGAAGTATCCTCAAAACCAACCTACAGGCACAGCATGGAGAGAGTTTCAGATTACTAAGAAAGCCAGAGTAATAACCCGCTCTAGAATTCAAACCATTTCAATTGTGCTACCACCACTTTGCTTTAATTTATACACTTTCCTTGGTTTTACAAAATTTCCTCATTACAGATGTATAATAAAAATAGAACTGCTTAGAACTTTGTTGAATTCCAATTATTAAGTCCATCTGGCTTGACGCAATAGTTTTTACCTGGAACTGCCACAAGTACTATGGGAGAAAGAAGGAAATTTTCACTTTGGCAAAAAGAAGAGTTTATCATTTAGTACGGAATGAATTAATCTACACAAAACATGAAGCAAAGACCAGAAATGCACAAGAAACAATGAAGAGTTTTTCTACAAAGTCTTTACTAGTCTAAGAACCAAGTTTCCACTACAAACTGGTTACAGAGGAATATCTGAACGCTTACATATCTCCAGCTGTATGTTATTAGAAAGCAGCCCTAATTGTTGGGTGGTTGAGTGGGGGATGGTAGATTTTCATTATCTTAACCACTACAACAGTTTTTATCATGACATAATTTATAGAATGTCATCCTTATAAAATTTTTGGCACAAAAATTGTAATGCTATTTAATGAGTCCGGAACAATCCTAGCAATTACAATTTCACCTGTCCTTCAGTAAATTTCCATGTAATAAGCAAATACCCTCCTTCCAGGACAGGTCATCAACACCTGAGGTCTGTATGTAGCAGATACAGTACTGTCCATGTGACTTCATGTCCCATTCCTAGCAAAAATGGAGCGTCATGACCCCAAAGGAAACCTGTAACTTAAGCCTCCACACCACTTTCCCCACAATACATGAACCACATTGAGCAGAAGTCAGTAATGCAGAGGGTAACTTTAAAAATCCAAAGCTAAACGGTATCACCTTTGCTTTATCGCTTCCTGGCATTGGTGTCACTATAAAAAATTCAGTGGATCTAAGTCAAAACCCACCAACATCAATGCAGATCCTCCTACTAGATTCAGTTGCTTCTAGATCAACCCCAGTGGTTGACAGATACCACAGAACACTCCATCACCACAATAGTTCAGGAAATATCTTCCTCGAACAATAGTGTAGCACTGATCAGAAAGACATAATTAGCACGGGAGGCAGGGTTCCATGTCTTTAGTTCAAAATTTAACAGCAGTGTCTGAAAAACTTTGAATAAAATTCAACATTTTCAATTATATCACTGACTCTTGTTAGTAGAAAGACAGGCTCTGCTGTGTTTTAACCTTCCTCAACTCTTCAGTCACATTTATCCACTTGGATTCCGGATGACTATGTAACATCTGTGAAACTTACTTTGTACATTGGTCATAGACAGAAATACGTTGGTTAACAGCTATAAAGAGAAATGTGAAAATGCTCTTTGCAACTAAGAGGTATGCTTCAAACAAGGGCTGTTGAACTCCCACTGCCTCCTAAGATGTTGGCTAAAAAGCTGCATCTAACATTAGAGTTTCTATAACGAAAAATGATTTAAACACTAAGCGGCAATCTTGACTTGTTAGGATTAAGTTAATTACTATAATCTAGAAGTAAGTTATTCACAGCCATCCAGAAATGTGTTTCTGATGTGTCTGTAAATAAGTGCTACAATTTCTATTACTCCAAAAAGATCAGCAATTTCATATTGCTGTCCTTCCAGCTTCTGGTTAGCGATTACATATGCTGCCTACCAGGCTCTAGGGTATTCACTTTCTACAAGAGGTTCATTAAATGGATAAAGGCATTCACATAAAACTCTTCCCATGCCTAATTATTCAAGATCTGCATTATCTTAGCCTCTCGCTTGTTTATTTTGTATGCAGCTGCAGCGAGTTGTTTGTCAGGGACTCAGACTCCAACAAACAATTCCCTCCAAGTCCACTTTTTGCCCATTAGGCTCATAATGAGCAACAACTCAAAACTCCTGCCAGCTGAGCTGCCAAGGGATTCCCTGCTGTTTCAAGGGTAAAGGTCAGGTGAGCACAGCGTTGCTGATCGGCAGCAACATGCCCACTGGTTGGAGTGCCGGCTTTGGAGTCCACAATTGCTCAACCCTGATCCTCCTTTTATTTCTGAAAGCAAGCCTTAATAATATCAGTGGTCCAGCCCTCTGCGGGTTTTCCTGCCATAATGACCTTTCATCACTCCTTTGCACAGGGCAGCTCCCTGGAATGACATCTGAAGCAATGCAAGTTATTAACTACAAAGCAGCTATACAGTTCCTTATGCCAGTGACCGGGCCCATCTGAAAAAAGCAATGGGCAAGGTGATGGTAATACCCATACCAGCCCCAGCGCCACACTGTGCCGAGCTTAATCAGACCAGAAAAACAGGACATCATATTTTTCATGTATTTACATGTAACAGGATAAAACAGATAGACTTATTTTCCCAGATGCTAATGTAATGCTAGTTGGAAAGAAATATCCCAAAACATGTTAGACCTGGTAGGATTCATCTTCGACACATGGCTGTAACTAGTTAGAACACAAAGACACTGTCCCTCTCTAAATGATGTTTCTTAAATAAATCCACTTTTGCTAAAAATCTATTGAAAGATTAAACTGAGCTTTAAAGAAGTAGGGTGCAATATAGCTGACTTGAAAGGCTAAAGCTTTTCCCAACTGTTTCAAGTACGAGAAAATCCAACAGCACTCCATTTGCGATTCAAGCACTTGGTAAACACACTCCACAACTGTATGGTGGCTGTGTGCCAACAAAATGGTGAGTCAGCAGGCAGGGTAGGGAATCAAGTGTCAAGAATGCATTTAACCCTCACTCCAGAGAACGCTTTTCTTATGAACAAAATGAAAACACTCCATAAAAAGAAAAAAAATTACTGGAATTTCTTCTCCATTAGCACACACAACCACCTCAATTCTCCAACTTACAGAAGCTCTCAAATTCTAAATTGGGATAAATGCTTAAGAAAATAGCAATCATCAGCAAACTGAGAAAGAGGTTCATGAACATGTATCAGTCCAGTCCTATGATCCTTACTCTGACAAAAATCCCACTGATAAACCTGGCATGGCTGAGTGCAGAAGGGTTTCATGACAGCGTTAGAATCTATAATACTAAATACTTGCACAGATATAAAAAGGAGTACAGTTTCTTAATGAAAATGCAGTTCAAATGATCTGTCATATTCCCAAAGGAGTATCTGTGCATGCTACTTTGCTTCAGTGTTCTTGCAGAGTATTTGATGAAATCATGAGATTTCCTAAATCATTTTTAAATTAATCCTTCTTAAGAAACTCCCTACTGAAGCATCACTTTGCATGATCACCCTAGATATTCTTTTCAGGATAGCAGAAAAGGATAAAAAGATTGAGGATTAAAAAAATAGAAAAAAAATATTTGCAAGAGGACCTGATCTTCCACCTAAAAATTTGAACACTCATTTACAAGGTTGTTAAACACTGCCAAACCAGAACAGCAGCATTTTATACCTGCTTTCTTACTCACTCTTCACAGGTGTAAATAACCACATTGGACACCTGCGGAGGAGGGGAAAGGGGGGAAAAAAAACCCAAACCTCTAGTTATTACCTTCACAGTGTTAGTTAAGGGTAATTATAGACCAGCTGTGAACTTAGAGCTTACCCCCATTAACGAACAGATAGAGCTTCCAGTTAAAGGCTGAGAACAGCTAGCTCTGCTATACCTCACGCTGCTCAATATTACAAACACCTACACAAACGAATAATTTTTTTCATGTGTTGACCCACTGAACTCCACGGCCTGAGCCTTCTTCTACAGGAACTCATCTCACAGCCAGTAATGTCCATTTAATGTTATTGTTTGTCCTGCCCTGGATTAAACCTGGGCTGTGAAACTACAGAGTTAAGAATTAGTTTGTACAGACATCTAATGTATGACCAGGGTAAAAATACTCACAGTTAGTTTCCCTGCAGAGATCTATGAAATAATTTTTCTCCTGTCTAACAGCGCTCATAGAGCGTAAGCCCAAAGTTTAGATAAAACCATCACCTATGACATTCAGACAAGTCCTGCCAAACCCTGCTGGAGTGGTAAAAAAGACTTTTACCCCAACCTTCAGCCCTGTCTTTCTGCCAGATGTTAGCAACTGTGGCAGGGGCTGCAGGTTAGACAGCCACATCTGCACAAAGAAGATAAACCTGAGCTGACCATGGGCTCAAACGGTTGACAAAAATCTAGGACACTTGAAAGATGGCAACCTCCCACAGAGGAACACAGCAGCGAGGAGGAGGTTATCTCTTCAAACATAGCATTCCCCTCCACCATGATCTTATGGACTGGAAATACAGAAATATGACCGAAGAATAACTTTGATGAGAAACCGATGCCACTCACTGTGCATGATTCTGTCATGGCTTGCACTTGGCCTACACAAGTGTGAGAACAGAATTAAGTCCTGCAGAACTTCAGTTTTGAAACCAAATTCCCCATGTATGCTGCTAAATTCCTCCATCTGAAATTCATAAAGAAAGAGGAATGTAAAAGAGTGTCAGCTTGCAGTATTTAGCTTGCAGTTTATGGAAGGAAATCATGACACATCTTTCCTGTATGCAGAAAGTTCTAAGTGATCTCCCATCATCATGCCAGCACTAATTCCCAGAAATCCTGCAGAGCTCCATAACTTTCTAGAGCATTATTTCATATACCTAGCAGTCCTTCATCAGAAACTGTCTTTAAAAAAAAAATAAAATAAAAAATCCAGTTACAAATAGAAAATTGTTTGCCCATTCTTGTTCTCCCATACCCAAACACCTTTTTGGTCTTCTGTGTGTACATATCCAGGAAATGCTAACATCTCCAGGCTGTACCAGTTTACACTGCTTGCAACATATTGAACAATTCAGGAGAGTAAGAGACCAAGCTAAATGACACAGCGGCACCACAAGACTAACACAACTGTTGATTTAGCAGCAGAAAAATCTGAACGCTTTACAACTCGGTGGCTTGTTGGATAAAGACTCTTCACCCAAATAAGAATGTGAATTACTGTTGAGAATTTTATTTATACGGTCTCTGCATTTTTTATGCAGAAAGGATAAGCAGACACTGTTTTAAATAATTTCAGATACTCGGCACTAAATAAGTAAGTGGCTCGATTTCAAGAAACAACCAAGAAAAAACATTCCACAGAATGCCATATATTCCTTCAAATGGGGAGCTACATTTCATCAGGATGGATGCTTAAGTGGAAATAAGTCTCAGTATGGGGACTGTTTTCAGCAATAGTTGTTAATTAAGTAGTAAAGTACTAATAAAATGTTTAATCTGGTTGCATTTAAACAGCACTGTAATGATATGTAATTACTAAAGAAGACTGCAAAACTCATTCTGCAATAGACTGCATTCAGTGTTCATGTGCTGTGCAAATGCATTTAAAAACAGAAAGGATTCCAATGTCCACTGTACAGTGGCCAACGTACAGGCAAGCTATGAAACTTATGCTCTAAGGCACAGAGGACAGGCTTTTATTTAGAATCACACTTTAAGCTTCTCTAACAGGAGCTACAGAAGTCAAAAGAAAAAAAATTTACAAAAAATTTGAAATATCCAAAGCACTGAAAAAGACCAACACAAACACAAAGACATGCCACTGTAAATGGACTGAGATTACATCATAAATGAAAAAAAAATATTCTGAACACATACAGGAACAAATAAACACACAGTAGCAGTGAGTCAGCAGCTCTTCTGCACAGTCATGATGAAAAACCACCACAAAACCAAGGAGGGGCCTGTCAGGAAGCACACAATACACACTGAACACACCATGGGTGACACAGCAGAAACCTGTCCCCAGCAGTACAGGGCAAAGGGTTAGGCATTCCATTCAAAAGTGACCTTGGTGGAAGACGCACCAAAATGTTTTGCTGTGGCTAGGTACGGTGAGATTGGTATAATTCTGTGTGTGTAAGCAAAAAGTGCAGTAGGCAAACGAAACTCAGCATAGCCAGGATGGATTTCAATCAAAAGAGAATGCAAATATTTAAAACTGAAAAATGTGTCAATGAAGATAAAGGCTCAGGGGAAAAAAGCATAAGGATAAAGTTGAAATGCAGTCCCACAAAACTGCCATCATAGCAGAAATTAAATAAAATATATTGGAGAGAAAAATGTTTATAACTTAGATATAATTTATATTATTATCTTTAGAAGATAACAACCAATAACACCAAGTACAGAGAAATGTTGATTTTCTAACAGCTCCTCTCACTGATGACTGTAGTTCTCTACTTGTGGTATAAATGCAGTAAGTAGCTGACAGTCTACCATGTCCCAGAGTTGCTCACAGAATCTTTATATTCTTTATAAATCCTTATATTCCTCAGTACTAGCCATTGGTGTCTTTTAGACTAATTAATGATAGGCTGCTGCAAACATGGGCCCCAGATCCAGAGAAGGTACTATGTGTTCTTAAACCAACTCTACGTAACATTTATACAATTACTACAATGACAAATTGTTTATAAATGTACATAATAATTTTGAAAACTTAATTTTATTTTTACTGTATGTTAAACTAAACCTTGGCGTGCCCTTCCAATCTAAACCATTTTATAATTTGCAAACTACCATGGTACATCTCTGCACCATTAAAACCCTCAGATTTCTTGAGGCCATAGCTCCACTTGTTTTTAAGATGACCTACGGAATCACAGAATCATAAAATGGTTCAGGTTAGAAGGGACCTTGAAGATCATCTAGTTCCAACCTCCCACTCACTAGACCAGCTCGCTCAAAGCCCCGTCCAGCCTGGCCTTGAACACCTCCGGGGATGGGGCATCCACAACTTCTCTGGGCAACCTGGGCCAGTGCATCACCACCCTCACAGTAAAGAATTTCTTCCTAATATCTCATCTAAATCTACCCACTTTCAGTTTAAAATCGTTACCCCTCATCCTATCACTACACTCCCTGAAAGTGTCCCTCCCGATCTTTCCTGTAGCCTCTTTAGGTACTGGAAGGGGCTCTAAGGTCTCCCTGGAGCCTTCTCTTCTCCAGGCTGAACAACCCCAACTCTCTCAGCCTGTCTTCATAGGAGAGGTGCTCCAGCCCTCTGATCATCTTCATGGCCCTACTCTGGACTTGCCCTCTGGACAGGAACCCCAGAGCTGGACACAGTACTCCAGGTGGGGTCTCACCAGAGTGGAGTAGAGGGGCAGAATCACCTCCCTTGACCCACTGGCCACACTTGTTTTGATGCAGCCCAGGTTGCAGTTGGGAATGACTGTACCACACATCGTGGCAGCAACAGGGCTCCTTCCAAGACAAAGAAAACGGGACATTTCCTCATGCGATTTTTTCGAAATTTGCATCAATGACAATTAGGTACCACATTTACATAGCTGCTTTTGAAAACCTGTCTTTTGTGTCTTCACTGGCAAGCTTTCTCTGAGTGTTTAGGCAAAGTCTTTGTTCACTTAGAATTGTGCCAATAATCCCTTTTAAAATACAAAAGTGCCTGCTTTTGTGAGCGCTGGCTGACTCCAGTATGCCCACTGAAGTAGAATTTTGAGCATATGCTCAGTCACGTAGCTTTCAGACAGTCATATTCTTAACATGTGTAACTGCCGTATGTTTAAAAACATTCTTGAAAACAAGCCTTCATATCACCTTACAAAACAGAGGTAGGCTGAGATACTGGATTTGCGGAGGCTTGGATTATTTTTGCCTGTGTATTACTTGCATAAAATCTACAAAAACACTAAATCACAGGTTTGTTTTTTTAATTAAAGCAGCTGACCACAGGTTATACTCATAAAAATAACTACCTTTTAAAACAGGAGGAAGGTCTTGTTCATTTGACAAGAATGGTACATTTTTGAGAGATTCAAATCTCACCACTAGAAAAATAGGTCATCTTCAACTGATATAAAAAGAATTATAACCAACCAAGAACAAAAAGCCAAACCCACATGCTTGGGGTGAAGTTCTCACCCTGTAAGTCAATTAATGCTCTGAAATGTTCTCATTTCTATTCTGCTAGACCTCCCAATTTTCCCTGTGTAAAACCTGTGCTTTGAACATTAAGGAAGATGACATTTATATTATGAGAGTATGATTTGCAGCGAGTTAATGTTCTACTTTGTGAACAGATTACCAAGAAAGAACCTTCCCTTGTCATAAAAGCCACTTTTTTTCTTTGGATTCAGAAAGCTGATTCCACCATGTAACTGAGTCATCAAGGAGACCGCTGAGCAGCAGCACTAGCCAAGAAATAAAGATTAGATTGCATCTGCTGCTGCTCAATTCTGCACCTTGCTGTTGCTCAAACCCATTTGTACTTAGCCACCACAACCTATTCATGATTCCCCACATACAATATGCACAGCAGTTTGTTTTCCAGATGTTGTGCTGATCCTCAAAGTGACACTGCTGAAGCAGAACAGGAACCTCACTCCCACCCTCCCAGACAAGTGCCCTCACCAGTAAGGCACAGCAATATGCTTGCTCTTTCTGACTGGCCTTCCGAACATTTAACTGCTCTTTGCAAAGTAGAACAGTCTCCACGGGAGGCACTGAGAAAGCCCTCCTTCACTTCTAAGTACCCTGTTCATCATTTGGGGTATAATTTTGGGTGTTGCAGGAGGTAGATTCAAATCCATGAAGTAGATGAGGGCATTACAGCTACACCTCCCACACTCCATATTCTGGAAAAAAAGCTACAATACCAGATAGAAGTAGACAGTATCTCTTCATTGGCTGCCTTATATTTTTCTTGAGTTTCCTGCTTGGTTATGGATCCTCTGCTCTAACATGTTTAGATAGCTCAGCACCTAACTTGCTGTGGATCACGTAAACCGTAAGATGCAGGCATTGCAATGACGGCCAAAACAAATTTAAATTAACTATGTGTAGATTTAGTCCACAAACTCAGTTGTTCAAGTTTTACAGAAGGAAGCTGTGATTTGAGACAATGTTGCAAGACAGGCCCCTAGAATCCAGAAGTTCATTTTCCGCAGAATTGTGTTACAGTTTTAGGATAATTATGTCTTCCTTTTTATTTCATGTGGTATTATATATCCATGCTTAGTTACAAAGCACGATGTTACATGTCATGCAGCTGTGTAAGTTAAATTCAAGGAATCTTCCCAGACTGATTAGTAAATAACAAAGACATGTAATTAAAACAAAACCAAAACAGTAGGAGCATTATGATACTCCACTGTCACTACAACCTGACAAAAGTATTGTGATAATATGTATAGACACAGTCAGAGATCAGACACGGTGCATATACATATATATATACACACACATATATATAAATACAGCCAAGCAAAAAGGAAAACTTCTCTCACTGAAGAATTCATAACACTGAACACAGAGCAGAAAAATTCACTGGTTCCCATGTGGCTGCAAGGTGATCAATAACACCCAAATCCTTTTGCCTTCTCTTTTTCTTTCCCAGTCTTTGATGTTGGTATTACAATAGAGATGAGATCCCAAACCCAGATTTGGCTCAGTTGCCAAGATGCTGTGGTAACACAGACAAAGACATAGTTCCTGTCCCAGGAGGAGGAAAAATCGCCATCAGAAATGCAGAGTTATAAATACAGATACATAGAAATTTAATATTGACCTTGCTGTACTAAAAATCAATGAAAGATTTTTCACCAACTCGAATGAAAATAGGATCAAGACCAGAGATGGGAGATATGCCATTTTTGCTCATCAGACTCTACCTAGCCTTTGCACAGTCTCATTTATTACAATCATCACATTAGAGGGAGGTCTTCAGGATCAATATGAAGCAGAAAGAGACACAGTAAATTCGTATGAGATTTAAAAATGGGTTGTGAGGCTGGGGATCGAGAGACAACGAGACAAAAACCAAGTAGGAAGAAGCACAGGTTAGCAGCTGATACAAATCGTTACAACTCCAAGAGAACTGTGAAAGAATGTCATGAACATTGCCTTAGAAACTAACAGGGTAAGCACAAAAATGAAGAAGTTGAAAATGGGGCTTTACTACAAGAAAAGAGGATGGCTGGGTGCAATTACTTATAAAGGTAATTAGGGGAAATAAAAAAAATGTTTCTCTCAAAATTGAGACTCGGAATTACTCAATGCCTCTATGGATTTGTTGTCAGCCCGCACAGTGAAAGGTATTAGATAACAGAGTTTTCAGTGACTTGTAGGGAAGTAGGAACTAGCCTAAACAAGAGGGACGGAGTAATGCACTGATTGTTTACACAGTATTTCAAAGTTCGTAAACAGCAATTGTTAAAATAACCCCAGAAATTTAAGGATACTAAGAACTAAGTGTTCTCACAGTGCACAATGACATTAGCAAGCAAACGAGCAGTTAGTGGTTATCACATGATTGATTTTCAAGTTCATTCTTATGAACAACATTTGATTCAAAAAATACAAAGATACTTCCACTGTGACTGATAGCAAGATAAATGAATTAGGGACTGCAAGCCAAAGAGTCTATTTTATCTTAAGAGAAGGGTTGCCTACTCATCTCTAGTCAACAGCCTTTTAAAAATACTGGAATTAATTTTAAAACCCCAAGGAATGATGTAATTAAAATGATTTGTGAGGGTGGAAGACTGAGAGGTTTTCGTACATGACCAGTCATTTACCAGAAAAATATCAGATGCTCTATTCCATTGTTTAATCATATTTACAAGAAATTTCTTTTTTTCCACAAATTAAACTTCAGTCAACACAGCTGAACTCAGACACATCACACAGAATTTGCTCTCCCTTCTCTGCAACATAAGTTTGTTGCTATCTACTATTTACTTTTCTCATGGTCATATGCACATTTCTAAATGAATAAGTACATTCAAATCATTCAAATGAATCAGTTTGTACTTCACCTGAAGTTCAAATGAATTCAGATGAATCAGCCAGCTTACAGACAGAAAATAAGTAAGTAGGTTAAAGTGGTAGGCTTACCATGTTCAATTCTCTGCTCCAGCAAAACTTGCGGTGCGACTTAAGAACTGCTTTTGGTCTCAATCTGCAAAGACACATAGGTACTTTTCACTGAAATCCCCTAAACCAGATTGTATCAATGAAGCACCTCACTCCACCATCAGTTTCCCCTTCCATCCAAATTACCACACTAAACTCCAAAACTGGGCTCAACTGATCAAGTTGAAAGAGAGACAATAAAAACATAAGCTTTTTTTAAAAGCTCAGACACCACAGGGGAATCGAGACATGTTTTTATTCTATATGTGTGTACCATTCTACATTTGTGCCGTGTCTTTTTGTGAGATACTAAGGTTCCTCTGAAAAATAAACATCACACAAGCCATTCATCCACATGAGATAAACTTAAATTTCCAGATCCATAGTCATGTAAATGGAAAATAAAGTGACCAAGAAATTAGTCACGGAACAAGTACATTTGTAGCTAAAGAATACATATTGCATGAATGGTGTCAACAAATTTGTCTTTGGAAAGGGCATGACTCGATATCAACTGAAACCAGTGATAAAACACAGGCTAATTTCCACAGGTCAGGATTAGAGCCTTGGACCTCCTACTGAGAACTTATACATTTTAACTTGCACTGGACCAGACTCTCAGCAGATATCAGTCATTTCACCTCTACAGGAAATCTACCAGGATATACAAAATGAAAAACTAAAAAGAATTCCCAAAAGTCCATTACTGTAAAGTCAGATACTATTTGTGGATGGTGAGTGAACCTCAGCATTTACCTCCAGTATAAGGCAGATAGCTGCAAGGGAGTACATATTTCCATCTGGGCAGAACTCCAATTTTATATTAATAAACTGGCTCTTTTTTTGTAAACAGAATCAATATCCTGTTTAAAAGTGATTCTCAGAAGAGCAGGAAATTAGAAAATATTAGTATTAAATTAATCAAACTTCTGTTCATGAAATATTATTAATGTGAATGGATAAATTTTTCTTTTTTTCAATGGATATACACATGTACATTGAAAACATTACCCTGAACATATGAACTATGTGCTCATATGAGATATACAAAAGCAACATATTTTCTGGTGATTCCATGAACACTAAATGAGTGCAATTTCTACTTTCAGAGATCATGAATTTAAAATATGATATAATTTGAATGAATAGGTTTCTTGCTCTTTAGTATCTCTCAACAATATTGGATGTGCATCTAAAAGTATGGAGAAAAAAAAAAGCATATGGGGAAGCAGAGATTTCCTAAACCATTTTATTTTTTTATTGGCACACCGAGTCCCCATTTCCCTGTCCTTGTCAGGAAATTTCAAATGACATCAGTTACATCACTGAAAGCATTCTAGACCTTGGCTTGCATTTTTTCAAAGCTAAGGAATTTCTAAGCTCTCTACAGTTTTTCTTTTGCAGAAGGGTAAAAACAATTCCCAGTTTAGAAGAAATGTATCCAAGACAAAGAGGCCTCCCTGGGGAAAGAGCAACAAAAGCAGGGACAAGGAGGGAGGCCACAAGAGTGAAAGGGGGTGAAGTTTTGGGGAACAAAATGTCCAAAGAGATTGGTAATGTGGTTTGGCTTGTGACCCTGATGAATATTGAAAACACTCAGAAATTATTGTATGGTCTGAACATAGATAAGAAGCTTGGACAGCAGAGAGGAAAAGAAAGATTTTGCAGTCTTTCTCAAAATCTAAAATCATACAAAATCATCTTCTAAGATGAGAAAAAAATCTGCCGAAAAGAAACGAGTGTATAAAACAGGCTTACTGTGCAAGTCTAAATTTAACTATAGCATTCATTACCAAACACACTTTAAAATACATCACACCCGGGAAGGTTACTTTTAGAAGAAATTACTTACTCCATCTAGACTGTCATTCTAAACCTCAAAACTCTGCTTCCTTGCTGCATCAAGCAATTTTAACTCTTAAACTGAAGGGCTTCAGGTTTTTTGGTATGACCTATGAAAGAAGTTTCACTCAAGAAGAACACACCTGAAATTATCAACTGCATAAGCCAAACACTGAATATGTTGAGAATTACTTGCAAGACTGAAGTGCCATTTTATTTGCTGAGCCTTTTCCCTTTTGTGTTTGCACGTTCACGCACAGTAACTTTTTATGAGGTCTACTGGAATCCCAGTGTGAGAGTTCACAGTGATGCCTTTGAAGCAATATGCAAACATTTTTAACTGTGAGTGTGCTAGATGATTAGCTGTGAACTTCACATCTACTGCCCTGCAGCTGAGATCACTGCTAACGGTCCCTAACTGTGGATTCCACAAGCTGGTGAGTGGGAGAGAGATATGACAGTTCATTCAATTACTCATTCATCCCAACATACACTTGGTCTTTTATTACAACATACATAATTCACATGGGGGGAAGGAAAGTAAAGCTATTAACAGCCTTCAACATTTCTACCCTTCCAATAACACATTTCAACAACTTCAAATCATCCCTCTTCTCTCTGTTACCCTGAAAAGGTACAGGTGTTCATCCCATCAAAACTGCATAAATGTCTTCAAAACTGGGCATGTGAATCTCAAGTTTTAGTTTGCAGCTCCCAGCTTATGCACCCAAGCAGAAATATCCACAAATTAAAACATGAGGACTACAGATGCTCAACTGCACTCGCCCATTTTACAAGTGCACAAGTAAAGGCAATTTGTTCCAGAAAAGGGAAACACAAATTACAGGCTGTTTGTTGAATAGATTGCAAACAAAACCACAGATCATGGGTAAGGTTCTCTTCTATTGTGCTCTACCTTTCATAAGTGTTTTAAAATAAACACTAAATAGTTTGTGCTTAATGCACCTTAAATATGCCTTTGGGAGGCTCTGTGGACAACTGCAGAAAGTCAGTGCTACAATATACTCAACGCATTTGAAATATTAACTTCCATTAAAATATCATTATTTTCTATTGTTGCATCTGTCAGCAATAATTGCCAAAGGACGTTTGTATAGGAAAATTCTCTCCTCTGTCACTGAGTAAGGCTTCAATACAGCTCTTCCATCAACGCTATGCAGTGGCCACAGATACACTGTATTTTTTACTACAGTCACAACCTACAGGAAAACCTCTGAAAGGGTAGAGAACTTGCTGTTAAATAATAAAATGATAGGATGCCCGGTTATTCTTATGCACTGAAGAAAGTAGAGGGATATAAGTACAGTCAAACCTTAAACTAAACTTATTTTATATACATATGCAGAGTCAACAGGGCAGCATGTTTTTGTTTGTATGAGACTATGTACAACAATGTACAACCACACAGACTCGGCAGTGAAGACTGGATTTTTCACATCTTGAAACAAAAATCAAACTTGTCTTCCACACTCTAAGTTAAAAGCACCTTTTAACTTAGACAAACCCTTTGTTTAAGGGTTAAATATTCTTGTTCAGGGCCAGCCGCTAGAACGAGGTATGATCTCACTGAGCAGCCTGTCTCTTAAAAGAGGTTTTATCACAAGAAGTAGTAAGCGGTTACACAAGGTTACTCTGATTCCATTTAGGAACGGTACTCAGCCCGACTATTTGCTTTATACTTTAAGTCAACAAATCATTACACGTGAAGCCTAACAAGCCTCTCTCACAAAAACATGCTTGGGTACTGCATGGCAGCAGCTCAGTAAGCTATTGCTGTGCTGCAGTAATCCTCCTGGCCTTGCAGCCCCACCAAGGCAAAGTCTAGCACAGCAACTCTGCTTTGAGTTGATAATGTCTTTGCCAGGCTTTAAACATTCATGCCAGTAGTGTGTCTAGATGGAGGAGCACAGCAGATAAATATGGAAGAGAACTACGGCACATTTGGCAGGATAAGGCTTTGCAGGGGGAAGGGAAAGGAAAGAACTTGGACGTTGCGATGCAAAGTGCCAGCAGAACTAGTATTTGGGGAACATCCCATACATTGTGTAGTATCATATGACACTACATTATGCAATTCCATATTATTCTTTTCCACACTCCCCCCTATTGCTCAGGACGGACACATGCTGGACTTGGTTTGTTTAGAGAAAAAGGTTCCCACATTATTGCTGGAGTTCCCAAGCACATTTGAAACAAAATGTCAGGCAGTGGGGAGAGAAAGGCAAGCGAAAGAAAGACAGTCTCATGATAGGACACCCGAATACGCATCGTGGAATGGGATTTAATCCCCATCTCTGATTTAGTTTCTCATAGCTGGAAAAATCTTTCGAATCAAACTTGTCCCACAATTTCAGAGCTTCTGATTGGAGATCCTTGGGTATGACATTTATGAATACTGACCAGCTGCAACGGAAGCTGTTCCCTGAGCACGTAATGTATGTACCTTATGGTGGTTGAGAAAAGGTGTCTCAATTTAAGCAACCAACATTAGTATAAACTGTCATTCACTGTCTGTTGCTTCAGTTTATGACCTGTAAAATGGGAACAGTACTCACACATCTCTTGGACTGTTCTGAAAAGCCCTTATAATTACAGAACAAACATATTATACAAGAAAGCCTCTGAAGGAATTAATCTTCTTGCCTACATGATTGAGTGTGAATATTGTGCATAAATCACCTGAAAAATCAGAAAAGAACAAAATACCAAGTTGGCAGCCATTTTAATGTACAGGAAGTTCATTCACAAATTTCAGTCTTGAAATTGCTACCTTTCTAGCAAATCTGACAATGTGCTTTCAGCAATTTGCATAAAACATTTACAGAAGGGATACTACACACAACATTAAACTCAGTGACATAAAAACCTACAATAAACTGGAAACCGGCAATCAAAGTTTCAGCTTTTTGATGGAGGCATGTGCATACTGAAATTCGCTTATCTTTTGAGCACGGCAAAATAGGCTGCAGAGTATTTTACACAGCAGAACTTCCTCAATGACACCACTTTTCTTATCAGAGCTTATTTTACTATTCCTCTCAGTTCGCTACACGTGGAGCAAGAACTACAGATGAATTCTTGCTCTTACAGAGAAGAAATTAGCCATGAAGCAACACTGAAAACTCCAAAAATAACTTGCTCTTTTTGAACTCTGACTATAAGTACTTTAGAAAACACACACACTACCAGATAAGCATGTATTTATTACTGAAAGCCCCAGCTTCCTCACTACAGTCTTTGTACATGGGTATTACCAGCATCTGCAAGAACAATTTTCACTACTGCTGAAAGGAGGAGGAAGCAGCACAATGCAGAACGGAAAATGTGTATTGCTTATGTACATTAAAAACCAGCTGTGAATGCATGCATTCATGTGCAAGGATTACATGGCACAGCCTCTAGCCACACATAAAATTCAACTGATTTCTTTTTTTTTTTTGGCCTCTTTAGTCTTCATGTAATATAAGATTTTGACTTTCTCTTTCTGACGCATTCCAAGCTCATGGGCTTTTCGGCAGTACTTAGAATGAACCCAAAGCCTCTTCTTACAGTCAGTTGCACTTCATCAGATCGACTAGGAGGCACCAGTATTCAAACCGATATACTGAGAAGACTCTGAGCTGTTTGTAGCATTTACAAGATAACAAATGCAGCTCAGTTTACATATTTCAGTTATTTTGTTCTTTACTTTCTACTTCAGAATTTGTGAGGTGGGGGTAGATGAGAATGACTTGACAGAAGATAGTTTATTTGAGAGTAACTACAGCACTTTGTCATAACATTTTTACACAACAAAAGCCAAAGCACATCATATTAAAAAACATTGCTAATCCAATTTCTTGTTTCTCACTGATCTATACGAAACAAAACTAGATTTTTACCAGTCTGTATCATCTGCCAGAACCAACACTAATCTATCCAAGCACATTGACACTCAATATCCTCTTACAGGTGTGAGTGGACACAGCAGGAAGCTGAGATCACATCAATTTCTCAAACTAGGTTTCTCAGTTTTAGAACCAATACATGGAGCCAGCTAAGACTTTTGTCATTTCCATGGCACGAACAAAGCATGAAGCTCAAATGCAATACTTGGATTGGCCATTTCTCCTCTCACAATCTGCTCAAATAACATTTTTCTGGTTGAAAGTTGGGGTTTTTTTGTTGTAGATATTTGCAAGTTGTTTCGTTTATCATGGCTGCAAAAAAGATAGACATAAATAATCACAGCATAAAATATTGTAAGGAATATTATTCAGAACAAGATCCCCAAGTTGTACATTATATACTATGATCTACTAAAATCAATGGAGCTGCAATAATTTACATCTATGGAGAATATTGCTAATTATATACTTGTACTGAAATATTTTTTCCCTTGGTCACGATACAAGTATCAAATCTAGGATGTTTTCATTTTGAAGGTTCTCTAGTGTGCACTACACTGCGGAAGGTACTGAGCCCTAAGAAAAGCAAAGCAGCCAGATGAAACAGCGTCGCTAATTTCAGAACATGCAGCTGATTTTTATCACATTTCAATAACGCTTCTAATCTCCCATCATAAAATATAAACCAGCTCTCTGAAAGGCTAAATAACCAACTTCAGTTGCTATGATCTACACAAAAGACTCTGCTTTAGTAAAAGATACTTGCTTCCATAATTTTTAATACATTGGTTTCTGCTGTACTAGATAATCATTTGTCCAAGTTTTAATTTTGAAGCTCTGTGCTGTTGACATTTTACAGTATTTTCTGAAAAAGAAAATAAAGAGCAAAACAATGACAACAAAAAGGATGATGAAGATGCAGACCTAAGAAAATACTTCTGTCCATTTTTTTCCTACCTTAGGTGTGTTTTATGTTGTGTGTACTGAACTCTTGCAATGACAGTTTTCATAATAAGAATTTTCATAACAGATTGGCTGCTGCTTTGCCTTCTAACAGGATCAATAATTCAAAGTTTAAGAAGTACATGCTATGCACCCACAGGCCATGCCACACAAAGGCACATGCTTCATTTATTGCTGTTTAAGGACATTGCTCCCAGTCTTTAAAAATGGAATAGGTTTGCTATGCATGAAATTGCCACAGGGCTGACGAGGATACCCAGACAGCTGTCCAACAACTGCCACGCCAGAGCGGAGGCAAATGGTAGCTTCACTTAGCTTCTGGTTGAACGGTGTGAGTGCTGTGGAGAGACTTAGCACTCACTCACATCCAGGTTTCTTCGAAACCTTGGGTGGCGGGACTGGAGAAAACAAGTAAGAGCTCATGCCTTGTTATAATTTGAATTCATCCTTCCTGTTAAAACAATGCCATGGGTTCTTAATCAATGCCTGATTAACAATTAAGGAGACTGGATTTGCAAAACCACACAAGTTCTGCCACCAGCTCTTCTCAGCTTTATCTTAGTGCAGATCCTCAGTGGCCTTGATCAAGAGATGAGATGGAAGATGGGGCTATTAATTTCTGAAGAAGTCAGTCATTCAACTAACAGGAAAAAAGAAAATAAAGAGCAATATATTCTCAAAATTTTCTTGCAACTATTAAGTAAGATCTCTGCCAGTCCTTTAACTGACAGTATGTTCAAGCATATTTTCATGAGACATGTCATAGCAAAACTTCCTTGTGGTCTGTATTCCAATAAACTAAAATACCTGACAAATAGGAACAGATAAGAAATTATAAGAGATAATAAGAAATAACATGTAGACCTTTCAGCATCAAATGGATATCTAAGGGTTTTGCATGCAGCCATCTATTTTACCAGATTCTTAGTTCAGCTCTTCTGAGAGAAGAAATTAAGGGTGTGGACAAACACCCACTTTGCAGATAGCTGTGTTGGTGGAAAAGGTTTATCCCCAGATGTTCACCAACCCAGCTGCAGATGTTACTGCACCTTCAGAGCAGCTCCCAGCTGTTCACTTTAACTGGCACCAAAACCACTTCCGCCAAAACAAACTAGATTAGCACAGACCTGCTTCTTAATAATGTTAGAAAAATTTTGACTGATAAAGCTGGCAATGCATCCCCTGCCCTTCCCCCTCCAATCCACTCATCCTCTCCCTCATGCAAGCAACAGCACTTAACTGACCCCTTTAGGCATCACAGGATGCTAAACAGACAAATAATGACTTTTTATTGAACAGGGGGAAAACTGAGGGAAGGGGGAAAGCAGAAAGGCGCTCTTCAGCTGCAATTTTGGTGTATCCTGGATTAAAGTAACCAGGAAGCCACGGCTTTATCTTCAGTATATAAATGGGAGAGAGAAGGAAGGTTAATTTATTTCATTACTATGTTTCCTGTTCAACAGATAAAATGCAGAAGAAATGGCCCACAAAAGAGTAAACGAAGTAAACTGCAAGACAGTTTTAAAACATCCCAGGTCTTCCTCTCCTTTAGGATCAAGATCTCCTATCCTTCTCATGACTAGAAAGTCTTCCACTGTGCAACCATTTGGAAAGACTATTCAGATTGTTTTACTTTACATTTTCAAAACCTGAAACACCAGAATGAATAATTACAAGAGTGTTCACCCTTGCTATTAGTTTTAGAGCCCTCTAGGGCAAGCTGTTTAATTCTTCTCTTCAAGTCTAAAAACTATTTTTCCTTCTCAAGAAGCAGTTCAGAGAATGACAGAAGTTTGATCACGAAAGACTTGAAATACAGAATAAAAAGAATCCTTCATTACGGGCAGATGCTAGGAATCTCTTCCCCCCACCTCTTTTTTCTGTCTTTGAGGAAGACAAATAGCTAAAAGTTTAGACATATAAAAAATAACAGCTGCATCAATTTTAAGGCAATGTGTATTTCAGCAGACAGCACATCAGTCAGTTTGGTTTATAGAACCTGAGAAATGACGTTTTAACTTTTACTATTGCTTCTGTCAGTGTAGAAAAGATGTAGTTTCTCTGCTTTGGAGTACAACAGATAATACTGTCATGTTCAAAATTATACTTATTGCTTATGCATATGATAACTACAGCGTTTGTCCTGCATTTAATTTTATGTCTGTGTGGCAGTGTTTGCTTGCTTAAAAAAGAAAAGAAAAGAAAAAACACTGTGAGAGTGCATGTGTGTTCATGTATGTAAAAGCATTTTTTAATGTGCAGTGTCTAATTTGTGGGAAAAAAACAACAACAAAAAAAGGGTAGAACTGCTCTGTATTTTAGGGAAGGTAATTCAAAAGCACTATAATATTAAGCTAAAAGCTAATTACACCTTGGCTATGGCAATTGCGTTTTTGCAACACAATGGCAACAAGCTCAGACCCAAACTTTCAGAGCTCTTCAATTTCCTCCTGCTCACTGCACAGATAACAATCTTACCAAGGGGCATTGGGCTTTTTTTTTGCAAAACTAACATGTTTTAATGCATTCTGAGTAAATCTTGCAATGATGAATTTAATCTACTCACTAAAACTGCTCTGTGCAGAACATTCCAAGATTATCTTTTCTTACAGAACCTTAGCAATCACCTTTGTAACAGTCACAGTGTGATTTACGTAGTACTGATGTGAACCAAGAAGGGATGGCTGATCACTTCCACGCTGAGATGGTACGTGGAGGTGAATCCTCCATACCGCCCATCCCTGTTAGCCCCTCGTATAGCTGTGGTGATTGAGACTAGCAAATAAAGTATTGTATAAGGTCTGTATGTGGTCTACATACAGTGCAAGACAGTCCTTTCCCTCCCTCCATACCTGGAGTTCAAGCTCTACTCATTCCAGCATGAACATTAATCTTTTCTTTTGGGACCACATGCCCAGAATAGCTTGACTCAGTGTCCTAACTCCTAGGATACCATTCCAGAAACATTATTTCATTCCCACTCTTTGAAAGTTGGCTAGCTAATAAAATGTTGTACGTGCCAAAATATTACTATTAAGCCAGAAATATGTTATTCAACCAGTCAAACAATACCTTGAAAGAACATGCACAAGTAGCAGTACAGCAGGATCAATAACATCCAGAGGACAAGAGGAGAACAGATCCCTGGGGGTCACTCTGCTTGAGCTAACTGACAATCAACAAAGACTAGATACAACATGTAGCCCTGGCAGTCGAGGCACTTCACACATACAGTGCCCTGGAACAACATACTCTCTGACCTTGAAGGAAGTAACCCCTTTAAACAACACTCACTCCCCCCCAAAATCCCTGTTGTAGACAGTCTTGCAAATTATTGATCCTATTCCATCCGTTCGAAAAATCATAATAAATACTCATTGTTTCAAATGTTTCCTTATTAGTCTGCTTTGTCTACTTTATTGTAAGCTCTTCAGGGCAGAAGCTAGCTTTTTTTATGCAGCAATGAAAAGTACTAAGCCAAATACGTCTTTGAGCACTACTTTATTTTCAAAACAATAAAGGTCTACTTTATCCAAGCATTGCTTGCTTGGTCAAGAAAAAGTGTGCTGTCTAGAATCTCCTCCTTTTCTGCTTCTTTGCTGCAAATTACTAAACCCTTCACTGGGTTCCTCACTAAAACACGTATTTGATGAAAGGAGGACCCCTAACAAGACTTCCTCAAGACTTCCTACACTTCTGTCACTTTCTGTCCTGACTCTTCCTTGCTTTGCTGACTCCTCCTAATTTCCTTCTGTGCGTGTGCATGCTTACGTGTGCATGTGCGTATTTCCTCCTTACTTATGAGTTCTTCAAAGCCACTGGTGTTTACACCAGCGCAAGTCCAGTGCTCATGATCAACACACAAAAGCAACAAGGGAAACAAGACAGACACTCTGATTTAGACTGGCTGTGAAGTACCAGTCCAGTGGTTCAAATCAGCACCAGCCATTCTCAGTCGCTGGCCCCTGCCAGCAGCGAGAGCTGTGCTGTAGTTCCACAGAAAGAATTGGGCCCTTCCCCCACTGCAAGAAATCCCTCCCTGGCCTCCAGCTGCCAGATGGAAGCGACAGCCAAGGGTCAGATCTTCCTGTGTTACCAACATGCACTTATTGATCTGTGTCCCCCCCAAAGCACATAACTCCAGCTCAACCTCAGCTCACAGACCACAAGCTGTTTTAGGTCCTGGGGCAAACAAAACATTGAAGCCTCATAATTGAGACCACAGCGCACAATTTTCCCTTTCTCTTTATTCCCCCAGCCAGTGTCTTATGGTTACCGGTGGATAACTCTGCACAGGAGCCTTTATGCCATGGCTTTGAGAGGCAGAGCAAGCTGAGGGGAGGGAAGATGTGAGATGAAAAGGTGGCAAGGCATTTCTTCAGGTCTCCCAGGCCCCTTATTATTGCTGGGACATAACAACATTATCTCTCTTCGTGTCCTGGCTGGTCCTGACCTTACATTTTAACACCAAAACTCTCCAATTCCGTGTCACTGTCACAAAGAATAGGCAACTATAGAGGGCAGCAGAGAAGAAAGAGCCTGGGCTAAACCATACAAAGGAGAAAAATCACTGAGAGTGCCTGTATCCTCATTCTGACCTGCTTTTCCTGCTTCTCCATGTTTACGGACTACATTTTTTGTTGGTGTGAACCAATACAGGCTACATCCACCTACACAGGGGTGGCGTTACAAACCTTGTAAACACCCATGTCTGCAGAAGGAACTTGCATCCTTCAACACAATCCTGTTGCCACCATCTCCTCAGACATACTGTGTGTGCACTGCCCCAAATGTTTCAGCCAAATCTGACGGGCTATAAGAAGCAGCTGTAGAAGAGTTCTCTAATTTGACAGAAATAGGTTGCAGGGCAGCTTCACTGGCAGGGCTGGAAGATGGCCACCTGTCCACAACCTACTGGCAACTACTGACAGATATCTCTGCCAGATTCAGATGAAGTCTGCACCCATCTCTACCTTCTCATCATTAGCCGCCAGGTCAGTACCCTCCAGCAAAGATGGATTAACACCATTAGGTAGAACTGCTTAGGGAGTGTTCACACAGCTCCCATTGCAATACAGAAACCTCTGGCAGAATTAAGTTTCCAGGGATAGCAGACTCCCACCAGCCCAGCGACCTGCAAAAATGAGCTTCATTTTATGGCCCAAGGACCTCTGAAGTACATGAGATGATATAAGAGCAGAAAGAGCTGTAGTGTGGATGGAGGAATTAGACAGCTGCTCTTGCTTATGTGACCAGGATGCGGGACAGCATACCAGGCAATGTGAAGTAGAGGCAGAGGCAAGAAGTAACCTTCTCAGCCCTTCATCCCATCTCAATAAATGTGTCCCTGTGAAAGCAGCAACCGTTTTGATTTAGTCACATTCTACCTGTACTTTGCACACAAAGGTTGTACAATCTGCTGGACAACAAATTAACAAAGGCCTTTAACTGCAGCCTGAGCAAGCGCTGCTGGTACCGTGACTCAGTGCCATTCCCTGCCGTTTCTTGAAACTGCCTAGTCACAAAAGGAGTCCCTGTGTTCCAAAACCTGCCTGAGGTACCTGAATCAGCAGTTATTCTTCTCATTGGATGAGTTATAATGCGAAAGGGGTGTTTTCAGAACAGTTTTAGGTAAGGATATGTGCTAACCACTGCCAAGAAAAACCAAGAAAACTTTGAGGAATGGTACAGACTTTCCAGGCATGTAATATCCAGTTGTCTCTAAGAGGCAAGAACAGCTATAGCAGTGAATGCTGAGAAGCCTCTGCTGGCATTTCAAATATTGTCTTATTTTAATACAATCTTGCTTTTATTTTCACACAGAATTCAGCCTCTTTCCTGAACCGGTAATTTTATGCCTTCTAGAATGCAGCACTGTAAGAAACACTCAACATTGTGATGAGCACAAGCCCTATTCCAAAGAACCTGTGATGACATGATATTGTCAGCACCAGTTTTAATATCCATTCAGCTTGGATGCTGAACAGAGCAGGGGACCTTCCCCACAGACGTACAGAAATAAAAGGCCTCTGTTCACTCCAGTAACAATACCAACATACTTATTAAAGGCGATTCAAAAAAAAAAGTAAGATGTATTTCAAAAAAGTCTATGCAAATGGAAAATCATGTACATTGTTATAAGTATCAGGCAGCTTTTTATACGATATGACAGAAGATGCCCGTGTGTCAAAGTCCCTCTGACTGCCATCTTTTAGATATGTTCCATACATGCAAGCCACTGCCTTCCAGTCCCACTGTCTTCCACATGAATTCACAGGAATCTGATGACACCGAGAAGTTTGCAGCTGGTTTTGGCGGCAAACTCCCTCCCTGAACATCCACATACAATGCTCCGTGCACGTGCTCCTCAATGCTGTGCACAGCGAGCCTCCCCCAAGGAGCGTTCAATCCAAAAGCTGCATGGCAGAAGGGTAGTGTTGCGTGAGGTGAGACAGTAAATGTGATTCCTGCCAGCATTTGGTAATGCACCAAGTGGAATAATTTGCTTCAGCAGCGTATAGGCTCACCCTAGTTAAATTCATAATATTTTAAGTGCACAATTCTCTCTCCTTTTTCCTTTTTAAGACTAGAAAATGAGGTTATTGTGGACAGCTCAGGTATCTTGTGTCTGCAGATGAAGTGGATGCTTCAGTGGGGTTTGCACTACCAATTAACTTTCCCAAGTAATGAGGTATAATCCCCCCTGAGAAAGCCTGCTTCATCTGTGATATACTCCCTGCAGAAACGCAGAAATCTAGCAGCCTAAGTTCAGATTCGTGAGATTTTTAATTTTTTTTAATATTTTTTGAGAAGCTACAGGAATAAAAATTTGACATGGGAGTCCTTCTACTGTTTTACTCTCTAGGGAAAATACTATATAATCAGTGAAGAGTGTTTTAACACTAAGAAAGGTAACAATATTTTATAATCAGTGCCCATATAAAGCTATGTGTATTAAAAATGTTCAGCCAATCTCTGTAGAAAACAATGAAGATAAATGACTGTTGGGAATTATTTTAGGGCTGCTACTATAAGATATCTCAGTTTCTCACATATTATAGGTAGTGAAATTTATGATTTACTCTGGCTTTTATTCACTGACACTGTAATAAAAAACTCCAGCAATTTGACAGCAATATAAATGGTTTCCCATCAACATGAATAGTGTCAGTCTGTGGACCTGTATCTGTTTCCGGTTAACCACTTAAACATGAACTATACTGATACAAGTTTAAGAATGAAGGAACTGGACCTAGACACTGATTCTGCATTCCCATTGCTAATGAAACCAGCTCTGCTATTGTTTATACCCTAACTGAATGCTATCACAATCATTTGGATACAATAAACAGCTCTTGCAGAAGGCTGACTACTAAAGAAGAGGGGGAAAAAAAAGAGGTGTATAATGGCCATACTAAAAGGCTTTGATAACACATCAACTTCATAAACTTGTGTCCTGCAGTAATACAAGAGAACATTCAGCAGACCACAAGCAACAAAGGAAAACGTGGATGACTTCATCAGCCATTAAGTCTGCTGTGCCCTGATCTAACAGCATGATTCAAAATTATAATCAAGGAAATTTGTCAACAAGCATTTCCTCAGCTCAGAAGAATCCTCAATTGTTGTGGCTTTTTGTCTGCACCCATTTGGGAGTGTCAAACAGACCATGAATGGGGAGGATACCGAGCAGACTGTCGCTGGACTTTACCAATTCCAAATCAATAAAAACAGTCCTTTGAGGCAGAGGCTTAGTCTGTATCAGTTTTACTTTATGCTAGGGACTGGAACTGATCCATGCCACGACACCCTAGGGTGGAAAGGAAAATAAATGGTTTCATTTCTTCCTCCTGCACCCACACCTTCCAGTCTTGTTCAAAACACAGCAGAGCAAACCCCTGTGAATCTAAGTCACACTGATCCTGAGAAGAGAAATTCAGAGTGCCTTTCTGTGGCTGTGGAAGGATGTTCTTCAGTGATGGGAATTACATGGAGAACCAAGAACTGATTAGATGAATATTCATTATTCAAAAGTAGGATTAAGAAGTAAATGACGGTTTGAGGATGTAATTTATGAGACAGAATGACACAATCCCATATCATTTAAAGAGCAGCTTCTCAAACTGCCCCCGTACTTTCACACCCACAGTTTTTCCCTTCCCTTAAATGTTAAAGAGATGGGGAAGAGGCCTAGTGCACAGAAACTGCATATGGATACATACCCATTTTTTCATGTATTTGTGAAAAAAAATTGAGTTCTGGAATATGCAGGAAAAAATTGCAAACAGAAAAAATTATTTCAAGGCATATTTTACTCCTCTAGCCAGTAAGTACTTCTAAGTCACACATAGGGCAACGTTTGATTTTTTTGATCTGGAATCTTCTCATATAAATACAGAGCCAGTTTTCAATACCAATAAGGGTACTTCATACATATCTTTACTGGCTTCACATTTTGCTTTATCAATGAATTCAATAATTTTTCAGTAATTGATGTGTTGAAATGTTATTTTTTAAAACTTCTCATTTTAATCTTATGAACTCAACAGTCCCTAAGATTCTAGTTCCTTTATTCTAGTTCCATCCTTGAAAAATTTACTTTTTGGCAGGTGTTCAAGGCAGCAAGTGTTTCTATAAATTGCAAGTGCAAATATGTCTCATAAAATGCATTGCAAACAGAGAATTATGGAGACATTTAAGAAAACACAACTGAATAAAGCAGTGACATGGATTATAGGACAAATTTGTTTTACGCATCAGTATTTAAAAACAGTTTCTTTCTAGGCAAAACGCTATTTACTTCAGAGCACTGCTATGTAATAGGGAAGTCTCTTCGTAGTCCCTATTTTTTGGCTTTTAAGGGTCTCAGTTTAACAGAAAAATTAAGGATTTAAAAAAAATAATCAACAAAGAAGTGAAGAAAGAAACCAAATTAAAGCATGTGAAGTAACTCAAACCCATGGCTGGTAATCCCCACTTTGTAGATATGGGAAAAGATGCAAAGAAATTGAGTTAGTGGACCTAAACTCACATCCAAAGTCAATAGGACAGTCAAACTCAGAACCCTAATTTCTGCCTCCTAGCCTAAGCACCAAGCTACAGTTCTTAGAAATGGAAAAAAATATTCACAAAAAGCAGTCCTATAATAGAGAGGGTAGGAGAAAACAGTCTCATCGAGGTAAATACTTGTTTGTGGAGATTACTGCCTGTCTCACCAATACTCTAGTGACCACCCTGCCTGCACCCATAATTAGGGCAAACCCCTCTGTAACTGCATGAGGTCATGTTTTTCTTTCAAGCAGCAGTAAATTACCGTGCTTGTTATCACTTCTCTACACAGATTCCCTCAAAAATTAGATTATCTCCAGGGCATCCCTTGCTATTTTGTCATTTTCAGTATCGCTCTCACTATAGCAGGAAAGAAAGGGGAACAAAAAAAAAAATCAGCATTTAGAGTTTGAGAAACAAAGATATTCGTGTATTAGGGATGGGGAGAAAGAGTGAAAGAAGCAGATCATCCTGGAACTGCCAATTTTCTGTATCCTTTGAGGATTAGATCCAAGCTTATAATTTCAGTGAGCAATTATCTAAATAGAAATGCTCTAATTGCACTAGGATTGTGTTTTCTCTGGAGTGTTATTTCTTTCAAGTATCCTGCTGTTTATTTATATTCAGCTAAATAAAAGGTATGCTGAGCTACCCAGCGATTTACACCGCAGTAGGGATGTTACCACTGGTACACAGGAGATTGCTGGTATAGCACAGAAAACCCTCTAGGCTGTTTTAACTTACTAGAACTAAGCCCATTCCAGTCTCTGTCTTATAAATTCACAGTTTAATAAAGAAAACAAAGCAATTCTTCCTGGATGATTGTCAATGAACTGCATTGTTGCCTCTGGAATCACTGTCAGCTCAGGGAGAAGCAGGGAAAAAATTAGGCGTGATGCACAACTACCCAAGGAAAACAGCTTACCCGGCTTGGTACCCGACGTGTCCGGAAGCAGCAAACATTGTTAGGGGAGGGACTGTCATGGAGGCAAAATACAGCCACACACATGGTTCCTTTGGTAGTCATAGTGGTTTACACTGATCATTTCAATATGCCTGCTGTAATCAATATTACAGATACACTGGGAAAAAGAACAGCACTAAGACAAACAGCCAAGACACGAAAGACCTAACGCTTGCTTATTAAAGTTTTGTACCTAGGAAGAGCAGAAAGGTTATAAGGGTTGGCCTCTATCGTTATGCACCTTCCACACCATTGCACGAGAGTAGTTCTGTCTATCTTAAAGGTTAATAAGCCTGTAAGATGTGCACACCTTTGAGGGGAAGGCAAAAACTCTCCATCACAGGAAATTGTGGTGATCATCTAAAAAGGGCTCCTATTCCTCCTTCTACAGAATTACAGCAAAATGTCAGAAGGAAAAGCAGCAAGGGGAAACTCAAAGATCGTTGCATTCTGCTTGAAGAACAAAATGGATCACATCAGTCTAGAAACTCTTAGTGGCAACATCATGATGTGGTATATAATTCTTAAAGGGTCAGGCAACAGAGGAAGTTTCCTATTGCACATATTCGCATCAAAAGCTACTTAATATCTTAATTTGTATTTATTTATGTTTACACTCAGTAATAAAGAAAAAGGGGAAAGGGCAAAAACTAAGAGAGTTTAGAAAAGGATAAAATTCAGGAGAATGCATGAAAATTATACAGTTTCGGGAGCACTAAGTATCAAGTCATGAATAATTCCCTAGAAACACCACTGCTTTTTCCAAATTCCAATCAAGAGTAACTGCCTTATGTTAACAGTAAAGAAAAAATGAATAGCGTGTTCCTTCTTTTCTTAATGTGCCACCATTAATGGAGAACTTGACAGGAGATCTTTATCTGCTTTAATTTTATTTCTGTGTAGAATAAATTGTACAATTCCGTTTAATCATTTTCAAACAGGACAGCAACTTTTAGAATCATGCATCAGTTCTCATTTAAAACCAAAAAAGCATGACAAATCAGAGTTTATGTACAAGCCTAATTTTTGTATCAAATTTTACCATGCAAAACATGCACAGAGCACCTGTTGATGAGCCACAGGCATGTGTGATACAGGTCCCAAGAAAAAAACACAAAAATATGTTAACAAGCAACTAAAACCATAACAGCCAACACTGGAATTTCCAATCTCTGACAGGGACTGAAAAACACACATTCCAGAAATACACCCACTTAAAGCTAATTTTCTATGCTGCCGTGAACATTACCAGCAGAGAAACAGTATCTACTCACTTGTCCTTTAACAATGAGGAAGATGACTGGGAGGAAAATAAACATCATAATTTCTTGTCCAAAGCTGTCACTCAAATTGATGGAACAACTGGATTTTTCCACAGTTGAATTAAAGGCGACATATACCTGTTAATTCTATTGCTTTTCTCTACTTATCCAACTGAAGTGAGAACCTTTAGAGCCTGGGACATCCAACACCAGAACAGACAAGTCCTACTTACACATACGCAAAACATGAATTAGTGGCAAAAAAAGGGTCTGCAGAAACGGACCAGATTCAGAACTACTCTTGAGGGCAAAATCCTACTTAACCAACTGGAAGTTTTTCTGGAGCAGTGGTTTTTTACCATTTAAGTCCATGCTTCATTTCAATCACTTATGAAATATTATTGCCTCACAATATTACAAAATTTTCATACATTAAATTTTCTAAAGCTGGTACATTTTAATGACGAAGCATTTGGGACAAGAAGGACAAATAAGTCTTTGCTGCCTTCTCATTCAAGTTTACTCCCATTCAAATTTATTTGAGCCATGCGCTCAAGGATGCAAAATCTCCACGTGGAAGAAGAAATCCACAATATGAATCAGATTTTTTTCTCCCCCAACGGATCTAAAGATAGGAAAAAGGGCAAGGGAATGCCACGCAGATTGTGAAGGGTCCCGGGCAGCAGAGCACTCAAGAATCCCAGAACAGTCTTCAGCTCTTCCATGCTGCATTTCAGCTGAAAGGGCAAGAATATGCCAGTGAAGAATTTGGTGTATAGAACATCACAAATTTTGGGCTCTACCTTTTCCAAGTCCTGCCTGTTCATCACTGTTTTTTTTCTTGTTACAGAGGAGTTCCAAAAGCTTTCATGGCATTTTAATGACCATGGGATCCCCAGTCCTTTGAAGAAAAACAGATTCTCTAGACATGCTCAGAGGTTCAAGCATATCTCTCTTCCTGTAGTACTAGTATTATTTTTATACAGATATCATGATATTCAGTGGTGGAAAGAAAGCTCTTCTGAAACATAAATTCGTACATTGTTCTGTCTTCCACAAAATGAATTTTTTACCACCTAGTTTGAAAAATGCAATTACACAATTGCTCTTGCCATTTACAGCAATTGTTCAGGTTTCCAGAACCCAAGTCTATTCAGGAAAACCAGATTTAGAATTGAAAACCTGAAGGATACACAATAAAGCAGTACCTTAAATTCTAAACATAGTTGGTAGCAAAGCACAAAATTCTAACAATATTTTTCATCATTTATTCTCAGCATATAGCAAACACAAAGGAAAACTTGTATTTGATCATAAAGGCCTCAGTATTTATTACTTATTGCCTATTAAATTTAACTCTGTTGCTATCACTGACAGTAAGTCTTCCTCTGGTAGATTCATTCAGCCACACTGTTTCAGCAGAGCAAGGATTTTAGGACTGCGTTATCTATTAACTGAGTCTGTGAATTTAATGTGTTCTGGGATCATCTTACTGTTGGCTACCAAACTGTTTGTTAATATACTACTGAAATGATTGGAACAATAGTAACCTATCATAGACATAATACTGACAAGTTACCTAATTTCAAGATAAGATTATGCTTCTTGACCTACTAGTTTCATTGAAGAAAAATTAAAAATTTCCTGGCTAGGATGGGAAATAATTTTTGAGATTCCTAATTTTAAGACAAAACATGAAGAACAGTTTTCTCTGCAATTAATTTGGTATTTTAATTTGTACAAAACTATTCAAGGAAGAGGCAGTATCTCAAAGGCTCTCAGTTTCCAAGATACTTAATGAACAACCTCTGGATTCTGAAACCACAGTTTGTATCTCAAGCTTAAATTCTACTTCATCTCTGCTTCATTATCTCCATCTCAGTGGAAGACAGTTACACGCTGTTTTCTGTGTTATTATTGGTTGCAGTAGCATTGTATTTCTATTTATTAGCATAGTATTCTCTCACCACACATTCTTTTCTAGCTGCTTCAATGCTGCTGACTTTCTTAAATATATTCTTTGAACTGTGCTCCCAATTTCCTGGGAGTAAGACACTCTCTTATTTGCAGCTGGCTCCTAAGATAGTCTTCTCTTTCTCATACATATTCAAATATCAAATGAAATTTTTATTTGTCCTGTATCTCACTAATTTTTTGGATACAATTGAAATATCAAGACTCTCATAGCAAAAACCGAAGCAGTGTTCCAGTCATATTCCTCAAATATACCAGAAGCAGTGGATCAGCTGCCTTCCTGGTAGAATTTCACCTAGAGTTTAATTTGATAATGCTCGTTAACGTAGCCCAACAGATAGGCACTGGCCCCTTTTCCCAAGGAACAAAACCAATCTGTTCTGTTAGTGTCCAAGAAACAGACAAGCTTCAACAGTTATACCACCATAAGAAATTATTCACCATCTATGTTTGTAAATATTCCCCCTGCTCATGGATAAATATTTTCAATCCGGTTCAGTGCACTAGCTACCTTAATGAATCAAAGGTATGGGGATGCAAACTGCTTTCACACACTTTTTTCATTATCCGTCATGACCTTTTGTCCATAGTAGGCAGAATGCACGTGTGCAAAAGCAACCAGTCTATTCCCATTTTATGCTCCAGAGAAATAGCAGCTTTTCATTTAATTCAAAGAAAATATTTGAAGCCATCACTGCCTCCATGAACTGTTCTTCTCCAACATAAATGAAGGGAATTATCATGCTGTCTCTGAATTCCATGTCAGTATCACTTCTGTCTTAAACAAGTCTCTAAGTGAAGATGTTTAATAGCAAACACAGATGTATCTAACTAAGTTGGCACTTAAGGCTCTAGAAACAAGTAAAGCACCAGGTTTGAAAACTTCACCAGTTTGAAACTGTTTGCAAAGTTTATGAAAAGCAAGCCAAAAAGAGATACTGAAATTAAATCCACAGAAATAATGGAAAGGCTATACTAAATGTATGCACCATGTACCACAAGGCCAAGAAGGCAGTATCAAATGGGTTTGCATTAAACAAGGGGGGACAATGTTCAAGAAAAACAGAAGAACAATGGCATAATTTAGCATATTTGTACTTGGGTCAGATCCAGCTGATTGCTTTGGAACGGATTCTGCTCAAAGTGAAAGGTGAACGGAGGAAGGGAGATCAGAAAGAGGTGAGAGTTTATCATTAAAAAAAAGAATTTGAGAGAATGCAATGAGTAGAAAATGTATTATGTTGCAGTAAACACTCCAAATATTTGAAAAAAATACTATAGCAGTATCTTCATTCTCTTGATTGTTGTTAAGTAGAAGCTTCTTTGCAGAAACAGCTTGGAGCTCTGCCAGGAATGGTCACATCTAACACACATTATTTATGACTGTATAAAGTGCAAGAATATTAGTCATTTTATGAATAGCTGGAGGATGTCTGTTACAAGACACTAAATGATCATAACTTGTTAAAGAACGTTAAAAATGGGAATTTTTTCACTCAGAAAGCTCTTGTGAGTACAGAACAGTCTCCACCTCAGATCTACAGAAATGCATTTTCTAGCTTCTGCTAAAACAGCCATCACAGATGTCACTGGTGGCCTTTTTAAATTCAAGACCGAACATTGTCTTCTCCTTACCATCTCTTACAAACCTCCACTGATATCTTTAACATCACAGGTTACCCATCTCTCACTAAAACTTCAGCTTTAGTCGTACACAGGTTGTGGTACACAGTTGTACACTCAGTGGGCTTCCCTCCTGCCTTTCTTCTCAGAGCTCCATTCAGTGGGCTCCTCTTTCCTCTTCCCTTCATACACTGTGGACATTTTCCAAGGGGCTCTTCTCACCCTACCGCTTTTTCACATTTTCTGTTTTCACCCTTGTGTTGACCTCATTCACTCATGTGGTCTCTACTCAAGCAGGGACTGACAACCCTCAAATATTCCTCTCTTGCAGATCTCTACTCTGCCAGCTTTCTCTTCTCTCACAGATACTGCAATACTAAATATAACAATAGAATTACACGTTTATCCTACCTAACCTCGTTCCAACCATTGCCCTTCTCTCCAAAAGGAATCTTTTACCCAACTACAGATGAAAGTTTTGAGATGGAGCAGCCATAAGGTATATATTTTTCCTTTATTTATACCTCACATTTTTAATTTTTTATCATTTATTCTGATATAAAAAAATGCATATTAAAGAAGGGAAAAAAGAGCTCTCTGAGGAGGAGAAATTCTCTTCGGATCTGCATTCAAATAAGGAGATGAAACAGGACACAAAGAAACAATAGCTTTTTTGTTGTTCAGAAGGTACCTGAAATTTCATGAAATACAGAGCTATTTATATATGGAATCTAATTACATAAAGTGTTCTGTACCTCTGCCACTGAATTTTGTGAAGCAGCATGACTTATGGGGTTTGTTGCTTGTTTTTGTTTTTTTTTTTTAATTGTGGTTTTACATTATTTTTGCCTCTTTTAAAGCAGCTTCCCATTTTCCTAAAGAACTGCTGTTTCCAGCCACCAGACTTTGCTACTGCTGTTATAACAAACTGGCCATGCCTAGCTAACTACTTGCTCAATCTATTTATTCAGTTTCCAACACAGCACAGCCCAGCACAGTATATCTGGCATCACGTATCATACATACTGTGCAAAAATTTCTCTCAAGCATAATCATGGCTCTTAAAACTCAAACTTTGCCACACAATGACAAGGTCTCCACATTACCAGAATTACATTCCCTCCTCCTCCACCCCCACCCAACTCCTCATCAGTCTCTAGCATGACTCAACCCAGTTGAAAAGCAGTAGGTTTACAAGTCATTTCATTTCTTTCAAGCGAGGTACATCATATGGAGGAAATAAATAAAATGTTTTACAAAAGTTATTTTCAGTGCCTGGTCCCTGGTGCATAATAGGGTCTATCTGGTTTCATAAGTGGCTTCTAACTGGGAATTTTTCTACATTAGTTTTGGCTTAACCAGAGTGATATTACCATTTTGCAGCACTCTATGATGGCAGCAGAACCATGCCCAGCAGCACATCAACATCTCCTTCTAACTCTCTAAGCTGACAAACGTATTTTGGACAAATGTATTCCTGTTGTTACAATTACTGCCTTATCTCTGAGACTGCGGACAGGGTAACAACTGCCTTTGCACAAATGCATTTTCCCTAAGGTCCTGTGCTGAGGATCATCTTTTACTTGCCAAAACCCCAGACTTCAGCTAGACTCTGATGTTTTCAACACATTTTTAACAATTTCACTTTCGAATAGTAGGCAGCTAATTGGCTAGCCATGAGATGTTTATGTATACGCCCTTCTTTGTCTCCTTCTCACTGGTATATTGTTAGTGCAGTGAGCTGTGTTAAAATTTATACAAAACAAAAGGGGAAAAAAAAGAAAATTACTGTCATGTATCATCCTGAGGAAAATGAAGTTAAAGTATCTTATTTTCAGTAGTCATGAGGGATTGAAACCAGTAGCAAACATTTATCTGGATGTTGCAGAAACTGATACATCATTATGATTGCGGCTTCTTTTTTCTTTTTTTTTCCAAGAGTTCTACGGTATTAAAATTTTGAGGATGAATTATGCCAAGTTTTGAGTATCCCCTGCTAGCTGCTACTTGCCCTTACTTCCCCACTTGAACTGATAGCTGTCAGCACTGTGCAGAATTAAGAGCCCTCTTGGAAAAGCATCCCCAAACCTACAAAAATACAAGCAAAATAATCAAATGGGGCAGGTGTGAAAAAAGAGCAATGAGAGCTAACAGAGGAGAGATGGTTCATTGAACTGAAAGGGGCCAGGTAGTAGCTGAAATTTCAGTATTATAAATAGGACATTATGTAGCTGAACTAAAAATAGGAGTTTTATTTTTACTTAATGTTCCTCACTGCTGGCTGCTGACCTAGAGAAAGAGGACTCAGAAAGAAGAATTGAACAATTCCCCACAACCATGCAAAATAAAACCACTAGCCTGGCTCCAGTGTCTATTTGTAAACTAAGAAGGATATTGTTTTTTAAATCAATTTCAAAAGAAGTCTAATTGAAAGAACTCCCTAATGCTGCTGTGAAAAGAATGTAATAGAATACAACAATTTCTGCAGAAAACCAACTGCAATTACAAATTCCCTGTCTAGATACTTGCTTATAACAGAAAATTGCTAGTGTATCTAATCTAATTCCTTCATGCACTTTGTATGTATGCAACTGTTGTCTTATGCTGTAAGCAGTCTCTGCTCAACAGTAATAATATATTATCATTCCAGTACTCAGTTTCAAGTCAAGATTAAGGGGCCCAGCAAAGGTTTGGTGGAAAATGCTATGTCAACCCGCCACCTGCCAACTGTCTCAGGGCAGCATCTTGTGTTCTTCCCTTTCCTAAGCACCAATTTTACACTTAAACTGAGAATCCTAATTTAGCTATGGTAAAACGGCAGCTTATATGGCCAGCTGCTAAGGTGGCATTCATACTTTGTTTCATTTAAATTAAAAAAAAAAAAAAGATGAACTAGCACAAGCCTAAACCACCAAATTTGGATTTAGTTTCAAGCACACACATCTAATCCTCAGGACACAAGAGACTTGAAACCATGGTTTTGGTTCTGCTTACAAAGATAAGAGGAAGCTGTAAAATAAAAACTGATCTGAATCTGAACTTAAGTTCACAGATGTTTTGGGCCCATCATTAGCTAAAATCTAAGTGTCTTGACAGACTTGAGGTTTCCCCAGGCGATTTTTGGCTGTATCTGATAAATACTGGATCTTTGTAATGTACCACAGACCCCAAGGCGCTTTGTTGAAGCATTTATTCATCCCCACTTCCACCTCCACAGGAAGATGGAATGAAGATGAGAATATGGTGATTTAACTTTGGAGAATAAGCCATAATTACTCATTGCTGGTCAAGTTGAAATAAAGGTATTTATTGTAAGAAATATTACCATTATTTAAGGAAAAAATATTTAGCATCCCTGTAGTCTGTATGCAAATCTACTAGCCAGTCATGCTTTCTCTTGGGCTGAAAAATGGTGAACTACTTATTTGCTGTATTTGTACACCATTCACATCCTTCAGTATTAGCAATCTGATTTGTTTGGGAATGGCAAGACTCCGAAAATAATTCTGCGCTTAGCTTAAATAATTCTAAAATGCAGGTTAGCACAGAGGCAGTGATAATTCAAAACTTCACGCTGCTGCTAAGCTATTTTAGCTTCTCCCACTGTCAAAGCCAAGTTAAACACACCTAAATTAAAATGCCTATTTGCAATGTCTCAAAAGACAACAGAAAGATTAATGTATTTTGTTTTCTCTCTTCATTTTAGGTAATATTTTTTTCACTTTTCATATGCCAAATCCAAACCCCAAAATAAAAGTAAACGCCATCACTAAGGTCGCACTGTTGTATTACTACTATGTTTCAATACAGCAGGCAGCTTCAGAGGAAAACAAGAACCCACACCTTCCCTACGTGAAATGCTGGCTAAATTTGCTATTTCCTTTCTTTCACTGTTGTACTAATTTTTATACATTTATACATGCACATATATACATGTATGTATACACACACACAAGACCACTTCAAATACAGCTTTAGATGCTACTAATAATTTCAACAAACCTACACTGCTGTCTTTACTTTTTCCTCTTCCCCTTCCCTAATAACTCACTCACATAAGCAGACAAGAATTGTTGTGCAACCTCTGGAACCCTCTTGGCTGCAAATGGAAGGCAACGTAAGAACTAAGGAAAGGACACAGTGCGACCTAGGTTCACATTTCACATGACCTGCACTTGCCAGGCATGACCTGCATCACCTAAGGACCATTTTTGGTGTAAGGATGTGAGAAAACTTCAACCTAGCAGCACCACAATACACTAAAACTGGCCTGTTGACCTATAAACACAAACAATTCAAGCCCCCTCAAGCCATCAATAAAAGTCCCTGTGAATAATGCCCCAAGTTCTTCCTCTGATATTCGACCTAATAAGGCAGATATATTTTCACACGGACAAGGTTCCCTGCTGCCATTCTGTTCAAAGGGAGAATTCTCACTTCCCTGGCAGGTATGGCCTTTCTGCTTCCCTCGTACAGCGTACAGTACACAACTTCTGTATTCAGCATCTTCTAACACATGGTAAGACATAATAAACAATCAGAGGTAACATTACAACATCTCCAGTGGGTATCGGACACCGGAATTGGTTTCCACTTGATGCACCACTCCCTGCAATAATATGCAACTTCCCAACTAGGAGATTTAGTTCAACTATGTCATTTTGCCCTTCACCTTGAACACAGCCCCAAGCATAGGAACACAAGCCCTTGAACACAAGCCCAGCACAGAAAAATTCAAAGGAGAATGTTTTGCTCTTGTTATAACTAGAAGATGATTTCAGGGTTTCCATTTTGAATACCAAGAAGCTCCAGAGGAAAGTTTCAGGTTCCCTTGTTGCTACCCCTTTTTAGCCTTCATGCTATCTGTTCTTGGCCAGCCTGCAAAACAGAAACAGCAGCAGCACAGCTGCATCAGGGTAACAGCAAATTGGCCTTCCGAAGAAACTTCTAGTATTTAAATATTTTCCTCTCACTGAATACCATAACTCCCATCAGCCTCTTCTATTTTCCTACTTAAAATAAACAAACTCTCTTATCACAAAAAAGTCTTGTATCTCAAAACCCATTCTCCGCAGTTGCCATCTGCCAGCTGGATGACAGTGAACAGTGACCAGGTTTTGGACTGTTTGCTGTTGCATATCACACACTTATATATCCACCTAAATGAAGCCACTGTGGACCAATTATGAAAGATCTGTTATTCCATTTGGAATTACTCATTTGGGGATTTGATTTTTGATTTGTTTTCCTCTGAGGTTTTTTGGAAGCACTAGTGGGATGAAGCTTAAATTAAATTGGGACCATCAGCATCCCAAAGACAACTATTCAGTAACACACATTTAATATTGATTTAATATGATTATGTGGGCTGCTTGTAACCACAGATGTCTAACTAACTAACACCACTTATACACAAAGTACTTTATATATTCATTACCGGTAGTGTTAGAATATGAAGCAAACCAAAATACAGCAAAATAATCCACACAAATATTTAGCTCTGAAAGCTACAGAGAAGTGTAAGAATTAAGACCTGAATTTTCAATTCACAAAGATAGCTCAGATGGATTGTTTCATGAGTCACACACACAGTCTAGGTGCCACTGGATAAACAGTTACAGCATTATAGAATATACAAAGCAAGTGACAAGCCAACCACTACGCTACCCAAAATTAATCACTAATACAATAAACTGTAACAACACCAGTTGTCCATGAGGGTGACCTTATATTCCTGGCTGCTTCCAGAGCCAGGCGCATCAGCCAGTTCAAACATCCTGATGAACTTTGGAAAAGACAAAGGTCTGTATTAGGGCACATCATTGCTCTTTCTAAAATACCTGTTATAGCTATAATGGCAAATCTGCGGGGAGGGGACGGGGGGGACGACGTGTAGTCTTCAATTCCTACCAAACTATATAGAGAGGGTTATTTACAAAACCTGCATCGTTCCCTGCTGCGATCTGTGATCACACGTGAGGCCTCGTGCTACAGCCCTGCTCAAAGCTGAGCACAGCAAAGTCCAATCAAGTTTGCTTATTTCAACAGTGCTGTTCTGGGCACAACATTGACTTGGCTTAAAAAAAAAAAAAAAAAAAAAAGCGGGTGATAAATAAAATAGGATTGTGTAAGAGAATTTGGCATCAAGAGGTGATTGATAAGATCCTTAGACTATTTCAGGACACAGGGCACGTCTGCGAGACCTTTTGGCTCGAAGGAGCCACTGAGGGAAGAGCGTGGGCGTCATTTTACCTGAGGCAGAGACCATGGTGCGATGGCAGGCAGGCCAGCACCCAGCCCTTCTGACGCCTGCAGCCATTCCTCGGCACAGCACCCAGCCCCTCGGCACAGCCAGGCCGCCACGGTGGCCAACGGCCAGGGAAGGCGTGAGGTGGCCAACGCCCACCCTTGGCCCCTCCAAGATGGCGGCCGGCCCTCAGGGAGCTCCTCCCGGCGGGACGGCGCGGCCGCTGGGCGGCGATGGCGGCTGCCGCGGCGAGGGGGAGCGGGCGGCCACCGCCTCAGGAGAGCGGGCCGTGGCCGCGGAGCCCGGCGACGTTCCCCAGCTGCCAGGCGGCGAAGGCAGCCGGGCGAGGCCGTGAGCGAGCAGCACCGAGCAGGGGCGGCCGGCCCCGAAGCGGCGCCGCGGAGGTCGGTCTCGGCGGGGGCGGGCAGAGGCGTCCGGCGGCTGTCGGCGCGACCGGGGAAGCGCGGCGAGAGCTCGCGGAAAACGGATGGAAATTCACGGAGCTCCTCCTCGCAGGATGGGAAGGAAGGAATTCCCATGTAAAAGAGGGATTTCCCATGTAAAGGAAGGATTTTCCAGCGGCGTCGCCGCGCGGAGCCGAGCGGCTGGAGGGGAGGGCAGTCATCACTTGGGTTGGCGAAAAACCCACCACTTCGGAAAGAGCTGTGTAACAAAAAACAAAACAAAAACCAAAACGAAAACAACATACTGATCTAAACGTGGGGAATAACTATTTTAACCTAGTGCTGGAGAAGAAATTAGCTTAGTGTTTCACATATTTACCCTACAGTCAAAACAGTCTGGCCTTAGGCTGCTGGCAGCAAAGCTCAAGAACAGTTTTTAATCAAAGGTTTTGTAAAAATACAATATTGCCATTAGACCCCTGATTTCATGCTAACAAAACACGTATTTTGTAACCTGTTCTTTCAGCACCTTAAATGGTCGTGTCTGTTTTCCAGTAACACAACTTTGTTACACGTCTGTATTCTTTACAACATTCAAACGTTTTTTCCCAAGCCAAACCAAATCCTCAAATTCTGGATGGCTGATGTTAGTACTGGGGACGAGTTTTGTCAAGCTGTCAGTAAGATCTTTTCCAGGTAACGAATGCCCCAAAAGGTCTTTCTGCACTGTTTCCTTTTTGAAATGCAGCTTGTTTTATCTAGGGGTCTACATTAAAAAAAACCAACAAAGTCTCCACCAGGTACAGTGACTGCTCCATAGCAAAGTTCCCAGCCTTTAAAATGTCACCAAATAGTTCAAAAGAATAATTTTAAAGTGTGACAGTTCACAAGAACCTTTTTTTGGCTAAGTATATATTTTGTTCCCATCAATATTTATTTTGTGGTACACAGCAATTTAAATATGATTGGGGAACCTGATGTGAATTTAGCATTCACTTCAAAGTTTTTATTAGTAGACATTAATTTCGCACGAAGCAGGTTGTGTTGATTAGCAGCATGGTTACCACTCAGCCTCAGTTACACCAAAGACCCATTTACCTTGAGTGATGCAAACACCTCTACCAAAGCGGACAGACTATTAACTTCATCAGGTTCCTCCTCTTATGCCAAGCAGAATAAGAATTAGCTAATTACAAGTGAAAGGCTCTGTAAAACAAACAGAGACTCTAATGGGAGCACTAAGATTTGCTGTGATACTCCGTTTTAGTGAACGTTAATAAAATTAAATGTGTAACTTAAGTCTACGGTCCTAAAAGCCATTATTCTGTCCAGGTAGAGAATCCCTTTTGCCTAAGCACAAGTGTTTAATAATTCATTTTTAATTAAACTGTCAGATTCTGATATCATAGTTTTCCTGTTTTTCACGTAATTTTATGTATTCCACAGAAATGTGTGTTCATTTATATCAGAAAGATTTTACATTAGATGTCACACAGTCTTTTAAAGCACAGGCAGTGCCAACATTAAGAAATGCCCGACTGTTGAAGACTCTCTACTCACGTGCTGTAGAGCTTTAGCAAAGTGTGTAAAGCACTGGAAATATTCGTTACAATGATTCACAATTACAGCAGTCATAGCTAACTTTTCAGCTGCATGTTTTAGTAATAGTTATTCATATTAATCATTCCTGTGGAGTGTGTACCAAGACTACATTTCTTACAGGGTTTTTTTTGAGTACACTCTGATTTTCAAGAAGTTACACATGCCTATAAAATTCACAACCCTCACAGGACCACAGCCCTCACCCAAACTGTACGGACAGTCAGCGCAACCGAATCGAGATTTTGCTGCAAGGTGTAAAAACTACACGTAGACTTTATCTGCAACAAATGCTTCTGCCACAATCCCTTCAGGTTGTTACCAGCTGAAAACAGGCAGAGACAAACAGTATATTCATAGTACATTAACACTCAGCGCTGCAGCTTAACTGTAATAGCAGATTCAAATCCTGTTGTATGAAGAACCAGGCAGATATGACACATTTTGGCCCTTTGATGCCAAAAAGTCCAAAAACAAGGCAAAAGAGATGCAGGCCATATATAAGATGAGGTGTAAAATGGTATATAAAAAAAATAGTAGATGAAAGCCAGTATTATAGCTCTTTATCAAGTTAATTATTAAATTACCTGCAAGAAAGCACAGATGAAGGCTAAATTGGATAAAGACTAGATGGTGATGTACTGAATTCTTATCTCCCTGTCAGCGCAGAGCCCACAAACCCATACGCAGTAGCTGCTGCTTCTGCTCAGGTATTGTGCTGGTGAGGCCCTCACTGCAGGTTAAGGGTGTCCCAAGCTAATTTATGGCAAGCTGGCCACAGAGCACTCGCTGGAATATATCTCATACTAATTTCCCCTGACAGACAACTAATGTTTCAACTATTCCTAGTAGAACTGAGCACCAGTTGAGTACAGTGATCTTTGCAGGCAGAGCTCACCACCAGAGCAAGAACTAGCCCTGCGGTACTGACACTACGCTGCTGCTATGCAGCAGAGGATCCTTCCTCCTACTGAAAAAAAAAACAGGAAAACAAGGTGTCAGCATTTAATTTTCCAGCAAGAGGAAGTACACCGTTGATAGCGTTACCGGGTGTTCCTGGTAGAGCTGGAGGGATTTTGCTGGGTAGTTACTACTCCCTTGCTCTGTACTCCACCAATCCGTGTATTCTAGACTTTTGTTGCACTTCAGTATGGGAAAACCTCACTGCTATGGCCAGGTCTGTATTAGAGCTGCCATTTGCCCTTTCCATTTATATTTTCCCCTTCTTCACTTTCCCACGTGAAGTGCCCAAGAGCTTCTCACACATGACGCAACACAAAATTCCATCATATTTCTTTTTTTCTTCTCCCTCAAACTTGCTCTTTCAGAAAGAACAACAGGGAAAATGCTTCTAAACACAAATGAAGTTACAATGAAGTGTCTTCAAAGCCCTTATAGATAAAGTTTATGTCACCCAACATGTCCCCTGCTCACCGCTCAGCTCACTTTAGGAA
The DNA here is from genome assembly GCF_963924245.1 of Chroicocephalus ridibundus. Lineage (NCBI taxonomy): Eukaryota > Metazoa > Chordata > Aves > Charadriiformes > Laridae > Chroicocephalus > Chroicocephalus ridibundus. The sequence continues at coordinate 89,880,877 of NC_086287.1, forward strand.
ACAAAAGCCCCACATTTAACATTACCCCCATACCCTCTTTCTCCATCAGATAAATCTTAAGTATTATTACACTAGTGTTTCTCAGCTTCAAGATCAAATGAGCAATGTAACCCCCTCAAAAAAAGGAACAAAACCACAGGAATAAATGGGCGATCTCATATCACGCTGCTAGCGGACAATTAGCAGGGAGAAACAGAAGGATGAACGTGATCTTACTTTTCCTGGGTAAACAAAGTTTATCTGTAACATAGATTTATTGCTAAAGGTAGTTCAAAGTATCAATAGAAACTGTGCATGCCATTTGGTCTTTCATTTATTAAGGACATTGATCTTTGAAAATATGATTCTGACTAACGAGCTGTGTTAAGTGGCTCTTGGATTCCTATTTTGTTGCTATTCTAGTGGAAGATCTGAAGTCACAGAAGGTGATGAAAGAAAGAAAAGCTTCAGCGCTTTTGCACTCAGATATCAGCTTCTCAACCTAATCTCTAGGCCAAGTCTCAATTTATTTATTTACTTACTTACTTAAAGATTACAAGCTTTTTAAGAGCTTGCCTGAAGTAGACTTTGTCATCACAAATGGAAGAAGGATTGGGATCAAGGATGCAGAGTTCCCAGTCCAGTCAGGGAACTTCACTATAAAGTACTCTTCAAAAGTATTTTGGAGTGCACCAACAAAAAGACTTCACCACTTCCAGCCACTCAAGTATTTAATTCAAATAACACATCGTTTACTTGCTCTAATAAAGCAGACAGCATGTCAAAACACGCAGAAACAATAGATTCAGTTTTTCTTGGAACTTTCACTTGAAAACCTTTGTGATTAAGTTTTACCAGTTTACCTGGGTCCATCCAGCTATTGAAAAATACGTAAAGTTATTCTAATGAATCTTTCAAAATAGATCACAAAATACAGCTTTCTTCCAAAAACAGGTATATGTACCAATTTCAAGATTGAGTGTCAACAATGGTTCTTACAACAAACCGTAAAATTCATTGTAGAATAGGCACCCTTTCTTCAAAAGATTCAAGATCGTGTATTTTTATTTTTTTTAAGTGTTTTGTTGCTAGGCAGAACAGAAAAGTCATTTAAAAATAAGGTGAATCCAGCAGACGCCCAGAGAAACAGTTCCATCACTGCACAAACCAACATATGATTTAATACCAAATCTTCTGAATTCAGAGGCTTGCTCAGGACTTTCTGCAGTTTGATAGCAAATTAACAGCTCTTGTAGGCTAACGAGGCAACTTGATTAACACAATACTAGTTGATTTGCCTAACTGAAAGTCAAGTTACACCTTCTTTCACTTCAATGTGGGTTTCTCTTCAACAGCAACAGTCATAACTTGACTTCATCTTTGTACCACAGTATGTGGAAGAACTATTTAGCTTGTATTTTTGGCAGCACTCCTCTTCAAAAAAATCACTCAGCACGCATTGATTGTACTCAACAAAAATCAAGGCAATGCTTTGTAAATCCCTGGAAAAGTTCCATGCTGAATTTCTAAGGCCGTGCTTGCTTTGGGTATGATGAACAAATTGGCTTACAACGGTCCACGCTGTACATACGGTTGAAAGGAAGGATTTTTAATCTTCTCAGTGAAAGATGGTAGTTTCATCATTTCAGCTCAAATAAAAATACTAGAACTCCAATTATTACTTGATAGGTAATTTCCAATTTCAAGCCACATGTGTTTAAAATTTCTTTTTGCTAATTCGTTTATGCAGTGTCATCACAACACTACAAAGAGTGATCAAAAAGTCATTAGGTGTTTTTCAAGAATAAAATAGAAAAATACAAGATGAATGAAAAAACTCTAAACACAAAGAAATAAATCGAACTCAACACAAGGTAGGGAATATAGCAGCCTTGAATACATAATTCTCCACACACACTGATTCCTCATTACTTAACAATCATAACAAAACTATGCCAGAACAAAGACTTGCCACAATAGTTGGGTTTTTCAGAGGTCAAAAATTAAGTTAAGTTGTGAGTGATCATTTATTATTTATTTTTTTTCCACATTGTTTGCCTTCCTGGGAATGAATATGTTTTAGGTGCATTTGTTTTTTCACCATTTCACAAACCATATGCTGAGCATTGGTGATGGGAAAGTATTCTGTCAACTTTCAACCAAGTGTCTCTGTTGAGATGCAGCTGTCCCAAATACAGTACAGCTCACTTCTCTGAGTTTTTGTGAGCATTAATTATCTGCCGTCGTTTCGCCTGGTTCCTGGCCCTGTTTTCTTCATACTGGAAGACAGATAAGAAAATTAAAAAATCAGCTGTTATCACTGAACAGATCAGTCGCATTTAAAAGTGCAGAGAGCGTTTATTACTCAGGAACAGAAAAAATATCTTTGAACTGATGCATTAGAAATGCAGTTCTTGTTAATATCTACATTTTGGTTCATTTTTACTTTGGAATTAACATCTATTTGATTAAAATACATGCTTCTAAGTTTGACGTTATTAAGCTAAAGACTATTAGAACATTCTAATAAAGCAGATTCGTTTAATTTTATGGAGGAACTTATACAGCCATCTTATGTACAATAGCTACACTTCACACATGAACTAGGAAAAAAGCTGGATCGGTGCTAGTCTAGAGCACAGGTCAGGCTCGTTTCCTTTTAAAAGATAGTGATTAATCTAAATGTGTCTGCCTTCTGAAACATGAATTTGTCATCACAGACTTGGTCTATTTTTGATCCTGGTCATCAATTATACGCACAGATAAAGTAGTATACCAAGATGAAAGGAACAAAGGCAAATTTTGGTTGAATGAGAGTAACGCATTTTGGGTTTTTTTTTTACAGTTAAAAAAAAAAAAAAAAGCAACAGAGATGGGACTCCAGTGTAAAAGGGAATCACTAAAGCCTTCACAGTTTAGATACATGCATAAGATGACCGTGCTTTCAAGTATGCCCCTGTGTTAGCAAAAGCCTGAAGACTGACGAGCCTAACCTTCTTTCATTGCAGCCAAAAAGGAAACCTTTTCATGGCTTAAAGAAATGAAAAATTAAAAATCAATGCATGATTTGCTATGTATTTTATGAGAAGCAAATTATTCTTGGCCTTAAGTTAGAGAAAAAAAAAAATTGTTCAATTTTTTTAATAATTGGTACCAAGAATAAAACCCAAGTAACCCACAAATATTCAGTTCTCTATATAATATAATAAACTACTAAGCAGATTGATTTTAGAAAGGATTTGCAGTTTTTTCACTCATTATACTGATTGGTTTATAACTGAAATAATGGCCCAAAACATTACTTAATATTTACAGAATGCTTAACTTTTTCGCACGCCAATATTTCATTTTTCAATAACCCATCCATGTTTTTACATAGAATGAGAACAGTGGATCTTTAAAAGCTACATCTGTACTTATTCTATACTTGTGAACAGCCTTTCAAGGGCTTCCTAGTAATGGCATATCAATGTAGCCATAATTTAAGAAGGCAGACATGGAAAGAAACTTCATTATTTTCCAGGTCTGTGGTACAGTTTTTACGGGGGGCAGGGAATGGTATTTGACACAAGCAGATGAAATTAATGCCCACAGACTGACAGAAGGAAAAGAGGGAACCCAAACTGTCCTGGCTACCATGCACTTGAAGTTTCCCTTTTTAGATACGACTATGAAATTTATATCAAAATTATTAAGTATAATTTCAAGTGAAAAGGTGCATGAAAAGTTCATTTATGTGTTCTGTCTTGTAGGCATGACAACCACAAATATAAAGACCCATTGATACTCTTCTGAAAATGTGCCCATTAGCTAGTCAATCTACTTAAACTCCTAGAGTCTTCCATTCCTTCCCATCTGCAGATGTAGTAGAGCAGTGAGCAGGTTCTTAGCAGCAATATTTTCATTTAGGGCCTAACTCAGCAACTCATCGAGTGGTTTCAGTCAGCATACCTGACTTCAGTAATAAGTGTTACTCATGCAGAAGTGACCATTACTGCCTTGTATTCTATTCTGTGCAAATACCACTACTAAAATAAATTAAGAAAAAAGATCAGAAGCAACCTGTGAAGTGTCCATTCCTATTTGCAGTATTTGTTTTGTTAAGATGTGTTTGCTTATTTTTGTATATCCAAAAATAGACCATGCCATTTGTTAAAGCCAGATTTTACCTGACAAATTTATCAAAAAAAACTTTAAATTCGGTCTTAATTGCCCACTCCAGAATGTGCTTACATTTCAAGGCCTATTTATTGATTTGTACTACTTAGTAAAAAGCAACTCTATTTCTATCTAATGGACTTTTTTATTAAGCATTTAACTTGTAGTAAATTTGTCTCTTACCTCTTTCTTTAAGCACTTCCGCATCTCACGGTCAATATCATTGCAATGGCCAAAAAATTTCAAAATGTTGTGCTGATAAGTTAGGGAGAGAAAAACAGATTTACAATTCAAAGGCTTCTTCCTCTGAAGCTCTAAATTTCTTAGAAGCCACTTGCATTTTGCAACATATCCTGGTCTTCTTTTCCTTTTCTCTTTTTGCAAAAAATTATGCTTTGTAGCTTTTTTACCGAGTAGCTACAAGTTAGAGCTACTCCTGAACCTCATATGAGCCACTCCCACCTTGCTGAAAGTTGAAGGTACTCACCACGTTGTGTAACCAGACTAAAATAGGATACCTAAGCAGAAGCTATTAAGTCTAAATGTAGAACATGTATTTTATTGATCTAGGAATCAGTCTTAACAACTTTCACTCACGCTAGCTTGAATAATGTACAAAAAATAAATATTCTGAACTCCAGTTTGTCATACAGAAAGATGTAAGGAGATCTACAGGCATCCTGGAGGCAATGTCCTCTGTGCTTTAGTTTTCATTGTTTCTTCATGACCTAGAGAGGCAAAGGACTTGATGCTATATCATCCCAGCCACAAGAAAAACGTGTTGTTGGTCCAAAAGATGCAGGCATTAGGCTTAAATGACTGAAATGTTAGAAGTAGTATAAAAAAATGGGGGGATTAGGTTTCTCCAGATCGTGAGGTTAATAAGTAAGATGCATTTACCATCTTTGTGGCACAGCTCAACTGTGGGCCTTATCCATACTTAAGTGTTATTCAGTTCCTGAAAAACTGCAGGCATTGTCCTCACGAAGACATTCCCCAGCTAACCTGATGATATTCACCACAAAAACCTGCCCTCTTAGCCAGGATTTCCTGAAGCAATTTCATATTATCAGCCACCAAATCACTCTCACAATGCATCCTTCTACAAGCACTATTTTTTTCAGGGTGATGCTTGCCAACATGCCACAGAATCTGGTAGCAGAGCATCCAAGCAATTCAGAAGGCCTAAAGGAGTGGAGATTTTAGTAGATATTTACAGTTATGCAATCAAAAGAGTCAATTTGACCAATCTTTTAGAGAACTAATGAATTTAAAAAAAAAAAAAACAACAAAACAAAACAAACCTGGAAGAACAAAACTGATGAGAATGAAATAATTTCCATATTTTAGAGGAAAACCTATGCACATTTCTGTAGCTGATGAGAAGCTAGGTGGATTTATACAATACAGGAACACTATTAAGAATTCAAACAGGGGACAAGATTTCAGCCAATAGAACACGAGTGAAAGTAAGAGTGGGTTAATAAAGATTATGACAAACACTTAACTATAGCAGTGCTATAATTAGCTTGTTTATACCTCTCTGCTTTGTAAAGGGCATCAGATGACACTCTGAAGCAGTTGCATGTGATAAATGGTCACTTTACTACAAGCTGATCTTGCTTTTACAACATTTTAATTTTAGATAATACAGATTTAATTTTGTATTCTACTCCCATACCTGCATTCAGGTATTTCAAGGGTGAGCGCCCACACTTCAAGCTAACTCCACTCTTACTAGTGCATTCAGTGAGTTGAATTTACATTTATTTAGCCAGATTCCCAAGCTGTCAATTTTTTAGTACAGATTATGAGGAAAAAAGAATCAGTTTCTCAAAAATAATTACACCAATTACAGTGATATGATTGCAAGACAACATGCAATAATATTTCTTTCAGCTGACAACTATAAAAAGTCTCTTTAAAGCCTGCATTTGGCCCCAGAGTGGTGGTGGTAAAAAAAAAAAAAAATCAAAATAATAACATCAAATAGGAATCCCAGTAACCTCTCCTCACTAGATGCAAAACTTGATACAATACTTGATACAATAGGCATGTTCACAACAATCAAATTGACCGTTGTGAAAATGCAAACACAGGACACCCAATTAAAAAATAATGCTTTTCTTCATACTAATTTAAATTGTACATCGAGGTTCTTAGGCCATTTTGGCATTATAACAAAAAAGCAGGTAGTCACTGATAACTGATGAAGATCACTAACTTTTCAGATTTCAGTGACTTCAATTTTAAAAGAATATTTCAGTACACTCCCCTTGAATTTTAAATGAAATGGTATCGCTTCCTTTCAACTGAGTGTGAAAGAAGCCATCTTCACCCTTTCTGTGCTGAGACTGTTAGCACAACAGTTGAGCACAAGACTGACAAAAGTAATTCCTCTTCATGTAAAGATAAACTTCAAACAAAACCAAAAGCATATAATCCTGTGCTTGACTATTACTGCTGCTCCTAGGCCCTTCGTAAGTCAAACTGGCAATAGATTCCTTTGAATCACTTGCTGCCAAGGAATTCAAATACACCTTTTAGTTCCAGTTGCCTCTTCAATGCTAAGTAGTCTAATAAGCTACATTATACAAAAAGCTTATGATGCTTATACATTAACATTCATTTTTATCAAACAGTCAACCATTACTTTCAAGTAGTAAATTGTTTTTTCTGGATTCTCTGGTCAAAGCATAGAATGCCCAACTACGTACATACCAAAAGGCAGGACAAATCTGAGCCTATTTTCTTTCCTGATTGGCTTTGTTTCAAAATGATGAAAAATGAATCACAACATTTTAATTTTATATTGCCTATAGAAGTTTTATTCTCCACTTAACTGACAGTCATTTTATTTGGCAATCCTTTTGATACCATAGTAGTTAAGGTACAAGGAAAGCCTTCTCACTTAATTCTAGCTACTGAACACTTGTAGCTATGTTACAACCTTCCAAGTTTCCAAAATAAATTAAAAATTAACTAAAAAAGAGAAAAAAAAATAAAGTCTCTACAATCTCTCAAATTACTTAACACATTTTTAGGCAAATTAAAATTTCAGAACTCAGAAGAAAAGCATAACTCTTACACTTAATAAAACTTTCAGTTTTAAAGCTTGAGGATGTTCTGCACAAGAACTTTGTACCTTAGGTTTAAAAAAAATGTAGACAGTGCATAGGAAGAGACAAGCAATGGTATGGGAAGTACCGGATAGGAGATGGCATCAACAGATTCCAGCACACTTAGATTTCAAGATACTGTACTACAAGTGCCAACAAAAAACAATTCAATGTTGCTGAAGAAACCCAGTACAGTATATTCATTGCAAGTGAATTTTAGTATTAAAACTCTGCTCCCTTCATTGTTGTAATATAGAAATCATAAGAAAGTGTGGTAATGCAAGGTTTTTTTATATGTTATTTCAGCTACTTTAAAATCTGCAAAAATGTTTCATGCAAAATATCTTCTCTCACATTTCATGTACTATCAGCCTTGGTTTTCTTTCTGTTATGACTTTTGCAAACAAAAATTTAGAGTTCTGCTCAAAAAAGTGAAGCTGTTGTATGTATTGAATAAGAATTTGTGAATAACTGCACTATAAAAAAATTATAAACATCACACCTGAACATGGAGGTGAAAATATTGTAGATTGCATGTAACGCAGTCAACCATTGTTTTCACATTCATATTCAACATTTAAATATATTTTTGTCTCAGTGGAAACTATGAAATTGAATTTTTTATGCACTAATACAGAAATATATCTGTACAGAACATCTATTTAGAGTACATGAGAGAACTGGAAAAGTAATTAACAATATTGCAACGATGCTGCAGATAGCTTAGCTTCCATTGCAGAGCCTGACTCTTCTACATCTATAGGTTTACTACAGAGCAAATTAAAAAAAAAAAAAAAAAAAAAAGACTTTTAAACAAGTGAGATGAAGATTCTATCTTCTTGAAGCAATGAAGAGCCTTGAGAAGCCTGAAGACAGTTTGGGATTTTATATCTTTGGGTAGGTGCCTACTAAGAAGATGGAAGTCAAACAGTCATTCACACTTAGCTCTCCAAGCACTGAATGTAAGGCATGCTGCATGTCCAGACCCCCGTCAACACATCTGCTTATAAATAGACTGAAGCATCTGCCCAGTGGACAGCTGGAATATGAATATGCTGCAAGCGTACAAAAAGAGGGCATTTGAAGTTGCTCTTATGATTGTTTTTTGAGGCACACACAGTACTAAAAGGTGCAGAAATTATTTCTGTTCTTAAAATAGGTCCATACTTGTCAAGCTGTAGCAGAGGAAATTTTAAGGCATGTTTTATTTCCTAATGAAATCATTGGCAAAATTTTACACACAGTTGTCAGATACCTCTTCAGTGAAAACATACTAGCTACATTTCATGGCTGTTCTGTCTAGAGGAGGTTTTTCTCTCTATGATCATATAATATTCTCGCTAATTTATCTGACACTCATTTCCCCAACCCACCCACTCTTTTCTCCGCTCAAAACTCCTTACCTCCTTGTGACACTTCTTGAGCAGACTGATAATTAGATTACATTCTTCAGTGTGCAGATGAGGAGACAGGTCTGGATGCATCTTTAGTTAGGGATAATTTTAGTAGTACAAGGACAAGAATCTGAGAAAACTTCCACCTGCCAACATTAAAATGCAAAAGTATAACTAAAAAGTTTGAGTTAGCCACTTAAGATATTATCACATAGTATTATTTTTTTAAAAAAATATTTTAGATCAAAATGCAGCTTAATATATATATAATTTATATTACGCAGTTAAAGTAATTAAAACTAGCACATCTGTTCTTCTACACAGCCCAAGTGTTAAAAGTTAATGATAACTTTATATTCTTTGCTGTCATGGACAGAAGCATGCTTTTGGGATTTTAATTTTCAGGGACTCCCTAGTAGCGTTAATCTTTCTTGAACTGCAGATTATCTTTTCACATTCCTACTTCAGTTTTTTCGTTTCTAGCTTTAAAAAAGCTAAGTATATGTAATTTTCTTTCTACCTTCTACAGATGGATCAGAACAGGAAGCACAATGATATTTCATTACAGCACTCTGAGAACTGACATTTTTGTTTAGTTATCTAGATGCTTTTTAAAAAATCCTGATCCAAAGCATTGATGATGCTTTAAAAAACAGTACTTAATGAAAACAGTAATGATGTTTTTCTTATTTATGCCCAATTGGAATGTCCCTTCCTGCAACTTCACATTGTTGCCTGTTGCCCTTTCACTGTGCTCCTCTAAAAAGCATCTGGATGTGTCTTCTACATGAATCCCTCACTGCTTCGGATAGTGGAAGGCAGCATTTGGGTTTCCCTCGAGTATCCTATTTTGAAAGCTGCCTAGCTCCTTTAAACTTGTCGCATATACCAGCTCTTCCACCCTCCTGACCCTCTTAGTTTCCCCATTGCTGGACTCGGTTTTTTTTATCATCTGTTAGCCTTTGGGACCCAAAGATGAACACTGTATTTCAGATGTGGCCTCAAGACTGCCACGGAGAGGGGAATAATAATTACCTTCCTTGACCTGCTACTATACTTCTAGAGTGACCCAGTATGCCATGAACCTTTCTTGCCGCAAGGGTGCACTGCTAAATCATGTTTTAACTTCATGTCAACCAGAACCCGCAGGTCCTTTTCTGAAGGGTTCTGTCGGACAAGAGCAAAATTTCATTCTAGAAATAAATTTTTATATTACCTCCCATTAAAAATTATATTTTTATATATATATATATATTCCCAGAAGTAATTTTCAAGATCTTTTGTTGAAACGGATGAAAGCATCTTATGATAGTGGCTGAAATAAGATGACATCTTTGTTGTGGAAGATTACTTTACCAGGGAGGGAAGAAAAAAGTCCAGTTCATACCAGGACAAATGGGCTCACCTTGACAAAATTCTACTTGTATGACCCATACTGCCATGGAATTAAAGAGATGCCTTTTTTGGTTGTTTACTTAGTATTTTGTGTTCCCCCTCCTCCCAAAGAGATCACCTTTGTAGCTGCAATACATCAGGCAAATACCACTACAGCTTGTACAAAGTATTAACACTCCAGCTAAATAGGCAAGCTAAATACTACTAGCCAGTGGTCAGATTTTACAATTGCAAAATCCCAATATTCAGCTGGCAGCTACAATCTACACTGCTATTCCTAGAACACTCAAGTAATATATTTGGCTTGAAGAGGTATGTACACTAATTTACCCAGTATTTCCCATCACGTGTGCAGCTTAACAAGAGTTACATTCCCACAAGCAAACAAAATTTTAAAAATCCAAACAGATTTGAAAGACTCTTGAGACCCATGAGAATATGTTCCACATTGTGTTACAAACACACGTAGTGATTTCTTTCAAAAATCTCCCCCATACTATCTGGAAGTCTAATATTACGCTACATATATTCTTAGCACAGAAGAAGTTGGAAACCGTACAAGTTGCTTAAGCATTCCATTCAACAAATTAACAAATGAACCTTTAGAAATATGACAGCAGGAGCACGACTGTAACAGCAAAGTGATTAAGAACCCTGCTGTGTTATTGCCACCAGCTTTTGATTGCATGCCACACAAAGTCAATATGTTTTAAATTTATCAGTAGATTTTTTTGATAGCAGTAGAGTTAGCATTCCCTTGAGAGGGTGACCTGCTCAATGACTGCGCATTACTTTAACGTCTGTGAACCCAGCTGATTATTAAATCCCTCCATCATTCAGCCTCTGACCGCTCTTCCTAAAACTGTCATCTGAGATGGCTGTCTCGGAAGGAGCAAGCAAGACTAATGTTCTAGTGACATAGGTAGCATGCACATCAGCACAGGCCAGAAAGTCAAAGGGAGCATTTCAAGGAAAGATTAATTCTTTCTAAACTAAGATTAGTAATTACTGCCATCGTTTACAAAATTATTCTCAGATAAAGAAGATAAAAGCTACCAATGCTACAAATAGATAGGTGGCAGCATATTTCATCAATTAAAAGTCTTTTAATAACACAAGTGAATTTTCCAATGGCACTTCTTGCAGGACAGATGCTACAAATCAGAGGTCCTAACTGTCACACCAGTTCATAGATCAGTAGTCTTGAAATTCATTTTCAAATAACATTGAATAGTAAAATCTTGCAAGTTCAATTACCAGTACTGAGCTCATGTAGGCTATGATGGATTAAAGTAACAAAGCCGTGGTCATGGAAGACTTAACTGGAGCCTTCAAGTACTTTTGAAGTTCATGACCAGTGTTATCAGTGCTCAATATTATATTTATATTTAGGAGTGTCAGATTAGACAGTGATCTATAAATGATCAGAGAAGGCTAGAATATTTTTGCTGGAGCAGAATGACTGACAAACAAAAGAGTTTCAAGAGTAACAAAAATATGTGTGAAAAAAGGACAGGATGAGCTATTGGGTTCCTTAGTTTCTTTTAAATAATGTTTTAATCTAAAATAAAGATAGCAAGTTGCCATCTCACCAGAATTTAAGTCCACATGGACAGAATTTTATATAGGTAGTAGCTCATAGGGAATCTGAGTATGAAAAAATACTTGGGGGGGGGAGGAGGGAAATAGCAAAAAAAATTGGGAATAAGCAATGTAAATTGCTCTGAGAAATCTACAAACAGAAATGCTGGATAAAGAATGTCAAGGTAAACATACAATTGTTGTAGAAGAAATACTAGCAGTAAAGTAGAACAATATGAAGAAAATGCAGGAATTGCTTTATGAGTAAAACGGACTGCAAAATGCTAAGCAAACATTAATATCCGAAGCAAGTATTTGGAGAGAAGTATTTAGATGAACTCTTTACATAAAGGCACTGACATATTTCACTGGGTTGCACAAAAATGGTCTGCCCTTTAATGTGTTTTATATGAGATTTTGAATTCTTTGCGTTTTTTTTCTTCCTTGTTAAAAATTACGCTACACGTGTATCTAAGTGTTTTGGTTGAAATGCCTTAAGAACTAACTGCAAATTTCTATAAACTATTAGCCTCTGAAGGTAGAAGACATGGATAAAGATGATTGATCTTTTAACTTCCTTAACCAGTTTCTAAATCTATGCTATCCTTCAGGGAAAAAAAATAATTAAGAAATTGCCTCATTCCATATCATGTTCTGTGTAGTTTATCTTAAAGTGGGAAGAACAGGGGATGTTTTAGCTTTTATGGTTTCCAACATAAACCAGATTAAAAAAAAAAATCAAAATAACAAGAAGTGATACTCATTCCTTATCTAAAAGCCAATCTATACACACATTCAATACATTAAATATTTATATAATACGAATGTGCAAAAGGAACCTATGTATTATGGAATTTATCACAATGAAACTGCAGATATCTAACAAGTAGGCAGAAACCAAAAGGCTGTCCCAAAAGAGCAGGCAAGAACACTTGTACGCATTCACACTCCTGTTAAGACACCAAAATCCAGCTTGTTTCTCTCCATGTGCTCGTTTCTCCTCCTGACCTCCTTATGGCAAATAGCAGTAAAAAGACCTAGCTGTGTGGAGAAAGGAGGTGTTTGGTACATTCCCACTTCTTTCCCAAATGAAGCACGAGATCAGTATGTCAGGAATCCAGAGAAGCTCCCTTCTTTTCTCAGAATCTCCCATAAATATGAACTAAACAGTTCCCTGATGCAGAAGGAAAACTAAATTAGGTTGCTTTAGTCTTGCTGATTAGCCAAAATCTTAATATTTACATGTTTGGTAGACAACAATGAAAGGAAGGTTTGAATCTAGATCATTGCTTTCCCAAGATGCTTTTTTCCATATTTCATTAAAACATGTTAGAAGACCATTTCTTAAACCAAATTGTTCTAATTTTTTCATTTAAAAAGTTGCACACAAAAGTAATTTTTTTCAAGTTTTTGAAGTCAACAGCAAAAAAACCCCACGAAACATGAATTCACATATTGCTCAGAAAAATGACTTCTTAAAACAAAATGCAAATCCTTGTGTACCAACCCTGAAGATGAAAAATTGCATATGAGCATCTACATTGCTAATCATTAGCTCCTTAACCAGAAACACGGAGCTTTCTACAGTACAAAACATTTGCTTTTTGTTTGCTGCAAACATTCAAATAATACCCACAAGGCGGCAGCATGACCATGCAAACGAGAACATGTACTAACAGTGGAGGGCAGGGCGAACAGATCTGCAAATTCCTATAAAGCCACTGTATCACTCATCATGTGTAACATTTACTTCTGCACTTCATTTCACTGTCTAATTTGAGTAAGACCAGACAGTTTGGTTTTCTCAATTACATAGTATTGTTCTGTTTGGATTTGGAGAAAAATACCAGCTCGTTGTTTGCTCAAGTCATGGGTATTTTCTGTAAGATTATACAAAGTTTTAGCATTAAAAAGGATTCAGCTCCACACCTCACTGGTTGGTGTTACCTGAATATATCATTCATGTCACTTCAGCAGAACTTTCGCGTTCCTAGTATTATCTTTCATACACAATTTATAAATATTTTTCATGACAACAGCTTAGAATACTCAGATCGTTCATTCCGTGAAATGAGAAATCACAATTTATGAATGCCATTTCAAAAACCGAGGGAACTCTGAACTAAGGACTTTGTTTCTAGCTTTCAGTAACATGGTTAACATCTTCCAGATCAGGATATTACAGTATCATTCAAGACTGCTTTCCTTAAGGTTGTCATTAGGCACACTGAGAACGAACCCAAACTTTACAATGTTTCCAAAAAATTTAGCCAGACACCTTCACTTTATAATAAACCAAGTTTAGCTAAATCTTACAAAAATTAGTTCAAACCTCTTGAATTTCAGTCTTCAAAACTATGCACTAGTTTTCCAATATTACATACTAGAGCAGGGGCAGGGGGGAAATAATTTAGATACATATATATGAAGACTTGTAAGTAGTAAGGAAACGTGAATGGGGGAAGAGTTTATGTCTACTTTTAAAATGTTTTTATATTATGTAGATTGTATTTACTTTCCCTGAACCATCCTGGTTTTAACTGTTTTTTCACATGACCACTTTCTGCCAACAATTCAACATCCCGCACATCAGCAGAATGAGTGCTCACCTGCTACGTTTAGGAGTAAGCAACTGATAAAACTACATCATTCCTGATTACATACTTGGTAAAGTAAGTTAAGAAGGTGTCAGTCCTACTGAATAAAGAAAGTTGAACAGCAACTTGAATATCAAGTCATTTTTACAGCTTTATTTCTGGCTAAAATAAATGATCAAGTAAAGTACAACAGGGCATTTTCACCGCCTGGCAATTATTTAAGGTCATATTCATACAACAAACACCACCATAGTTACAGGACAATTAGTGTAATATTTTAATTATAATACGCAGCAAGTCACACTGCACAATATAACATTACATTACGAAAGATTACTGAAGCAGTCTCTCTCTATTCCTGCTGTCTCTGAAGATGAGAATACACGGTCAAAGCTTCATTTTATTACCGTTGCATTCATTTCTTGATCTAGCAGGTAAGAACACTATAAATTTAGTACTGCTAGCAGAATTCTTGCTTACTGTAGAACTGCTTTTTCCCTTCTGAAAGAAAGGGATCAAGGGGATCACAGTCTCCTGATGGAAAAGACAGGACTTTATCCCTTGAGCAGCAAGGCCCCTCATGAAAGGCAGAGAGCACTGAACAGAAAGTAAACACAGCGTAACAGAGCTTTGCTACCAGGTGAACTGTTATCAACAGTTATGGCAGGAGAAGAGGCCCACTGAATTAACCGACATTGTTTTCAGAGTGTAGTTTCTCAGTGCTCCCAGGAGTCCTTAAAATAGCGATGGGACACACAGAGACGCAAGGAAAAGCAAGCTTACAGCAGTCGCGATGGAGAGCCCCGTGGTCCCCCTCAGAACAGCCCTTTTGAAAGTCCTCCTTG
This sequence comes from Chroicocephalus ridibundus, assembly GCF_963924245.1. Taxonomy (NCBI): domain Eukaryota; kingdom Metazoa; phylum Chordata; class Aves; order Charadriiformes; family Laridae; genus Chroicocephalus; species Chroicocephalus ridibundus. Next base: position 89,895,945 of record NC_086287.1, read on the forward strand.
AGGCCTGAAGGAGGATGCGAGGCAAGGAGGGGGTCCCAGAAGCCGGCCCCGAGCTCGGGTAGGGCAGGGCAGGGCACGGCTCCTCCAAAGCCAAGCGGTGAGGCCGGGAGGGAGAGCGGCGGGGAAGGCACCTCCCCACAGGCCCCTCTTTTCCTTCGGGGCTAGGAAGGAACAACGCCGCCCGCTCGAGCCTAGACAAAGCCTCCCCTCACCGCCATCCTCGCACTTACTCCAGTCCCCAGAGGACGCAGCCGGCACCGGGAGCGACGCACCGGCCGCGCAGAGCGGGGAGGAGATGCGGGTGACCCAGGCAGGCCCCACCGGAAGCCACCTCACCGCACCGGGCAGCAGCGGGAACAGCCCTCAGGGCGCCGGCGCGCGGCGGGGCGGGGCGAGAGGCGAGGCGTCTTGTGATTGGGCGGCCGCGGCACCGTGCAGAGTCTGATTGGGCGCTTCGAAAGGCGGGCAGTGGTTGGTGGGGCGCGCGGCGGGCGGGTAAGGAAGAGGAGAAGGAGGGTGGCGGCGGCGGGAGAGTGGGGTTGTTTCCGTCGTGGGCAGGTAGAGTCGCCGTTCTCCCTTCGTCTGTGCGGCTTTCTTGGCGTTCGTGCCCGCTGTCTGAGCACCCGCACGGACATCCGTCGAACCGGAGAGGCAGTGACAGGCCGGGGTGAGGGCCAGTGCCCTGTCCCTCTCTAGAAGTTCGCACGAGGCCTTGGTCAGTGAGGGAAACTTCTTAGGGCTTGGGGGGGAAATTATTGTAAAAAGCGTTTTAACGTGCTCCCTGAAATCTGTGATGGTAATACGCTTAGGACCGATGCCAATGTCCTACTAGTCGTGCCTAGGTGAAGCTTTGTATGCCATCCAAAGGGAGCAAGTCTCCTGAGCCTGCTTATGCCTCCATTTCAACTTCTTTAACCATTCAGCTTTTCAGGTGGCTTCGTCATGGATGAAACTGTTGCTGAGTACATCCGAAGAACTGTACTAAAAATCCCACGAGATGAAATTAAGATGATGCTACAGAAATGGGGCTTTCTCTCTGAGGCACAGCTGGAAACCATAAACTTCCATCAGATAAAGGACAACATTTCTCAAGATGTGGTGCAGCTTTGTGAGGTAACTGCCTGTCAGTGACATACAGAATGCATGTTGAAGCACCAGGAAAAAAACATTCTTATGAAGAAATAAATCTTCTTTGGCTGTAACACATCATCAAATAGCAGCTTGCAGTCTGAAAAGCGTAAAGCTGAACTGGTAATACCATCAATTTTGCCTGATTGATAGGAGTGCAAGATTGACCCTTATTGAGTATGGAAGTGCATGTTTTGAGCTCTTGGCTTCCACAAAGTAGATAAAATTCAGTGTGTTAAACCTTTAAGAAATGTGTGTATTTCTAAATTGTAAAATAAAGGCATTGATTGAGATGTCTACTCATTACATAGTGCTAATTTAGATCTATTTAGTATGGATAACGATAGCACTAGCATATATCTTAGACTTCTTAGATTTTTTTTGAAAAACTTCCTTGGCCAAAGCTACTTCATTCTGCAAACTGTAAGTAAAAAAGGTTTTCTGATCGCCTCCTTAAGTACTCTGATTTTGGTGCACCAGGAATCTTTATATATACTAGGAGTCTTTAGATATGGCCTAGATAGATACAGTTATTACTAATAGCTCTTAAATTCTATAGGTTTTCTTGTATCATTCCCTTTGAATTTCATACCCAAAGATTAATTATATGGAGTGTAGATCAAACTGCAGGCAAGAAACTGTTAAGTTATTCTTGTAAGATAGCAAATGTTTCTGAAACATCTGTAAGAAGTAGTATCATAGTTTCTTTAATATTTTTTCACACTGTAAATGATAAATAAGGAGGAACCAAGCATGTTAAAATTCCTGACAGTGAAATACTAGTCAGAGTTGCGTAACGTCATGAATACTTTCTAATTGCTCATACATCATATTATAAGGACAGCGTTGTTCTTGCTGCCTCTGCAGAAACACTTAAACCTTGCTGTAATAGCTTTTATTATTGATTTCTCAAAACTGTATTGTGTGCACATTGGGACCAGGTGTGGTGTCTCTGAGGAGACTGTACGTGCTGTGGACTTCAGTGCAATGTAATTTAAACTACCAGTACTGAGGTTTTTTTGCTTACTAAACAGTATGATAGAGCATTCTGGACTTGCAGTTCACCATGCACTGTTATTCTTCTTTCCAGGAAAATTCTGCAGACATAAAGCAAGCAGCTGTCCTAGACATAATTTGTAAGTAAAAAATGAATAAAAAGAACATCTTTATACCTTTTTCTGAGTAACTTGGTAATGCCCTTAATTACATAGCAATTGTCCTAGTGAGGTACAGCTGCATCTGGTGCACACAGATTACATTTCAGATGACGAATCTTATTGGATCTGATCTTTTTAAAAAAATTTCAAAAGCTCAAAATCAACAAAAGCATGTTTGCTTCTTCTGGCATCTAAATAGATGTAAACTGTAGTAAGCCACATCAGCACACAATTATAAATGTAGAGAGATATGTTTGTCTCCAGTATGCACCAAACCCTAAAATCAGTAATGTCATGCTCCTATAAGGAGTGACTTGGGCAAAATTATAGGCACATACTCCAGGGGGAACTCTAACTGCAATATTAATTTGCAACTTGATTATATAATAGTTTAAATTGCAAGACTTTTTAACACTCTACACTTCTTAGTTTGAGTTTAGACTGGATTTCAGTCAGTTTAGGTAAAATCCTTCTTTAAACGTTGAACCTCAGAGATACCCTTTATTAGTTGTGTAAATGAATTAAAAAAGATCTTCCCATCTCTTTTAATAAAAAACTGTGTTGCTATTAGATTTACTGTGAGTGGTAGTTTAAGAATGCTGAATAAATTGTATTGTGTTACCAGAAGTAATATTTTGAAATAACCTGGTCATAAAGGTATTGTAAAACTATTTGTTCCTTTAATTACCATTTGACAATACACTATGTTATTGAGCAATTCCTATTTTTCTTAGACAATAACATCTACCCAAACAAAAGAATATGGAGTGTTTACCAGATGAACAAAACAGGTAAAATGCCTTTCCTTGCTGTAATCTCACAGTTCTCAGAAACTTACTGCAATGCTGCCTCATATACCTTTTAAACACAAGGTCTAGTTTTCAGTATAAATATCTTAAATATTTAGCTGTAGTCTAATACGGATTTTTCAACAGAGCCGTCTTTAATGTTTTTAGAATGCTTTTGATTAGGTTCTTATTATTAGAAATCAGAACTGCTAATTAAATATTAACCTTTTCGCTATATATCGGTCATGAGGCTCAAGTTTAATATACAGCTTTTCGTATAAGGCTATGGAACTTCAGCTTTTTCTGCTTAATTTTGTTTCAGCAAAACTGTAAAATCGTCTCGGAACTATTTCTTGTAAACACAATTGTAGTTTTTTTTTTCTTGTGTAACAGGGGAAGAAACGGAATTTTTTGACTTAACAGATTTCAAAAAAAAATTTAAAAGACTACTTCGGTCAGCCTTGAAAAATGTAAGAATAAATCCATTCTAAACTTATTACACAGCTCTGCTGTCAATAGATTGTTTTCATAACTTTAGGGAGGTATTTTTCTTTCTACAGTCTGCATCAAAAATTAAATGGAATTATTTATTTGGGAATGGTAGGAACTGCATGTGAAATAGGAAAAATGTATTGCATATCTGTTCTAGCAACTTTACAATTATGCTGGAATGAAATAAAATGTAAATTTGCCTTAAAATGTGACAGCCTTCAAGAAAGGCAATATGTTCATGTTTTCTATCAAATCTTTGCCCTATTTGAGTGTACACGTTGCCTAGGTAAGTTGACATTGCTTTGTCCTGTTACACAAACAACCAAAATCAGGTCAAACAGAGTACAGAGGGAGTTCGAAATAGCCAGTAAGCAAAACAAGGAAGTTCAGTTACTATGGCTTAGATTAGTAGCAACATTGTATCCGTTTCCTTTTAGTTCAGATTTTGAAATTATATTTTGTGATGTCTGTGAGAACTTGGCTCTGGTATTTCATTACGTTATAATGACTGAAAGACCACTGTCAATAGCAAGAAACGGTTTCTAGGCTACATAAATGAGCATGGGAAGAAAATAAAAAAAATGGGAGGCATTATCATGTCACTCTTTTACTAAACAATTTGCAGAAGCCTTTTCTTGCTTTAGTTCGCCAGCTTCATTTAAGCAAGGTAATAGAAAATGCTGCTGGCTGGTTAGCTAGTTCACGCAAAGGATTCCCACTGATAACAGCAGAGGGCAACAAATACAAATCAGACAAACAGATAATTAGCTGCAGTTCATATAAATCTATTGTATAAGGTTTTGCAATATTTTCATTTAAAAAAAAAATCCACAAAAACTTTGAGAAATTATGTTGGTCCAACAATCTAAACGGTTTATGTCCTAGTTGGACTAAAAGCTTGACTACATTTGCCTCAGTCAAAGGGAGGGTTGTTTGGGGTTTTTTTAAAGGAAGTTTTCCCATTCTAAAATCACCCAGATTGAGTAAAGGTAAAAAGAAGTAACTGAGGAGCAAATCTACAAGAACAGGGAAGGGAGTCGTCTTCAAATTTCTCATTGTGTATTCTTGAGCAGCAATAAATACTATATTCAGGTCTAAAATCACAAGTTGATCAAAAGTTTAGTTTCTCAAAAATTGGACATATTGGAAATATTGCCACTAGCCCTCCATCTAAACAGATGCTTTTCTGTTGTGTTGTTATTTTCCCAAAAGACAGAATCAGGTTTTTGTAATAAGCTGTTTTTATTTTCACCCTTCAGAAGAAAATGTACATCAACAGGAACAAAAGTCATGTTAGAGTTTGAAAGGTGATTCCTCCCCGCCCCCCCCTAGTTTGTGAGGAATTTGTTTCAAATACAATTGTGACCACACTACTGGGATTTGTTTCTTAGTCAAGCAGTGGTGTATTAAATTCTGTTTGGGTCTTACGAGCGCAGGGTTAAGAGAGAACAAAATCTTTCTGGGCATTTGAATGTGCTGGTAAATCAAAGCTTTTCTTTTTCTGTTTAGGTCACCATCAACTTTAGAGAATATGAGGATAATGCAATCTGGATTAGAATTGCCTGGGGAACGCCGTATACAAAACCAAACCAGTACAAAACCAGCTATGTTGTATACCATTCACAGACTCCCTATGTCTTCATTTCTGCCTCAGTGCTCAGGAGCAACTTGCCTCTGCTGTGTCAGGTAAAGAATAAGACTCTGTAGACCCTGATTTCACTGCAGTCATGCAGAGCTATAATTGTGTTATGTTTTAAGAGAATGGGTAAAGATTTGTCACTTAAAGTAATTTAGTAATTTACATAGTAATTTTTTTCCCTTAGCTCGTGATAAAATTGGGGCAAAACCCAATCTTTTAGACCTTTGAGAGGGTGCATTGTGAATAAATTCAGTTCATTGGGATTTTTGCTGATCTTGAATTGTTCTAATTTCTTAACCAAGCATTAGGCGATATTTAGTTAAATTGTCTCATAGAAGTTGGAGAATATTACATCAACACTGTTAACTTCAAGAACTAACTGTATAAGCTCATCAGAGAATGCTATTAATTAGTTTTAAAGGACATTTTCTGTCAACTTATGGTGATCAGTGTTGGTAGTCTTTAATTTTTTATCTATTTAGCAGACTTCCAGACATTAATTATTTTATTAATCTGTTTGTTTATTTTATTTATTCAGCTGATAGGGCTATAGGCTCATCTGGTTATCCTGTGAATTCTTTTAAATATTAACCTAAGCTTAATAACAGTGTATTCAACTTCTTTTTTCAGACATGATAATCCTGCTATTTAAAGGACAGTTACTGACCTTGAAACAAAAACATCACAATGTCTAGAAATGTTATATTTTTTCCATATTATAAACATAGTGATGATTAAGACTGATGTTAAAACAATTTCAATTTCTATTTAAAGGCCCTGGTGGTTGCTTCCAATTACCAAAACATCCGTGAAATGGAGCTTCGAAGTCATTCTTTAAACTCCCTTAAAGATATTGTATTTAAGAGATATAGCCAGGTGAGCCACTTCACACGTACGTCCAAAGATAAGCATTGCTTCTTGTTTCAGGCCTAGTTCTCACCCCCAGTAGGTGGGGAAAATCACCTCTTCCAAGAGACCATCGAGTTAAAATAATATTGAACTATTGTGGTGGGTAGCCTTTCATTAAGGTAACATTACAATGGGGATGTAATTACTTGGTATCCTGCCTGTCCTCTATTATTGTAATGGTTAATTCAGTCTAAAAATTGTATGAACAATTCAATCCCAGGATTTTCTAGTATCATTTCACTAGGCTTCCTAGAGCAATGAGTTGAAGGCTATTAGAATGGGCACTTACTCTGCTTGTCCATGTAAAACTTGTAAATAGGGAAATGTTCACAAATATCATTGGACAGACATTCTATTCTCAAAATAAAGTTGGGCTTTCTGACTTCTAGTAACCGTCAAAAATTGGAAGAATACTGACTTTCAGAATGAGAAGTAAAAAATCTGGAAAGTTGTCTTCAGGTACAGCCTCTAAAAGTGGAAGTGAAATAAAACATTTTTCTCCCCCCCGTCTCTCCATTTAGAACTTCCAAACTTACTGTCCGAGACCTCTGACAGAAAGCAATGTAGCACCAGAAACCGGTACGTATATTTTAAATTAAATGGCAGCTTGAATGTCATTACTGCTGGCTTATGAAATGAGGTTCATAATAGGAAATTTACGTATGTTACATTGATGTTACATTATCCATCCCTGGTGGGGTGCCATAGTACTGGCTGTCACTAGGAGGGGTAATTATTTCCCTGTGACTGTTGTTGGACACAGTTACGAAACTAAAAATACTCAGTGCCAGGTATCTCCTTTTATATTTGCTTGGGTTTTTCTCTTGGTAAGAACTGAAAATATAAATGATGGAGACAACTAGCTTATGAATAAAAGATTATGATGAATTCTTTACAATTTATTTTCAGAATTTCACTGGAGTAATCACCTGGTTAGAAAAACAGTATCGTACCAGCTGTCAAAGTTGTCTTTCTGTTTTTTCTATTTTCTTTCCTACTCTTTCCACCTGCAGTAGATTTACGGATAATTCAAGAGAACATAAATGAGAAAGAAAGAATACAGAGACTGAATCGGGAAGTTTTTGGTGATGGTCCCCAACCTAAAATTGAATTTGCACAATATAAGGTAGTAAAAGCAATGAACTTGGTGGGGGTTTTTTTAATTAGTTTTAATGTAGTGGTAGCTGCATGAAGTTGCAAATTGAAGAAATGCTAGATTTAAAATTTTTTTTTAAACTTTAGGGAGGACATTTTAAAATAAATGAGGTAAAAGTATCTTAAGAAACAGATTTGCATTGAGATTTGGTCAGACTACTAGACGACGCTTCAATCTTTCAGCCTTGTAAACTAAGCATTTTGACTTGTAATAAAGATAGACTTAGACCAGCAGTGTATTGAAGCATGAGAAATTGAGGTTATTTGAAGTACATACAAAGCTCACACTACATATCATGCTATAATTTAACTTCTTGAATGATGCATGGATTTTATCTGATGAACAGATATATATCTATATATATATATATATGAACTTCTAAGAGATACTTAATGTTTTACAATATGGCTGAACAAGCCGCCTCTCAGCAGAAAACTGTTTACCACATGGTGGCACCCTCTGATTTTATTAAAATATTCCTCCAGCTTGATTCATGTTAACATTACAAATACAGACAAATAAGATCAGTCTTATATATTGCATTTTTAACATAATGTTTAAATAATAGCATATAAGCAATGAAGATATTTTATTTATACTCCCTGGGTAAATTTTGTCTTAACAGCTTGAGACGATGTTTAAAAGTGATCCTAAAATGGATGTTTTGGATAAAAAAGAACCGTTCAGATGTCTGGTCAAGTTTTCTAGTCCACATCTTTTAGAATCGCTGAAATCCTTGGCACCAGCAGGTAAGTGTTCCAACTCTATAAAATGGAGAAAAAAATCTACAGTTAAATGGTTTTTGTCATCTTACATTCTGCTTGTACCTTGCATAAGGGAGAACCTTCATAGTTTGTTTAGAAATAGATAGAAATTTAGTAGAATGAAAATGTTATCGCTATAAAAACTTATGTCTACATACAGTTTGTTCTTAGAATTACTGCTTTGTACATAGATGCTCAAGCTGTGTTTTTTAGTTTTATAACAGTTATGAAAGGTAAACATTGGTTGAGTTAAGCTATAACTATCTGTCTCTCCCTCCAGGTATGGCTGACGCACCACTGTCCCCACTACTTACATGTATACCACAAAAAGCTAGGAATTATTTTAAAATCAGAGAGAAAAAAAGTTTCTTACCAGGAAGTTTTGTAAGCCCTTAATTTAAAACTGATTCATACAGAATTATATAACTCATTTATTACTGGTATTCATCTAAATCATCATAAACTTTAAAAAGGATCTTAAAAAAATAACTTATTCTTTGATAATCCCTTAAAGTTTTTTTTACAAACGATGGCTGCTTTGAATTATTTTTCCACGTTTGTCTTTAACAGAAGAGTTAACCCTTTCCTTAAACAATAAAAAACCATTAGTTGCAAACTTTAAACAGAGATCGTGGTTATTTTAAATGTAAATGTGATGACTGCTCTGAACTGTATTTTTAATAGTATTTGTGGAGTTAAAGCTAGCTAAAGCTTAGTAAAGGTGCAATATGACAGCTGTAGCTGTTCAGTTTACTCTCATAGCTGTAGATGGCGAAGATATTCTAGGTGGCTGCCTTACCTGGGCTCCAGTTCAGCCGAGTGAATAGTCCCCTTCAAATAAGTGGAACTGCTTGTCTGCAGGTCAGGTGTGGTTTTTATTTTAGTAGATGAAGATTATATTCAAAGACCGTTACAGGGCGTGGGGGAAAAGGGACTCTTGGAATATAGATGTCAGCAAGAAGTTTCCATCCAGCTTCAGTGGATGTTAATTCAGATCAAGAGTTTTTACTCGCCAAGGGCAACAACCAATAACAAATAATTAAATAATAAAAAAAGAAAAATCTGTCTATTGGTATTAAAGTCTTGTGAAATTTTATCTTAGAGGGATACAATGAAAGAAGCAACAGTTTTCTTTTGAGGAAGTCCATGTTTAGAATTATTTCAATTAAGATTTGATCCTTTGCAGTCCTTGCACATTACCGCTGTTTTGTTCTTGGGGACATAAAGATTGCAGCATGGAGATGGCAACAGTCACTAATGCAAACGACAGCTTTGGAACTCTTCAGAGTTGGAAAATTGTAATTGGTAATTATATAGGTATTTTTTATGTAACTCACTGCATCATTTTTAATTTGAGATGGATTTGATCTGAAGATTCAGTTATAATATACAAGTGTTTCTTTAATTCTGTTATCTGGAAACTGTGTGTATGGCATTTCAGATTCCCTTCAGATATGTCAGTGTGCAGAGGCAGTCTGTATAACTTCATGGCACAGTGTAAATATTTTGAGAGGTTGCATGGGAATGTTTTTGTTTTCAAACTGTAAATAAATGTGTAAATTACAACTTCTCATAGAAGTTTGACTTAAAAACATGGTGTAACATTTACTGATTTTTGGGCTGGTTTGGTTTTCAGCATCTCGGTATAGCTCGTACATGAGAAGAAGTTAGTTTAGGACTGTTAGTGATACATTTTTAGGACTTCCACTGGTGTGATCTAAATATTTGTTTGACAAGGCACTTAACATAATGTTAGGACTGTGAAACAATTCTGTGTTTTGTAATAGACAAAAACCATTAAGGCTTGGCTCCTACTGTCTCTCGTTCATGCCCTCACACAGCCTTCTAGACCGTTACCTCTCCACTATGCATTACACTCTGCAACTTTTTTTCTTCCTAATGCTCTCTCCCAAATAACTTAAATGCTGGAGATGATAATGATTTACTGTAAAGTTTTGAGACACTATAAACCCCCGTGAGTACCTGCCGCTAGGCCTGTTTCTGGGAAAGGAACTCTCCATCCCCTTTTTAACAAATGAAGAGCTGGTCTCTGATTTTCAGATACGCATTTCAAGGCTCTTACAGGAACTGCGCAGCAGTTCCAGGCAAGCAGGCATGTATATTTGTTAATCACAAGTGTGTATTTATTAGTCACAAGCAGCAGAAGGCACGTAGGTGGGAGGACAGGAGCTGTACGATGAACGCGAGGGAGTCACGCCCATCACCCAACTCTTCCCCAGTTAATGGTATCGCACGTTTTTTCCTTTAACTGGCCAAACTCTAGTGTTGTGTCTCTGGTTCTTTAAGAGGCGAGTCTACACCGGTGAATCGACGCGGCACAGGCGGTGTGGGGGACGCCGCAGCCCCCGCTTCCCCCAGAGGTGTGGGAGGTGGAGGCCGGCTCTGGCACCGCGTCCCGTGCTCTGCCTCCACGTACCGCCTGCACCGTTTTTCCCCTTTTTGCCGTGAAATCGCTACCCGCGCCCCGAGCGGCGGCCGCCCCTGGGGGGCGGGGTCGGGCCACGCCCCTTCTTGAATATTCATCAGCGGCAGTGACTATTGGCGGCCGCCCCCGGAAGTGTGGGGGGGTGGTTCTTGAGCAGCTGACAGCAACATGGCGGCGGCGGCGGCGGCTGGGCGGCGTGGCGGGGGCTTGGGGCGGCCCCCGGCGCCGGCGGCCGTCCCCGTGGGGGACCTGCCGCCCGCCGGCGAGCTGGTGCGTCCCTCGGTGACAGAGCTGTCCCAAGTGAGGACCAACATCCTCTGCACCGTGCCCGGCTGCGGCAAGGTCCTGCCCAACAGCCCGGCCCTCAACATGCACCTCAGCAAGGCCCACCCGCTCCAGGTACCGCCCGCCTCCCCCCGGCTCGCTCCGGCGGGATCCGCAATGGCGCGGCTCCTCCTTCCGCGCCGGGACGAAGCCCCCCGGGGCCTCGCCCCGCCGGGCCCGACCGCATGGGCCGCCCTCCCCGCCCCGGCCCCGCTGCCCGCAGGCCCCCGCCCGGTGAGGCGGGAAGGCCGGGGGCCTCGGGGGGCGGCGGCGGCCCGGTTGGGTTTGCTGGGGTTTGCTCGGTGGAGTGTAGGAAGCCTGAGGCGGGTGGGGAAGGGGTATTCCAAATGGGAATAACGCAGCGTTTCTGGTTGTCTCGTTTAAATCCCCACCCCCGGGTAAAAAGCTCGCGTAGGTATGTGTATAAATACACCAGTCTGTGCCCAGTCTGACCAGTCGTTTTGAGAGCTCCACCAAAATTACTTACAGAAAATAACGAATTTTGCAGCAGTGTTAAGCATAACAAAAGCAGTTAAAAGTTTTTTGTGGCTCAGTTTCTGTTATATTTATTTGCTGCTTGTTTGTCTTTCTGCAGCGAGGCATTACAGCCCCGCTTGCGAGGTGCGATGCAAACACGCTGCTTTTCCTACCCTTAGCAGTTGGCACGCCGTCGTGATCCAAGCGCCGAGGGATGTTATGCTGGGATTTTTGTTTGTTTTTTAAAAATGTCTGTGAGCCAAAAGAAACCCTAGATGGATGCCATTTTGGAAGCAAGCCCTTATTACCATAGTACTCCTGAGAAAAACACAGCGTGTACTGGGGCTGGGGGGGCGGGGGGAGGCCCGCGGTTCAGCGAGCATATCTTTGAGTGTGGGCCTTTCGGAAAGATACCATCACTTTTCTCAAAATCAGAGTGGCAAGTGTGTGAGGACAAATCCTGTTCCTGGAAAACTTGAAGCCCAGCATTCATAGCCGCATGCTGAAAATGCAGCCCCAGTGGGCAAACAATAAACATACTTGTTTTGTGAAATGGCTAATTACAGAATCAAGTGTGTGTTATACACGATCATTTGCGATGAACAAAAGGAAAGAATCTCAAGCATACTTGCGATCTCCTATCTCTGTTTTATTTCATTTCCTAATATGTGCTACATACACTTTTTTGTGTGTTATGTATTATATTTCGCTTGTACGTATGAGTGGAGGTACAACAGAAGTTGGAAACGTTCATTCAAGTCCGGCAGACAGTCGTTTCGGTTGGGAGCTTGTGCACTGAGCGCATGTTGCAGCAGCGAGCGCTGCAGCTACTGGGAAATAAAACTCCTGGTCGGGGTGAGGAAATGCTGCTTTCTCACCAGTTGCCTAGATAGCTGTTAACGGTGGGTGCCTTGTGGAATTATAACATATTTCATACACCTAATTACTAAATCTTGTGATAGATTGGGTAAATACTGAAACACAGATGAATGCAAATTTTCAGGAACATCTGACTTATTCCAAGGGCGTTGTAATTAAGAGTAAAATGTTATTGAGGCTTAAGGGAGGCTAATTTTTCTGTATTGTATCTTAGTTAAAATATCTTCTGTATTATGCATGGCTTGAGAATGCATCTTAAATGAAAGGCTAAAGATAGGACAGTAAAAAGATACAGATCTAGGTGTTCGTTACTGTTTCTCCAGAAAGAGAGGGACTTGGAGTAATAGTTTAGTATTATTATTTCCTTTTAAGAAATAATGAATTCCCAAGACAAAAAGAATTTAGTAGATTGCATTTGTTAGTGAAACACGAAGAATGCTATCGGGGAAGAAGAGTTGGTGGTAGTGCTAAAGAGAAGGAAGGTTAACTTGGTTAATTTTCATTAATAAAAGTAGCACCAGTAGAATCTTTTGATATCAAAAACTATGAGGTATTGTCATAGAATCATAGAATCGTTTAGGTTGGAAAAGACTAAGATCATTGAGTCCAACTGTTGACCTAGCACTGCCAAGTCCTCCACTAAACCATGTTCCTAAGTGTCATATCTACACGTCTTTTAGATACCTGCAGGGATGGTGACTCAACCACTTCCCTGGGCAGCCTGTTCCGGTGCTTGACAACCCTTTCAGTGAAGAAATTTTTCCTAATCTCCAATCTAAACCTCCCCTGGTCCAACTTGAGTGTTTCCTCTTGTTCTATCACTGTTACTTGGGAGAAAAGACCAACTTCACCTCACTACAGCCTCCTTTTAGGCAGTTGTAGAGGACGATAAGGTCTCCCCTCAGCCTCCTCTTCTCGAGGCTGAACAGCCCCAGTTCCCTCAGCTGCTCCTCATGAGGCTTGTTCTCCAGACCCTTCACCAGCTTTGTTGCCCTTCTCTGGACTTGCTCCAGCACCTCAGTGTCTTTCTTGTAGTGAGGGGCCCAAAACTGGACATAGTATTTGAGGTGGCGCCTCACCAGTGCCAAGTACAGGGGGATGATCACTTCCCTAGTCCTGCTGGCCACACTATTCCTGATACAGGCCAGGATGCTGTTGGCCTTTTTGACCACCTGGGCACACTGCTGGCTCATGTTAAGCTGGCAGTTGACCAACACCCCCAGGTTCTTTTCTGCCAGGCCACTCCAGCCACTCTTCCCCAAGCCTGTAGCGCTGCATAGGCTTGTTGTGACCCAAGTGCAGGACCCAGCACTTGGCCTTGTTGAACCTCATACCATTGGCCTTGGCCCATCGATCCAGCCTGTCCAGGTCCATCGGTAGAACCTTCCTACCCTCAAGCAGATCGACACTCCCGCCCAACTTGGTGTCGTCTGCAGGCTCACTGAGGGTGCGCAGTCCCCTTGTTGCTGCAGAGGAAGGGCATTTCCATAGCAAAACAAGACTACCCTGTAAAAACAGAGTCAAGTGCAGTAGTACAAGGTTATAGTCTCGTGAACTGAGAACAAAAAATTTGATCAGTCCTGGTTTGTAACAGGAATAGCTGCGGTGGGAAACACATGCAAAATCTGTTTGGTCATACGAGCATTTAGTGTAACGCTGCTGCGAGAAGGGCAATTCTAAAATATGTCAGAGCGATATTCTCTGTGACTGCTGTAACATAGGAATCTGTTTCAAATAAGCTAAAATGAATCCAGAAGAGGTGTAAGAGGTGTAGAAAAGGACTGCTAAGGATGATGAATGGCAAGTGTGTCTGACAAAGGGGCATTAGAAGAGTTTGGCTTGTTTGGCCTAACAAAAGAAGATATGGTGAAGTGTTGATATACAAATGTTTGTTTTCTGGCTCCTTAGCTTAGCTAAGCCAATAAAAAATGAGAACAGTGGATATAAACTGGCATTTAGTATATTAGGCTTGAAACTTTTTCTAATTATTTGATCTTTTGTCTGTATTTTTTATGGAGAGAAGGGGAAGGCTGCTGTCTAGTTTAAAAACAAAGCTAGAGGTGTTCATCTAGAGGAGAGGATTCTGTGGATTCCTGTGACAGCAGGAAGGCTGTAGTCAGTGGTGGACTGGAAAGGGCAGCTTACCCTTGGGGTAGGTTACCGAAAGGCAAATACTACACTACCATAATAGTTCTTTATAATAAGAATAAATGCACTTCACTCTGTGCTATTTAGTAAAGAAATGCATGATCTTCTGCTGCAAAAAAAAATGTTTTAAATAGTTGCCTGCAGTCTACTGTAACTTATTGTTTTAAATTAATCCTTTGGACTAAGTCTTTCTGTTGCAGGAAGGCAAATCACTAAGTTCACCGGGACTAAATTGGTAGCAAGGATTGTTACTTTCCATTTTCCATCTTGTTGCCACAAGCCCTGCCCGAATGTCAGTATTCCTTACAGTACAAGTGTCTGCATTGTAAGAAGTTAATTGAACAAATCTCTACCAGTAGTTGGGGTGGGTGGCTACTGTAGAAACATAGGAAGTAAAATCAGACATACAAGGAAAGAACTTGTGAGAATGTCTGAAATATGACTGGCCAGACAGGTTTTTGAGATGTAGGGTTAACCATTTAGAGCCAGGAGGACTTTGAAAATGGTCAAAACAAGATTACTGTTTGCATAGGGTTACTTATATGTGTATCTCTCGACTTCTCTCAACAAATTTGTTGTGATCTGTTCCTCCAATGTCTATGTTCCAGCTGTTTAAAAAGCATCTTTTGCATGTTTCTGTAGTTTTTGTAGTTTCTGTAGTAACACAAGTAACACTTGGTGTTACTCTGTTCCTTAGTATTTAACTAGTTTTAAATAACCTGACTGCAATTTACCTGTTAAGTGCCTGAACATGTTTCCCATATTGCTCTATCATTTGTTGGCTTGTGACATTAAATATAACACACTTTGAATAACTTCTTACTTAGGAATAAGTAACTCCAATTGCCACTTACTAAGCATATTGATTTTGTCTGCAGGAGGAGAGACCAAACATAGTTTTGATTTAAAGGCAAATCTCTTTATCTCCTGAAGACTTTGAGACTGGCATCTGGTCAAAGTTTTTCTGGGTAAACTCAGAGTAAAAAATTTTAACTGGGGATAGTGGGGCTGGAACAACTGGATTTCTTTGAGTCATGTTCCTGCTTTGGGCAGTGGCTCTAGGAGGTGCGAAGATAATCACAGTAATTATTCAGCAGAGATAGAACAAGCCTGTTTATGAATGGTTTGTCCATGGGGAAAACTGCTGTATGTAAAGGTGCTTAGAAGGTTAAAACATTACATGAAAACTCCCTTTTTAGAGAATTACTCCATGTTTCCTTGATGAAACGGCAGCCGATCATTTTGGTCAAGAGGCTCTAAACTTTGCTTCTTTGAATATGGTACATAATTAAGAAAAATGAACTGGCATCAGTGTCAGCAGGTAGCAGTGTTGAGTGTGGAAATATAACTGAAACATTGCTTGAAGGGATGACATCTTACACACTGTGTTTTAGATTGAGAGATGATTTGAGGAAAAAACAAACCATTGGAGTGTCCCACTCATCTGCTTCATGGTATTCCTGAAATGCAAATGAAATGAATGCTTCAGAAGCAAGGCCCGAGTAGCTCAGCGCAGAGTTGTTGGGTTGTGACTAACTGTAGCTGGGTAAGAAGTGGGGTGTGAGCAGTGAACCCCTTTGTGTTCTGGCAGCTGCGGTACATACTTTCGGTTTGCTTCACATGGGACAACTATTGCGCTTTATGGATTCTTCGTGTTTGGTCTGACCTGTGTAAACATGAAGCAGGTGGAGATCTGCCCAAAGAAGGTAGTTAGGGAGTGACTGACGTAAAATCAGCATTTTACCATTTGCTGTGCTCACTGTCACTGTTGTCATGCTCAGGAAAATCAGGTGCAAAGCTCAAACAGGGCGTGCTCCAGTAATTCTTCCCTGAATCATCATCTTGGGGATGCCATTGTGGACTACTGTAACTGGCTCTGGGGACTTGGTTGGCCTCCTACTCGGTCTCAGGATGTAAGGAGACACAGCTACTCTGAGCATCAGATTTGTAATAGTTCACTTTTAATTTTTTTGCTTAGACACAGATGCCTGATGTTTCCACTGAGACTCCTTGAGATAGGATCTGTCTAGAGGGATACATCTTGTCTGGTTTCCCCGGCTTTGTCCTCAGTAGGAATAGGTTCTGTGTGGTTGAACAATCCAGACAATCCCACTAGTGTGTCTTTTTTATATGTGTTTTTGAGGTCGTCTTTGAGCACATTATGTTAGTTTCTTCTGTTGTGTGCATGTGACGGTCAGTGAGGCAGACAGCATGGAAAGCGCAGGTATACCAGTTGCTTAATGTTTGGAGGTTCAGAATTAGCAACCAGTTATGAATTTCGTAGACTTAAGTGAGATTTGGTTTATGATCTGAATTAAGTGGCAGAGTGTACAAATGGAAAGTGCATTTTTCATTTGATTACAAGTAAACTCTAAATAGTGCCAACAGAATTCCAAGATCAGGGAAGTGTTGTGTTACACAGTGTATGACTAATTTTAATGGAGCTTCGAGTAGACGGTGCTACTAACAAGTAAAGCCACGTTGAACTGGCAGTGTACTGTCATGTCTGGTGGGAAAGCTTTTTGGCTCAAGTAATACATAAGGTGGTTATAATTGGCTTGGGGCAGTGAGTATCTTGGTGAAAGTAAATAGCACAGTACCACTGCTCCGTAGAGCTTGTTGTGATTTCACTTGGTAAATTTTGATGGTATGTTTGGAAAGTAGCGTCTGCATAGGTGAAAAATTCCGTTTGAACTGTCAAATCACTTAAGAAAGTGCCTTCAACTCATTGAAGTGTGTAAACTCAGTAAGCCAAGGTGGATGTGTATTCTGAATGTTGTCTTTAACGTGCAAACCTGTAGAATTGTCAATTTCTCAACTGGTTCTTTTTCAGGGTGGAAAACTTAATGCTCCAATAAGGAAGGGTTTGAAAACCTCACAGAAATTCTACTGCTGTCCTATTGAAGGCTGCCCTAGAGGACCAAACAGACCATTTTCCCAATTTTCTCTTGTAAAACAGGTATTCCTATTTCCTAAAATATTATTTTCATACTGATTTGGTCCTGACTGTCTCTATCCTAGCGAGCGTACACTTTTGCATTCAGATATGAGCGAAGCCTCTCTAGCATACGTCCAGAAGTTGGAGAATTGCATGCATAAACTCCGCGTGGGCATATGGTTAATGAATTTGCATGTTTACATGTTGATATTGGAGAACTTGAACCTTTTGATCAAACAGATGTCAGTATGTTCTGCTAAACTAGAAGACAGCCCCTCTCCACAAATTAAAAAGATGGAGAAAGATCAAAGGGGGGGCGGATCACAGTAGCAACCAATAAGGGTTTAAATTGTGGCTGATGATCTTAAACTGCTTTTTCAAGTGATCAAGAATTAAGAATTTTTTCTCTGCTTTCATATCAAAATGCATTTGTTTACTAGTTACTTGTTTAAGAAAACATGTAAGACTTGCTTCTGCATGAGTGAGTGAAAAAAGCATTCTTCTGTTGGTTACCTGTGATAAGGTGAGGAGAACATGGGAGAGGAGTGTCTGGCACTTGGTGCCATAAATGAAAAGGAAAAATTTTGGTGTTTGCTCTGAAGTTGACCTGTTTGACTTGAGACTATTTGCACAGTTGTAGATCTCCAGGAGCGTGCACATGTTGCAACATACAGTTACTACTGGCAAGTTTCACCTATAGATTTATTAATGTCCACAGGAAACCTACAATAGCATTAGGACACAGATGTTTATCTGTGTTTTAAGATGCACATAGCGCAAGCAGATTTGCAAAGTTTAAATTCTTTCTGTTGATTTCTTTAAGCTTGTAACTTTTTCCCTAATGAGACTTTAAAAAAAATTTCTCTTCAATACTATTTAACAACTAAAAAAAAATGGAACTAGTAATGTCTCCCCTAAACATGATTTTCTTTTTTTTTACGTTAGCTGAAGGCTAATATTTACTTTTCATTGTGTATTCTAGCACTTTATGAAAATGCATGCTGAAAAGAAGCACAAATGTGATAAATGTAGTAACTCCTATGGTACAGAATGGTATTTGAAACGGCATGTAGAGGTCTGTGGCAAGACGTTCCAGTGTACTTGTGGGTGCCCTTATGCCAGCAGAACAGCATTACTGTCTCATATTTACAGAACTGGCCATGAAATTCCTGCAGAACACAGGTAAAAGTGAAGTAGTTAAGTAATTAAATTCATCACCAAGTCCTCTGTCTCCCATGTGCTGGCTTTTTGTTTCCTTTCTGTTCATTATATTGAAAATAGGCTCAGGTTGTTGTAGCTGTAAAGCAGTTTGCAGTTTCTTTGTTCTGTTGCTTTTAGTAGTTTCTGTTTTGTTGAAGGCAGAGATAATTGCCTAATCAGTAAGATCGAGTTTCCCCACATCTAAAACAAAAAGTACTGATGACACTGCACTGCATGGCATAAATGCTAGCAGTTCTTGTTGCATCTGCTTTTACAGCTCTGTGAGAGCAGAGATGATTTGGAAATGTTTATAGCTGGTAACTGTGGGGTGGAATGCAGTTCAGTTTATTTTCTTCTATAGTCTAGTCAGTTGCCTTTGCCAGTATTAATGGATTTTTTAAAATTTAAAATTTAAATTATGCATGTTTAGATTTATAGTTGTCTTAACGTGTACATGTATTTCGTGAAGGGTAACCTGTTTCCTGAGGCGTAGCCTGTCTGTCTTGGAGATTCAGCTGCTGCAAAATTAAGTTTTGTGTGAAGGAGCACTAATTGTATCTTCAGCTTCTATGAGAGCTACATTTACCTGTACGCTGGTTTTAAGAGCGCTGTGCCTTCAATAGTCAGTCTGAGTTAGTGTCAAAGTAACAAATTAAATGTGTCATCAAATCAGAGTGCTTAATGTACAAGGGGGAAGAAACCGTCTAAACTTCCACCTCCATTTAGAAATAGGTCTCCATAAAAGATGTAGCCTTTTTTCTTTTTTAAATGTGAGAGTGAGGAATGAAATTTTACAAAACTGAAGCTCATGGAGTCTTTATGTTTTAATCAGGATTAGTTGTCTTCTAATGTCCAACCTCATCTGTGACTTCCATTTATATTTTTAATGCAATGACTCAAATGAATGGAAGGCAGATGTTTTGTGCTTGAAAGGAATATAAATTATTGATCTCATGTTCACAGGGATCCTCCTAGTAAGAAAAGGAAAATGGAAACCTCTGTGCATAATCAGCAGTTGGCAGAGAAGGCAAATGAAGCATTCATCAATACACACAATAATAATCCTGGCACTCAGGAATTGGAGTCCTCTGAAGTGAAACTAGTGGCCTCTCTTGAAGGTTCCTGCAGTTCTAACTTCACAAACCAAATGCAGCCAAAATGTACACCGAAGATGCTTTTACCAAAGCCTAAGGTGGCTTTGGTTAAACTTCCAGTGATGCAGCTTGCTCACTTGCCTATATATGTATCTGCAACAGACTCTTCTGTCAAACCTGCTGTAGTGGCTGTTGATAATCAAGGTTCAGTTGTAAGTACCGTTCATTTATTGCCTCAGTCTATAGGAATTCTGATTCCAGCACTGGAGGCAGAAACACTTGTATTTAAAGATAGTATGCCTGTTTCAAAAGTGATGAATTCTGGTGATCGTGAGCCAGTAAGTACTGGTGTACAAGTTGACTTGGATAAGGTTACGTCAAATAACACCGGGCAAGAGCTGGGGAATGTTTGTCACAAGAATAAAATTTCTTCAATAAATATACAGACTGACTTATCTTATATTTCACAGAACTTTGTACCAGCTGCAGCCTGGACTCCCAGTTCTTCTGTATCCTCTTGCTCTCAGACAGATCTGTCATTCAGTTCACAGGTTTCGTTACCCATCAGTGTACAGACACAGACGCTGCTGCCTACTTCCAAACTGACTTCATCCATAGCTGCTCAGACTGATGCTTTTAGTCAGGTTTGTTTTCCAACGTGTGGTGTTTCTAGAGAGACTCAAACCAGTAGGGCACAGGACTCTATTGATGGAAGAGCGCAAATGGACCAGGCTGTAATGTGCAGTGACATCTTTGACAACGTTCATTCATCATATACTGTTTCTACTCACATTGAACTTCCAGAAAACAACTTACTGCCTGCAAATATAGATCAAACCTTGCTGCAAAGGAGTAATAGCAAGAGCCCGAATCAAGATACGGTGAAGTCTGAATCCCTTATCAGCTTCAATTCACAGACTAATATACTTCCACCTCAGAACACGATGGATAATCAAACCCAGACAATGGACCTACTGAGTGATCTGGAGAACATCTTTTCAGGAAACATGTCTGGCCAGACGCTGGATAATCGGGGCCTTTTGTCTGAGACAAGTTCTAATGCTGACACGCATCTGCCATCTGGTCCATCACAGAGCACAGGAATAGACTTTGACATTGAAGAGTTCTTCTCAGCATCCAATATCCAAACTCAGACTGAAGAGAGTGAGCTTGGTACCCTAAACTCTGAGCCAGTTCTGGAGTCACTGGACATTGAAACTCAGACTGATTTCTTATTTTCAGATAGTGCCACTCAATCATACAGCTGCCGAGGAAATTCTAACTTCTTAGGTTTGGAGATGTTTGATACACAGACGCAGACAGACTTGAATTTCTTTTTGGACAGTAATACCCATCTGCCTTTAGGAAGTATTCTGAAGCAGTCTAGTTTCTCCATGAGTACTGACTCGTCTGATACAGAAACCCAGACAGAAGTATATCCGGCTACTAAAAATGTACCTACTCAGAATATTGAAAGCAAAGTCCAGCTGAGTAGCGCTGAAACACAGACTATGGATAGCTGCTTTGAGAATCTGGGGAGTTTATTCCTTACCAGCAATGAGACACAGACAGCGATGGATGACTTTCTTCTGGCTGACTTAGCCTGGAATACAATGGAGTCCCAGTTCAGTTCGGTAGAAACACAGACCTGTGAAGAGCTGTGCTCCTTATTCCAGAGCTCTGACAAGCCCAGCCATTGAGTACTACATAATATAACCGTTTCCTGTGATTTGAAATTAAGTTATTGGGGTGGGAGAGATGGTTTGACCAAGTTATCCACTTTGCATTATTGAATGTAGCTATCGTGAGCAGTTGGCCTAAGAGACTTTTCATGCTGAAGGTACTTTATGGAATATGTAACTTTACATAAGCTATGTATGTATAAATGGAGGGGCAGAGGGGGGGCTGTAACATGTTAATGTACATTTGAACCTTAAAAAAAAATATGCGGTGCCTATGTTTTTTCCTCAGACTTCTTTACAAAGCTGATACTGCTTTCATTTAAACAGAAGGACTTTTAAAGTTGTTCTACATAGATATATCTCTATCTATTCCTGACTTACATATAGAGTTCCAGTGTGCTGGACCAAAACTCTGACCTGTCCAATTCAGATGCTTCCCTGAACTTATGGGGAAGGATTCTATTAGTGGAAGCTACTTCTGTTTACTTTTTTAGTAGCTTGTATTTTAAATCCGGCATGAACATAATAAGCCGTATTTTCTTTTACTTTATGCCTTCACAGCTCTTTCTCCTGCATAAGTTGGTATTTTTCAAATACCTGTCCGACACACTAGACCCACATAGGCTCCTGAATTGTTGAATATATTTATTATTAAAAATATGTAGGTTTGTTGTTTTTTTTTTCCCTGAGTGGCACTGATGCCCTTTGAAGGGTAGGAAAAGAACTTGGAATACATAATTATAGGAAAAAATTAGTATGTCGTCCTTTTAGCTAGTGAAATAAGTGGGACTAACGTTTTTAGAGTCTTCAGGAGGGGTTTGCTTAAATTATTTCTGTCTGTAAGATGCAAATGTTACAATGTGTGTGCCTCGAAGACTGGAATAATCTGTTTTCGCTGAAATTCTCCTAGCTTTATTGAGGTATAAGTTGAGAAATGTTACAGTGGTTTATACCTCTGTTACCTTAACAGAAATCTTTGGAAGTGGGGAATTAAATTCCCTAAAATACTTGCTCACTTAGACTTCTGTTTGTGGACTTCCTGCTTCCAAAAACAACTGGAACACAGAGCGACAACAGAGTCGGGAGATCAGCTCACGGAAGCCCTTTCAGAACAGCTGTATCTTTCTTTTGCACATTGATCTGCAGCCCTCAGTTCCTGCAGCTTTTAGAGAGTTTTTCTGGGTATAGTCAAATTCAAACAAACTGATTTTTCAGAGAAGAAACGTATGACCTCTTGGAATTTTTTTTCCTGTTCATCTTGCACCTCATACCATTGTTTGCAGTATTTTTCATTTGCATGAAAAAAAAAATTAAGCCAGTTGTGAATGTATGTTGGAATTTGGCCTTAACTAATTTTTATCTCTTACTATACCTGCGAAATGTAGGCCTCTGGTTTTCTCCTGGCCAGGTTTTAGTTTCTGTTACCTTAAATGAAAAGAGAAACCTCTTTGTGTCAAGTTCCTGGGCCTGTAACAGACTTTACTCCTCCATCGTGAGAGGAGAGGTATTGGCTGCGTATTTACTAGGCAGCCCAACAGTAAATGTATGTCCAAGCCTTAGTTTTTGAATACTCACTTTGTGCTTCCTATTCTTAACTCAAAGATGTGGGAGTTAAGTTACTCATCCACTGCAGCTAGCTTGTGTTGTTGAAAATGAGCAAAACCTTTCATTTTTTTTGTCTTTTCCTACCACTCTTTAAATTGCCGTAGTCAACACGCTAATATGGTAAGCGTCTCTACTTTTACTGGAAATAATCTCTTTAGATTTACCCTGCGATTCGTATTTTCCTCCTGAAAAACTCCTGAAGCCACAGTTATGTTGCCGGTTTAATTTTTCAGCATTTCTAGGTGCAAGTTCAGACCGTTCCAGTCTTTGGCTGAAGAAACTGCAGAAAGGAATCTTGCAGATTCCCCCAGGAGTACAGTAATTTTGCTCTGGGGAAAGTCCCCCCACGTTTTCACAGTGTCGTGAGTTCTGATCTTGAAGGTGGGATATATTGAAAAAAGGAAGCCATTACTTGTAATTAAATTTTTTTCTGAAGATATGACTGAATCGTATTTACCTACCTACTTTGTAATTGAGAAATAAGATAAATTACAAAATTGGGTTAATTTATTTTACTGTAGTATTTTTCTGGTAGTGTTGCATCTTCAGGTTTTAAAGTGGTTTTCCTTCTCCTTTCTTCCCCCTGGCTGGAATACCAGAGAACGTTTCTTCATACATAGGCTTCTGTGTTTTCCATGTGCGAGTTGTCGGTACTGACACATGAAAGAGAAGCAGTCACTACAAATCTGGTCACTGGACTACTACTTTAAAGGACTCTGTTTGGGAAAACTGCATTTTTCACAGCTGTAGAAAGCAGAAGTGAGAAACTGTTCATTACCTCTGAATTTAGAAAGCCGGTCTTTTTTCTGCAAGAGAAGGAATCTTAGGTGATGAGTGGAATTACAGAAGGCTTTGAATTGTAGCCATCTGAGAAACCAGCTAGCAATTCAAGAACTTGGAAACTAATTTACAAATCAGAATGAGAATTGCCATGTTCTTACGGTGTAAGCCAAAGCTCTTAACATCCGTGACTATCAGAAAAACACTAAGGTTTGTGTGGATGCAATGTTACACTGTAATCGTTACTCGTTCCTTGTACTTTGTAATTAAAAGTATTTATGAGGTTTGTGTGTTTTATCAGAACATGCAAATACCATTCCCTTCCCTCATTCTATGGATTTAAAATAGTTTGAACTTTAATTAGGTGCACACAGTACTACAACATGAAATTTTTTATTGAAAGTGCAGTATTAAGAAATCATTAAATGCATCTGCACTGTCTTAGGGAAGTGGCTCATTCTGACCAAAATTAACTCCTTTCTTCACAAATTTGGTTCTCCATAAATTATTCATAGAAGTCAGAAACCAGTTTGGATCCTGTGTTGCTGGCGTATGTCACTCACTTTGGATTTATTAAGTATTTTTATGAAAATGTGAAGACTGCAACTAGTCTTCATAGTTTGCCGAATCCAACAGTAAATGTAATGAAACCTGATCTGAAGTACTGTTGCTGAACACTACTAATTTTTCAAATTGAACGAGTTCTTTAAAATGGCTAGTATTCTATTTTGGCCATTGTGTTAAAAATAAACTTGAATCAGAACTATTTCTTGGTAGTACTGAAATGATACTTATCTCCCTTTTTCTGCAGTTTGTCTCTGATTTTTAAGGCAGTGTCTATTATAAGTATTGGTCAGGGGTGACTTACTGCTTTGCTTGTTCTCTTTTGTATCCTTTACTGCCCTTTGAACTGCTCTACAAAAAGTAACATCAGATTCCCCATAGCCTTTTAGTACAAATTTTTATCTGGAAGTGATAATAATGTTACTTGTACTTAACTCTTTGCGTTTCCTGCCTAATTCTGTTACACCGCGATTGCTTGATCTGGGTGCCTGTGTGATGCTACTCTAAAATTGAATTAGTAGTTTTGTAGTTTTCCTGGAGCTTTTTTTTCTGGTATATAAAAAACCAAACAAATGAAACAGCGAATTTGAGACACGCGTTCCATGGGAACATAAGCACAAAACAGCTGAAAAATGAGAGGTCTGTCTTGTTGCCCTCCATGTTTGTTTGTCACAGTGTTAACAGTTTGTATGACAGTAGATGTAGGTTTCTTCTGCTTTTGGCTTCATTTGCATCTGTTTCCACTAATACGCTTGTAAATGCTTCTTCCTGCTTTGGGTAGGGAGGGAATCCTCCCCCAACTCTTCATGTCAGCCTAGAGAAATTGGTAGTTTAAAGTCAGAGTTCACTCATGCCGCATACTGTTAGCTATGCAAAGCTGCTTG
The DNA here is from genome assembly GCF_963924245.1 of Chroicocephalus ridibundus. Taxonomy (NCBI): domain Eukaryota; kingdom Metazoa; phylum Chordata; class Aves; order Charadriiformes; family Laridae; genus Chroicocephalus; species Chroicocephalus ridibundus. The sequence goes on from NC_086287.1 coordinate 89,920,999, forward strand.
TGTCCAAAAAAATTTCACTTCCCAAAGGATATGAAATCTTAAAGAAAAAAAATACTCGCAGCTGTAAATGAAACAGCTGTAAAACAAGCCTTGTGAGAGCTCCTCTAGTTTTGAACCATTCAGTCACTGTAACTCAATGTATGTAACCAATACTTGTTACAAATTTTCATTCTAAGGCACACACAGAGTCATTTTTTTCGGTGGAAAACAAAAGGCTGAATTTCCCTGTTAGTCATACGTACCTCGATTGTGTAGAGGCAACAGAACAAAGAGAGATGACTGGTTTAAGTCCTTGCCCTGCCAGCACATGCTCACGTGCTTAGTCAGACGTGAATAGGTTTTCCTGCGAGGCTGGGTACAGATGGAAGTGGTGGCAGGATTGAGATCGTAGGCTGGTAGGGTCTTGTAGTAGTCCTTCAAATATAAGTCGACAGGGCTAACACAGTACTGAATCAACAGAGGGTGCTCAGCTTGCAAAAGAATGTGTTACTGAAGTGACAGCCCAGAGGTGAACCAAATGTACTTGCCTTCATCGTTAAGGTGGTACAGCTTCCTTTGCTTTAATCTATTTTTGATGTATTGTTTTTTTAAACATGACTTTAATGTACAATTTACTGTTCCAAATCCATTCACACCAAAACGTTCTGGGTCTTGCGAGCTTTTTCATTCACGTTTGGTTTAAGGTGCTGCTGTGCTTGTGTTCCTAATGGCACGGGCCTATTGCAGACAGACTTCCATTAATAACTGTGTATGAACACTAGGAGGATAGGGTTGGTCAGTGGTAGCCAGCTTCCACGCGTGATGCAACCGTGCATCTTCTCTTTCTTTGGGTTTTTTTTTTTGTGTCAGTTGATGTGAATTTAAATGTGTGCTGGAAGGATTTGCTGCTTGGAGCATGAGTGAGTTTTGTTGTTTAAAACGCCATTGCTGTGCAATGAACAGAATCAAGGAACTACGTCGTTCCACTCTGCGCTGCCTTGCAGTCAGGTTGAGGGTGTCTTTGTACTCGTGCACATGACTCTTCCACTTCACTGAAAACGCAACTGGACAGCCTGAAACAGTGAAAACTCCGGAAGGAACTGCTGAGTTGAGTAACAGAAGTCCTTTACTTCTGATTCTTTTTCATATACTGGATTTACAGCAGTATCTTCAAGGAAACTAGCAATGGAATATAATAGATGACTTGTGATGATGTAAACTCTACAACCTCCATTCACAACAATAATGCTTTCCGTGCACGCTTCAGGCACCCGCATTGCAGAGCTGGATTGACAGTACTTCTGTCTACAGATATTGCAAGTGCATCTATGATAAAGCTAGCTATGAAAATAGCCATATTTTTTTCGGCTTACAGAATTCAACACCTGATTGTGATCTAATTTGAACTTGTAATTATTTGGAATGTATGAGTAATAAATCTCATGGGCGAGTCTTTCCCAAAGAATGTGTGAGTTAATCTCAATAAGGCTGAGAATTGTCCTTAAAATACTTTTTCGTCTCCTCACTGGTGGGATTTTGATTTAGTGGACAAACTCGGTTTTCAAAGGATGTCCGTGTTTAATTCTTGCTGTTTAAGCCAGTAAGCTTGCAATGAGCAGACAAAAGCAAGCGTTCATTTCTTAGACCTGTTTTACAAGTGACAATCCCAAAGAAGGAATGTTGTCCTAGTAATTGTGAAACTTTTAAGTATATTAATGCATGCAGAGAAAACCTTGTGCCAAAATACTGTTTCATATTTCCCTCTGTTGGAAACTGGTGTGTTACACAAAGCTACTAGTAAGTTATTCTCAAGTATTGAAACGTTTTGTTCACAAATGAAGCACTTCGTCCTGTAAATTGTACATATTTTGGAATAAAGTTAACTTCAATCAATTTTTGCCTTCTGTTTTAATGGCTGTGATCTCCAGCCTACAGAGGCAGGGGAGGGGTATTCAGTGCCTATTGGCAAGTACCACCCATTGCTCCTTAACGTCTTACCTTTTGAAAGCTAGGTATCTTTTGAATTGGTAAAAATTTTGTGAATTAAAACTGTCTTACAATGTCAGTCCTTGACCTCCAGAGGCTGCAAAAGTTTTCCTGTGTGGTCCTGCTTCTCAGTGAAACCTAGGAAGTTTAAACTCACAATAGAAATCTAATCAGAACGTCAAAATTCTACACTTCATAAACCTGAAAAAAATCCCTTCGAGAGGTTCTCTGCTGTAAGTGAACCTGTGCGTGGAGTTTCGTGCGGCATCGGGTACGTGCCGGCGGGGCTGGATTCTTCTGACCAGCAGCCCCAGGCTGGCTGCACTAGTGGTGCTCCATCTCAAACCTCTCAGCACCGCGTGCAACATTTGATCTTTAATTACCTTGTTTGCACAATGGAATATCTCTACGGTTTCAGCTCACGGAATGCCCTTCTTCTCCAGCAGGCTCTCCTGACAGAAGGATTACTTTGCGGTTGTCCCCTACCTCGCCGTCCACCCCTCCTGTAATTGTCAAGGTGTCTGGAGTCATAAGTAACATCAAGTAGAAATTCATCTGCATTATGATGATTAGTTTTCAAAGTATCCAACTAGAAAACGAAGTTCTCTCTAACAGCTTACATCATTTTGCGATATATAGCTGAGAATATAATTGTTGCCACTATGAATATTTCTTAAAAAAAACAAAGCTAGAGTAGGTCGATTTGGAGCATGGATCACACTTTGTCTCTTTTCTTCCTGTACAGTTCCCAGGCTTAGTAACGATCCCACCATTTTACTTTAGTTGGAGGATATCAAATGGCCATTTCTACTGTTACCTGTGTATCCTGTATGTGTGATTCAGAGTAAGTGAATGCGCAGAGGCTCCTTGGCTGGAAGTTCTTCTGTGCTATTACACGCAAACGAAACATTCTCTGGCATGTGGCAGGCTGCTGTTTTCAGTCCCGAGGGACTCTGAGGTAAGTGGTTGCACGAGGCAGTGTTCAGCCCGGGTCGTACGAAAATACACAAGGTATTTCCAGAGGGGAGTATCTCCTGAGTATCTAGAAACTAAATTCCTGTTCAGAGCATTTAAAATTATGAGAGAGTCAAATGTATAAGATGCTGACGATCCTTTCAGCAGTAATAGCCCTATTCCTATCGCAGGGACGATTCTGCTCAGTTGAGGCTGGGTTATTTCAGGCTTTTCATTATTCAGAACAGATTTGGCCCGTGGACAACAGTTGGATACTTTGATAGACTGATCCTCGCGAAACTTTCACAAACGGTAGAGAGTCTAAAAGGCAGGACAAACTTTAACTCTTGATTGAGAACAGGTTGAGAAGAAGATAATGGCTGTTTAGAAGGGAAGCCTCATGTATTTTTTAACTACCTTCTTGTTTGTGTCGCTGAGAAGGCACTTAGTTCTTCTGCTGGCAGTGAAAGCATCCCTGACCAGTTTGTGTTTAGTTCCTTAATTTCCTTCACTTCAAGAAATTGCATGCTGGCAAGCTGATTGTTTTCTGTCAAAACAATGGAATTAAAGATTTTCTGGCTCCAGGATTTGACAGCGAGTCCTCTGGAATCAGTCCTTTGGAAGTTTGAACTTAAAACAAAAGGGGAAAAACGTTGATTAAACTTTCAGGTGTTCCATCATTGTATTTTCACATTGTTGTCAACAATTCCCTTTTCGCTTGTTTTGTTTTGGCACCTCGAATACAGGAAGCACTTCTAGCTGATCTAGCCCTTAAGTTTATTTCCTTTCCTTGAACGGGAATGGCTTTTTTCTTGAGAGAATTTACACGTAAACAAGAAGCTGCTGTTTCCTGTGGCAGAAGAACCCAGTGTATTCAAGGGCACAAAACTCGATTAACCTCATGATGGTTTAAGTGTTGTGTATTCGTTTCTTTACGTTCTAGGCCTTTAGTTAGCAGCTTTTCTGGTCTTCTGCTACAGGTCTTGTAGCAATAATCTGCGAGCGTGGTTCTTAGAAATATTATCTTGTATCAGGTTGCAGTAAAACCTCTGTCTAATCTGTCTGATTTGACAGTTTCAAAAACCTCAGCAAAATTCTCCCCTGGCATGAAACACTGGGAAACTTGTAAATAAAGGTTATAGTTTTCCCTGCAACTTTAAACATTTTTTCTGTAGTCCTGAGGAATTTACTACCTGTCTGCAATGGTTGCAACTTAGAATTACTATAACGAACAAGTCTGGCTTTACTTAACTGTTACTTGGTAATGCAGTTCATTTTTGGGTTCACTGAAGCAGCAGTATTTTCAGTTGTCTGAATGGCAGAGACGATCTTCTCTCCTTCTAGACTATGGAAAAGGTTATTAGTTTCACAGATGTGTATATGTTTGAATTTTCTATTTAGTGGAAAATGGAACTGAAACAAGTATATGTGGATTTATTTATCCTGGGGCCATTTGTGAGGGATGCCTCTTTTGTAGAGCTTGCATTTTATATCTAAATATGAAAAACAGAATTAGAAAATATGTTACCATAGGGGGAAAGGTACAAAGAAGGGAAGAAAACGGTGTGTTAGAGGGTGTCTCTGTTCTGTCAGAACGATACTGCTCTTGTGTACGCGTAGCACCAGAACTGAATAGCAGTTAGGACAAGTTCCTACAACAAAAAATCCCTATGTTTCCAGAAATTAACCACCAAGAGAGACCTTGACTCCAGAGAGTCACTGGCTGAGATTTTCAGATATCCAGAGTAGTGAAAGAGAAAAGATGCATATATAGAACATAGGATCAACTGTAATGACCTCTTTTTAGTAGACCTTTATAACTTTTTAATGGGTTCTTTGTAACTTTCCCTCTTGACTTGCAACAAAACGCCAAACAGGTACAAAAAGTTACTGCTGTTTCAGATTGAAACGTTTCGCTTTTGTTCGTCAGGAAGAGTTGAGGGAATGCAGAAGACGGGAATCCTGCCTTGTGCCGTTTCTGGCGCGGGTGCTTTGTTGGCCGTTCAGTAGGTGGCACTCCTCGCCCCAGTACACACCTACCCTCGCCTGAAAAATCAAATTTGCTGCCAGAAAAAACGGTGGCCCAGTTCTGAGCTCCAGTGCGACAGCTCTCACACTCTGCGCCTCAAGCTGATGTGCCGCTCTCCTTAAAGATATGCTAACTACATTTATGCACATGTTTATTAGTAAAGAAATAAATCAAAAATACATTGAATGTCTCCATCTGTTTTAAAGTGGAAAACACACGCTGTTGGGAGCCTTGCACTGGTATTAGTTTTCCCTATTACAGATTTTTATTAAAGCATCAAAAGAGGGGAAGGGTAAGCTGCAATGAATCTCTGTCCTGAATGCTGAACGGAATTGCAGTTACCCATGTGTCTACGGAAAGACTGCTATTTCACTTGGTTTTGTGCTAAACAAAAAGAACACTTGATCCAAAAGTCCCTCATTTAGTATGAGACAAAACACGAATAAGTGACTACCAGAACACAGAATACATATGAAACAGAAAGAAGCAAAGAACACATTAACAGGATTAAAAACTGAATCTACTTACAACCAGTAAGAAAAAATAATTGTAAATAACTGCCAGTCCCACCACTGTCTGCTTTCCAGGTCACTTCCATTTCTTTTAGGTGCCAAATTAGCAAGGAATTGTATGTGAATGTTTGTCTGTGAAGTTCAATAGGATTTAGCACTAAGTTAAGAGTATCATTAAATGCCTGGTGGAGTAGGCATGGATTTTAGAATGTTCCTAAAGTTAGGCATTGCTTCAGCGCTCAGCATCATCAAATACCTAATTACCGTGTGAGGCTCCCACAGTCATCAGAGTGAATCTAAATGAAGAGGTTGCACTTCATCCCCAGAATAAGCTATTTAAGGCTCTAATGAATCTATCTTACGGGCAGGAAGAATCTAAACCTACCTGAAAGTAATTGGCGGTCATCAGCTTATAATGCTATTAATAGCATCTACAAAAACTACAGATATCCACATTGCTCACAAGGAAATTTTATTTTTTTTTCTTGCAGTATAACAAGCTTTAAAAGGAGCATGAAATTACAAAATAGAAATGTTAGGTCAGTCTGGACAGCAGCGCAGCTCCTGGCACGTGGCTGACTGCTAAGGGAGGTTGTGCAGAAAGCAGCAGAACCTCCTGCGTTTTTTGATTCGTTTCCTTCCTTGACCCCAACATACCTCTTCCTGACATTACTGGTTGAAGAGCCCTGGATGTCATCATGTTTTGTATGTTGTTTTTGGTTCGCCTGTGGAATCTGCGTAGAGGCATGGCGACTGTTCTTTTTAAAAGCAATAGGATTAGAAGCAGTTGCAATACTTTTGTCGGTGTAAGAGCACCGTGCCAGCGTAACTGCTCAGGACCTTCTTGCAGGAGCGAGACCTTTGCATGGCTTGAGATAAATGACGATTCATTAATTTCTGGGTTTTGTCCCTTTGCTTTATCATTCGCGACGTCAGCACCTTTTTCACCCTCTGCTCTGTTGCTTTAATATCTCACCTACCCTACAGGAAGCAATCTCGGCTGAAGCACCACTGAGCATCTTCTGAGAGATAACAGCTTTTGTATTCTTCCAAGAAGGGTCTGGAGTATCCTTGGGAGTGGCGTCTTTCACAGGTGGAAGTACTTGTGAAGACTTAAAGTAAAAGATTCAGAGCCATTTGGATCAAGCCCGTTAATCTCTTTATGCCTTACAGCTACTGGATTTTTCACATCTTCCAGGTTCCACATACAGTGTTCTTTTTTATCGGCGGGTTCTTTGTTTCACCTTGGAATGTTTAAATGGTGTAGGTTGGTATGTATTTCCATATTAGTGCCACACATTGTAGGACAACAGTAAGACTTACTAGAATGGGTTGAAATCTCTTCCTTTTCTGAAGCTGTGGCATCATCTGTGCTTAACTCGCCTTCTGATTTTGATCGATTTCTTCTGGTCTTGGCTTCTTGACCTACACTGTTGTCAAGAGATGGCAACATGCCTAAGCAAAAACCGGTAATTCTTGGAAGTTTCACTTGCCTTCCATTTCTTGGCTTGTTTTTGCAGCTGTAAGCAGGCAAGTGGATCGGGTTTACCTCGGCCTTGCACCTGATAAAAGGGAAACATGTTCCTGTGGGGAAATGGTGGGGCCTCTTTGTGAGGGGGAAACACTGTATTGGCCTCGGGAGAGCTGCCCAGGCAGTGGAACCCTGCAGGGGAGCTCCTGAGGTCCCTCCCAACCTCAAATTATCCCGTGGGTCCTGGGATTCGCATGGATATGGCAGAGCCTTTGTATGCGGAAGCTGGCGGCTGGCCTGAGGTGGCTGGAAGCTGGCTGGTGGGGAAGGACTCTGAAGCCTAATGGTGGGCTGGCATCTGGGAACAGTCAGCCGAGAATGGCAAATGGGAGAAATGACAGAACCGGGCAGCTTGGAAAGCAAAAAAATGGGTGCTGGAGGGGGCACAAGGAAAGAGAGAGCCTATACAGCGGTTTAAAAACATGAGTAGGAAGATAGTAGTGCATATGAGAAAAATAGAGGTGAAATGACCAAATAGGAGAAAAAAGAAAGAAAAACTTTGAGAAAGGTGAAGAAAAGAACACATTAAAAAATGAGGACACAAACTGATCTTACAATATAAGAAATCTGAATAACCTCTTCCAATGAATCACTGCCTGACCAATAGATCTTTAAATATGAAAAAATACAAAAACAAAAATCAAGCATACAACGAGCATATTTTTGTTTCTAAAATCACAAACTTGCCCTACTGAGACCATTTGCAGTTGCTAGAAAGTCTTGTGGTTATTTTGTAACACGGCATGAAGACTGAGTCACAAGCACTTGTACCAGGAGATGGGATTTGGGGACATCCTGAAGTGCATTTCTTCAGATATTTGCATGAAAATCTATGTTAAAAGTTCTAGGACTGAAAGTGTCCCTGTCCTGCTAGCTGTTATTTAATCCTTGTTAAAAACATTCAATCCTTTTAAAAACAGCAGAACTATTTATATAAGAAAAATACTTCAAAAGCTCTTTATCATCTTCTCCACAAAATGCGATGTATCAGTTTGGGTTTTTTTTTCCTTTCCACTGTAGTCTTAATTGGGGCTTTTTTTAACTTATGCTGTCTCCAGAAGTCTTAAGCCAATCACTTAGAGTCAACAGAGGTGGTTAATGCTTAACTAATAAAATTGTGTGTGAGCTCCATCATACAGTAAGGCAGATTCACAAGGTCATGCACTGAGGTGAACTCCTACAATTCTATTTTCTTCTTAATATTGTATCTTCATTTGCATCCTGATACTTAAAAAACCAAACCAAACGAAACCAAAAACCCACAAACCCCAAACCAACCACAAAGCGACCTTTCCAAGGGTCACATCTCTGCTTAGCAGAAGGTGCAGCCCTTTGGAAATTATTCACTGATCTTAGTCTGATGTCAAATGTCCTTGTCACAACTCTCTGAATGGCACAAGTTGCATCTTAATAGATAAAGGCTGCACGTCCTGCTTAGGTGAAGGTAATATTCGGTACAGATATCATTGTTCTTTACCAGAATACTTAATTTTATATATATACACCTCAGGCATATTACCTAATTCTAATCTGTCACTTCTCTGAGCTGTGACTAAGATATTTTCTTGGGGAAATAAATAAAGTCAGAGTTAATCGTTAATGTGAAACAGCGTGGGAAGGTATTTTTAAAGGATAAGCATGAAAAACAAGCGTATCATGCAAGGCTTACAAACTGTCAGAGTAAATACCATTGTCGGATTCATGTAGTCACATATGATTATTAAACTCTGGGGTGATTTTCTAATGTAACACCTCCATAGTTCGTCCGCTTCAGAAGAGCTGCACAGATACAAATGAGAGTAGAAGCTGACCTTTCCGATTCACATACTGAGTCACAACTTCATCCCGAAAGCTGATGTAATCGTAATGCACTTCGCCTTTACATCCATTTTATCTTCCTACAATTCTCAGTGCTAAAAATAAACCTGTTCTGGAAAGTTAAAGTGCCCATGTGACAGTGGCCACTTTGGATAAGCCCCAGCGCTCAGACGCTCCTCCCTATTAATGGTTCCATTGTAGTTCTGCCTAATGCTCCCCAGCGTCCCCGGCATCTGCTTTCTCTAGATTACCCGGAGTCAAGACAATTGATAAATGCAGCAGAAGAAAAGCTCCCAGCTCATTGCCTGCCTCGCTTTTGCTTTTTTTTTTTTTTTTTTTTTTTTTTGTGCAAATCATTTCATTCTTAACACAAGAGGGGACCAAATGTCTCTGTTTGGTGTGTTGGAAATTCTCAGGCATCAGATGGATTTTAAAGATGGTTTGGCACGGCAGAAATGTCAGGGTCACTCAGTGCTACCTCGGCAGAACCAGAGGCTGTCTTTGAAATTTTTGATGTCAGCTGGAAGATGCAGAGATGGGTCGACAAAAAGTTATTAGGACAATGTTATTAGGACAAACTTTTACCCTATGACCATGCTATTTAAATCTGCAAAGGGAGAGGAATCCGTAGGAGCTAAAACAATGCCCGAGGGCCATTTCCTAAGTCAGTCGACACCAATTGCAATGTAAGACCTGAATTTCTTACCCCATAATACAGCAACACTGTACAGCTCTACAATTTACATTATGACTGCTCTATTCCTGCTGGCACCTTCAAAATTGTCTTGTCATAAAAACATTCTTTTCCAGTGAAAAGATAATAGATATTTCTTTAAAGGGGCTACCTAGGTCAGTACTAATGATTTCTTTATCATCAGCTTTGTTATCAACAGTGTTATTTAGTAAAGAGCCTTGGATAATGTCCTTGATACAGCACTATAAACAAACAGACAGATTAGACTTCTAAACTTACATGTTCGAAATTTTGTGAACTAAATGAGGATAGAGAGGGGGTGGTGTATGGATGCCTACCACTGCATATATTAAGCCATAGTTTCCGTATGTGTGGTACTGCTTCCTCGCTTCCAAGGATTTAAGTGTTTGCTGTGTACAAATATTTACAGTAGGCAAAACCAAAAGAACTTCCTTTTACAAATGGGGTCTGGTGCTTCCCATTTTCAACTCTCACCACAGTTTCCACATCACAGAAGGATGCACAAGGCTGCAGGCTATTTGAGGGAATGTCTGTGTGTGTGTTTGTTAAATTTCAGGGCTCGCAACTTTCGTTTACTATGTCTGTCTGAAATTCATCAGATGAGGAAGACCCGCCTCAAAAGTGAAAGATGCGGGTAAGAGTTCCCACAGCTTCACCCTTGGCAAGTGAGCACGAGAGTAAAAAGAAAGCAGCAGCAGCAGCAGGCTTCCCATGGTAGATTCAGCAAGAGGTGTTGGGAATGGTCAAGAGAACAAAAGTGAGAAATAACCTTTGTTGTGGACGCTGGTGGAGTTTACATGGTGGCAGCGCTCAGCAGAAGCAAGGCTGAGGTGCCCTGTGTGTGACAGAACTTGAGGCGTCTGGGGGAAATTGCAGGTGAAAATGTGAGCACCTCCAGGATTAGCTGGTGAGTTGATCTTTTGATGATTTAAGTACCATTTAATTCTGATTTTTTAAAAGCCTCTCAATGGCTTTCTTCCACGCTACTCCACAAGGATCGCCTGGGAAATGATTTACAGTGGGTGTGCATTTATATCAAGTCTCTTTCTACCCTTGTCTCCACCGTCCACACGCCCATACAGTTTTCTCATTGTCTTGCAAGGCTAAAGGACCATCAGGTTTTACCTGATGATGACCAGAGCTGAACTCAACTGAAATTTCTGAACTGTGTTCTCACTGTGCCAGTCAGTTTATATGTGTGTTCATCTGCATCTCATCTTGCCTTGACCTGGCTAGTCCAAAGCTTATTGTGTTGTTTTGTGGTTTTTTTCTTTCTTATCACAGGATTTTCTCATTTTTCATGCCAGTCTTTGGTGTACTAACTTTGTGGAATCTCTATCTTCAACTTGGTGACGTGAACTACGTTGCCTACAATCACCAGTGAAGAAAGGAGTCGGGGCTTTTTTTGTTCCGTGAAATGTTACCAAGGTTGCGGGAGAAGAGGCCTGAAAAAGCCAAAAAGCAAGAGTATTACACAAGTTTATGATAAGGAGAAGTTAGGCAACTAAAATTACCAGAAGAGGGGAAGTCAAACTCTACTAAGGCATCCCTATTGTGTAAAGTACAGCAGAAGCTCAATTACTGCAAATACTCGTGTTCTCCATGTATACCACAAAGACATATCCGAAACTGACTGAATGTGTAGTCAGGTTTAAACCAATTTAGTTTATTAGTTCTGATAGTTTCACAATAGTTTAAAAATGCAAAGACTTCGCATATTATTGTAAAAAAAAAAAAGTTCTTACTGCTTGCTGGTTTTATTTAACAACAGCGAAACCAAGTGTTAATTCCTCAGAAAATTTTCATTATAACAGATAGAAATTACTAAAAAATAATTCAAAAGGATGTAGTTTTAAATTCTGTTTGAACAGTTCTGTGGGTCTGGGTTTTTTCTCCCCCAAATTAGTATAAGTAAGTAGATAAAAACCAAACATGACTTCATGTTATTTTCCTGAAATACTAATTTTTGGGAGGGAGGCACGGGAAAGGCCTAATGAGTCTTTCCTGTGGTGTGAGATAAAGGACGATTGAGACAATTTTAAGATCCTGGGCTAAAGAATTCAGATGTAATCCTTTATGTTATTACTATTTAATTTTTCAAAACCTATGATCATCCTGTGAACGTAAGACAATGACACGATAAATCATTGGGAAGCCCAATGGTGTCAAATTTAACACTGCTGGGCATATTTTTTCATTCCCTACTTACGAACCATCCGTCATTAAAAAGATTTGGAACGCGGCAGTAATAAGCTAGGAATTATTTTCATGCTTATTAATAAAGGAATTAAAGCTGATAATTGAGAGAAACAGCGGGGAGCTTTTCCCTGTGTTCTGGTGGCTTTTATTTTTTTTAACTCTTGGTTCTTATCGGGTTTACTTGTCCCATTAATCTCATCAGCCGCATTTCCACTGCCTAGACTTTCAAAGGAACACCAAGTGCTGCAGATAAAATGATGAAGGTGTAAAACCTCCTGCTCAGAAGCTAAATCAGAATCACATGTCAACACAGTTCAGGCTCAGCCTCTGGCAGCGTGGCAGGATCATTGTTTTTAATGCAATTTACTAATTAAAAATGAGTACCAGATTACGGAAAGTCTGGAATGAAGTGGCTTGCTAAATTAGCGTTTTAGCTCCTTGAACTGGCTGCCTCAGAGTCTGCTTTTCACGCAAGTATAATTCATTTGAATATTGCTTGGCAATTATCAAACGCTCTTCCGAAAAGAATGAACGCGGGTGACGGTTCGTAGTCGCCCCTCCGCGCTCAGAGCCGAGCTGCTTTTGCCACCCGTGGAAACGCGTCGCAGGGCTGCGGCAGGTGTCTTTTATTCAGCAGATGCACCGTAAACGCATTACAGCAGATTAGCTGGATTTCTTCCTTTAAATGTACACTGCGAGATCCAACTTGCAAGCCAGCTGTTTCTTATCGGCCCGTTTAATCTCCCGGAGCCCGGCTTTGCCTCTTCCTTTGAGCAGCTATTTCTGTAAGGGATCGGAGGAGGCAGAGCGCCGCTATGAATCCTAATGCTTCCACCGGGGAATCCCTCCCGCCTCCTCTTTTTGGATGAGATCCTCGAGGAAAGACCCAGAACGCAGCGAGGAGGAGGAGGAGGAAGGGCCGGCGCAGCGGCGGTACTGAGGAAGGCGGGCAGGGGGGGCGGCCGGCAGCGGGGGGTGTCGCTCGGGGAGGTGACGGGGACGAGCCGGCGGAGCCATGGGGGAGGAAGGATGACCGGGGCCGCCTCTCGCCGCCCGACCCCGGCACCTCCGCAGCGCCGCGGACACATGAACCCTCCGGCATCCCCCGGGGCCGGCCGCGACGGGGACGACGCCGAGGCCATCCCGCTGCCGCCGGGTCCGGGCGAGAGGCAGAGCCCGCCGAGCGAGCGTTAGACCGTCCCGAGAGGAGCAGCAGCCCCGCCGGCACCCCCCCCTCCCCCCTCGCTCCCCCTTCCCCATGGATAAGGGGGGCTCGCTGCACACCTCGGTGCCCACGCCGCCCCCCCGCCTCTACCTGCCCCGCAACTTCAGCTGCAGCGCCTGCCTCTATGGCAGTCTGGCCGAGCAGTGCAAGGGGGGGTGCAGCCCCGACGGCGACGCCGCGCCGCCCCCTCCCAGCCCCACCGTGGTGCGGGAAGCGGCGGGCGAGAAGCCCCGCGGCCGGGAGCCCTCGCTGCCCGCCGTGCCCCCCAGCCCCACCCAGCGCCGCCGCGCCAAGTCGCTGCCCACCCCCGGCGACCGCAGCCTGCGCCCGGCGCTGCAGCAGAGCCCCTCTCGCCGCAAGACGGTGCGGTTCGCCGACTCCCTCGGCCTGGAGCTCACCTCCGTCCGCCACTTCTGCGAGGCCGACCTGCCGCAGGTCCCGCTGCCGCCGCCGCCGCGCCCCGCCGACCTCCTCAAGACCAGGAAGCCGCCGGCGCTGGGCGACCTGGAGCCGGTGCTGTTCGGGCCGCCGCCGCCGCTGCTGGAACCGCTCTTCCCGCCGCAGCCCGGTGCCAGCCCCGGCTTCGCCGAGCGGGTGCGGCAGCACAAGGTGAGGCTGGAGTGGGTGCGGGCCGAGCCGGCGGGGCTGCGCGGCGCCGTCCGCGTCCTCAACCTGGCCTACGAGAAGGCCGTGTCGGTGCGCTACACCCTCAACCGCTGGGCCAGCTGCGCCGAGGTGCCCGCCGCCTACCAGCCGGCCGGCCCGGCGGACGGCCTCACCGACCGCTTCGCCTTCCTCCTGCCCCTCGGCCCCGCCGCCGCCGCCGCCGAGGCCGCGCTGGAGTTCGCCGTCCGCTACCGCGTCGCCGGCGCCGAGTACTGGGACAACAACGAAGGGGCGAACTACCGGCTGAGGGGCCGCCAGCGCGGGCTGCCCGCCGCCGGCCCGCTGCAGGACCCCGACAGCACCGCATGGATCCACTTCATCTGAGGCGGGGGGCGGCGGCGGCACCCGCGGGGACCGGTCCCGCCCGTCCTGCGGGGCCATCGAGCCCGGTCCCGCCCGTCCTGAGGGGCCGGGGGCCGGCGGGACCCCTCACGGGAGGGTCCGGCACCCGGCCCGGGCTCTGCGGCCCAGCGCAGGCCTCGCGTCCGGCCGCTTCTCTGTAAGTCGCCAGAACATATTTTCCTGAATTCTGTTTACAGAGGGAAAATTTATATTTTCTATTTCGCTCACAACGCCGAGGGGAAACCCTCCCAGGTGTTGGCGGGGAGGCTGGGCCCGGTTTCCACCTCAGTCTCCCGGTGTGCTGTGGCTGCCACCACCGCAGCTGCCCCGCCGGGCTCTGGAGCGGGAATTTGCGGAATTTACTGGCAGGGACCGGGATCCGCAGGTGCAAGGAAATGCTGGCGGAGGTCAGGATCGTCTGCTGTCACCTCAGCGGGGTCAGGCGCAGGTGACAGGGAGGACAGTGTCAAGGGGCATCCGTCCGGCCATCCTATATGTCTAATCCTGCTTAAGCAAAGCCTGGCTCCGGCGAGGTGCTGGCTCCCTGTTCAGAGCCTCGCTGACCCACTCACATTAATTGCCCTGTGGGGTTAAGGGCCTGACAGGGCAAGGTTAAGGGACAAATTACAGTTTTGAACCGAAAAAGACAAGAGTGTGGATGCCCCCAGGTGTAGAGTGTTTCATCATGCTGTAAAAATGATTGCTTGGTTTAAAACAAAGATACATTTATATTTTGTTTTTAATTTTGAACCCTGTTTCATGTGTTTCAACAAGTTAGAAAAGAAAAATAACATCACATTCTAATTGAAATGCGACCCACTGAGAGACTTCTTTTAAAAAGCAAGTGTTCTGTTGTAAAATTCACGTGGTATGTTGTTGTAAAGGGTTGTCAAGGTCTGATGTTTGTTGCAGTTGGATTGGTCCCACAAAGCTGCTTGTGCACCATTCAGCAGGAAAGTCGTGGAATTGCACCAAAGGAACAAGAGATGGCAAGAGTAGAATCCATAATTTTAGTCTGCTTCCCCAGCAACGCTTTCAGTTTTATTCATGTTAACAGTTTAATTGGATTTCTTATGCGAAGGTATCGGTGCAGGAGCCTGCTTTCTGAAAAATGAAATGCTCTAAATGTTTCATAATAAGTTCAGTAAGATTTCCCAAAACTGGCTAAATTTAGTCAGACAAACTGAAGAAAGTCGTATCTTGCCATATAAAAATGTATCAATTAAAAATTACTGAGCATGCTGGCTTCTTCCTTCAAAAGTATGTTTTAAATTATTTCAGCAGTAAGGGTTGCATCTTGCTTTTTAAACTTGCTTTTTCAGGACTTCAGCTGAACACAGGTCGGGCTGGTGCCAAATCTGGGTGCTAATTTTCCAGGATTTAGGTGTGTATGTGTTTGCAGGAGAGAGACCTCTACAAATATGACTTCTGAGAGTGGTAAAACCCATGTCAGTGTGATTTTCTGATGATGAAGGGCTGTAAGATCAGGCCTTTAAACGTTTTGGATCTTCTGTAGATTGTTTAGGAATCAAATGTGATTTTTTTTTAACTGCATTTTTGTGTTCCTTGAAAAGGTTTAAGTGTCCAAAATGGCTTGAGTAATGTCTAGTTCTTATAGAACCTTTTGACTTCAGTGGGAATTGAGAGCACTTGTCTCCTGAGGGTCTGGTTCAGTCAGAATAATTAAACTTATAAATATGGGTGGGAGGGGGAAGGTCTGTAAACTCGGTGGGAAAAGAGTATTTCATTTAATTTCTCTAGATCACTGTTTCTGATTTAATAGAAATAATAGCAAGGCTACTTCTGTAGTATTGGTAACTTGGCTTTAATTTCCCAGACAGTTTTCTAATCCCTGTGTTTTCAGTAGAAACAGAATATAAAGAAATGTAGCGTCAACATCTACTGAGTATTTCACATTTTAGAATATTAAGGCCCCGATCTTTATTGTAATAAAGTAATCCTGTATCTTGCTAGTACACATTTATAAAGCTAGAATTCCAGAACTAGCGTCTTAAAATGTTCATGGTTAAAGCATTTTGAGTGGCATATTTGATAAAGAAACCCCAAGTGTCTTTTAGGCAAACTTTTTTATAAGAGCCTTAATACTGGAGAGAAGGAAAAGGACTTGTCTCCATTTGAAAGCACTTTGAAATCTGGTGGAAATATAGCCAAACATCTTTTTATTTGTGTTACAGCTTTCTAAAATGTTATTTGCTTGGCCTTTTTTACCCAAATAGTGAACCATCAACTGTTACATAGACTGATGAAAATGCTTGGAGAAAAAAAAAAATAGTTTCTATGCATTTTAGATTAAATGATGCCGCAACTTTGCTTATAAAGATTTCACAAGATTTTCTGTTTTACTGTTTTAATGGCTTTAGAAGCACGAGTGGTGCTAAAACCATTTTTAACAGTGTATAACTCTAATTCCAGAACTTTATTTTCCAGTGAATGGCAGTTTTCATTGTCATTTGATTTATGCAGCATCTGCAGGTCTCTAATCGTTTAAAAAAATGCTTAAAAATCTCCTTATAGCAATTGTGGCTTCAACTCTAAATTTGGAATACCTAAATGGGTGTACATGCGTCAAGTACGCTAGCAAGTTATCGTATTCACCTTTTTTTTTTCCTTTTTTTTTTTCTTGACTTAGATTAAATTACTATTGCTCTCGATTGAAATTCTGTAGGCGGAATTTGGCTGCGGCTTTATAATAACTTTCAGATGTTACCGCTCTTTGCTTTTTATTTATGGCCCCATTTGTCAAATAGCAAATCTGAATGTTAAACCTTTTGAGGGTGTAGCATACCGGAAGGATGTTTCACAAAACAGAGACTCCCGACCTTTCAAGCAGTTAAGCTGATCCTCAACACTACATGTCGTGGGTAACTTTATGGGTTTGCACGTGGTCGCAGATTATCAATGATATTTGTGCAGGTCCAGTAAAAGACACGGCCCTCTAGAAGCATTTATAGGCACCTACTTTTTAAAGCCTGGATAGGTAACCTTGCGCTCAGTCAGTTTAGACTCGCGAATGCTATTGATGAAGTCTGTGGAAGAAGTTTGAGGTGTTTTAATAGAAATTTGTCAGTGGTATATGCCAAAGCTGCACTACTTCAATTACACACTCTTCACTTCAATCACATTAATTGATTTCCAAGCAAGATCTATTCAGTCTTCAAAAAATATGTTCAGTTGCAATGACTCTGAGTATTTCTTCCACTGGCAGCATCCATGTACAGTTTCCAATCCTTTAGATTTCAGGCTGTTGCTATCTCTGTGGCTTGCTAGAAGCAGTGCAATAAATGGAGATGAAGGAAAAAAAAATCCCGAGTAACGATTATATAGTATTTACATAAATTATGACTTTGGGGAGAAGGACCTATGTTGAAGAGGATAACTTTCAAGTTGGTGGGACATCAATCGTTTTAATGGGAGCAAGACAACTTTTAAAAATCACATTTCTAAAGAACATAGCTCCACAAAATGAACTTTCACAGGCAAAGTAAAATATTTGAAAACTTTCAAGCCAACCTTTTTCTGGAAAAAATGTCAGCTCTTTGTATTTTTATTTGCATGACTAGAGCCCATGCCACCTTCCTTTCCAAGTGATACTAGAATGGTTTAGGCTGGGCAATAATCCCTAGGTTGTCCACTTCACTTTGAAGTGAATCAGTCATTGCTTACGTCTCTGCAGATGTAAAAATGTGTCTGTCACTTATTGTGGAAAGTTGTAGCTTTATGAAATGTGCCATGTTATTTTATGTGCAATATAATGATACTTTGTACAGTGAGTCAAATTGTACTGTATGTCTGATATATGTTGATGTTTGCTGCTTCACATTTAAACTGGTAGATTTTTTTGCATGTGATTCTATGCCTTTTGTGGCAATATTTTTGAAATCTACCCTAATTATTAGAAACCCTAATAGGAATCAGAACAATTAAGTGACTGTAAACAGAATTTCAGCTAGCTAAACATAGTATTATTTATTAGCATAAAATCAGTAACTGAAACCGTCATCCTCATTTTCAATAAATGTACATTATTTCAGGTAAATTAACTCTTTTCTCCTTTTACCATTTGCAAGTAACTGTTTGATGTGCATGTGTGGTCCTCGGTATCTCAGTAAACAACAGAATAATTGCACGCTCTTTGTTTCAGCATATGTGAGGGGAAATGTTTCACTTGAATGAACAAATGTCTGTTCATGCATAAGCGTGATCTCTTTACAGATACATGAAATGCTTTTTCCGTAGGGCCAACAAGCAAACATCTGCTAATTCTATATTTTAATGTAAAGTAACCTATAGAAAGACTCAGAATCTGCTTTTTAACATATTATTATATATATATATTGAAATTTTTACGTGCCTTTCAACATTTTCTAGGAAGAAATCTCATGTGTTCCTTAGCTGTCTCACCAAAAGGCCAATAATGGCTTTGTCATTAAAAGGAAATTTATACTAAAAATATAATAATTCTAATTCCTGACACACTTTCAGCTGTGCCAGAAATCCTGTGTCCTTAGCAGCCAGAAGAATTTGATAATATTTTCCCATATTACAGTGAAAGAAACTAGTCAGAAATACGTCTTACTGGTATACCTCTACAATTATGTCGTTAAGTAAAAATACCCAACTGTGACTGTAGTTAATATAACAAAATACACTTATTGTATATATTCACCTCTTACACAGATATTCTAAATATATATTCTATCTGAAACCAAAAGTTCTAGTTTTTTATGAAATCTATTTGTGGATTTAAGCTTCTACTGTTATTTATTTGATGCTGCATAATACATATCATTAAAACTTTTGGATGGATTTAATCTGTCTGCACAGTTTATATCATGAGATAAAAGTGCTCACTATAGGAATATCTGAAGCAAATGACTCTTATCTTCCAATTTTACTGCATGGCTTTTTGGCAAATCATCAGTAATTCTGTTTCCTGTATGCACTTCATGTGTACATAACTGAGATATTTTTGAGGACTGAAATTAAGGTTTTTTCAAACCTAAATAGTTTAAGGCAGGAAGTAAATATAGTCAAATTTTCTGTTAAAAAAAAAAACCAAACAAACCCTAGCCTTACGTAGAACTGGTGAGTATTTTTCTTTAAAAATGGAAGATGGTGACATTTTTTCAAAATGAAGGATGTTCAGGGGAACATGCCTGTTTCAATAGGAAGGCTTTCTCAGGCTCAGCTTATATGAGAGAATTGCCCTGAAATAGTTGAGTGGTAAGAGCACTTCCTTAAATCAGTGTATGGGCTTGAATGTAGGTCTTCCGTGGTCACAGTGAAGACTGAGCTATAAAATCGTTTGCTATTGGTTAGATTCTTTCTTTATTCTTATAAATAGGACTTTTAAATAATTTTGCAGAGAGGATTTTTGACCCTGGATTTTCCCATCTTGTAGAATATCCTCTTCATTCAGCTGTCCTGGATTTTGTTCGAGCTTTCTGTTGTTGAGAAAGGTCTGGTTTTATTTTTATGCAACATAGAAAGATTATTTCACATTATATTTTTTGGGGAAAGGCAGGAAAACTGTTTTCCTTTAAAATTTAGTTTTTAAATTTTAAACAATAGCATGCAGAATAATAATGTTCTTGAAATAACACATGCACTAGCAATTCCAAAGAATTTTATAGCTAAGAAAAACGTCAAATGTGAGATGTGCTTTTTTAAAAACATATTTGCTTTCATTTAGCAAGGTGGGGAGAAAGTCCTAGTCTTCAGTGCAAGTGTATTAATACCAGGGATATATTTCTATGCAACATTATGGTGCGCCTGTTTGGTATAGTTGATGTATTGGTGTGTTGTGTATAGAATATTCTGTTAAATGCGTCATTAAGGGAACTGTATGTCTTAAATCGTGTTATATCTTTAGGCTCTTTTTTGTCCAGTCTCACTTCACTAAAACATGATCGTATCTTTTGAATAATGGTAACAAGACAATATTTCATAAAATCGCATAATGAAGTCTCACGCATTATACTTCATTCTTTATCACCACCTAGGTCAGTAAGTTGGGTTACTGTTGTGAGTTTTAAAATTTTTGTATTTCTTTATCTTAAGAATAAGCCAAATTGTATTATACTTTTAAACTCAAAGAGCTAATATATATGTTTTTAAAGCTGATCAAAAGTAGTAGAACTAAAATTGGTTGGGATTGCTCCTAAGTCCAGTTTATAAACTGTGGTATAACAAACACTTGCATATGTCCAGAGGTGCACCCTGGCGTCAAGTTCTTGCATTTTAAAGTTGGTACAAAGTGAGCTCTGCCTGGGTGCAACACCTGCCTACATCTGGACATCGATCCATCTTGTAATGCAGGAAAACTGACTGCTGTGACAGAAAATTACTGTTCTTGGAATGGTTTAAACAAACCTAACTCCTCCCTTCTACTGTTACACAAATTATTTCTCTCTGTAACGGAGATGCTGTCTGTTGAAGACCACGTTCTTTAACGTGCAAGTTTTTATTACTGTTTCTTTGATTTACCTTGACTTTGTTTAAAAAAACCCAAATAAATAATTGTTTAACTGTGTACTTAACTGGTAAATTACTTCTGGTTGTAGTTTCTTCTGCAATGTTTATATTTCACCAAGTAATATTTGTTTCTAATGTTTGTAAAAGTAATGTAATAACACCAAAAGTTCAAAATCAACATTTTCTAATAATGCCTTGTAATTTACCTAGCCTTACAGTATTTCAGACAATTTTTCCACCAAAACTGCATGTAGTCACTGGTTGTCACAATTATGAAAAATATATATTTATAAACCTGTAGCTTCTAGCTGTCATTAAAGATTAATGATACAAATTGTGAGCCTGTAGTGAATTTAAACCTCTTTTCTTAGCTGATAAGCCATGAGCTCTTTTTTGGTGAGGATCTGAAACAGTTATGTTCTGATTCATCCATAGGGCATGTATGAAGACATGTTGTGATGCACCTGCACATCTGAAGACAAATATCTAATATTTGGGCCCTTTTCCAGCCGGTGTGTCCTCAGGCAGTCTCCATGGAGAGTGCTCTCTATGGAAGCTGCAGTATATGGCGTTGTGTTGGTAACCTGCTCTTCTCAAGCGTAGCCATCTTTCAAGATTGGATGAGATTATCAGTGGGCATAAATGTGCGTAGCTGTCTTTAGTCTTGTATCATTAACACCATTGCAGGTGTAGTTTCGCAGTCCGTAGTTCAGAAAGGGATGCCTGTACTTCAGCTGTTTGTGACTTCACTCCTTCCCGGCTTTGCATCATTATGGTCACTAGTAACAGTGGAAACGTTCTCAAGTGCAGTTCAACATGTAGCTGCCCAAAGCCTGTGCTGCTGGAAGGTACAGAAACACTAGTCTTTCAGGAGAGGAGGGAGGGGCTTTCATAGAGGGAAGATGTGAGATTTGTGAAAATAACTGTGGCTTTTATTTAATTTTTTTTTTTTTTAAATAACAGTTTAAGTTTTGCAGTGCTGAAGGACTAGGAGGAAGGTTTCTAAGCCCCATGTGTATTCAGCAGTGGCTGCAGCCAAGCTGTTTCTTTAACCAGCACATGCCATTTCCCCCAGTGGTGATGCAGAATTGAGGCTATTTGGGTATTGGCGAGATGAATCGTAGGGACCCTTACAAATATTCTTTCTCTTAATTGCTGAGTTCAAAATATTTGTTTATTGAATTGTTATAATGTGCTAGTTCTCACAGTCTTTCACTGCATCTTATGTTACAATGCCAAGAACACTTTTCAGCTTTTCTTTAACCAAAACTTTTTAAGCCTTCTTTATAATACAGATAAAAGCCATATAGCCATAAGGAGAAAAAATGTTACGTGTTTGTTCTCGTGTAATTAGAACAACTTATTTTTATATATTCTTTGAGAAACATCTGCTTATCTGTCTCATTGTTATGAATAATAATAATATATTCATGTGTTTCTTTAGAAAGGCAAAGTAATTAAAATGTACCCGCAGACCTCTTTTTCTTTTTTTCCAGAGGGAATGTTTTCTGATTTATAATTTATCTAACCTTTTTGTTCAAGTAAAAATGAACTCTTAGCTCTCACAAATTACAGAACCCAGAACTGCTTTATTAAGATGCCATTATATAAATATTAGACTGTAATAGTTAGAATTATAGAGTGTAATTTCCCCTTTTCTTTTTGGTAAGGCATATGCTTTGAATTTAAAACTGCTGTTATGCTTGAGTGATGCTGAAATAATGAGATTACAGTTCTGGGTGAAGATTATGATGAAGTCATAGTACTCTAAAATTAAAAAAAAAAAGAATAGCTTTACATTGTTCTTTCATCGTGGATTAATTTTTCATTTTTTTGACTCTTGCATGGGACAAAATATAACTACAGGAATTCATCTGACTGTTAATGAGATTATATACAGTAGATAGAAAGGGTCTTATTAACAAGTGTTAAAATGTATGAAGTATTGATATAGTAGTACTACTAATACTGACAATAACAATCCCTGCTCCTTGGGAATCTACCAACAGTTTTTGGTCTGATGAGTTGAATCGTCTCAGGGGGCCATACTGAATGCCACGGCTGTCTCAAATGTTAGATTCTCTATTAGAAATACTGCTTTAGATCCCATAGAAGCAGGGGCACGCGTTGAAGGAGCATGGTGGCCTTCAGTTACTCTTTAAACCTATGGAAGATATGGGAAGTAGACAAAAAAAATCCATCAAGTTTTTGAATGGCTGAATTTTCTTCTTTGCCCCTTGTTTCAGTTGTAGATGAGGATGATACATTGGGGGGAAAAAAAAAAGAGCTGTGCAGTGGTGGTGTTACATTACACCAGTTTTAGCACTGGCTTTGCCTTACCAGTTGTGGCACGAGTGAGGCGTTATCAGAACAGACAGGAGTTGCCAAGAATACTTTAATTCTCTGTCATTTTCCCTTGATCCAGACCCATGCAGCAAAGAAGGGAGAGGGACGATGGCTGCAAAACAGGAGTACTCTTGAGTCCTAAGAAGTGCAGACTCATTCTCCTACCTTGTAGATCAATTTTCCTGGTTAGAAAAAGGTACAAGTGCTGTACCTCCGTTAAAATACATCTCTAAGCAAAATACATTCAATAACATAAATAATTAAACGCTATAAACAACCGAGAACTAAAACAGCCTAATAGCGGAGGATGTAGGCCGCTTGCACTGCATTAAAATAGATCAGGTCTGAAGTGACTGAATTATGCTTCGTCAGGAAGAGAGGGATGTCAATATTGTGAGGCAAACTCTAATCCCGAGGCCACAGACTAAATTCTCCTGCCAAGGTCTGTTCTGCCAAGGCTGTGTCTCAAGGACTGCGGGGAAAGTAGAGAAAATTACAGAGGACACTGCAGCATGTCTTGCTGCTAATTTATGCTGATGGACATTGCCTTAATGGCTGGCATTGTGTTTGGAACTTGGTAAAATTTCAGACTGTCCACGCACACCCCTTCCCCACCAGGCCAAGTTTTAGGTGTGCTGCAAGAAGAGGGAAGAGACGGGTGGAGAAGAAAGATGGTAAGAGGACGGGTACAATAAGATGAGGTTTAATTCCTTTGTGAGGAGTGGGTTTTAAATGTTTTCAATGAAGCAGCATGTGCTTAATATTTTTTTTCTGATCTTGAAGTTGACCCAGGAGACTAAATTGCGCGGGGGCTGGGGTGTCCCTGCAGTGCTTCTAGCGACCGAGCAGCTGAACTGGAAAACCTGCTCTCGCTTCCTCACCTTGCCCCCCCGTTACCGTCTTTAACGTTTTGAGTGCCACCCTGTGGTGAAAATATGCAATAATTTCTTTTGTAACGTATTTATTTACACGGGCACATGTCACCGTTTGACAACCTGAAGCATTCCACCCCCTGGTGAACTTATGTTATTAATTAATTATGCACCATTCCTAGGTTTTCTTTCTCTTCTCCAAAATAGGCAGCGCGGGTGGTACAATTTCCCTTGCGTCTTGCTGTGTGATGGCTCCCACCATCGCGCACACACTTGAGGAGCTGGGGATTGTTCTGGATCGGTTTATTGGTGAAGTTCTGATTATTCACATGATTAAGCTGACGTGAAGTTAGAGGTTATGTTCTTTATGTGTCACTTTAGCATATTAAAACTCTGTGATGGGAGTCATTACTACAGGAAAATTGTAAATTCCCGATCTGTCAGTGTGAAGAAATGGGAAAGAGGATCCTTAGCCACAAGGACATCGTGGCTGGAGACACCGGTTAAGGGGAGCATTAGAAACTCAAATCTCCTGCACTCCTACCCCCATCATCAGAGCTGCTGCACGTCTAACCCCATCTAACCCACCATTAGGTGTCTGTCTTACTGTTAATTTAATGACAGTGAAATTCATGTTGCCCTTATGTTCATCAAAACACCAAATGTTATTATTTATGTATTTTTGTTGTTTGAGTTTTACACCATTTTTTCCCCTCTGATTAGAAGTAACAATTACATGATTTGTATTTATATACACGATGGGTCAAGATTTCCAGAGGGAGGCAGCACTTCATTGGTTGAAAACTAGACAAAAATTTAGGTATGCAATCTTTTCAGGACTGATGTTGATAAAAATCTTCAAAACTAAACACGGATTGAAAAAAAACAACAGTTCCAAGCTTAGCTTATATTCAGTTAGATAATTTGAGAGATAAAGGGGTGGATACTTGTGGAACAGAAAGAAGTGTTGGCAAGAAGAAAGGTGATGCTACAATTAACCCCTAGGAGAGAGAGAGACATGATTGATTACTGGTTGTGGGAGAAGTATGAAATCATAATTTGCCAAAAAACCCAATCTCTGTAGTCAGTCCATAATGTTTAGTATCCAGTAATTATGAGTGTTAAGTTCTCAAGCTCAGGATTGAGACTTAAGAGAGGTCACAGATGAAGTGGTTATTTTGTAAAAAATCATCTCCTCCTTTATTCATTTTCTGTAGGCGCACACACTGGTGACCAAGTTGGATGTCTTCCCCTACGATTTATACAAAAAAGTGTTTGAAATTGTGTCATAAACCAAGGCTAACGCACATTCAGCCCATGCTTTTATTCTGATGAAAGGTGTTCATTATGGACTCACGTTGGCGTTCGTGTGCTTGCAGTGCCTGGCTCCACCCAGCGCACGGTGGTCTGCCCAAGGCTTCCTGCTGCTGGTGATGTTATGACATTATTTGGAAGCTAGGAGCTCTGCTTGGGTAGCATACATCAAACAAGGAAGAACGCATTCTTTTGGCAGCATAATTTGGGTAGTTGAGTGGATTTTAGAAAAATATAAAAATATTTGCTCCAATTGATAGACATCCTTTGGCCTAAATAACTGCAGAACACCAGAGCTCTCAGCACAAACCACACAAGAAAAGCACCTAAGGTTTATCGTTCCCATTTTAAAATGAATTGAGAAATGTAATAAATCACTTCAAGGTCACAGGAAACCCCAAAAGAACTAGGGATAGAGAGGTTCCTGGTCCTCCTCTTTAAGCAAAAGAACATCCATTCTCTAACTTGTACACCATGAAAGAAAGGTTGAATTCTGTTTCAGATGCTTTCCCCAGAAAGTTGTCATTTATCCGTACTCATGTGTAACCTTACAAATGCTGCTAATACACACATGAGGGCAAAGCTTGAAGAAGAGATCAGATGTGCTGGTTTTTACTATTCCCTGGGTTCCTTAGAGGATTACAGAAATTACTATTTCATATTTTGCTGATCAAAAGGAAAGAATACAAACATTTTAAGGGAAAAATTGTATAAAAATGCATTACAATGCAAAGGGAGAGCCACAAGGGTCGTATATTCCATGGCCATGAATGAAGGGCCTTTTACTCTCTAGTACAGTTGGAAAAAACAGGGTGGAAGAAACAGTATCAAACTGAAACATTTTCATGACTTCCTATCTCTATTTGCCTGGGCTCATTCTCATTTGAAACAAACTTTCCCTGTAGGAAGCGCACAGGGAGGCCAAAGATCCACCCCGGCACAGCAAGCCTGTAAAGTGCCCGGATCAAGCTCCCAGCTCCCTGGGCCCTGAACGTTGTCACAATAAATACTGCATGACACTGTGAATAATGGATAACTGCTGACAGTTTTTAAAGCACGTACACGGGGCTTATGGGAGCCTTTTGTTTACCAACCACTGCCAAGTTCGGATGTATGTGGAACAAACCCACTCCTCCCTCTTGCTCACTTTGCAGTTTAACTCCGATGGAGAGGATAGTTTTATCTCAAATACAGTGGAGTCTCTCTTGGCATGGCTTTTGGAGGGAAAGCCTTGCGGAGGGAAAGCCTTGCGGAGGGAAAATTAGCTCATAGGATTTAAAAAAACCCAGCCATTACTTTGACATCCCTTCAGATCGTAAAAGATAGCCCTACATTTTGGTACGTTAGAAAGGTTTCTGTATAACCTGCAGTGTATTTCTGCCCTTTAGAAAGGCTGTGCTTTTGAAAGGAACTTCTAAAGGAAGAGGAATTTTGCCTTTATCATCTTACATAGATTAAACATTCCCCTACTTCCTCTTAGGTTAACTTACAGATACTTGGGTTTTGTTCCTGTTTTGTGCTTGGCTTCTAATCACTATTTTAAAATTATAGAAAAAACTTTTAGACCAAAACTCCGCTGTACTATTACGTTTTCCTAAAATGCAGGTCTGTACAACACCAGCTCACCCTTAGATGTCACATCAACTTTGAGAGCACATTTGTGGATTCATCAAATATTAAGTCTAATGGAATCAGCTGCTTTAGTTTACTGGTTTGTAAAGTGAAAGTTTTAGTTTCATTCCTGTGATGTCCTAACAGCAGTATGCTTACTTGATCTTACAGACAGACACACACGGATACATTATATGTCAAACTATTATTGACCACACAATTTTCACAAGTATCTACTCTTCTGAATCACCGCAATCGTTAGGCACAAGATGTAGAACTCCTTAATTACTTGGGACATAGGTAGTGTTTACCAGACAAAAAATACAGCCTAAAGAACCCACTCTAGAACCTTGATAAACTGTCATTGCATGAGTTTTGCATAGTAAGAAAGCATATAAATCAGAAGACAAAAACCACACCTTCTGCTCAAAGGCAGAACTACTTGATTACACAGTAAAATGAAGGAGGAAAACAAAGGATTAATAAATTCTGTAAAGAAGTAAAACATCATGCAAAGAGGTAGTTGACATGGCTTCTCCTTTTTTGGTATCATCTTTGTAACTGTAATTAGGAAAAAATGTTAGGAGGTTAGGGAGATGCTGTTTTTCAATATCTTGGGAGCAACAGAAAAGTATTTTAGGAAAAGCTGTAGTCCAGGTTAAGAGAACATCACGTGCCTACTACAGAATTACCATATTAAGGCTGTTGTGACTAAATTTGATTTTCAAATGAATCTTGGGAAGTATATATTTTAACAAATAAATTTTGCTTCCCAAAATATTATAGATAACATCCTAAAGTTACATAAATCAGATAACGCAATAAAAAAGCCCTTGCAGGTATGCAGATGTTAAACATTTTTATCTCTGCAGTTATTATGGTCTTGTATATGTGATCATAAGCGGTATTTTTCAGGTTGCCAAAACTGGATATTCTGTACTTCACTGATTGATGACAAACTACACTGAAACATTTTATATGGATTTATTTCATTATTCCAGCTCAGTCCTCAATAGATTTTATGTATTTCTCATAGGCATCTTCGCTCATCAGTTCATCAAGTTCAGCAGGATTTTCCACGGTCATCTTGATAAGCCAACCTGTAGTTAGGAAATCAAAAAGAAAAACAGTTGCTAATATCCTACAAGATCTTGTATCCTACAAGAAAGATCCGTTCATGTTACTGCCTTAGAAAAGTACTGCCAGTAGGAATATAAGCCCTGTAACACTGGTAGAATCAACAGAATTTCTTGTGCAGGCAAACCTATGTTTCAATACTTCAAAAAGCAACCAAACAATCTGTCGTAAGAAATGGCTTTTTGAGTCAGATCGGTTGTCTAAGTCCTGTCTCTGACAGTGGCATTAAGGAGACGCTCTCTAGAAAGCGTAAAAGAGCCTGACCTCTCGGTATCGTGAGCTGTTACAAAACCAAAACAGAGAAACACGATCAAGGGAAATAGATTTAAATTCAACCACTGTCTATGTCTGAACACATTGTAAAGCAGCTGTCAGCAAAGACTAGAATAATACTGTCACATTAAATTTTACTGGACTTGAGCTATATTCAATATACTCCATTTAAGCCTCCACACCATTACACTGGAAGAACTAGGCATTGCAGAGGCCTTTGCGATAGCAAGAAGCCAGGTGGCATTCATTGCTGAAAGATAAAAATGACATCTTACCATCTTGATAACAAGATTTATTGACGAGCCCTGGATTATCTGCAAGGGCAGCATTAATCTCAGTCACTTCTCCTGAGAGAGGAGAGTAGAGTTCACTAGCAGCTTTCACACTTTCCAAAGCTCCAAACTCATCTGAAACACAGAATACGATTGAACGCTTTTAAGAGGAAAATACAAAGTGCTTTATTTTTTCTTCAGTCAGACATTCTGGTGATGACCTAGCCATTGAAGAAGTGTCTCGATCTTGAGCAAGGAAAACTGCCAAAGAGATTGAAGTCACCAACTTTATGACAATGATCAGCAACGTTAAATTTGATGTTTATGCCCCTGAATTATTCTGGGGAACTTGCATAACACTAGCTAGCTGGCTGCTCCAAAAGGACAGAAATTTCTTACATTTGGCTAATCCTTTGCTAAAGCCCTACAGCATATGATATGATATCGTGTTAGAAGGAACCACATTCAGCTCTTGCAGAAAGAGACCTAAATATGCCTTTTATCTGCAATTTAAACCTTTTTATACATAATTTGGTCACAAAATAGACACATCCACAATTTCAGGAATCCCAGTTTTTCTTCAGAAACACTATCAAGTGTTACATTTGCACTCACTGGAAAACACACATTAGTATTCAGAAGCACCGCACTGGAATCACCCAGCCGCTCTTCCCTTTTATCTATTTTGTAGGCAGTTGTGGAAAAAGTGCCTGGAGCGATGTTAGTCCAGAGCAACTCTAAGCCACGAGCAAACAAGACAGAGGCTAGAGGAACACAGGGCTGTCAGAGGAACAGATAGGCATTAGCACAAGGAATCAGAGAACAACCTGTTCTGGGAAAGCCTGGAATTAGACTGAAGCCAGAATGGGTAGAAAAGAGAACTAAATGAAAGTGAAATTCCTTCAGATAAAACTACAAGTTGGTTAATTAAAACCCTAAACAGAAAGACCTTTTGTCTAACATTCACCATTCAACGCGGTGTTACATATTTGACCAAAACAGTTCAATACAGACCTATTCCATAAGAAGGATGGCAAAAGAAAGGCCTCAGTAAATCTACGTTCTTTTTCTGCAATGTCTGAAGCTAATGACAATCTTTTCTTCATGTATTCTCCACGTAAATACAGCAATAGGCCTTTCCTTTCTACCTGTTAGTGCTCACTCTTCCTTAATATGGAAAATGATATAACTGAATGATTAAGAATGTAACAATTTGTACGTCACTAATGAGCAAAACCCAATGATTACAATTGATACCCCAAAATTACTGGATCTGTATATTCATAAAAAAATCAGAGCTTGATATCAATTAGATACTTCACATCATGCAACTCACGAAATGCGTAATTGCAGAAATACGTATAAGCCCACCCAAGCACTAGCAAGTCCAAATCAAAGCATAAATATTTTAAAAACAGAACCTAGATAAAATTATTACAAAAGATATTTCAAAGATTTGTTTTTTAAATAAATGTCTTCACAGTTTAATGAGCAAGTACTTTCTGCTACCATGCATGGTCTGACAGCGAGAATTGGAAGTTAAAGCTGCCTCTTGTAGAAACACCTGAATTTCCTTTGCATCCAGAGGATCAATAATGGTATTAATGAACATAAAGTTTATTTCATAAAATTTATCTTTGCAAAGTGAGAGTGGGATGAGTAGAATAATTACTTCATTAGAAATTACAGCAGAAACTTACCATGTTTACTCAATTTTGTCCCAATTTCTGGAAGACTACAGTAAACAACGTCTCCTAATGCTTCCTTAAAAGAAAAAGCATCAAAGCATACATTAAAGAAACTATACATAGGAGGGATCCGATACAGTAACTCTAATATCTGTATATAAGCAATCTCTGTCTCTAAATTTAGTTCTCATTCTTCAACGAGTGCATGTTTTTCACTTTTTCTTTTTAAACAAGCAACTTGAAAAAACTGATTCGTTACCATGCCCCAAATGCCAAATTATCATTTATCTATTACAGCGTTAATAACCCTCGGGATGAATTACAGGCTTTATATCCAGATTTCTTCAGGCAGGCTGATGTCCTTAGCATCATCTAGAGTAACAACTGTTTTAAAGAAAAATGTTCCCAATGATTTGAGGGAATTATCTTTTTGTTACAAAGCACAGAGGATTTGTGGAACTTGAAAGAAAATGCAATGACTCCTCCCCACAGACACGGACCACTGGAGAGCTGTTAGTGTACAGTTTGTCCTTACTGACTTAATAAGGAGCCTTATCACCA
This sequence comes from Chroicocephalus ridibundus, assembly GCF_963924245.1. Taxonomy (NCBI): domain Eukaryota; kingdom Metazoa; phylum Chordata; class Aves; order Charadriiformes; family Laridae; genus Chroicocephalus; species Chroicocephalus ridibundus. Next base: position 89,951,524 of record NC_086287.1, read on the forward strand.
TAAGAATTGGCTCAAGCAGAATAGGCTTCTGCCTCTTCACTGACAAGAGTACCCTATCTCACAAAAGGCTAGGGATCTTACAGAGCATTAGTGTTATTTACAGAAAACTGAGATTACAGGAAGTGCTGCTTATCCTAAGAAACATTCATTTCATCGATAGCTTCTCACATTAGATTTTCTTGAGTTTCACATACAGTGAATCTCTATCCTGAATTTGCCTGTGACTTACTCCAAATCAAGTACTTGCACAAGAACAAAACAAAAGAAAAAATCCAAAGGAATTCCTATCCTAGAGTAAGAAATATATGCCATGTTGTACTTCCATTCGCGACTGTTCTTTAGCCAGAGGGATTGCACTGTATTCATTGTCAAAGGAAATTTGGCCTAGAAAGCACAAGACATCCTCTTCATGTATGCCACAAACTCCTCAGGCCTATCAGAACTGAAGTAGTAAAGGAGGTTTTAAATTCTGCTGAACCATTAAGTTGCTCATCAAGTTCAGCTCTCCATAGGCTCAATCTGAAGTGATTAAGAATTTATCAGAATGCTGAAGCAGCATTCACTTCACAAATAACGTGATAGACCAAGTCCAAAAATCACACTCAGTGTGTAGCATATGCGATTAGAACGATAAAAACCAGTAACTGTCCAAAGAGCAAGGACAAGAGCGGGTATGCATAAATAAATACTGCAGACTTGGGTAAAGGGGGGGAAAGATCAATACCTGTGCAAAATTGCTGATTCCTACTGTTCCAATGCCATTTTCAACTGTTATCCATTCATGCTTGTCTGTGAATTTGCGGGCTAAAATGAAACAAACTTGGTATTTCAGAAAGAAGTGACAAGTAGCTCGCTTAAATACAGTGACACATTTGCAGGCTTAAAATCGTTTAACTGAGGTCAGTTTTGTTTGTTTTTATTGGAAAACATTTTAAACAGCACATGCAATTTACAGAAGCATTTTTTTCTGCTCATGACATGTTGAGCCACGCGGTAGAAGCCCACTAGGTGTTCTGCTGAGAGCATTACTAGTTCCTGTGCTATCCCTTAGAGACCGATGAAGTACAGGAGCAACAGTAGTATTTCAAACAAAAGTATAAATCTAAAGCATATATGTGTACTCTACTCATACTTCTGCGGTTCTATGATGGCTTAGGGGCTCTTCAAGCATATTTAGTGTTTGTTTCTGACAACCACTTTATTATTCCAGGTCAGGCCACCGTTAATGACCCATTAGAAACAGTGTCAGCATTACAGCATCTCATTCAAAGTACTTAGAGCCATCAGTTGAAGCTAAAAAGTTGCAGCCTGGTTAGTTTACGTGACCACTTCCCTTCCCTCCACCTGACATTTCCTATAGAGTCTACTTCTCCGTGTTTAATGTTGCCACAGATTTATATAAAATTAAGGCAAATTAATGCAGGCAACTGTTACTTAAAAGAATTTGCTCTCTGTTAATACTGTTACTGTGAGAAGAACACAGTAGTTATTCGGTATAGTTTTAAAATAAACATATTTAAGGCCCTGTTAAGTCTCTTCACAGCATTCTTACAATGCTACATATATTTTAGATCTATAAGACTCAGGGCAGGTTGTACCAGCTTGTATTAGAAACAATTCTTTTTATAAAGTCATATGCAGACACTTCAAAAGAAGTAATTGAAACAGGCAACATTTTCCTCGCTAACACTTTACGTGGAACTTTTCTTACTCTGAGCATTTTCAGCCCGCTTTGTCCGTTTTCTCACTTCTAGTTTCTCCATAGACGCTGTCTTCCCCTTTTTTTTCTTTTTTAAAAAAAATGAATTTATTTTTAACTTTCACATGTAGCACCTATCCAACTAGGCAAGGGATGTCCCAGAAGCTGAAGAAGATAACTTTTTAAATAGAGCTGCCTGTGTGATTGGTGCCAGAGTAGCACAGCTGGGCCTTCCTTTTGCGTTCAAAATTCTCCTCTCAGGCTCTTCCTCTAGGCCGGACTCCTTATACCTGCTAGAGAAACTACGCTTCTGCAAATCCTTGTATATTTTCTAAACTTGTACATGAATGAAAACAAGTTTTCTCTGTAGACCTGCTAAAAATCTTTCCACTGTAAGTCAGTCAAGTTTCAAGCTGTTTCGGTTGTAGTGATCCTCTTGTTTATGTCTGAACACACGCAAGAGAAGCAAGTCCTAGATTAAATGGTTTGTCTTTGAAGATGGACTAAGTTTTATAGACCTTGTTAGAGCAACACATGTTTTTGCAAGTACATTATGTGAAAAAATTTGGAGTAAAATGCAAATATGAAGTATTCTTCCATGAATTACCACTCAAAAACCCCGGAGAATTTCAGCTAGCATTATCGATACCTACATAAATCTCTCCAGCACACATTCTAATAAACAGAAGAAATCAAACATCTTAAATCTTTTCAGGCCAAGACATTAAACGCATAGGTAATAGGAATTGCATTGGAAACGAGTAATGAGCCATAAGAATGGAGAATGACACAGAATCTCAAACCCAAGCTGAACATTTATGACAATATGTATATCACAAAGAAGCCAAACAATATCTTTTTATGTAGGATAATAATATTGTATAAAATGTTTGTAAAGCAAGGTTAAAAAAAAAAAAGAGAGTGAGAAAAACAAGATTTCCATGGTCAGTTTGGAACACAGCAGTAAAGTGTTCTCAACAGTTAGAGGAGCACATAAGCTTCTGTAGGTGGTGGGGGGGAAGAAGTGAAAAATGAAAAATTCTAACCCTGTAACAAAAAACAGTGCAAATAAAGTAAAGGTCAAATTAAAAAGAGTTAATAAGTAATCTCAAAATTTGAACTTTGAGCTCATGTGATCAGCCCATTAAATAAATCAAATTAAACGCATATGAAATGTCAGAGCATATAAAATCTCTTCTGTGAGCATTCTTTTTCAGAAGAGCAGCTAAATTTACTCCAGCTTCATTCATTTCAACATGACTTTGGTTTCAGCTTAACTAGCCTATGCTGAATTCACACCTTCATTTAGTTTAGCCTGCCTCTATTAAATATTTCATAAATGTATACCTGAAGAGTGAAGGAAAACTCACACCTCCACAGAGAGGCATATAATTTTTTTCCTCTCTGCCTAAAACAAAAGCATAATTTATGTTATTCCTTCAAGTTATACCTATAGAAAAACAATGGGTATATTAAACAATAAGAATAGTGAAAAAAGCTTAGATCTTGACTCAATTTGCAAATAATAACTAATAAATGTTATTTCTTTCACTTGTAGAAGGCAGTAAACAGGTAAGTTAAAAGACTATCTGGAAGGATATTTATGACCTCTTAGTGGCAGTCATTACTTTTATAGCATATTCTTCACCTCTTCTATCTTTTCAACATTCCTGTCTTCTACAGGACCACAGATTCTGTTTTTCAGACTTCTGTGGCTAACTTTCATTCAAAGAGAGCTTCAACGGCAGCATTTAATTTCTGAATTAATTACATTAAGCACAAAACCGCACCGAGCACCGATGTGCAAGTCCATCTCCTGCCTTACCACCTCTGTCACCACACGCCTGGCAGCGGGCTGGGCTAGGCCAGGCCGAACTCCGTTAGCCCTGGAGATGTGGCCGGGCTTGCTTTCCCAGTGGCCATCGCCAGCCCATCTGCTGGGGCTGCTGCCGGCCGGTCCTCCCGTCCGGCCTCCTCCGACCTACCAGCTGTTAATAAAGTTAACTGTTAAAGATCCCAGGAAAGCTATCCGCTTCTTTCGTCAAGTTTGCGTTCTCCGCTCTTGGCCCGCTCGGCGAAGCCGGCGGCTGGGGCCAGAAGGGGACAGGGCCACTTTGCTAAAGAACTGCAGCGTCCAGAGGAGGTTAAAAGTTTTCTGCCAATTAACGGAGGCGAACCAGCTCCTCCTGGCAGGAGGAATTGGGAGAGGGCCGGCACCAGGACAAGGGGCAGGTGGGACTTGCCACAAGCGCCAGGCACCCATTGCCCCCCACAGCCCTGAGCCCTTCAGCCATCTTGCGAGGCTTCCCCTGCTCCCCTCACGGCCACCCCGGCGACAGCGGCTGCCCATGACCCCCTCGGCCCCGCCGCAGCCGCCCGCTCCGCTCGGCCACGCTCTTCCCAGCCGCGGGGGCACCAGGACACACGCCCCCCACCCCCGCCACCATCCGCTCCCGAAGGCTCAGCCGGGCGGGGGTCTGCACGTCGCACCGAGCTCCCTCACAGCGGCTGCTACGGGAGGGGGCAGCGGCAGCCCCAACACAGCGGGGAGCGACAGCTCCCGGCCGAACCGGGCCTCCCTCCCACTGCCCCCCGGCCACCACTCACCGGACAGCACCAGCGAGCTGGTGGCCAACCTCCGGGCCGCGGGCACCCGCGGCGAGAGGCGCGGGCAGCGCGGCACCAGGACCGGCCCGACCCGCCGCAGCGCTCGCCACGCCATCTTTGCTGGGGGCGGGCGGGGGGCGGTGCCGCGCGGAGCTCCCGCCCAGCGGGGGCGGCCGTTACCGGCGGCCGTTAGGGCAGGCGTGAGGGGGCGGCGCTGTCTCTGAAGGGGGTTCACGGCTTCGGAGGAGGTGGCCGGCAGGCGCGGGGCCAAGTGGCGTCGTGCTCCCCCCCCGTCAGGCCGCTGGGACTAGGGCGGGAGCAGGGTCAGGCTGACGGGAGGAAGGCGGTCTGAGGGCGTCGCCATCTTTCCATGGCAGTGGCTTGGTAGCAAGACAGTGGATTTTAGCCAAACGGTGCAACAAACGCTCAGTGTTTATTAAGTACGGATGCAAAGTCTACAGGAAGTACGCGTGGGACGCTTTGCCTTAGGTTTAGCGTTATTTCTTAGCTACTCCAAAACGCCGCTGAGGGAGCTGGGGGTGTTCCGCCTGGAGAAGGCTGAGGGGAGACCTTATCCCTCTCCTCAGCTACCTGAGAGGAGGGTGTAGCGAGGAGCGGGTCTGGCTCTTCTCCCAAGGAACAGGCGACAGGACAAGAGGAAACGGCCTTAAGTTGCACCAGGAAAGGTTTAAACTGGATATTAGGAAAAATTTCTACAGAAAAGGGTTACTAAACATTAGAACAGGCTGCCCAGGGAAGCGGTAGAATCACCATCCCTGGAGATAAAAGACAGGCAGATGCAGTGCTGAGGGACGCGGTTTAGTGGTGGTTTTGTCAGAGTTAGGTTGATGGTTGGACTCAATGACCTAAAGGTCCCTTCCAACCTAGGCAATTCTATAATTCTATAACACGCCAGCAACAGTTTATTGCCACAGCATTTCAGTCAGAAGCCACAATAACCTCAGTCTAGCCACTGCAGCTCATAGTTAAAAAGTAAAGCTTTCACCCACACATAAAGTGACTTTTCATTGTGGTTATCATCTAATTGTGGACAGGTTTTTCCAGTTGATTATTAGCGACTGGCTTCTCTTCCTTCTTGCATTTAATCCCAAAGAAACCGAAAAGTTTCATTAACATTAGATCAACAATCTCCTCTTCTTCTGAAGCCTAAAATAATGAGAAATAAGTTACTCAGATGCACAGACCAGAAGCAGATACCGTCTCTGCTGAAGTCAGAGAAAGTCACAAGATAAAATCTCTACTTGAACTGAAATAAGCCAACTTCCACTCAACAGAGCAACAACACTCAACAACTAAGCATAAGTAACTGCCAAAGCAAAATATCACACAAATATATCGGGACAAAAGTCCCAGTTGGGCATGAGTGAACAAGTATGTTATAGAAGTTTTGGCTCTGTCAAAGCCCATGGAAACCTTGCTACAGGAGCCTGGAGTTCACTTGCCAGCTACCATACAGCTAGTGGTACATACAGTGAGCCGCCTTCTAGACGAAGCACATGAGAAAAACTAAATATATCTTGATTTCTATTGAGACGTGTTCTATTTTTCATCTCCCTTGACTTTATTTAAAACAGAGGAATTTTGGACAGTACTGGAGTACTAAGCTGGAATTTACACCATGCTATCAACAGCTTGAATGGGTCAAGCACTCAGGGACATTTTTGAAAGGAGTGTAAAGTCCTCATGGACTTCAGTAGCAGTTTTGGCACTGATTTCAATGGCGCTAGAGCACAAGTCTAAGACTCCTTCTGTATTTAGTATTTGAACAGAAGGTTACAAATCAGATCTGAACAGAGACTCGTCTGAACAGGAGTGGACAGCATAAATCTGGAAAATCTGAAGTGTGCTTTATGAGTAATTCTTGACTTCTTAGAAGTTGGACTGAGTTTGTATGGGTTTCATCCGATGGTAGAATACCTAAATCATGAGTAAGCTATACTAACTATAAATGTTAAGAACGGCAGGAGAGCTTAGATGAACACACCTGGTAGTGCTTCTGCTCCTCACCAAAAGCAACCAGAATCACCGAAATGAACAGATTCAGTACCACAAATGTCATGAAAATTATGCAGGATCCAATTAAGAAGGAGCCTAAAATTGGATTGTAGTCCAAGACCTGTAATATTAATAAGGTAAGACATCATATTTTGACTGAAAAAAAAACCAAAATCCCCAAACCCCCCAAAAACATACAAGCAGTTAAGACACAATAAGGAGTTTGTCCCTGAAAATCCTTGTGGTTAGTAAATTATGCTATCTGTATTATACATATATATATATATATAAAATTTTTCTCCTTTATCCACTTTCCTATGTTGATATGATGTAGTACAAAGACGATAGAATATTTTTTATATATGATATATGAATATGGGGAATCTTTGGGGTTTTTTAAGTGTTTGCATTTGATTGTAAGGGTATGGAAGTTTCGTGTGAAACTTGACAAGCCTGGAGAACTGTTTATCCACAGAACAGCTGAAGCTCCATCATCCCTCAACTTTCAAAGTATAGATGAAATCTTGGTATGCTTTTATTTAGTAGTGTATTTACAAAGAAGCCCAGTCAGACTGTCATGGACACATATCAACAGAGGGTTGCGTAAAAATCCCAAAACCTAATTTTCATGTAAGCTATAATGTAGGAATATATTTTCATGATTAACAACATGAGTGGGATGTAGAGGTGAAAAACTTTGTGCCCAATTACTGATCTTCAAAGCTATCCTTACCCTGTTGGATCCATGGTCTGAAAATATCCACCAAGAAGGACTTCACAGTCAGAGATGTCTGAGAACTAGCTTAATCCAGAAAGAGCCGTTCAAAGGATATTGTAATATTTGAAAGAACTTAATGAAAAAATCAAGAATAATAAAACCAAATGTAGCATAAAGTTCCCTTTTGGGAGGCCTTGCCTTTTTTGGGAAGCTGATGGGTGTGTGTTCAGAACAAATGCGGGACATTGCTCACATTTCCGTCTGTAGCTTTCTAAGGAAATTGCTCAAAACTTTCTCTAATCAGTAAGTAACATATCTAGTTAAAATGCGGGCACCTTTCTCAATGAAAGGTTAATTGTGAATCTACTGATGGTGAAAATGGTACGTGAGATGGTGCCTTTTTCTTGATGGGAAAAGGTGGCTGCTTTAGAAAGCTGTGGAACTTATAAAATTAGATTAATGTCTAGCACTAATTGAAAGTCTTTCTATTTTCTGTGTCAGAGCGTATTTGATAGCTGAGATGCTAATTATACAGTGATAAAATTCTCAAAATTAGGGGTGGTACCTCCTCATAGTTGAAGATTCCCAGCTGAAGACTGACCATGGTCTCTGCTGAATCAAAGAGAGTTTTGTAAGAGTAGAGCTTCCAGCCAAATATCAAGTTTGTCTGCAGAGGAAAGAAGGCATATCTTGTGTCATGATCAGAGTCCTTGCTGCAAAATCAGCAAATGACTGCTGTATTCAGAGAAAGCCCTCCTAGCGCATCATCAGAGCCATGAAACTTTTTTTGTGTTCTGGGTTTGTTTTTTTTGTTTACAAACAGGAAACCCCAGACAAGGTCAGAAGACGACTAACCTAGAGCTAAGAACTGGATTCACACTTTCTGAGTGTGTTTATCTGTAAGACTTTTTACCATGGATATGAGAATGTCTTATATCTGCTCAGCTTGGCACTAGATACGTGAAAAATCGGCAAATACATGACAAAATCATGAAAGTAATTTAACCCACCTCCAAGGAGCAGATTTATCCCTGAATAATGACCAAATGAATCATAGTCACAAACAATGGCCTTTTAGTGCACAGATCCTTCCAAATAGGCAACCTACTTGTTTGCCCTCAGTAATCAAGGTGCTATTTTCTTCATTTATATCCTGTGGGCCTACTGTGTCTGATTTAAATGGGGGCTGCTGCAGTCTCACTTTTTTCTCCACCCCTCTGCCTCTTTATTTCACAGCTCCATTGCTTGCACGATGTGACAACAGGCTGGGTCATGGAACTGATCTGATCACTTATTTTATCTGTTAAGTTTGTGTCCACAAACTCAGTTGCTAGAGTGCCAGTGCTGGAGGGAGAGATGAGAAACGTGAAATCAGGCAGTGTGAGACTGCAGCAGGTCCCGTTTGTCACAGGACTGCCCTTTACAGGACGGTTTGGATTTGGCTCAGATGGTTTCACTTCTTCAGTGATTTTGCAATTGAGATGTGCTGAATTTCCCACTTTCTCCCAGAAGGTTTACACAAAACCTTTCAGCTAAAACAATAAATATACATAAATAGTTGCAGTCCAATAATTCTTCAATCTCATTAGAATGAAAATACCATTTTATTTGCATAAGTATTCCTATAATAGGCAGAAAAGTAATTATTTCCCACTTAAAAACTAGCCAAACAGAAAATGGCACTTGCTGCACTCTCCCCAATTTAAGCTTTATCCAGGAAATTATTTTTCCTGTACTTTGTTCTTTGTCACACCTATTACACACGTAGAATCTATTTTTTCATCTCAGTGTTTGATTTTTGCAGTATGTTTCAGTTTGCAAAGAATAAACAAGTGGATATTTTAACTTCTGTTTTCACTTATACTGAAGAACTGGGCTCCAAGCTGCTAACCTAAGATTTAGATAGGCAGCTCTATTCAGTTTTATATTTCAAAGCTGCATTGCTTTCAGCATTCAGAAATAATTCATCGAACCTGACAGTACCTGGATGCAGACTGCAGACAACAGAAACCACAGTGTTACTCACAGCGATGGAATAGGCGAGGAACATGACTGCGATAACAGTGATGAATCCAGAGATATCACCCCATGCCCTCCTTAGAGTTGAAGTGATCATGTTTAGTTTAGGGTTGAGCCTCAGGAGATGCCACAGTTTCACTGTGGAGAGAAGCACTAGGAATGCAATCAGGTAGCCAAGAACTGCATCAGCCCTTGCTGTTTCATTAAAGCTTACACAGCTGTTAGGAGAAAAAAAAAAGAAAAGATGTAATAGACCGTGTACACAGAAGCCTGTGAAGTGCATAAATGAGTATGCTGGAAAAGCCAGTCACTCTGTCCTTGTTTTCAGTGGAGAGCTAACTTGAGTTCTTGCTTGAATGTTCCCATCTGTACTTCCTGCTGTGTGCCCACAAAAAGCTCAGTTGTACATGGCAGAGGTTTTTTTAACAGCATTAGCTAAAGCTGAGAGAAGGTCCAGGCTGTAGCCCAAATGTTGCTCATTTTTAGCAAGTCACAGTTTAAAGGCAGCTAGTGCAAACTTACTATCAAATCCTGGCCCTTGGAAAGGAAGACAGGTTCCTCTGCGCACGTGTAGTTGAGAAGGTGAGGGTGACTGGTGCTGTGCAGCTAGCAGGGTGCAGTGGCTGTGACAGGGTTAGCTAATTTCCAACAAGTTGGGTGAGAGGGTACCGAAAGGAACGAAGTAAAAGATTGGAGGTCAGAACTGTGATCTCTGACTGAGGCAAGTCAAATCTTAATGTTAGCTAAAAAAAAGCTTGGTAATACTTATATTTACCCTTCACAAAGGTTGCATGTTATTTGTACTTAAAATTTTGTTTACAACAGAGTTGACCACAAAAAGCTTTTATAAATTGTGTATGCTAATATAGCACATGACATACGCCTATATGAAATATGCATGCTGTATTATCAAGAATGTAGCTGTCAGGTTAAAGGAAGTGTTTGTTCTTTCTCTCATTCAGCACTTGCGAGGCTGCATCTGGAATACTGAGCCCAGTTTCGGGCTCCTCAGTGCAAAGAGGACATGGAGTCCAGTGGAGGGCTGCTGAGATAGTTGGGAGTCGGGGTACAGGATACAAGAGAAGGATGTGGGAGCTGGATTTGTTCAGCCTGGAGAAAAGAAAGCTAAGGAGGCCTCTAATTGCTGTCTCCAACTACCTAGTTGGTGATTATAGAGAGGACGTAGTAAGATGCTTCCTGGAGGTGCACAATGAAAGGACAAGAGACAACAGCCACAAGTTGCAGCAAGAGGAATTCCATCTGGATGTCAAAAAAACCTCTCCTCCCCATCCCCGCCCAATGAGAGTGGTTCAGCACTGGATCCAGGGAGGCTGTGGAACCTCTGTCCTCCGAGATACTCAAAATTCAACCAAACAAGGCCCAGAGCAACCTGATCTAACACCACACCAGGAGGTCAAACAGAGACATCCAGAGGTCCTTTTCTTCCTAAATTATCCTGTGATTGTATCACCTTTCCTGTGTGACTGTTTTTTAACAGATGTTCTCATTTTCCATTCTGTATTAAATAAGCCATTATTGTCCTCTAACCCATGGCTTTTAACAAGAAAGAATGAGGCAGATTATGGATGGATGTCCTGTAGCAGAAAGGCTTGTTGATTCAGAATAAGGTGATGCAGATAGGGAAGTAGCAGCTAGGCTGGGGAACTCGGTGCTCAAGTCTGCTGGATTTTATTATAGCAGTATCAGAAGAAAATCCTATTGCCAACACACATCTAAGCTCTGAAGTATGTACATGCTTCATGAATATAGTCATATAGGGTAGCATTATCTAGCACAGACATGCTAATGTCTGGGAAGAGGAAAAATAGATTTGTTTCTGCGTAAGTAGCACCAAGAAAGGGTGCGCTAACTAGCATTAGTACTTACTCCTCTTTGTGTTCCTGGTAGTAGCTGATGTCTCGGGTCCCAAGGATTGTCCGCTTCACAAACACTGACAGGGCGCTCCAGCTAATCAATATAATGGCCATCTCCAGGAGATTCCACTTGCTGTGGAAGTATCTCCATCTCAGAGTCTTCATCAGTTTTCCCTGTGAAAAGAGGAATTTTACTGTTTCAGTCTCGTGACTCTGTATCATACAATATACCTCTAAAGATTAGGGCTATCCTCTCTGCAATAAAGAAGACTACTGCACATCACTAAAACTGCATCTTACACTGATTTCTCATTATCTTTCTCAAAAGAAGCATTCCAGCCAAATAAAGTGTTGCCTTCCTATTATTTAATACAAATACAGTATCTGATTCAATCTACCATTGGTGCAAGTCAGCAGCGGCACTACTGAAATCAAGTAGTGTCATAGAATCATAGAATCATGAGATCATTTAGGTTGGACCTTTAAGATCATCAAGTCCTGCCGTTAACCTAACGCTGCCAAACCCGCCACTGAACCTTGTCCCTAAGCACCACGGCTATTCGTCTTTTAAATACCTCCAGGGATGGCGACTCAGCCACTTCGCTGGGCAGCCTAAAGTTTTTGTAAGTGAAATCAAAACCAGACACAAGGAGGTGCTGTCAGCTGAACTTTCCATTGGGTCTTACCTGTACTATCATGTAGTACATAATAAAGAGGAAATAAATTACTTCTGCTGCAACCACAAAAATGTGGAGACTGCTGGTGTATGTGTAAAGCCGGACACTTTGCAGCTCTGCGCTTGTGAAGAAGGCCCCTAAAAAACAATGTTCACCTCAGTGCTCTAATAATTACATTTTTTTGTTTTCATTCAAACAATTTAGTTCACCAGTAAGACTTCCATACTCGCATTCACATCAATATGAGACTGAATACAACCATCAGACTAAGATTTAGACTTGGTTATGGGAATAGCCTTATAACTGTTTTTTGAAATTTTCCTCAAATTTCAGGCACTTTTAGAGTGCTAGTACTCTTTTGTATGATAGTATGATATTAGTCCCAGCAGGGCTGAGTTTGGATTGGACTACAAATGCAGAAATGTAGTAGAAGGACCTGGAGATGTAAATCTGAATCTCATTCTAAAAAGAAAATGAGCTTAGTTTTGTTATCTGATTTGGGCATTTTCCAATACTGGGACAAGACCTGAGGGAGGCTACTGCTCAAATTAAATGTTTTTCTGTGGCCTTCAAAACAGAATCTAGTTTCACTATTTTCTTTGCTGTATCCGGATTATGTGTTGTAGGATTACATGGCTATATATTAGAAGTCTTCTGGAACAAAAAAGACAGCCTGTTATTCGTACTTCTGTCTTAATACTGTATGGATTAGCTGAAATGATTAGGATACATGATTTTTCTTGTTCCTGTTGTGTAAATTCCGGAGATTAAGTTTCAGTACCATGTTTTCTTCATCAGCAGATGACCACAGCATAAGCAAACATAAGATATTCCATTATGGTCTGTATTACAGTGATGCTACATTTCCCCTAAATGGTTTATAAATTTTGCATTGATTCTGTTATTATTAGATTTATTAAAACACTTCAGTTTACTGAATAAAGAACTAGGTAAACACTGACAGCATTTAAATCTGCACTCTGTAGGTGCATTGCTTGCTGTCTTCAGAAATGTGTAACTTAAAAAAGGTTCTTACCTAAAGCATTGGTTTCAAACATCAGGCTTATAATGCAGAACAGGTTCACATTGGCATTGTAGACTGTAAATTCAACAAACACTGCTCTTGTGAAGGTGTCTAGCCAGACGTTGTTGAAAAGGTACTGGAGAATTCTGCCAAAAAATGTATAGCCAGTGATCTAACCCATACAGGAAAGAGACAGTATAATATGGAGGATAGGAGTGTTTGGATATTATCATAGAGAAAGAGTAAACCAGAGGTAAGATGTTCAAGAGGACATCTGGTCTGTTAAGTCTGGGTATAGGGGATATTTGTACTATTAGTCTGGGTCGTAAGCTTCTTTTTGGCTTCTGTGAAGAAGCAGGTACCGGATACTGTCCAGTACTAAACCTGAGGTGCCTCAGGTATCTGATCATTTACCTCGTATAGGTTAGGAGAAAAGGGTTCTAATTTTGGACCCTGGTTGTTACCTCTCATGGAGCAATATGACAGGAACATAAACTACAATGATGTCCCCACAGTAATATCTACAATATTCATCACAATGCACAGCAGGAAACCTCAGGATGCAATCTGAAATTAATCTTAAATAGAGTAAAGAGCATCTTGATGCTACAGCAGATACACTAATAATTTACAAGAATACAAGTGGTACCTGGAGGCATTCTTAGGATCAGTTCCCAGGTGAATTGTGTATCCCCCTCCCCTGTAGATGGCCAGTTTGCCCCAGGTGGGGTGCCCTCTCAGTTTGGACTGACTCTGATACTGCCATGCTGAGCTCAGGTCAGAGGAGTTGTCAAAGACTGAAGCATTCCAGCGTTCCCCATAATCTGATGTATCTTCTGCTTGTAGGGAGTATGGAGCATGGCATTCCTGAATCACATGCTGGAGTTTGGAAGAAACAGGGCAAGTGTCTCCTTTCACTCTTACTTGGCGAATTCGAGCACTACCCACCAGCTTGGAATTGCCATCTGTAATGAATCCTAAACAGGAGATGGAAAAGAGCAGCACTGGTAATATGACAGAACTACTAATAATATTTCCTTGTTTCATTTATGATTCACTGATGCATTAACATTTTGCTATAGATTCTTTTCTAAAAAACACTGTAAGCAAAACAGTAATGAAAATTAAGCCCTTGTGTTGATTTGAACTGGGTTCTTAGATAACATCCGTAGATAACAGAGTTCAGTGTCACTATCTGTATTTTATACAGAAGGAAACTGAGGCCTGGAGGAGAAAAGTGACTTGCTTCGAGTCACTCAGCAGAGTAGCCGTATACAGTGTTCATTTGGCCACAGCTGGTCAGTTCCTGTCATGTCCAATGAACAACTTTGCTAATGTATTTCCACATTTACTCTTAAATGTGAGCTGGAAAATGGGTCATATTTATTACTGGATATGGCTAGATAGAAATGCGGTGATATTGCATAATTAGCCTTCACATTGACCTAAGTCATGATGCAAACAGAGCTCTCTTGAGGAAAAGCTTTGTAGTGCCACCTGTCTGCCATTCTTTTTTGAATTATGGAAAGAAACTCATGTAAAACTGAGGCATATATCTGAATATCTGGAATAAGTAATGTAAAATGTGAAAAATGTAACATTATAGTGCAGAACTTTTGGGTTATATTAAATATAAGGAAGATATCAGGACATATCAAACTTGGGGTCAAGCTGTAGGGTTTTTCTTATCCACTAGTATTCATATTATAAGAATCCATACTAGCCTTATACACTCACAGTCTCTTTCTCCAGTCAAATATGCATGTGCAAGTTAGCAATATGTAGAAAAGATAATGTTTCAGAATCTGGCAAGCTGAAGTGAAACAATGGGACTCTGCACCTTTATATGATCCATACAGATTTTTGACTAAGGTAGTGTTTGCCCATGTGAAAAAATCCTGATAACTGTAGACATCATGGAATCCATCTGTAAAGCTGTTCTCAATGTGTTTGTTTAAGTAGTAGGAATTGGGATCTCTCTGCCCATAGGCAACCAGTAACAGCATCCATAAAAATCCCAGATAGGCTGGAAAAAAACCAAGAAAGACAGCATATGTGAGCTCAGAATTAGCACTCCTGTTCAAAATAGATTGCATGAATGATTACTGCTGTCATCACTTACTAGGTTAAGGAGATGTTTGGTAGACTCTGACTGACCAGTGCTAATGAATTTGCACAAGCTACTTCAACATGCTGCAGTTTAAGTATATCATATTTGGAATACGAGTAGCAGTCGAGGAAAATAAGTGGGAAACCTGAACACTAATAGTAATGACAGCTCGAAATAAAATGAGTAGTCTAACTTTGTTCCAAGTGAAGTTGAGGTAATTTTTTCCATTGTTTTTAGAGGAAATAAAACTGGGGTATAAATCATTATCTATAGATACTATCTGCTGTTAGAAAGATGGCCTCCATGTGCTCTTTTGATTTCCACTTCATTTACCTGTAGACCTCCTCCTTCTACCCTTTCTAACTTTTCTTAAACCTCTCATGTGTCTGTAATGTGTTTCTTTACCATAAAATCAAGCCTTCACCAGACTTCTGTCTCCAGCTAACATTACTACCTCCTTTCAACTGCAACTGAATAGCCTGTCTCTACACCATAATGGCTGGCAGAAAGCTAAAGCCAAAACTCTTTCACCTAAGAGAATGATATTTTCACTGATGTAAAAATAATGATAAATACTGCTGAATAAAACATGATAATCTACATATGGATAATACCCAAGATTTCTCTGATGAGGGCAAATGCTTTCTGCTCCTTCATGCAGCTGATTTTCATCTTCTCCACGTCAGCTGCAGGAGGTGGCCGGTAAATGTTGCTTCTACTGTCCCTTCGGGCTCCAAAGAGAGGATTTGAATCACCTGTGAGTGACAGCAGTAAACCCTGGAATTAGTTAACAGATTGTCTATGTCTTACTTTTTGTTTCTTTGGATATTATAAGGAAGCAGTTCTATTTAATGCTTTCCCTTAGGATGTGATTTAAACAATTAGCATAGTAAGGCAAACAGTGGGGAGGAAAGGAGCTTACAAGCACACTGTGTTAAGTTTATGCCCAGGTGTCTCTCTCTAGGCTGAGCGTCTCAGAAGGTGATGTATTCAGGGCCTGAGGCTGATCAGGGAGGAAATTGTAGATCAGGATTCCCTGCTGTGCCCTAGGACTCCTGTCTGCTGGTGTCAGCATTTTTTAGACATGACTGTGATTGCAGAAGGCGCTGTTTGGTTTATGGGAGTAATACAGGTAATTGTGGTCGTGGAAAAGTATGTAAATGGAGAACTTTCATAAAAGACTTAAAGGAGGTGGGAAATTTCCTTGAGAGAGAGTTTTAGATATGCTTGTCAGATAAAGATCTACCAATCTAGATGAAGAGTGCATTTTGCACTGCGCATTTATTTTCACTGGGTTGTGGAATAGTTACAGGTTTTGTTGCAAGCCATGCCGTGAATACTGAGATGTCTGCATAGAGCTAAAACAAATTTCCTTGTATATCTGATTTTTCTTATTTAAGCATGGTTACTGCATACTAATAGTGCTGATTCATTAATTTTGATTATAATGGCTTCATTCAGTTTGCCACATTTTATTATTTTCTTTTCTAGATATTCCTTGAATGTTGACAGACTGAAAAGTCATTGACTATCCACTTGTACAAGTCTTGATCGCTAGATCAAGAATAGAATGTATCAATATAGGAGAATACTTCTATTTTCTGGACGTAGGCAAGCCAGGGATGGAGGGAAGGAAAGAGCCAAATATCAGTATTCTGGCAGCAGGTAGGTCCTCCAGTAACAGGGGCAATCTTACAACAGGGCTAGGGGAGATCGTGCACGTATATATATTTGCAGTGGTAAAAAGATAAACAAGGAGGTATTATTCTTTTGATCCAAAACTACTTCTCTCGTATCTTTTTGACCTTGTGGTCTCTTTCATTAAGTGTTCCACAAGATTTATCCAACCTAAACATATGGTGGTCTTTATAGTTTCTCCAGCTGGCACAAAATCAGTTATTTAGGTTTGTTTCCACTTCTGCCTCAATCTTGGGAGCACTAATGGGTAGGCGCATAGTTACAGCACCTGTGACTTTAGTGATTTCTGCTAACCTTGTCAGCTAATATTCAGGTATATAAAGATAACCAGTGAAGTTCTCAGTTGAGCTGAGTCACATATTTGTGCATAAAGCACTCCAAAAGCTTGGAGAACACTTCACTTACTTCCTTTAGTAATTTCTCACTTTACAGGCAATTACCTGGTGCAGATAAAGGCCCATCAATAGCTGTATTTTCTTCATCCTCATGTTCCACCTTCTTCAGAACCAGAGCAAAAAAAGCAGCAAATCCCAGGACCTGGAAAGAATTAGCTATAGACTCACCATATGCCTATTTCACAAAAAGAATCTCAGGCTTTGACCTGGATCCCTTTGGATCCAGGCACTGCAGGAAAACAAGTGTGCTTTGGCTTTGTTGAATTCATGCAGCTGAAGCTCATAAACAAGAGAAGAATGCACAGTTCTGGGGTCCATCCAGCTAAACTGATTTTGCCTTATGACACATCTTCCCTGGTCAGAAACCTCACCACCCATTAAACTCTGACAAAACACGGGAGATGAAACTAATGGAGTTAATGTCAGCCAAAGACAACAGAACTCTGTAAACCACCTGCTAGTTCTTGTTTTAAGACTTCTCATTTTACATGTTAAATCCTGTGGTTCTTTAGAAGACATTACATTGTCTTCGTGAAATGATAGTAGAATGAGTTCCTATTGGCCAGTGGTTGTATTTCTGAGGATCTCACCTTTAAGGGCTGTGTGATGAAAAGACTTTCCAAGAAGGAGATGGCCATGGAGATCAGCCACTTGATGGAGTTCTCCTTGCCGTAATGCAGCCCATAGAGCATGGTAAAGAACCCAGATACACCGCTGGTGGCTGCAACAAGGAACCAGGCAATGAACACAAACCACCAGGGCAGCCCTTTGGAAGAAGAAGTTTTCTTGCCATCACCAGAGAAGCTTGGAGTAAGGGACCACCTTGAGAGTCAACCGGAACAGAAAAAAAATCAGTCTGCAGTGGAACAGAAGCCAAAATCACAGTCTTTGGGTCCAGTGGGGATAGGCAACATCTTATGAGTTAAAATCTCATTGAAAATATTCTAAATTTCTTTAACTAATGCAGTTATATAGAATATATGGATAGCAAAAAGTACAGTGAGCAAAAGTATGTGCAGAGATCAGCTAAAATCAAAACAAATATGATGGGTTTATTTGTTCCTCAGTTCACGCATAATTGAACCTCCAGTAGAAATATTGACAAATAAAACCATAAATGCATTTTAGCTGCTGGATACATCTCTTGTGATCCCTATAAAGGCCAGAGAGATAATTAGTGGTATTGTTTTCAATACCTCCAACTTAATTATCAGATTTCACTGAAATATTTTCATCTGTTTATTAATTTTCCTTCATCCATACATTTTAAGAGACACCTGAGACTTTGGAGCTCAGTGATTATCCCAGCCCGTTACTATCATGTGACATTGTATTGTAACATTCAATTTTGGAGACAAAAATGACAGAACGATGATCTAGCATTATTGCTTTGGTGTGCAGTTCGCAGTGCATTGAAATTTCTTTGTTGCTCCTACAATAGTATAATAGTAAGACATGTTTCTACAACTGTAATAATGGTTATCTAGCACATATTAAGCAGTAATTGTTTGGGCTCCGTCATCCTGACCGGTTTTGAATTCACGACCTGAATTTACTTATACTGAGAACGAGATGAGAACTAGGTTACCTCTCACTGCTGGATGCTGATGAGCAGATCCGGTTCTCCAGGAGGTTCTTCATGTGCTGAACCTGACGAACAGCTTGTGTGTAACTCTGGGGCATCTGAAATTTATGGGGCCCCAGTAATTCCAACTCCATCTCGACATGCTGGAGTTGCAGGTACAAGCAGCGATTGTAATCACTGTATTTCAGTCGCTCATACATTCCCTTCTCTGGAGTTGGGCTTCTTGTTTTTTCTGCAGGTAAAGAATTATTTATTTTTTTTTAAAAAAAGAAAATCATCCTAGTTATCCCTAGATTAAAATACTGTTCAATACAAAGGTTAGCAGAACTGGAGCTCAAGCTTATGAATGTGACAAAGTGAAGAGTAACATTGGAAGGGACATATAAAAGCAACTTTAGTACTAGAGCTTTAATGCTTTTCTGCTGGAATGGGCTGATCTGTTGCCAGGAGGAAACTTAGTAAGACAGAGGTCCTAAAACCTTAATAGAGAAGTCAGATAAGATCAAGTGCTAATTTGTTCATAGTTTACCTGTGCAATTAGTAGCTTGGTACGCTTATTGGAAAAGCCAAATGCAAGTCTTAGTGAAATCAGTGGGATTGTTTACTCATATATTATTGTTTAATTGAAAATAAACGAATGCCTAAGTTAAGAGTCAGACTGAAAGTAACAACAGCACAAGGCTAAGAAGAAAAAAAGGACAGGACAAAAAGACTGTGAAATAACTGATAGTTGTGAGTCTTTATGCCGTTAGTACTGATCCTGCCCCCAAGCCAGGCTGGTAGCTGGTAGATCCCTTCCAACCTCAACTATTCTGTGATTCTGTAATTGCCTTTGAGTCAGAATGTAAGCAGAGCTTGGGTCATCACATCCAGTGTTACCGTAATTTTCACTACGAAGGTTTCAGTAGGCATGTCACATTGTGTTGTTTACCTTGTATATCCATAGCACCTAATGTGACAATTATAGGGTCATCCTTCTTTTTGCTTTCATCATAAAACTCTTGCCCAGCTCTGTTCTGCTGGCAGATGATGTCCTCAACCAATGCCAATAGGGTGTTAATGTTAGTTGATTTTCCAAGATCTGATACTGAAGTGAGAGACGGACTCTTCAGGGCTTTAAAGAGTGAGTTGGCAATTCTTCTTATATCCTAGAAAAGACAGCAGTGACACAGCAGTGACTCTGGCTGTAGTGACTTAAGCTGATGTGATCTGAAGGCACCACTGGCTGGGAGCTGCACCAATTGCTAAAATCTCGAGACTGGACAAGGATAGCGTACCCTGCAGTGCTGGATGGGACAGGCAGATTTCCTGCCTGAAGACCTTAGCTGAGAAAGACAGGGTCTATGATACCTTTTATCTTCACTGTCTTGCTTAATGTGTGCTTTACCTCCTGAACGCAGTGATTTTGGTTGCATGTAATAATTGTGCAAGGGCTGAGCTGTAAATAGGCAGATCTTAATGAAGTCGAGGATCACATGTAGATGGGTAAATGAGTGCTGTGCACCAGTGCATAATTGGCTTTTTGCTTAACACAAGCTGAAGGGCATCTGACAGGGAAGATTTCTGCGGTTAAACCGGGGATGTCGGGTAGTGCATGGCAGCAGAGGGCAGTGCAGGACTCGCTGGGGAGCACCCACAGGGACTTGCCTTTATCACAGCCTCTGGAGTGAGTGAGACAACCTGGGTGACCTGTGGGGTGGGAGGTAGGCTTGGGGACACTCGGCCATTCTTTCCTGGCTTCTTCTCTCTTCCCTCCGTGGCTGGCCGGGATCGTGTGTTCCTGAAGATCTGCACAATGAGCAGGTTGATGGGGAACATGAGGAGGGAGCTCTCAATGCCAATCATCACTTCCTGCCATGTGAACTCGATCTTACCTGCCAAGATCAAACAGAGGGGAGGAGTAAAAATAACCCCAGGAACCATCAGATCTCTCTCTTGAGAAAAAGGCCATTTGTTCAACTGTCCTGCTTCTAGATTCTGTCTGTCTATTTCCCTGCCCAAGCAACAGTAAGGATTGTTACCCAAATCCATTTTCTGCTCGGCTGGGTCCTTTGGCACTCCCCAGAACATGATGCTTGTCAGCATGGTGCAGAGAAGCAGTGAGAAGCAGCATGACACACGCTGGGCTCGTGTGAAGGAGCTTCGTGGGGAGCGGCTGAAAACCGAGTACCAGATGTGCCCGTCCTGGAAACCCTTGGAGGTCTTAATGAAAAACAAATTGCTGGGAAGGAGGAGAGGGAAATCAAGTAGATGCTTAGAAAGGGGAGGGAAAAATAACACTGTAGTTAAGAGTTCTGACCTGTTCATGCTTCTAGGCACTGTCAGAAGAAATAACAACTATGAGAAATTACCAAACATCATGGCTTGATTTGCATGGAAGGGTCATAGCTACTTTTGGCCTTTTCTTCTGGCAACACCATGGAGGGAAAGCTAATCATGAGCAGTTTCTATGTAAATTGTTAGGGAAATGACACATAAGAGAAGATGCTTGGGTTTCTGTAGGTCTTGTCAGGCTATCGTTCTTTAACACCAATATTTCCAGTGTGGTATTACTATTAGGATAACGATAAGATTTACTTAACCATCCTTCCTCTTTTCCCTGTTCGGATCCCTTTGAGGGCACTGGAAGGACCTCCCTCGTTTTCATTTTTGTCTAGGGGTTTGATCTTTTTTGCATACTTGCCTTCCTAGACTGATTGCTACCAAGAGTAAAAAAGTCCATCAAACGTAAGGTACCTGAACTGCTTCATGTCCTGTTCTGTAGCTACTGGGAATACTTTATCCAGGACACATTCTCCAATATCAACAGCTAGCCAAGAGTTACAGAGGAAGTACCATTTCTGATCCCATGCCAGATCATGGACCAATACTCGGTTCACATACCTGTTGGAAAAACATACAGGGCACACGTATAACTGAGTGGTATGAAATTCAGGACTCGACAGGACTATGTATGACAAACTCTGGCCTTTGGCTTCTTGGGTCGTGTCTAAAGTGTCAGGCACAGAACACATGCCATCCTGTACTGAACACAGGATATGGGAAGCACTCTGGTCCTGCACTTTAGATTATAATTTGATCTGTTCATCTGCAAAACGAGAAACTAACACTGCTTTCATTTCTAAAACTGTAGAAAGGATAATTTTCAAGTGCTGGAAAAGGAAAACTGTTATCATAATAAAAAATATTTGTGGATCTTTACTTCTAAGGGTCTCCAGATCTCCACTTACCAGGATGGACTGTCCCCTGAATTATCATGCCACAATCTAATACTCTGCAGTTCCCCAAGAGGGAAGAAGGTACAGAGCAGGAAAACGTCCACTCCTCCACGTTCAAAGACTGGTGTATCAGGATCAGTTAGATGGTGTGGCTCACTCTCTCCTTCCAGTCCATAGAGGGTGAGAGTCACCTGGAGAATAAAATGGCAAAATGAAGACTTGCACATCTTGATCCTGTGTATGATTATTCCTCTGGCATACTCTTCCTGCTTTCATCAAATCTAAGGACTTTCTGGCTTAGACATTGCATTTGAGTTGTCTTGTTTAATAGCCTCAGGTACTCCATTATTCATCCAGTTCTCTAAACATAAACTGTCTTACCGCACGGTGCCATTGATACCTTGGAGGTTGTGGCTGCCCCACGGCGGTGTCCTGTAAAAACTGTCACAAGATAACGGTACTGAGCAAAGGGGTCATTGTCTTCCAGTACTGTGATTCTCACCTGCAGAGTGACACAATACAAGCAATGTGTTAGCTGTTCTGTAAGTATGGATTCCTTAAAGCTGTGGATAGGGATTTGTCACCTTGTGAACAATGCATATGCTTCCCAGTAAACAGAGAGTTACAGGGAAAGGAGTAGGTTTGGTTGAAGACTTTCTATTAAAAAAAGGTAGGCAAAGCGGGTATTGGTCTAAATACATTCAGTCTTTATTAGCTGAAGACTTACTTTGGCATCATCCTGGATGTCTTTCCTTCGAGCCCAAATAACTACAAGCACATATATCAGAAAGATGCATCCTACAGTTGTCACCACCACGGGGTTGTCCACAAATGTACCAAATAGCTGTGCAGTTCTGCTAACATCTATGGCATTGGGTATTACAAAGAAGGAGCTCCCAAAGAAGGTCAGGTGGTTGCAGAGGCACTGTGTGCGTTTAGGATTTGTTTTTGGTCCTACCTGAAAACCAGAAAAATTTCCTGGTAAAACATTTGGCTTCAAAGTATTAGGTAACTTACCAAGCAAATGAAAACACAGTGCTGAGATTGTTAAGTTAGTGTGAAGAGCTGCTATACAGAAAAGAATTCTTCAAGTTCCAATAAGGAGTATTAATTCTGATGTCTAGCCAGAAACAGGCATTGTAATATAACACAGCCATGTCAGAATGGTTTAATTTCTTCTTATATAGAAGCCCATGCCAAGAAATCAAAATGTCATTTGAAGTTTAGTCTGGTATGAGTAAACTTCTTCAGTTTGCTAAAACATCTCAGAATGGACTTATTTTATGGTGTGAGTTCAATCCTATCATTTCACTACAAGATGGTTGTTGAAATATATAATATAAATATTGTTTTGTTTCTCTCTACTTACATGACAGCCATAGCTGTTCCACTTCCCCTGGTGCTCATCCCAAAATACACAGCGGGATGCGAAGCAAGTGACAGCTATAGTTAGCCTGTCATAGACCGTGGAGTCCATTCCCATGTCTTGTAAAACCATGAAATAGTAGGTTCCCTCTCCAAAAATGAGTTCTTCTGGGCTAAGAACCCAGGTGTTTGTCTCACCTTGAACATAAATATTTTAGTTTCAATGTATATATAGAAATGCTAATTCAGAACTATGCAGCTGTATTGCATATAATCAAACAAGGAAACTGAAGAAACAGGTATGAAATACTTCTTAGCAGCTCATAGTTCAAAGCATCCCACTCTTTGCTCCCATTAGTGAATGCTGTATACTAGAAATTGGAACCCTGAAGCACGACAAGTTGAAACTCCTATGAGAGGTTTCTTTCCAGTTAGATGTCTGAACTCATGGCCAAGGCCCATTCTGCAAGTACGTGCGTGTGCGGTAAAGTTGTGGCTGAGCTCTCCCCATATGGAGTGCCCTTAACTGGCTATGAGTGGTGAAACTGTTCTGGTTACATAAACCCAGAATGCACAAGTTCATGGGTCACTAACAAGTTGGCTTACCTCCAGTAGTTTTCTTACAGAACAGATGATTTTTCATATCGTAGTTGGTTTCATTTGGATGATAACCGTACCCTAAGTAGAGTATTAGTGGAATGTCACGTTCAGATTCGACGTGGATCACTATAGATGTGTTTTCTGAGGTAACATTGACTTGAAAAGTGCTAAAATTGCCCAGATTCAACAGAATCTTATCTTCCTGAGCTGCTGAAGGCTGTGGTAATATTATCTGTTTTTAAACAGAAAGACATAGCTTTAAATACAGCAAAGCCTCTTGCTTCTATTATCTATAAGCAAAATACAGCCACACAGCAGATAATCTTTTTTCATAAAATAGGGAAAGCATGGCCAGCAAAAAATATTGGCTTCAAAGTAATTTTCTTGATACTGTCAGCTAACCTCTGAAAAGTTCATTTGAAACTACGTAGACTCATCACAAAATCTATTGTGCATTTCTGAACAAAGAGCTGAGATGATAAGTGAAACACTGGCTGCATGAAGTGCATACGAATGATTTAGATGTCAGCTAATACATGGGCTAGGAAGCCCAAGCAGTAGTAATATGAATGTATAGTTGCTGGATGATGAAATCGGGCATCGCACTGTGTTTTGGGATGACTGTAATCTGGAGTCATTTTCCACAACCATTAGCATTCTCACATCCATTTAAATGAAGAGTAAGATATTTCTTTTTAAAGAAAAGACATAAATATTTGTTCCCTCCATCACAAATGCAGACACCATGATCCCATTATACACTGTAATGAACACTACCACCATTTGCAGTCATTTCACAGAAGATAGCAAAAATGATGGTTTGTAAACTGAGAAAGGAAAAAAGGGAAAAGAGGGAGAGGGATAGGAAATAGTGGGTTTACCTCAATGTTTTCTTTGAGATTGCTGACTGGTATAATCAAGCCATCCAGACCAGTAAGACTTAGACCTCCCACTGTTCCACTGATGTCAAAACTGGTGTCACTGGAGAAAAAGGGATTCACGGCAAAGCTCACCATCTATTAGCAAGACATTAACAAACAACTTTGAGCTATTGGTAATATTTTATTATATTCACACTCTAAATTGCTGAATAGATAAAGCTTGAACTCAGACCCAAACAGTCCTCAACTTTAAAGAAGTCTGCATCCAGATTTAAATAAGAAGCTACCTTATCTCTAAGGAAGGCCAAAACCAACCATTGAAAGTGATTTTGATTCTGAAATGTGATATGTGTACAACAATGTATATTGCTTTCAATTAATTGTAGCACTTTTGCTTTTTAGGCACCAGGTACCAAAATGCAATTGCCTAAGCCTCTTGCAGAGCAACTCCACCAATGCTAGGCTGTGGCACCCATCTTGCAATTAGGAACAGAAGTCTAATTCTACAATGATAGCAATGCACAGAGAGTATGTCGGAGTCGTTAGTCCAATGAAAGGATTCAGGAGCCTTTCCTAACACTCAGGTAAGACAATGGATGTGTTTTGACTGGTTTCAGCGGGCTCTGGACATTTTTTAGCAGAGCTGGAAAAGACACAATGAAAAAAAAAATACATGTTTTGCAGGTATTGTAGGGGTTTCCTGAGAGGGTGAAATTCTCAACTAGAGAAGCCTTTAGAAAAATTATTATAAAAATAAGACAATAACATGCAATCTGTTGATCTGAGAGAAAAAACACCATATCCTAATTCAGATGAGGGATGTGCTATGATCAATTATTCACACACCTTTTGTCTCCTGCAGGATCTGGGTGCCTCAAACTCATTTATTTCTAGCTGGGATGAAACAGGACTACTGCAGGTTAGTTTTAATGGTGATATGGACTCTAAGCTGTTGCATCCTCCTCAGAGCATTAGATGTAAACAAACGGCAAATAGATTTATAGGTATTGATTCATTCCATTGCCTTCTCTAGCCATGCAAGTATGAATCAGGAGTGTATGTGAGGGGATGATGGGATGGGGAATTTAAGCTTTTAGTCCTCCTTAGCTTGCTGAACCAGCCTCAAAAAATTATTATAAGTGAAGGCTTCTTTGACCAAAAATATTTCAAATTTTTTTCTTGGCATGATAGGAGGGGTGACTTATGTACTTGTGTATTCATTGTAAGAAGAGAAAGGATTCTAAACCAACTGGACCAAGAATGTAAGTTGTATACCAGATTGAGTCATAAAAAAACCCAAAACTGTTTACTTGCCCTTATATCCACTGTTTCATCATCAGCTCCTGAAACACTGAGAGAGGAAGCAGGTGGGAGAGTAAAGCTGGCAGAGCTGGAACTGGAGATATTAATGGATGTGCTGTCCATGTTTTCTGTTTGTAATCTGTCCAGTTAGGGTTGAACATAAGCAAAACAGAATAAAAGAGCGAAAAAGAAAAAAGAAAAAACAAAACCAGAAAAAAACATCAATAGCATGGACTTTATGTCTAGAGAAAAAGCTTTTTCGCTTCATGAGTATAACTTAGCTGGAAAACTATTTCTAACTCCACCAGTAAATACTGTGTACATTATCTGTCCCTGCCATAGTACTCCACATAACGCTACCATAGAATCATCAAAAAGGGGTGGAATTGGTGTACCTGGATAGGAAGTTGTACCCAACTAGGGGTACTTATGTGAAAGACGTACCTGGTTTCTGTGTGAACATTCTCTTGATTTGAATGCATAGTTAAATGTGGATGAAAACCAGGCTCTCAAGGAACAATTTAGGGATGATTATAGGAAATGGAGAATGCTCATCAGGCTCCTCATGATGATATTTGCATCTGCCGAGCTGGTTACAATTCTATATAACGTGTCATTATTGGCAACTTGGAAAAGAAAAAAAAAGCCCTAACTGGCATGGCCTGAGTTTTCAAAGGTAAGCAGCTACTGCCTCATCCAGGAAATCGTAGTAAATTCTCTGTTGGTCAAAGACAACACAGCATGAGAATTTCTAAGGTGGCTTTATTGAAGCTGATTGGAGTCCAAGCTGTTCTTACTACAGTTAGTAATGACAGCCTCATTGCGCTGTTGAAGTTGTGATTATGCCACAATATTTAGTGGGGCAGTACCATTTAAGGACAATGTAATGAATGTCTGGGGCAAATTTGATTGACTATCAGGAGCCTAGGCGGGCGACGCTGTCACTGTTACCTGTGTATATACATTGTGGCAGAAGGAGTGGTAAGGACTGTTGGTTCATCATCCGGTTCTTTCCCAAACAGAAGGGCACTCTGTAGGTTTTCAACTGTATTCAAGAGCTGCTGTGACACTGAAATCTGGAAAAGGATTAGAGGAGAAAACCTGCAACAAAGCTCCTCAGAATCATTAAATTGCACATTATTTGCCCTTACTTCCATTTAGGAACAAATACTAATTTTCAGTGTCTTACAAACCTGGCAAACTTGGTGATGTGCTGCTTAGTCTCAGAGAAAGTTATGCTAATCAGCAATTCAATTTCTTTAATTCTCAATAAAATATTGCAGACAGCAAATAAATATATCTTACAGCTTTAACTTTTATATTCTATTATTTATAACTTCTACACATTGAAATTTGAAGCACTACAACCATGACACAAATTCAATGCAATATATTCCTGCATTTCTGTACATTAGTGCCCTTTAGCTGCACACTTTAGTTACTTGCAAAAGCAAGATCTAATTACATATTAATTGTGTGTTATTAGTGTGTTATCCTGGGGAAGTTCGAACAGTTCATAACCTTTTGTCTCAGGTTAGATTTATTTCACGCCCTACTCCCTTGCAGTGATGAAAGTTAAAAGTATGTTCAGCCCAGGAAGCACACTGTGCACCCTGTGACAATTCACGGGTAGATAGGAAAGGACAGGACAAAATAAACATGTTGCATAATTTTGAATAGAAAATCATAGTGGGCTTTCTGAAAAAATGTAAGCAGCAACCAGAGCCGATTCCAGCTTCGAAGCAGTGGAGCCAATCATGAATATTGAATACCTGTGGCTTCCTTGAATTATGGGGCAAAAGGAGGGGATAGAATCCAATCTGAAAAAAATCTCTGTGTGCTTGTCATCCATTAGAGGTTGCACACTGATGCTGTGTTGTTCAGTGCTTTGTCCTGTTCAGCTTTAAATGTAATAAATTTTAAGAGGCTTCTGTCATCTTCATTACCAGACCATGCAGTCTAACAGGTCTAACCGGGGAGAAATTTCCTTTGATATTCAAGTCCATCATGGTGTCATAATGAACCCCACGCAATGCCAATTTAAAAATATGAGAGGTAGCAGAACTCTTAAAAACCTTCCAAAGTGAGCAAATGTTCACACATGGTCCACTACAAACTGGACCAAACCAAAATTACCTGTTCTGACTCTGGCACTGACGCATTTGTAGCTCTGATTTCTACAGATGCTTTAAGGACATTGCTCACTGCATTAAATAGATAGTTGGCTGCATCTTTTAACTTCTGATCATCTCTGCTGTCCTCTGTGTTTACAGTGAGCAAAGAAGCACTGACATCTTTTAGAGCGTTGCTAGCTTCCACCTGCATGGGAAACGAGGGTAAAAGGTGATATGTCGTGGTACTACAAACGACAGAAGTGAAACTTTTGTCATTTACTGAATATTGCAACGTAAGTAATCTCATGGGAGTATTTGTGGCTAACGCTGTTTTTACCATAATTATTTGTGCTGGGGTAATACTTCAAATGCCAATAAAGATGATATACTAGACAGTATACTAACATGTAATTCAGACCTGAAAAAATGCCGCCTGCTTCTACAGATTTAATCCATAAAATAGATGAATAAGATCTGAAGGAAGCTTGTCTGTCAAACACTGGGCAAGAATACAGTTTAGATGTACAGTAATGTAATAAATTAGGTTATACTTTGGGTCGTATGTCCAAAAAATACCACCATATTGTCAAGTGCATGTGCATTTCAATCTTAGTTTCCACAAACCCTATTGGATTAACAGCAAGTAATACCCTTGGCTTTGTGCTGTGCTACATGCCAAAGGAGAATGAGTTTTACAGTTTTTATTTTGTGCCTGAATGTAGCCAGTGATTGCTCTGTAATTGTGAAAGCATTGGCCAGCTTTTAGCCCAGGGTGATGAGGAAGCCAAGCAAATTCATTGCAAGCTTGGACATATCCATTCCCACAGTCTGCAAACACTTAGCAGCCTTACTGTAGTGCGAGTGCTGAATCTGAGCTATGTTCTTGTCTTGCCAAAGTTAACCACACACTGCTGAAATGCTCCCAAGCCATTGTGTGGCTGCAACTGTATAATACATCAGAAATCAGGACAGCTCTTTTTATTGCCAGCCTATTTGGGAAACTTCCCCAGTGACAGTTTGTTCTGTCCTCCCATGTGCTCACTCCTTGTACATAAATAGCATCATCTACTAATAATGTCATGTTGCCAGATAAAATTCAAGAAATACCTTTGTGAGGCCCATCTGAACATTTGCGCCCAGCTCCTCTGGGTGCTGTCGTGTTCCTGCCTCGCTGGCATCTTGCCTGTGTGCATTTTGTGACAGTGCAATGATCAGGGACTAATGGATCTGGACAATTCTAGAAAAACCCTCATGGGCTCTTTTTTTCAGGATTCTAAAAGTGCTATACAAGATAAAATATACATCCTAACATGCCTCTGACTAAAAGTTAAGGTTTCCACCTTAAAGATGTATCATAAAATGTAACTGGCCAGACAGCCATAGCCTGGATTGTAGTGGTTGCTGAGATAATGTCTGAGAATCCAAATTCGCTTACTCTAAACAGCAAAATGTATTCCCTTCTGGTCAAAATACACATGCTGGTACAGTTGAAAAAATGGGTAAAGAACAGATAAGTGTAAGGCACTGAAACTCTTCCAAGGTCAGCGGGGTGCAGTAGAGTCTATACTGTTAGTGTGAGGAGATATAAATTATTTGCTTCTTACCTGTGCTGAGACAGACAGCTCTTCACTCTTGTAAGTGATTTCTTTCAATACTTCTGACATCTTAAGAGCAGTTTGCACTGATGTTACATTAACAGCAGAGAGAGTTGTCAGCATCAGCCCTCGGAGCTTGGGATGAAAAGGGATAATTAGGCAAAGGAATAAGATGCTAATTAGGACTGTGCAAGTAGTGCTGTATATTGACAGCCAGGCTTGCTGTAAATTATGCAGTAGGGTAAGACTCCACAACAAGGATCATTTGAACTGATATTAGGTCTACTGACAAAATGCCACTTGCCTTAGTAACTATATAATCACAAGTTTTGTTACCTCTCAACACAGAGAATTTGTACACTTAACATCCATTTATAGGAAGGAGAGTTACTTCTGAGAATTTGTAACAATGTATGTGAATTACTGTATAAATGCCACTTCCAGAGAAAGCAGAGTGAATGTATGATTGATGTTATTCAAATAATGAATCATAATTCAAGGGTACATTGCATTTCTCTAGATCTTTTCATCTGAGGCACTTAAAGCACTATACAAATACAAGCTTGTAACTGAAACATAAGCTGGTAGCTGGAAGGAACAAACTACAATTACCTGCCATCTAGTACTTTTTGGGAAAACTAGATAGGATATTTCTCCCGCAGGAGAGGCCATTTTATTAATATTTAAATTGTTTGTGGAAAATCAGGTTGATTTTAAGTTTAAAAAGATCATCCAAATTAGTTTAAGCTAATGCAATAACAATTGAGAATAAATTCTTTACTGATGGATGATAAAACGAATTATTTATGTGGGCAAATAGTGAAAAATAGTTGAAACCTGTGCCAAACACTGAGAAAGATACTAGAAACTTGAAACCTCCATTAATTTCAAGTGGTGATATATGAGCTTTTTATTACTTAAGAGCTGTCAAAGACTACGAAGAGTCCATTATATTGCATTGTACGGCAAGAACACAAGTGTCTGCCTGACCTCTTTTTGCGTGTCCCTCTGTAAAGATATGTTAAAGCTTTCCTCTCGGGTCTCCTGGTTAAGGACTGATATCACTGACTTATACAGCTGGAAAAGACTCATGCTGCTGTTCCCATCTTTTAGGATGGTGTTTGCCTTCTCAGATATGATAGCCTGCAGGGTCAGGTTCCCATCGGTCATATCTTCGTGTCCAACCTGATGAAGAAATCAGATATGCTCTTAACCTTGCTAGTACTGTTATAATTATCTTTGAACAGCTCCCACGATCATCTTATTGACAGCCTAGCTAGAGTGGGACAGAAAACTGTGTTCCCCATTTTTGAAGTTTTATTTTTAGTGGCCTGATAAGGATCTCCTTACTGGGGCACTGGGTCAGAAGCAGGAGTTTTGGGGGCCTACACAGAGTAACTTCAGACTCACTAAATACAGCTTATGCTGCCCAATGGCCAAATCATTTAAGCTTCTATCCTAGAGAAAGGACAATGGAAAATTCTTTTGACTACCGTGAGCGTACAGTCTGTTAGATAGGAAAATGGTGATTATGGCACATTCAGAGTGAAGTAGTAAGTATAAAATGGGATGAAGCTCCAAAAGTGAATTGCAGGTTAGGTATCCAAGTGAGAGATCTTAAAATAACATAATTCTTCCGTGTACCTTCACTGAAGCATTCGTTTGAATTGTATCACCATAGTTGTTGCTAACAGTAATTGTCATATGTAAAATGAAGTTATTTTCCTTTTCTCCAAGTGGAAGATAAACTGGGAAGAGTTCAGGATCGGGGCCACAGTGCAGGAGAGAATCTGAAACAGGAAAGAGGGGGTCACCTACCAGACACCACACACACACCTCCTGTTCTCCAGGAACAGGGGACCCTGGGCTTGCTCTGCCTTGGCCTGATTGACTCAGTCTCCCTGCAGAGCAGAAGCAGGTTGTGCTTTTGCTCTTGTTAGCAACAGTTAACAGTGCTTGCTGAAGCGTTTAGCCAAACAGTTCACCTCAGGACTTACTTGATTTCAGGTAGAAGCAGTATGTGAGCTGCCGGGATTGGCATGAATCTGCCAAGCAAGGAGTGCTGCAGGAGACTCTGAACATGGTGAGCACTGATCCCTGCTCGGGAGACACGGCACAAGCGGGGATCTCGGGCGGAGGCACGGTGCTGACAAGGTACGTTTCCTCCCCGTAGCCATGCTGAGTCATTGCTGGGAGTGGAAGGAGCAGAACGTCAACAATAATCGTGCCCCAGCAGCACTGATCTTCAGACATTAATCTTGCCTAGTCAAGCAATGATGCTGTTTGTTCAGGCACCAAAAACATCAGGGTGGGCCTAATCAGAAATGAAATCCCGCTACTGAATAAGCCAGAAGAGGAAAAGAACTAATAAAGACATGGTAGTGTTTGCATTATACAGCACAGCTGTATTATTTGATGAAGTATTTTGTACAACTTCATTTCCAGATGAGCCTTAACAAAGTTATTAACAGCTTGGAGTAAGATAATTGAATTTGTCCTACTGTGCAGTAGCCCAGAACAAACGTAGCTCTTAATTATTTTAAAGAACCCACATACAAAGTAACAGCTTTCAACTTGTGGAATGATTTAACTTGTCAGCCAGGCTATGTGTGTGTAACATCAGTGTGATGTCATGATGGCAGAAACTATCTCAAAGAAGTCTGAAAAACCCTGCTTGCCCCTACCTGTTACTTTAATCTGAAAAGCTTCTCCCTGTGTCTGCAAGAAGGAGCTGTTCATTTTCAACGTGGATGCATTGCTTTGAAGCAAATTCAAAGAGTTCTGCCGGAAACCAGTCAGGCCACAGGCTAGAGGGAGGGGTGTAGACTGGAAAATCAGACAGAAAAGAAAACGTGACAGTAGAGGCTCTTTGCTGTGATTTCTGTTGTGCTTTCTCGGGAGCAGGGTGGTAGTTTGGTGCCCTTCATTATAACCCCTCCCAAACCTGGTGCCCTCCTCTCTTGGCCTTCACTGTTATTTCCAAAGCATCCATTTGACAAAGTATCACTCTGAGGCCACGTGGTGTTCCCTCAGGATGGATATTTGGTTTTGTGTGTACAGTATTTCTAACAAAGCTGATGCTCTCACCTTGGTTTGGAATGTGTTATCTAAATACCAGTTATAATATATGGCCTGGGAGTCCTTCTGTCCAGAGACACTCAAAACAACATCATCACTAGCATTCACTGGCTTGCAGTTTGCCTCACACCTGTAAGGAATTAAGATGGTAGTTACAAGTAGTAACTGGATGAGATGTCATAGTCCTTGCTGTTGATTGTTTTGCTCTCATTTGATGAAAATCTACAAAAGCCCTGCAGTATGAGACAGGTGACACATGACTCACAAATAGCTAAAATACTTAATTTTAAAGCAAGAGATTTAGGAACCTTCATCTCCATTTTCAACGTGACTGAGGCCCAGAACCTACAAATGTTACCTTTTATGTTGCAAAACTGATTCAGGCTCTCAAATGAACCCTGCCTCTATTTAAGCTCCTGAAATGATTATATTAACAGATCTTTGAAATACTGCTCCTTTTTAGTGAGGCACTATACTCTTGAAGAACAGATTTTTTTAAAGAGCAATGTGTATCTGAGTGTCTAGTAGGAATTTCAGACATATCTTATGGCATTTATTCCCATTGTTTCAATGAGGTTTGCGTATAGAAATCTCCAACATTGAAAGGATGTAGTGGGGTCAAAAACTAAATGGTTTTGGGAAGAATGTTATTCAGTTTATAAAAGGATTATGTTCATAAATGTGGACTGGAAAATGCAGCAAGACACATTTTGTCTGTAATTCCCATGATAGTAAAGTATAAATAGATTTACAACAATAAGTACTTTATCACTTTATTGTCATTATTATTGAAAACTGTGGCCTTGCTCTACGTTTGTGTAGTAATAATATTAACCAGTGAATACTATGGTTTAAAAACAGACCTGATTTCTAGTTGCAGTTCTTGCTTTGCAGTCACATAGAGACATTGCTCATCGTGCCTGTCTTCATCGTCAGGGTTTTGGACCGTAACCCTGACAGTCACTGCTGACTTTGGAGGAGGAAGGCAGGAAGGTGGGATTTGCACCTCAGTTAGGTTGGTTAGGATTATCTGTTGCTGCACACATTCATTCCACTCAGGCCAGCAAGCTCCTGCAAAACATTTCCTTTATAATTAGAACAGTCATAACATCCCATGTCTCTTACAAAGGACTTTCCTGCCATTGGTTTCAAAGAGCTTTACAGAGGAACTGAGTTTCCTGAACCCTATTTAAAAAGTGGGTTATCAGAGTTCAGAGTACAGACTCTTCAGAGTAATGCATGAGGCCAGGGATAAATATGGGGACGGAACACAGATGTCCTGAATCTCAATCCAGTTTTCAGCCATAAATGTTTTTGCATCATATTTGATGCTAATTATTGCTGTTTTATTGAGGCACATGTACCTTGCAAATGCCTAACTATGTACGTCACTTGGGATTAGTTCTTGGCTATGAGGGTGAGGGCTTAGGACAGGCAGATCTTGAAAAATTGCGACCTAGGAGTTGCCACCCTTGGGAAAAGACAAAAAATGAGTGTTATGACATATTATATACCATAATTACTTTAGTGTTAAAACTAAGGTAAGGTAGAAGGACATTCTTCATGCACAGTGAGTGGCAAACTTTAAAGCCAGAGAGTAAACCATCCTTTAGTCAGATTTTCATCACTTGATCTGACCTGACAGTGAGTTTGTTACTTGTCAAATAGAAGTTGGTGGAAAAGTTCAGGAAATGCACATACCACAGGACCAGAGAAAACTGGAATTATTGTTGTTGTTGTTGTCTGGCCAGCCAAGCGTAACAGTTGTGAAAGGATCCACATGGCGACTCGGTTTAATATATACCTTGTTTTTTCTTTTGTGATTCTAAATAATAAGTAAATGTATCAGTTAGGACAGGAACATGTATAAACACATGTCTCTTGCTTCTTTATAATGAAAAAGGTCTGAAAGTTTAGACCCCAAATCACTGTGCACAGATCTGGAGTTTAAAGGGTCTTTCCCTGATCAGTGGTCATGTGGAAGTAGAAGCTGTGGGAACAGAAGCAGATGGCACAGAGAAATTGTGTGGCAAAAATACTCCCAAACTCCTAAGTGGCTCAGGAGCCCAGTTCCCATTTTCAAAACTAATGCAGGTACTTAGGAAACTAATTCCCATTAATTTTCCACTTCTGGACCAAGACTTTTAACCCTTCTACAATCATTTGTCTTCTAGTACGTCTTCTAATACATTCCTTTTTTATCTGAATTGTATACATTACAGCTATAGATAAAGAGAAGGAGGAGGTAGTTGAATTTGTCTGTCTGCGCAACAAACTGTGATAAATTTAGTTTTGAATTAGATTTATTTTGTTCTGATGCACTATTTTCTTACAGGCAACCTGTAAAGTATGATGCCTTCTGGTCTCCTATAGGAGACATCTGTCTGTTAGTGTTACAGTTAAAAACTAGACCTTTAAGATGACAACAAAATTTTATATCTGGCAATTTTATTATTTAAATTTGTGTAGCTGCTAGCTGTGGAATAATTACTAAATTGGCCAAGAATACAAAAATACAGCATTGTTCACACATTAAGGAAAGTCATAAAATCGAGAGGCTTCTGAGGTAGAATACAGCCGCAGCTAGCACACGAAGAATGCAACATCTGTGATTCCCTGTACAAGGTTGTTTGCGAAACTACACGAGGGATGGAACGGAACACGCTTGTTCCGTGGCCTTCCCTTGTGACGAATAGCAGATATGGGGACGAGATGGTACTACGGAACTGATAAGCGGCCTACACGCTACCCGAGCCAACATTTCGTCAAATGTTGATGAAATGCTGTCCTTTTGTGCGAACTTTGCTCACCACAATGTACCAAAACACACCTCCATCCCGGAGGCTATCCGCCCCCGAGGCGTGAACACTCCTCCTTGAATACATTAATCATAATAAAAGTACGTATGACTAAAGTCACTCAAACTCCACTTTGAAGATAAAAAAATAATATAAAAATAGCCCAAGAGAGAGGGGATGTCAGGGAAGACACCATCGCGAAGAATTCCACCGCTGATTTTCGGGATCAGTCGACGGGCTGAGCCTCTCTTCCCCCCCATAGGGACGCCTTTGGGTAAGACTTCGATTACACCGAGCGCTTTCTCGGGGACTTAGAAATTTCTCTAGAGAATCTCTACCCTACATTTATAGCCAGGCTGTATCGTTTATAATTTTGTCGCGCGTTTGTATACTTAGCAATATCTTTATTTGCACGTGCTTTGCAGACAGTGTATTTATCACCGGCAATCCAAAAGAACCTGTATATCTGTTGTTTAAATAAACTGCACTGTTTAAGTAGCTAGCCATTTCGCTTTCTCACTGAACGCGACCAAAACTTGAGAGAGGCCGTGCTAGTTCAGGAGTACGACTAGACTGAAGGTGCAGTCCACTATTAGTGTATCCAAATTGTAATAGTTTAATACACATTAAACGCGATTGGACTGATAGTGCTGAATTGGGCATCACTCAGAATTTAAACCTAGCCGCACCTAGCCTCCCACCTCGGTGAGGAGTGTTAGAACGCAAGGGGGTTTATCTTCTGCCAAAACCGCTTGGCCCCGTTTCACGCGACACTAGCAATTGGTGTATCATTAGTTTCTCAGTTTGCCATAAACTGGAAATGTCTTCTTTGCAAAGTAACTTAAACATTTGAATAGAGAAGCAGGAAACACTTAGAAACAATATAAAAATACATTAAACTCTGCTTGAAGGATAGCCCCTCAAAGAGAGGTTTCCATTAGTCAAGTAGATGATAATTTAAAAATTCATCTAAGCACATTTCAACTTCCAAAACTGAATCATTGTGAAAAGTTCATTTTTCCTAATCTTGTAATTGTTACTTGCAGGCTTTTATGAATTGTAGATTGAATGCCTGTAAACACATTTGTCTCAGAGACTTTTGGTGTTGATTTTATGTTAAACCATATGGGGCACAGAAAATCTAGTCCATAATCTAGTGTGCTACAAATACTTCTTTTCAATATCTTATGCACCACTTTTACTGCTGAGAAAAATTTCAAGGCATTTCAATTTTAAAGAAAGATCCTTAAATAATACTTACATTTGTCTTTTGAGTATTTGTTTTGGAGCTGCCTTCTTCCTTAGCAGAATCTGTTTAATATAAAAAAGAGCAGAATATTTTAGTGCTACCTGTAAAGCTTTCAGACATCCACAGAGAATATGACTTATATACACAGAATTTGACTACCAACGGTCTGAAAGACAGGGCTATAAGAATCAGACTCTAGAAGTGTGCTAAACAGTCTAATTACAATAGGTAAAATTGTAACAACAAGCTAGTCACATACTATAAAGAAGATGGTCCCGATTCTTCAAATACAATGGTGTAAATCAATATAAATACACAGAAGTTGATGGAGTTTCATCGATGTACAGAGAAAAATCGAGGGAAAGCACTGGAAAAGTCTTGATAGGATTAGTACTAAAGTCAATTTATTCCTGGTATAATCTGCTTTTGTAAATGTAAGGATGAGCCATCTAGAAGCATTTACTGACAGCAATTTATGGGACTGCTGTGATGCAAATATTTCCTGGTTTCAGAGCTGTGTCCCAAGCCATAAACTTCACTAATTATTTCTAGAACAAATAGCAAATGTGCAATGTGAGACATATACAGAGCGATGCTAATTTATGACTACTTCAAAGCCAGAGAATCTGCCTTCATGAGGAGGAAGCCTCCACAAAAGTTTTTAGCACTGTTGCTGGAAGGAAAGCAATTACTAGATGCAAACCATAAACACTCCATGAAATGCTCTGATTGCAAAAAGACATTTACGTGGTCAAAACCAGCAATGTCAGATTAATGCAATTACCTTCTTTATGAGAACTGTTTGCCAACACAGTGATGAACCCAAGATCCAGACTCATGTTTGAGAAGGCATTCATGGCCACCACTTTCACTAGGAAAGTACCTAGAGAAGACAAATGGCCAGTTAATAGCAGTGGGACCTGTCCATGATGTTTGGGATATAAAATCCAATTCATAAAGAAAATCCTGTTCTTTTCTGTCAAGAGCTTTGGGGTTTTTCTGATGAGTTTACACTGCTGAAAGGCTTTCCAAGGAATGTTCTTCCCCTTTATCTCAGCTTTTTAATAACTCAGCTGCCTTTGTCCTAGCACTTGCAATGCTATTCTTTGTCAGCTGGCTATGATATTACCACACAGGAACCTAGAGGTGTGCTAATACTGGAGTCCAAACGAGTTTAGGCATCATGAGAGACCAGCTGTCGTGTTTGAAAATTTCTGCCTGACGGGAAGGGATGTTCAAATGGGTACAGGGAGACCAAATAAAGCTTTTAATATTGAATAATTTTAAAACATAAAATGAAATCATAATTAGCTTCTAGTGTTCCAGCTTTGGCATGGGATTTGAATAGTTCATTAGAGGAGGAAACATTTTTATCTTCTGCCACTGAATTAACTCTTAAGGACAATCTCCCTAATTCCACATTTTAAAGGCTTTGATTTCTTAGTAATGGAAAGAAAAAATTACTAAAAACTTTATTGATAAGTATACCCAACAAAAACTAGGTGTTGGAGACCGACACACAGAAAAGCTCCCCTTTTCTTCGTCATCTCTACTGAGAACTCCCCAGATTATTACTGCAGTGTAAAGTGCAGAGGAGTGTAAACTTGAAAAGTTATACATATGAACAAACAGGAGGAAAATACTTTGTGATTCAGGAAAATGTCATCATTTGTACTTGAATCAGATCATGTCATGAAAAAATAAACCCTGGCTCACTATGTCTTTTTTATTGCAAAAATCAGGTGAGGCCTTGCTTTCAGTTTCCACATGGAGAACCCATTTGCCTGTTCAATTTTATTAGCTCACTTACAAGTCAATCAGACCGTGCTGGTCATACTGTTCTGCAGACCAACTTTAAGCAGCTAGAAAAGCTGCCAAATTCATCTGTATGTTATTGTCCCTGCCCCCAGGGTGCTGTGACTCTTTATGTGAACTACTCTACACAGTTGTGAGTGTCTTAGAAATACAGAAGATATCAGCATGCTGTACCTTCAGAGTGCACGGGAATGATGTATGCTCGAGGTTCCCCATGAGGGACGTCATGTTTGTGAGAATGAATTTCATTAGATCCAATCACCTCAAACTTTAGCTTATCTGGGGCACCGTGAGACACAGACACATTTATCTCCAAATTCTCCCCCAGCTGCAGAGCGTGAGATGCTAATGCAGCCTGAAGACCAGATACCGGCTCAATTAAGTGAACAGCAATGCTCTCAGAGATCTCTGATGTGGTTGTGTTGCTGAATGCTCGGATTTCCAGCTGATGTGTCCCTGGGCCTAGCAGCTCTTGAGAGGCACTGTCCAGTGTCAGATTGTGAGGGACGATTCCTTCCTTTGCGCTGGATTCAGCCAGTGTCATGTTATCTGCTAATATAATGTAGGTCACTCCATTGCCTGCAAAAAGACAGTTCAAAATCTCTAACACCTTGTGTAGTAGACCATCCAACTCTAGCTGCTGTGGTATTTATAAAGCAGTCATAAGAACACTGTAGCAATGCAGGATTTTGTGCCCCTCAGG
This sequence comes from Chroicocephalus ridibundus, assembly GCF_963924245.1. Taxonomy (NCBI): domain Eukaryota; kingdom Metazoa; phylum Chordata; class Aves; order Charadriiformes; family Laridae; genus Chroicocephalus; species Chroicocephalus ridibundus. The sequence continues at coordinate 89,990,664 of NC_086287.1, forward strand.
CTCCCTGTGGAAGTCTATCACATGTCTTCTGCTGGGAGTATTAGGGCAGTCAAGAGAATTCAAACATACGCTACTTATTTTTTAAGCATATATGTGGATGCTGGGAACTTGAAGTGAGAACAAAATATATATCAGCAAATGTGACTGGCTCAGCGTGGAATCTTCTTACCCTCGATCAGAGAAGCATTTCTGTGGATTCCTAACTTCAAATATGGATATATTCCTACAGGCTTTGTGTGGATTCATGTGACTGAAGTTATGCTCATGCTTTGTCAGCTTTTTGTAGAGGGAAAAAGGGTTTATACTTATGTTTGAGGTGGTGTAATAGCTCTGAGAAAGAATCCCTCCAATGGAGTTGAGAGCATTCAGTTGCAGGAATGCAACAATTAGAGGGAAAGCATTCACTAAAAAGAAGTATTGTTTTGCGTAATGAAAATCCTGCTTCTATCCCATGGGTAGCATAATATTTAGCCTGCTGTTTAAATCATGCAGAGTAATTAGCCTCACCTCCATTGAGTTCAACTTGAATCCACAACAACTCCCCATACAGCGTACGGCAGAGAGAGCTGTTCCCAGTTTCATACTGGCTATAGCACCCAGTAATGCTTAGTTGATCCATCTTATCTTGAACAGTCACCCGCTTCTGTGCCATCACATGCCATTCGCTGGTGCTGCATTCCACAAAAACAGTAAATTCTCCAGGAGATGAATATCTATATGTGACATTGCTGACCAGTCTAGAATGGAAAGAGAACAGCAAATCCTGGGAAGTCTTTAGTCTTATGTGATAACAGTGGTCACAGTGCCCAAATTTCTGACCTGACTGAGCTCTCCTGCAAACACTGTAACCCCTTGTTTGTTTACATAGAATTATTAGGATTTGAAGATTGTTCCTTTTTTCTGGCTATGATGTCATTAAGGATGTATATCGGGGTGGTCATTCTCAAAGCATATCTATAAGGATGGATACATTTTGCTGTAAATTAGGTAGATTAGCATTCAGTAACATATGGCATTAGATCTGGTCTGTGTGTTGTTGGCTTTGAGCACAGACATATGACTATGCACATTAGAACATGTAATAGTACCCTTAATTTCCCTACTCTTGATTTGATTCCCAATTTACCATCTCTTAGATGTATCAGTGGAAGCGGAAGCTGCTCAGCATTTTGTCAGAGCAATCTCTTGCTCTTTTTTTTTTTTTTTTTTTTTTAATGTGCAGCTGCTTCTGTACTTGCCCATAGTGGCAAAAATGTCTCTTCACTCCTGGGTCTGGTGCAGCTCCGGTTGTGATAGCACCAGGAGTTGACTGGATATGAAGAAGTCTGTGGTAGCTGCTATTATTACTAACAAGCACAGGGACATGGTGAAAAGAATCCAAGGATATCCTTGTATGACATACACCATGGAAGGCAAATAAGTAACATTCCTGACAGTATTCTCTCTGAACTATTTATATTCTTATCATGGTATCACCTAGTTTACGATTTCTAGTACGTTACTACTTTTTGGGTTTCATTTTTCTACTCTTACTTTTGTAGTTGACTCAAGTAGGATTCCATTAGTAGACAAATAACTTTCTAGAGCCATTCTCTGTCATTCCTAGCACTAGGACAAAATCTGATTTTTAAATCCAGCAGAAAAGTGTTTGATCCTTTAATGATACAATTTTTATGCAATTACAATAAAAGAAAAACTCCAGAATGCCATTGTATTATTGTAAATATTATTAAAAAATACTCTTTAAACTTAAGAAAACAATGCCTGTTTCTTTGGCCATGTTTTCAGTGATTTTGTGTGCTTAGGATCTGGAATAAATTCCCTTAGTAAGAAATGCGAATCATATTAAGCAGAAGAAAGATTGTGGTTGGCAGCTTGACATAAAATTTTGTATTAATTTCAGAACAACTTTCTGCAGAATCCAAGTGTCTTGTATGTATGGTCTATTATTAATCTAGTTAATTTTTAACATCTCATTTAAGAGACTTGAAGCATTCAGTAAAATGCAAGCAGTGAAATTTACTGGTTGTCTGATGATACATGAAGGATATATCTTACGTTAGAGGATAGTAAGGATCAATAGTGTGGCCATCTCCAGTGCTAATGATACAGGAAAGGTTGCCAGAGTATGGAGAGAGCAGCCAGTTCAAACTGACCGTGATATTTTCAAAGACAAAGCACGTATCTGTTACAACCAGCTGCAGACCTGTAAAACATAATGACAGAATTCAATGCCGTTGTTTGTCTCCATTTCTTAAACAATTCACTTAATTTTCATGTATTGAGAGCAGGCCTTTTCCAAAACTGAGTTGATACTGCTGCTAATTTGTTACATTAGTGGTGTGACAGAGCGCTGATTCTTTTCCATACCTACTGGTCAAGATTCTTGTTGGAACGTAATTTCATTTAAATGTGGTTTTGTGTTGGAATTTCCTGGCTTTGTATCCTATCAAAAACCCTCAGGTAGGACAGGGAAGCTACATTTTCGTGCCTATTTTTAGTGGTCACCACTCTTCCAGGTTCTTCCCTGAGGATGGAGCAGTGATTTTTAGGATAAACATCAATGGTCACAGTTTTACAGCAGAGAGTAGAACAGGATTTTGGTGTTGACAGCCCCCTCCCACTTACCTTCCCTGCAGTGGTATTGAATAGACAAATAGCTTCCAGAAGCTGGACAAGGATCTCCAAAGAAAATGCCATCCGCTGCCACCTGGCAGGCCTGAAGACCATGACACTGGCCTGGAAAGAAGGACCGTTTTATATGAACTAGTGGGTTTTGTCTTTGACTGTCATAACAGCTCAGATGAGAGATGATTACAAAAACAAAAAGGCGATAAGGAGCAATATCGTCTCACTGATTTCTAAACAAGCTCCCACCTCACTTTGGCTTTAGTGTGTTGCTTATTGCCTTGTATTTCTTACCACTCCACTTTATTGGAATTAGAGAGGTTATGTGTTTTGTTTAATTTTGGCTGGAAGCCCAAAGAATCACCACAGGGACAGGCCACAGTCACTGTTTAGTCTGGCAAGCCGCAGAGCTCTGTAGCTCCAGCAGGCTGTGTACAGCACAGCAGGCAGCAGCAGATCCCTCCTGCTCTCCTGTCCCCATGGCTGCCAGCCTTCTCACCCCTCCTGGTCTGGAGTTAGGTTTGTATGGATGTGTTCTCTTCCATCTCTGTCAAATCTAGGGTCTCCCACTGAGTTCATCAGAGAATTGCTGTGCCCACATATTTTTTTCACACAGTGACAGCAGCCCTTGTTCTCCATTTGCTCCCCCTTTCCTTTTCTGAATCTTTGCTCCTCGCAAAATCCCTCCTTCCTATCCAGCCTCCTGTGGGAACCTCCTCCATGTCAGAAGTTCTCTGTGAATCCCTTTATTTTAGGAATAATCCACTTTCCTATTCACTAACTCTACTGAAATACAAGATAAAATATTTTAGGGACCAGGAACTTTGGCACATACTCTATGCTTCTGACAAGCAATGCCATAAGATACTACCTGCTACTTCGTCTTTGACACTGATCCAGCTGCAATCTTCATCTGTATCATACTGGAGAGGAGTCTCCGATACACAGTAGTGAAGAGTCTTCCGCCCATAGAAGCTCTCTTCAATTTGAATAACTTCTCCTGAACCACACTGTACAGTGGCATTGTAATTATCACAAGCAATGCTCTGGCCAGATTCTAATAGGAGAAAAAAAGTCAAATTTAACTTTTTGAATTTCTGGAAAATCCTGCTTCAATTTTCCTGCATATCCCCCCCCCTTTTTTTTTGTTTCTTTCTCTTCCCTTTTTTCCCTTTTAAGCTAAACAATTAAGAAAATAGAAAAGAAAGAACAAAGAGTAAATATTTTTTCCTTTTTTAAAATCCAGAGGAATAAATTTCTGGCTTTTACAGCCTTAAGCAAAAAATTGAGAACGTTTTTAGCAAACCAAAATATTTTCATTTAAAAACCACATGTTTTTGTGGAAAAAAACTTATCATTTGTTTGAGTTGCAGTACTGGAAGGTTTAAAGTTGCTCCTTACTTCCGAAAGAGCCTTGTGGTGGTGTGTGATTTGCGTGATATTGAGATAATTGCTCTGGAGAATAGTTTGCATATTAAATATGGGACCTGATCCCATTTCTGCTACAGAGACACCTTTGTTCCTGCGTTATATTTGAGTGACTTCATTCAGCAGGACTGCTCAAATGAGTAAGGTCATATCTCTAAATGTGTACACCTCATTCTTTGATTAATCTGGGACAGTTAATTATCTTTCAGAATTCTTAGTATCCTGTAGTAATCAGGATACTTAATACCCTGAAGAGGAGGATGCGAAGACTGCTCTCATATGGGAGTGTTGCAAAAGAATGTTTTTGTTTCAGCTGTCTCAGTTTTAAATACATTGTCCTCCAGCTGCTGGGTGGTTTTTTTTTTCATTGCCCTTAAATACCTTAAATAACAGTGCCGATGTGTGCACACTGCAGTAATTGTGTGCTATTGTTATTTAAAGGCTAAATCTAAGCCTGGCTGTAACTATAGCAACATGATCAGTTTACAGATTAGAGCTGCCTAAATAAGCTTGAAAAATAATTTGCTGTTAAATTCTAATGCGGACTATCATCTCGTGCATTTCTTTGTTCTTTACTTTGTATAGAGAATTCCCTTAGTATTTGCTCTCTCTGCAACTTTTACACAGAAAAATGTGCAGAACCTGGTTGGTGTTCCTGTGTACAAACCCTGGTTCAATATGTATATTTTTCCTACAAGAAATTGCTACCCTACAGAGCACCAAATGGTAGAAAGTAATAAGAAATAATAAGAAGGAAAGTTTTTACTTGTCTTGAGGAACACAAATAATGACACGATAGATGGCCAAAGAAAGGATGAGGGCAGAACACTGTCTGGTTAGTTGTTTGTACGCATATACCTGTCTCAGATGATCAAGTAGACAAGTGATCAGTGTTCAGAGATATTAAATTCCAATAGCGGTACCATTTGGAGCTACCTCTACATTTCATTTCAAGTTTCAATCTCAATGTTAATATGAACCAAGCCTCGGAGTAGCTGGGCATGAAGGCGTTAAGTACTACTGTGCCCATTTTACAGAGACAAACTGAAGCACTGTCAGGTTTTGGGAACTTCCAAACATTCTACACACAGAGAAACGAATGAAAATATTGTCCCCGTTTCTTTGGGATATTGGATCTAATTGCTTGCATGCAAAGCTGGTAAAAGAGGAGTCTACTTCGTTATTGAAATATCTATGTGTATTAATGGACGTGGGCTGTAGACACTGAACACAAGGCTATAATTGCCTCAATCTGTTCTCAGTTTCTTGGTTAATGGAATGATGGATGTAGTGCAGGACATTGTTGCTCAATAATGCAAGTGCTCATTGAATTTAATGGGCTTTAAGTTAGATCCTATGGTAACAGATGATAGCTTCCTTACAAACAGACAGTTGTCTACTGTGGTTGTAATGGAAAAATAATTTTAGTCTGTTTTTGCAAGGAAAATAAGCTTAAGGGATTGTGCTGTCTGCCAATTTCATGTCCCCCAATCATTGTTAATGTTAGTCATCTTCAGCCCAATTTGATGTATAGATATAAACCTCAAAACACCCTAAAATTTCATGAAAATTAATAGCTAGGTAGAAGAGAAAGAGGTACATCAGTGCCTCTATTAGAGGTAGGGATTATAACCCAATGGTTATCTGTTCCATGATGTGGGATTCAACTGTCCAGCACATGCAGCTGGAGCTCTGGAGCATCTGCAGAACTGCAGGGGAGGGAGCTGGGAGAGGGAAAAGTATTTGCAGAGGCGGGATGTGGGAGTGAACTGGGAGTGCTGAGGAGGAGGGTAGGGAGGGGAAGTGGAACAGAAAATCAGGACAGGAAACAAAACTTTATTAGTTTTGCTGATTGTGGAACGACTTGTTAATTATGTCAGAAGTAGTACAGTACTGGACCAGAGCAGTAGCAATTCTAGGGCTTGCGGTAACCTGTACTTGCATACTGGATTTGAAGACCTTTTATATTAGTGAGCCTACAGCCAGACTGTCCTTCCAGAGCCAGACTGTCCTTCCAGTGCTTATGACCTTACTCCTAGTTACAGTTTAAAATGCTTGGCTTATGTGCAAAGTGCGAGGAACACAAATTCCCCTCATATCTATATGTTGAATGGGATGATATTGTCAGCATTCCTTTCCAGGACTGTTTGTTCCAAGTCACAATTTAAAGGACACAATGTCTGTAGCTTTTCTGTCTGAGCACTAAAATGCCACCAGGAAGTACAGGTTCCTGTCTGCGTCCTTATCCTGGGGAAGCCCTTGAACTTCACCTGATGGAAAGGTCTGAGAAGAAACAAGAAAAACTTGCTCTCACTTTTGCTTACTCTATGCTGCTAGGAGTGATGTCTCAGGAAGCTTGGCTGTATTTTTGCTTCTGTTGGAAATTATTTTGGCACATATTTATGATTAAGAGTATATTTACAGGGCAATCATACAGGTCCCACCTAGCTCAGGTACTACAGTGCTGTGGGGGTTTATTCTTGCAAACATGCAATCATGCACTACTCATATCAGCTTTAAACTAGCTAGTTTATGTCTGCTGTAGATGTGGACTGCTACACATTTAGATTCACTCTCAGTTCCATTTCTATTTTACGAGCCCTCTATTGGAAACCTGGACCTTAACGGCTACTTGCTGAGCTCCTACATCTCCCAGTGATTCCTGGGTTCTTCCTTTCTTTGGATCAGATCTTACATCACCACACTGGAAAAAGAGCACCTGCTGGGGTTATGTGGCTTTTTGCTTGTTCACTTTTAATAAGCTTTATTATGTTATTGTGCAGCCACTTTGAAAGCAACAAGGCAATTTATGCACAGTTGTAAACGTGGCATGCTCACTTCTCAGTTCCATCTGTTATGTATCTTACCAAACTCGCAAATGAAGTCAAATTCCTGGCTGCAATTTTCAGTCACACCCCACTGATACTTGGCATTCTTCAGGATGTACCCACAGGTGGATGAGAAGAGAGATGGATGGTCCTTGTACCAGTTACTGTAGCTTATATTTGAGGTGTCCAGCCAAATCATTGATCCTGTGAACAAAGTAATCACGTCCCAAATGTTTATTTTCCACAGTAACACAACTACAGAGTCAGAGCCTGCAGAGCAGGACTGTAGCCCTGCTCCTACTGACGCAGAGGTGGTTTTGTCTGTGTAGGGATCTTCAATTACATTTTATATTTAACCTGATATAATCACTAAAAGAGACACCACCACTTCCCCCTGTGCTCCCAGACTCAAGACTCCACCATGTCCCTTGTATCAGATCTTACAGTACTTCCTAATGTGACGAATTGGCTCAGCTGGCTCTTCCACTGGAGACCTAACTCAGCACATTTTTTTCACGGGGTCAGCAAGCTGATCTAATTCACCATGTGCTCACACAACCACAAGATCTAATGGAAAGCATGACAACATGCAACTGGGAAGTGAAGCAGGCAACTAGAACATCTTAATATAAATCTGAAGTTACAGCAACCAAATCAGAAGTCTACAGAGGGACTAATTGCATTTGTTAGCATGTTAAGTAAGCATCATGGGCTGATACTGTTTTAAAGAAGACGTGATTTCAAAACCACCTACCGTCAGTAGTTCCATTCAGCAAGGAGTTTGAGATCAGTCCTATCCACCATTCCTGATCCTCTGCAATATGTTTTTGCAAGAACTCTTGAGTTTCCTCGTTTTCAATAAAGACGAGGTGACCTCCTCCTCTCTCACACCAGCTCTGGGCACTTGTGAAGGTACGCTGGAATCTAACAAACTCATAGCACGAGTGGTTGAAAGCTAGCTGGTACTTTGAGCAAGGGATTCCTTCATCAAAGGTTGCTTCCTCCACAGCCAAACATACAGCAAGAGAAATGAGAACTGCGATCCCAAGCCACATTCTCAGCGCAGTGCCCAGTGTGGCACTCGTCTTGCTTAGCACATCACCGCTCTTTTTGCTGCCTTCTTCAAAAGCTTGAGATGTCATCCTTGTCATGTCATCAGCGTTGCTCTTTCCTCTTTGCTGCTTGCAACAACTGCAGCAATAGAACATGGAACAGGTTCCTTTTAATATATAATGGTGATTGCATCTGAGGATACACACAGGTGTTGATGCTAAGTCACTGCAATGGCCATTGTGAGGCCTATTGTATAAATGTCTCATTCCATGTGGTCAGTTTGAAGAGAAGACATTAGAGTATTGCTTTTCTCATGAGCAGAGGAGATAAGGTTGATATATGCTGCTGTTGGACACGTGGAAAAGTGAGATAAAGCTCCTACATCAAAGGCATCATTGTGTGAACATAAAAGCTGGAGGTCTTTACAACAACAGCAAAGAGATACAATGCAAGAATGAGAGGAGAATGAGGAAAATGAGAAACACAAGGAGTTATGAGATGGGAAAACAGGCAGTGTTCCTCTAGATACATTTAATTGGTTTTAATTGCTTTATTTTTAATAATTATTATTTGAGGTTCTTCTTTTGGATGCTAATTTTTTGAGGTGCTTCTTTCAGATGCTAATGCAATGTCTATAATTACTGTATCGTATTCATCCTGTCCACCTGTTTACACGTATGCAGGTTAATCTCAGCTGTCCCAGGTAAGCTTCATTTTGAAGCGTTGTGTCTGTTTAGAATTTAGAAGAGAAGGCCAAAAGTTAAAACAGTGATTTAGAAAAGATGAAAGTATTGCCTTAATCATCAGAACTACTTGGGAGGCCTGTGTGCACGTTCCAAAGGCTGCTGATGGACTTTGGGAAGCCAGCCCAGCAACATTTAAGAGCTGAAATCCCTAAGTGCTTCTGAACTTCCATACAAAAGATACCCGTCAGGTTTACAAGGCCACTGGATTAACAGAAATACAGTACAAATAAGGATCTTCAGCTATTGTGATCCTCCTGTCCTTGGCATTAACTCCATTGAATTTGATGCAACTATCGTTAATTTATAACGCCACAACCTGACCCTGAAAGAACATGCACTTATATTTAGGCATGGATCAGTGAGCCAGCTACTGCATCACTGCAGGAAGCAGTGATGTTTGGTTGAACTCCCGCATTGCAGAAATGCCACCTACCTCTAAAGCTTTCTTGCAAAGCAGAGTACGTGTACTGCATCCAGTAAGCATTTAGAGACCTTCTGGACCTCCAGTTCATAGTCGCCTTGCTCAGCTGGATAAGGCAGGACTATAATCAGGGTTTTCAAGATCAAGTTCATGGTGAAGTGTTTAATGGGTAGGACAATTGTGGGGGAGGAGAGGAAAGGGCAAGAAAATGCACAGTGATGGAGAGATAGACACTGTGCTGGATGTCCCCTTTCCGACCGCATTTGAAAAGCAAGGCTTATCTCAGCTATGGAACCCTGGGAGCACATCCCACATTAATTTCTGACTGATCAATAGGGAGCAGCTGAGATGTGAATATTCAGACTGGGGTTCCCATCTCTGGCAAAGGCCAATCCATATTCTAATAAGCTGATGGATCTGGCCCAGTCAGTGCCCAGTCACCCATCCCCTTCCTGGAAGAGACCATAGAACTATGATTATCAGCAGATTCTGTTGGGGATGTCTGCAAATTAGGAGTCCCTTTTGGGCTGCATACAAAACTTCACAGGCTTCAGTTTGGGAATTCCCAACCCAACTGTTTGATATTCAAGCTATTGCAAAAGGCACAGCTGAGGGCAGCTGCTGTTCAGTTAGTTGGCCGCTGTATATTTTCGTGACATTTCCTTCAGAGTCCTTGCTGCTTCTCGGGCCGTGCTGACTTGCCAGGCTTTGCAGAAGCTGGCAGCCAGCCCTCTCATTTTGTCCTTTTAGATACAAGAAACACAGCCCGTTTCTGAAAATGTAGGTGTGATGAAGGAGACTGTACTTAAATGTATCTGGGTCAGTGATACAGACTATGCATTTCCAGTAGGTGCCATTGATTCCCATTTGTGATGAATAGATTCCGTAGCGTCATCCTGTTCTTTCTCTGCAACTGGAAATTTGATTACATGAACATACTGCTAACAATGCCAGAGCTGGAGGTGCCACAGGCTATCCTCTGTGAATCTGCTCCAAAGCCATTGAAATTAATGGAAGTCTTGTCTTTGGCTTTGACAGATATTGAAACAGGCCCTAAAAAAGAACAAATAATGTTTGGAAATGTCTACAAATAAAGCCAAGCTCTCCAAGTGAGCCTACTGTTGGCAATTTCTACAGCAGTGTGAATTTTTTTCCCAATCTACGGTTGCTATAAGTAACTCTTCAACTGCCTGCAGCAGATGGGGAATGGGAGAAAGACAGTTTCCCTCTTTTGCAGTTTGTTCACTTCATATATTTTAGTGCCAGTAGAGCAGTCTGTCAGTTTATTCTGTTTACCACAAGGAAGAGAAAAGCATTTATAGAAAACAAAATACTGCTTTAAAAGCATCAAAATTAGCAACTGGGGCCCTCAGGAAGAGAGAAAATTCCTGAAAGCCCTTTTCACTCATAACTGAAAAATGGCTTGATTTCAAATAAACAGTGCTCCTTGAATTTACCAATGTAGGAAACATTCTTTTTGCATTTTTCCTCAACAGAAAGACATTTTTTTTTAAATAGTTCTCTTATGCCAAAAGTCCACATGGAAGCTTCCCAGTATAATAGTTTATTAATTTTTTTTGCTATTTGCCTTTTTGTAGCTGGCTGAATTGAAATAGTTCATGAAGTTACTTAAATAGTTACATATGGTAGTGTGGAAGAGACAAAATGGTGCACCTGGCTGTGTAATCTCATCTTGCATGTTTCAATAGGGAGTCATAGAAGTGCTTAATTAAGCCTCTCTCATTCTCTCAAGGGGGTGGCTGGCAATTACAATAAGTTCTCCTCTGCTGGCTGCCCATGGGAGTGTAACTGACCCCTAACAGGTATTGTAAAGCCACTCCAGGATCTTCGGGGAAGCATCAAGCATAATGTCAGCTATTTAAATTTTGGATACACCAAAACAACTCACTTGCTTTTTTTTTGTTTGCCTTTTGCATAGTTCTGAAGAACTGGGGCAGACACACAAAAGACTGTACATAAGCATTGTTTTTAAGGAACTTTGATCCCTTTGCATATAGCCAAGACTTGTTAATCCTTGTTCAGTTATAGCTGTGTGCCTGAAAGGCTGATGTAGCAACCACCCTTACAGCTTGTGTTATGTACCAGTGACTTAAACTAAAACATATTCACCAGCTAAAATAAGGCTTGCAAAGCAATTGTGTTTTGCAAGCTTTGACTAGAAATTAGTGACAAAGCTTTCTCAATATTTTCATACCCTCACTCCAAGCTGCGATAAAGCTATGAATAACTCCTTTGTTTCTGAACCCTCTTGCGTCTCTTGGAATAAGTCTTTAATTTTTCTCAGAAATGTTTTAGGGGGCCCTGCGGATCTCTTAGAGAGTCCTAACTTGCCCTTATGAGTTACACCAGATGGTGGCCATCAAGAGAAAGTTTCTTCAGAAAAGCATTGCGCTATATAAAACATCACAAAAGGCAATGATGAATGATTTATTCCTGATTTTCAAATGGATCCTTCAAGGTTTATTAATTTGTTATTGGTGTTGTTGTGAATAGAAGCTGTCGAGGTGAAAGAAATATGAGAAGTATTTTGTTCACAATGCTGAAAAAGTTAATAGGTGTTAAAAAAAAAAGATGGCTTACACTGAGATTCTGTAAGGGAACCTTCTAGGTGGTCACCGCTCCTAAAAATTGAACCCCTTAAAACCAGCTCAGTTTCAGTAGCCAAATCTCAAATTACTCATAATCACTAATTCATATTTTTTCCGTCTAAGCTTCTATATGTAAATTATATGCTATTTGGAAAGGTTAGCTTTATATGCCTAAATTCTTACAGAACAGGAGATGAGCATGCACAATGCTTATCTAACATATGTAGGTGTGGTAGGCTTGCCTTGACACCTTTGCAAATCAGCCTTTCATGCCCCAAGTTAGGCACCAAGCACCGGATTGCAATTTCTGAAAAATACAAGCCCAAATTCTTGTTCAACATAATCAATAGCTCTACAGCTCAGGGCATCCTGAATCCAACTGCAAATTTCTCCGTGATCAACTACTGTTATTAGGAGAACACGCTCATTCACAAAACTTTTCTATTTCTGAACTTTGGTGTCCCAGACCTGCAAAAAATCAGTTCCAGAACTTCACTGGGTCATTGGAGAGCTTGGCGCGTAGACAAGGAGAGGTATGGTGCCGCCACTGATTTCAGCGTGGTCCTGATTTGTACCCTAGTGCAGATTACAACTGCATCGTGACAGCCTAAGAACATCCTGTGATTCAAAAGGCCGTCGCAGCACAGCAGAATAGCTTGACAATCCTTAATAGAGGCCAGAAAGTACTAGATTTGAAGAGTTAAGGAAGTGAAGAGTTGCCAATGGGAAGGAATAAATCACACCCCTGTTCCTTTTGGCTGTTGCTCATTTGCCTTGAGCAAAAGCAAATAAATTTACTATCTATAGGAAGATATTATGATCTTTACATTCCTGAATATTACTGAGTGTAATGTATAGATTTATCAGCAATAGAAATATATGTCTGTTCTATGAATTGAATAATCATATAAATGGAAAAATTATTTATATTACTATGGCTTTGAGGTAGAAAAAAGATGATTTTCAGGTATGGTTAACTTGAAACAAGATCGTGAGTGGTCCACTTTAGTGTCACGTGCACTTGTGCAGTGTGCAGAGCTGCCTCTTGGAAAGATCTGTTTAATTATTACTCGTATAGGTAGGAAGTACTGAGTACTGAGCAGACTGTCCGGAACGGGATGGAGGAAAGCTGCTAGGTACATCTTTCATCTCCCCAGCTGGCTTTAGAAAAGCCCATCTGCCAATTAGTTTAAGAATGTGGGTCACAATCACGCTTCCTTCCTTGCTGCTCTCCTGGGATGCTTGTCCTGATAGTGAGACCCAGTTATTTGCTGACTCAAAAAGGTTTGTTTTTATTGTTGCTCTACTGTCTAATTTTCCATGTGGCAACACAGTGAACTTACCAGAGAGCCCTGCCAAGTTGCAATTTTGATGTTATCTTGTTTAGAAAAACAGGGAAAACAATTCTTATCTTTACAGGGTGCAATAATCAAATTAGACACTCATGCCTGGCATGATGAGGTCAGGATAAAGATAAATAAGGCTACATTCGGGAGTTGCTAGGTTGGACATAACCTCTGTTTATAGGATGTGTTTGGTTACCTTCTGGCACAAATGTTGCCTGGATAAGTCCTTGAGGATCTTCTCCTAGGAACTGTCTCTGGAAAAATCTAGTACTGCCTTTGGGCTTGTAGTTTGACTTTCCTCACCTGCCATACAGTTGATGTCTCAACACTTCCCTCTTTCCCAGCTAGTTCCTATGGTTTTTTTTTTGCTTTCCACAGCAGAACTTTGACTATTGGGAGGAAGAGGGTAAGTGTGCCCCATAAGAACATTAATCAATCAAGCTAGAGTTATTGATTGCTAAGGTTAGCCTTGAATTCACACAGAAAGTAGCAGAACTATCTGAAGCATTTGCTGACACCTCATGTGTTCTTATGATCGTGACCAACTAAGTGGCACAATCAGATGTGCCGTTACCTTATTATCTTAATAAGAGAACTGTTCTACGGATTAAAGGTACCCTCTTTGGGTAAAACATTAACTGGTAGATACAAATGGACTGAACTTTTCCTAGGACACACACACACAGAGGCCAAAAAAAATTGTTTGAATCTGAATCTGCAGCCATCACAACTGCCCTGGGGTCTCTGCAGTCACTCCAGGTTTCCATGAGAGTAAGACTGGACAGATTTCTAGGGCAGTCCAGCTTCCACCTCTTGTTCGTTATATTTAATTTTGTGACACATTTTTCTTCTCTTGGTATGAGCTATTTCTAAGCTTATAGGACATGGAAACAGAAAGAAAAAAGCTGTGTTACAAGTTGTTTTCATTAATAATGTCTCTTATCAGTAGACATCCAACACTTTACAAAAGAGATCAGCTCCACGCTCCCCATAATGAGAAGACTGGAGGTCCAGCAGTCTCTCTGGTCAGGAACGCTGCTTTTGTGTTAAGCACTCTATACGCAGATGCCACCTGACTAAAACCAGAAAACAGTTCTTTTTCGTTTTTCTTCATTGTTCTCCCAAAGACATACAGTAGGCTAAAAGGTAAGACAATGTGTAGCAGCAGTAACTTCTGTCACTGTAAATGTCTGTAACACCATTTCTACACCTTCAGTCATGGAAGTGAATGCCAACCTTCATGTTGTCATTCTGCCCACTTGAACACACATCACTGAACTGTATAACATATTAAATATTAAAACATGTAAATAGTCTTGGGATGTTGAAAGATGCAGATAAGGTTATAAAAGTCTTACAGCGAGGAAGTTTATGTGGGCACTGTGGCTGTTTACTTCTTTGAATGGCTAGTGTTTAAATGTTTGGGCATTTAAATGCTTGGGCATTATGATCACTGGGCAGGCTCTGGTTGCATACTAGTACTGGTGGGCTGGCGGGTCTGGGCCTCAACACTTGAAAAGTTTTAATACTAGGTTACATTATATTTTTATTTAAATGAGCGAATCCGTATTTCTAGTGGTATCTATTAAAAATATGACTATAGTAAAAGAAAACAGTATTTTTGTTTACCAAAAAAATACTGAAATATCACAAAAATCTAAAATCTCAAGAAAATTAAATTCTCACAAAAATAGGTATTAATATTAACATTAATACCTCACAAAACAGTATTTTATCAAAACTGTTTTGATCCAAACAAAACCTTGTCAGAATAATATATGGAAACTATTGTTATTTAAATCTGAAAAACTATTAGTAGTTTGTATTTGCAATTATACTTGGATGGTGCAAGAGAAGTATTTCTAGATAATGCTGGTGGCATTTCTTTTGAAATGAGGTTATGTCAATAAGACAATATTTAACAAAGATTAGAGCTTTTACCTCTGGTACAGGGAGATAGCAATCAGTGTGATTTCAGCAAGCACAACTTTTAAGTTTGTATCGGCTTTAATATTGGAGTATTTATTTGGTAATAATAGATAGCAGTTGATAATTGAAATTTCTTAGCACAGTTTAAAGCCATATTAAGGTAATATGACCTTTTTTAATGGGCTTTAATTAGAACTCAAGTTTTATAAGAGGAAGGTTGAGATAAAGTAAATTAAGTACGTATACTTCAATATAGAGATAAGAAATAATATTTGTCTCTCTCTGATTTATAAGGCAATGATTTGCTTCTTGTGTAAGTGGACCAAAAGTACAAAGGTAGACACATGGCAATAACATTACTGTTATACTAGAAATTTAGATAACCAGCTCCTCTCTTTAGGGAAATTTTATTTCCATTGAGTACAGAGATCACACCCTGAATGTCATCCTCAGCCTTGCATGGCCACAACCAGACCAATGCTGGGCAGAGTAGTGCTTTCCTCCAAAGATGTCTTCATGGTCCTTTTTAAGTTTGGGAGAGAAGCTCAAGGCACTCGGAGACTGGAGGGAAGTGATAGCAAAAAGAACCCAGGTAGAAACAGCTTGTAGCCTTCACCACAATTGTTTAAAGCAGAAAAAAATACAGTGAAGAAAATCTGCCTGAGGCAGGGAGCTGCTAACAACAAAAATGTTGTCGTGAAGGGTGGATGGATGATGCAGATGAACAGTCATGGTGAAGAAGGGCAAAAGTGGTTCGAATTAATCTTTTTTATTGCTTGCTTGCTGTATGGAGATCTCCTTAGTACTGCTACAGATTAGACCACTAATGGGTCACATAATTAAAACTGCAGCATTAAGAGCTGTGGACATGTAAATGGCTGAGGATGTGCTGAAGAGAACGTATTAAAGCAAAGCAGAACATCATGGACAGAGAAAATGTCCCCATGGCTTACTGGAAGTAGAATGAGATGGCTTTGTGTTTTTGCCAGATGCTTTTCAGTCTTCAACATTGCTGAAAAATCCCTTACTTGGCTTTGTGTGTACAAGTCTACATCTCAATACACATACACACACTCTCTCTCACGTATATGCATGTGTATGTATATACATGCATATATAGTGTATGTGTATGCTTAGCTGTGTGTGTGTATATATATATCCGCATATCTGTATGTATGTAGACTTTGATACCCTTCATCCCCTACAGCCTTCTGGTTCAATCTGGCTGTTTCTTTATTAATACTACTGATTCCAACAAAGCCCATATATCTTTTTTTTAAATCTGGCTTCTTACTTTGTTTCCACCTTTTTCCGGCAGTGCTTTCCAAATGGAGACAAAGACATGCTGCCTTGATGATCTCCCAAAGTGAAGACAGGTCATCCAACAGACAACCGGTTAGGAAGAAAGGAGCAATGCACACGTATAACAAGTGTGTCAGAGCAGTCGTGTGTAGCACAAATTGTGTTTTAAATAAAATAAAATAAATGCATATGTTTATAAGATTAGTCACCCTTAAGAAGTAATGTTACAACATTTTGGGAACAATGGTGATTTAGCTGAAAAAATCGGATTTTATGGTAACCTCATATGAAATTGCATAATATATAATTGTGCGAAGAATCTTTTTATCCTTCATGTTCAATGGAGCCTATGATTTGCTCTGCAGTCACATGCTTTATATTGAAATAATTCTGTTCCCAGAGGATTTTAAAACTAACAACATTGAACTCGGTTAAGTACCTTATCTAGAAACAAAAGTGTGAAGTTAAAAATCCACCTTATTTTTAATGATTCCTGACATAATTTCACGGAGCGGATTCAGGTCACATATGGGAGAATATGTAATGGTGATTATTTGTGAAAAGATGTTTAATTCAAAAATGTGACAGTCAGTTTACTCTGGAACAGCTTGTATATAAAGAAATACAGCACATGTCTGTTCAGTGACGATATTTTGTTAGTTAATAGAATAGCCCAGTTTAAATTTCACAGAATGGAAAGAAAAGGATGACACCCTGCTCTGAAATGTTTGTCCCTCCTGAAGAGCCGAATTCAGAAGAGAGGGTAGAGATTTCTTTTCTTTTTCTCTCTCTACCTGACAACAGGGCAAGCACCCCTACACAGTGCCTAAAATTTTATCTGAAATGCTGACGGTGATATTTCAGATTCATTCCACCTGACCCCCTGGCTGTGCCTTGCTGCTTCAGATAGTTCATAAGGAGGAAACAGGCGAGTTACATTTTTCTTACTTTGAATCAGTGAGTTAATTTTAATCAGAATGTGTAAGAATTATAGTGTATGTGCTAGGGATTAAAGATCAGCTATTATCAACTGGCAATCTATAAACCACCAGCCACTAGCTCACATTGCACTTTGACCTTATCTTTATATGTAACAGGAAAGCGCTGTTCCTAGCCCAGACAGGAGGGGACCACTGCCACTGCAGGAGCAGCTGGGTAGAAGACACAGAAAGTGCTTATTACAGATACACAGAGATGGAGATGATATTTCATAGAAATAAAGAAGAACATCCAGAGCCCTTAAAAGCTGAGGTGAAAGGTAAGTGAAAGAAAATCTGTTCTAATACGTGTGGTTACTTTGGTGTTTTCGAATATGTAAACACTGAAACACTTGTTCACCCAAAACAGCACCGGAAAGGGAAACTGAGAAAGCGAGAAACGTGAAGTGAATTTTGTTTAAAGGACTGAGCTCAGACAATATTTGTGCCCTGACTGTGGGATTTTTCTCACTTTATGGGTATCTCTGTGTACTTTTGCAAAACATCTGTTTGAACAGGATTCGCTGAAGTCCGCGGTGAGCAACAAAGTCCCAGGATTTAATCTGGTGACACCCCGTCCGCCATGGCGCTACTCAAACTTTCGGTTTCTCTCTGTAACCCTTCCCTACCCTTCCTCTGTCTGCTCACACTCTGCCTTGCTGCCTGGAGAGGCTCACTAAAATTGTGACTCTTTGACAACAGTATTTCTAAACAGAAAAGCAGCAGTAATGGACGCCACTGTGTACTGTTAAAAAGAGGGTTCAGAAGTTAATCCAGTAAAAACTGCGGAGTATCCTTCAGAGAGATAGTTGAAAGTGGCTCTCCAGGGACAAATGCTTGATAAATCTATTATTTTTACTGCTTTTTTTTACTTTACAGAAGAGTTTTTTCCTACAGCTACAGGAGAGGTTTGTTGATGAGAACCCCTATTTAGTAAATATATGCTGCATTTTTTGTAATACGTAGTCCAAGAAATGGTAGGTGTCTAATACCAATTTTAAAGTCACTTCCCCAGTACGACACTTAAAAAGATGACAAATAAAACTTGCGTGACTTCGTTGTTGTTCAGTTTGGTGGCTGAATTGGAAAAGATGTTGTTTCAAGTCAGACAAAGTCCTTTGTTATAATTTGCAGTGAATTTATGCCTTTCAATTTTATTTTGCTCAAGACAAAAACTTATTGAAACATTTGAAGTTGTTTGCAAACAAACCATTTATCAGACTTGATCTGCATGTTTAAGTAAATAAAATTATCTATACAAAGTATTCCTTTATTGGTAATGATGATTCAGTATTTACCAATTATGAAAACTAAAGAGAAAACTACACCTTGACCTCTTTAAATATTTTGCTAGCCCTGAACTCTGACAATATTCTGGCACCTTGTTACTCAATACGTACACTGTAAATATGAGCCCATAAATCTAATGTCAACTGTAATTTAACCCATGCTCTCCAAACACTGTACAGACATGTGATTGTACGAGACTCCGTTGCTATGATAATAAATTTCCAAATATTTGGAGATTTTACTGTGTCACTATTGTGTCCTCACATGGTACAGAAAAGTATCATTATTTCCACTTCAGATAAAAAGTCTGAGGCAAAAAAGATGCAAGGTCCATATTTTTAAAGCTATTTAAGCATGTTAGGATGCTGATTGGTACCCGGTGTGATTTACAGAAATTCATAATTCCCAATAAGATGAATTTTCATCTGAAAACCTCACTAGATGACCCTTTGCTCCATGCTTTTCATACTGGAATATGCCAGAAATGACACTGAATTACACCCAAAGTTTCAGAAGCTGCATCATATACACAGTGCCTTAAAAAGATCACCTTTTTTCCCTGTTTATGCCTTCCAGTGAAATTCTTTTATTGGCTTGTCCTGTATTTTTAATTTTTGAACAATAATTTTTGAGCATCATTAATCTGATAATACAGGAATAATTTCTGAACAAAGTTTTTAGCCCTAGCAGCTGCAAGATATTCTCTGAATTGCAGAAATACGTGTTTTTCTTGAATGATGGGCCCCAAAGCGGAAGGCAGTTGTACTGTGTCAAAAACCCACAAGACCTCACATGGAGAAGTATTACATTTTCGCTGTGAGGAGAGAAGGACTGGCTGCAACAAGACCGCATGCAGTCAGCCTCAACTCCCTGTTAGCAAAAGGTTTATTGGGGCATGACCAGCCGCTTATGCTCATTACGCAGATTTACAATCATAAACAGCATTGGCAGGAGGGTAGGAGCACAAAAAACTTCACTCGCTACACTGCAGTTGTCCCTAGTAGTGGAAAATAGCAGAGCCTACAGTCTTCTATTGCCAAATAACAGAAAACTGTAGAAAGGCAAGTGGCAAGAAGAGAAACACTTGCATTTTAGGCACATGAGCAGACTAAACTTGTTCAGCAGTTAATGTTCACTAGTCAGCCAAACAAAAATTACGTATTTATTTTGAATATGTACTTTCTTAAGATCACAGTCCTGTTCTCTCTGTAGGATTCTTTTCTTCTGCTAGCTAGTTATTTCCTCACTGTCTTCTCACCAACTATTTTCAGTTACTTAAGTTTTGTGCAATTAAAGGTTAAACCGTGTTCACCTTATATAAAAAAGCACTGTAATTATTGCATTGGAACTTACTTCTTGTATTAGAAAGGCAAGTAAGGTTTGGTTTTCAAGGCTCTTCCATAATAATAATGATAATTATAATGATGATGATGATGATGACGACGAAGTCCATCCATTGTGTTAGCAATTTTTTATCTATCATCTTCCTCGTGTATTCCAGAACCGTAACCCTAATGCAGTTGTGTGAGAATTGTGGCATACAATATTAGTTGGTTAGCCTGACTGAGAACGTATTTTAGATAAAGCTGACATTTAATCTGTATCCTTCCTTTGCATTTAGGGTGGGTTTTCCTTGTGCCCTTAATGTCATTTGTTTGAAGAAGTGGCAAACGTCCTTGTCTCCCTTACCTAAAAAAGTAAAAATTCAGGAAATTTTAGGAAGTGGCCAAAGTCCCTTTAGGATCTCAGAAGATCTTATAGCAAAACAATTGTTATCTCTCTGCGACTGACAAAATTGAATATTTCCATGGGAGGACATCTCTATCTGTTCTAAAGGGAGTATTAATGGGAAAGTGTGTCCACATATTCAACATGAGGTCACAAACTGATAAGGAGAATTAAAAGTTCTGAATAGCTTTTTATGCAGAGACAATGTTCAGTGCGGGAATTGTGTAGAAAAGTAGTATGTGATCTTAAATATTCCCTCAGGAGACACACACACAAAGAAGTAAGTGAAGCTTTTAGTTTAATATCTGATATGCTTTTGTTCAGCTCTTTAACCCTAGTGACATTCTTTAATTGTTGTTACTCTGTGTGTCAAATGGTAGGTAATGTATTCCTTGCAGGGATTTGATGAGGAACATTTCCTATTCACACCTCAACGGTATTTATATATTTTCAGTATAACATTCCTACCCTTTATTTGTGTTCAAAGCACCAACATTCTGACTAGTGTCACAAAAGCACTCCCAAAATCACTCTACATTATGTTGTGTAATTTAATTAATGAAACTTTTACTGGAATTCATTTAGCCTGAAGTTTAAATTATGTTCTGAAGGCCAATTCAAGTCACATAACCTATAAAATATGTTTATTTCTGACAAGCTCTAGCTTTTCCTGGCATGAGTAAAAGGGTTTAAATGTATCACTTTAAAATCTGAGTGTGGGAAAGAAAGGTACAACTTTATTTAATTCCTGATATTTAGCAAATTACATTCCACCAATCTCATTTTGTAGTAGTCTTATCTAGCAATATTCATGCAGAATATTACTAGTGCCACATTTTTAAGCAGGTCATATTTTTGTTAGCCAAAACTCCAGTATAATTATATGCTGTTACAAATCTTGACTTACACCCATAGTCTCTCTGCCTTTATGAAGCCTATGCCCTAAGGAAAATAGTCCCGTACGTGCCGCTCACCTAAATGAATGGATGCTGGTATCTCCGTTTTGTTTCTAGGTCAGTTGCCCACTTGGTTGCAAGGGATACTTCTCCGAAATGGCCCAGGGATTCACACAATAGGGGACACTAAGTATAACCACTGGTTTGATGGCTTGGCTCTGCTGCATAGCTTTACATTTAAAAATGGTAAGTTGTTGCATGTCAGATTAAAAAAAGCCTAAGAACCTGAATCTTGGTTGCTAATTGTATTTTGAGTTTGATTTTTTGAGAATGTTGCAGGTTTTGCCTGCACAGCAGCATGTGTGGTGAGGTGGTAACAGCTTTGGAGAAAGTCTCTCCGAATGCACGCTCACACCTCACTCTCCACAGCAGCAGGAGGAGGATCTCTGCAGGGCTGTTAGCAGAGATAGATTTTGTTGTCCTTTTTTTCTGGAGTGCCAAAGTTCAATATCCTCTGTGCTGCAGGACAGCCTGCAGCCACCTCTGAGCAGGTCACGGCAGGGCAGCCTTTGCCGTCCACCCAGAGCAAGAAAACCTCTATTGTTTCAAACTGGATCAACCAAAAGTACTGTAATATCCAGAAGTTTTTCTGTTGTGGATGAACAAGCTAGTTCCAGGGAAGACTAACATTCCCCTTTTGGGAATATCAAAAGGGAATATCCTATCAGCTATAACAGCTGCCAGGAGAGAAACTGGGCCACTGTGTCACTTCAGCTGTCAAACCTCACTTACGTATACTCGACACCCCTACAAGCAGTCCTCTGACTTGTCATCCGTCTGGAGGGAAAAGAGGCAGCTCCCCTATCCAAAACATTTTCTTGTTTTCAGTTAAAGCACTGTTTATCAGTTCAGCTGTTTCACAGTGTGAGGCAGGATGTTTTACACCTAGATTCTTGCTGCAAAAAATACGTATCTGTAAAAGAACTGGGTTCTACTCCTGTCATCCTCCATTCATAGTGTTTACTTTGCAGGTTCCGTTTCTGTGATTGGAAGCACTTAATGCAACTGCAGGAACTCCTCGCCTGTCCAGCTCTACATCCTTAACAAAATAACCTATAAAGAAATGACCAGTATTTTTTAAGCTGCCAGTATATTTTACTCACCTAAAGCAAACAGAGCTCAGTTCAAGTATACTAGTCCATTAAATTGTTTAAGATAGACATTGATTCCTTCAAGCAATTTGTTACTCTCTCATAACTAAATTTTGCCAATACAGGACATTTATCACCACCCACACATTGATGTGTAGTTAATCATTTTTACACAGATCGGTTTTGTTTACTGGAATACTTTATCCAAATCCCTCCTTTCCTCTCCCTAGTCCCCCAGAATTGTCCAAACGTGTTGGGAGTCAAGGAAGCTAGATGAATCATAACCAGCCTCAGCAGCCACAAGAACAGTCCCAGGTTCCTTAGAAAGCTGAAAAAGCCTTCCAAAATAGAGAGTAAGGGGCATTGTCAGTTTTACTGCAAACTTTTCTTAGCTAAAGTACAGCTGCTTGAGAAACTCTTTCTCTGACTTTACCTATGCTAATTTTCTAAAGAACTCAGTATGAAATGTGATTGAAACCCGTTTGGCCTTTGTCAGGTGAAGTTTACTACAGAAGTAAGTATCTCCGAAGTGACACATACAACTGCAATATAGAAGCAAATCGAATCGTGGTGTCTGAGTTTGGAACTATGGCTTATCCAGATCCATGCAAAAACATATTTGCCAAGTAAGCAATGCTTTTTTTCCAATAAGATTCTTCTATCTACATCTCTCTCCAGCGCCGGTGTCTTTCTGTTTACCTTTGACAGATATTTACAAATAGGAAATTTATTTTGTAAATTTACAGCTTCCAAATACTGACAAGGCCAAGAGATACATCCAGCACCATACACTCCATGGGTCATCCTAAGGCAAATATTTTAATTTAATTTTAGCAGCAATATTGGCTGTTTTATTCACTATTGCAAGTAGATGTTGTTGTAATTTTGAAAAAACAAGATTTTTCAAGTGATTCACAAAAGTTTATAAAAATGATACCCTGTAATGGGAGAAGCAGTAAGAAAAGAAAAGATTAAGAGATGGGGAATGAATTTATGAAAAGTTCATTCAATGAAAAGAAGAAAAGCATCAATAACTGAAAAAAAAAGAATCAGAAGAACTTCTGGATTAAAGACCATTTTTACCAAAAAAAAGAGAAAGTGATGAAAAATTTCAATTGTTTCTTGAGCCACGTGCAGTGCTTTGAAGAACTGCACCCATAGGCCTGAGCCTATGTTCAAAATCAGAACCACTTGGGATCATTGCAATAGCTGCTTTCATACCATTAGAAAGGATGACAGGCTGTATATTAGAGGCAAGGTGTACGTTGTCATGTTGTCAACTATCTTGTAAAATTGGCTGTGGATGTTCCCTGACAAATGCGAGTAGCTTACTCATCTCTTTGCTGGCTGAACTACCTCTAATGACCTTGAATTTGACGTTTGGTAAGACCACGTGCATGGATAGTTATTGCAAAATAGTTGATATATTGTAAGTTGTTACCCTGAGATAAGATGCTTTTCTTCCTTCTTCCAGCAGTAATAGGGTAACGCTGACATTTTGAGATGAAAAGGGATATAAGCAACTTTGTCTTGGTTTCAAGTGAATATGATAAAATCCTACAGTGATAAGGAAAACTGTCAAGCCCATATGTGAAGTTGGATCTTCTTTGAAATCATAACTGTGATACAGGATAACACCGAGAACAAATATATTCCATCAGGGAGTATATGAATATATCTATTTTAAGAAGGCGCACTATGAAAAAGCTATCAGCTTTTAGGTAGAATCTGTTAGGCCAAATTCTCACAAGGTATACACAGGAGAGCGTGTGGGAGCTTCTAGAAGAGGGCACAGCTGGGGAGAACCAGACCCAGCTCTGTGACCCTGCTGCTGTGCGCAGCCCACGCTGCTCGGGTGACTTCTGCTTGGCACGGGTAAAAGCTAGTACAGCTGCTCTAATGAACTGATACGAAATTTCCCTCTCTGCAGGGCATTCTCGTATTTGTCTCACACCATTCCTGAGTTCACGGACAACTGCCTGATCAACATTATGAGAACTGGGGATGATTTTTATGCTACCAGTGAGACTAACTTCATCAGGAAAATTAATCCGCAGACTCTGGAGACATTAGAAAAGGTATACATGACTGTCTGTCATTCTGGTTCCTCATCTGCTAACGAATAAAGTTTCAGGCTGACTCATAAGGATCCTTTAACACAAAACTGGGAAGATTATACTTTTCTTCTGCTGCTATTCCCTTACTTTTGAAATCATAGCTAAGCAAAATTGTGAAGATACCACATCTTTTAAGAACTCATGAGTTCAAAATGAAATGCCAGGTAGTTTGAGAAAAGCTGGGCTTTGGGCAATTTCAGTTGCACATAATCTAGCAAGGATGCAGGAATAATACCACATAAGCTTATGATGTGGTTGTTTGGGATGATTTCCATTATTATGTATCCATAATTATCAAGTGATTTACATAATTAACAAGTCAGTAGGTCAGTTACATGACTACTTTTCAAGTACCTTATGCAAGATATTACTTAATTACTAAAATGAAATCTTGACATATTGAAATATGCAGTAAGTTTTTTCTAGCATGCAGTACAGTTTGAATACAGTTTCCAAGCTTTAAATCAAATAGAAATCTTTTTGCTCCAAAGATTGCTAGACTCATAGCCCTATTAAATAAACTGGTGTCAGGATGAAAAGGGCATTTGCAGAATAACTCCTTGAGCCAATCCTCCCGTTGTCTTTTGTGGCTGCAAGGGAGAGGTGAACATAATTCAGATTCTGTAGGTTGTTTTAGCCTTCATTTAGGAAATCATCTGAGTAGCTACATAAGTCATTTGTCTTAATTGTTTAAATTTCAAGGCCTTTTGAAAATGGGGTACCAATAAAAGGCTGCCCGTGCTAAAAATCTGGTGGATTTGTGGGGTTAATTGAGATCAATTTTAATTCTCTTACACATCTCTAAAATCTCCTATTGTATCATTTTCCAGGTTGACTACAGCAAATATGTGGCTGTAAATATAGCAACTTCTCACCCGCACTATGACAGTGCTGGAAATGTTCTCAACATGGGTACTTCAATAGTTGATAAAGGGAAGACAAAATACATTCTATTTAAGATTCCTCCCTCTGTGTCAGGTAAGATATGTCTTCTATCAGTATTTTCTAGAAACTTGTTAGCAATTTATTTTCTTCTGAGGTTAAGGGGTGGTGATAAAGCTCTTCTAGAAACCGATGGCGTTCATTTTCCTAATTTAAACTTACTGTGAACTTAATATTAACAGCTTAGCCTGTCTGGGCATGTGCTATTACAAAGATTCATCATGAATACTGTGTAAACAGGGTATTTCAGTATGAAGAAAATTGCTTGTAGAAGAATTCTACTTTGACTATTACTAGAGTGAACTTAGTCTTTTAGAAGAATTTCCATTCCCTGTATGGTGATGTGTAGAGGGAAAACAATTTTATCTATAGGGCAGTATATATAATTTGGAGTTGTAAACTTTAATTTTCTTCACAAATGAAAATGCTGTTAAAATGCTGATACTGTGATTATAGGGAAGCATAATACCAAATAATACCTAATATAGAGTTAATTCCTCTCTAACTTGGACTGCACTAGGCTTTGCTGAAATGCCATCCTTTGTTCACAGACCAAATTACTTGCTCTTTTTCCTTCAAGACAAGCCTTTTTGTGTGAGTTGTTCTTTAAAATCAGCTTCTAACGTGATGTCTGTCCTCTTGGGTTGAACATTCAAGAGGCCTTCCACAGCTGAAAGAGAAGTTTGTAACTTCTAGCTGGGGCTCAAGCAAAGTCAGTATAGATTAAACAGGAACATCCCCTCAGAAGCTCAAAAACATGGGTGCATTTGAACCCCCTTGTAAAGCTGCCTTGTAAAACAGCTTTCTCCTCACTGCTGGAGCCTCTGAAGACAGTAACTGGTGGAATCAAATACTAAGATGAGGGGGCTCTGTCTAAATGGATCCAGCATTGTGATAATACTGTGTTGCTTGACTCATATGCAAACTTCTACGTTAATTCTGCTGGAGGAAATGAACCGCTTTCTTAACAGGAGAATGCAAATAAAACTGAGAGGAACCTGTTCTTTCATACTTCGTACATGGGAGGAATCCAAGCACAAGATTGGATTGGAATTTATTATAAATATAATTGTATTTTTTATCATTTATGTTCAGAAAAAGAAAAGAAGAACTCTTGTTTTAAAAATGTGGAAGTGATGTGCTCCATCCCTTCTCGCTCCCTGCTCCACCCAAGCTACTACCATAGCTTTGGAATCACGGAAAATTACATTGTCTTCATAGAGCAGCCATTCAAACTGGATATTGTCAAAATGGCAACTGCTTACATCCGAGGTGTGAACTGGGCGTCCTGCCTTGCCTATCATAAGGAAGAGAAGGTATTTTTCCTAATGCTGAGTAATGGAGTCAGCCAGGCCAGTAACCTCTTCCACACTGTTCTGTTTTTCGTCTGGTTCATTAATTTCAGTAAGCCCTCATTTTTCTTCAACCCCTGACTTTCGTGTTGCACATTTTTTTTAGAAGTTGTATTTTTTTAATGCTAACTCCTATATCCAGAAATTTCACAAATAAATATCTGATGATGAAGTGCTTGAGAAAGAGGATAGTCTGGCATTGTTAGAAATACCGTGTGCCAGCTGAGAAGTTCAAAACCGCAGTAGCATCCCAGACACATACACACAGTTGCTCCTGGTCCAAACAAAATACTATATATTGTGGCTGAGATCTGCTGTAGATCCATTGCATGCTGTGGAGCCAGACTGGTGGAAAAGCCTGCATCCAACAAAAGGAGAGTCTTTCACTGTGGCAACTGAGGAAAAAAGTTGTTTTCTGAGGACCTTATTTCCACGTGCTCTGGCCATCAATAAGTGTGACATGCTGGGGTAGAGGGCACCAGCACAGAGCACTACGGAGAGACTTGGACTAAGGCAGATTTAATTAACTTTAAAATAGAGCAGGGGATTTTCAAGGTTTTACGGGAAAGCTTCAATCCTCAGCAATCAGTAATTTGCAAAAGTAAAATGAGTTTAAAGCATTTCTACCCTCATTTTACTCCTGCATTTTTTGGTCTTCAGCTTGGAACCTCTTGTCTCCTGGCAGCAAATCCTGAATTCTTAATATGCTTCAGTAGAAACAGACAATACACTAGAATGTTGATTGCTACAATTAAATGCTGATCATTAACACTTTTAAATAATGTTTTCTATCTTTCAGACTTGGTTTCACTTCGTTGACAAGAAGACTAAAAAAGAAGTATCCACCAAGTTCTATACCGATGCTATGGTGCTTTTTCACCATATAAATGCTTATGAAGAGGATGGACACATTATTTTTGATATTATTGCCTATACAGACAACAGCTTATATGATATGTTCTATTTGAAAAACCTGACTAAAGACTTTGAAGAGAAAAACAAGCTTACCTCCATACCAACCTGCAAGCGATTTGTTGTTCCTCTGCAGTATGACAAGGTAGAAAGAAAAAGACCTTTTTGATCTCTTTCTGATTCTGATCAGGAATTTAGAATACATCAGTGTGAATAATGGGTGAATTGTTGGCTTCCAGCCCTTATGTGCAAATTTCTGATTCTTTAAAAATAACAGATACACAAAGTGTGCAGCGGTTTTGTTTTGTGTATGTATTGTGAGAAATGGCAATGAGCAGCTGGACGTACAATTACATGGATCTAGGTTCTAATACTATCCTTTATGGAGAACAGGGCTATTGAGCGTACATAATTTCTTTACCAGTGAGATTATTTGTGAGATGCTATCAAATATGAGCAGATACATGAACTTGGTTGTTGACTGGAAGGGATGAATGAGGTTTTGCACAATCCATTTCTTCCACTTTACTGGAAGCCTATATATAATATATGCATGGTCCCAACTGTTGCAAGAATATTTCATTTAAGTGTGAGATTTACCAGGAAGAGGAAAGATTTTATCTTTCAGTTTAATTTAAAACATCATTTTACATCATTGTTAGCAAGGAAGATTTTATACTGCCCAGAAACTTGGGCAAGTTTGTGCCTGATACATTTGGAATGGGTAATACTTTTTCTTTCTACATCCTAGAATCTTGCTGCTTTGTTCATCTCTCAAAAACAGTTAAGCAGCAATGACAAAGGATGTGTTGGATCACACTGGCTATCCAAACTACCCTGCAATCTTAAGAATTCAGCAATAGCATATTAAAAACAAGAGTGCATTACACCTATTTTTGCACTTGATTCATAGCAGGTGCAAAAACCTAACCTTGGTGATTTTTAGTGTGAATTTGATACCTAATTCCTTGAAACCCATCTTCATTAATTAAATTCACAAACTATGTAATCCATTTATTGTGCTTCTGGAACATAGCCTTGTCTATCTAAACCTTTCTAAAGGCTCGGTGTGATTCAAAATGATTACTCTATGATGTACTAAAATCCTCTGAGTATAACATGACTTCCAATGAAAAGGTCAGAATCTAATGTTGCAAGGATAGTAAGAAGGAATTTCTTCGTGAAGATGGATTATTTGCTTAATCTCCAAATTGTTTATATTAATATCAAACCTGATGAAAGATATAAATTAGAAGCATGTTCTTAGAGACACGTTACTTTTTCAGCAAATGTCTCTTTCAGGATGCCGAAGTAGGTTCTAATTTGGTCACACTTCCATCTACTGCAAGTGCTGTAAAAGAGAAGGATGGCAGCATCTATTGCCAACCTGAGATACTATGTGAAGGTGAGACACATCCATTATACAAATCTCAAATCTGTTCTCTTACACGCACATAAGCGCATTCTAATAATGTCCAATAATTCATATATGTAAGATTCATGTTCATATATGTAAGATCTTTATAAAGGTAAGAGAAATGAAACTTTTAATTAATATGTTTAGTAGAGATATTGACAAAGTCTTTCTCTTCTTTACTTCCCTCCTCTGGGTCTATCCAGTAATATATGACCCTGAATGTCTCAGATACATATTTATCAAGAGTGAAATCCTTTAAATATCTGAAGTTCCATCAGTGTTATATTCATATAGGATCCCAAGTCTGATCTTACAACTATTAATATAGCGTGCAAATCTGCCTGTTACAAGAGTTAAGTTTAGTTAAATAGGTCTGTTATAGCTTCAGTTATTGCTGTATTTTATGAAGGTTGCCTTTGAAAGTAGATTTTTAACATTTTTTCAGGGTGTAATAACAGGAATACGTTAAGAGGCATGTATTTACCTAAAGTGAAAATAATTTCTTAGAATGGTAGCCTGCAATTATATCTCAGATGTTCACATCTCATGTATTTATGAAAAAAAAAACAACCAAAAAAACCCCAAACCCTCATAAGTTCCAGTATAATGAATCCCTAACAATGAAAAATTGTCATTTTTGAACTAACAACACTGGTTTAATTATGTTGTGTTAATGTCCCTCTTCAGCTTTTTAGAAATTAAAACATACAAAACCTATGCAACCTGTTTTAAAGACTGTCAAGGTTTTCCACAGAGCAAAACTTCCTGAAGACGGGCATATGTAAATGTACATTTTAGTTATTTTTCTTCTCTTGTTACTAAGTCTTGAACTTTATTTTACCCAGGGATAGAACTGCCTCGCATCAACTACGACTATAACGGCAAAAAATACAAGTACGTCTTTGCAACGGAAGTGCAGTGGAGTCCAATTCCTACAAAGGTATAACTAACATTTACAGAGTCAGGAATTGTATTTATAGGACACAAATCAAATTTAAGCAGTTGTAAGTAAACCGTAGTTTTCTAGTTTGGCCCAAAATACAGCCTAATATGCATTCATACATACAAATTCAAAGCATGTGGTCCTGAGCCCAGAAAGTGTATTTATTTTTTTTTAAACGTCAAGTTAAAGCTTCCAAATGCTGACACTACAGTTGGGTACTATGTTCATAAACATCAGCACTTGAAAGCAGGGAGATGAAATGTTGGACATGTATTGTCAGCTTACTTGCATGATTGAAACAGCCACTGGGCCAAATTATGGAAACAATGTATCTTCATATTAAGATGAAAAGTACTAATCGTTGAAGGTAAGAGTGTTGTACAGAGAAACTCACTCTTTATAATTCTTGTTCTGTGACTATAAGGCAAAGCAAATTGAGTTGCTGTTGGTTCTTGTATATAATTACCACAACTGATTACAAAATAAAGCTGAATTTCTGCATGATGCAAGAAAATTTATTGCAGCATATCTGACAGTAGCTCAAACAAATCTGCAAGTTTGTGATTCCCAGTGTAGATAATCCTTGCTTGACTTAAATGTAATAAAAATGCTGATTGATAGAAGATTTTTTGTTTCACATCAACTGCTCTTTGATGAATGCAGGCACAACAACAACCATATATAAGCCTTAGGTAAAGTCTGTCAGCGAAATTGCTGTCATCTTGGTTAGAAGGAAGAATTTTTCCAAATTCTTGCTCCAGTAATCTGAATGCTTTCATTTTTGTATAAACATATTTTTTAACTAAAAGTCAAAAGGGAAAAGAATATAACTGCATCTGTATGGGTAGAGAAAAGGCTATAATAGAATCAAACTGAAAATGCCAGGCATCGCCACTGGTGTGTGGTTTGGTCAGGCACTGGACCCATTAATGAGATGAAAATCTATACTGTTCCTTCAGTTAATACCAGTATCTGTGTGGAATACTTGACCCACTGGTTTAACCTTTGCACATCACTATTAATAGCCTTTGTTCTGGCAAATATACCCTACTTAACAATAGAAGGCCTTGAGAAATATTGAGGTCACAATAAAAGGAAAATAATTCACCGGATTAGAAAATGGAAGGTTTAAATCCTGTTTCCTGCTTTACTACAGAATCGCCATGATTTGGTGCAAGTCACTTAAATGTTCTGGGCCTAGGACTCTTCCTCTATATAGTGAGGTATTATTTATAGTGAGGGTTCTCTCACGATCTGTTAGTATTTGTAAAGTACTTGAAGATCATAAATGAAAGATACAATTGGATTCTAATGAAACAAAATTAAAAGAACATTGTGTGATTATGCAGCCACTAAATATGACTCCAGAGTTTAACATTTTCCAGGTGTGTAATCCTTCTTGTGATGACGCATGCTTTGTTGCTCTTTAACTCTGTAACTCTTAGCATTGGTCCCCCATGCCAGCAGCCTGTTCATGTTGTACCTTTGGAATAAACCACTGTCTGGGTGACTGACATTTTTCTTTTCTGGTCACAACAATTTAGATTGCAAAATTTAATGTCCAGACAAAGGAAATGCTCCGCTGGGGAGAGGACCGCTGCTGGCCATCTGAGCCCATTTTCGTTCCCAGCCCTGATGCAAGAGAAGAGGATGATGGTAAAATAACAACAACAGTTTGAATGCTGGGGTTACATGAGTTTTGCATTAAATCTTATAAGTTTCATTGTTTTTAGTCAAGAAAGCTGGGCTGATGCTTCCGCTGTGAGATTAAAATTAGCACCAGCCATTTTACTCCTGCAGACAAAAAACCAAAGCAACAATAGACCAAAATCAGCTTGCGTGATGTCCCAAGGTAGGCACAAACGATGAAACCAATGCTTAGGACTTTCCAGAGAGCCAAGCTACTCAGAGCTGGATTTATCAATAGTCTGGAGCAGCTGAAGCTGTGGGAAGTCAGTGTTGTTACAGATGAGAACATGAAGTGTTACTGCAAGTATCCATGTAATCTCAATCCAGTTCTGTTCTCGGGTGACTCCTTGCAAAGGCAAATGGCAAATAACTGAAAGGATGAGTCCCCAAACTAGCAGGCACACTATTTAGTGTTGTTTGCTTTTCTCCTTCCCAATGAACTGCAGGCAGAGCAGAAAAAAACATCGAAGAGAAGCATTTGTTAGTCCTTCAGCACTCTCAGTGCTTCTTGATCTAGTAAACACTTTTTCATTTGTGTCCTGAAATTCTGAGGAAACAAGAATTGTTTCCTGACAGTGTTATCTTTTCTGCTTGGTGTAACTAGTATGTGCTTCTAATTCTTCATTTGTATGCTACAGGCATTGTTTTGACCTGTGTTGTGATGGCTGATCCAAAGGAAGCACCCTTCCTACTTGTCTTGGATGCTAAAACATTCAAAGAATTGGGCCGAGCCATAGTAGATGTAGAAATGCATCTGGACCTGCATGGAACGTTTATACCAGAGAAAGACTTGAAGTTTGACACAGAGTAAAATTCTATTTATCCTATTACACAGACTGAGACAACCTTCTACTGAACGGGGGATAGCATTCAGCAACAATCTTATCTTGTGACAAGAAATGACTCTTCAATAATAATATATAAACTCTTATAAGAGATAACAATAGCTTTTATTACAAATAATTATATGCACAACTGCTACATAGCTATTCCAAAACAAGAATGATCGATACTAAGTGCTAATGTTGTATACAACTCGTGGGGCAGGGAATAGGAGACAAAGGTAATAAGAAATGTTTTATTTGAGTAGAGTATAGCTTTCTCAGCAAATGAAGTACTGTATTCATAGGGTGATGTATGGCATGAGTCACATATGTCTGCAGCTCATGTAACTTTCATGAACTGTTTCAAGACTGCACCTCACGATTAAGTTGTCTCCTGCCAGCAAAGCTCATGTTAAACTATTTGCTATGATAATAGTAATTCATGGCAATGCATTCTCTCGGTGCTTGATTCCATAAACTCCACTATAACCAAAGTATTACATTGAGGTGCTACAACTTTCTAATTTAGAACCTAAAAACCGCCTGCTTTGCTAATAATTTCATGGTATATTTTTCCCTTTCATGTTGACAAAACCAAATAACTTGAAATAGAATATATGGTTTTATGTAGCATTCAATTATACTTTAGTGCTATTCAATCTTAAGCACTTTGTATTTAAATCAGTTTTCCTTGAGGAGAGTATCTGACATGACATTTCATGTAATTGGATGATTACATTGTGTAAAAGATAAACAGAAATGTAGTATTTATTCGTATTGCTGTTAGTCTCTGTTAATAACAGTATGCACATGACTGAGGGGCAGTGTATTTCTAGCAGAACTCGGATACACATGTTCGACAAATTGTTTAGGTGACAGAGTGAAAGACCTAATTTAGAGCTTATCTGAACAGTAGCTGAAACTACAAGCTACTGTTGCTATAGCTAAGCATTTGCTTTATTGTCTGCTTAGGAGCATCCATGGCCTGACGTGGGTTTGTCATTACCTGTGACAGATGCTTCCTAATGAAAGTACACAACTCCCATTCAGAGTCACAATTAAAAAGCACATTTCAACATAGAGTTTAGATGCCAAGTATACCGTGACTGTTTTTTGTTATAGGAATGGCATTTCCTAATCCCCTGAGTGTATTTGTTTTGTGATTTGGGGCATTGATTTTTATTTAAATGAGAGCTTTTTTTAAAAAAAAATGTATTTTCCTATTGTAGATACCTTTAGTGTTGGAGGCATCTTTACTGATGGAGAAAACTAGGTATACATCCATCCATTTTAGGCATTGATCTGGTCTGTACGTATCACCACACTACTCGGGTATCTCTCACTCTTTTATATACGCACTCTACACTGTCTCTGCTGCTCACTGTGTTTTACAGGTAGGAAACAGAATGAAATCATTGTCATTTACTGTCTCCCCATCACATGAGAATCTGGGCTTTGGTGGCTTGTCTGTGGTTCTGTAAGATATTTATGGCAGAGCAGGAACTGAATCTTGTTTGCTCTGTAACAACTATACCTCCCTTTGTCTGCTTAAGTCTTTGCAGTTTGTAAGTATAAAGAACATACAGGCTATTTTTTAATGCAAAAGAAAGTCACTGTGGTCAGATCTAGAGTTAAAATAGGCAGGTTTGGGCATGCAAATGTTTATATATTCCATAAAATGGAAATAAACAGTAAGGTGTGTCTGCAGAAATAGTCTCCTTTAGTGTTTTCAAGGCATATTACCACTACTATTTAAGAGAACTTTATTTTCTAAAGAAGAAACTTAATTCCATTTTTGTAAGTGATATGGAACCAGTACTGGAATGGAAGACTGATGTTGGCAAAGGACACCAGCTGTGGGGTTGTTTCTTTTAATCTGAAAAAGTTTGGATTTAACAAATTTCCACAAATATATCTGGTATTATAAGGTGGTAATGAATCAGAAGCCTAACCATTATTATAGATCTCTTTTTAAGAGTTCGTCTCCAGAATTTGTGCTGTAGAACTCATAGTGTTATGTTTTCAGATGATCATGAGTTTAGGTATCGGAGTTACTTGACTTCTGAGGAGCTAAGTCTTACTGGCAGAGATGACATGATAGGGGAATATTAATCATAAAGACAAATCAGATTTGTTATCTGCGGGCTAAGAAAGCAGATGTGTTATTTATGTTCATGCAAAAATACTGCAGAAAATAAAAGAACTTGTATTAGGTGTGACTTTTTAAACGAAGCGTGCTGTGTTCACATGGTCAGTATTACACAGGATTTGATTAGCATCAAGTGTGTAGTCAACTTGAAGAGAAAAACAGTGATGTAAACCTGGATTTGCCAATCCCAGTATCCTCCTGTGGCAGAGAAAATATGGATAAAACCATATGGCTAATCACAAATTTGTTCAAGGATGTTTTTAGCAGTTGCAATAGTAATCTGATGAAACATTTCCCCTGAATATGGTAATACACCGTATCATTGCTAGGCTGACAATAGCATATATGCTTTGCCAAGTGGCTGCAAGGCTTGCGTGGTTCTTTTGTTGTGGTAACATGGCACATGGCAATGAGTCTGTCATTTGCTTTGCTTCTCTGACATCCTTTGCTACGAATGAAATCTTGAGGGACAGAAAGGTTTGATTCTTTTTTTGCACCAATTTAAGTCATAAATTAGTCCAGTAAAACTGGTGGAGTTATTGTAATGGCATAAAAAAGAATCTAGATTCAGTGACTGCAAATAAAAATAGCAAGGATAGATATCTTCATTAAAGGAAAAAAACACAGTTGAGCAAGAGAATCGGGCCGTGGGTATGCATACATGTAATTACTTCAAAGATGTTACAAATGGCCCTGTAGTTGGTAGAGTGGTTTGGTTTGGTGGTGTTTGTGTTTTGGTGTTTTGTTTTTTTTATCAACTGGTTTCATTAAATGCAACAAATAACAAAGCATAATAATTAATTTGTTCTCTGGAAGTGGATATTATCTGTTACGCCTTGTCCCATTGCCCCACATATGCTGGAGGAGGAAGCAGAAACACTGTTTACTAGGATGAGTTAAAAACCAGAAATACGACTCTGTTTTCCTGCATAACAATCTATGCAGGAGGCACGGACACAAACCAGTGTTTTTAAATAACCAGGCCACTCAATGACAGCTTTCGCAATAATTTAAACCACTGTTGCCTTGGGTATGCAATTACCAAAGTATTAATAACAAGCAAAATACATCTTGCACCGGCAGTGCAAGGTGCAGAGTGCGCTCTGCTTTCATTACCCTCAAAGAGACCTGCGGATGTGTCCTCTGGATCCCTTCTGCTCTTCCTCATTCTACACTTGACATCCTGGATAATTATACCCAAGCCAGAAGTAAGTGGCCTTCTAATATTTTTAAATGGGTATGTTATAACAACAAGTGATGCAAAGTTGCTGGTGTTTCATGCAGATTAGTATGTTTTTAGGCCTTCTGTCATACCAGGATGTGAAACACATCCTCTGCTGTTTCTAAAACTCTTGTTCAAAGCTGCCACACAAGCCCCGAGCACGCTGCTCCTCTCTGCCACCCCTCCCCAGTCAGAAAGCTCCTGAGCAAGGGTTCAGCTGTAAACACTGGCTTAAATGGGGTATTCACACTCTTTGCGAGCAGGCACTTGTTTGGACTGCCGGGGTCTGCGTGTGCAGATGTCCCAGATGAAATCTCCATCTGGAGGACAAACCAGCATTGTGTCTAGCTGGGGAAGAACAATGCTGCCTTTGTAAAGTCATTCATTTCTCTCTCCTATGGGGGCATTTCCTTTTATTCTTTTTCCCAGTGGTAAAATGACTTGGTGACACCATCAAACTGGATTAGGATGAATTATAAAATAAAATTTTAAGTTGTCCACATTTCAAAGATAAGCATTTTTGACATCACTGATATAAAGAAATGCATATAATAAAAGCATGTGACCCACCACTGCTTTACTAGGTCAGGCCCCCTGAAAATGTAATTCTCCCAATGGAGGGGCAGAAAGCACGACCTCCTCGTCGGCTTCTCACAGCCTCGGAAATCGAAGTCTGCCTTTGACTCTCCGAGCAGGGGCCCCTGGGAGCTGCTGTTTGTGCCCCCCCGGCAGCGTTGACTGAAATGACGGTGAAGTAGATCACAGTTTTGGAAACACTTCTGCTCCGTGCAAATAGTTTCACTACTCACATACTGGATGCTGTTAAAGACAGCAGCAGCAGATGGGATCAAGTCATCTCTTAACGTACAATTAAGCACCTTGTGAACAGTCCTGAAGAAAATCCTTTTTTTTTTGCCTGAAAAGGGCGTATTTCCAGCTGGCTGCTATGGAAAGCCACGCTATCGAAATGAGTCTCGCTGCATTTAATTTGCGTTTTCGACTTTTTCTCATGCTAACGCCTGTCGTTTCCACCTCCAGGTGAAGGGGAAGGGAAAATAAATAAATAAAAGGCTAGGTTTGGCCACATTTTAAGGCCAAGAGGTGGGAAAAAAAGGTAATTTCGTAGGCGACGCTGAGTTCAGGGTCCCGGCCCCGCAGCCCCAGAGGCCCCCGCTCAGGGCCGTGCCCCTCGGGGCCGTGCCGGTGAGTCAGGCCGCCCGCCGTGCCCGCGGGGGCCGGGGCCGGGTCCACCCCCGCGGGGGGAGGTGCGGGCCGGGCCGGGCCGGGCGGGGCGGGGCGGCGCAGGGAGATGATGTCAGCGGCGGGCGGGCAGCCATGGTGTGAGGGCAGTGATTGAGGCGGCCGGCCCGGCGCGGCGGGGCCCGGCAGCATGTCGGGGCCGAGCGCCGTGTCGGACCCCCAGCACCCGGCGCGGCTGCTGCGGGCCCTCAGCTCCTTCCGCGAGGAGAGCCGCTTCTGCGACGCGCACCTGGTGCTGGAGGGGGAGGAGATCCCGGTGCAGAAGAACATCCTGGCGGCCGCCAGCCCCTACATCAGGTACGGCCGGGGCGGCGGCGCGGAACGCGGGCCCCCCGGGAGGTCGCCGGGGCCGAGAGCGGGCCCGCAGCCCCCCGGCGGCGGCCGGGCGGGAGGCGCGGGCCGTTACGGTTACGTAAGGAGCGGGCTCGGCTTCTCCTCAGGACGGGAGCCCGGGCCGGGCCTGCCCGCCCCGGGGACGCCCGTCCGGCCCCGGGGACAGCGGCACCCCCGGGCGGACCCAGGGAAAATAAACTTTTTGGGGCGCCAGGGAGGGCGGCGGGCGCCGGCCGCGGGCTCGGGGTGCCGGGCTCTGCCGCCGCCGGCCGCACCGAGTCAGCGCTTCAGGGGCGGGTTTTTTTTTTTATTTTTCTGAATGTCTTTCAGCGAGCCAGGGCTCCAGGTGGTGGTTAGGGATTCTGAGGCACATCGGCTTTTAAATTAAAAATAATGCCTGGTTTGTCTTCCCATCTCTTGCCCCGAAAAATACCAAGGAAGCCACCTGGGACGCTGCCGGGGTGTCAGGGCCCTGCGGTTCGGCGGCGGCAGCCGGGGAGGACAGGCTGCACCGGCACGGTCACCGTCCCTGAGGTGGCAAACTGTCCTGGAGAATGTTTCCAGTGAAACCCGTTTCATGGAGGGTCCTGCTGCAGCCGCTGACAGCAGTTTGTACTTGGAATCATAGAATTGTCCAGGTTATAAGGGACCTGTCAGAGTCCAACCATCAACCTACCACTGACAAGACCACCAAAACCACCACTGAACCTTGTTCCTCAGCACCGTGTTTACCCGTCTCTTAAATACCTCCAGGGATGGTGATTCCACCACTTCCCTGGGCAGCCTGTTCCAAGGCTTAATAACCCTTTCAGTGTAGAAATTTTTCCTAATATCAAATCTAAACCTTCTCTGGTGCAACTTGGGGCCGTTTCCTCTTGTCCTGTTGCCTGTTCCTTGTGAGAAGAGACCGACCTCCCCCTCACTACACCCTCCTTTCAGATTCTTCTCTATCGCACTCGGTGGTGCTGAGTCCAGTGACATCAGGTAAAAAGAGTGTACTCGCCCTAAGATTTTTATGGTACATATCTGCATGTAAACGAAACATACAAGTGGTTAATTCCAAAGGGTTTTTGTTTTTCAGTCCTGTCATTTGCAGGTAATAATGATGTTAATTTCGTCTTAGCCTGTAAAGTAGGAGCAAACCTTTCAGTGTCACTTAAACGCAGGATTATCCTAAATCTGTCGCAGACTTTTGTAAGGGGGGGGCATTCCTTCCAGCTGGAGCTTCCTGTGAAGTTGTCATAAAATGTGGGGATGGGGAGTCTGTGTGCTATTCTCCAAAAAAATGTAGCCTGCTTCAGCATCGTGTCATCATCTGCTTTTAGGCAGTATGGTATTTAGGGTGACTGTTGTACTACAACTTTGACATTCTCAAGTACAAAAGTAAACTAAACATAAATAGAATACAAAGTTGGTGAGTAACTTCTAAATAGGTCTTGATGGTGGGCAGGCTTAAGAAAGAGTCCTCTGCATGGGTTGAGGTAGCAGGGCTGAAAAATAAAATGAAATAAAATTCACAGAGAAGGAAGATCATCAAGAATTTGCAAAAAAAGACACCACAGAGCCTATGTACTAATAATTTTTTCACTGCTTGTCTTGAGAAGCAGTTTCGGAAGACTGTGGAGAAAGGCAAATCAAAGAATGAAATTGAAGTGAGCCACTGATCCAATATTCTTCAAAGTGCCTGAATGCTTTTTTGGGTGTTCGTCATCATATTTTAGATGACGGTATGCCATATCTGAAATTAGGTTCAGAAGGGTTGCTCCAGGTGGAAAGAGGTCATATTCTTGGAAAAAGTGCTCTTCTACTCTAACAGGAAGATGAGTTTACAGGAAATGTGCATTTCTTTTACTGTGAAAATTATTCTCTGAAAGTTATTCTCCGTAAATTATTCTCTGGAGAAGTACATTTTCACAGAATTTCATCTTTTAAAAATAGTGTTTTGTTCAATCTCTGAAAAATGTACTGGAGAAACATGAGTTAAGCGTGTGTGAGGAGTAAGAGCGCCAGACATAACTACATTAGCAACAAAACTTGTAGTCATTAGAGTTGTGGGTTTTTTAAACCCAAAATTGTTCAGGTTCAGATCCCATGAAGGAACTCATTAACTATGTGTGAAAGTAGGTTACATGCATTAATGTATAAATATGATTTGAGTTATTTTTTTTTTTTCTTTAAGCTTACTCATCTTTTCTCCTCAGGCTTGCAAGATGTAAAGAACTAAAAATACACGTACCTAGTTCTTGTATGGCACATTAAGAAACACATTTGTATTACCTGCCTTTGCAGAGCCTAATTTTTACCTGCTGCCTGTCTCTCTTTTTATCACTCCAGGATCTCTCTCTTAGTCCACCTGCTCTTCACATTGGGTAGAATGGGTCAGGTAGGTTGCCAATGTTGGAGCATTTAATTTCCAGCCAAAAGTAATGTTTCAGTGGCTCTTTTTGGAGGTGATAAAATTAATCTCCAGCCTGTACCTGGTCTATGCAAGTCCCATTTATTTTGAGTGTTGGATTTTCAAATAAAATGTTTGGTTTGGGTTTCAATATGAAGAGGTATTGCAGGAGACTCAAGAATTTTATGTCCTCATATTTTAAGTGTAGATGATTCCAAAGCATGCTCTGGTACCAGAGGCTGTTACGGTCTCCAAATGCCGTTGGATTTGGGTTGCTCTCATTTGAAAAATTCCAATATAAAGCTCAGAAAAATCCATTAACTAATTTCAGAGGTAAAACTTGGAAGAAAAATTAGTAGATCTGTGAAACGTATTCAGCAGTGGAGCAGTCAGTGGAAGTACGGGTTGACGT
Source organism: Chroicocephalus ridibundus (assembly GCF_963924245.1). NCBI lineage: Eukaryota > Metazoa > Chordata > Aves > Charadriiformes > Laridae > Chroicocephalus > Chroicocephalus ridibundus. The sequence goes on from NC_086287.1 coordinate 90,030,963, forward strand.
GGTGTTTTCTCTGTCATTATGTATTGTGGCTGTGGGCAAGTTGGTGGGCGAGTTGAGAAGCTGTGTAGGGTTTGCATGAGTGCTTAGTTTAGGGTGTGAGTAGGAAAATAAGTAGGCATGGACTTTCTGAGGGGGTGGTTGGGTGTGAGCAGAGTCTGTGTGTGCTGAAGGATTTGTGCAGCCACAGAGAGAGGAGCGTTACCTGTTTTTTAGTTTTGCATGGAAGCTGTTTGGCTGACTGGTTATGAGTAGGACACTTGTAAATTGTAGTGATGTGGCTTCCCTCTAGGTATTTGGCAACTGGATTCTCCACGCAGCTCAAAAATGGCAGCTTCAGCGGGGAGAGGATGAAAGATGTGAAGGGGATGCAAAAATGCCCAGAAGTGTTACTGGTGTCATGGGGCCCATCTGCCTTTCTTGGCTGTAGGGTAGCTTCTGCAAGGACAGAAAAAAAATATACCTGTTTCATGAATAAACATTTAGCCTGTGGGACCAGTAAGACTTTTAATTTTTGTGCTAGTTTGATTCTTGAGGTCTTGCCTCAACTGCTTAATGCCAAGTTGCGTGTAGCTCTCCGAGGACAGTGAGGTCTGGGGCGGTTGTGTGAATTCCTACAGAATTGCTGGATATGTAGAGGTTTATCTAATCCCTCTGTGTGCCCCTGGAGCAAATCTTGTCATTTACAAAACACAGGAGTCTTCCTGCATATCTCTAACACCTTATGGTATGCTCCTGAGCCTGAGAAAAGGAGGATTCCTCAGGAAGAGACTGCTGTAGGACACAGTGTGGTTTGGCTCAAAGTGATGTTGCTGTGCTTCCCGGAGAAGTTAAATTTGAGCCATGTTAGCTCTTGATTTCCTCTTCTGTAATAAATCAGCCAGAAGCCTGCACTGTATATTTTTAAGCACTTTTTGTCCTGGCAGTTGCCGTAGCGTAGATACGATTCAGTTGCCCTGGTTTAACTTATTTAGTTTGTCAGCCTAGGGTGAGTTATGGTGGTGTAAGAGTGCTTTTACCAGAATAAACCGTGCTTGCACGGGTAAGTTTGGTGTAAATTGTAGCATATATCCGCAAACCTTTTATAGGATAGACTTGGTCCAAGTATGCCTGGTATCCTCAGCAGCAGCAGCAGATGTTCTCATCTGAACAGATCTGTCACTGTCTGGCATGAGTCGTTCTTGGCCAGCTGAAACTTGCAGCTCCTAATATTTTGCGAGCTTACTGTCTGCTTGCCTGTATCGCAGGGAGCATGTGGGAACTACCTAAACAAAGGGGGTACTTAAGCTCAGATTCTTAGATGATCTTAATGTTGTTACGCAGGGATTGTGCTGCTGTATTAGAAACTAAATTAAGATGTTTCTGTTGTCTCAGCAAGTTTTGTTTTCACACATCTGTGTGATGCGATTACAGATGGGCGTATGTATTCTATACTGTTCCCCAAGGCTTTTCTAACTTAGTAATGGACTGGTAACCATATTTTCATCTTTTTCCAGATGAGCATAATATATCCAAACAAAAATAAAAATGTAGAATTAAGGTCATTATTTTCCATTTACTTGTTAATAGCTATGCTTCTTGTAAATTGGTTTTGGTCAGAAATAACCTGCCAGCATTTGTATCTTCTCACTTGCACTGTTGAACCTTCTGACATCCCTAGAACATTGCAGGCCATGTAGGACCCTTGCAGAGACACAAAACCGTAACCTCTCTGCCAGTGCCGAAAGAGACTTCCGTGGAGATGTGGTGGGACGTGTCCCCCGTCACTGAATTTCTGTACTTTCCTGTCTCCTGGCACTTGGAGCGTTCTGAGTTGTGAAACGGTCTCAGCCTGCTGAGACGTCGTCCGTGTGTAAGTGTGTCAGTGAGCATCCCTGGGCGCTGGTGTGGAAAGCGCGATGGGATGTCTGTTCTGCCGGGCGCTGAAAAGGTGCGACTTGGCAGTTTTTGTTACCCTTGTTAGACAATAAGTATTGTAGAGCAAGGCGAGGTAGACGCCAATGCGTGCCAGTAGCTTCTGCTGCTTATTTCCTAATACTCGTTTGGTTTTTATTGACATTTATAGACAGCTTTTATAGTGTTGTAAAACTTTTTCTATTTGGGACTGGTGCTGAAGTCACGAATACAAACCGCTGCTGAAGCTGGGAGGTATTTGTTGTCAGGACCCTGTGCTCTCAGTTCTCGTTTAGCCGAATCGCGCTGTGCTTGTGCCAGGTCTCGCTCCCTCTTCCCTGGGCGTGCAGGGCAGTGTTGTGGTAGCTGCTTTATCAAGGAGGTTCTAAAGCCATGTCATCTTCAAGGATTTTTTATGAGAAGTTTGTTTCTGGCAGTCTCCTGGGAGCTTTACAGGCTGCCCTGGCAGTAGAAAGTCAGGAACAAATCGGGCCAGAGTTTGCTTTCAGACTTTTAAAGCTGTTTTTGTGTTTGGATGCGTGTTATGTTTGGATGAGTAGTTGAGGGGCAACAGTGATACAGGTATGTTAAAAGCTTATGGCTTAAAAAGGGATTTAAAAATCATTATACTGGGCTTGAATGGGGAGTTGTTAATTATATTCCTGCTCCAACAAGCCCCTAAAGGTGGCCTGAAGGGAGGAAGCAATAAGGCTCTTACCTAGCTCAAAATAGTACGAAAATACGGTCGGGCTGCTCCTACACGTCAGGCAAGGGGAGAACTGGAAGTCAGAGCATCTTGTTTACGCAGGAGAACTGGAGGTAAAGTTTCTTGGCCTTTCTTCGTATCTGAAAACACGCAGTTCATCTGCGTGCCTGATCTAAGAGGCGAGTTGGGGTGGAAGGAGGTGTGGCAGGATGGAGCTGCTTGGGATGTCTGGGTAATTTATACTCTGTAGCTTGCCTTTACACCTGCATTAATTGTCTTGTTTGGCAAAACTTTTATTAAAAGAACCTTTTTTATTAATAATTTTTCTTGCACGCTTTAAAATGTGGTTTGAGGCTGGAGTAGGGCTGTTCTGAAGGTGCTCATGTGTCTGGAGAAAGCTCTAGAGTTGATGAGACTTCTTGATTTGTGTTTTTGGTTTTGTTTTTTGTTTCTTTGAACCTGCAGTTACAAAAGGAACTTCTTACTCATGTGGACTGGCAAATACGAAAAAGTAACTAATGGTTTTAAAGAACTTGTTTCATCGTTCTCTGTTCAGATCTCTTATGTCATCTCTTGTACAAAGCTTTCTCTCCGTCCTGGTACTAAGTACCAGGGTAGCGTTACCTATACATAGGGGAGTCTCCAGTTTCCTATTTGTCTCCTGTGTTATATCTATGCCACTGCTTAATATTTCCAAGAAAAAAAAAAATCACTGTTACAGACAGCTCCAAAATTGCCTGTTGCCTATCAAGGAAATATGTTCTTAATACCGTGTAGTTAGTGGCTGGTTTATATCCTCAGGCACGGTGGTTTACATCTCCTGAACAACTTTAAGCTGCCTAGTACAGCTCTTGTTATTGTTCATGGATACGGTTAGTGCTCTGAATTGCAGACTCTTGGCTTTTCCTTCTTGTGCTGGTGAAATCCACACTCCTGGTTCCTTTTTCCTCTTGGCTGTGTCCATCGCTTTTTGTGGCAGTCTTGCAGACCTCTGTTTTCCAGCTCCTGGTGTGTCCGGAGTTCTGCTGCTTCCCTCGGTTGGATTCCCAAAGAAGCGTGCGTAGTGCTTGTCACTTCTTCCAGCTGTCCCACAATACTACTCATGCACTTGTAATTTTGTCCATTCGACTTCACAGTTACCAGCGATTATGAAAATCTTTCTTGGACTCTGATGCTTATTTCTCTCATGTGCTATAAAGATAAGTGAGGTATAAAAACCTGATTAAGCCAAGTTTTCTCAGCAGGTTCACTGGTGTTTTCCAAATATGATTTTAGTAAGTCACAGGGATGTTTGGATTATTGGAGACACGCCAGACAGCATTGCATGTCTTAAATATATTTAACGTTAAGTTTAACAGCATGGGTATGGTACTGTACTTGTTCCATCTAAAAAAGCATTTTAAACAAGTTTAAAAGCAGAGTTAATCTGAAAGAAGACATATTTTCAAGCAAGATACAATTAATTTCTTGGTTTAAAACTGTATTCCAGAAATGTGTAGCTTTGCTTTTCAGAGGAAGTCCTAGTCCCAACTTGCTGTCTAATAGGTGCAACGCTGCTGTTCAGTGGAAAGCTAAATTTCCAACTGATGTGGACTGGAAATCGTATGAATTGTCGATTTAGTGAGTGAGCTTGTGTGTCATTTCTAGCATAGCACAAAAATGGCATAAATATGATAGAGATTTAGTTACTTAAGGAGATGCCTTGATGAGTGTTCCACGTGAGCTAACCTGCTGCCCGTTGAGGAACAGGGATTCGATATTTTTTCCCCACCTTTTAAAAACAGAGAGAGAAAAACCCAAGGGCAGGTATTTCTAATCCAGGAAGGTACAGAACAGATCTGTGCTTCATGGGAGAAGAGCTGAACCACCAACTGCTGAACCAGGTCTACTTGCCTACACGCATAGATGAGGCCGAGCTGCACTTCATGCTGTGTACAAGGTGCACGGCACAAACCATCGATGCCCAGCACCCAACTCATCCGTGGTGCTTGTGTTTGACTCATTCGTAAGCTCAACTGGTACAGTCGGTTGTTTGTTTTCCAAGTTGGCTAAAATAAAACCAAAGTAAAATGAAATGGCAAGTGCTTACTGCGGCTGAGAAGCTCCAAGAGTCCATTCTTGAGGACTGTGTTCGTCAAGTGTGTGTTCTGTCTACTTAGGGCTAACTCGCATGTTTCGGCAGGACGCGCTGGTTGAGGGTAGATTTCCAATTTAGATTACAATCTAGCTCTGGATGAGCTCAGTGTAGTCAGAGTAACTTCAGATTTTCAGGGTAAACAAGCTCTTCATTGAGCAAAGCCCATGAGCCCTGCACATGTCCCCTGGGCTGCTGCTGAAGGGATTGCTTTGTTCTCTTTCTCATGGGGAGGGGGGAAGCCTTACATTTTTGCCTGACTTAAACTTTCCAACAGATTATGAAAAAAAGTAAGTTATTCCTAGTTGTTGTTTCTCTTAAACCAAGCAAAGCAACTTCTGCAGGTTTTTGTGCTGAGCTGTTAGGTGGACTACTTTGCCTTTAGACCTGAAGTTACAGATAATCTGAAGAAGAGAGACGTAGGAGAGGCATAGCCAAAATCCTCTGAGAGCTGGCACCCTTTGCAGGGTGTGGTGAAGCCTGTCTTTTATGTGTGCTGCTAAAGGCCAGGGTGCGACCTCAAAGAAAACCTTCTGATTTGGTTGTAAAATATCTTTTTGGAGGATGGCAGTGGGCGGAGTGAACTGCTGCATCATCTTTTTGTGTATGACCTGTTTAATAATGTGATTATTAAGGTTTTTTTGCACGCAGAAAGACCAGCCTTCATGGGAGAAAATGTTGCAGGGATAAAGGCAGACAAATTAAAAAAACTTCACCATTAAAATGGTCAGTCCTAAGTAGGATTTAATTAGACTTAACATGGAAAGCTTGTACTTGAAAGATTCAAACCTACACAAGGAAGCCCAGATTGGGAGGAAACTAAATCGACCTTATGTTTGCATCAGGAGCAGAATTTTTAAGTTTTCTCCTTACTGATGCAGAATCTCAAAGCACTTGCTTGTCGTTTTTGGGACTGAGTCATCCTTGTACGCATGTTTTAGGTTTGGTGCATGTCTTTACTGGAAACATTTGTTGGAGGTGTAACTTCATTTTAAAATGCTAATGCTCTCTGGAGAAGGCCAAAACATCGGTGCAGGTAAAGGATATGGCAACAGACCCCATTTTTATTACTGTTTGGTTTGAAAGGATGGCTTTGCTAATCTAATACTAACGTTTGCCAGAGTGGCAATATTGGCAAAGCTTGTGTAGACGAGCCCTTATGATTAATCTGGAGCGAAATCATTAATTTGGAAAGACGGCTCCTTTCAAAAGACAAGTGTTTCCCTTTTGCCTCCTGCAGTCCTGTTCCCGACAGCCTGCTCCAGCTGTCTAAGTAGGGCAGCCAACTGCGTTGTTTGCAGTGCGGTGACGTGGGCGCAGGTAAAAGTTTTGTGTTGCAAAGCTTCAAAAACAAAGCGTCTTGTCTTTTGTTTCCCAGATTTTTCCGATGGTTGTTCACTGTAAATATAAACCTGCTTGAGGTTAGCGTGGTCTAGAGCATTCTCATTTGCAAAGGTGCAATCTTTGCAGACAGGTGTTTTCTGTATCTGTTTGGGTACCGATATACCAATGCTCTAAGGATTGAAGCATTCCAGGAGTTACACTGTTGTTCTCTTTATGTTAGCGTTGTGGAAATACATGGGTTGTCTTTTTTTTGTAACAGTTCACAAATAAGGCAGAGGTTTTAAAGATAAAAAATATTCCCACATAATTATGTCTGACTCAGGAAAGCGAGCTTTATTGGTGGAGTCTGAATTATTTGTTTTCATTTGCATTTTGTTTGTTGTTTTGTTGGGTTGGGTTTTCTTACATTATTATTCACTCTCCTGTAAACTGTCAACTGTAAAACGCAGGAAAAACAAGTTTTCAGACACAGGGACCCTTTCTCAATGTGCTTCTCGTGCACCTAAACTGTCCCACAACAGTGCCCTCACAGGGACTTGGCTGTAAGCTTGGAAGTACGACTATGTGTTTTTTCTCTTTTAAAATGAGAGGTAAGTTGGAAGATCCATCTTAATTTTAACAAGAACTGTGGGCTGTCTTAAATTTATCTGTTGGGGTTTGTTTTTTTTAATTACTTGAATCTGGTTTATGCCATTAGATGTGAATTGTGGCTCCTAGCAATATCAACGTTTGTTCTTAAGCCCTTGTTTTCGTTTTAATGATTTACCTTGCTTATATTGTTGCTCGCGTATACAGAATAGGTATTGGATTTTTTTTCCTCATTCTGCCTTATGTAGCGTCATTTGAGATGACTCATTAGGATTGTATTCCTTAAGTGATGTGGAAGAGCAAATTCTAAATTTGTCACACAGACACACAACATCAAAACACAGCATAAACCCAGTTGTTCTTATGGCACTTGCTCAAGGTGTAGTGTGTGCCAGGCAGTTTCCCTGACCCGGTACAAGAGGCTGGGGTGGATGTTGTGCGTTTATAGAACATTTTATTCATGTTACCGGAAGCAATTTCAACTTACAACGATGATCTTAATTAAAAAATGGAAATAACTATTTTAAAACATGTATGGAGTCAAGATGCTCAAAATTAAATTACTTAAGAAAACGGGACAAAGAAGTTGCCTTGTTTTGTTTCCCCCAGCTCTGTACGCATCTCAGCTGCTCTGCTCACAGCTAATGGGTTTTCAGCAGGGGTTTTATTTCCTTCTAAATCTTGATGTTCTGGTCTTTCAGCTGAATTAAGGAAGACTGAGGTAGCCTTCTCTGCTGTGGTTTGGCTTCTTAGAGTGCTTTTAAAGTAATTAGAAATGTTGTGCAGAGCAGGAAGCTCTCACATGCATGTGTTCGAAGCAGCCTGGGCACACCTCTGCACTTTGGGTTGCCGATTGCCACTTCCAGCTTTCTGCCACGCAAACTGTAGGCTGAATAAATCACCGCGAGGAAGAGCATGGCGGAAAGAAAGCATCCTCCTTCCTGGGGTACTGACAGATGCTTAAGCATAGCTAGAAACGTTTTTTCTGAAGTGAAATTTGATAGAGGACCAGGGTTAAGTATTTCACAACGTGTTGTCCGCTCTGTCTTTATGAACTGGGAGCAAATGTGTTTTGAAACTTTCTCATCCTGTCTGTTGGCTGTGTTATGACAAGGATGCCCAGACCTCAGTTTGCCAGCGAGGTGTGGGTGCAGGTAACAGCTGATGCTGGGTGAGGCAAGAGGAGGCATGGCTCCTTGCCCTCTGCTTAACTACCTCCTACTTTTTTCTGCTCCTTCAGCTTTCTTTCCACATTAGACTCACGATTTTCTATCTTCAACTTTTTCAGCCCCAAACCTGGTTATAATATGTCCTTGCATCAGTTTTTTTCCTTCCGTCTTCCCAACAGCCAGTAGCTGTCCTGCAGTATTTGACATGAGTGACAAGGAATACCTCCAGCTGGCGTTTGGGAATGGTTCTCGTGTCATAGCTCAGAAATCTTTCATAGAACCACAGAACGGTTTGGGTTGGAAGGGACCTTAAAGATCATCTAGTTCCAAGCCCCTTGCCATGGGCAGGAGCACCTCCCACTAGACCAGATTGCTTTGTACCAAAATAAATAAACTAGTAATTTATTAACTAACAAATTAAAGTTGGGTGACATGTATATAAGTACTGCTTCTCAGGACAGATGATAGGAACAAAGCTTAGTCTGAACGGGGATGCATTTGTGTAAGGTGAATATTTGCCCACATACAAATATTTATAACTTTGAAATCACGCGATTTGTTCTCAAAGTTATTTTTCTGCTTTGTGTGCGTGTTTTGGGCTTGCATCAGTGGTTGGTTTGTTTCTTTTCGGGTTAACACCTGTTGACACCTGAAAAAGTACACAGTAATTAGAACATCTAGTCTGATAAGACCCAAAAACTCTGAACAACACTTTCCTGTTGGCAGAAGGCGTCAGTGTAAAGTCCACGCAATGAGGTGATTTAGCTTGGGTGTGGATAGGTGATGCTAAGATGAAAGTTAGTGATAAATAGCGCTAGTCCTTTCCCTCATCTCCCCATTAGTGCCGGCATGCATCATGTCTATTATATGCCCTGCATCTGTGTTAAACCCCACTACGCGTTGGATTTACCTGGGTTCTGTGTGGATACCGCTGTGTATTTGACCATACCAGCTACTCATAGGTACCTGATACGTGTGAAATACAGGCACCGTCTGACTGTCTGTCTTTTCTGATGAAGGAGGCCAGATGTTGCAAACCTTGACACGTTTTTTTGTTAGATTAACAGAAAACACAGTTTCATCCTAGGAAACAAGACGCGGCTTTCATTACGAACCAGGAAACACAAAACTGGAGTGTAGACGGCATAATTGAAATTGCGGTAGCTTGGATAGGCTTGAAAGTGTGTGTAAAGAAGCCTTGGCACTGGGTTAGAGTTGAAAATGCGTGTTACTGTGTGTGTATATGCTCTTTCATTTGTTTGTAGTTGTAGGCATGAAAAATGTGCATTCCTCGTGGTGAGGATGGCGCGAGTTGAGGTGCACATTGTATGGGATTGCTTGAGCGAAATATTCAGTTTAAAAGTTTTCGTCTGACAAGTTGCAAATCAGTGTCAGCTATTGCAGCACATGCCTTATTGGACAGGCTTAATTTTTCTAATCTCCTTCCAAGTATTAGGAAATAGTTTCCTAATCCATATTATGTTGTTGTTGTTTGGATTATAACTTGTGCTAGGTGCTGCACAAACACAGAGTGAAGCAGTTTAGCTTCAGACCTTGTACAGCTGTGCTTATGCATCGGAGTCAGGTTGTCTCCCGGAGTGTCCTGCTCGCTGGCATAGAAAAGCGATGTGAAAACAAGACCACAAGTTTCATTAACTTCAGGGCTAAAATTACCATCCTTATTCACACTTAAAAATAGCTCCTTATACACTAGGAGTTTATTTGATGTGAGTTATATCTTATTTTGTGAGAAACTAATTTATTTTGATATGAGTAAGTGAAGCAGAATCTGCCCTTTGCAAGTCCTATTTATGTATTTACTTAGTGTGAGTCTGAATAGCGGAGGACTGCGACACTTTCAGCTTAGCAAAGCTGCAGCATTTTACGTTAAGAAAATGATTCTAGCGAAGAATATATCCAAATGAATATATAAACATTTTTAAAGGCTTTTATTTAAATGTGCTGTGGTATAGATGTCTATATATACATACAGAGAGAGGCAGTGAAACAAGTTTTCTGGTCTTTTATATAATGTGTTGTTGGTTGCCTGAAGCGTGGAAAAAAGATGTTCAAAATGATCTTTTATTAGCTCTTGTGGCTGTTTTCAGTGGACTGGTGGACCCTGAGAATATACGAACGCTTAAAGTTGTCTTTTTTGGTAAAAGTGTTTCTACTAACAAAGCAAACCTGTCTGCTGTATTACTGTTATTTCGTCATCTTTTTCCCCCAGCCCCCCTCCATTCTTTTCAAAGGCACATGAAACTGTTCCTGGTATTTTTAAAGAAATTGCTCATAAGTGGAGCATCCACTGATGTAGATGAATATTTAAAGCTCGACTGAGCAGCACGCGGGCTGTTTCCTACAGCTGTGAGTGCACAGTTCGGTTACAGCCAGGCTGATAACATCGTAAACTACACAAAATGGTAATGCAATTCAAATATTTGTGCTGCCAGTGTATATTCTGATCACATCGGCTCACCGTAATTATTTTTTTTTCCTTGGTAAAGTGTTGTTTTTTTTTTTTTTCCACCTTTATCAAAGCAAATTGTTGTGTTTCATCTGTCAGCAGAGGTGCTGCTCTGTTTGAAGTTCTGAGTGAAGTTTTTGAATGCTTGTGATGAATGAGCTGGGAAAAAATTACTTTGGCTCTTTGATGCCATGGGTAGTTTGCAAGGCCAACGCATTTGTTCAGTTTGGAAATCTGATGAGCAGTATCAGAGACCATACAGACATCCTTTTCATGCTAATTCAAGAGAGAAAATTTTCACATCAGATTGTAAGGGTTTGACGTCTCTGTTACAGCTGAAGTGATCCATAGCTAGCATTTGTTTCTTCAGAAAACTGAGAGCAAGCAATGCCCAGGTTGTGAGCTATTACTTTCTTTTCTCTTTTAGAACAAAATTGAATTATAATCCTCCAAAGGATGATGGCTCAACGTACAAGATCGAACTTGAAGGGATATCTGTTGATATCATGAAAGAGATACTAGATTACATCTTCAGTGGGCAGGTATGGTATTAAAAAAAACTCGATGGAAATCGAACTATTTGGCAAAATAACCTGGGTTTTAACACTGCCATCCTGAAAGATGAACCTATCAAGGTTTAAAGCTTTGTGATAAAGCTTCCGCAAAGTGATGTACGGCACTGGGGCTGTGCCTGTGAAGTAGAGGCAATGGGCTCTGCAGGAGCTGTCTCTGCTCTTCTCGTGCAGTGGGGGAGGACTTTAAGAGACCCAATCTCAAATGCTTCTGTTAACATTTGTGGCTGCCTTCAGTAACCTGCTTTAAAACATGGAGTCTTTGACAGCTGTAAAAGAGAACTGGTTTGATAGCACGGAGATTGAGACCCCGTCACCAAACGTTACAGTACGTCAGGCATCCTCCCTTACTGGCCCTCGTGCCCACCTCTCCGGCCTCTTGTTGCTGACAGCATGCCCCTTCAGATCTTTGTGCCAGTAGGCTTAGCAGGAGCTAAAGTTGGTGCGTCCAGTTTATTTGGAACCAGATTACTCAATGAGTTTAACTTTCAGCAGAAAAAGAAAAGGCAGATCGGGTTTGAAAGTCTCTTCTGGGCATGCATTTAAAAAAATGATTCATTTATTGCAGCAAAATTCATTTTAGGTTCCCAGATTAGATGAGCAATTTTATGGTTACTTCAGGCACAAAATTCTGCTTGACACCTTCTGTCAAGCCAATGCCTTTCCATTTCTGTGTTAATTTATAAACATTTAGTAGTCATATCAATTTCTTGTAACTTTTACACTGGCATTAATACTCTGTTTTTCAGCCACTGAGAATGACTGTAATGAATGCGGACATGTCATAAAACAATTAAATGAGTGATAGTAGCTATAACTTCTAAATTAATTCTTGCAGATCAGGCTAAATGAAGAAACTATCCAAGATGTGGTACAGGCAGCTGATCTCCTGCTGCTTACAGACTTAAAAACTCTCTGCTGTGAGTTTTTAGAAGGTTGCATAGCTGCTGAGAACTGTATTGGTATTCGGGACTTTGCACTGCACTATTGTTTGCATCATGTTCACTACCTTGCCTCAGAGTATCTGGAAACTCACTTTCGAGATGTCAGCAGCACAGAGGAATTCTTGGAACTGACTCCTCAAAAACTGAAAGAAGTGCTGTCGATGGAAAAGCTCAATGTCGGAAACGAAAGATACGTCTTTGAAGCGGTCATTAGGTGGATTTCTCATGATTCAGAATCGAGAAAGGTCAGGACATCCAAATGTTTATATTTTGAATGTGGCCCAAATCGCTGTGTTTATTCTAATCGGTGGGAACTTAAAATAGATACATTTCCTTCAGGGCTAATCTTGCACTTATAGAATTAGTTGAATTTTGCCAGAAATACATACAGTGGGATTGCAGTAGAGGGGTGAAAGCTGTGCTGATGATGTATCATCTGCAGTCTTTATTATTTAATAGGCATGAAGAAGAAAAGTACCTTTCTGGCATTTGATGGTATAATCTTGTTCTTGTAGAGAGAAAGAAGTAGCACACTGGTAGTGAAACTTTGAAGACTTGATGTATTTTCTTAATAAAGTTGTGTTGTAGACTTTGTTGTTACTTCCAAATATCAAAAATAGTCTTTTAAGTCTTTGATAAATATAGAAGTATCTGTATGTATGAGTGCCTTAATGCAGTTCTGTAAAGTTTGGGGGATTTTCTGGCATTTATCTCTTGCTGTAGGTTCACATGAAGGATGTCATGTCAGCAGTGTGGGTTTCGGGCTTAGACGCAGGGTATTTACGTGAGCAGATGATGAGCGAACCACTGGTCCGGGAGATCGTCAAAGAATGCAACAATATTCCCCTCACGCCGCCCCAGCAGGGAGAGGCGATGCTGGCGTCCTTCAAGCCCCGGGGCTACTCGGAGTGTATAGTGACTGTCGGTGGAGAAGAACGAGTGTGAGTATGAAAGGGCATCACGGGTCATCACAGCTGGTAAAAATACAAGTGTCTAGCATTCATGGCACGTCTGAAAACACAGTGTGGGGAGAATTTGTGAACCTAATGGGCTTATTAACTCTGTCATTTCAGTTTGTTTTTAAGTTGGTCAGACGCACCTTAAATACCTTTGTGAATGATTCAGCAATAAATAGTTATTTTGTGATAATTTTCTGACATTCAACTTGTAGGACGTGTTGTTTGTTCAGTAAGCGTTGGCTGTTTTAGTTTTTTTTTTAAACTGAATAAACACTCAAAATAAGCACAGAACATTGGAGAAACACTTTTCTGATGATCTGAAAAGCATCTATAATAAATATTACAAATAATGAATGTGTGCTTTAACTGTTTTTTGTTTACAGTAGTTGTGGTTCCAAAAAAAAGTCGTTATTGGTGCATCTGAGATGCCTTTCTTTTCTCGAGTACCCCTTGCAGTAGAGGGGTGGATTTTGTTCTGTTTCAGTAAATTCAGCACTTAGATGTTTGCTCTTTATAGAAGCGTAATAAAATACTCAAATAACGTTTTGCACGTCAGTTTGTGGATCGCTTTACTCAGACGTTACTAATACTCTCTATCAGTTCCTTTTAGTTTGTTCAAAGTTCCTTCATAAAAATGCTACAGGCACATCCAGTACAAATGGAGCGCTTCTGCTTTTTATGCCTCCAGTCTGTACAACAATAAATTTACCCATATTTGGTTTTGGGGGTCTTCTCCTTATCAGGGAAATGCCACACTTTATGAATATATATTAAATCATGAACAAGCAAGTTTCAGACACAAGTTGTTAACAGTGAACTCGTAAAGCTCTGTCTTGTCTTTCTGTTTTTGTTTGTTCCCTCCCCACCCGGTGTTCAGATCACGGAAACCAACCTCAGTGATGCGGTGTATGTGTCCTCTTTATGATCCCAATAGACAGCTCTGGATTGAACTTGCTCCTATGAGTATTCCAAGGATCAATCATGGAGTATTGTCAGCAGGTAAAGGGGAACTTTGTATTTGTAAAGTCAATATTATGAAAACTTACCAGTGCCTCAAAATCTGAGATACGGTCTATAGTAATTTATTTTTTTCTTAAAGATTGACTGCACTGGGGTTATTTCATGCTTCCCCTTTGTCTGCCCAAAACATTACTTTATTCTGTGAAAATCCCTGTCATCTGAGTGTCTTAAAATCACTATTCCCACAATATTTTGTGGGAATCTGGTACATCTGTCTCTCTGGGAGTATTTCATGTTTTAAGTAATCCTAGCTGCTGCATCACTGAATATGTTGAAGACTCTACAGTGGTAGACTTGAGTCCAGGTGTAAATACGTGCTTTACCTTTTCCAGTCTAGAGTTTGACCTCTGACTGGTCTGAATCTTTTAGTGACTTCCAGGAAACAGCTCACCAGTCACGTTGTCTTGCTCAGCGTACAAGTGTGAATCCTGTTTTTAAGATCGCATTACATTTTGTTTTACAGAAGGATTTTTATTTGTGCTTGGTGGTCAGGATGAAAACAAGGGAACGCTAAGCTCTGGAGAGAAATATGATCCAGATACCAATTCATGGAGTTCCTTACCGCCAATGAATGAGGCAAGATTGCTATCTAACTGTTGGGATTTCTTATTTTTTTTTTTGACTTTGGCAAAGCATTCCTTTTGTTCTGAATCTCCAGTCACTTGCATCTTACACGCTCAAATCGTGGTACAGACTGCCTTCTGTTTATATCCTCTTGTTACACTGTGGTCTGATAATGACTTCCAAATCTGGAAAAATGAAACTGTCATTGAATAGCTAGCTGCAAAGTTGAACTACAAAATTTCGGCAATCCCACGTGAAATCAGTCATATAATATACTTCATATTCTGCGTATACTGGCCTTCTAAAAACATGCGTACATTTCCTTTGTGTTGTACACAATAAAGTTCTTAAATGGACAAAAGGATTGGACTGTGCAGAAGAGAGGGACGGAGGACTGGCCAACATACAAAACTTGTCTTGCAGAGAGAGCTATTTATATTTGTTTGGTTTGAGTTAGTGTTTCCTTCTTCATGTTTGCATTCCATCAAAAAGTAATAGTTTATTATTTGTAAACCTATATCCTTAATACACCGGTGTTTTTATCTTCTTAAATCAACATAGGGTGTCTATTAACAAAGTGTTGTTTGTCACAGGATTAAAGTCTCTGATTGGCAAAAGCCTGTAGTTTTGGCCATGTTTGTAGTTGGAATGCATTAAATTTCTTGCTTAATCTGAGTAAGACTGAGGGTAGCTGTGCTCCTACGTACAAAAGAGAAGAGCTGCCTTTTCACAGATAACGGGTCCAAGTTTTGCTGTGGTAGAGACATGAAAGCAATAGCTTCATCATGGAGACCACTACTGTGCGAACTGAAATACGGCCAATACTGAAATACTGAAATCTTTCTTCTTAGATTTCTGTGGGGTCTCTTTTGCTTTGTCTGCTCTCCCTTTTTTGAATACCCTTTGTTTTGTTTAGTTGAAGAAATTAATAATTTTATTCTGGAGTTTAAAGCTTCACCATTCAAAACCAAAACAAAACCCAGACATAATACCAATGTCACTTCGCAGGCAGATATGCTGAAAACCAGATTGTATTGATTTATTCACAATGGCAGTTAATTTAAGTTTTACAATGTTGACTTTATTGATATTCTTTAGGCACGACATAATTTTGGTGTGGTAGAGATTGATGGAATTCTGTATATTCTGGGAGGTGAGGACGGTGAAAGGGAGCTAATCTCTATGGAGAGCTATGATATTTACAGCCGGACCTGGACCAAGCAGCCAGACTTGACCATGGTTAGAAAGGTAAAAACTACATCGTATGTTACTTATTGTTTAATAGTTAATGCCAATATATGTATTTTTTTTTTTCAACCTTTTGCTTCAAGTAGAAGCTGTAACAAATAGTCTCAAAATGGAACGAGAGCAGCTTCTTTATTTGTATGCCAAAACAAAACTGGGCAAGGATTTTTATGCGAGGTGTGGTTTGACGTGCAGTACAGGCAACCCAAATACATACGTGTGTACGTATGTGTATATAGTCAGTTTTGAGCTCTTGATACTGTGCATTTGTGTGTAATTTTAGATGTGCTTTTTCTTTTTTCTACAAGATTGGCTGCTATGCAGCTATGAAGAAGAAAATCTATGCAATGGGTGGAGGCTCCTACGGAAAACTCTTTGAATCTGTTGAGTGTTATGACCCTCGGACTCAGCAGTGGACGGCAATCTGTCCTCTGAAAGAGAGAAGGTGAGTGAAAATGGAAGGGGGGAACTAGATTTTTCTGATAGCCATCTTCAGGGATTCATTAGAGGCCCTATGAATTTCACCATGTCTTTCTGAGTCATGGTGGCCTGTAGTTAACATGTGGTTGAGTGAAGATTAGCATCCAAACAATAAATATTAATTATGTGGAAATAGACTCCTAATGTTACAAGCAATACTTTCCTGATACAAAATGAAACCCAGAAATTATAGTTCAATCGGAACTTCAGAATTTTTTCAAGAGATAAATACTTTGCTGTTTTGTTCTTTTACATGGTCTGAATTAGGTGCTTACAATTCAGAAGGATACGTGAAATGGTTTTGATATATTTCTTTTTTTTTTTTTTTTTCCTTATTTGGATTCTCAGATTTGGGGCAGTAGCCTGTGGAGTTGCCTCTGAGCTTTATGTGTTTGGCGGGGTCAGGAGTCGTGATGACAGTCAAGCCAGTGAGATGGTGACGTGCAAATCTGAATTTTATCATGACGAGTTTAAAAGGTAACTAGCTGCATCTATAAACATAGAAAATAAGTGCCTTACACCCTCACCTGTCTGTTCCCCCGCTCCTTGCTCCAGCACTTCAAAGCATATTAGATCGGTGCCATGCACCTCTGTTGCTCATTTTATCTTTTATGATCCATTATGGCTGTTACCAAAGGTCCATCTGCTTCAGTAGTTTGTACCTCTCAGATACCAAGCCTACAGCCCTGGGCCACCCTGTCAGTCTGGAGTGCCCCTGAAGGGGAGAAGCACCTTGGTCATGCAGGGGGTTTGCCTGGCTCTTCCCCTGCCCCCTGCAGTTTCCCCAAGCGCAGGGTGCTGCTGCCCCCCACCCGCGCTCATGCCCTCGGCTCCTGGTGAGTGCTTGTGGAGGAGTGTAAATACGTACAGCGGTACTCCTCCATCATCCAGTCCTGTCTCCAGGATTTTCATCTTTGGGAATTCCTAAGCTAGAGATAAGAAATTTCATGCATTTTTGTTCCAGGCATTTATAGCTGATTGCTTTTTGAACATATGTAGGCTTTTGCCATAGGAGAGACACTATGGATGCTATACCTTCCACAGCCATCTTGGCACACTGTGCATGGCTCATCTCCTTTTGTTTGTTTTGAATCTGCTTCTGATGACTTCATTTGTTATCTCTTGGCTCTGGTATTGGAATCCACCTTACTACATGTGGTAACTATTCAAAATGTTGTGTTACACAGAATTTTTTGTATAGTCACCTGATTCTCCAGACGGAACTGACAAGTGTTAGTTCCTCCCGTGTTTTTTTTTTTCTTGCCTATAACAATAAATTGGATGAATCTCTTTTTTTGTAAACTAAATTGAAAAAAGACTTTGTGGTCAGATGTTTCAAGGCTTGTTGATGGTGGAGGAGATGAACACGTTTGTATTACAAGATCAAGACTGATTTATGAGTGTGACCTGTATAAAAGCACACAAAAATAGAGTAATAGATGCAAGTTCATTATATAATTTTCATGCAAGATGGGGATATAAAGAGACTTTAATTTCGGTATGAAAAGGTCTTCTGTGTTGTTCAAAGTGATGTCTAAACTAGCTATAATCGAAAGAAGCTGGAGAAAAAACATTCTTTAAGGTGGTTATAGGAAGCAGACAGATAAGAAGGGCTATGGCTGCTGATGCTTTCTAACATCTTCTAGCCCTGTGGGGTTGTGGGTGAATGCTAAAAGCTCATTCACTTTTTGGCAAGATGAAGGTGTCTTTGGAAGGGAAAGAATTCTGCAAAGAAATGCTCCCTTATCTCCTACTTGCTGTTTTTAGTTGATTAGCCTGAAATACTTTGAGGCTGATCCTGTTCTTCAGAAGGTGGTATATAATAGCTCATAATTCCTCACCGGCAACTGTAAACCTGTTTCACAGGTTGATACAGATTGAGCTTTCATAAAGTGGAGTTTGAAAAAGCTCGGCGGTCCCAGCCTGGGAGCTGCAGGTGAGTCCTTGGTGCCACCTGCTGACTGCAGCACAGACGCCTGCCCGGCAGTATTTCTAACGTGTGTATTTGGGTCTTCACTCGGTGGCATCCCAGAGGTGTTACAGGATTCAAGTAAAATTGTCATAAAAATCCAGTTGCTTCAGGTCTTGTTCTAGCCCCTCGTATGTTGTGCACGTGGCAGGAGGGCTGTGCTGGCACAGAGGCAGGTGAGGCAGCGGGCAGGAATGAGTCTTGAACTGCCGGAGGCGGCGTGCGTTGAGGGCTGCTGAGATATTCAGACTTTGCCTTTCTCCTCTGCCACAACACAGAATTTAAGCTTGGAAATTTAACTCAGCATGAATTTGTGCTTGCACTGCAGGCAGTTCACAAGTTGTGTGTTTTCCTTTGGAAACGGAGGGCCAGCGAAGACAGGGACGATGGCCGCTGCTGCTCCTGCAGCAGGTGCTGCCGGCTGGGCTTTGTGCCTCCGCCCTGGGGTGTCGGCGGCCCCCGGTTCCAGCCCCCGGAGGCAGAAGGGGTGTTGTGGCCAGAAGAGGGTGCAGTGTTACTGCGTTATGTTCTGGCAGTCCGGCCCATGGGGTCTAACAGTTACCCCCGGTCTCGGTACCCTTGGAGCACTGTGCAGGATGGGCGCCTTTCGGGGGAGCTGTGGCAGTGACTGTGAGACCTGAGCAGCTGTACCTACGTGGAAAAGAGAGAAAATTAGCCATAAGGGGAACTCCCTTCAAAACGCAGTTAGCAAATATTTCTGCCTTCTACCGAGACGAAATACTTTGTTGTCAGGTACTCTTCTTTGAAGTAAGATTGAATCTGGAAAATTATCATAATAGTGTCTCACAAATATCAAATGAATACCAAATGAAGGCAAGTTGACTCTCTGGAAAACATGAGGGTATTATTTCCTGGATGGACTCAGAAATAGTAGAAAACAAATGTAAATCATTCGTTTGGAGTGAAGGACAAAAGCTTAAATAATGTGCTTCTCTTAAGTCTATGAATAAATACCGACATGTGTGTTTGATTAGTTAAACAATTCCATAAACAATTCCACTTGCACTGGGTATCGTATGCTCTGCTGTGCATCACTACTCACGAGTAAAGCGTAAGTGGTGCTATAGATTTTACCACAGGTGGACAATATCTCTCTCTCAGCTCCTTAGTGCGGAGCTAATGTGATATATACAAAGACTGATTCTTCATCTTAAACATTATGCAGTTCTATAAGGTGATTTATTTATAACTGATAAGTGCATTTATTTCCTCAGCAATGGCTTCTGAAACAAATAAAGGTAATTAGTCCCCTGCAAACCATCAGCTTCAAAAAGTCATCATGAAGGATATAAGCACCTTCAGACTCCGCAGCGCGTATTCTTTTTGTAGTGACAGTGAAAGTATAATACTGGAGCTGTCAAAGCTGAAATGTCACAGTGGCAGCGTATGCGTATATTATTGACAGAATTCCAAAAGTGCTGGGTTGAGAGAGATTTGTGGAAAGGAGGAATATGTTTGCAAGATCATTTAGCAGCAGTGGGTCGAAAGCACAGCGGATAAATTCTAGCAGTCTCAAACCAAACTTCATAGTGTTTTTTTAATGGTTACATATTGGTATTGCGTACGTCCTAATGAGCTACAGACTTTTCCAGCTGTTTTTAAGTAAATGCAGAACTCTGTCATGTTCACTTTCTTTTTGTACTGTGAGTTTGGCCATCAGATGCTGTTGGTTTACAGGTACGTGCAGCAAGGCACACGTATGCGATCTGCATAATTGCTCACGTGCCTCAGCTCTCGTTACCCGAGAATACAGGCTCTAGCATCATCCCTGGCATCCAGAGTCCATGAGGATCTGAGTTATGAGGTTTGCTTAGTGTGTATGTCTAAGTATGTACTTACATCAGTGTATAAACATATTAATTCCTATAAACCAGCATAATTCTGGCTTGAATTGGATTAAAGGACTGAAGTTTAACTTGATTAATATTGCTTACTTTGACAGTAACTTACTCCAGAATAACTCACAGTGCCCAGTCTTTCAAAATTGTTGTTCTTAACCATGACTCAGACTTTTCTAAAGACTAGGAATATGCTGAGATCTTCACACTAGCAAAAAAATAAACATTGAGACTCCTGTTAAGCTACAGTGTATAAACAAGTAATAAAATAAATGAAGTGAGACAGAATAGTAGCATACACGTTAAATGTGGACAGCATAATGCAGAAGATAATTCTCATATTTGAAGTACTTCTGTGACTGAGATTTTTCAATTAATAAATGTTTTGTCAGCCTGTCTAAATTTAGAGTCATGTGCATGAGTGAATTTAAGAAAAACCAGGATAGAAAATACGTGCGTCAGACTGCAGGTTTTTTCAGGATGTAGAATTTTTTTTCAAAGGCTATAGATTGAGCTTTTTGTGTGCATGGTATCCTGTTTTTTAAAATATCGATCTAGCTAAAAATAGATCTTAAAAAAAAAAAATGTGAAAGTGGTGGAGATGTAAGGGTATCCGTTGCTCAGCGATCCATTGTTGGTCCACTCCATAAAAAGCAGGAAATCTTAACTACGTACTGAAGACCTTGATGGGTCAGTCTTTCCTTCTGCCAGAGTTCATAATTTGTAATATGCCTTTTTGCATCACGTAGGCGTGTGGAGAATTGGGGGATGTCTGTACACACTGGGGTTTTTTTCTTTTCATTGTGGATAGTTGGAAATATTTAACAGAGCAGAAATTGGCTTTAGGATTCTTTGCAAGAGCTGCTGGTGGAGCTCTGTCCTTGAGGATAACTGCTGCTGCCTTTCGCTGGTGGTCTGTAGGTGGGGTAGGCTTTTCTCCTTTTCACAAGCTCCTGGTTCAAACGCATTATCAAAATTTGCAGGTATTGAGGGCGATAAAAGTGAGAGATACTTGTTCAGAAGCAATACTTGGTAAAAACTCCCTAAAAATTTTTGCTGCTGGAACACTGTAAAAATAAGGAAATGCTTTTAGCAGTGTGTAAGTAGTAACCTAAATAACCTTGTAACATAGTATGTGTAATTAGGAAGATTCTCCCAATCAGTGTGCAGGGATTTCATTAAAAGAAAGTGCCTGTGCAAATGCAAGGAGAAAACTACCTGGCTACTGATAGTGCTGTCAAGATGAGTGATGAGAGGAACATGGAGAAGATTTTTGCTTCATTTGTAGGCTTCCTTTCGCAGCTGGTGTGAGCTTGATGTGGTGTGTCTGGAATATATTGGTTCTGTATCATGTCTCTGTTTACTTCCCACTTGGAAATAAACCAGTTACCATCCTGCATGTTAATTACAGCAGTGTGGCTGGGTATTTTCTTTTTGTTTATATCACTTTAAGATTGAAAAAAATGCAGATTCCTTCCCTTTTTTTTTTAATTTGAGGGGCAGCATATTTCAGTTTCAGAGCAATTATTTCTGTCTGTGGTTATAGAGGTACATGCCTTCTCCCCTGCTACTCAGTTTCGGGTTGAGTAGGGCCGTCCCAGGGAAGTACGCAAGAGTTATGTTCCAGTTCCTGAAGATTGTGACTATTTTGTCGTGGTGTTTTTTCCATACCGTTCAAACAGCAGGCACAGCCCACATTAAGCTGGAGCTTAGTCAAATTCTGATGAAACGTGACCCCCTGCCCTTCCTGTCTTTGTTCCTTCCTAGTTTTAAATGCTAAAGCTGCTGTAAGAGTTCCTGAAAAGTTGTGCCTGTTTTTTAAAGTATATGTGTTGAGAAAGGTTGAGAATTAATTTTCACAAGCACCTACAGATACTTTAATGTTGTCCTTTCTTGATGTGCAGTAGGAAAATGCTTGGGTCCAACGCTGTTGTGGGGTTTTTGTTTATTTAAACCCCGAAACCTTGAATACGTAGTGCAGACAAACCTCTGAAGTTCACGTGTTTTCCAAGCTCAAACTTGATCAGTAGCTAGACTAAACTCGCCTAATTTTGTTTTTTTCCCTTCTTCAATATGGTCCTATATTTGCTATTAAAAAAAAAAAAAAAAAAAAAAAGGAAGAAAAAAAGAAATTGCAGTCTTCCTGCTGCATTTCTCTGCTACTTACTCAATTTTTGTAATTGTAGGTAACTTGGTGCTAAAAAGAGGTGAAAACACTGACGGTGTCCCCCTCCCACAGTGAGGAAAGGAAGCTAATGGAATACACTGCAGGGTGTTCTGCTCTATAACAGTTTCTGAATCACTGTGGAGGACTTCTCCTTTTCTCTGTTCAGTTCATCCGTCGTCCTCTGTGACAGCTACAAACCACTCCCTTGCTTTCTGCAGAGTCTTAATCCTTCAGTGTACAGCACAGACAAAATAATGGACAGCTAATCCTTTCACTTGGCCTTTAAAAATTGATCTCTCTTTCCAAGATAACTGATATGTAGCAGCCGCTCCTTCAGTGCCAGAGGAGAGGCTTACTTCTGATTCGTGAGTTAACATCGTGCAGGACTTCCAAAGGCCAGCAGGATCCGTGAGGACATTTCCAAACTTTTTTTCCCCTCAAATTAACCAGGTGTGGCCATGAAAATACATGGGATGCTTTGCAAAGGTTTTTCAAACTTTTGTGTTCTCTGTAAATTATTTAATAAAAGATCTAAGAGCAGCTGCCTAAAATAGCATTGATTTGTATGTCTTCAGAGTCTATAAATAGTAACTGTGACAGCATCCGCAAAAGTGCGGCAACATTTTGTAGAAATTTGTTTCAGAACCGTAGAGAGGATGCTGTCAGCTGCAGATAAATGGGACATCTTTATAACCCAGTGTCCCACGTGGGTGATGAGTACATACTTACCTGGTTTCCAGAGGCTTCGACATGGAAAACTGCTTTTCCCTTGGTAGAAGGATGAGGCTGATATAGTGCCGAAAGGAGAATACGCTTAAAGCGAACGCAGGGGACTTGTAAGATATAGTAGGGGCTAGGAAATGATTGAAAAGAGCCTGATAGCTGATTGGGAAGTTCTGTTTCCATTCCTGGTAACAGACATTTCTTTCCCAAAATCCCTTACCATTTTGATTTCCAGTCTTCTATGCCATGCTTAAAATTAAGCATTGCCGGATGCTGCATTCTTCTTACTGAACTGGGGATTTCTTGTTGCTGATAAAGTGCACTTAAAGAAGTTAGGGAATTATATGGGGGAAGGCACTGCTTAATAACGAGGCCTTGCTATATAGTAATTTGTTATTTCCCCTAGTATAGACCATTAAGACTTATATGCTTTTATAACTCTAGTGATTTTAAGACAAAGCTACCTAAAATTTTCTCTGTAGGGAAAATTGCCTGGCATAGCTGTTGTATAAGAGGCTCTCTTATGTGCCTGCTTTCTTCCTGGAGGTCACACTGGGTGGCTGCAAGAATTTATTCAAGATACATTACGGACATGAGTGGAGCAATTCTGAAATAAAGTAACTTCAGGATAAAGTATCCCGAGCTTCCCAAACGGCACTGTCAATTGCTTTTCCTGGCTAGGAAAAGCCAAGGCTGTCCTGAACTAGATGGTTTTCCCAATAGTTTTTACGTAACAAATTAACTTGCACACTCTGCTTTTGATTCAAAGATGGAAGTTGCAAAAGGAACCTGGAATTCTTTTAATCTGTTCAATAAAAATTGCATACCATGGGTTTTTATTATTATTTTTACAGGTGGATTTATCTAAATGACCAGAACCTATGTATCCCAACTAGTTCTTCCTTCGTGTACGGAGCTGTGCCCATCGGAGCCAGCATATACGTGATTGGAGATCTTGATACAGGTCAGAATTAGAACTAATAACCTATTGCTTGTCTTCTTCCATTATGGCACTATTATGGCACTAATGAGACTGAATTTTCTTTAGAATAAAAGGCTGGTACTATGTTGTGTTAAGTTACTCTTGTCGTCAGGGGAATTATGGTGCTTGGATATACAGAAACATACAGGTCGGTTTTGTACATTGGAGCTCTTCAGAAACAAATTCAGTGCTGTAAGTGTTTGGTTGATTAGCAGTTTGAAGATCAGAAGAAATCAAGGCTAGGAGTATGTTACTGCATTTTTCTAAATATAAGAAAAAATGTTGGTGCCTGACGTTGCTTCTCCCACCTTTGCAGCGATAAGCACGTGGTTCTGCATTTTGGGACATCGTTCGGTGGTTCATGTGGCTCTAAATGCCAACTGAGTAAATGCGTACTAACAAAAATATTCAATACTCAGCTTTCAGTATCTGTCCACGTACTGTAAAAAGCATTAGGAAGACTACATGCTTTCATTGCCACGTGCGCATATGTGAGCGTGTAACAGGGCTGTCTACAAAACACGAAAGAGCAAAATTCCAAATGTGGTGGGTTTATGTAGATAAGAAATGTCACAGTAGTTTCCTTTTGACAATAATTTCAGTATTGAAATTGTTGTCAAACAATTGTCAGTACCTCCAGAA